>NC_091284.1:717179765-718379765 GCF_032444005.1 Ranitomeya imitator
GCGTAATAAAACAAGGACAATTCCTCCGCAGAAAGAAATGGCGTCTGCCACACCGCTCTACCATTAAAGTTGGACAAAAACTTCAACCAAACTTTCAAATCTTCTTTTAACGCCTTACCAAGACGAATATGAGAGTGAGGAGAGGAATGACCAGCAGTAGCTTCATATAATCTCCTAGAAAATACCCTGCCTATTGGAATAATTCTAAGCGCAAAATTCAAAGATCCTAACAAGGACTGCAACTCCTTCAGGGTAACCTTATCTGCCACTAAACAACGAGAAACGGATACATAAAGTCTAGATAATTTTTCAGAGGGTAAAGAACAAGACATACTTTCAGAATCCAATAGAATGCTTAAAAATTCTAAGGATGTACAAGGAAATACCGTCTTTTCTACCGCAATGGGGACGCCAAAATGATTACAAATACTTAAAAATTTGTTCAACATCGAATGACAAATAACTGAATCAGCCGGACCAATAAATAAAAAATCGTCTAGATAGTGCAAAATACCGCCACCAACAAAATCTAACTCGACTACCCATTGGAGAAAAGTGGAAAAAGACGCAAAATAAAAACATGAAAGGGAAAAACCCATAGGTAGACATCTATCAAAGAAGAATTTACCTTGAAAACAAAAACCAAGAGAACTGAAACCATCTGGATTAACTGGTAAAATCCTAAATGCCGACTTTATATCGGACTTTGCCGTAAGGGCATTACAACCAAATTTTCTTAACAAATCTAAAGCAACATCAAAAGAGGTATATTGAACAGAGCAACTCATATTAGCCACTTCATCATTTAAAGACGCACCCTTGGGGTACGATAAATGATGAATGAGTCTATAAGACCCAACTTCTCTTTTAGGAACTATCCCCAAAGGAGAGATCCTAAAATCCACAAATGGAGGAGAATCAAAAGGACCAGAAACCCTACCAGCCTCTAGCTCTTTTATAATCTTCTCCTCCACAATGTGTGAAAACTCAAGAGCAGAAGGCAGATTATTTACTAATTTGCAACCTATACCTTTAAACGGAGGTACAAAAAAAACTTTTAAAAAACCATTAAACAGGAGAGAACTACTCTTCTGATCTGGATACATTTCTAGCCATTGTAACATTTTTTTCCAGCTTCACCGGAGTCAGAGCCCTTTGAAAAAGGCTCTCTGTTTCCTTGTTGGTCAGACTGCATCTGCTTCTTAAAACACTTGGACATCGGGTGAATGCCTCCACAGAAGGAGCATTCATGTCGAAAGCGACAATTCTGGGCCCATTTACAGCTGGATTCATTAAAGGCAAAGCACACGCCCCTCCTTACAGAAGGATTGGGGGGCTGCCTAGGGGTTTGAAATCTCTGAGGTAACATGAGGTTAACCCATAACCCGACATCCTTGGTACCCCATGCTAGGTTAGGGAATATAGACAATTTTTGCCTGAATGCTTCATCATAAAGCAGCCAGGCCATACCCCCAAAATTTCGATAAGCCTCAAGGATAGAATCCAGGTGCTGAAAAAGCCCAGAGCAAAGATTGGGAAACTTCTCACCGAGAACAGCAGAATAAATAGAGAAAGCCTGGATCCAATTGTTAAAAGATTTAACAGGATTAACTTTTTTCCTATCATCTGAATCCTCTTTTTTCTCATACCTATTCTGCTGCTCCCTGCCAGAAGGTAAAAGCGAAAATATATCAATAAACGATCTGCTCCAAATCTGCTCCTTAACCGCAGGGCTCAAATGGAAGCCCAGCGGAGAAACATCGCATGTAAGCGATTCTTTTAAGAGAATTTCTGGTAGACCGGGTTTCAAAACTGCACTAAAACTAGCAGCATTAGTATCAGTGGAGGAAAAACACCGCTGCCCAAATAATCCTCCAAGGCTTCCCTGACTAACTCCTTCACATTAAAAGGACTGACAGATGAAGGGACATTGAAGTTCTCACCAGTTCCATGAAGTCCCATATTTGTAGCAGGGGTGTAAGCACTCAAGCCTACTCCGGTAGGCGAATGCGGTCGGAGAGGGAGGCGTCCATCATCTTGGCTTGATGTAGATGGAGCGGAGATCCAGGACCTGGCAGCGGCAGCAGCGGCAGATGAGACACTTGCGTTGAAATGCTCGCCGCCCTGGAGCGACACTGATGGCCGAGGTCCCTGGACCGCTGCAGCGCTTGTACGGCTACAGCGGTTTGCCGACTCCACGATTCTTCTTACCGGCGCCGGGATCACTTCCGGGTCTTCTACCTGCGATGCGCCGGACATGACATCGTTCTCCGGCGCCCGCAGTTGAGGAGACAGCTGACCACGGTGAAGATCTCGCGGCGGACTCCGAGACTTCCGCCGCGCCGTTCTCCACCCACTGCAGCGCCGAGCCCGGGAATCTTCATGGGCAGACGAAGATGGCGGCTCTGGCGAGTAAATGACTCTCGCCCTCCGATTCTTCCGCAAGCTCCGACTTGACCTCGCCGGGGAAAACTAGAGCAATCACAGGCGAGTCAGTGTATTACCTGTACACTTACCCACAGGCCCTGCATATTGTCACTTGTACACTGACCGTATATAGTATGTAAAGAGCTCCTGTGACTTGTGGTAATAGTATTGTGTGGGTTTTTTCTCTCAGTATTTTAGTACTCAGTCACCTATATAGTAATACTAGCTATTGAACCCATTCTACACCTGGGTGGCGAGCATTTATATTGGTATATGGTCTCCATCCTGGTATGTGCTGCTACCATCTTGTGCCCTCATCCTGTCAGGTGTTGCTCCTCATCCTGCACCCCATCCTGTCATGTGCTGCTTTTCCTGCGCCCTCATCCTGTCATGTGGTGCTCCCATTCTGCGCCCCTGTCATGTGCTGCTCCCATCCTGCGCCCTGTACGCTGCTCCATAAAAGTTGTTGGAGCCGTTAAGATGCTCCATAGTATTACAGTATATGCCCCGAATGCTGCTGTGATACTAAATTAAAAAAACATACTCGCCTATCGTCGCTGGGGGCCTGAGCAGGCAGGGACACCGGCACGCTATGGGGGTCAGGTGCTGGTATCGCCACTGGCTCAGGCCCCCGGCACTTGCTATATTCACCTGTCCCCTGTTCCACCGCAGCGCGCCACTCCTTCTTCTGGGGGATGTGGCTGTTCAGTCAGAGGGCAGCGCCGCTGCGCACTAATCGCGTCGTCGCGCCCTCTGACCTGAACGTCACAGACAGAGAAAGCAGAAGACGGTGGCGCGCAGAGGTGGAATGGGGACAGGTGAATATAGCACTCGCCCTCCTGGCACGTCTCTGCTTCTCCATCAGAGATCGTGGTATGCATTCAGTGCTTATGTATACAGAAATCTCCTCTAGGCTGCGTCACTCTGTGGGGTCAGACTGCGCAGGCGCTTGCGCAGTCTATAAAGTGGTGGGACAGTGACGCTTCCAGTGTTATATTATAGATATAGTCTGATCATGGTGTAGCAGTATTTGTCCCTTGCATATGGAAATATTGGTAATTAAAGTCACATTTCCCTTAAAGAAGAATAATTTAAAAATATACTAAGAATATTGTATTTCAACAAATATTAAATAGATTAGTTGGGCCTTGTCAGAAAATTCCACCCTGCTGCGGCAGCTTTTAACCCCTTCATGACCTTGGGATTTTCCGTATTCGTTTTTCACTCCCCTCCTTCCCAGAGCCATAACTTTTTTTATTGTTCCATTAATATGGCCATGTGAGGGCTTATTTTTAGTGGAACCAGTTGCACTTTTGAACGACATCATTAGTTTTACCATGTCGTGTACTAGAAAACGGGGAAAAAAATTCCAAGTGCAGTGAAATTGCAAAAAAAGTGCAATCCCACACTTATATTTTGTTTGGCTTTTTTACTAGGTTCATTAAATGCTAAAACTGACCTGCTATTATGATTCTCCAGGTCATTATGAGTTCATAGACACAAAACATGTCTAGGTTCTCCTTTATCTAAGTGGTGAAACAAAAATTCCAAAGTTTGCTAAAGAAAAATTTGCACCATTTTTCGTGATCTGAGGTAAGTTGAGGGCTTATGTTTTGCGTTGCAAGCTGGCGCTATTATTGATACCACTTTTGTGCAGATACCTTCTTTTGATCGCCTGTTATTGCATTTTAATGCAATGTCGTGGCGACCAAAAAAAGTAACATAGTAACATAGTTAGTAAGGCCGAAAAAAGACATTTGTCCATCCAGTTCAGCCTATATTCCATCATAATAAATCCCCAGATCTATGTCCTTCTACAGAACCTAATTGTATAATACAATATTGTTCTGCTCCAGGAAGACATCCAGGCCTCTCTTGAACCCCTCGACTGAGTTCGCCATCACCACCTCCTCAGGCAAGCAATTCCAGATTCTCACTGCCCTAACAGTAAAGAATCCTCTTCTATGTTGGTGTTTCAATTTTTTTTTCTCTCGCTATGCTGTTTCGCGATCAGGTTAATGCATTTTTTTTTTGAATGGGGCAAAAGGGGGTGATTTAAACTTGTGTATATATATATATTTTTTTACTTTTGCCATGCTTCAATAGCCTCCATGGGAGGCTAGAAGCTGGCACAACTCGATCGGCTCAGCTACATAGCGGCAATCATCAGACCGCTGCTATGTAGCTGAATTGCAGGCTTGCTATGAGCGCCGACCACAGGGTGGCGCTCACAGCAAACCAGCATCAGTAACCATAGAAGTCTCAAGGACCTCTATGGTTACTATCCTGACGCATCGCTGACCCCCGATCATGTGACGAGGGTCGGCGATGCGCTCATTCCCGGCCGGAAGCGCCGGTTAAATGCCACTGTCAGCGTTTTGACAGCGGCATTTAAGTAGTTAATAGCGGCGGGTGGATCGCAATTCCACTCGTCACTATTACGGGCACATATCAGCTGTACAAAACAGCAGACATGTCCCAGCTTTGATGCGGGCTCACCGCCGAAGCCTGCATCAAAGCGGGGGTTCTGACCTCGGACGTACTATCCCGTCCAAGGTCAGAAAGGGGCTAACAAAAAAAAAATTGACAACTAAAAGTTGATGGCTGGACCTTTCCCTGCGCACTGCAGTACTTTCCTCTGCCCTCAACAGGGTAGATAAGTACACCTGTGCAGGAGCGTGATGCCAGGGAGCCATGAAGCAAGCAGGAGGGTGGCCATCATAAGATGGGAGGTGCCGGACCAGCAACACCCATTGGACTGGGGTGTGTATTAACTTATTTTTCTTATTTACAGCATTATAGAATGCTGTAAATAGACTATCATGGCTTTCAGTATCACCTCTATGATGATGACACACAGATCTACATCTCTGGACCAGATATCACCTCCCTTCTAACCAGAATCCCTCAATGTCTGTCCACTATTTCATCCTTCTTCTCCGCTAGATTTCTGAAACTTAACATGGACAAAACAGAATTCATCATCTTTCCCCAATCTCATGCGACCCCCAACGAACCTATCCATTACAGTAAATGGCTGCCCACTCTCCCCAGTCCCACAAGCTCGCTGTCTCGGGGTAATCCTTGATGCTGATCTCTCCTTCAAACCGCATCTCCAAGCCCTTTCCACTTCCTGCCGACTTCAACTCAAACATATTTCACAAATCCGTTCATTCCTCAACCATGAATCTGCAAAAACCCTAGTCCATGCCCTCATCATCTCTCGCCTTGACTACTGCAACCTCCTGCTCTGTGGCCTCCCCTCTAACACTCTCGCACCCCTCCAATCTATTCTAAACTCTGCTGCCCGACTAATCCACCTGTCCCCCCGCTATTCCCCGGCCTCTCCCCTCTGTCAATCCCTTCACTGGCTCCCCATTGCCCAGAGACTCCAGTACAAAACCCTAACCATGACGTACAAAGCCATCCACAACCTGTCTCATCCATACATCTGTGACCTCGTCTCCCGGTACTTACCTACACGCAACCTCCGATCCTCACAAGATCTCCTTCTCTACTCCCCTCTTATCTCCTCTTCCCACAATCGTATACAAGATTTCTCTCGAGTATCACCCCTACTCTGGAACCCTCTACCACAGCACATCAGACTCTCGCCTACCATCGAAACCTTCAAAAAGAACCTGAAGACCCACCTCTTCAGACAAGCCTACAACCTGCCATAAACACTGATCGACCAAACCGCTGCATGACCAGCTCTACCCTCACCTACTGTATTCTCACCCATCCCCTGTAGATTGTGAGCCCTCACGGGCAGGGTCCTCACTCCTCCTGTACCAGTTATGACTTGTATTGTTTAAGATTATTGTACTGGTTTTTATTATGTATACCCCTCCTCACATGTAAAGCGCCATGGAATAAATGGCGCTATAACAATAAATAATAATAATAATAATAGACCCTGAAAGGTGGTTGCTGTATCTTATATTGGCCAAACCTGGTGACAGGTTTGCCCCCCCAAAAAAATATATAATTAGTTGAAAAAAGGATGGCTTCTACAAATGGAGATGATTGTGGCATTTGTGTTTAGGATAATTATCCAACAGGCACAAGCTGAAAGTTTTACAATGGCCCTCAGTCCTTTAATCTGAACATTGAAAATATGTGGCTAGATCTCAAAACGGTGTATGCAAGATGACCCAGGAATCTCACAGAACTGGAAGAATTGAAACAAGATGTGATACTTTTGGCTGGCTGCAAAACTATTTAGAAGCTGTTACCTTCAAAAGGGTGTACTAACAATGCAGGGTGCCCAAACATTTGCATAGGCCTATTTTCAAAGATTTTCAGATCAAGGAACTGAGCCATTGTAAAACCTTCAGCTTGCACCTTTTTTAGGTAGTCCTATTGTGTGTTTAGGATCACTATTCATTTGTTGAAGCCACACCTCGCCACCCTGAGTGACCACTAGAGTTGAGCGACTTTTACTTTTTCCGGATCGAGTCGGGTTTCGCGAAACCCGACTTTGTCAAAAGTCGGGTTGGGTGAAATCGGCCGATTATTGCGAAAAGTCGGGGGCTGACTGAAACACGAAACCCAATGCAAGTCAATGGGGAATCAAAGTCAGCAGTGAGTGGAGGACAGGAAAACACCTACAATGCCCATTTTAATGCCAAAAACATCAATTCTTATTACTTAAGCTTGTCAATCTTAATTTACTTTATAATAATAGTTAGGCATTGAATACTGGGGGTCTTTTGGCTAAAGTTGTGGGGGGTAGGGCTGGCTCAAGATTTTCGTGGGCCCAGGAAACGCAGGATACGTCACGGCGGTGGAGCAGGGAGAGGTAAGTATTTCAACTTTGCAAGTGCTGTGATCCTGAGCAAGCAGGGGGGCCCACTTGTTGGCACTAGCACAGGACCCCTCATAGTACGGCGGTGTGTTTGATTACGGGTGGCGCCTCCCACTGGCAGAGACACTTTTGCATACTATGAGGGGCCC
The DNA here is from genome assembly GCF_032444005.1 of Ranitomeya imitator. NCBI lineage: Eukaryota > Metazoa > Chordata > Amphibia > Anura > Dendrobatidae > Ranitomeya > Ranitomeya imitator. The sequence continues at coordinate 717,187,152 of NC_091284.1, forward strand.
TGTGCCAGTGACATCGCCAACGAGTATGCCCCCACCTGATGAAGGAACCTGCACTTTCATCTGCACCTTCCTCATTGTCCCCGTGTAAGGTGGTATAGTATGCGAGAAGAGTAACCTGACTTTCAGCAGGGTCAGATTCTGGAAGGGGAATGTAGTGGTCTGGGTCAATGTACCAGCAGACTCATCTAGCAATGGCTGGGCAATGGGCAGGATGAGGAGGAAACAAAGATATAGGCCCAAATAATAAAGTAGGCTAAAAGCAGTTCAAAATTGGTAACACGACTAAACAGGCGGCATAGCTTTGTTCAGTGGAGGAAAACTGTAATGACTGGCAGACACAGTTAGTAGGCCCAAATAATAAAGTAGGCTAAATGCAGTTCAAAATTGGTAACAGGAACGACATCATTGGTTTTAGCATGTCGTGTACTAGAAAACGGGAAAAAAAATCCGAGTGCGGTGAAATTGCAAAAAAGTGCCATCCCACACTTTGTTTTTTGTTTTGGCTTTTTTGCTAGGTTCACTAAATGCTAAAACTGACCTGCCAGTATGATTCTCCAGGTCATTACGAGTTCATAGACACCAAACATGTCTAGGTTATTTTTTATCTGTGTGGTGAAAAAAAAATTCCAAACTTTGCTGAAAAAAAAAATGGTGCCATTTTCCGATACCCGTAGCGTCTCCATTTTTCATGATTTGGGGTCGGTTGAGGGCATTTTTTTTTGCGTGCTGAGATGGCGTTTTTAATAATACCATTTTGGTGCAGATACATTCTTTTGATCGCCTGTTATTACATTTTAATAAAATGTTGCAGCGACCAAAAATACGTAATTCTGGCGTTTCAAATTTTTTTCTCGCTACGCCGTTTAGCGATCAGGTTAATCCTTTTTTTTCTTGATCGGGTGATTCTGAACGCGGCGTTACCAAATATGTGTAGGTTTGTTTTCTTTTTTATTGATTTATTTTGAATGGGGCGAAAGTGGGGTGATTTAAACTTTTTTTTTTCACATTTCTTTAAACTTTTTTTTAACTTTTGTCATGCTTCAATAACCTCTATAGGAGACTAGAAGCTGGCACAACTGGATCGCCTCTGCTACATGGCAGCGATCATCAGATCGCTGCTATGTAGCTGAATTGCAGGTGTGCTATGAGCGCCGACCACAGGGTGGCGCTCACAGCTAGCCGGGATCAGTAACCATAGAGGGCTCAAGGACCTCTATGGTTACCATTCTGATGCATCGCTGACCCCCGATCATGTGACGGGGTCAGAGATGCGCTCATTTCTGGCTGGAAGCGCCGGTTGAATACCGCAATCAGCGTTTGACAGCGGCATTTAACTAGTTAATAGCGGCGGGTGAATCGCGATTTCACCCGCCGCTATTGCGGGCACATGTCAGCTGTTCAAAACAGCTGACGTCCCGGCTTTGATGGGCCTCGAAGAGGGAGGGTCTGCACGTGGTGCTCTGCTTAGGTATTGATAATGCTGATCCCTCAGTGACCTGCCCCCTAGTTTGCACAATGAATACCTGTCAGCAGTCTGCATTAGGAATACCTAATCAGAGCACCACATAAAGAACCTCCCTCCAGGCTCACCCCGGGACACGAGTATATCGTTAGTCTTTATTTTCAATTTTTAGTTAAACAAACAAGACAGACTTCATCAATCAAGGTATCGTTTTAATCAGTATAACGGCACTGACCTGACATTGTCTGTAGGTTACTGTGCACAATCCTGCTGACAGGTTCCCTTTAATCGCCTTAAAGGCACACTAGACAATACACTATTTACATGATGGTTATACAAATACAATGGTCAGATATGCAAATGCAATAGTGTTAGGACAAAAGATATAAGCAGATGGATCATGTAAATTACTGGTGTAATGGTAGACTGTGTGTGCTGAGTCATGAGGGCATGGGCTGCCAGCTGGCTCTCAGATCCTTTACAGCACATTACTCGACGTGACGCCCCTCCCATCCCCTTTAGAAGAAGATGGCATGCATAACAAAGAGAGAACACATGGCTTTACACTAGTCTTTATCCCCCTTTGGGTTACTCCCCTTCTGCCCTCTAGGCTGAACCTATATCTCCTCCCCTTGCCTCTAGAAACTAAAAACTACAAAACCTAAGATGTCATAACTCTTTAATGGATGTCCTAGTGTGGCGAGTTTGGCACCATCGGGTCAGGCCGGACCCCTGATACACGTGGAGACATCTTGGCTATCTGGTTCCTATTAGCCATTCTACATATCTTCTCTCCCTGGGGTGTTAGAACAGATCAAGCCCCTGGAAAGCATTCGCAATTTTCTGGGGATCCCGGAAAGAGACATGATGTATGGCTAGATCATATAATATCTCTATAACTTCTTATGGAATCATGTTTCTGGAATGTTCTTTGGAAGCTTCAGCATGACTCTCTATATTGCAACCTGCTCTGAGCTGGCTCAGGGTGTGAGATCTGTCATTCAGAGCATTTGGAGGCTTAACCCCCCTGAGTCCCTGCTGGACAAAGGAAAGAGGGTTTTTATAATACCAGGCCCGATAGGGTACAAATGATTGACATGAAATTATATCTCCAATATTCTTCACACCTCCCCCTTTAGAGGGCACTGGGGGGCAACACTTTCCATTATTCCCCTGAGTGCCCGTCCGCAACCTCCCCTCATTGGGATAACCCATCGGCATTACCATGCCTATGTCCCTTCTTGTGGCAGATGGCAAAGTGGTACTGCTGGAGCGCAAGGCTCCAGCGTAACACCCTCCTATTCATTCTGGATATGGAGTGTAATCAGCTGTGGGGAATTGTGGTCCATTTCCACGATAAATTGGAATCTGTACAAGTATGGTTGCAGATGCTGCAGGGCCCACACAATTGCTAGACATTCCTTTTCCATCGTGGAGTAGGCAACCTTTCTCGGTAAGAGCTTTCAGCTCATATACAAAATGGGGTGCTCTTGGCCGTAGAGTCGACCTGGCTGAGTACAGCACAGAGGCCAAAGTCATTGGTGGCGTTGGTCTGCACTACAAACGGTCATGTAAAGTTGGCTGCTTGTAGTTCCAGGAAGATAGAAAAGACAGTCTTCAGCGCCTGGAAGGTAATCTCACAATCGTTAGTCCAATTGAATGCAGAGGGCAGCTTCTTATTGATGCGGTGCGTCAGGGGCCTCGCCAGGCTACTATAGTGAGGGACGAACTTTCTATAGTACCCGGCAGTACCTGGGCTCCAGCTTTAGAGTCCCCCTTGTATCAGGTGTCCCGGGTAGTGGACCTCGCTCATACCCAGTAGGCACTTTTCTGGCTTAATGGTCAACCCTGCCCTGTAGATCTGTCTGAGCACCTGCAGCACATGCTCTAGGTGATCTTCGCAGATGGGACTGATGATGGAAATGTCCAGATATGCTGTCGCGTAACCTTCAAGTCCCTTGAGCAGTGTGTTGACCATCCATTGAAAAGTGGCAGGAGCATTCTTCATGCCAAATGGCATCACTGTAGACTCGTACAGTCCGAATAGGGGTGATAAAGGAAGAGCATTCCCGTGCCTCGCCGGGCAGGGGACTCTGTCAACATCTCCGTCTCCGATTCTTCAGGTACTTAGCCACGGCCAACTGGTTGAGCAGGTCATCGATGGGCAGCATTGGGTATGTATAGGTGACAAGGACTACAGGTGGGGCCTAAGCGCAGTTGGCGACTCTGTCTTTCCGGGCTTGTTGCTGAGCAAATTCCGGAAGGGGTGTAGGGTTGCCCACCACTGGAACTGATGGTCTGACAAAAGCTGGTGACAAACTTCCATATCCTCGATGGTACCAATCGCCCTAGGCTGTGTGAGCGTATCCGAGAGGCTCTCTGCCTCTCCCTCTTCTGGCAGGTTGCATATAGGTAAAGCACAGGCCCCCGCTTATGTGTCCTCATCATGTTCACATGGAAGGCCTTCCGACTTCCCTGAGCGTGATCCATGGTGACGAGGTATATCACGGTATTGAGCTGCTGGTGCCCAAGATACGGGCCCTCCAAGGGTGCCTGAAGCTTGTCATGGAGTACGGAGACTAGTAACCACACCTTTAGACCCATCTGGTAGGTCCTCTGACAAGCATTTTGGTTGTACAATTGCTTCTGGTCAGCCTCGGCTTGCATCATATTATTGTGCACCAGCTGCTTCAAGGCCAGCATCTTGTCACAGAAGTGCACTATGTCATGCAATTGACTGCAATGACTGACACTCCAACCGTTGTTTAGTCTCCTTTCCTGACCTCTTTCACCAGAGCCAGAGGCCCTTACAAACATCGCCCGTACAGGAGCTCAAAGGCGGAGAACCTCGTTGAGACCTGTGGGACTTCCCAGTAGGAAAATAGCAAGTGTGGGAGGTACCACTTTCAATCGCACCTGTGGGAGTCAATCGACATCTTAAGCATCTGCTCCAGGGTGCCTTGAACCGTTCGCACAGGCCATTGGTCTGTGGGTGGTACGAGCTGGTCACCAGATGTTGCACCTGTATCTGCTCACAGAGGGACTCTATTAACTGCGACATGAACTGGGTCCCCTGGTTGGTGAGCATTTCCCGGGAAGAACTCAAGCGGAAAGGCACTCCAGAATGGCACTGGCCACGTTGTCGGCCCAAATAGACGACAACGCTACAGGGCTGGACTCCCCCTCTGCTTGAACAACATTGTCTTCCACCTCCTCCCCACTGTAGGTAGTATTGGCCATCTCCCTGGCTTTACCCCTCGTGCCACTTGCCATCAGAAAAATTTTTTTGATTGGACATTCAAGGTTCAAAATCAAGAAAACCAAACCAGGAGACCTTGTAATTAGCCGATACTGAATAAAACTACATTTTATTTCATCACTTAAAATACTGAACACACTCACCATACAAACAACCGTGCTTAGCTACAACATAACCCTCACACTGTAAATGTTCTGAATTTCCCTGCCTATGCAGCGGAGGTTGGCACCCTAAAATTATTCGAGATAAGCGCCCCCGCTCAACGGTGGCTGTCCCTTTTACTCCTGTCCAGCCCCTGATAATAATGTGATGCAGTTGAACTCCAATCTTACACGACAGGAAAAATATGAAAAAGACAGTGATTGCTTTTAAACATTAGTAATCCATAGCAATCACATAGACAGTGTGAGGTAGAGTGAATAACAGACTATATTAAAGTGCAAAAAAAGTGCATAACATATATAGAGTACCTCTCTATAACTGTTCCCTGCTCTGGCAGCCTACCTAACTGTGGAGGTTGGTACCCTACTGTACAGCGGAAACGGCGCCCCCACTCCTCGACGGCTCACCCTATCAGTGGCCCTATAGATAAACTGTATATAATATAGTGGGCATATAACCAATTTCCAACCACAGCTATAGACATAAGACAGATTTCATCTCTATCAATAGAAAAGAGCACAGTCTGGATGAACACTGTGCACTCATCTTATATTGTTAAAAAGATGCCAGTTAAGCTCAATAGGGTACTCATCGTTTTGTGATGTTCTGAGGATAAGTTCCTCATGCCTCAACGCGTTTCATCGATTGGATCATCAGGAGGCTTGGATAACCAGATGCTGCATCACTTGCCATCCTTGCAAACTTCACTGACACAGAGCTGCAACCTGATGCACCCACACACCTTACAGTATTTGCACACTGAATGTCTAGCGCTGATGGCATAGTCTACTATCTTCAGTGCGTAGCGTTTCCTGGAGCTGCTGGGAGTGGCCATCAGGCAAGCTAAATTTACAGCCACCCTCCTGAAAGGCTCTTCAATAATGGGCAGAGTTACCAGTGGGGCTTAGAGGCACTGCCCCGCTTTCCCCACCCTCTGATAGATGTCGCAAGAACAGCAGTAGGCAGTCACATTGGCCCCCATCCTGGGCCAGTAGAAATGCTGGGCTAGCCTGGCCTTTGTCTTAGTGATCCATAGATATTTGGCCATCGTAATCCCATGAGCAATCTGCCACAACTTTGCCCTTAACGGTTAGGGTATCACCAACTGTCAGTCCCTAGGCCACACCTTCAGTAATCCCTGCTGGACCAGTACCCGGAACAAGTATCAAATATTAGTAGTAAAGCCGCACCCTATAATGGCAATGTCTCTATGGACAGCAGAGTGCACGTCCTCACCAGGGGATCCATCCCAGTAGATAAATTCAGAAGCACATGAAGAGAAGGACAGCACCACAGCAATTGTGAAAAAACAGCTCCCGTATTTATTCTGCCATCTGCAACGTTTCGGTCCGTGGATGCTTGAAAAAGGTCCACGGACCGAAACGTTGCAGATGGCAGAATAAATCGGGAGCTGTTTTTTCACAATTGCTGTGGTGCTGTCCTTCTCTTCATGCGCTTCAGTACCCGGAACAGTCGTTCTGGGTCCCAGACCACCCGCTCGAGGTCCGAGTCCGAGGGAGGCATTGCCGCCTGCTCCTTGAGAGCTTTCAGGCTGTCGGCAGTTTCTAACGCTGCCTGAAACTCCTGACTGGATGTGTTTCAAATGGATGAGACTGTCACATGAAGAGGTAAGCTATAGGCTGGACCACGGTGAGTCATTGGACGTGGTATATCTCGATTTTTCCAAAGCGTTTGATACCGTGCCGCACAAGAGGTTGGTACACAAAATGAGAATGCTTGGTCTGGGGGAAAATGTGTGTAAATGGGTTAGTAACTGGCTTAGTGATAGAAAGCAGAGGGTGGTTATAAATGGTATAGTCTCTAACTGGGTCGCTGTGACCAGTGGGGTACCGCAGGGGTCGGTATTGGGACCTGTTCTCTTCAACATATTCATTAATGATCTGGTAGAAGGTTTACACAGTAAAATATCAATATTTGCAGATGATACAAAACTATGTAAAGCAGTCAATACAAGAGAAGATAGTATTCTGCTACAGATGGATCTGGATAAGTTGGAAACTTGGGCTGAAAGGTGGCAGATGAGGTTTAGCAATGATAAATGTAAGGTTATACACATGGGAAGAAGGAATCAATATCACCATTACACACTGAACGGGAAACCACTGGGTAGATCTGACAGGGAGAAGGACTTGGGGATCCTAGTTAATGATAAACTTACCTGGAGCAGCCAGTGCCAGGCAGCAGCTGCCAAGGCAAACAGGATCATGGGGTGCATTAAAAGAGGTCTGGATACACATGATGAGAGCATTATACTGCCTCTGTACAAATCCCTAGTTAGACCGCACATGGAGTACTGTGTCCAGTTTTGGGCACCAGTGCTCAGGAAGGATATAATGGAACTAGAGAGAGTACAAAGGAGGACAACAAAATTAATAAAGGGGATGGGAGAACTACAATACCCAGATAGATTAGTGAAATTAGGATTATTTAGTCTAGAAAAAAGACGACTGAGGGGCTATCTAATAACCATGTATAAGTATATAAGGGGACAATACAAATATCTCGCTGAGGATCTGTTTATACCAAGGAAGGTGACGGGCACAAGGGGGCATTCTTTGCGTCTGGAAGAGAGAAGGTTTTTCCACCAACATAGAAGAGGATTCTTTACTGTTAGGACAGTGAGAATCTGGAATTGCTTGCCTGAGGAGGTGGTGATGGCGAACTCAGTCGAGGGGTTCAAGAGAGGCCTGGATGTCTTCCTGGAGCAGAACAATATTGTATCATACAATTATTAGGTTCTGTAGAAGGACATAGACCTGGGGATTTATTATGATGGAATATAGGCTGAACTGGATGGACAAATGTCTTTTTTCGGCCTTACTAACTATGTTACTATGTTATGTTACATATTGTGTCAGCTCTTTGGGACCTGGCTTCATCTCCGGCAGCTACTTAGTCGGAAGTGAAGAAGCCATCGGACACTTGAGGGACCCCTGGCGCTACCACTGCACATGACAGCAGCCAGTCGTAGAGGAATCCTGCAATTAGGCCTTACCTGTGAGCCCCACTATTCCATCGACAGCCCCACCCTCAATTGCATGCTCTCCCTCAGCAGCTATCTGCCCTCTGACTGTCCCTTCCGTAATAACCTCACAGAACAACTGGTTCCAGTGTGCCGGCTGGCAACACTCTAAGCCATTAGTACAGCTTGCTCGATTGATTTCCTCCCCTCCCGAGGGGACAGGGACACGGACACAATAATCATAATCATATTGACAGCAGCAGGTGAACATTACGTTGTTGTCTGGAGGATCAGGCCTTGGGGGTTCACTGGCCATATACTGGGACACTAGCCGCCTCAAATTCATTCCAAGAAAAACACTAGCGGGAATATTTGAGGTTACCCTCACCTCCCGCACTCCTAGAGCTAGACACCTCACATCCCGGAGACAGTAAAGGTTTTCCCGAGTACCAAATCCTGTAGGGACACCAGATCAGGCCGCACAAGGGTCATCTCAGCGTCGATGTCCCGCAGTCCTATAGCCATGGCCTGGCCTATAGTGAAGGGCTGAAAGTTGTAAAAGAACCTCCCACCATCCCCACCCACACACAAAACAGTGGACGGTTTCTGGGACAGGGACAGGCCCTTCTAGGGCTGGTGACACATGGCTTTGAAGTGTCCCTGCTGGTTTTAGAGATGACATAGTCTGACTTCCCCCACTGACGTGGAGACAGAAGCATGGGCTGTTTGCCTCTTGAGCTTAGAGGCAGGGACAACAGGCACCATTTTCATCTCACTCCTTCTCCTGCAGGTAGGTTTCTTGGCCTTAGGAGTAGAGTTGAGCGACCTTGACCTTTTTAGAGTCGAGCCGGGTTTCGCGAAACCCGACTATCTCAAAAGTCGGGTCGAGTGAAATCGGCCGATTATGACGTAAAGTCGGGATCGACCGAAACACGAAACCCAATGCAAGTCAATGGGGCAGCATAGTCGGCAGTGAGTGGGGGCCAGGAAAACACCTAGAGTGCCCATTTTAATGTCAAAACCATCCATTCTTCTTAATGAAGCTTGTCAAGCGTAATTTACCTTATAATAATTGGAAGGCATTTGAAATTGGGGGTCATTTGGCTAAAGTTGTGGTGGGTAGGGCTGGTTCAAGTAATTAGTGGGCCCAGGAAATCTGGACCACGTCACGGCAGTGGAGCAGGGAGAGGTAAGTATTTCAACTTTGCAAGTGCTGTGAACCTGAGCAAGCAGGGGGGGCCCACTCGTTGGCATTGGCACTGGCACAGGGCCCCTCAAAGTACAGCGGTGTGTTTGCACGGCGGGGGCGCCTCCCACCGGCAGCAACACTTTTGCGTACCATGAGAGGCCCTGTGCCAGTGACGTCGCCAACTAGTATTCCTCCCCCACCTGATGAAGGAACCTGCACTTTCATCTGCACCTTCCTGTTTGTCCCCGTGTAAGGTGGTATGGTATGCGGGAAGGGGGACCTGACTTTCAGCAGGGTCACAATCTTGCAGTGTAGCGTGCACGGGAAATGTTGCGTTATGGGTCAATGTACCAGCAGACTCATCTATCACTGGCTGGGCAATGGGCAGGATGAGGAGGAAACACAGATATAGGCCCAAAGAATAAAGTGGGCTAAATGCAGTTCAAAATTGGTAACACAGGACTAATCAGGGGGCATTGCAGTGGAGGACAACTGGAATGAGAGGCTGACACAGAGAGTAGGCCCAAATCAGTAAGTAGTCGAAATGCAGTTCAAAATTGGCAACAGTAGTAAACAGGCGGCACAGCTTTGTTCAGTGGAGGAGAACAGCAAGGAGTGGCAGACACCGATAGTAGGCCCCAACCCAACTAGTAGGCCAAATGCAGTCTAACATTAACAACTACTTAACGAGCGCCTGAAAACGGAATTTCAGGACAGGAAACCAGGAGAACAGCAAGGAGCGGCAGACACCGATAGTAGGCCCCAAACCAACTAGTACGCCAAATGCAGTTGTTCCGTGTAACCACAATTTAATGAGAGCCTGAAGATAGAAGTTCAGGAAAGGCAACCTGGAGAACACCTTGGAGTGGAACACACCATCTCTCTACACCCCATACCCAATTTGTAGGCCTAATGCAGCGTAGTTTCCAACAACTACTAAACAAGAGCATGATGATCGAAGCATTGGCGAGGAAACCTGGGGAACACCTTGGAGTGGAACACACCATCTCTCTACAGTGGAACACACCATCTCTCTACACCCCATACCCAATTTGTAGGCCTAATGCAGCGTAGTTTCCAACAACTACTAAACGAGAGCCGGAAGATCGAAGCAATGGAGAGGAAACCTGGGGAACACCTTGGAGTGTAACACACCATCTCTCTACACCCCATACCCAATTTGTAGGCCTAATGCAGCGTAGTTTCCAACAACTACTAAACGAGAGCCGGAAGATCGAAGCTCAGGAAAGGCAACCTGGAGAACACCTTGGAGTGGAACACACCATCTCTCTACACCCCATACCCAATTTGTAGGCCCAATGCAGCGTAGTTTCCAACAACTACTAAACGAGAGCCGGAAGATCGAAGCAATGGAGAGGAAACCTGGGGAACACCTTGGAGTGTAACACACCATCTCTCTACACCCCATACCCAATTTGTAGGCCTAATGCAGCGTAGTTTCCAACAACTACTAAACGAGAGCCGGAAGATCGAAGCAATGGAGAGGAAACCTGGGGAACACCTTGGAGTGTAACACACCATCTCTCTACACCCCATACCCAATTTGTAGGCCTAATGCAGCGTAGTTTCCAACAACTACTAAACGAGAGCCGGAAGATCGAAGCAATGGAGAGGAAACCTGGGGAACACCTTGGAGTGGAACACACCATCTCTCTACAGTGGAACACACCATCTCTCTACACCCCATACCCAATTTGTAGGCCTAATGCAGCGTAGTTTCCAACAACTACTAAACGAGAGCCGGAAGATCGAAGCTCAGGAAAGGCAACCTGGGGAACACCTTGGAGTGGAACACACCATCTCTCTACACCCCATACCCAATTTGTAGGCCCAATGCAGCGTAGTTTCCAACAACTACTAAACGAGAGCCGGAAGATCGAAGCTCAGGAAAGGCAACCTGGGGAACACCTTGGAGTGTAACAAACCCTCTCTCTACACCACGGAAGGGCTGATTCTTAGGAAGGAAGGCTGTCGGAAAGAAGCAGGGCGCGTCCGAGGGTGATTATATTCTTATTAGGTATATACTCACCCTCGGACGCGCCCTGCTTCTTTATTTGTAATGAATGTTTATTTGCAATGTGGTTTTGACTTACTCTATTTTTTTGGTAAATAATGATTTTATTATTTTCATTGTTTTGCATCTTCTTGGCAATAATATAAAGAAGACGCGACAGGACAACACTCGGTGGATGCCATATCTGTGTTTAAAATTGAAAAAACGTTTCAGTTAACTACTTGCAGGAGAAAGTTATTGTAGCTGGTGGCCATTTTTAGTACTGTACCAGATTTTTGTTGTATGTGTTTGTTTTTAATGTTAAAATGTCTGCATTTGATATCTCTCCAGTATTTTCTTTTTTATAAGCAAAATACTTATTTTTATATTTTCTGATGTTGGTTCCAGGGGTACACGGGCAGCAGTGGTGTGGTCAGTGGAGGCCTAGTGGAAGGAGTGACCGCAGACAGGCATCGAAGGCCTAAAATAATAACACATGGCTGTAGGCAATTTTAAATTGGTTCCAGGGGTACACGGGCAGCAGTGGTGTGGTCAGTGGAGGCCTAGTGGAAGGAGTGACCGCAGACAGGCATCGAAGGCCTAAAATAATAACACATGGCTGTAGGCAATTTTAAATTGGTTCCAGGGGTACACGGGCAGCAGTGGTGTGGTCAGTGGAGGCCTAGTGGAAGGAGTGACCGCAGACAGGCATCGAAGGCCTAAAATAATAACACATGGCTGTAGGCAATTTTAAATTGGTTACAGGGGTACACGGGCAGCAGTGGTGTGGTCAGTGGAGGCCTAGTGGAAGCAGTGACCGCAGACAGGCATCGAAGGCCTAAAATAATAACACATGGCTGTAGGCAATTTTAAATTGGTTCCAGGGGTACACGGGCAGCAGTGGTGTGGTCAGTGGAGGCCTAGTGGAAGGAGTCACCGCAGACAGGCATCGAAGGCCTAAAATAATAACACAAGGCTGTAGGCAATTTTAAATTGGTTCCAGGGGTACACGGGCAGCAGTGGTGTGGTCAGTGGAGGCCTAGTGGAAGGAGTCACCGCAGACAGGCATCGAAGGCCTAAAATAATAACACATGGCTGTAGGCAATTTTAAATTGGTTACAGGGGTACACGGGCAGCAGTGGTGTGGTCAGTGGAGGCCTAGTGGAAGGAGTGACCGCAGACAGGCATCGAAGGCCTAAAATAATAACACATGGCTGTAGGCAATTTTAAATTGGTTCCAGGGGTACACGGGCAGCAGTGGTGTGGTCAGTGGAGGCCTAGTGGAAGGAGTGACCGCAGACAGGCATCGAAGGCCTAAAATAATAACACATGGCTGTAGGCAATTTTAAATTGGTTACAGGGGTACACGGGCAGCAGTGGTGTGGTCAGTGGAGGCCTAGTGGAAGGAGTGACCGCAGACAGGCATCGAAGGCCTAAAATAATAACACATGGCTGTAGGCAATTTTAAATTGGTTCCAGGGGTACACGGGCAGCAGTGGTGTGGTCAGTGGAGGCCTAGTGGAAGGAGTCACCGCAGACAGGCATCGAAGGCCTAAAATAATAACACATGGCTGTAGGCAATTTTAAATTGGTTCCAGGGGTACACGGGCAGCTGTGGTGTGGTCAGTGGAGGCCTAGTGGAAGGAGTCACCGCAGACAGGCATCGAAGGCCTAAAATAATAACACATGGCTGTAGGCAATTTTAAATTGGTTACAGGGGTACACGGGCAGCAGTGGTGTGGTCAGTGGAGGCCTAGTGGAAGGAGTCACCGCAGACAGGCATCGAAGGCCTAAAATAATAACACATGGCTGTAGGCAATTTTAAATTGGTTACAGGGGTACACGGGCAGCAGTGGTGTGGTCAGTGGAGGCCTAGTGGAAGGAGTGACCACAGGCATCAAAGGCCTAACATAACAAAAATGTCAATACAATGGTATTGTCAGTGACAGGCATTGAAGGATGTCAGCGCATAGACTAAACATTGGTGGAGCTGTGAGATAATTTTGCAAGTGGTAGAGCACTGTTTGAGCTGGGGTGGGGGGAAACTGTCTTGTGGCCGGCGGTACAGGCCCAGGGCCCCTCATATTACAACGGTGTGTCTGACGTTGGGTGTGCACCACCACCGCCAGAGACACTTTATTGTACTAGGAGGGACCCAGTGGCAGTGCCGTCGACCAAAAGCGGGCTCACCCACCTCTTCAGACAAACTGCACTCTCACGGGTGCTGTCGCCAAGTGTCGATACCACGGCCCCGTGTGGGGAGTTTGGCCATTTAGTGAGGTGTAAACATGTCGTATGCTGGACAATCAGGTGCAGAAAATTACGAGATTGGAAAAGGCATTCAGAATAGTCCACAGGCAAGACCTTTTCATAGGAAAGCTAGGTGTCAGCCGGGCAAGGTGGGGCAAAAGATTTCGAAATCCAGTTGAGGTTCATTTTAATGAAGGTTAGATCATCTACATTTTGGGTAGCCAGACGAGTCCTTTTTTCTGTTAGTATTGAACCTGCAGCACTGAATACTCTTTCTGATAGGACACTAGCTGCCGGGCAAGCAAGCTCCTGCAATGCATATTCTGCCAATTCTGGCCAGGTGTCTAATTTTGATGCCCAGTAATCAAATGGGAATGACGGTTGAGGGAGAACATCGATAAGGGATGAAAAATAGTTTGTAACCATACTGGACAAATGTTGTCTCCTGTCACTTTGAATTGATGCTGCAGTACCTGTCCTGTCTGCGGTCATAACAAAATCACTCCACAACCTGGTCAGAAAACCCCTCTGGCCAACGCCACTTCTGATTTCTGCCCCTCTAACTCCTCTGGTCTGCTGGCCCCTGCAGCTCGTGTGAGAACGATCACGGGCGCTGTGTGCAGGGAATGCCAGAAGCAAACGGTCAACAAGAGTTGATTGTTTGGTTGCTAATATTAGTTCCAAGTTCTCATGTGGCATTATATTTTTTGCAATTTGCCTTTATAGCGAGGATCAAGGAGGCAGGCCAACCAGTAATAGTCATCATTCATCATTTTAGTTATGCGTGTGTCCCTTTTGAGGATACGTAAGGCATAATCCGCCATGTGGGCCAAAGTTCCAGTTCTCAAATCTGCGGTTGTGCTTGGTTGAGGGGCAGTTTCAGGCAAATCAACGTCACTTGTGTCCCTCAAAAAACCAGAACCCGGCCTTGCCGCGCCACCAATTTCCAGTGGCCCCGGAAAAGCTTCCTCATTAAAAATATAATCATCCCCATCATCCTCCTCGTCCTCCTCCTCCTCTTCGCCCGCTACCTCGTCCTGTACACTGCCCTGGCCAGACAATGGCTGACTGTCATCAAGGCTTTCCTCTTCCTCAGCTGCAGACGCCTGATCCTTTATGTGCGTCAAACTTTGCATCAGCAGACGCATTAGGGGGATGCTCATGCTTATTATGGCGTTGTCTGCACTAACCAGCCGTGTGCATTCCTCAAAACACTGAAGGACTTGACACATGTCTTGAATCTTCGACCACTGCACACCTGACAACTCCATGTCTGCCATCCTACTGCCTGCCCGTGTATGTGTATCCTCCCACAAAAACATAACAGCCCGCCTCTGTTCACACAGTCTCTGAAGCATGTGCAGTGTTGAGTTCCACCTTGTTGCAACGTCTATGATTAGGCGATGCTGGGGAAGGTTCAAAGAACGCTGATAGATCTGCATACGGCTGGAGTGTACGGGCGAACGGCGGATATGTGAGCAAAGTCCACGCACTTTGAGGAGCAGGTTGGATAACCCCGGATAACTTTTCAGGAAGCACTGCACCACCAGGTTTAAGGTGTGAGCCAGGCAAGGAATGTGTTTCAGTTGGGAAAGGGAGATGGCAGCCATGAAATTCCTTCCGTTATCACTCACTACCTTGCCTGCCTCAAGATCTACAGTGCCCAGCCACGACTGCGTTTCTTTCTGCAAGAACTCGGACAGAACTTCCGCGGTGTGTCTGTTGTCGCCCAAACACTTCATAGCCAATACAGCCTGCTGACCTTTGCCAGTAGCTGCCCCATAATGGGAGACCTGGTGTGCAACAGTGGCAGCTGCGGATGGAGTGGTTGTGCGACTGCGGTCTGTGGACGAGCTCTTGCTTCTGCAGGAGGACGAAGAGGAGGAGGAGGGGGTGCGAACGGCTACAGCCAATTGTTTCCTAGACCGTGGGCTAGGCAGAACTGTCCCAAACTTGCTGTCTCCTGTGGACCCTGCATCCACCACATTTACCCAGTGTGCCGTGATAGACACGTAACGTCCCTGGCCATGCCTACTGGTCCATGCATCTGTTGTCAGGTGCACATTTGTGCTCACAGATTGCCTGAGTGCATGGACGATGCGCTCTTTAACATGCTGGTGGAGGGCTGGGATGGCTTTTCTGGAAAAAAAGTGTCGACTGGGTAGCTCGTAGCGTGGTACAGCGTAGTCCATCAGGGCTTTGAAAGCTTCGCTTTCAACTAACCGGTAGGGCATCATCTCTAACGAGATTAGTCTAGCTATGTGTGCGTTCAAACCCTGTGTACGCGGATGCGAGGCTAAGTACTTCCTTTTTCTAACCATAGTCTCATGTAGGGTGAGCTGGACTGGAGAGCTGGAGATCGTGGAACTAGCGGGGGTGCCGGTGGACATGGCAGACTGAGAGACGGTGGGAGATGGTATTGTTGCCACCGGTGCCCTAGATGCAGTGTTTCCTACTACAAAACTGGTGATTCCCTGACCCTGACTGCTTTGGCCTGGCAAAGAAACCTGCACAGATACTGCAGGTGGTGCGGAAAATGGTGGCCCTACACTGCCGGAAGGGATGTTGCGTTGCTGACTAGCTTCATTGGCCGAGGGTGCTACAACCTTAAGGGACGTTTGGTAGTTAGTCCAGGCTTGCAAATGCATGGTGGTTAAATGTCTATGCATGCAACTTGTATTGAGACTTTTCAGATTCTGTCCTCTGCTTAAGGTAGTTGAACATTTTTGACAGATGACTTTGCGCTGATCAATTGGATGTTGTTTAAAAAAATGCCAGACTGCACTCTTTCTAGCATCGGATACCTTTTCAGGCATTGCAGACTGAGCTTTAACCGGATGGCCACGCTGTCCTCCAACAGGTTTTGGCTTTGCCACGCGTTTTGGGCAAGATACGGGCCCGGCAGATGGAACCTGTTGCGATGTTGATGCCTGCTGCGGCCCCTCCTCCTCCGCTTCAGAACTGCTGCCGCCTGCACCCTGTTCCCCCAATGGCTGCCAATTGGGGTCAAGAACTGGGTCATCTATTATCTCTTCTTGTAGCTCGTGTGCAACTTCGTCTGTGTCACCGTGTCGGTCGGTGGTATAGCGTTTGTGATGGGGCAACATAGTCTCATCAGGGTCTGATTCTTGATCAGCACCCTGCGAGGGCAATGTTGTGGTCTGAGTCAAAGGACCAGCAGCGTAGTCTGGCTGTGGCTGTGCATCAGTGCACTCCATGTCAGATTCAACTTGTAATGGACATGGACTGTTAACTGCTTCACTTTCTAAGCCAGGGACGGTATGTGTAAAGAGCTCCATGGAGTAACCCGTTGTGTCGCCTGCTGCATTCTTCTCTGTTGTTGTTTTTGCTGAAGAGGACAAGGAAGCGACTTGTCCCTGACCGTGAACATCCACTAACGACGCGCTGCTTTGACATTTAACAGTTTCACGAGAGGAGGCAAAAGAGCTAGAGGCTGAGTCAGCAAGATAAGCCAAAACTTGCTCTTGCTGCTCCGGCTTTAAAAGCGGTTTTCCTACTCCCAGAAAAGGGAGCGTTCGAGGCCTTGTGTAGCCAGACGACGAACCTGGCTCCACAGCTCCAGACTTAGGTGCAATATTTTTTTTCCCACGACCAGCTGATGCTCCACCACTACCACTACCCTCATTACCAGCTGACAATGAACGCCCCCGGCCACGACCTCTTCCACCATACTTCCTCATTGTTTTAAAAACGTAAACAAACTAACGGTATTTGTTGCTGTCACACAAATTACACGGTGAGCTATAACTTCAGTATGATTTAGCTACCCCTTTACAGGTGAGTGAGACCACAACGAAAATCAGGCACAATGTTACACACTCTGTTGTTGGTGGCAACAAATGAGAGAGATGCCACACACGCAGGACTGTCACTGAAGCACAAATGTAAATATTAATCTCCCACTGATTTGATTTTTTTTTTTTTTAAGGGAGACTTTAGGAAAAAAAAATAATAGAATAAAATGAAAAAAAAATAATAGAATAAAATGATTTTTTCAGGAAGAATTTAGAAACCAAATAAAATAAAATGATTTTTTCAGGGAGAATTTAGAAAACAAATAAAACAAAAAAAGGCTTTCTATGGCCCACTGAGTGAGAGATGACGCACACAGGAGTCAGGAGTGGCACACAAGCCCAGAGGCCAATATTTATCTCCCACTTTTTTTTTTTTGTTCCAGGGAAAATTTATAAACCCAATAAAAAAAATAATAAATAGGCTTTCTATGGCCCACTATCTGAGAGACAGAGAGAGATGGCACGCTTAGGACTGGCACACAAGCCCAAAGGCCAATATTAATCTCCCTTTTTTTTTTAAGGGAGAATTTATAAAACCAAAAAAAAATAAATAAATAGCCTTTCTATGGCCCACTATTTGTGAGAGAGATGGCACGCTCAGGACTGGCACACAAGCCCAGAGGCCAATATTAATCTCCCACTTTTTTTTTTTTTTTCCAGGGAAAATTTATAAACCCAATAAAAAAAAAATAAATAAATAGGCTTTCTATGGCCCACTATCTGAGAGAGAGAGATGGCACGCTTAGGACTGGCACACAAGCCCAAAGGCCAATATTAATTTCCCACTGATTGATTTATTGATTTTTTCAGGTAGAATTTAGAACCCAAATAAAGCAAAAAAAAAAAAAAAAAGGGCTTTCTATGGCCCACTGAGTGAGTGATGATGCACACAGGAGTCAGGAGTGGCACACAAGCCCTGAGGCCAATATTTTTCTCCCACTGATTGATGTAGTGATTATTTCAGGTAGATTTTAGAACCAAAATCAAGCAAAAAAATAAATAGGCTTTCAATGGCCCACTGAGTGAGTGATGATGCACACAGGAGTCAAGAGTGGCACACAAGCCCTGAGGCCAATATTTTTCTCCCACTGATTGATGTAGTGATTTTTTCAGGTAGATTTTATAACCCAAATCAAGCAAAAAAATAAATAGGCTTTCTATGGCCCACTGAGTGAGAGATGACACAGACAGGGATGGCACTCTAGCAGAAATGTCAATCTTAATCTCCCACAAAAAAAACAAAAAAAACAGGGAGTGTCCTTCAATTACTATCTCCCTGCAGTAATCTCAGCCAGGTATGGCAGGCAGCAATAAGGAGTGGACTGATGCACAAATTAAATAAAAAGTGTGTACAAACCAAAAAGATAGCTGTGCAGAAAGGAAGGAACAAGAGGATTTGTGCTTTGAAAAAAGCAGTTGGTTTGCACAGCGGCGTACACACAGCAATGCAGCTATCAGGGAGCCTTCTAGGGCAGCCCAATGAGCTACAGCGCTGAGGGGGAAAAAAAAAAAAATGTAGCTTCCACTGTCCCTGCACACCGAAGGTGGTGTTGGGCAGTGGAAATCGCTACAGCACAAGCGGTTTGGTGGTTAATGGACCCTGCCTAACGCTATCCCTGCTTCTGACGAAGCGGCAGCAACCTCTCCCTAAGCTCAGATCAGCAGCAGTAACATGGCGGTCGGCGGGAACTCCCCTTTATAGCCCCTGTGACGCCGCAGACAGCAAGCCAATCACTGCAATGCCCTTCTCTAAGATGGTGGGGACCAGGACCTATGTCATCACGCTGCCCACACTCTGCGTTTACCTTCATTGGCTGAGAAATGGCGCTTTTCGCGTCATTGAAACGCGACTTTGGCGCGAAAGTCGCGTACCGCATGGCCGACCCCGCACAGGGGTCGGATCGGGTTTCATGAAACCCGACTTTGCCAAAAGTCGGCGACTTTTGAAAATGAACGACCCGTTTCGCTCAACCCTACTTAGGAGTCCTGTTGCTGGAGTACTCATTGGCAAATGCCGCTGTTGTAGATGCCCCCTTTGGCTTCCTGTCACTGAGAAACTGCTGGAGGTCTTTCGGGCAGTTCCACAAAATCTGCATGAGCTCCTTCAGCTGCAGGATGGTGGTAAGCTCCACTCCCGTGGTCCATTGGTCGACTGTTCTCAGTAGTGCCCTCATGTGATCAGCCCAGCTGTCTGCAAAACCCCGCTGCATACTCGGGAGCTTCTTTCAGTAAGTCTTAGGGATCAAGTTGTACTGCCGGACCACAGCCTGCTTGAAGTCCTCATAGCTCAGGGTGGTCTGACTGGGCAAGTTCCCAAAGATTTCCTTGGCCTTATCCCTGAGGAAAGGGGTTAAGACCTGGACCCACTGGTCCTCAGGCAGATGATACTGACAGCAAGTTTTTTTCAAATGACAGCGAGAAAGTGTACAAGTCACCTTCTTTGTCTAGCAGGGGGGGAAGTCCCCCACCTGTAGCTTTGGGACCCGGATCTCAGGGGACTCGCGACTGGCTGGGCTTTGCTGCTGAAGCTGGAGTCGGAGCTTGAGCATTTGTCACTGGCACTCACGATCGCCTTCTTCATGATGTTCTGCTGCTGCTGCCTTTCAGCATTTGGCTTTTGCCATTAGGGTCTCATAGGAGGTCTTGTTTCCTGCCTTGAGTCTGGCCAGAGTAGCTTGCAGGCGTGTATCCGAGTCTGTCTGGATGGTGGGACAGGCAGCTGGTGAGCGGCCCACTGCAGAACTTTCTCCCGGTGACTGACTCCTTGGGGAGCCTGGGCTGGCCTCCTCCTCTGCTTGAGCAACATTATCTTCCACGTCCTCTCTGTATGTAGCATTGGCCCTCTCCCTGGCTTTACCCCCGGTGCCACTTGCCATCTTTGCAATCTTCAATGACACAGAGCTGCAACCTGATGCACCCACACACATTACAGCATTTGCACAATGACTGTCTAGCGCTGAGCTGATCTTAAGACCCCAGCAGCAAAAAGCTACTGTTGGTAGTCTTTAGCATCTGGCAGTATGGATCCTACACACACTATTATCTTGATCCCACCACGCTGCCACCACATGTGATGAACCCGCACCTTGCCCCCTGTGTGACATCACTACTTCAGATGGATCATGTAATGCAGTCAACCCACTTTGTTCCGCAACCCCTGGTGACACATATGGTCAGCTTGGTACAGTTTTACACAGATGCCCCCTGCTAATATGCGCCCAGGGAGGCATGGCGAGTGAGAATGTGGCCCACGTAGTAACTGACGAGGCATCACATTTGCTCACAATCCTGACAGGCCCCTTACGAAACCACTCCTTCGTTGCCCTGGCGGTGTGCTTGGGATCATTATCATGCTGAAAGACCCATCCACGTTTCATCTTCCATGCCCTTGCTGATGGAATGTTGTGAATTCTGTTATCGAACTCCCTCCTGTGGTCATGAATGGTACTTCGGCGAGTTCTGTCCATGGACTCCCTCTGGTGGCTGTGAGTGGAGCTGCTGCTTCTGAGGTTCCTTCCACAGGTGACGTAGTTTATTCTTTGGCTGGCTGCTCTATTAAACTCCACTCAGATCGTTACTCCATGCCAGCTGTCAATGTTCTTGTACTGGTTCAGTTCGCTCTTGGATCTTTCTGGTGACTTATCTACTCCAGCAGAAGCTAAGTCCCTGCTAGTTAATTATTTGTTCATTGTTTCCTTACCCAGCTTGCTATCATGATTTTGCCTTGCTAGCTGGAAGCTCTGGGATGCAGAGTGGCACCTCCGCACCGTGAGTCGGTGCGGAGGTCTTTTTGCACACTCTGCGTGGTCTTTTTGTAGTTTTTTGTGCTGTCCGCAAAGATACCTTTCCTATCCTCAGTCTGTTTAGTAAGTCTGGCCTCCCTTTGCTGAAACCTGTTTCATTTCTGTGTTTGTGACTTTCATCTTAACTCACAGTCAATATATGTGGGGGTCTGCCTTTTCCTTTGGGGAATTTCTCTGAGGCAAGGTAGGCTTTATTTTCTATCTCTAGGGCTAGTTAGCTCTTAGGCTGTGAAGAGGCGTCTAGGCAGAGTTAGGTACGCTCCACGGCTATTTCTAGTTGTGTGATAGGATTAGGGGTTGCGGTCAGCAGAGCTCCCACTTCCCAGAGCTTGTCCTGTGTGAGTTTAACCATCAGGTCGTTCCGGGTGCTCCTAACCACCAGGTCCATAACATGGAAGGAGGTTTACACTCAAAATCTCACGATACAAGGCCACATTCTTTCTTTTATATACAAGGATCAGTCGTCCTGGTCCCTTTGCAGAGAAACAGCCCCAAAGCATGATGTTACCACCCCCATGCTTCACAGTACGAATGGTGTTCTTTAGATGCAACTCAGCATTCTGTCTCCTCCAAACACAACAAATTTTGTTTCTACCAAACAGTTCTACTTTGGTTTCATCAGATCATATGATATTCTCCCAATACTGTTCTGGAAAATCCAAATGCTCTCTAGAAAACTTCAGATGGTCCTGAACATGTGCTGGCTTAAGCTGGGGGGCACTGAAGATCTGACTCCCTGGTGGCATAGTGTGTTACTGATGGTAGCCTTTGTTACAGTGGTCCCAGCTCTATGCAGGTCATTCACTAGGTCCCCCGATGTGGTTCTGATATTTTTGCTCACCGTTCTTGTGATTATTTTGACCCCACGGGGGAGATTTTGCGTGGAGCCCCAGATCGAGGGAGCTTATCAGTGGTCTTGTATGCCTTCCATTTTCTTATTATTGCTCCCATAGTTGATTTCATCACATCAAGCTATTTGCCCATTGCAGACTCCGTCTTCCCAGCCTGGTGCAGGGCTACAATTTTGCTTCTGGTGTCTTTCGACAGCTCTTTGATCTTCACCATAGTGGAGCTTGGAGTGTGACTGTTTGAGGTTGTGGACAGGTGTCTTTTATACTGATAACAAGTCCAAACATGTGCCATTACTACAGATAATGAGTGGGAGACAGAGGAGCCTCTTTAAGAAGAAGTTACAGGTCTTTGAGAGCCAGAAATCTTGCATGTTTTTAGTTGACCAAATACTTATTTTCCATCATAATTTGCAAAATAAATCTTGCCAAATCAGACAAGGTGATTCTCTGGATTTGTTTTTTCATTTTGACTCTCATAGTTGTGGTCTACCTATCTTGTCAATTACAGGCCTCTCTCATCTTTTTAAGTGGGAGAACTTGCACAATTGGTGGCAGACTAAATACTTTTTCCCCCACTGTCTATACAGCTCTGGCAAAAATTAAGAGACCACTGCAAAATTTTCAGTTTGTCTGATTTTTCTCTTTCTAGGTATATTTTTGAGTAAAATTTAAATTGTTCTTTTATTCTATAAACTACTGACAACATGTCTCCGAAGTTCAAAGCAATAAATTTTGTATTTATTTTCTGAAAATAAGAAATGGTCAATATAACAAAAAAATGCATTGCTTGCAGACCTCAAATAATGCAAAAAACAAACAAACAAACAAGTTTATGATCATTTAGAAACAACAATACTAATGTTTTAGCTCTGGAAGAGTTCAGAAATCAATATTTTGTGGAATAACCATGATTTTTAACCCCTTCATGACCTTGGGATTTTCTGTTTTTACGGGTTCATTTTTCACTCCCCTTCTTCCCAGAGCCATAACTTTTTTATTTTTCTGTCAATATGGCCATGTGAGGGCTTATTTTTTGTGGGACGAGTTGTACTTTTGAATGACATCATTGGTTTTACCATGACGTGTACTAGAAAATGGGAAAAAAAATTCCAAGTGCGGTGAAATTGCAAAAAAAGTGCAACCATCAAGCGCTACAAAGAAACTGGCTCACATGAGGACCGCCCCAGGACAGGAACCAAGAGTCACCTTTGCTTCTGAGGATAAGTTTATCCGAGTCATCAGCCTCAGAAATCGCAGGTTAACAGCAGCTCAGATTAGAGACCAGGTCAATGCCACACAGAGATCTAGCAGCAGACACATATCTACAGCAACTGTTAACCCCTTCCCGACCCATGACGCCACGTAGGCGTCATGAAAGTCGGTGCCAATCCGACCCATGACGCCTATGTGGCGTCATGGAAAGATCGCGTCCCTGCAGATCGGGTGAAAGGGTTAACTCCCATTTCACTCGATCTGCAGGGACAGGGGGAGTGGTAGTTTAGCCCAGGGGGGGTGGCTTCACCCCCCCGTGGCTACGATCGCTCTGATTGGCTGTTGAAAGTGAAACTGCCAATCAGAGCGATTTGTAATATTTCACCTATTATAACTGGTGAAATATTACAATCCAGCCATGGCCGATGCTGCAATATCATCGGCCATGGCTGGAAACACTAATGTGCCCCCACCCCTCCCCACCGATCGCCCCCCCAGCCCCCCGATCTGGCCGGTACACTGCTCCGGCTTCCCTCAGTACAGGGCTCCGCTCCCCCCCGTGCTCTTGTCCGCTCCCCCCGTGCTCCAATCACACCCCCCGTGCTCCAATCACCCCCCCTGCACTCTGATCCACCCCCCCGGTGCTCCGTTCCACCCCCCGTGCTCTATTCCAGCCCCCCCGTGCTCCGTTCCACGCCCCCCGTGCTCCGTTCCACCCCTCCCGTGCTCCGATTCCCCCCCCCGTGCTCCGATGACCCCCCCCGTGGTCCCCCCCCACCCCATCATACTTACCGATCCAGCTGCGGTCCCATCCGTCTTCTCCCTGGGCGCCGCCATCTTCCAAAATGGCGGGCGCATGCGCAGTGCGCCCGCCGAATCTGCCGGCCAGCAGATTCGTTCCAAAGTGCATTTTGATCACTGAGATAGATTATATCTCAGTGATCAAAATAAAAAAAATAATAAATGACCCCCCCCCTTTGTCACCCCCATAGGTAGGGACAATAAAAAAATAAAGAATTTTTTTTTCCACTAATGTTAGAATAGGGTTAGGGTTAGGGTTAGGGTTAGGGTTAGGGGTAGGGTTAGGGTTAGGGGTAGGGTTAGGGGTAGGGTTAGGGCTAGGGTTAGGGCTAGGGGTAGGGTTAGGGGTAGGGTTAGGGCTAGGGTTAGGGGTAGGGTTAGGGGTAGGGTTAGGGCTAGGGTTAGGGGTAGGGTTAGGGGTAGGGCTAGGGCTAGGGTTAGGGTTTCGGTATGTGCACATGTATTCTGGTCCTCTGCGGATTTTTCCGCTGCGGATTTGATAAATCTGCAGTGCTAAACCGCTGCGGATTTATGGCGGATTTACCGCGTTTTTTTCTGCGCATTTCACTGCGGTTTTACAACTGCGATTTTCTATTGGAGCAGTTGTAAAACCGCTGCGGAATCCGCACAAAGAAGTGACATGCTGCGGAATGTAAACCGCTGCGTTTCCGTGCAGTTTTTCCGCAGCATGTGTACAGCGATTTTTGTTTCCCGTAGGTTTACATTGAACTGTAAACTCATGGGAAACTGCTGCGGATCCGCAGCGTTTTCCGCAGCGTGTGCACATACCTTTAGAATTAGGCTATGTGCACACGGTGCTGATTTGGCTGCGGATTGGCCGCTGCGGATTCGCAGCAGTGTTCCATCAGGTTTACAGTACCATGTAAACATATGAAAAACCAAATCCGCTGTGCCCATGGTGCGGAAAATACCGCGCGGAAACGCTGCGTTGTATTTTCCGCAGCATGTCAATTCTTTGTGCGGATTCCGCAGCGTTTTACACCTGTTCCTCAATAGGAATCCGCAGGTGAAATCCGCACAAAAAACACTGGAAATCCACGGAAAATCCGCAGGTAAAACGCAGTGCCTTTTACCCGCGGATTTTTCAAAAATGGTGCGGAAATATCTCACACGAATCCGCAACGTGGGCACATAGCCTTAGGGTTAGGGTTGGAATTAGGGTTGTGGCTACAGTTGGGATTAGGGTTAGGGGTGTGGGGGGTTAGTGTTGGAGTTAGAATTGAGGGGTTACCACTGTTTAGGCACATCAGGGGTCTCCAAACGCAACATGGCGCCACCATTGATTCCAGCCAATCTCGTATTCAAAAAGTCAAATGGTGCTCCCTCACTTCCGAGCCCTGACGTGTGCCCAAACAGTGGTTTACCCCCACATATGGGGTACCAGCATACTCAGGACAAACTGCGCAACAATTACTGGGGTCCAATTTCTCCTGTTACCCTTGTGAATCTAAAAAAATGCTTGCTAAAACATAATTTTTGAGGAAAGAAAAATGATTTTTTATTTTCACGGCTCTGCGTTGTAAACGTCTGTGAAGCACTTGGGGGTTCAAAGTGCTCACCACATATCTATATAAGTTCCTTGGGGGGTCTAGTTTCTAAAATGGGGTCACTTGTGGGGGTTTCTACTGTTTAGGCACACCAGGGGCTCTGCAAACGCAACGTGACACCCGCAGACCATTCCATCAAAGTCTGCATTTCAAAAGTCACTACTTCCCTTCTGAGCCCCGTCGTGTGCCCAAACAGTGGTTTACCCCCACTCATGGGGTATCAGCGTACTCAGGAGAAACTGGACAACAAATATTGGGGTCAAATTTCTCCTGTTACCCTTGGGAAAATTAAAAAATTCTGGGCTAAATAATTATTTTTGAGGAAAGAAAACGTATTTATTATTTTCACGGCTCTGCATTATAAACTTCTATGAAGCGCTTGGGGGTTCAAAGTGCTCACCACACATCTAGATAAGTTCCTTTCGGGGTCTAGTTTCCAAAATGGGGTCACTTGTGGGGGGTTTCTACTGTTAAGCCACATCAGGGGCTCTGCAAACGCAACGTGACGCCCACAGAGCATTCCATCAAAGTCTGCATTTCAAAACGTCACTACTTCACTTCCGAGCCTCGGCATGTGCCCAAACAGTGGTTTACCCCCACATATGGGGTATCAGCCTACTCAGAAGAAACTGGACAACAACTTTTGGGGTCCAATTTCTTCTGTAACCCTTGGGAGAATAAAAAATTCTGGGCTAAATAATTATTTTTGAGGAAAGAAAACGTATTTATTATTTTCACGGCTCTGCATTATAAACTTCTATGAAGCACTTGGGGGTTCAAAGTGCTCACCACACATCTAGATAAGTTCCTTTGGGGGTCTAGTTTCCAAAATGGGGTCACTTGTGGGGGGTTTCTACTGTTAAGCCACATCAGGGGCTCTGCAAACGCAACGTGACGCCCACAGAGCATTCCATCAAAGTCTGCATTTCAAAACGTCACTACTTCACTTCCGAGCCCCGGCATGTGCCCAAACAGTGATTTACCCCCACATATGGGGTATCAGCGTACTCAGGAGAAACTGGACAACAACTTTTGGGGTCAAATTTCTCTTGTTACCCTTGGGAAAATAAAAAATTGCAGGCTAAAAATCATTTTTGAGAAAATAATTTTTATTTTTTATTTTCATGGCTCTGCATTATAAACTTCTGTGAAGCACTTGGGGGTTCAAAGTCATCACCACACATCTAGATTAGTTCCTTTGGGGGTCTAGTTTCCAAAATGGTGTCATTTCTGGGGGATCTCCAATGTTTAGGCACACAGGGGCTCTCCAAACGTGACATGGTGTCCGCTAATGATTGGAGCTAATTTTCCATTTAAAAAGCCAAATGGCGTGCCATCCCTTCCGAGCCCTGCCGTGCGCCCAAACAGTGGTTTACCCCCACATATGGAGTATCAGCGTACTCAGGACAAACTGGACAACAATATTTGGGGTCCAATTTCTCCTATTATCCTTGGCAAAATAGGAAATTTCAGGCTAAAAAATCATTTTTGAGGAAAGAAAAATTATTTTTTATTTTCATGGCTCTGCGTTATAAACTTCTGTGAAGCACCTGGGGGTTTAAAGTGCTCAATATGCATCAAGATAAGTTCCTTTGGGGGTCTAGTTTCCAAAATGGGGTCACTTGTGGGGGAGCTCCAATGTTTAGGCACACAGGGGCTCTCCAAACGCGACATGGTGTCCGCTAACAATTGGAGCTAATTTTCCATTCAAAAAGTCAAATGGCGCGCCTTCCCTTCCGAGCCCTGCCGAGTGCCCAAACAGTGGTTTACCCCCACATATGAGGTATCGACGTACTCGGGAGAAATTGCCCAACAAATTTTATGATCCATTTTATCCTACTGCCCATGTGAAAATGAAAAAATTGAGGCGAAAAGAAATTTTTTGTGAAAAAAAAGTACTTTTTCATTTTTACAGATCAATTTGTGAAGCACCTGAGGGTTTAAAGTGCTCACTAGGCATCTAAATAAGTTCCTTGGGGGGTCTAGTTTCCAAAATGGGGTCACTTGTGGGGGAGCGCCATTGTTTAGGCACACAGGAGCTATCCAAACGCGACATGGTGTCCGCTAACGATGGAAATAATTTTTCATTCAAAAAGTCAAATGCCGCTCCTTCCCTTCCGAGCCTTACCATGTGCCCAAACAGTGGTTTACCCCCACATGTGAGGTATTGGTGTACTCAGGAAAAATTGCCCAACACATTTTAGGATCCATTTTATCCTGTTGCCCATGTGAAAATGAAAAAATTGAGGCGAAAAAATTTTTTTTGTGAAAAAAAGTACTTTTTCATTTTTACTGATCAATTTGTGAAGCACCTGGGGGTTCAAAGTGCTCACTATGCATCTAGATAAGTTCCTTGGGGCGTCTAGTTTCCAAAATGGGGTCACTTGTGGGGGAGCTCCAATTTTTAGGCACACGGGGGCTCTCCAAACGTGACATGGTGTCCGCTAAAGAGTAGAGCCAATTTTTGATTCAAAAAGTCAAATGGCGCTCCTTCCCTTCCAAGCCCTGCCGTGCGCCCAAACAGTGGTTTACCCCCACATATGAGGTATCAGCGTACTCAGGACAAATTGGACAACAACTTTCGTGGTTCAGTTTCTCCTTTTACCATTGGGAAAATAAAAAAATTGTTGCTAAAAGATAATTTTTGTGACTAAAAAGTTAAATGTTCATTTTTTCCTTCCATGTTGCTTCTGCTGCTGTGAAGCACCTGAAGGGTTAATAAACTTCTTGAATGTGGTTTTGAGTACCTTGAGGGGTGCAGTTTTTAGAATGGTGTCACCTTTGGGTATTTTCAGCCATATAGACCCCTCAAACTGACTTCAAATGTGAGGTGGTCCCTAAAAAAATGGTTTTGTAAATTTCGTTGTAAAAATGACAAATCGCTGGTCAAATTTTAACCCTTATAACTTCCTAACAAAAAAAAATTTTGTTTCCAAAATTGTGCTGATGTAAAGTAAACATGTGGGAAATGTTATTTATTAACTATTTTGTGTCACATATCTCTCTGGTTTAACAGAATAAAAATTCAAAATGTGAAAATTGCGAAATTTTCAAAATTTTCACCAAATTTCCGTTTTTATCACAAATAAACGCAGAATTTATTGACCTAAATTTACCACTAACATGAAGCCCAATATGTCACAAAAAAACAATCTCAGAACCGCTAGGATCCGTTGAAGCGTTCCTGAGTTATTACCTCATAAAGGGACACTGGTCAGAATTGCAAAAAACGGCAAGGTCTTTAAGGTCAAAATAGGCTGGGTCATGAAGGGGTTAAGAGGGTCTTAGTGCAGCAGGCCTTCATGGTAAAATAGCTGCTAGGAAACCATTGCTAAGGACAGGCAACAAGCAGAAGAGACTTGTTTGGGCTAAAGAACACAAGGAATGGACATTAGACCAGTGGAAATCTGTGCTTTGGTCTGGAGTTCTGATTTTGCTGGAATGGTTTGAGAGTGCCATGTCACACTGACAGAGTCCCTGAGGTACAAGAACAGCAGAAACGCTAAGTGATGTCATTTTACAAACTACGCCACTCAATGAATTAATCTAGGGGTGCAGTGAGTATGTTGACACCACATGTACCTCACAGAATATTATACCATTGGGTGGTGAAGAAGAAGAAATAATTACATTTTTACTGCTAAAAATTTGTTTTAGCCCCAAATTTTTAATTTGTATAAGGCATAAAAGGAAAATATGGACCTCACAGTTTGCTGTGCAATTTCTCCTGAGTGTGCCAATACCCTACATGTAATTGGAAACTACTTTTGAGGCACAGTGCATAGCTCAGAAGAGAAGGTGTGCCATATTATAGTGCAGATTTTACCGTCGCGCCTTGCGGGTGCCATGACCCACTGGTGGAGCCCGAGATACCAGAACAATTTAACCCCCCCATCACCAATAAGTGACCCCATTTTACAGACTACACCTCTCAATGAATTAATCTAAGAGTACAGTGATCATTTTGACGCCACGGATGTGTCACAGAATTTTATACCATTGGGCAGTGAAGAAAAAATAATTACATTATCACATTGGCAGTGTGGACAGGTGTCAGGTGCTGCTGGAGTATGAAATTTCCATCTACAATAAGCTTGTCGGCAGAGGAAAGCATGAAGTGTTCTAAAATTTCCTGGTGGATAGCTGCGCTAACGTTGGTCTTGATAAAACACAGTGGACCTACACCAGCAGATGACATGGTTCCCGAAACCATCATTGATTGTGGATACTTCACACTAGACCTTGGAAATCAAGGTCCCAGAGTCTGGAGGAAAAGTGGAGAGGCGCACAATCCAAGCTGCTTGAGGTCTAATGTGAAGTTTCTACAATCAGTGATGGTTTGGGGAGCCATGTCATCTGCTGGTGTAGGTCCACTGTGTTTTATCAACACCAAAGTCAGCGCAGCAGTCTACCAGGAAATTTTAGAGCATTTCATGCTTCCCTCTGTCGACAAGCTTTTTGGAGATGGATCTTTCATTCTCTAGCAGGATTTGGCACCTGTCCACACTGCCAAAAGTAGCAATACCTGGTTTAAAAGCAACAGTATCACTGTGCTTGATTGGTCAGCAAACTCGCCTGACCTTAACCCCATAGAGAATCTATGAGGTATTGTAAAGAGGCAGATAAGAGACTCCTGGCTCCACAATGCAGACAAGCTGAATGCTGCTACCAAAGCAACCTGGGCTTCCATAACACCTCAGCAGTGCCACAGGCTGATCGACTCCATGCTACACAACATTGATGCAGTAATTGATGCAAAAGGAGCCCCAACCAAGTATTGAGTGCATTTACTGAATATACATTTCAGTAGTCCAACATTTCGGATTTTAAAATAATTTTTTCAAGCTGGTGTTATAAAATATTCTAATTTACTGAGATAACGACGTTTGAGTTTTCATTGGCTGTAAGCCATAATCATCAACATTAGCAGATATAAACACTTGAAATAAATCACTCTGGTTGTAATCTAATATATAAAGCTGAATGTGTGTGTGTGTGTGTGTATGTGTGTGTGTATGTCCGGGATTGGCATCTGCACCGTCGCAGCTACAACCACAAAATTTTGCACAGTCACACGTCTGGACCCCGAGAGCGTCATAGGCTATGTTGTGAGGTGAAATTTTAACCCCGCGCGTTCCAATTCACCAAACAATTTTGCCCCTATCTACATAATGGGGAAAAAGTGAAAGGAACAGTGTTGGAGGCGTCGCAGCTACAGCCACAAAATTTTGCACAGTCACACGTCTGGACCCCGAGAGCGTCATAGGCTATGTTGTGAGGTGAAATTTTAACCCCGCGCTTTCCAATTCACCAAACAATTTTGCTCCTATCTACATAATGCAAAAAAATGAAAGGAAAAGTGTAGGAGGCAAATTGACAGCTGCCAGATGTGAACAAGGGGGACTTAAAGAATGAGAGCGATGGCGCCAAAGAGTATAACTTGCACACGCGGAAAAATTGCCACATGCACAAAAGTTGCAACACATGCAAAAGTTGCCTCACACAAAACTTTCACATACTCAAAAGGCACCACACATAAAACTCGCCATGCGCAAAACTCGCCTTATCCAAAACTTGCTGCACACAACTTGCTACACTAACCTGTCACATGCAACTCGACACACAAAAAGTTGCTACACGCATGTTGCCACACAAAACTCATCTCACAAAAGTCGCTACATGCATGTCACCACACGCAACTCAACACACACAACTTGACAAACGAAACTCGCCCTAAAACACACACAAGTCTGGTATCCTTCAAAAATAAAAATCTGATTAATAAGCAGACAAACTACAAGAGCAACAAATGTGCCATATAGGAAATACGGCAGCTGTCAGTCACATGACCTGTCTATTATGTGTATGTGTGAGCTAATATATACTGCCAGGGGGAGGGCTTCCTGTTGGCTGGGGATTTATCAGGCTGCCAATTTAGCTTACAAATACTGAGGTAAAAATACTGAGCAAATAACGTGTGAACGAGGTCTAATACAGGAGGAGATGACATACAGATATATACTATATACAGGGGAGATGACACACAGATATATACTATATACAGGAGAGATGACACACAGGTATATACTATATAGAGGAGGAGATGACATACAAGTACATATATATACAGGAGGAGATGACATACAGGTATATACTATATACAGGAGGAGATGACACACAGCAAAAAAAGGGGAGAAGCCAGCGCAGCCTAAGGTTAAGACGCAATACATAAAGTGCAAATGCACATATTAATTTCTAACTGTATTTTCAAAATGAGACATTTAGCAAACAATTGATCAATTCTTTGAGCCACCCCGCCTCTTCACGGCAATCTCATATTGGGGCAGTCCTACACTACGTTTTTTATATTCGCTGTGCCATAAAGGCCTCCTAAATGAACTAAATGCAAGACCACATTAAAAACATGCTGTACCTGGAGCATATACTGAGTCACCCCCATGGCGCCAGAGTAGGCAAGCGAGGATAAAGGTTGACCAGGAGATGACACACAGATATATACTATATACAGGGGAGATGACACACAGGTATATACTATATACAGGAGGAGATGACACACAGGTATATACTATATACAGGAGCAGATGACCTACAGGTATATACTATATACAGGAGGACATACAGGTATATGCTATATATAGAAGATGACATGCAGGTATATACTATATACAGAAGGAGATGACACACAGATATATACTATATACAGGGGAGATGACACACAGGTATATACTATATACAGGAGGAGATGACATACAGGTATATACTATATATAGAAGGAGATGACATACAGGTATATACTATATACAGGAGGAGATGACACACAGGTATATACTATATACAGGAGCAGATGACCTACAGGTATATACTATATACAGGAGTAGATGACATACAGGTATATGCTATATATAGAAGATGACATGCAGGTATGTACTATATACAGGAGAAGATGACACACAGGTATATACTATATACAGGAGGAGATGACATACAGGTATATACTATATATAGAAGGAGATGACATTCAGGTATATACTATATATAGGGGAGATGACACACAGCAGGTATATACTATATACAGGGGAGATGACATACAGGTATATACTATATACAGGAGATCACATACAGATGTATACTATATATAAGGGAGATGACAAACATGTATATACTGAGGTGATGAGGTGAAAATGAGAGGTGTGAGGTGAAAATGAAAAGGTGTGAGTGCAAAATGAGAGGAGTGAGGAAAAATAGTGGAGTGATCAGAAAATGACAAATGTGAGGTTGAAATGACAAGTGTTAGGGGGGAATGAGAGGAGTGAGGGAGAAAATGAGAGGTGTGAGGGAGAAAATGAAAGATGTGATTGGGAAAATGAGAGGCGTGATGGAAAAATAAGAGACGTGAGGTGCTATAACTAACCACAGATATTTACTATGCCCAGGCAACGCCGGGCTCTTCAGCTAGTGACTCTATATAACATATGATTTCACTTTTTGTATTGAAAAACTGAAAGAAATTAACTTTTTGATGATATTCTAATTGTGTGAGATGCACCTGTATATGGCCACACACGTATATAGTCTCTTTTATTAATGCATACTGCCATCCCTTATTTTACAGTGCCCTATCTTGTTATGTACAGCTCTGTCCCTTACATATTGGATTATTTATAGTGCCTCTTGTCTCTACTACATAACGTCCTCTCTTGTTAAATAAAATAATGCAATGACGGCTGATGGAGCATGGAAAAGCTTCTTTTCTAATGGAGGAGGCTGATGGACTGGTCTTCTGGTCAACGACTGCTCCATCAGCAGTCATTTTGTATCTAACAGGAGAGGACTATGCAATAAAAGAGGACGCTGTGATTAAGAAAAATAACAAGAATATGCTATGTAAGGGACAGCATTGTACATTTCAGCAGAGGAAGCTATATAATAAGGGACAGCACCATATATAACTAGAGAGGATGGTATGTAATGAAGAAGTGTTATAAATAATAAAAGAGGAAGCTATGTAACTAAGGACGCCGCTATACGTAATAAATGAGCACACTATATAACTATATATAAATAGAGAGGAGGGTACATAATGAAGAAGTGTTATAAATAATTAAAGAGGAAGCTATGTAACTAAGGACGGCGCTATACGCAATAAATGAGTACACTATATACTAAGGGACTGTGCTATACATAAGAAGTGAGTACATTATATACTAAGGGACTGTGCTATACATAAAAAGTGAGTACACTATATACAAAGGGTCTGTGCTATACTGTACATATATAAGGCTACATTCCTGTATCCCTGTACAGTATTGGTGTGCTGCCCACTTTTACAGACACATTGAGTATGTTCTATTCTGACCCTCAAAATTGGATCAGAACAGAACATTATCTGACACTCACAGAATTTCTTTCTCAGAGCTGTGATTTTCACAGATGTATGAATGGACCTAAAAAAAACTCTACAAGTCTGTGTGCTGATAAAAAAAATCTGGCAGCAGGGGCATGGCTAGAAATCAAGGAAGCAAGACATGTCAGAGAGAGCTCTGATCCCACAATACCTAATCCTGGACAATCCTTAAGTTAAAAAGGCCATCTACGGCCCCTCTGAGCCAAAAGATTAGGCCATCACATAATTTCTTCAGTGTCTCCATAAAAACTTGAAATTTCATCAAATGCAAGCCTATACAGGTCAGGCCAATAGTACAATACTTTGCTGACCCCTAGTGGCCAAGCATCAGAATTGCATAACAAGCCAAGGCATTTTACTGATAAATCCTTGGAAATTTACACATTTCTCTGCCCTTTTTGACCTGAAATTACACCTGCCTATTAACGCAAACAATGGCAGGTTAAAACCTGAGACTTTCCATGATGCCTTATCCCTCTTCCCACTACTACCTATAGAGATCAACGTATAATACGCTCCCCCTTTGACTTCATGTAACCAGAGTTGTGCAATAACTACCAGATTACTTTACATAACACGGACACCCCTATGCTGAAGTTACGCAGGACCACTTCAGTGACTCCTAGCTATAGAAACTGTTACCTCTCCGCGTTCCTCTACGTGTTCCTCGCGCTCCCTGCTCGCCGACGCTGGGTCTGCTGCTGCCCATGCCACTGCTTCCTCGCTGCCTCGGTTTTTAGGCCGTGCTCCCTGGCGGGAGTCTGCACGGGCACTTCGGCGTGCTCTTCCTCTGCCGTCGGCCCCACGCTCCTGTGGTTTGTGCAGGTGCCCTAGGATCCGGCCGCGCACGCCCTCTCCTCTCTTGTGCTCCTGGGTAATCTGACCCGGCAGTGTTTCCTGTCCAATAGTGGACGGTGCCGGGTATTTCAGGCCACCCTCCCTTAGTGTAGGCGCCTGATTATCGCGTTCCTTATGATATATTTAGGCTACCTTGCTGCCACTCGCGCTTGCCTGCTCAGCTAGCTATTTAACGGTTGTTTACCCTCTTTTCTTGCAGACTCTGCTCCTGTCCCTTGTCTCCATGGTTCCTGCCTTCCTTCCTCCTCAGCCTGGCTTCCTTCTCCACATCCTCTCTCCTCAGTCAGATATATCTTCCCTGCCACCGTCCCATTATTCCTCCATCTGGTTTTCCTCAGTCTCCGTACCTACTTACTCTTCCCTGCTCCGTTCTTCGTCTCTCCTACCCACCCAGCTTTTCCTCCGTTCCTTGTGTTTGTTTTCCCCTCAGCCGATCCCTGGTCCTGGCATCCGTGGATCTAGATCTCCCTGAGCTTGCTCCCAAACGATCCTTGTATAGGGGTTGGTCTAATCTGGTGCGCACGCTCGGGGGAGGGTCAGTATCACGGTCCAGTGGGTCCACTCTTGGTACTCGCCACTGCCGGCGTAACAGTATAATCAGGCCATGGACCCCGCCGGGTCCTCTGCCCAGAAAGAGTTGGTTTTCTTGAGAGAAAACCAGACTCACATCATGTCTTTCATGGAGACAATGGATTCCCGTTTGTCTGCCTTGCAGGCCGCAAATCCCGGGAATGCCTCCCAGCTATCTAGTCTTCAGCAGTAGCTGGTCCAGCAGTGTGACCCCCAGGCCGACATCTTGTCCTACATGGCTGCAGTGGATGACCGTCTGCTTTCCTTGCAGTCAGCTTCCTCGCAGGCATCATCCCAGGTTTCTGAGGCCGCACCAGCACCCTCGCCTCGTCTTGGTAAACCGCCTCGTTATGGCGGTGACCCCAAACTGTGACGGGAATTTCTCAAGTTATTGTCCCAGCAGTACCCCACTGATCGGGCTAAGGTGGTTTTTATTGTTTCCCATTTGGAGGGAGAGGCTCTTTCCTGGGTGAATCCTCTTTGGGAACGAGAAGACCCCATTGTTTCCAGTATTGAGACCTTTATGGACACTTTCCGGAGGGTCTTTGACGAGCCTTGGCGGCTCGCTTCCACTACAGAGTCCCTTTTTAATCTCCATCAGGGCACTCTCATGGTTGGACAATATGCCATACGCTTCCGCACCTTGTCCTCGGAACTGGGGTGGAACAACGAGGAGTTGGTAGGGACATTTTAAGAAGGGTTGTCAGGCAGGATTAAAGATGAGCTTGCCAGGCGAGATACTCCGACCACCTTGGAGGAGCTCATTTCACTTGCCATGCGCATTGACCTGCACTTTCAAGAGCGCTCTCGAGAGGCTGCCAGAGAGAGGAGACCTTTTAGGCCTTCCTCTTCTTCTGGTCATAGACCCCCCAGCCCACGGTCTTCGGGCTCTTCTGGCAGTTCTGCACCGGAACCTATGCAGTTGGACCAGGTTAAGATGGCGGAACAACGCAGGAGAGAGAGGCTAGCACAGGGCCTGTGCTTATACTGCGGTGGTATGTTCCATTTTCTGCGCTCATGTCTTGAGTGGCCGGGAAACGCCTCCACCTAGGTTAGGTAAGAGAGGCCTCCCTAGGTGTGTTAGATTCCTCTCCACCTCTTACTCTCTCTGTTCTGATTATCTAGGGCCAGAGGCGTGGTTCTAAACTGGCCTACGTGGAATCGGGAGCGGCAGGCAACCTTATTCGGCTCAAGAAGGTGAAGAAATATCGGATTCCGGTGGTCTCCTTAAAGTGTCCTTGTATGATTACCTCCGTGGACGGTAAACCCCTGCGGGAATCCGTTTCCATGGTCACTGAGGAAGTGCTTCTGCAAATTGGGGCTCTGCATCAAGAAAAGATTGCCCTCTATGTTCTGCCCAACTTGTTGCATCCGTTGCTTCTCAGCTTCCCTTGGCTTCGGACACACGAGCCCATCTTGGATTGCTGTTCTGGTGAGATTCTCCGGTGGGGGCATCCATGTCTAGAGAGGTGCCTTGGGTCTGTCCGTCTTGTCTCCGTCTCCCAATCCTCTTCCGGTCCTGTGGGTTTGTTTTCCGTCTATTGGTCCTTTGCCGACGTTTTTGATAAGAAGGAGGCTGAGACTCTTCCACCACATTGGCCCTATGACTGCTCAATTGAACTACGGCCAGGAACCAGCCCGCCTAGAGGTCGAATCTATCCATTATCTCCAGCTGAGACTTCTGCCATGTCTGAATACGTCCGGGAGAACCTCGCCAAGGGTTTTATACGTAAATCCTCCTCACCTGCTGGTGCCGGTTTCTTCTTTGTAAAAAAGAAGGATGGTTCCTTTTGGCCTTGCATCGATTACAGAGGTCTGAACGACATCACGATTAAGAATAAATATCCTCTGCCACTAATTCCTGAGCTCTTCGATCGCCTGAGAGGAGCTCGGATTTTCTCTAAGTTGGATCTATGTGGAGCCTATAACCTCATTTGCATCCGTTCCGGAGATGAGTGAAAGACTGATTTTAACACCCAGGATGGACACTATGAATATCTCGTCATGCCCTTTGGTTTGTGTAACGCTCTTGCAGTATTTCAAGAATTTGTTAACTGAATTTGAATCTGCTTTACTCCAGCGTTGTGGTCTACCTAGATGACATCCTCGTCTTCTCTCCGTATTTGTCATCTCGCAGGAAGAGCGTCCGCCTGGTCCTGCAACGTCTGCGGGAAAATCGTCTTTATGCTAAGATGGAGAAATGTCTCTTCGAGCAGTCTACTTTGCCCTTTTTAGGGTATATTGTCTCAGAGTACGGATTGGAGATGGATCCAGAGAAGTTGTCTGCGATTCTCCAGTGGCCACGTCCTGTAGGGGTAAAGGCTATCCAGCACGTCCTCGGATTTGCCAATTACTACCAACAGTTTATCCCGCATTTCTCGTCTACAATCAAACCAATCTCATGCCTCACTCGGAAGGGAGTCAGCTCTGCTACCTGGTCCCCGGAGGCCGAAAGTGCCTTTTTAAACTTAAAACAAGGTTTTGCAGCTGCGCCGGTGCTACATTGACCCAAGGCGAACAAACCGTTTGTTCAGGAAGTAGACGCATCTTCCACTGGGGCCGGCGCAGTGTTATCCCAGAGGTCCTCTTCTGGTCGGTTGGTCTCCTGTGGTTTCTTTTCCAAGGCCTTTTCTCCTGCAGAGTGCAATTATTCTATCGGAGATTGGGAGCTGTTAGCCATCAAGATGGCTTTGGAGGAGGGGCGCAATTTGCTGGAAGGAGCTGTTCATCCATTTACCATCTTTACTGACCATAAGAACCTGGCCTACTTTCAGTCAGCTCAGATGCTCAATCCCCGACAGGTCAGGTGGTCCTTATTCTTCGCTCACTTCAACTTTGAGTTGCATTTTCATCCTGGACAGAAGAATGTTAAGGCAGACGCATTATCACGGTCTCTTCAGCCCTCAGACTTAGAAGAGAAACCCTCTCACATCATTGATCCGGACAAGATCATCACGGTGGCTCCCGTGAGGTTGATTTCCCCGCCTCCAGGTAAAACCTTTGTTCCTGTGGCTAATAGGACAGAGGTGTTATTTGGGGACACTCCTCTAAGATTTCTGTTCATTTCGGGGTTAAAAAGACTATGGATCTCATTTCCCAATTTTACTGGTGGCCGTCTCTCTGCCAAGATGTGGCTGACTTCATTGTCTCGTGTCCTTCCTGTGCCAAGGTCAAGGTTCCCAGACGATTGCCTTTGGGGCTTCTTTGTCATGGGGCTACCGCAACAGAGAGGTTCCAGAGAACCGCGCGCTCTGGGCCTCGTTCACACACAGTGAACAGAAGCTCTTCTCCTGTATTCTGACCTGGATGCTTTGTGCCAGCAGTGCAGGAGTTAACCTTGTTGCTAAGTTGCTGAGAGATGGGTCTCTCTGCTTAAGTGGATTTTGTAATCTCCTCCTCTATTTAGACCCAGCCTTGACTACAGCTATTGTCAGTGATCAGTTCTGCTGCCTGGCTTGGAGAGTGAAGGAGCGTGATATTAGGAGCTTGGAGGTTTATTTACAGAGATTAGTGCCTGCTGTTTTGGTTGCATGTTAAACCTGTTTTCCTTCCTAATTTTTTCCTTCTCTTCCCTTCTCTGTGTTTCCTCTGTGGTTGTGTGAGCATTTGGTGAGTTTGAGACTTTTAGTTACCTTGTCTGTATACCCTGTTAATTGTTGTATTTATACACTGGAGCAGTCCACCTCCCTTGGGGGGAGAGGAGGCCACTGATAGGGTCTGCACAGGAGACAGGGATACGCTGGCGGCTCAGGCCTCCAAACCATCATTAGCACCCCTGAGATAAGGGAAAGCCAGGGCCCCATTATAGTGGCAGGGACAGGTGCGGGTCCCAGTACGCCATCCTGCCCCTTTATCACCGTTAACGGCGTGACATTCTTCTTCCGTTTCCTGTTCCATCGTCTCCTTGGCAACACATAGCCTTGGATTTGTCACGGATCTGCCTCGCTCTTCCGGTTACACTACTATCTGGGTGGTTGTAGATCGGTTCTGAAAGATGGCGCACTTTGTTCCGTTTGCCTTCCATTCCTGTGTTGGTTGGCTCTTCATCCAACATGTATTCCGTCTTCATGGATTCCCGTTACACATTGTGTCTGATTGAGGAGTGCAATTTACATCCCGGTTTTGGAGGGCCTTGTGTGATCTCCTAGAGATTAAGTTGGACTTTTCCTCTGCATATCATCCTCAAACCAATGGCCAATTGGAGCGTGTCAATCAAGGGTTGGCATCTTATCTTCGTCATTTCTCCAACGCACACCAAGACGACTGGTCTAGTCTTCTCTCATGGGCCAAGTTCGCCTATAATAATCATCCCAACGAGTTTTCTCGCAAATCTCCATTTTTTGTCATTTTTGGTATCCATCCTGGAGTTCCATTACCTGTCTTTGCCACCTCCGGAATTCCTGCAGCCGACTCAGTAACTGTGGAATTCTCTAAAATTTGGCTAGAGACTAAGGAAACGCTCGAGAGAGGCGGAGAACGAATGAAGAGGCATGCCGACAAGAGGTGCCTGGATGCTCCCATTTATCTTCCTGGCGAGAAGGTTTGGCTTTTGTCTAAATATATTAGATTGAAGATGCCTTCTTACAAGTTAAGACCTTGGTCATCGGTCCTTTTGAAGTCCTCCAGTGCACCAACAATGTATCCTATAAGCTGAGGTTGCCTGCCTCGCTCTGTGTTCCCAATGTTTTCCACGTCTCTCTCCTGAAGCCTGTCATACTGAATCGTTTCTATCCTGCTCCTGGCTCCTCTCCTCCTCCGGTCAGTGCAGATAACGTTTTTGAGGTGAAGGATATTCTAGCTTCTAGGAGGGTCAGGGCTAAGAAGTTCTTTTTAATTGATTGGAAGGGTCTTGGGAACCCCGGGAGAACATTAATGCTCTCCACAGCTAGAAGATCGTTGGGTACAGCCGGGACCAGCTGCTTGGAAAGCATCACCAAACCAATGCCTGTAGGGCATTATTGCAAGAGAGCTTGGCTGAGTAGATTACACAAGAAGGAAAACACACAGCAAGTCAGCAGGATCTAGGAGCAACATGGCAGATATGACAACCTACATGGTGAGCTGCAGCATGTGCTACATGTTCACAGATCGACCAGAAGAAGAATCAAATTTCACCTGTCAGAAGTGTAGACTAGTGGCCCTTTTAGAAGAAAAGGTGCGGGGTCTGGAAGAAAGAATAGCAACTTTGAAACTCATCAAAGAGAATGAAGACTTTCTAGACAGAACAGAAGCATCTCTACTGGTCACAGAAGGTGAAAAAAGTGTCAGAGAACCTCCAAAAGCAGATGAGTGGAAGCATGTGACAAAAAGAAGCAAGAAGACCATGGAGAACTCACCAACCACACAACTGAAGAACCGATATCAAATCTTTGTAGAGGATGAAGATGGCACACCTAAGGATGAAGCAATACCAGCAAGCAAAAAAAGAAAAGGGCACACAGCAACAAGTGACAGCAAAAAGTACAGCCAAGAAGCAACGAAGAGTGGTGGTGGTGGGAGACTCACTACTGAGAGGCACAGAAGCAGCCATCTGCAGACCGGACATAACCGCAAGAGAAGTATGCTGCCTTCCAGGTGCGATGATCAAGGATGTGACCGATAGGATACCAAAGCTCTTCAGCTCCAAGGACGTCCACCCATTTCTTCTGATACATGTTGGCACCAATGACACGGCAAGGAAGGACCTACCGACAATCTGCAAAGACTTTGAAGAGTTGGGGAAGAAAGTAAAGGAACTGGATGCACAGGTAGTTTTTTCTTCTATCCTTCCAGTAGACGGGCATGGCACCAGGAGATGGAACAGGATCCTTGATGCAAACAACTGGCTAAGACGATGGTGCAGACAACAAGGATTCGGATTCCTGGACCACGGTGTGAATTACTTGTACGATGGACTCCTCGCCAGAGACGGACTACACCTCAACAAACCTGGGAAACACACATTCGCCAGAAGACTCGCTACACTCATCAGGAGGGCGTTAAACCAGAAGAAGAGGGGACGGGAAGAAAAACATTAGACTTGAACAAAGAAGATCCAGGAAAACATACTCAGAAGGGAGGTAAGAACATTTCTAAAACAATCCACAGCGAGGAGATTGGAACAAAACAAAATCCTCTAAACTGCATGCTCGCAAACGCCAGAAGCCTGACAAACAAGATGGAAGAACTAGAAGCAGAAATATCTACAGGTAACTTTGACATAGTGGGAATAACCGAGACATGGTTAGATGAAAGCTATGACTGGGCAGTTAACTTACAGGGTTACAGTCTGTTTAGAAAGGATCGTAAAAATCGGAGAGGAGGAGGGGTTTGTCTCTATGTAAAGTCTTGTCTAAAGTCCACTTTAAGGGAGGATATTAGCGAAGGAAATGAGGATGTCGAGTCCATATGGGTCGAAATTCATGGAGGGAAAAATGGTAACAAAATTCTCATTGGGGTCTGTTACAAACCCCCAAATATAACAGAAACCATGGAAAGTCTATTTCTAAAGCAGATAGATGAAGCTGCAACCCATAATGAGGTCCTGGTTATGGGGGACTTTAACTACCCAGATATTAACTGGGAAACAGAAACCTGTGAAACCCATAAAGGCAACAGGTTTCTGCTAATAACCAAGAAAAATTATCTTTCACAACTGGTGCAGAATCCAACCAGAGGAGCAGCACTTTTAGACCTAATACTATCTAATAGACCTGACAGAATAACAAATCTGCAGGTGGTCGGGCATCTAGGAAATAGCGACCACAATATTGTACAGTTTCACCTGTCTTTCACTAGGGGGACTTGTCAGGGAGTCACAAAAACACTGAACTTTAGGAAGGCAAAGTTTGACCAGCTTAGAGATGCCCTTAATCTGGTAGACTGGGACAATATCCTCAGAAATAAGAATACAGATAATAAATGGGAAATGTTTAAGAACATCCTAAATAGGCAGTGTAAGCGGTTTATACCTTGTGGGAATAAAAGGACTAGAAATAGGAAAAACCCAATGTGGCTAAACAAAGAAGTAAAACAGGCAATTAACAGTAACAAGAAAGCATTTGCACTACTAAAGCAGGATGGCACCATTGAAGCTCTAAAAAACTATAGGGAGAAAAATACTTTATCTAAAAAACTAATTAAAGCTGCCAAAAAAGAAACAGAGAAGCACATTGCTAAGGAGAGTAAAACTAATCCCAAACTGTTCTTCAACTATATCAATAGTAAAAGAATAAAAACTGAAAATGTAGGCCCCTTAAAAAATAGTGAGGAAAGAATGGTTGTAGATGACGACGAAAAAGCTAACATATTAACCCCTTCCCG
Source organism: Ranitomeya imitator (assembly GCF_032444005.1). NCBI lineage: Eukaryota > Metazoa > Chordata > Amphibia > Anura > Dendrobatidae > Ranitomeya > Ranitomeya imitator. The sequence continues at coordinate 717,229,676 of NC_091284.1, forward strand.
ACCTGTGACACAGCGTATGCGTCATGAAAGTCGGTGCCAATCCGACCTGTGACGCATATGCTGTGTCACAGAAAGATCGCGTCCCTGCAGATCCGGTGAAAGGGTTAACTCCCATTTCACCCGATCTGCAGGGACAGGGGGAGTGGTAGTTTAGCCCAGGGGGGGTGGCTTCACCCCCTCGTGGCTACGATCGCTCTGATTGGCTGTTGAAAGTGAAACTGCCAATCAGAGCGATTTGTAATATTTCACCTAAAAAAATGGTGAAATATTACAATCCAGCCATGGCCGATGCTGCAATATCATCGGCCATGGCTGGAAATACTAATGTGCCCCCACCCCACCCCTCCGATCGCCCCCCCAGCCCCCCGATCTGTGGCCCGCTCCCCTCCGTCCTGTGCTCCGCTCCCCCGTCCTCCTGTCCGCTCCCCCCGTGCTCCAATCACACCCCCCGTGCTCCAATCAAACCCCCCCGCACTCCGATCCCCCCCGTGCTCCGATCCACCCCCCCTGCACACCGATCCACCCCCCTGCACACCGATCCACCCGCCCGCACACCGATCACTCTCCCCCATGCTCCGATCCCTCCCCCCCCGTGCTCCGACGCCCCCCCGTGCCCTGATCTCCCCCCCCTGTGCCCTGATCTCCCCCCCTTATACTTACCGATCCTGGCGGGGTCCGTCCGTCTTCTTCCCCGAGCGCCGCAATGTTCCAAAATGGCGGGCGCATGCGCAGTGCGCCCGCCGAATCTGCCGGCCGGCAGATTCGTTCCAATGTGAATTTTGATCACTGTGATATAATCTATCACAGTGGTCAAAATAAAAAAACAGTAAATGACCCCCCCCATTTGTCCCCCATAGATAGGGACAATAATAAAATAAAGAATTTTTTTTTTTCCACTAAGGTTGGAGTTAGAACTAGGGTTAGGGGTAGGGTTAGGGGTAGGGTTAGGGGTAGGGGTAGGGTTAGGGGTAGGGTTAGGGGTAGGGGTAGGGGTAGGGGTAGGGTTAGGGGTAGGGTTAGGGTTAGGGTTAGGGTCAGGGGTAGGGGTAGGGTTAGGGTTTCGATATGTGCACACGTATTCTGGTCCTCTGCGGATTTTTCCGCAGCGGATTTGATAAATCCGCAGTGCTAAACCGCTGCGGATTTATGGCAGATTTACCGCGGTTTTTCTGCGCATTTCACTGCGGTTTTACAACTGCGATTTTCTATTGGAGCAGTTGTAAAACCGCTGTGGAATCCGCAGAAAGAAGTGACATGCTGCGGAATGTAAACCGCTGCGTTTCCGTGCAGTTTTTCCGCAGCATGTGTACAGCGATTTTTGTTTCCCATAGGTTTACATTGAAATGTAAACTCATGGGAAACTGCTGCGGATCCGCAGCGTTTTCCGCAGCGTGTGCACATACCTTTAGAATTAGGCTATGTGCACACGGTGCGGATTTGGCTGCGGATCCGCAGCGGATTGGCCGCTGCGGATCCGCAGCAGTGTTCCATCAGGTTTACAGTACCATGTAAACCTATGGAAAACCAAATCCGCTGTGCCCATGGTGCGGAAAATACCGCACGAAAACGCTGCGTTGTATTTTCCGCAGCATGTCAATTCTTTGTGCGGATTCCGCAGCGTTTTACACCTATTCCTCAATAGGAATCCGCAGGTGAAATCCGCAGTAAATCCGCAGGTAAAACGCAGTGCCTTTTACCCGCGGATTTTTCAAAAATGGTGCGGAAAAATCTCACACGAATCCGCAACGTGGGTACATAGCCTTAGGGTTAGGGTTGGGTTGGAATTAGGGTTGTGGTTAGGGTTAGGGGTGTGTTGGGGTTAGGGTTGTGGTTAGGGTTACGGCTACAGTTGGGATAAGGGTTAGGGGTGTGTTGGCGTTAGAATTGAGGGGTTTCCACTGTTTAGGCACATCAGGGGGTCTCCAAACGCAACATGGCGCCACCATTGATTCCAGCCAATCTTTTATTCAAAAAGTCAAATGGTGCTCCTTCCCTTCCGAGCCCCGACGTGTGCCCAAACAGTGGTTTACCCCCACATATGGGGTATCAGTGTACTCAGGACAAACTGGGCAACAATTACTGGGGTCCAATTTCTCCTGTTACCCTTGAGAAAATAAAAAATTGCTTGCTAAAACATCATTTTTGAGGAAAGAAAAATGATTTTTTATTTTCACGACTCTGCGTTGTAAACGTCTGTGAAGCACTTGGGGGTTCAAAGTGCTCACCACATATCTAGATAAGTTCCTTGGGGGGTCTAGTTTCCAAAATGGGGTCACTTGTGGGGGGTTTCTACTGTTTAGGCACACCAGGGGCTCTGCAAACGCAACGTGACGCCCGCAGACCATTCCATCAAAGTCTGCATTTCAAAACGTCACTACTTGACTTCCGAGCCCCGACATGTGCCCAAACAGTGGTTTACCCCCACATATGGGGTATCAGCGTACTCAGGACAAACTGGGCAACAATTACTGGGGTCCAATTTCTCCTGTTACCCTTGAGAAAATAAAAAATTGCTTGCTAAAACATCATTTTTGAGGAAAGAAAAATGATTTTTTATTTTCACGGCTCTGCGTTGTAAACGTCTGTGAAGCACTTGGGGGTTCAAAGTGCTCACCACATATCTAGATAAGTTCCTTGGGGGGGTCTAGTTTCCAAAATGGGGTCACTTGTGGGGGGTTTCTACTGTTTAGGCACACCAGGGGCTCTGCAAACGCAACGTGACGCCCGCAGACCATTCCATCAAAGTCTGCATTTCAAAAGTCACTACTTCCCTTCTGAGCCCCGACGTGTGCCCAAACAGTGGTTTACCCCCACATATGGGGTATCAGCGTACTCAGGAGAAACTGGACAACAACTTTTGGGGTCCAATTTCTCCTGTAACCCTTGGGAAAATAAAAAATTCTGGGCTAAAAAATTATTTTTGAGGAAAGAAAACGTATTTATTATTTTCACTGCTCTGTGTTATAAACTTCTGTGAAGCACTTGGGGGTTCAAAGTGCTCACCTCACATCTAGATAAGTTCCTTTCGGGGTCTAGTTTCCAAAATGGGGTCACTTGTGGGGGGTTTCTACTGTTTAGGCACACCAGGGGCTCTGCAAACGCAACGTGACGCCCGCAGACCATTCCATCAAAGTCTGCATTTCAAAAGTCACTACTTCCCTTCTGAGCCCCGACATGTGCCCAAACTGTGGTTTACCCCCACATATGGGGTATCAGCGTACTCAGGAGAAACTGTACAACAACTTTTGGGGTCAAATTTCTCCTGTTACCCTTGGGAAAATAATAAATTGCAGGCTAAAAAATCATTTTAGAGAAAATAAAATTTTTATTTTATTTTCATGGCTCTGCGTTATAAACTTCTGTGAAGCACTTGGAAGTTCAAAGTCCTCACCACACATCTAGATTAGTTCCTTTGGGGGTCTAGTTTCCAAAATGGGGTCATATGTGGGGGATCTCCAATGTTTAGGCACACAGGGGCTCTCCAAACGTGACATGGTGTCCGCTAATGATTGGAGCTAATTTTCCATTTAAAAAGCCAATTGGCGTGCCTTCCCTTCCGAGCCCTGCCGTGCGCCCAAACAGTGGTTTACCCCCACATATGGGGTATCAGCGTACTCAGGACAAACTGGACAACAACATTTGCGGTCCAATTTCTCCTATTACCCTTGGCAAAATAGGAAATTCCAGGCTAAAAATCATTTTTGAGGAAAGAAAAATTATTTTTTATTTTCATGGCTCTGCATTATAAACTTCTGTGAAGCACCTGGGGGTTTAAAGTGCTCAATATGCATCTAGATAAGTTCCTTGGGGGGTCTAGTTTCCAAAATGGGGTCACTTGTGGGGGAGCTCCAATGCATAGACACACAGGGGCTCTCCAAACGCGACATGGTGTCCGCTAACAATTGGAGCTAATTTTCCATTCAAAAAGTCAAATGGCGCGCCTTCCCTTCCGAGCCCTGCCGTGTGCCCAAACAGTGGTTTACCCCCACATATGAGGTATCGGCGTACTCGGGAGAAATTGCCCAACAAATTTTAGGATTCATTTTATCCTATTGCCCATGTGAAAATGAAAAACTGAGGCGAAAATAATTTTTTTGTGAAAAAAAAAAGTACTTTTTCATTTTTACAGATCAATTTGTGAAGCACCTGAGGGTTTAAAGTGCTCAATATGCATCTAGATAAGTTCCTTGGGGGGTCTAGTTTCCAAAATGGGGTCATTTGTGGGGGAGCTCCAATGTTTAGGCACACGGGGGCTCTCCAAACACGACATGGTGTCCGCTAACGATGGAGATAATTTTTCATTCAAAAAGTCAAATGGCGCTCCTTCCCTTCCGAACCTTACCATGTGCCCAAACAGTGGTTTACCCCCACATGTGAGGTATCGGTGTACTCATGAGAAATTGCCCAACAAATTTTAGGATCCATTTTATCCTGTTGCCCATGTGAAAATGAAAAAAATTGAGGCTAAAAGAATTTTTTTGTGAAAAAAAAGTACTTTTTCATTTTTACGGATCAATTTGTGAAGCCCCCGGGGGTTCAAAGTTCTCACTATGCATCTAGATAAGTTCCTTGGGGCGTCTAGTTTCCAAAATGGGGTCACGTGTGGGGGAGCTCCAATTTTTAGGCACACGGGGGCTCTCCAAACGTGACATGGTGTCCGCTAACGAGTGGAGCCAATTTTTCATTCAAAAAGTCAAATGGCGCTCCTTCCCTTCCAAGCCCTGCCGTGCGCCCAAACAGTGGTTTACCCCCACATATGAGGTATCAGCGTACTCAGGACAAATTGGACAACAACTTTCGTGGTTCAGTTTCTCCTTGTACCATTGGGAAAATAAAAAAAATGTTGCTAAAAGATAATTTTTGTGACTAAAAAGTTAAATGTTCATTTTTTCCTTCCATGTTGCTTCTGCTGCTGTGAAGCACCTGAAGGGTTAAAAAACTTCTTGAATGTGGTTTTGAGCACCTTGAGGGGTGCATTTTTTAGAATGGTGTCACTTTTGGGTATTTTCAGCCATATAGACCCCTCAAACTGACTTCAAATGTGAGGTGGTCCCTAAAAAAAATGGTTTTGTAAATTTCGTTGTAAAAATGAGAAATCGCTGGTCAAATTTTAACTCTTATAACTTCCTAGCAAAAAAAAATTTTGTTTCCAAAATTGTGCTGGTGTAAAGTAGACATGTGGGAAATGTTATTTATTAACTATTTTGTGTCACATAACTCTCTGGTTTAACAGAATAAAAATTCAAAATGTGAAAATTGCAAAATTTTCAAAATTTTCGCCAAATTTCCGTTTTTATCACAAATAAACGCAGAATTTATTGACCTAAATTTACCACTAACATGAAGCCCAATATGTCACGAAAAAACAATCTCAGAACCGCTAGGATCCGTTGAAGCGTTCCTGAGTTATTACCTCATAAAGGGACACTGGTCAGAATTGCAAAAAACGGCCAGGTCATTAAGGTCAAAATAGGCTGGGTCATGAAGGGGTTAAACACCTTCTTCTCCACGGTATTCACGGTGGAAAATGAAATGCTAGGTGAAATCCCAAGAAACAATGAAACCCTATATTAAGGGTCACCAATCTAACCCAAGAAGAGGTGCGAAACTGGTTAAATAAGATTAAAATAGATAAATCTCCGGGTCCGGATGGCATACACCCACGAGTACTAAGAGAACTAAGTAATGTAATAGATAAACCATTATTTCTTATTTTTAGGGACTCTATAGCGACAGGGTCTGTTCCGCAGGATTGGCGCATAGCAAATGTGGTGCCAATATTCAAAAAGGGCTCTAAAAGTGAACCTGGAAATTATAGGCCAGTAAGTCTAACCTCTATTGTTGGTAAAATATTTGAAGGGTTTCTGAGGGATGTTATTCTGGATTATCTCAATGAGAATAACTGTTTAACTCCATATCAGCATGGGTTTATGAGAAATCGCTCCTGTCAAACCAATCTAATCAGTTTTTATGAAGAGGTAAGCTATAGGCTGGACCATGGTGAGTCATTGGACGTGGTATATCTCGATTTTTCCAAAGCGTTTGATACCGTGCCGCACAAGAGGTTGGTACACAAAATGAGAATGTTTGGTCTGGGGGAAAATGTGTGTAAATGGGTTAGTAACTGGCTTAGTGATAGAAAGCAGAGGGTGGTTATAAATGGTATAGTCTCTAACTGGGTCGCTGTGACCAGTGGGGTACCGCAGGGGTCAGTATTGGGACTTGTTCTCTTCAACATATTCATTAATGATCTGGTAGAAGGTTTACACAGTAAAATATCGATATTTGCAGATGATACAAAACTATGTAAAGCAGTTAATACAAGAGAAGATAGTATTCTGCTACAGATGGATCTGGATAAGTTGGAAACTTGGGCTGAAAGGTGGCAGATGAGGTTTAACAATGATAAATGTAAGGTTATACACATGGGAAGAAGGAATCAATATCACCATTACACACTGAATGGGAAACCACTGGGTAAATCTGACAGGGAGAAGGACTTGGGGATCCTAGTTAATGATAAACTTACCTGGAGCAGCCAGTGCCAGGCAGCAGCTGCCAAGGCAAACAGGATCATGGGGTGCATTAAAAGAGGTCTGGATACACATGATGAGAGCATTATACTGCCTCTGTACAAATCCCTAGTTAGACCGCACATGGAGTACTGTGTCCAGTTTTGGGCACCGGTGCTCAGGAAGGATATAATGGAACTAGAGAGAGTACAAAGGAGGGCAACAAAATTAATAAAGGGGATGGGAGAACTACAATACCCAGATAGATTAGCGAAATTAGGATTATTTAGTCTAGAAAAAAGACGACTGAGGGGCGATCTAATAACCATGTATAAGTATATAAGGGGACAATACAAATATCTCGCTGAGGATCTGTTTATACCAAGGAAGGTGACGGGCACAAGGGGGCATTCTTTGCGTCTGGAGGAGAGAAGGTTTTTCCACCAACATAGAAGAGGATTCTTTACTGTTAGGGCAGTGAGAATCTGGAATTGCTTGCCTGAGGAGGTGGTGATGGCGAACTCAGTCGAGGGGTTCAAGAGAGGCCTGGATGTCTTCCTGGAGCAGAACAATATTGTATCATACAATTAGGTTCTGTAGAAGGACGTAGATCTGGGGATTTATTATGATGGAATATAGGCTGAACTGGATGGACAAATGTCTTTTTTCGGCCTTACTAACTATGTTACTATGTTACTATGTTACATTCCTAAAAGGTTTTTTTCTAAGGGTAGACAAGGGGGGAGTAAGAGAAGGGGTACTGTTACCTCTCCGCGTTGCTCGCGCTCCCTGCTCTCCGATGTCGGACCTGCTGCTGCCCACGCCACTGCTTTCTCGCTGCCTCGGTTTTCAGCCTGTGCTCCCTGCTGGGAGTCTGTACGGGCACTTCGGCGTGCTCTTCCTCTGCCATCGGCCGTGTGCTTCTGTCGTTTGCGCAAGTACCCTAGGATCCAGCCGCGCACACCCTCTCCTCTCTTGTACTCCTGAGTAATCTGACCCGGCAGTGTTTCCTGTCCAAAAGTGGACAGGTGCCGAGTATTTCAGGCCACCCTCTCTTAGTGGAGGCGCCTGATTATCGTGTTTCTTATGCTATATTTAGATAAACAAAAGGGAATAGCGGGCACCACATAAAATATACAAACAAGGGATCAACCACATGCATATAAATAAGTACCAAAAAAAGGAGAAAAGAAAAGATATGCAGACTAATGGGATCAACCTTCAATAATTTTATTAGATATAATAATGCAAAAAAGACAGAGCAAAACACACAATTAAAACCATTTAAAAACACACCAAAAGGCTAAAGGAGCAATGAAAAAAATCCCCATTAGACAATAACCAGGACGGGTAGCAAAATATCGATCAAATTTGTAAAAATTGTCACACGGCAAGTTGAAAAAAATATTATATATATATATATGTATAAATATATATATATATCAGCACCAATACCACATTTTTGCTGCCAACTGCCCTGTTAAGCAATGAAAGAACAACCCGTAAGAGCAAACCAGATGGAATAGCATGCCGCTGCAAGATGCTGTGGTAGCCATGCTGGTTCAGTATGCCTTCAATTTTAAATAGATCCCCAACAGTGTCACCAGCAAAGCACCCTCACACCATCACACCCCCTCCTCCATGCTTCACGGTGGGAACCAGGCATGTAGAGTCCATCCGTTCACCTTTTCTGCGTCGCACAAAGACAAGGTGGTTGGAAACAAATATCTCAAATTTGGACTCATCAGACCAAAGCACAGATTTCCACTGGTCTAATGTCCATTCCTTGTGTTCTTTAGCCCAAACAAGTCTCTTCTGCTTGTTGCTTGTCCTTAGCAGTGGTTTCCTAGCAGCTATTTTACCATGAAGGCCTGCTGCACAAAGTCTCCTCTTAATAGTTGTTGTAGAGATGTGTCTGCTGCTAGAACTCTGTGTGGCATTGACCTGGTCTCTAATCTGAGCTGCTGTTAACCTGCGATTTCTGAGGCTGGTGACTCGGATAAACTTATCCTCAGAAGCAGAGGTGACTCTTGGTCTTCCTTTCCTGGGGTAGTCCTCATGTGAGCCAGTTTCTTTGTAGCGCTTGATGGTTTTTGCCACTGCACTTGGGGACACTTTCAAAGTTTGCGCAATTTTTCGGACTGACTGACCTTCATTTCTTAAAGTAATGATGGCCACTCGTTTTGTTTACTTAGCTGCTTTTTTCTTGCCATAATACAAATTCTAACAGTCTATTCAGTAGGACTATCAGCTGTGTATCCACCAGACTTCTGCACAACACAACTGATGGTCTCAACACCATTTATAAGGCAAGAAATCCCACTTATTAAACCTGACAGGGCACACCTGTGAAGTGAAAACCATTCCCGGTGACTACCTCTTGAAGTTCATCAAGAGAATGCCAAGAGTGTGTAAAACAGTCATCAAAGCAAAAGGTGGCTACTTTGAAGAACTTAGAATATAAGACATAATTTCAGTTGTTTCACACTTTTTTGTTAAGTATATAATATAATGGAAGCCTCTGCATGCACTGCTGAGAGCCGGGAGGACTTCGGGGGCCATCAGAAGGTAAGTATATCCCTATTTTTTATTTTATTTTAATTCTTTTTTTTTTTTTTACAGGAATATGGTACCCAGGGCCTGGAGGAGAGTCTCCTCTCCTCCAGACCCTGGGTATCATCCGCACATGAAGCATTCACTTTACGCATGGTGGGCACAGCTACATGCGTAAAATGAGGGTTTCAATTGAATCCTGTGGCGGCTGAATCGCCACGATTCTGCAGAAATAATGATCATGCTGCGGATTTTACCGCTATGCGATTCCGCAGCGGGAAAATCCGCAGCATGGGCACAGCAACTGCGGAATTTTGACACAGTGGACCATTCCCTATTACTACAGACCCTCTCATCCCTTGGCATCACAGACTTGGCCCTATCCTGGATCTTGTCAAACCTAAGTGACTGAACATTCAGCGTCTCCCATTCACACACCACCTCCTCACCTCGCCCCCTATCTGTCGGAGTCCCGCAAGGTTCAGTTCTAGGGCCCCTGCTCTTCTCCATTTAAACTTTTGGCCTGGGACAGCTCATAGAATCTCACGGTTTTCAGTATCATCTCTATGCTGATAACACACAGATCTACATCTCTGGACCAGATATCTCGCACCCCTCCAATCTATTCTAAACTCTGCTGCCCGACTAATCTACCTGTCCCCCCGCTATTCCCCGGCCTCTCCCCTCTGTCAATCCCTTCACTGGCTCCCCATTACCCAGAGACTCCAGTACAAAAGCCTAACCATGACATACAAAGCCAACCTGTCTCCTCCATACATCTGTGACCTCGTCTCCCCGTTCTTTCCTGCACGCAACCTCTGATCCTTACAAGATCTTCTTCTTTACTCCCCTCGTATCTCCTCTTCCCACAATCGCATACAAGATTTCTTTCACGCATCAGCCCTACTCTGGAACTCTCTACCACAACATATCAGACTCTCACCTACCATCGAAACCTTCAAAAAGAAATTGAAGACCTACCTCTTCCGGCAAGCCTACAACCTGCAAAGCTCTCTTACACTGGGCCCTACATTATGCTGCAAACTTTGATGGTAGTCTTCAGACTTCATAATGCCATGCACACGGTCAAGCAGTCCAGTGCCAGAGGCAGCAAAGCAACCCCAAAACATCAGGGAACCTCCCCCATGTTTGACTGTAGGGACCGTGTTCTTTTCTTTGAATGCCTCTTTTTTTCTCCTGTAAACTCTATGTTGATGCCTTCGCCCAAAAAGCTCTACTTTTGACTCATCTGACCAGAGAACATTCTTCCAAAACGTTTTAGGCTTTTTCAGGTAAGTTTTGGCAAACTCCAGCCTGGCTTTATTATGTCTCGGGGTAAGAAGTGGGGTCTTCCTGGGTCTCCTACCATGCAGTCTCTTTTCATTCAGATGCCGACGGATAGTAGGGGTTGACACTGTTGTACCCTCGGACTGCAGGGCAGCTTAAACTTGTTTGGATGTTAGTCGAGGTTCTTTATCCAAAATCTGCACAATCTTGCATTGAAATCTCTTGTCAATTTTTCTTTTCCATCCACATCTAGGCAGGTTAGCCACAGTGCCATGGGCTTTAAACTTCTTGATGACACTGCGCACGATAGACACAGGAACATTCAGGTCTTTGCAGATGGACTTGTAGCCTTGAGATTGCTTATGCTTCCTCACAATTTGGTTTCTCAAGTCCTCAGACAGTTCTTTGGGCTTCTTTCTTTTCTCCATGTTCAATGTGGTACACACAAGGACACAGGACAGAGGTTGAGTCAACTTTAATCCATGTCAACTGGCTGCAAGTGTGATTTAGTTATTGCCAACACCTGTTAGGTGCCACAGGTAATGTACAGGTGCTGTTAATTACACAAATTAGAGAAGCATCACATGATTTTTCGAACAGTGCCAATACTTTTGTTCACCCCCTTTTTTATGTTTGGTGTGGAATTATATCCAATTTGGCTTTAGGACAATTCTTTATGTGTTTTTTCATTTAAGACAAATTAAATGAAGATAATAATACCAAATAATTTGTCTTTGCAAACATTTTCAGGAAGAAAATGAGTATTATCTGACATAATTGCAGGGGTGTCAATACTTTTGGCCATGACTGTAGATAGATAATACCAAACCCGATGTTTTGTAATAAACATAATAAAATGGTACATAAAGAGTTAAATAAAAACATACACACACAAATTCTGCAGTTAGGCCAGGGTTACACTTGCGAGAAACTCGCACGAATCTCGCACCTCAATACCCGGCACTAATGCCGGCACTCGGGACCAGAGCGTTCAGCTGCATACAAATACATGCAGCTACATACTCCGGTCCGAGTGCCGGGTATTGATGTGAGGGACTCGTGCGAGTTTCTCGCAAGTGAAACCCTGGCCTTAAACACAATATCTGTTTACTTTAAAATAAAATTTAAAAAAATGGCGTGGGCTCCCGCGCAATATTCTGCGCCAGAGAGGGAATGTCAGCAACTAGGGGCCGATGTTTATAGCCTGGGAAGGGGTTAATACCCATGGATCTTCCCAGGCTATGAATATCAGTCCGCAGCTATATATTAAGCCTTTACTGGCTTTTAAAATAGGGGGACCCCCTAAAAAACATAACTAATAGCCAGAAAAGGCTATACAGACAGCTGCAGGCTGATATTCATAGCCTAGGAAGGGACCATGGATATTGCCCCCTCCCCCCCAGCTACAAACACCAGCACACTGCCGCCCCGGAAAGGGAGCATCTGTAAGATGTGCCAATTCTGCCACTTAGCATCTCTCTTCCCACTGCCCTGTAGTGGTGGCATATGGGGTAATTGTTTGGGGTTGATGCCACCTTTGAATTATAAGATGACATCAAGCCGGCTTAGTAATGGAGAGGCGTCAATAAGATACCTATCTGTTATGATCAGGTGACCTTGGAGCAGCATGAAAACTTTCACTGGAGTAGGTGGTAACTATACTGACCGCAAACCCTGATCTTAACACCGCAACTAGAAGTAGCCGCGGGGTGTGCCTAACAAAACCTAGACACCTCGACACAGCCGGAGGACTAAATACCCCTATAGATGGAAATAGGAATTCTACCTTGCCTCAGAGCAGAACCCCAAAGGATAGGCAGCCCCCCACAAATATTGACTGTGAGTAGTAGAAGAAAGGACACACGCAGGCAGGAAACAGGATTTAGCAAATGAGGCACACACTAGCTAAATAGGAAAGGATAGGACAGGATACTAAGCGGTCCGTATTAAAAATCCTTCCAAAAATATTCACAGCAGAAAAAACAAAAACTCCACCATCTAACTAAAGATGTGGAGCGTATATCTGCAACTCCAGAGAATCCAACAAGACTGAGAAAACACTGACACAGTCTAAGCTGAACAAGAGAAAAACAAATGAATAGCACAGAATATAAGCACACTGCATGTGTACCACAGAAAAAGAAATAGACACTTATCTTTGCTGAATTGGCAGCTAAGCAGGAGAAGCCAGAAAGTGATCCAACACGTCACAAGAAACATTGACAACTGGCAAGGACTAATGAATCCTGCACACCTAAATATCCCAGTCAGAACTGCAATCAGCAGATACACCTGGCCAGGACTGCGACTCAGAGACAACTGCATTCCCACCTACAACCACTGGAGGGAACCCAAAAGCAGAATTCACAACAGTACCCCCCCTCTTGAGGAGGGGTCACCGAACCCTCACCAGGGCCCCCAGGACGATCAGGATGAGCCAGATGAAAGGCACGGACCAAATCAGCAGCATGGACATCAGAGGCAAAAACCCAAGAATTATCCTCCTGGCCATAACCCTTCCATTTGACAAGGTACTGAAGCCTCCGCCTCGAAAAGCGAGAATCCAAAATCTTCTCAACCACATACTCCAACTCTCCATCAACCAACACAGGGGCCGGAGGATCAACTGAGGGAACAACGGGCACCACATATTTCCGCAATAAAGATCTATAGAAGACATTATGGATAGCAAAAGAGGCCGGAAGCGCCACACGAAAAGACACCGGATTAATAATCTCAGAAATCTTATAAGGACCAATAAACCGAGGCTTAAACTTAGGGGAAGAAACCTTCATAGGAACATGAAGGGAAGACAACCAGACCAGATCCCCAACCCGAAGCCGGGAACCAAAACACCGATGACGGTTAGCAAAACGTTGGGCCTCCTCCTGAGACAACACCAAATTGTCCACCACATGAGCCCAAATCTGCTGCAACCTGTCAACCATAGAATCCACACCAGGACAGTCAGAAGGCTCAACCTGCCCAGAAGAAAAACGAGGATGAAAACCAAAATTACAAAAGAAAGGCGAAACCAAAGTAGCCGAACTAGCCGGATTATTAAGGGCAAACTCGGCTAATGGCAAGAAGGCCACCCAATCATCTTGATCAGCAGACACAAAGCATCTCAAATAAGTCTCCAAAGTGTGATTAGTTCGCTCGGTCTGGCCATTTGTCTGAGGATAAAATGCAGAAGAAAAAGACAAATCAATGCCCAGCCTAGCAGAAAAGGCCCGCCAAAACCTAGAAACAAACTGGGAACCTCTGTCGGACACAATATTCTCCAGAATACCATGCAAACAAACCACATGCTGAAAGAACAACGGAACCAAATCAGAAGAGGAAGGCAATTTAGGTAAGGGCACAAAATGAACCATCTTAGAGAACCGGTCACAAACAACCCAGATAACAGACATCTTCTGGGAGACCGGAAGATCAGAAATAAAATCCATCGAAATATGCGTCCAGGGCTTCTCAGGGACTGGCAATGGCAAAAGCAACCCACTAGCACGGGAACAACAAGGCTTGGCCCGTGCACAAGTCCCACAGGACTGCACAAAAAAACACACATCACGCGACAAAGAAGGCCACCAAAAGGACCTACCAACCAAGTCTCTGGTACCAAAAATGCCGGGATGACCAGCCAACACGGAACAGTGAACCTCAGAAATCACTCTACTAGTCCATCTGTCAGGAACAAACAGTTTCCCCACAGGACAGCGGTCAGGTTTGTCAGCCTGAAATTCCTGAAGAACCCGTCGTAAATCAGGGGAAATGGCAGAAAGGACCACCCCTTCTTTCAGAATACCGACCGGTTCTAAGACCTCAGGAGAATCAGGCAAAAAACTCCTAGAGAGGGCATCAGCCTTAATATTCTTAGAACCCGGAAGGTACGAGACCACGAAATCAAAACGGGAAAAAAACAAGAACCATCGAGCCTGTCTAGGATTCAGCCGTTTGGCAGACTCGAGGTAAATCAGATTCTTATGATCGGTCAAGACCACAATACGGTGCTTAGCTCCCTCAAGCCAATGTCGCCACTCCTCAAACGCCCACTTCATAGCCAACAACACCCGATTGCCGACATCATAATTGCGTTCAGCAGGTGAAAACTTATGGGAAAAGAAGGCACACAGTTTCATTAAGGAACCAACAGGATCCCTCTGAGACAAAACGGCCCCTGCCCCAATCTCAGAAGCGTCAACCTCAACCTGAAACGGAAGAGAAACATCCGGTTGGCGCAACACCGGAGCAGAAGTAAATCGACGTTTAAGCTCCTGAAAGGCAGAGACAGCCGCAGAGGACCAATTCGCCACATCAGCGCCTTTCTTCGTCAAATCGGTCAAGGGTTTAACCACGCTGGAAAAATTAGCAATGAAACGGCGATAAAAATTTGCAAAACCCAAAAATTTCTGAAGGCTCTTCACGGATGTGAGCTGAATCCAATCATGAATGGCCTGAACCTTAACCGGATCCATCTCTATAGACGAGGGAGAAAAAATAAAGCCCAAAAAAGAAACCTTCTGCACCCCAAAGAGACACTTAGACCCTTTCACAAACAGGGCATTGTCACGAAGGATCTGAAATACCATCCTGACCTGTTGCACATGAGACTCCCAATCATCGGAAAAAATCAAAATATCGTCCAAATATACAATCAAGAATTTTTCAAGATAAGTCCGGAAGATATCATGCATGAAGGACTGAAAAACAGATGGAGCATTAGAGAGTCCGAATGGCATCACAAGGTATTCAAAATGGCCTTCGGGCGTGTTAAACGCAGTTTTCCATTCATCACCCTGCTTAATACGAGCAAGATTATATGCCCCCCGAAGGTCAATCTTCGTAAACCAACTAGCTCCCTTAATCCTAGCAAACAAATCTGAAAGCAAAGGTAAAGGGTATTGAAACTTGACCGTGATCTTATTCAAGAGGCGATAATCAATACAGGGTCTCAAGGAACCATCTTTTTTAGCAACAAAAAAGAACCCCGCTCCCAACGGTGAAGAAGATGGTCGAATATGCCCTTTATCCAAAGACTCCTTAATATAGCTCTGCATGGCGGTATGTTCAGGCACAGACAGGTTGAAAAGTCGACCCTTAGGAAACTTACAGCCTGGAATTAAGTCAATAGCACAATCGCAGTCCCTGTGCGGTGGAAGGAAACTGGACTTGGGCTCATCGAATACATCCTGAAAATCAGACAAAAACTCTGGAATTTCAGAAGAGGAAGAAGAGGAGATTGACATCAAAGGAACATCATTATGAACCCCCTGACAACACCAACTAGTCACAGACATGGACTTCCAATCCAACACAGGATTATGTACCTGCAACCACGGAAAACCCAGCTCGATAGCATCATGCAAATTATGCAACACCAGAAATCGACAATCTTCCTGATGGGCTGGCGCCATGCGCATGGTCACCTGTGTCCAAAACTGGGGCTTATTTTTAGCCAAGGGTGTAGCATCAATGCCCCTTAAAGCAATAGGGTTCTGCAAAGGCTGCAAAGGAAAACCACAACGCTTGGCAAACTCAAAGTCCATTAAGTTCAAGGCGACGCCTGAATCCACAAACGCCATGACAGAAAATGATGACAATGAGCAGATCAAGGACACAGATAACAAAAATTTAGGTTGTACAGTACTGATGGTAATTGAACTGGTGATCCTCTTTGTCCGCTTAGGGCAGACAGAAATGACATGAGAAGAGTCGCCACAATAATAACACAACCTATTCTGACGTCTGAAACCTTGTCATTCCGTTCTAGACAGAATCCTATCACACTGCATAGGCTCAGGAGTTTGCTCTGAGGATAACGCCACAGTTCTGCGCTCCCGCAAGCGCCGGTCAATCTGAATAGCCAGAGACATAGAATCACTCAGACCGGAAGGCGTGGGAAACCCCACCATAACATCTTTAACGGATTCAGAAAGACCCTTTCTGAAAATTGCCGCCAAAGCATCATTATTCCATTTAGTCAACACCGACCATTTTCTGAATTTCTGACAATACAATTCTGCCGCCTCTTGACCCTGAGACAGGGCCAACAAGGTCTTCTCAGCTTGATCCACAGAATTAGGTTCATCATATAACAATCCCAAAGCCTGAAAAAAGGAGTCTACATCAAGCAAAGCCAGATTCCCAGATTCCAGGGAAAATGCCCAATCCTGCGGGTCACCACGCAGCAGGGAGATGACAATTTTAACCTGCTGAATGGAATCACCAGAGGGTCGAGGTCTCAAAGTAAAAAACAGTTTACAGTTGTTTTTAAAACTCAAAAATTTGGACCTGTCACCAAAAAACAAATCAGGAGTAGGAATCTTTGGTTCTAAAACAGGAGTCTGAACAATATAATCAGAAATACCCTGTACCCTAGCAGCAAGCTGGTCTACACGAGAAGCTAATTCCTGAACATTCATGCTAGCACAAGGCTCTTCAGCCACCCAGAGATAAAGAGGGTGGAGAAGACAAAGTAGACTGAAGAAAAAAAAATGGCTCAAGACCTTTCTTCCCTTCTTCTGAGATGCATTTAACTCATTACGGGCCAGTTGTACTGTTATGATCAGGTGACCTTGGAGCAGCATGAAAACTTTCACTGGAGTAGGTGGTAACTATACTGACCGCAAACCCTGATCTTAACACCGCAACTAGAAGTAGCCATGGGGTGTGCCGAACAAAACCTAGACACCTCGACACAGCCGGAGGACTAAATACCCCTATAGATGGAAATAGGAATTCTACCTTGCCTCAGAGCAGAACCCCAAAGGAAAGGCAGCCCCCCACAAATATTGACTGTGAGTAGTAGAGGAAAGGACACACGCAGGCAGGAAACAGGATTTAGCAAATGAGGCACACACTAGCTAAATAGGAAAGGATAGGACAGGATACTAAGCGGTCAGTATTAAAAATCCTTCCAAAAATATCCACAGCAGAAAATACAAAAACTCCACCATCTAACTAAAGATGTGGAGCGTATATCTGCAACTCCAGATAATCCAACAAGACTGAGAAAACACTGACACAGTCTAAGCTGGACAAGAGAAAAACAAATGAATAGCACAGAATATAAGCACACTGCATGTGTGCCACAGAAAAAGAAACAGACACTTATCTTTGCTGAATTGGCAGCTAAGCAGGAGAAGCCAGAAAGTGATCCAACACTTCACAAGAAACATTGACAACTGGCAAGGACTAATGAATCCTGCACACCTAAATATCCCAGTCAGAACTGCAATCAGCAGATACACCTGGCCAGGACTGCGACTCAGAGACAACTGCATTCCCACCTACAACCACTGGAGGGAACCCAAAAGCAGAATTCACAACACCTATCTATTACTAAGGCTAGTTTCACATTTGCGTTAGAATCCGCAGCGTTTAATCCGCAACCACAAATGCAGGAAAAACCGCTTTGAAACGCGTACAAACGCAGCCTTTATTAGACGCATACGTTAACCCATGCGTTTAAAAAAACTCTGCGTTTTCACGCTTTTCCTTGCGTTTTGCATGCGTTTGTGTTTTCTGTACGCATGGTGACAAATTTAACAGGAACTAAATCTAGATAAACAGACACCGCCAATGGGACTACAATGGGCATGTATTAGACTCTTGGACCGCTGAAATCTTCACAGTTTGCTACTGTATCCTGTGTCATGATGGATCTTCGCATGGAGAGCTTTTATTTCAACCTGGATTTAAGCATCAAGCTGTTTCTTGCCTGTGCGTTTGCTTGGGAGCAACAAAGAAATAGAGAACGACAGAGAAGGACACGGCGTCGGCATTTTTGGAGACACCCCATTATTGAACTCCGGGAGAGTCGTGGAGCCTATCACACTCTATATGGCGAGTTTAATGCTAGCCTGGACAAATTCCATACCAGGATGTCTCAAGACTCTTTCCGGGAATTGCTTGGTCGTGGCCAAGGAGCCATCCGGACACAGGACACCCAGCTCCGTAGTGCGATTCCAGCAGAGGAATGTCTCCTGGTAATATAAAACGTAATAATTCTAAACAAATGCCAGTCATAATTATTATTGGTCTGCCATGAATTATTTGTATTTTCCTTTATGTCTTTAGCTAAACACAACCATAAATGGAATTGATTGTAATTTTATTTTTTTACTAGCTGAAGAGTCCGGCGTTGCCTGGGCATAGTAAATATCTGTGGTTAGTTATAGCACCTCACTTCTCTTATTTTTCCATCACACCTCTCATTTTCCCAATCACATCTTTCATTTTCCCCCTCACATCTCTCATTTTCTCCCTCACACCTCTCATTTTCTCCCTCACTCCTCTCATTCCCCCCTAACACTTGTCATTTCGACCTCACATCTGTCATTTTCCGATCACTCCACTATTTTCCCTCGCTCCTCTCATTTTGCACTCACACCTTTTCATTTTCACCTCACACCCCTCATTTTCACCTCAGTATATACATGTTTGCATCTCCCTTATATATAGTATACACCTGTATGTCATCTCCTGTATATAGTATATACCTGTATGTCATCTCCCCTGTATATAGTATATACCTGCTGTGTGTCATCTCCCCTGTATATAGTATATACCTGTATGTCATCTTCTATATATAGTATATACCTGTATGTCATCTCCTTCTATATATAGTATATACCTGTTTGTCATCTCCTCCTGTATATAGTATATATCTGTGTCATCTCCTCCTGTATATAGTATATACCTGTATGTCATCTTCTATATATAGCATATACCTGTATGTCATCTCCTCCTGTATATAGTACATACTTGTAGGTTATCTGCTCCTGTATATAGTATATACCTGTGTGTCATCTCCTCCTGTATATAGTTTATACCTGTATGTCATCTCCTCCTGTATATAGTATGTATCTGTATGTCATCTCCTCCTCTATATAGTATATACCTGTGTGTCATCTCTCCTGTATATAGTATATATCTGTGTGTCATCTCCTCCTGTATATAGTATATACCTGTGTGTCATCTCCTCCTGTATTAGACCTCGTTCACACGTTATTTGCTCAGTATTTTTACCTCAGTATTTGTAAGCTAAATTGGCAGACTGATAAATCCCCAGCCAACAGGAAGCCCTCCCCCTGGCAGTATATATTAGCTCACACATACACATAATAGACAGGTCATGTGACTGACAGCTGCCGTATTTCCTATATGGTACATTTGTTGCTCTTGTAGTTTGTCTGCTTATTAATCAGATTTTTATTTTTGAAGGATAATACCAGACTTGTGTGTGTTTTAGGGCGAGTTTCGTTTGTCAAGTTGTATGTGTTGAGTTGCGTGTGGTGACATGCATGTAGCGACTTTTGTGAGATGAGTTTTGTGTGGCAACATGCGTGTAGCAACATTTTGTGTGTCGAGTTGCATGTGACAGGTTAGTGTAGCAAGTTGTGTGCAGCAAGTTTTGCATAAGGCGAGTTTTGCGCATGGCGAGTTTTATGTGTGGTGCCTTTTGATTATGTGCAAGTTTTGTGTGAGGCAACTTTTGCATGTGTTGCAACTTTTGTGCATGTGGCAATTTTTCCGCGTGTGCAAGTTTTGCGTGTGACGAGTTTTCCATGAGGTGAGTTTTGCACTTGTGGCGAGTTTTGCGTGAGCCTAGTTTTTGCATGTGGCGAGTTTTGCACGTGGCGAGTTTTGAGTGGCGACTTTTGTGTTTCGACTTTTATGTGGCGAGGTTGGTGTATGTGTGGTGAATTGTGTGCTGAGGGTGGTATATGTGTTCAAGCACGTGGTAGTGTGTGGCCCATTTTGTGTGTGTGTTCATATCCCCATGTGTGGTGAGTATCCCATGTCGGGGCCCCACCTTAGCAACTGTACGGTATTTACTCTTTGGCGCCATCGCTCTTGTTCACATCTGGCAGCTGTCAATTTGCCTCCAACACTTTTCCTTTCACTTTTCCCCATTATGTAGATAGGGGCAAAATTGTTTGGTGAATTGGAAAGTGCGGGGTTAAAATCTCACCTCACAACATAGCCTATGACGCTCTCAAGGTCCAGACGTGTGACTGTGCAAAATTTTGTGGCTGTAGCTGCGACGCCTCCAACACTTTTCCTTTCACTTTTTCCCCATTATGTAGATAGGGGGAAATTATTTGGTGAATTGGAAAGCGCGGGGTTAAAATTTCACCTCACAACATAGCCTATGACGCTCTCAGGGTCCAGACGTGTGACTGTGCAAAATTTTGTGGCTGTAGCTGCGACGCCTCCAACACTTTTCCTTTCACTTTTTTCCCCATTATGTAGATATGGGCAAAATTGTTTGGTGAATTGGAACGCGCAGGGTTAAAATTTCACCTCACAACATAGCCTATGACGCTCTCGGGGTCCAGACGTGTGACTGTGCAAAATTTTGTGTCTGTAGCTGCGACGGTGCAGATGCCAATCCCGGACATACATACACACACACACATTCAGCTTTATATATTAGACTAGCTGTACTACCCGGCTTCGCCCGGGTTAATAACTGCTGTAAGCAAAATAGAATGTGTTAACAAAAATTTATTCTGCACACAAAAACCACAAAACAAATAGATAGAAATGTAAGTATTAAAAGGCAAAAACTAAGATAATATAAGCATTTTACAACATATATTTCAGCACCAGAGATATTCCACACAGATTTAACTAAATTGGCCAAGTAATATGAAGTAATCTTCTACAACCTATTCGAGAGCATTTTGATAAACGACATTCTTAGTTTTTCCTTCAGGTGCAAAGACAAACAGATTTTTGGCTGTTCCAACTCTTGAACAGGCCATATAAAGTTGACCATGAGAAAAGCATGGAGACTGTAAATCGATTCCAACTACTTTCAAGGACTGTCCCTGAGCCTTGTTGATGGACATAGCAAATGCCAGTTGAACAGGAAACTGGAGGCGTTTAAAATCAAACGGCAAATCAGATGGAATGAGAGGAATTGTTGGAATGAAAACATCTTCTCCTGTGGCACATCCTGTCAAAATGGTTGCCTCAATTACACGTGGAAACAGGTTCTTAGTCAAGAGTCTTGTTCCATTACACAGCTTTGGTGGATCCAAATTTCTCAATAACAGAATAGGTGCTCCAGGTTTTAGAAAGAGGTTGTGAGGAGGAAGTCCTTGTGGCTCCAAGGAATTGAGGAACTCAGTTGGATAAAATAATGCTTGAGCAGGGTCTATTACTGTATCTACTGACTTGTAGGTTGTGCACACACCTGGAAGGAGATTTAGAATTTGAAGATTGATCTTGTTGACGCTGTCATTTTTGGGAGCTAGAATAGCCCTTTCACACAGCCAGCCAGAATTTTTGAAGTGGAGTTGAATGTTTGGAAAAACCTTTGCTTTCAACTCCTCAATGGAAGTCACAATGCAACAAAAGTTGCTTGGGAAGGTGATCTGTCCAGTGGTTGAGTTTACTGGTGCCTTGCCATCTCCAATAGTCAACAGCTGGCTCGCAAACAGTCCAGCAGAAACATCGCCTGTCATGTAGACCCTCATGTTTGTGTTCAGTGACATTTTCTTTACTTTTCTCCAAAGGTACGATGCTTTCAGACAGGCATTGAGTTCGTCTGCAGGGGTTGATCTTGGAATGTAGTGTTTGGCGGAAGTCACCTGCCAAAACAACAACTACTCCTCCCATGATATATTTGTTGCTATGCAGGTCTTGCAGAAGTCTGTCCACTGCTTCCAGAGCCCTTTTGTGTGACATGGTGCATTCATCCCAAATGATAGCACTGCATTTTTGAAGCAATTTGGCCAGTCCTGATCCCTTGGCAATATTACACACGGGGCTGTCACTATGAGACAGGTTAAGTGGTAGTTTGAATGTCGAATGTGCTGTCCTGCCACCGTTTAAAAGCGTAGCTGCAATTCCAGAAGATGCCACTGGAAGTGCAATCTTTTTTTGTTGTCGAAATTTTGCCAGGAGCAAGTTGATTACAAATGTCTTTCCTGTTCCACCTGGAGCATCGAGGAAGACAATCCCACCTCTGTTGGTTTCACTGAAATTTAAAATATAGTTATAGGCGTCCCTTTGATCTGGTACCAATATTGGCTCGTTCTGAGACACACATGCTATCAGTTCATCAATATTATAGTTTGTTTCTATGAAAATCTCCCTACACATTTGGATGCCTTCAGGATTTCTTATTGGAGCAGGCAAACCAAGCAACTGTAAGGCTTTTCCTGACATTGCTATGCACTGATCTTCAAGGAGCATTAAAGTTTCATTGAACATTTCCTCAGTGAAGTTGATGAGTTGCTGAGGATTTTCCCTTCTAATCTGCATGAGGATGTCCTCACTGAGATCAGTTTTGAACTTTGTCCAAATCTCAAGAGGATTTGAAATGCTACATGTTGTTAGAATAATAGCAAAGAGGTGTCTTAGTCGCTTTGGGGTTTGTGTGGCTGCAGCTTCACTGAGGGTCATGTCCCAGTGTCCATCATTTTCCAGAAGTCCTTTTCTTTGGCAAGCTTCCCTGAATGTTTCACACACATGGCCTCCGATGGTCTTCAAGTCAGAAAATGATGTAGGGCCTTTGACAACATGAAGTAACATGCGCAGGTAGAAGCACTCTGCATTTGACGGATGAACAGTGTAGACGCGACCAAGCGTATCAGTTGCATTCACCCCTGGATAGCCTTCAATATCAAGGCCCCGTTTCCTCCGTTCCAGTGTTTTTCTGGAGGCATTCCAAGTGTAGTACTTTGGTAAATCACAGTAGAGAATTGTTTTTGCAAAAGGGTCTTGTTGACACAGCTCAAAAAATGCCAAGAGGGTGGTCTTAGGTGGTGTTAGGAGCTGCTGCTGCAAGTTTGCTGGGTTAAAATAAATTCTCTGTCCATTTTCCAAGTGCACACTCAGATGCACAACTGGTGGGTAGCGCTCATGAATGGAGAAGCCTAGTATTCTCCAAACAGCTTCATTGCTGCTTATGTACCTGCCCATCTGGAATGCCTCCACTTCATCAATAATAGGTCCATTTTTCTGGAGTTCAAAAACTGCTTGATCACTTCCTTTGTGGACATATTTGCAGATATACTTGATAGATTTCACAGAGTGGCAAGATTCGACATTTATGTGGGCCTGGAAAATTTTTGAGAGCAAAGGGTTGTAAGGCACTACCCACCTGTTGTCAATTTCTATCTCTTGGAGTGATGATCCAACACGCATTTTGACCTTTGCTGTGAAACCACCATCCCCTGGCTTTCTTCTTCGGTAGACTGGATATCCATCTTGTCCTGTTTGGGTTTCTTGAACCAGGGATCGTGGGTAATGCTTTGAACACCTGCCATCAATCATACAGGGAGAATTTTTGTTGAGACTCCCACACGGACCATGGATCATGTTTTTTGTGATGGTGTCAAACAGCAATGGGTCAATCCGAAGGTCTGGCAATTCGGCACTGATGATATTGTCAATTTCGGTAGGCTGTATTTTTTGCTTCAGCCAGATCAAGATGTGGGCGTGAGGAAGGCCTCTTTTTTGCCATTCAACTGAATACATCCAGCATTGCGTCTCACCATAAATATGTGATTTTGTGATGAGATTAGTCATTTTTGAAAGTTTCTGTTTGAAAACCCGAGCAATAAGGTCATGGCGATTCAATGATTTTTGGCCCGGCAACAGGTGCCCTCCAATTTCCTCCCAGGCAGGATTGCAAGTAAAGGTGATGAAAAGATCTGAATGGCCATACTTTCTCACATAAGTCATTGCATCCTGTGTGTATTCATGCATGTGTCGTGGGCTTCCAGTGACAGTTGATGGAAGAATAACCATTTTCCCCAACTCTTTTGGATCAGCATCATTTGCAACAGCATCTCTAAGGTGAATATATTCCTCTGCCCTGAGCTTCTTTTGATTTAGTCGGATATATAAAAGACGTTCACTCTCAATCTTTGCATACATGTCAACAATAAATTGGTGGAAGAGGTGTTTGCATTTCAAGATGTGATTTTCCTCTGCAAATCTTGTCATGATCCTATATGCATAGAAGTCCATGGCAGACACTTTTTTTCCTGAAGGGTTGCCTGTTGTAGGATCTGTCTGAGGTATTCCAAAGTGATAGCCATCCTGTCCCTGCCAAAAGATGATTGGATATTGCAGTGCATCATAGGACCTGTGAGTTTCTGCTACTCGTTGCAAACTATTGTTCCTTTTCTGAAGCACAATGTCACGGCTTTGAAAATCATTGCCTACAATCAAGATTGCTACATCATCAAATGTGGGAGCATTGAAACGTCGCTGATGTTCACCTTGTGGTGTTTTGTCAGCTCGAATTACAACTTTGTAATCGTCATTTGGCATGCATTCAAGTGCAGTCTTGAAAAGTTGAACATATGGATTGTTGGTGTGAAGGAACTGCTGCAAAATAGTGACAATATCAAGGCGAGTGTTAGGAATTAAAGAGCATCTCCGCTGAGTCTCTTCTTCTGCATTTCCCATGAAGAAGAGTTGAAGAAATTGAGGTTCTTCTCCTTGTAATGGAAGCAGTGAGCCAATTGAGTGGTAAACCTGTCCTTGAACTTTGAATGTCGGCAGAAATCCTGTTGAAAACATTTTTGTTGCACCAAATGATGTCATTTGGAAGCAGGAGTTGTACTTCCTGATGTTGTCCAAGAAATGCTTTGATATTGTACTGGTACCCATCATCAGAGACTTTAGGGGATCTGGTGGTAACAGGAGAGGTGGAAGTTTTATCTTGCCATTTGCACAGCATAAACCTGGCGGTTCATCTTTCCATTTCAGGGCACTGCAGTACATGCAGACCACATCCATTTTTCCTATCTGAACTTTAGGATTATCCTGATAGTTTATGTCTGACAGGTAACAAAAGGCAGCATGTTTCAAATCTCCAACCATTTCCTGTGCCCTGGTGGAAGAAATAGCAGTTCTCTTAGCGGCAAGTCGGCCTTCTCTCTGCTGAGATGACTCATTGGCTCTTGAGGAAGCAGTTCTTGTTCTCTTGTCTGCAAGCCTCGCTTCCCTCTCCTCAGAAAGTTCATTGGCCCTTGAGGAAGCAGTTCTTGTTCTCTTGTCTGCAAGCCTCGCTTCCCTCTCCTCAGAAAGTTCATTGGCCCTTGTGGAAGCAGTTCTTGTTCTCTTGTCTGCAAGTCTCGCTTCCCTCTCCTCAGAAAGTTCATTGGCTCTTGAGGAAGCAGTTCTTGTTCTCTTGTCTGCAAGCCTCGCTTCCCTCTCCTCAGAAAGTTCATTGGCTCTTGAGGAAGCAGCTCTTGTTTTCATGTCTGCAAGCCTCGCTTCCCTTTCCTCAGAAAATTCATTGGCTCTTGAGGAAGCAGTTCTTGTTCTCTTGTCTGCAAGCCTCGCTTCCCTCTCCTCAGAAAGTTCATTGGCTCTTGAGGAAGCAGCTCTTGTTTTCATGTCTGCAAGCCTCGCTTCCCTTTCCTCAGAAAATTCATTGGCTCTTGAGGAAGCAGTTCTTGTTCTCTTGTCTGCAAGCCTCGCTTCCCTCTCCTCAGAAAGTTCATTGGCCCTTGAGAAAGCAGCTGCTGTTCTCATGTGTGTCAGCCTTGTTTCTCGGTCTTCACATTTTTCATTGGCTCGTAATGCAGCTTTTCTTTTCGCATCAGCTGACATTCGTGCCATGGAATTCCTTTTCTTATGAGGCTTTTTTGTGGTAAAAATAGTCTGTAACTGGCAGTTTCTATATCCTCTCACATAGAGGTAATGTGACTGACATCAGCCTTTCCACCAACACACCCTAACAACATGCTATTACCTCACACAAGCTTTGTTACACTGAGAATGTCCTGCCTATATTAACCAATCAGAGCTCAGATTAATTAACTGTAGCAAAGTAGAAGCTGAGCTGTGATTGGTTGCTATTGGCAGACTGATAAACGCCAGCCAACAGGAAGCCCTCCCCCTGGCAGTATATATTAGCTCACACATACACATAATTGTGGTAAAAATAGTCTGTAACTGGCAGTTTCTATATCCTCTCACATAGAGGTAATGTGACTGACATCAGCCTTTCCACCAACACACCCTAACATGCTATTACCTCACACAAGCTTTGTTATACTGAGAATGTCCTGCCTATATTAACCAATCAGAGCTCAGATTAATTAACTGTAGCAAAGTAGAAGCTGAGCTGTGTTTGGTTGCTATTAGCAGACTGATAAATCCCCAGTCAACAGGAAGCCCTCCCCCCGACAGTATATATATTAGCTCACACATACACATAATAGACAGGTCATGTGACTGACAGCTGCCGGATTTCCTATATGGTATATTTGTTGCTCTTGTAGTTTGTCTGCTTATTAATCATATTTTTATTTTTGAAGGATAATACCAGACTTGTGTGTGTTTTAGGGCGAGTTTCGTTTGTCAAGTTGTGTGTGTTGAGTTGCGTGTGGCGACATGCATGTAGCGACTTTTGTGAGATGAGTTTTGTGTGGCGACATGTGTGTAGCAACTTTTAGTGTGTCGAGTTGCATGTGACAGGTTAGTGTGTTTTGCGCGTCGAGTTTTATGTGTGGTGTGTTTTGAGTATGTGCAAGTTTTGTGTGAGGCAACTTTTGCATGTGTTGCAACATTTGTGCATGTGGCAATTTTTCCGCGTGTGCAAGTTTTGCGTGTGGCGAGTTTTCCTTGAGGTGAGTTTTGCACGTGTAGCGAGTTTTGCGTGAGCCTAGTTTTGCATGTGGCGAATATGGCGTGTGGCGAGTTTTGAGCGGTGACTTTTTGTGCATGTGGCAATTTTTCCGCGTGTGCAAGTTTTGCGTGTGGCGAGTTTTCCATGAGGTGAGTTTTGCACTTGTGGCGAGTTTTGCGTGAGCCTAGTTTTTGCATGTGGCGAGTTTTGCGCGTGGTGAGTTTTGAGCGGCGACTTTTGTGTTTTGACTTTTATGTGGCGAGGTTGGTGTATGTGTGGTGAAATGTGTGCTGAGGGTGGTATATGTGTTCAAGCACGTGGTAGGGTATGGCGCATTTTGTGTGTGTGTTCATATCCCCATGTGTGGTGAGTATCTCATGTCGGGGCCCCACCTTAGCAACTGATCGGTATATACTCTTTGGCGCCATCGCTCTCATTCTTTAAGTCCCCCTTGTTCACATCTGGCAGCTGTCAATTTGCCTCCAACACTTTTCCTTTCACTTTTCCCCATTATGTAGATCGGGGAAAAATAGTTTGGTGAATTGGAAAGCACGGAGTTAAAATTTCACCTCACAACATAGCCTATGACGCTCTCAGGGTCCAGACGTGTGACTGTGCAAAATTTTGTTGCTGTAGCTGCGACGCTTCCAACACTTTTCCTTTCACTTTTTTCCCCATTATGTAGATAGGGGCAAAATTGTTTGGTGAATTGGAAAGCGCGGGGTTAAAATTTCACCTCACAACATAGCCTATGACGCTCTCAGGGTCCAGACGTGGGACTGTGCAAAATTTTGTTGCTGTAGCTGCGACGCTTCCAACACTTTTCCTTTCACTTTTTTCCCCATTATGTAGATAGGGGCAAAATTGTTTGGTGAATTGGAACGCGCGGGGTTAAAATTTCACCTCACAACATAGCCTATGACGCTCTCGGGGTCCAGACGTGTGACTGTGCAAAATTTTGTGGCTGTAGCTGCGACGGTGCAGATGCCAATCCCGGACTTACACACATACACACACACACACACATTCAGCTTTATATAGTAGACTAGCTGAAGAGCCCGGCGTTGCCTGGGCATAGTAAATATCTGTGGTTAGTTATAGCACCTCACTTCTCTTATTTTCCCATCATGCCTCTCATTTTCCGCCTCACATCTCTCATTTTCTCCCTCACACCTCTCATTTTCTCCCTCACTCCTCTCATTCCCCCCTAACACTTGTCATTTCGACCTCACATCTGTCATTTTCTGATCACTCCACTATTTTCCCTCACTCCTCTCATTTTGCACTCACACCTTTTCATTTTCACCTCACACCTCTCATTTTCACCTCAGTATATACCTGTGTGTCATCTCCCCTATATATAGTATACACTTGTATGTCATCTCCTGTATATAGTATATACCTGTATGTCATCTCCCCTGTATATAGTATATACCTGCTGTGTGTCATCTCCCCTGTATATAGTATATACCTGTATGTCATCTCTTTCTATATATAGTATATACCTGAATGTCATCTCCTCCTGTATATAGTATATACCTGTGTGTCATCTCCCCTGTATATAGTATATATCTGTGCATCATCTCCTCCTGTATATAGTATATACCTGTATGTCATCTTCTATATATAGCATATACCTGTGTGTCATCTCCTCCTGTATATAGTATATACCTGTATGTCATCTCCTCCTCTATATAGTATATACCTGTGTGTCATCTCTCCTGTATATAGTAAATATCTGTGTGTCATCTCCCCTGTATATAGTATATACCTGTGTGTGATCTCCTCCTGTATTAGACCTCGTTCACACGTTATTTGCTCAGTATTTTTACCTCAGTATTTGTAAGCTAAATTGGCAGCCTGATAAATCCCCAGCCAACAGGAAGCCCTCCCCCTGGCAGTATATATTAGCTCACACATACACATAATAGACAGGTCATGTGACTGACAGCTGCCGTATTTCCTATATGGTACATTTGTTGTAGTTTGTCTGCTTATTAATCAGATTTTTATTTTTGAAGGATAATACCAGACTTGTGTGTGTTTTAGGGCGAGTTTCGTGTGTCAAGTTGTGTGTGTTGAGTTGCGTGTGGCGACATGCATGTAGCGACTTTTGTGAGATGAGTTTTGTGTGGCAACATGCGTGTAGCAACTTTTTGTGTGTCAAATTGCATGTGGCAGGTTAGTGTAGCAAGTTGTGTGCAGCAAGTTTTGTGCATGGCGAGTTTTGCGCGTGGCGAGTTTTATGTGTGGTGCCCTTTCAGTATGTGCAAGTTTTGTGTGAGGCAACTTTTGCATGTGTTGCAACTTTTGTGCATGTGGCAATTTTTCCGCGTGTGCAAGTTTTGCGTGTGGCGAGTTTTCCATGAGGTGAGTTTTGCACTTGTGGTGAGTTTTGCAAGAGCCTAGTTTTTGCATGTGGCGAGTTCTGCGCATGGCGAGTTTTGAGTGGCGACTTTTGTGTTTCGACTTTTATGTGGCGAGGTTGGTGTATTTGTGGTGAAATGTGTGCTGAGGGTAATATGTGTTCAAGCATGTGGTAGTGTGTGGCGCATTTTGTGTGTGTGTTTATATCCCCGTGTGTGGTGAGTATCTCATGTCGGGGCCCCACCTTAGCAACTGTACGGTATATACTCTTTGGCGCCAGCGCTCTCATTCTTTAAGTCCCCCTTGTTCACATCTGGCAGCTGTCAATTTGCCTCCTACACTTTTCCTTTCATTTTTTCGCATTATGTAGATAGGAGCAAAATTGTTTGGTGAATTGGAAAGCGTGGGGTTAAAATTTCACCTCACAACATAGCCTATGACGCTCTCGGGGTCCAGACGTGTGACTGTGCAAAATTTTGTGGCTGTAGCTGCGACGCCTCCAACACTTTTCCTTTCACTTTTTTCCCCATTATGTAGATATGGGCAAAATTGTTTGGTGAATTGGAAAGCACGGGGTTAAAATTTCACCTCACAACGTAGCCTATGACGCTCTCAGGGTCCAGACGTGTGACTGTGCAAAATTTTGTGGCTGTAGCTGCGACGCCTCCAACACTTTTCCTTTCACTTTTTTCCCCATTATATAGATAGGGGCAAAATTGTTTGGTGAATTGGAACGCGCGGGGTTAAAATTTTGCCTCACAACATAGCCTATGACGCTCTCGGGGTCCAGACGTGTGACTGTGCAAAATTTTGTGGCTGTAGCTGCGACGCCTCCAACACTTTTCCTTTCACTTTTTCCCCATTATGTAGATAGGGGCAATATTGTTTGGTGAATTGGAAAGCACGGGGTTAAAATTTCACCTCACAACGTAGCCTGTGACGCTCTCAGGGTCCAGACGTGTGACTGTGCAAAATTTTGTAGCTGTAGCTGCGACGCCTCCAACACTTTTCCTTTCACTTTTTTCCCCATTATGTAGATAGGGGCAAAATTGTTTGGTGAATTGGAACACGCGGGGTTAAAATTTTGCCTCACAACATAGCCTATGACGCTCTCGGGGTCCAGACGTGTGACTGTGCAAAATTTTGTGGCTGTAGCTGCGACGGTGCAGATGCCAATCCCGGACATACACACATACACACATACACACACACACACACACATTCAGCTTTATATATTAGACTAGCTGAAGAGCCCGGCGTTGCCTGGGCATAGTAAATATCTGTGGTTAGTTATAGCACGTCACTTCTCTTATTTTCCCATCACATCTCTCATTTTCTCCCTCACACCTCTCATTTTCTCCCTCACTCCTCTCATTCCACCCTAACACTTGTCATTTCGACCTCACATCTGTCATTTTCCGATCACTATACTATTTTCCCTCACTCCTCTCATTTTGCACTCACACCTTTTCATTTTCACCTCACACCTCTCATTTTCACCTCAGTATATACATGTTTGTCATCTCCCTTATATATAGTATACACCTGTATGTCATCTCCTGTATATAGTATATACCTGTATGTCATCTCCCCTGTATATAGTATATACCTGCTGTGTGTCATCTCCCCTGTATATAGTATATACCTGTATGTCATCTCCTCCTATATATAGTTTATACCTGTATGTCATCTCCTCCTATATATAGTATATACGTGTATGTCATCTCCTCCTATATATAGTATATACCTGTATGTCATCTCCTATATATAGTATATACCTGTATGTCATCTCCTCCTGTATATAGTATATACCTGTGGGTCATCTCCCCTGTATATAGTATATATCTGTGTGTCATCTCCTCCTGTATATAGTATATACCTGTATGTCATCTTCTATATATAGCATATACCTGTATGTCATCTCCTCCTGTATATAGTATATACCTGTAGGTAATCTGCTCCTGTATATAGTATATACCTGTGTGTCATCTCCTCCTGTATATAGTATATACCTGTATGTCATCTCCTCCTGTATATAGTATGTACCTGTATGTCATCTCCTCCTCTATATAGTATATACCTGTGTGTCATCTCTCCTGTATATAGTATATATCTGTGTGTCATCTCCCCTGTATATAGTATATACCTGTGTGATCTCCTGTATTAGACCTCGTTAACACGTTATTTGCTCAGTATTTTTATCTCAGTATTTGTAAGATAAATTGGCAGCCTGATAAATCCCCAGCCAACAGGAAGCCCTCCCCCTGGCAGTATATATTAGCTCACACATACACATAATAGACAGGTCATGTGACTGACAGCTGCTGTATTTCCTATATGGTACATTTGCTGCTCTTGTAGTTTGTCTGCTTATTAATCAGATTTTTATTTTTGAAGGCTAATACCAGACTTGTGTGTGTTTTAGGGCAAGTTTCATTTGTCAAGTTGTGTGTGTTGAGTTCTGTGTGGCGACATGCATGTAGCGACTTTTGTGAGATGAGTTTTGTGTGGCACCATGCGTGTAGCAACTTTTTGTGTGTCGAGTTGCATGTGACAGGTTAGTGTAGCAAGTTGTGTGCAGCAAGTTTTGCGCATGGCGAGTTTTGCGCATGGTGAGTTTTATGTCTGGTGCCTTTTGAGTATGTGCAAGTTTTGTGTGAGGCAACTTTTGCATGTGTTGCAAATTTTGTGCATGTGGCAATTTTTCCGCGTGTGCAAGTTTTGCGTGTGGCGAGTTTTCCATGAGGTGAGTTTTGCACTTGTGGCGAGTTTTGCGTGAGCCTAGTTTTTGCATGTGGCGAGTTTTGCGCGTGGCGAGTTTTGAGCGGCGACTTTTGTGTTTCGACTTTTATGTGGCGAGGTTGGTGTATGTGTGGTGAAATGTGTGCTGAGGGTGGTATATGTGTTCAAGCACGTGGTAGTGTGTGGCGCATTTTGTGTGTGTGTTCATGTCCCCGTGTGTGGTGAGTATCCCATGTCGGGGCCCCACCTTAGCAACTGATCGGTATATACTCTTTTGCGCCATCGCTCTCATTCTTTAAGTCCCCCTTGTTCACATCTGGCAGCGGTCAATTTGCCTCCAACACTTTTCCTTTCACTTTTCCCCATTATGTAGATAGGGGGAAATAGTTTGGTGAATTGGAAAGCGCGGAGTTAAAATTTCACCTCACAACATAGCCTATGACGCTCTCAGGGTCCAGACGTGTGACTGTGCAAAATTTTGTGGCTGTAGCTGCGACGCCTCCAACACTTTTCCTTTCACTTTTCTCCCCATTATGTAGATAGGGGCAAAATTGTTTGGTGAATTAGAAAGCGCGGGGTTAAAATTTCACCTCACAACGTAGCCTATGACGCTCTCAGGGTCCAGACGTGTGACTGTGCAAAATTTTGTGGCTGTAGCTGCGACGCCTCCAAGAATTTTCCTTTCACTTTTTCCCCATTATGTAGATAGGGGCAAAATTGTTTGGTGAATTGGAACGCGCGGGATTAAAATTTCGTCTCACAACATAGCCTATGACGCTCTCAGGGTCCAGACGTGTGACTGTGCAAAATTTTGTGGCTGTAGCTGCGACGCCTCCAACACTTTTCCTTTCACTTTTTTCCCCATCATATAGATAGGGGCAAAATTGTTTGGTGAATTGGAACGCGCGGGGTTAAAATTTTGCCTCACAACATAGCCTATGACGCTCTCGGGGTCCAGACGTGTGACTGTGCATAATTTTGTGGCTGTAGCTGCGACGCCTCCAACACTTTTCCTTTCACTTTTTCCCCATTATGTAGATAGGGGCAATATTGTTTGGTGAATTGGAAAGCACGGGGTTAAAATTTCACCTCACAACGTAGCCTGTGACGCTCTCAGGGTCCAGACGTGTGACTGTGCAAAATTTTGTAGCTGTAGCTGCGACGCCTCCAACACTTTTCCTTTCACTTTTTTCCCCATTATGTAGATAGGGGCAAAATTGTTTGGTGAATTGGAACAAGCGGGGTTAAAATTTTGCCTCACAACATAGCCTATGACGCTCTCGGGGTCCAGACGTGTGACTGTGCAAAATTTTGTGGCTGTAGCTGCGACGGTGCAGATGCCAATCCCGGACATACACACATACACACATACACACACACACACACACACACACACATTCAGCTTTATATATTAGACAAGCTGAAGAGCCCGGCGTTGCCTGGGCATAGTAAATATCTGTGGTTAGTTATAGCACGTCACTTCTCTTATTTTCCCATCACATCTCTCATTTTCTTCCTCACACCTCTCATTTTCTCCCTCACTCCTCTCATTCCACCCTAACACTTGTCATTTCGACCTCATATCTGTCATTTTCCGATCACTATACTATTTTCCCTCACTCCTCTCATTTTGCACTCACACCTTTTCATTTTCACCTCACACCTCTCATTTTCACCTCAGTATATACATGTTTGTCATATCCCTTATATATAGTATACACCTGTATGTCATCTCCTGTATATAGTATATACCTGTATGTCATCTCCCCTGTATATAGTATATACCTGCTGTGTGTCATCTCCCCTGTATATAGTATATACCTGTATGTCATCTACTCCTATATATAGTTTATACCTGTATGTCATCTCCTCCTATATTTAGTATATACGTGTATGTCATCTCCTCCTATATATAGTATATACCTGTATGTCATCTCCTATATATAGTATATACCTGTATGTCATCTCCTCCTGTATATAGTATATACCTGTGGGTCATCTCCCCTGTATATAGTATATATCTGTGTGTCATCTCCTCCTGTATATAGTATATACCTGTATGTCATCTTCTATATATAGCATATACCTGTATGTCATCTCCTCCTGTATATAGTATATACCTGTAGGTAATCTGCTCCTGTATATAGTATATACCTGTGTGTCATCTCCTCCTGTATATAGTATATACCTGTATGTCATCTCCTCCTGTATATAGTATGTACCTGTATGTCATCTCCTCCTCTATATAGTATATACCTGTGTGTCATCTCTCCTGTATATAGTATATATCTGTGTGTCATCTCCCCTGTATATAGTATATACCTGTGTGATCTCCTGTATTAGACCTCGTTAACACGTTATTTGCTCAGTATTTTTATCTCAGTATTTGTAAGATAAATTGGCAGCCTGATAAATCCCCAGCCAACAGGAAGCCCTCCCCCTGGCAGTATATATTAGCTCACACATACACATAATAGACAGGTCATGTGACTGACAGCTGCTGTATTTCCTATATGGTACATTTGCTGCTCTTGTAGTTTGTCTGCTTATTAATCAGATTTTTATTTTTGAAGGCTAATACCAGACTTGTGTGTGTTTTAGGGCAAGTTTCATTTGTCAAGTTGTGTGTGTTGAGTTGTGTGTGGCGACATGCATGTAGCGACTTTTGTGAGATGAGTTTTGTGTGGCACCATGCGTGTAGCAACTTTTTGTGTGTCGAGTTGCATGTGACAGGTTAGTGTAGCAAGTTGTGTGCAGCAAGTTTTGCGCATGGCGAGTTTTGCGCATGGTGAGTTTTATGTCTGGTGCCTTTTGAGTATGTGCAAGTTTTGTGTGAGGCAACTTTTGCATGTGTTGCAAATTTTGTGCATGTGGCAATTTTTCCGCGTGTGCAAGTTTTGCATGTGGCGAGTTTTCCATGAGGTGAGTTTTGCACTTGTGGCGAGTTTTGCGTGAGCCTAGTTTTTGCATGTGGCGAGTTTTGCGCGTGGCGAGTTTTGAGCGGCGACTTTTGTGTTTCGACTTTTATGTGGCGAGGTTGGTGTATGTGTGGTGAAATGTGTGCTGAGGGTGGTATATGTGTTCAAGCACGTGGTAGTGTGTGGCGCATTTTGTGTGTGTGTTCATGTCCCCGTGTGTGGTGAGTATCCCATGTCGGGGCCCCACCTTAGCAACTGATCGGTATATACTCTTTTGCGCCATCGCTCTCATTCTTTAAGTCCCCCTTGTTCACATCTGGCAGCGGTCAATTTGCCTCCAACACTTTTCCTTTCACTTTTCCCCATTATGTAGATAGGGGGAAATAGTTTGGTGAATTGGAAAGCGCGGAGTTAAAATTTCACCTCACAACATAGCCTATGACGCTCTCAGGGTCCAGACGTGTGACTGTGCAAAATTTTGTGGCTGTAGCTGCGACGCCTCCAACACTTTTCCTTTCACTTTTCTCCCCATTATGTAGATAGGGGCAAAATTGTTTGGTGAATTAGAAAGCGCGGGGTTAAAATTTCACCTCACAACGTAGCCTATGACGCTCTCAGGGTCCAGATGTGTGACTGTGCAAAATTTTGTGGCTGTAGCTGCGACGCCTCCAAGAATTTTCCTTTCACTTTTTCCCCATTATGTAGATAGGGGCAAAATTGTTTGGTGAATTGGAACGCGCGGGATTAAAATTTCGTCTCACAACATAGCCTATGACGCTCTCGGGGTCCAGACGTGTGACTGTGCAAAATTTTGTAGCTGTAGCTGCGACACCTCCAACACTTTTCCTTTCACTTTTTTCCCCATTATGTAGATAGGGGCAAAATTGTTTGGTGAATTGGAACGCGCGGGGTTAAAATTTTGCCTCACAACATAGCCTATGACGCTCTCGGGGTCCAGACGTGTGACTGTGCAAAATTTTGTGGCTGTAGCTGCGACGGTGCAGATGCCAATCCCGGACATACACACATACACACACACACACACACACACACACACATTCAGCTTTATATATTAGATTTTTATTTCAGATTTCTGGCAACCGGAGAGAGCTTATCATCCCTTCACTTTCAGTACCGGCTTGGAATTTCCACCCTGTTTGGAATAGTTGCGGACACCTGCCGGGCTTTGTAAAAATGTTCTCCGGGATGAGTTTATACCCCTACCCACGGAGGACATGTGGATTGAAATTGCAGAAATATTCTGGAGTGTGTGTGATTTCCCCAACTGTTTGGGAGCGATGGATGGAAAGCACATACGCATTATCAAACCCGCCAGAACTGGATCGGAGTACTTCAACTACAAAAAATATTTTTCTGTTGTGCTCATAGCAATAGCAGATGCGGAGTGTCGCTTCATCGACGTGGACATTGGAGCTTTTGGCCATGGCAAAGACTGACAGACTTTCAAGAACGCGGAAATGGGCCAACGTGTGTATGGCAAAAATTTTAATTTTCCACTGCCACGACCTCTCCCCAACACTCAAGGCCCACCGATGCCATTTGTTATGGTTGGGGATGAGGCCTTCCAGATGTGTGGAAACCTACTGAAGCCATATTCCAGTCGGGACTTGAACCACCCTAAAAGGATTTATAACTACAGAATGACCAGGGCACGAAGAACAGTAGAGTGTAACTGTTAGGGTTGGCGGAACGCACCGAATATATATTTATTAGGAGAAGTTGGTGCGTTCACAACCCGGGGTCCACTGTGCAGGAAAGCACCTGCTGCTACATATGGCGGTACAATATAGTAGTATAAACAGACTCTGTTACTTCACAGAGTCTGTTAGCAAAGATAACGCTGTGCCCTGTTTGGCTCACAGAGGAACACAGCTACTTGGTAGAGCAGATGGTGGTCATGCAGTCAAATGCAAACATGAAACTCCTCGCCGCAGGTGCCAGCATTCTAGGGGCTTATTTCAGCTGGGTCCCTGAATACACACACACAAAACTCCTCATCGGAGGAGCCAGCTGTCATGATATGTACTTTTGCCCTGTCCTGTATTTGAATAATATGCCATTTGATGTATGTAACTGTTCTCTGGTTTCTATAAGCTGTAATTTATGTATTTTCTTGGCTGGGAGTTCACCTGTAACAATGTCTCCTTTCCCCAATACTTGCAGCCCTAAGCTCTAATGTAATTAAGCTTTGTCAACATCACTAGTGGAGGAATAGCCATTCTTCCTCAAAGCAGGTGGCTAGTCAAATGTACATACTACATAGATTAAGCGGAGCCCACCAGTCTAGAATCTTCTGGTGGACCCAACCATTGAATAGAAGATGTGACCCCTACCCCCCTTCATGGGCGGATCCCAGGAGCTCAGACAATCCATTCTTATTTTGAGATCAGATGTGAGTTGATCCTTGAAGGAGAAGGAGTGGGAATTCTTAGCTGAGGCAAGACCCCACGCCCATCTGGGACTGCGGAAGCGAACGGGGCGAGACTTGAGCTGAGGACATATCTCGTCGTTCGTGAGATTGTTTTGGGATCCCTTGGACTAATTGTGGACTATTGCTTTGTTACCTGGCACAAGGATTATCGGGAGGTGTCCCCGAACCTGTTCCATTGGACTAATTGTGGACTCTGTAGATCTACCTGCATGTGTTGTTCCAGCGTTCTTGATAATAAATCTGTGGAATCATCCCTTGGCCTGTTGTCCCTTCTTGCTCTGCCGTACACCCCGTCACAAACTGGTGGCAGCAGTGGGATCAGAGCAGAAGGAATGGAGGACAAAGGCCCATCAACATCGGGAACCAACACCGCAGAGTACAAGAACTGGACTTTGGGAAGCCTACAATCAAAGGCCCGTGAAGTAGGAGTCCGTTTTAAGGGACTCTCCAAGGAGCAGCTTATTGAGGCTTTGGAAGGAGTTCGCCTGCAAGATGACGCTGAGGAAGGATCCTCACAGCAAATGGAGGAAAGACTGCAGCCGGAGGTAAATACCCAAAAAAGTCAGTGGGTTGTGTGGTACGAGGAGGAGTTGGCATTGCTGGGAGAAGAGGCCACCATAGACTATAAGAAAGAGGCCATTCACCGAGCTCAGGAGAGGGAGAGGGAGGCCATTCACAGAGCCAAGAGGGAGAGGGAGACCATTCACAGAGCCGAGGAGAGGGAGGCCATTCACAGAGCCGAGGAGAGGGAGGCCATTCACAGAGCCGAGGACAGAGCTCAGGAGATGGCATTGCTTGAGAGGCAGATCGCTTTGGAAGCAGCTAGAAGCTCCAGACAGACTCTAACCCCAGCACCCACCATGAGGGAACTCCCCAGAGTGTCCCGCAAAGACTTCAAGCCCTTTAATGAGGCTGCAGGCGACATTGAGGGCTTCTTCCAGGACTTTGAGCATCAGTGTCGATTAATGGAAGTCCCAGAAAGGGACTGAGTCCGACATCTGGTGGGGCTCTTAGAGGGTGGAGCTGCTGCAGCCTATAGAGCTATGGACCCTCAGGGAAACTGTGAGTATGCGGAGATTAAACGGACTATTCTAGAACATTATGCTGTTACCCCAGACACTTACAGGACTCAGTTCCGTACTTTAGCCTGTGATGAGGAAGTGTCTTTCAAGATGCATGCCCACAGACTCAAACAAATATGTCAACGCTGGCTGGAGGCAGAGGAGGCCTTAACCTGGGAGACCTTCCTCCAGGTTATCCTAAAAGAGCAGTTTTACTTCAAGTGCCCTGCTGAGATCCGGGAATGGGTGCGTGAGAGGAGACCAGCCACTGTGGAGGAAGCAGCAGCTCTAGCTGATGAGGCTCTCACCATCAAGCCTCAGTGGAGGGTTCTGTTGGAGGATGGAGAGAGGCCTACCAGCTCCACAACACCGGTGGCCCCCTGTTCTTCTGTCCCCATTGTTCCCCGTACCTCTAAGCCACCACCTCATGCTGATACCCGTGTAAATGTGCCTCCAGTTGCTTCTACTGCGTTTTCTGGAATACGACGAGGAGAAGAAGTAGCAGAGCGCAGGTGTTATGGTTGTGGCATCTGCAGGCCTCATGCCCAGCCAGCCCATGGAGGAGTGGTCCTCAAAACCCTACAGCACCTTCAGGTGGGGGCCGGCCTCCAGGTTCCCTTACCCCTCGCCCAAGAGGACGCCTTGGATGGAGTGAGACCCAGCACAGATGCTATCGATGTGGACAGCCGGGGCATCTGCAAGCCTCCTGCCCAGCTGTTCAAATGAGGATTGATCCTGTACCCAGTCGTATTATTAATTATGTACAGCCAAGTGCCATGGAGGACGACGTGTCACCACTACGGGAGGACTGGCCTTGTGCCTCACCCACCCATGTTGCACCACTAGGAGTTTATGCTGTGCGACCTGCAGCTATGACGACTTCTGCTCATCGAGGTAAGCACTTGCAGGGGGTCGTGCTGGATGGACAGAGACTTATTGGATTTTGTGACTCAGGGGCTTTCCTCACACTGGCTGATCCCCGAGTGGTTCGGCCTGAGGCAATCCATCGAGGACCTGGGATTGTCATTGAACTGGCTGGTGGACAATGGAGGACTATTCCCACAGCCACTGTGGATCTGAACTTTGGTTTTGGGGTCAGGCGATGTGTGGTTGGGGTGATGGGTGGTCTGCCTGCAGATGTTCTCCTGGGCAATGATGTGGGAGAGCTACGATGCCAATTCGTGGCTGCATGAAGCCACATGTAAGTTACGCTCTGCCTGTGTGTACTTAACCAGCGACCTGTAGAGATCCCTGGTACGTACACAAATTGGGAGGGGAAGGGATTGTCATGATATGTACTTTTGCCCTGTCCTGTATTTGAATAATATGCCATTTGATGTATGTAACTGTTCTCTGGTTTCTATAAGCTGTAATTTATGTATTTTCTTGGCTGGGAGTTCACCTGTAACAATGTCTCCTTTCCCCAATACTTGCAGTCCTAAGCTCTAATGTAATTAAGCTTTGTCAACATCACTAGTGGAGGAATAGCCATTCTTCCTCAAAGCAGGTGGCTAGTCAAATGTACATACTACATAGATTAAGCGGAGCCCACCAGTCTAGAATCTTCTGGTGGACCCAACCATTGAATAGAAGATGTGACCCCTACCCCCCTTCATGGGCGGATCCCAGGAGCTCAGACAATCCATTCTTATTTTGAGATCAGATGTGAGTTGATCCTTGAAGGAGAAGGAGTGGGGATTCTTAGCTGAGGCTAGACCCCACGCCCATCTGGGACTGCGGAAGCGAACGGGGCGAGACTTGAGCTGAGGACATATCTCGTCGTTCGTGAGATTGTTTTGGGATCCCTTGGACTAATTGTGGACTATTGCTTTGTTACCTGGCACAAGGATTATCGGGAGGTGCCCTCGAACCTGTTCCATTGGACTAATTGTGGACTCTGTAGATCTACCTGCATGTGTTGTTCCAGCGTTCTTGATAATAAATCTGTGGAATCATCCCTTGGCCTGTTGTCCCTTCTTGCTCTGCCGTACACCCCGTCACACCAGCATTCTAGGGGCTTATTTCAGCCGGGTCCCTGACTGCATACAAACATGACCACACTGGCGCTGAGCTCATACATAAATTGATACTAGCGCATGGCTGTGCGGTCATGCACACCTCTTATAGCTGCAGCAAGCACAGGACTTTCCTAGAAGGACCAATGGGAGGCTGCCACAGACTTTGAACACCTTCAGGACCTTCCTAGAGGACCAATAGGATTTGATGCTGTACCTGAGCATGTGAGCCTTGATCTCCAATGAGAGATTTTACCCTGGGCATGCTCAGAAGGGGAAAAGTAGGACTTAGTCCCAAAGACGTCTGCTCGCTGCTGAACAGTACTGGCTACAATGGCAAAAGATGGAAGGACAGCAGTAACCCTTCGCACAGTGTCAGACTGAGCATGACGCTGGGACCGACGCCTCCGCTGAGCAGGCTCCACTGCAGCAGGAGAAGAATGGGAGACCGCAGCAGAGATGGCTCGAGATTCCCCCTGTGCAGAGGCAGGAACTCAACCCCTAACAGTACCTTTGGGATTCTAGTCTCAAAATGGCGCATACTTGCAACAGCCATTAATCTAAAAGTGGAGACAGTCGATGAGGTGGTAAAAGCCTGTGTGGTTCTCCACAATTACATAATGGCTAAGGAGTGACACAACATTGAACTGGATGAACCAGTTGCAAACCCATTGCCAGATTACCAGCAACACCCGCTACGGTCAACTGTTGAAGTTGGCCATATGCGGGACGAATTTGCTGCCTATTTTGATTCTGATATTGGACGTGTTGCATGGCAAGACAATATTGTGTAAAATATCCTGTTGGGTTTGGCCCTGTCCCAGTTATGTTTTAAATGTTAATAATATTTTTTGTTAATAAAATTTGTGTTTTGATATCTTGACCGAGTCCCCTATATACTTCCTGTAAAAAAAAACACTTATGTTATTAGTGGAAAGGTAGTTGACGTCATTACGCCCTGATTCTGTTCTGCAGTATCGGACGCAGACTGCAGATACAATGGAGGTGTAATACAAAGCAGATCTACTCTCATCAAGTCAGGTGTCATAAATAATGAATTCATCATGCACAAATAACAGCCTCATGAATTCACTATTTCTGACACCTGTCCAGGTGAGTATAGATATGCCTTGTTTGACCTCCATTGTCTCTTCAGTTTGTGTGAAATAGA
This sequence comes from Ranitomeya imitator, assembly GCF_032444005.1. Lineage (NCBI taxonomy): Eukaryota > Metazoa > Chordata > Amphibia > Anura > Dendrobatidae > Ranitomeya > Ranitomeya imitator. Next base: position 717,271,366 of record NC_091284.1, read on the forward strand.
TTACGTACACTGAAGAAAAAATGGAGGTTTTACAATGCAGTTCTCTACTCACCAGGTCAGGTGTCATATATAATGAGTTCATGACGCAGAGTTTTGTGCATCATGAACTCACTATTTATGACACATGACCTGTTGAGTAGAGTTGAGCGACCTTGACCTTTTTAGAGTCGAGCCGGGTTTTGCGAAACCCGACTATGTCCAAAGTCGGGTCGAGTGAAATCGGCCGATTATGACGTAAAGTCGGGATCGACCGAAACACGAAACCCAATGCAAGTCAATGGGGCAGCATAGTCGGCAGTGAGTGGGGGCCAGGAAAACACCTAGAGTGCCCATTTTAATGTCAAAACCATCCATTCTTCTTAATGAAGCTTGTCAAGCGTAATTTACCTTATAATAATTGGAAGGCATTTGAAATTGGGGGTCATTTGGCTAAAGTTGTGGGGGGTAGGGCTGGTTCAAGTAATTAGTGGGCCCAGGAAATCTGGACCACGTCACGGCAGTGGAGCAGGGAGAGGTAAGTATTTAAACTTTGCAAGTGCTGTGAACCTGAGCAAGCAGGGGGGGCCCACTCGTTGGCATTGGCACTGGCACAGGGCCCCTCAAAGTACAGCGGTGTGTTTGCACGGCGGGGGCGCCTCCCACCGGCAGCAACACTTTTGCGTACTATGAGAGGCCCTGTGCCAGTGACGTCGCCAACTAGTATTCCTCCCCCCACCTGATGAAGGAACCTGCACTTTCATCTGCACCTTCCTCTTTGTCCCCGTGTAAGGTGGTATGGTATGCGGGAAGAGCAACCTGACTTTCAGCAGGGTCACAATGTTGTTGTGTAGCGTGCACGGGGAATGTTGCGTTATGGGTCAATGTACCAGCAGACTCATCTATCACTGGCTGGGCAATGGGCACGATGAAGTGGAAACACAGATATAGGCCCAAAGAAGAAAGTGGGCTAAATGCAGTTCAAAATTGGTAACACAGGAATAACCAGGGGGCATTGCAGTGGAGGACAACTGGAATGAGAGGCTGACACAGAGAGTAGGGCCAAATCAGTAAGTAGTCGAAATGCAGTTCAAAATTGGCAACCGTAGTAAACAGGCGGCACAGCTTTGTTCAGTGGAGGAGAACAGCAAGGAGTGGCAGACACCGATAGTAGGCCCCAACCCAACTAGTAGGCCAAATGCAGTCTAACATTAACAACTACTTAACGAGAGGCTGAAAATGGTATTTCAGGACAGGAAACCAGGAGAACAGCAAGGAGTGGCAGACACCGATAGTAGGCCCCAAACCAACTAGTACGCCAAATGCAGTTGTTCCATTTAACCACAATTTAATGAGAGCCTGAAGATAGAAGCTCAGGAAAGGCAACCTGGGGAACACCTTGGAGTGTAACACACCATCTCTCTCCACCCCATACCCATTTTGTAGGCCTAATGCTGTGTACTTTTCTACAACTACTAAACGAGAGTCGGAAGACCGAAGCAATGGCAAGGAAACCTGGGGAACACCTTGGAGTGTAACACACCATCTCTCTCCACCCCATACCCAATTTGTAGGCCTAATGCAGCCTACTTTCCGACACCTACTAAACGAGAGCATGAAGATCGAAGCTCAGGAAAGGCAACCTGGGGAACACCTTGGAGTGTAACACACCATCTCTCTCCACCCCATACCCATTTTTTAGGCCTAATGCAGTGTACTTTTCTACAACTACTAAACGAGAGTCGGAAGACCGAAGCAATGGCAAGGAAACCTGGGGAACACCTTGGAGTGTAACACACCATCTCTCTCCACCCCATTCCCCATTTTTTAGGCCTAATGCAGCCTACTTTCCGACACCTACTAAACGAGAGCATGAAGATCGAAGCTCAGGAAAGGCAACCTGGGGAACACCTTGGAGTGTAACACACCATCTCTCTCCACCCCATACCCATTTTGTAGGCCTAATGCTGTGTACTTTTCTACAACTACTAAACGAGAGTCGGAAGACCGAAGCAATGGCAAGGAAACCTGGGGAACACCTTGGAGTGTAACACACCATCTCTCTCAACCCCATACCCAATTTGTAGGCCTAATGCAGCCTACTTTCCGACACCTACTAAACGAGAGCATGAAGATCGAAGCTCAGGAAAGGCAACCTGGGGAACACCTTGGAGTGTAACACACCATCTCTCTCCACCCCATACCCATTTTGTAGGCCTAATGCTGTGTACTTTTCTACAACTACTAAACGAGAGTCGGAAGACCGAAGCAATGGCAAGGAAACCTGGGGAACACCTTGGAGTGTAACACACCATCTCTCTCCACCCCATACCCAATTTGTAGGCCTAATGCAGCCTACTTTCCGACACCTACTAAACGAGAGCATGAAGATCGAAGCTCAGGAAAGGCAACCTGGTGAAAACCTTGGAGTGTAACACAACCTGTCTCTACACCCCATACCAAATTTGTAGGCCTAATGCAGCGTAGTTTCCACCAACTACTAAACGAGAGCCGGAAGATCGAAGCTCATGAAAGGCAACCCGGGGAACACCTTGGAGTGTAACACAACCTCTCTCTACACCACGAAAGGGCTGATTCTTAGGAAGGAAGGCTGTTGTAAATAAGCATTGCGCGTCCGAGGGTGATTATATTCTTATTCGGTATCTACTCACCCTCGGACGCGCCATGCTTCTTGATTTGTAATTAATGTTTATTTGCAATGTGCTTTTGACTTACTCAATTATTTTTTTAATTATTGATTTTATTAAATTAATAGTTTAACATCTTATTGGAAATAATTTAAAGGAGACGCGACAGGACAACACTCGGTGGATGCCATATCTGTGTTAACAACTCCAAAAAACTTTCAGTTAACTTCTTGCAGGAGAAAGAAATTGTAGCTGTTGGACCTTTGTAGTACAGTTCCAGATATTTGTTGTGTGTTTGTTTTGATTGTTAAAATATCTGCATTTGAGATCTCAACACGATCTTATTTTTTATAATCAAATTAATTTTTTAAATATTTTATTAGGTTGGTTCAAGGGGTACACGGGCCGCAGTAGACAGGTCAGTGGAGGCCTAGTGGAAGGAGGGACCGCAGATGCGCCACTGTTTCACCCATACACAATTAGTAGGCCTAATGCAGCGTAGTTTCCAACAGCTACTAAACGAGAGCCGGAAGATCGAAGCTCAGGAAAGGCAACCTGGGGAACACCTTGGAGTGTAACACAACCTCTCTCTACACCACGGAAGGGCTGATTCTTAGGAAGGAAGGCTGTTGTAAATAAGCATTGCGCGTCCGAGGGTGATTATATTCTTATTCGGTATCTACTCACCCTCGGACGCGCCATGCTTCTTGATTTGTAATTAATGTTTATTTGCAATGTGCTTTTGACTTACTCAATTATTTTTTTAATTATTGATTTTATTAAATTAATAGTTTAACATCTTATTGGAAATAATTTAAAGGAGACGCGACAGGACAACACTCGGTGGATGCCATATCTGTGTTAACAACTCCAAAAAACTTTCAGTTAACTTCTTGCAGGAGAAAGAAATTGTAGCTGTTGGACCTTTGTAGTACAGTTCCAGATATTTGTTGTGTGTTTGTTTTGATTGTTAAAATGTCTGCATTTGAGATCTCAACACGATCTTATTTTTTATAATCAAATTAATTTTTTAAATATTTTATTAGGTTGGTTCAAGGGGTACACGGGCCGCAGTAGACAGGTCAGTGGAGGCCTAGTGGAAGGAGGGACCGCAGATGCGCCACTGTTTCACCCATACACAATTAGTAGGCCTAATGCAGCGTAGTTTCCAACAGCTACTAAACGAGAGCCGGAAGATCGAAGCTCAGGAAAGGCAACCTGGGGAACACCTTGGAGTGTAACACAACCTCTCTCTACACCACGGAAGGGCTGATTCTTAGGAAGGAAGGCTGTTGTAAATAAGCATTGCGCGTCCGAGGGTGATTATATTCTTATTCGGTATCTACTCACCCTCGGACGCGCCATGCTTCTTGATTTGTAATTAATGTTTATTTGCAATGTGCTTTTGACTTACTCAATTATTTTTTTAATTATTGATTTTATTAAATTAATAGTTTAACATCTTATTGGAAATAATTTAAAGGAGACGCGACAGGACAACACTCGGTGGATGCCATATCTGTGTTAACAACTCCAAAAAACTTTCAGTTAACTTCTTGCAGGAGAAAGAAATTGTAGCTGTTGGACCTTTGTAGTACAGTTCCAGATATTTGTTGTGTGTTTGTTTTGATTGTTAAAATGTCTGCATTTGAGATCTCAACACGATCTTATTTTTTATAATCAAATTAATTTTTTAAATATTTTATTAGGTTGGTTCAAGGGGTACACGGGCCGCAGTAGACAGGTCAGTGGAGGCCTAGTGGAAGGAGGGACCGCAGATGCGCCACTGTTTCACCCATACACAATTAGTAGGCCTAATGCAGCGTAGTTTCCAACAGCTACTAAACGAGAGCCGGAAGATCGAAGCTCAGGAAAGGCAACCTGGGGAACACCTTGGAGTGTAACACAACCTCTCTCTACACCACGGAAGGGCTGATTCTTAGGAAGGAAGGCTGTTGTAAATAAGCATTGCGCGTCCGAGGGTGATTATATTCTTATTCGGTATCTACTCACCCTCGGACGCGCCATGCTTCTTGATTTGTAATTAATGTTTATTTGCAATGTGCTTTTGACTTACTCAATTATTTTTTTAATTATTGATTTTATTAAATTAATAGTTTAACATCTTATTGGAAATAATTTAAAGGAGACGCGACAGGACAACACTCGGTGGATGCCATATCTGTGTTAACAACTCCAAAAAACTTTCAGTTAACTTCTTGCAGGAGAAAGAAATTGTAGCTGTTGGACCTTTGTAGTACAGTTCCAGATATTTGTTGTGTGTTTGTTTTGATTGTTAAAATGTCTGCATTTGAGATCTCAACACGATCTTATTTTTTATAATCAAATTAATTTTTTTTATATTTAATGATGTTGGTTCAAGGGGTACACGGGCAGCAATAGACAGGTCAGTGGAGGCCTAGTGGAAGGAGTGACGGCAGACAGGCATCAAAGGCCTAACATTGGGCTGGCTGTAGGCAAGTTAAAATTGGTTCCAGGGGAACACGGCCATCAGTGGCCTGGTCAGTGTAGTTGTAGTTGAAAGAACGGGACGCAGACAGGCTTCGAAGGCCTAACATAATAACATAGGGCTGGCTGTAGGCAAGTTAAAATTGGTTCCAAGGGAACACGGCCATCAGTGGCCTGGTCAGTGTAGTTGTAGTTGAAAGAACGGGACGCAGACAGGCTTCGAAGGCCTAACATAACAAACTTGGGCTGGCTGTAGGCACTTTTAAATTTGTTCCAGGGGTACATGGGCAGCAGTGTATGGTCAGTGGAAGTCTAGTGGAAGGAGTGACCGCAGACAGGCTTCCAAGGCCTAACATAACAAACTTGGGCTGGCTGTAGGCACTTTTAAATTGGTTCCAGGGGTACACGGGCAGCAGTGGTCTGGTCAGTGGAAGTCTAGTGGAAGGAGTGACCGCAGACAGGCTTCCAAGGCCTAACATAACAAACTTGGGCTGGCTGTAGGCACTTTTAAATTGGTTCCAGGGGTACACGGGCAGCAGTGGTCTGGTCTGTGGAAGTCTAGTGGAAGGAGTGACCGCAGACAGGCTTCGAAGGCCTAACATAACAAACTTGGGCTGGCTGTAGGCACTTTTAAATTGGTTCCAGGGGTACACGGGCAGCAGTGGTCTGGTCAGTGGAAGTCTAGTGGAAGGAGTGACCGCAGACAGGCTTCCAAGGCCTAACATAACAAACTTGGGCTGGCTGTAGGCACTTTTAAATTGGTTCCAGGGGTACACGGGCAGCAGTGGTCTGGTCAGTGGAAGTCTAGTGGAAGGAGTGACCGCAGACAGGCTTCCAAGGCCTAACATAACAAACTTGGGCTGGCTGTAGGCACTTTTAAATTGGTTCCAGGGGTACACGGGCAGCAGTGGTCTGGTCTGTGGAAGTCTAGTGGAAGGAGTGACCGCAGACAGGCTTCGAAGGCCTAACATAACAAACTTGGGCTGGCTGTAGGCACTTTTAAATTGGTTCCAGGGGTACACGGGCAGCAGTGGTCTGGTCAGTGGAAGTCTAGTGGAAGGAGTGACCGCAGACAGGCTTCCAAGGCCTAACATAACAAACTTGGGCTGGCTGTAGGCACTTTTAAATTGGTTCCAGGGGTACACGGGCAGCAGTGGTCTGGTCAGTGGAAGTCTAGTGGAAGGAGTGACCGCAGACAGGCTTCCAAGGCCTAACATAACAAACTTGGGCTGGCTGTAGGCACTTTTAAATTGGTTCCAGGGGTACACGGGCAGCAGTGGTCTGGTCTGTGGAAGTCTAGTGGAAGGAGTGACCGCAGACAGGCTTCCAAGGCCTAACATAACAAACTTGGGCTGGCTGTAGGCACTTTTAAATTGGTTCCAGGGGTACACGGGCAGCAGTGGTCTGGTCAGTGGAAGTCTAGTGGAAGGAGTGACCGCAGACAGGCTTCCAAGGCCTAACATAACAAACTTGGGCTGGCTGTAGGCACTTTTAAATTGGTTCCAGGGGTACACGGGCAGCAGTGGTCTGGTCTGTGGAAGTCTAGTGGAAGGAGTGACCGCAGACAGGCTTCGAAGGCCTAACATAATAACATAGGGCTGGCTGTAGGCAAGTTAAAATTGGTTCCAAGGGAACACGGCCATCAGTGGCCTGGTCAGTGTAGTTGTAGTTGAAAGAACGGGACGCAGACAGGCTTCGAAGGCCTAACATAACAAACTTGGGCTGGCTGTAGGCACTTTTAAATTTGTTCCAGGGGTACATGGGCAGCAGTGTATGGTCAGTGGAAGTCTAGTGGAAGGAGTGACCGCAGACAGGCTTCCAAGGCCTAACATAACAAACTTGGGCTGGCTGTAGGCACTTTTAAATTGGTTCCAGGGGTACACGGGCAGCAGTGGTCTGGTCAGTGGAAGTCTAGTGGAAGGAGTGACCGCAGACAGGCTTCCAAGGCCTAACATAACAAACTTGGGCTGGCTGTAGGCACTTTTAAATTGGTTCCAGGGGTACACGGGCAGCAGTGGTCTGGTCTGTGGAAGTCTAGTGGAAGGAGTGACCGCAGACAGGCTTCGAAGGCCTAACATAACAAACTTGGGCTGGCTGTAGGCACTTTTAAATTGGTTCCAGGGGTACACGGGCAGCAGTGGTCTGGTCTGTGGAAGTCTAGTGGAAGGAGTGACCGCAGACAGGCTTCGAAGGCCTAACATAACAAACTTGGGCTGGCTGTAGGCACTTTTAAATTGGTTCCAGGGGTACACGGGCAGCAGTGGTCTGGTCAGTGGAAGTCTAGTGGAAGGAGTGACCGCAGACAGGCTTCCAAGGCCTAACATAACAAACTTGGGCTGGCTGTAGGCACTTTTAAATTGGTTCCAGGGGTACACGGGCAGCAGTGGTCTGGTCTGTGGAAGTCTAGTGGAAGGAGTGACCGCAGACAGGCTTCGAAGGCCTAACATAATAACATAGGGCTGGCTGTAGGCAAGTTAAAATTGGTTCCAAGGGAACACGGCCATCAGTGGCCTGGTCAGTGTAGTTGTAGTTGAAAGAACGGGACGCAGACAGGCTTCGAAGGCCTAACATAACAAACTTGGGCTGGCTGTAGGCACTTTTAAATTTGTTCCAGGGGTACATGGGCAGCAGTGTATGGTCAGTGGAAGTCTAGTGGAAGGAGTGACCGCAGACAGGCTTCCAAGGCCTAACATAACAAACTTGGGCTGGCTGTAGGCACTTTTAAATTGGTTCCAGGGGTACACGGGCAGCAGTGGTCTGGTCAGTGGAAGTCTAGTGGAAGGAGTGACCGCAGACAGGCTTCCAAGGCCTAACATAACAAACTTGGGCTGGCTGTAGGCACTTTTAAATTGGTTCCAGGGGTACACGGGCAGCAGTGGTCTGGTCTGTGGAAGTCTAGTGGAAGGAGTGACCGCAGACAGGCTTCGAAGGCCTAACATAACAAACTTGGGCTGGCTGTAGGCACTTTTAAATTGGTTCCAGGGGTACACGGGCAGCAGTGGTCTGGTCAGTGGAAGTCTAGTGGAAGGAGTGACCGCAGACAGGCTTCCAAGGCCTAACATAACAAACTTGGGCTGGCTGTAGGCACTTTTAAATTGGTTGCAGGGGTACACGGGCAGCAGTGGTCTGGTCAGTGGAAGTCTAGTGGAAGGAGTGACCGCAGACAGGCTTCGAAGGCCTAACATAACAAAATTGGGCTGGCTGTAGGCACTTTAAATTGGTTGCAGGGGTACATGGGCAGCAGTGTATGGTCAGTGGAAGTCTAGTGGAAGGAGTGACGGCAGACAGTCTTCGAAGGCCTAACATAACAAAATTGGGCTGACTGTAGGCACTTTTAAATTGGTTCCAGGGTAACACGGCCAGCAGTGGCCTGGTCAGTGTAGTAGTTGTAGAAAGAAGGGACCGCAGACAGGCTTCGAAGGCCTAACATAACAAAAATGTCAAAACAATGGTATTGTCAGTGCCAGGCATTGAAGGATGTCAGCGCCTAGACTACACATTGGTGAAGCTGTGAGAGATAATTTTGCTAGTGGTAGAGCACTGTTTGAGCTGGGGGGGGGGAACTGTCTTGTGGCCGGCGGTACAGGCACAGGGCCCCTCATATTACAACGGTGTGTCTGACGTTGGGTGCGCACCACCACCGCCAGAGACACTTTATTGTACTATGAGGGACCCAGTGGCAGTGCCGTCGACCAAAAGCGGCCACACCCACCTCTTCAGACAAACAGCACTCTCAAGGGTCCAAGCGCAAAGTGGCGATAGCACGGCCCCGTGTGGGGAGTTTGGCCATTTCGTGAGGTGGAAACATGTCGTATGCTGGACAATCAGGTGAAGAAAATTACGAGATTGGAAAAGTCATTCAGAATAGTCCACAGGCAAGACCTTTTCATAGGAAAGCTAGGTGTCAGCCGGGCAGGGTGGGGCAAAAGATTTTGAAATCCAGTTGTGGTTCATTTTAATGAAGGTTAGATCATCTACATTTTGGGTAGCCAGACGAGTCCTTTTTTCTGTTAGTATTGAACCTGCAGCACTGAATACTCTTTCTGATAGGACACTAGCTGCCGGGCAAGCAAGCTCCTGCAATGCATATTCTGCCAATTCTGGCCAGGTGTCTAATTTGGATGCCCAGTAATCAAATGGGAATGACGGTTGAGGGAGAACGTCGATAAGGGATGAAAAATAGTTTGTAACCATACTGGACAAATGTTGTCTCCTGTCACTTTGAATTGATGCTGCAGTACCTGTCCTGTCTGCGGTCATAGAAAAATCACTCCACAACCTGGTCAGAAAACCCCTCTGGCCAACGCCACTTCTGATTTCTGCCCCTCTAACACCTCTGGTCTGCTGGCCCCTGGAGCTCGTGTGAGAACGATCACGGGCGCTGTGTGCAGGGAATGCCAGAAGCAAACGGTCAACAAGAGTTGATTGTTTTGTTGCTAATATTAGTTCCAAGTTCTCATGTGGCATAATATTTTGCAATTTGCCTTTATAGCGAGGATCAAGGAGGCAGGCCAACCAGTAATCGTCATCGTTCATCATTTTTGTAATGCGTGTGTCCCTTTTGAGGATACGCAAGGCATAATCCGCCATGTGGGCCAAAGTTCCCGTTGTCAAATCTGCGGTTGTGCTTGGTTGAGGGGCAGTTGCAGGCAAATCTACGTCACTTGTGTCCCTCAAAAAACCAGAACCCGGCCTTGCCACGCCACCAATTTCCCGTGCCCCCGGGAAAGCTTCCTCATTAAAAATATACTCATCCCCATCATCCTCCTCATCCTCCACCTCCTCTTCGCCCGGTACCTCGTCATGTACACTGCCCTGACCAGACAATCGCTGACTGTCATCAAGGCTTTCCTCTTCCTCTGGTGCAGACGCCTGATCCTTTATGTGCGTCAAACTTTGCATCAGCAGACGCATTAGGGGGATGCTCATGCTTATTATGGCGTTGTCTGCACTAACCAGCCGTGTGCATTCCTCAAAACACTGAAGGACTTGACACATGTCTTGAATCTTCGACCACTGCACACCTGACAACTCCATGTCTGCCATCCTACTGCCTGCCCGTGTATGTGTATCCTCCCACAAAAACATAACAGCCCGCCTCTGTTCGCACAGTCTCTGAAGCATGTGCAGTGTTGAGTTCCACCTTGTTGCAACGTCTATGATTAGGCGATGCTGGGGAAGGTTCAAAGAACGCTGATAGGTCTGCATACGGCTGGAGTGTACAGGCGAACGGCGGATATGTGCGCAAAGTCCACGCACTTTGAGGAGCAGGTCGGATAACCCCGGATAACTTTTCAGGAAGCACTGCACCACCAGGTTTAAGGTGTGAGCCAGGCAAGGAATGTGTTTCAGTTGGGAAAGGGAGATGGCAGCCATGAAATTCCTTCCGTTATCACTCACTACCTTGCCTGCCTCAAGATCTACAGTGCCCAGCCACGACTGCGTTTCTTGCTGCAAGAACTCGGACAGAACTTCCGCGGTGTGTCTATTGTCTCCCAAACACTTCATAGCCAATACAGCCTGCTGACGTATGCCAGTAGCTGCCCCATAATGGGAGACCTGGTGTGCAACAGTGGCAGGTGCGGATGGAGTGTTTGTGCGACTGCGGTCTGTGGACGAGCTCTTGCTTCTGCAGGAGGACGAGGAGGAGGAGGAGGAGGAGGGGGTGCGAACGGCTACAGACAACTGTTTACTAGACCGTGGGCTAGGCAGAACTGTCCCAAACTTGCTGTCCCCTGTGGACCCTGAATCCACCACATTTACCCAGTGTGCCGTGATGGACACGTAACGTCCCTGGCCATGCCTACTGGTCCATGCATCTGTTGTCAGGTGCACCTTTGTGCTCACAGATTGCCTGAGTGCATGGACGATGCGCTCTTTAACATGCTGGTGGAGGGCTGGGATGGCTTTTCTGGAAAAAAAGTGTCGACTGGGTAGCTCGTAGCGTGGTACAGCGTAGTCCATCAGGTCTTTGAAAGCTTCGCTTTCAACTAACCGGTAGGGCATCATCTCTAACGAGATTAGTCTAGCTATGTGGGCGTTCAAACCCTGTGTACGCGGATGCGAGGCTAAGTATTTCCTTTTTCTAACCATAGTCTCATGTAGGGTGAGCTGGACTGGAGAGCTGGAGATCGTGGAACTAGCGGGGGTGCCGGTGGACATGGCAGACTGAGAGACGGTGGGAGATGGTATTGTTGCCGCCGGTGCCCTAGATGCAGTGTTTCCTACTACGAAACTGGTGATTCCCTGACCCTGACTGCTTTGGCCTGGCAAAGATACCTGCACAGATACAGCAGGTGGTGCGCTAAATGGTGGTCCTACACTGCCGGAAGGGATGTTGCGTTGATGACTAGCTTCATTGGCCGAGGGTGCAACAACCTTAAGGGACGTTTGGTAGTTAGTCCAAGCTTTCAAATGCATGGTGGTTAAATGTCTATGCATGCAACTAGTATTGAGACTTTTCAGATTCTGACCTCTGCTTAAGGAAGTAGAACATTTTTGACAGATGACTTTGCGCTGATCAATTGGATGTTGTTTAAAAAAATGCCAGACTGCACTCTTTCTAGCATCGGATACCTTTTCAGGCATTGCAGACTGAGCTTTAACCGGATGGCCACGCTGTCCTCCACCAGGTTTTGGCTTTGCCACGCGTTTTGGGCAAGATACGGGCCCGGCAGATGGAACCTGTGGCGATGTTGATGCCTGCTGCGGCCCCTCCTCCTCCTCTGCTTCAGAACTGCTGCCGCCTGCACCCTGTTCCCCCAATGGCTGCCAATCGGGGTCAAGAACTGGGTCATCTAATAACTCTTCTTGTACCTCCTGCGCAACTTCGTCTGTGTCACCGTGTCGTTCGGTGGTATAGCGTTCGTGATGGGGCAACATAGTCTCATCAGGGTCTGATTCTTGATCAGCACCCTGCGAGGGCAATGTTGTGGTCTGAGTCAAAGGACCAGCATAGTAGTCTGGCTGTGGCTGTGCGTCAGTGCACTCCATGTCAGATTCAATTTGTAATGGGCATGGACTGTTAACTGCTTCACTTTCTAAGCCAGGGACGGTATGTGTAAAGAGCTCCATGGAGTAACCCGTTGTGTCGCCTGCTGCATTCTTCTCTGTTGTTGTTTTTGCTGAAGAGGACAAGGAAGTGACTTGTCCCTGACCGTGAACATCCACTAACGACGCGCTGCTTTTACTTTTACCAGTTTCACGAGAGGAGGCAAAAGAGCTAGAGGCTGAGTCAGCAAGATGAGCCAAAACTTGCTCTTGCTGCTCCGGCTTTAAAAGCGGTTTTCCTAATCCCAGAAAAGGGAGCGTTCGAGGCCTTGTGTAGCCGGACGACGAACCTGGCTCCACAGCTCCAGACTTAGGTGCAATATTTTTTTCCCCACGACCACCTGATGCTCCACCACTACCACTACCCTCATTACCAGCTGACAATGAACGCCCCCGGCCACGACCTCTTCCACTAGACTTCCTCATTGTTTTAAAAACGTAACCAAACTAACGTTATTTGTTGCAGTCACACAACTTACACGGTGAGCTATAACTTCAGTATGATTTAGCTACCCCTTTACAGGTTGGTGAGACCACAGCGAAAATCAGGCCCAATGTTACACACTCTTTTTTTGGTGGCTGCAAATTAGAGAGATGCCCCACACGCAGGACTGTCACTGAAGCACAAATGTTAATATTAATGTCACACTATTATTTTTTTTTTATTTTTATTTTTTTCAGGAACACTTTAGAAACCCCCCCAAAAAAAAAAAATAGATTTTTGCAGGGAGAATTTAGAAAACAAATGTAACAAACTATATGCTTTCTATGGGCCACTGAGTGAGAGATGACGCACACAGGAATCAGGAGTGGCACACAAGCCCAGAGGCCAATATTTTTCTACCAATGATTGATGGAGTTATTTTCTCTGGTAGATTTTGGAACCCAAATCAAGGAAAAAAAATATAGGCTTTCTATGGACCACAATTGGAGAGAGAGAGAGAGAGAGAGAGAGAGATGGCACACCCAGGAGTCAAGACTGGCACACAAGCAGAAAGGCCAATATTAATCTCCCATTTTTTTGGGGGGTTTGTTTTTTTTTTTTGTTTTTTTTTTTTTTTCAGGGAGACTTTAGAAAAAAAAATAATAAAAAAAATATGATTTTATCAGGAAGAATTTAGAAACCAAATAAAATAAAATTATTTTTTCAGGGAGAATTTATAAAACAAATAAAAACAAAAATAGGCGTTCTATGGCCCACTGACTGAGAGATGACGCACACAGGAGTCAGGAGTGGCACACAAGCCCAGAGGCCAATATTTTTCTACCAATGATTGATGTAGTTATTTTCTCTGGTAGATTTTGGAACCCAAATCAAGGAAAAAAAATATAGGCTTTCTATGGACCACAATTGGAGAGAGAGAGAGAGAGAGAGAGAGAGAGAGAGAGAGATGGCACACCCAGGAGTCAAGACTGGCACACAAGCAGAAAGGCCAATATTAATCTCCCACTGTTTTTTTTGGTTGTTTTTTTTTTTTTTTTTTCAGGGAGACTTTAGAAAAAAAAATAATAAAAAAAATATGATTTTATCAGGAAGAATTTAGAAACCAAATAAAATAAAATGATTTTTTCAGGGAGAATTTATAAAACAAATAAAACCAAAAATAGGCGTTCTATGGCCCACTGACTGAGAGATGACGCACCCAGGAGTCAAGACTGGCACACAAGCAGAAAGGCCAATATTAATCTCCCACTGTTTTTTTTTTTTTTTTCAGGGAGACTTTAGAAAAAAAAATAATAAAAAAATATGATTTTATCAGGAAGAATTTAGAAACCAAATAAAATAAAATGATTTTTTCAGGGAGAATTTAGAAAACAAATAAAACCAAAAATAGGCGTTCTATGGCCCACTGACTGAGAGAGAGAGAGAGATGGAACGCTTAGTACTGGCACACAAGCCCAAAGGGCAATATTAATCTCCCTTTTTTTTTCCAGGGAGAATTTCTAAAACCCAAAAAAAAAAAAAAATAGGCTTTCTATGGCCCACTATTTGTGAGAGAGATGGGACGCTCAGGACTGGCACAGATGGCACGCTCAGGACTGGCACAGAAGCCCAGAGGCCAATATTAATCTCCCTTTTTTTCTGGGAGAATTTATAAAACCAAAAAAATATTTAAATAGGCTTTCTATGGCCCACTATTTGTGAGAGAGATGGCACGCTCAGGACTGGCACAGATGGCACGCTCACAACTGGCACACAAGCCCAGAGGCCAATATTAATCTCCCTTTTTTCAGGGAAAATTTATAAAACCAAAAAAAAAATTAAATAGGCTTTCTATGGCCCACTATTTGTGAGAGAGATGGCACGCTCAGGACTGGCACAGAGGGCACGCTCACAACTGGCACACAAGCCCAGAGGCCAATATTAATCTCCCTTTTTTCAGGGAAAATTTATAAAACAAAAAAAAAAATTAAATAGGCTTTCTATGGCCCACTATTTGTGAGAGAGATGGCACGCTCAGGACTGGCACAGATGGCACGCTCACAACTGGCACACAAGCCCAGAGGCCAATATTAATCTCCCTTTTTTTCAGGGAGAATTTATAAAACCAAAAAAAAAATTAAATAGGCTTTCTATGGCCCACTATTTGTGAGAGAGATGGCACGCTCAGGGCTGGCACAGATGGCACGCTCAGGACTGGCACACAAGCCCAGAGGCCAATATTAATCTCCCTTTTTTTCAGGGAGAATTTATAAAACCCAAAAAAAAATAAAATAGGCTTTCTATGGCCCACTATTTGTGAGAGAGATGGCACACTCAGGACTGGCACACAAGCCCAAAGGCCAATATTAATCTCCCACTGTATTTTTATCAGGGAGAATTTATACACCCCACAAAAAAAAATACAGAAAAATGAAAAGGCTTTCTATGGCCCACTATGTGAGAGAGATGGCACACACAGGGATGGCACTCTAGCAGAAATGCCAAATTGCCAATCTTAATCTCCCACCAAAAAAAAAAAAAAAAAAAAAAAACAGGGAATGTCCTACAATTACTATCTCCCTGCCTGCAGTAATCTCAGCCAGGTATGGCAGGCAGCTACTATCTCCCTGCCTGCAGTAATCTCAGCCAGGTATGGCAGGCAGCTACTATCTCCCTGCCTGCAGTAATCTCAGCCAGGTATGGCAGGCAGCAATAAGGAGTGGACTGATGCACAAATGAAATAAAAAGTGTGGACAAACAAAAAAGATAGCTGTGCAGAAAGGAAGGAACAAGAGGATTTGTGCTTTGAAAAAAGCAGTTGGTTTGCACAGCGGCGTACACACAGCAATGCAGCTATCAGGGAGCCTTCTAGGGCAGCCCAATGAGCTACAGCGCTGAGGGGAAAAAAAAAAAAAAAAAACTTCCACTGTCCCTGCACACCGAGGGTGGTGTTGGACAGTGCAAATCGCTGCAGCACAAGCGGTTTTGTGGTTAATGGACCCTGCCTAACGCTATCCCTGCTTCTGACAAAGCGGCAGCAACCTCTCCCTAAGCTCAGATCAGCAGCAGTAAGATGGCGGTCGGCGGGAACGCCTCTTTATAGCCCCTGTGACGTCGCAGACAGCAAGCCAATCACTGCAATGCCCTTCTCTAAGATGGTGGGGACCAGGACCTATGTCATCACGCTGCCCACACTCTGCGTTTACCTTCATTGGCTGAGAAATGGCGCTTTTCGCGTCATTGAAACGCGACTTTGGCGCGAAAGTCGCGTACCGCATGGCCGACCCCGCACAGGGGTCGGATCGGGTTTCATGAAACCCCGACTTAGCCAAAAGTCGGCGACTTTTGAAAATGTTCGACCCGTTTCGCTCAACCCTACTGTTGAGTATAGTTCTGCTTTGTATTACCGCCATTTTCTCTTCAGTCTGCGACACAAAATTAATCAGACTGAAGAGATTATGGAGAAAATACAAGTTATATTTATTTTTTGCCACCTTATAGCTGTATACCAAACACACAAAGCTGCAGTCTTGTACTTAATAACTACTGGAGCTATGATTTGGCAAAAAATTATAGTGTGCGGCGTAGTGTTTTATTCGGTGCACGTTGTGTGTTTCCGGTGGCGAAATACACAATTAACCAAACATTATTGGGGCAAAAAACATTATTACCGTATATACTCGAGTATAAGCCGACCCGAGTATAAGCCGACCCCCCTAATTTTGCCACAAAAAACTGGGAAAACTTATTGACTCGAGTATAAGCCTAGGGTAGAAAATGCAGCAGCTACCGGTGAATTTCAAAAATAAAAATAGATGCTCCATGCCGTTCATTATTGCCCCATAGATGCTCCATATACAACTGTGCTATATAGAATGCTCTGCACCTTTGATAATGGCCCCATAAATGCTCCTTATAATGTTGTGCCATATATGCTTTGCACCTTTGATTATGGCCCCATAGATGCTCCTTATAATGTTGTGCCATATATGCTCTGCACCTTTGATTATGGCCCCATAAATGCTCCTTAGAATGCTGTGCCCCATATAAGCTCTGTACCTTTATGGCCCCATAGATGCTCCTTATAATGCTGTGCCCCATATATGCTCTGCACCTTTATGGCCCCATAGGTGCTCCTTATAATGCTGTGCCCCATATATGCTCTGCACCTTTATGGCCCCATAGGTGCTCCTTATAATGCTGTGCCCCATATATGCTCTGCACCTTTATGGCCCCATAGGTGCTCCTTATAATGCTGTGCCCCATATATGCTCTGCACCTTTATGGCCCCATAGGTGCTCCTTATAATGCTGTGCCCCATATATGCTCTGCACCTTTATGGCCCCATAGGTGCTCCTTATAATGCTGTGCCCCATATATGCTCTGCACCTTTATCCCCTTAAGCCCCGAGGGTGGTTTGCACGTTAATGACCGGGCCAATTTTTACAATTCTGACCACTGTCCCTTTATGAGGTTATAACTCTGGAACGCTTCAACGGATCTTGGCGATTCTGACATTGTTTTCTCGTGACATATTGTACTTCATTTTAGTAGTAACATTTATTCGATATAACTTGCGTTTATTTGTGAAAAAAACGGAAATTTGGCGAAAATTTTGAAAATTTCGCAATTTTCCAACTTTAAATTTTTATGCCCTTAAATCACAGAGATATGTCACGCAAAATACTTAATAAGTAACATTTCCCACATGTCTCCTTTACATCAGCACAATTTTGGAACCAAAATTTTTTTTTGTTAGGGAGTTATAAGGGTTCAAAGTTGACCAGCAATTTCTCATTTTTACAACACCATTTTTTTTTAGGGACCACATCTCATTTGATGTCATTTTGAGGGGTCTATATGATAGAAAATACCCAAGTGTGACACCATTCTAAAAACTGCACCCCTCAAGGTGCTCAAAACCACATTCAAGAAGTTTATTAACCCTTCAGGGGTTTCACAGGAATTTTTGGAATGTTTAAATAAAAATGAATATTTAACTTTTTTTCACACAAAATTTATTTCAGCTCCAATTTGTTTTATTTTACCAAGGGTAACAGGATAAAATGGATGCCAAACATTGTTGTACAATCTGTACTGAGTACGCTGATACCCCATATGTGGGGGTAAACCACTGTTTGGGCGCATGGCAGAGCTCGGAAGGGAAGGAGCGCCATTTGACTTTTAAATGCAAAATTGACAGGAATTGAGATGGGACACCATGTTGCGTTTGGAGAGCCACTGATGTGCCTAAACATTGAAACCCCCCACAAGTGACACCATTTTGGAAAGTAGACACCCTAAGGAACTTATCTAGATGTGTGGTGACCACTTTGACCCACCAATTGCTTCACAGAAGTTTATAATGCAGAGCCGTAAAAATAAAAAATCATATTTTTTCACAAAAATGATCTTTTCGCCCCCAATTTTTTATTTTCCCAAGAGTAAGAGAAGAAATTGAACCTCAAAAATTGTTGGCCAATTTGTCCTGAGTACGCTGATACCCCGTATATGGGTGTAAACCATTGTTTGGGCGTATGGCAGAGCTCGGAAGGGAAGGAGCGCCATTTTACTTTTCAATGCAAAATTGACTGGAATTGAGATGGGATGCCATGTTGCGTTTGGAGAGCCCCTGATGTGCCTAAACATTGAAATCCCCACAAGTGACACCATTTTGGAAAGTAGACCCCTTAAGGAACTTATCTAGAGGTGTGGTGAGCACTTTGACCCAACAAGTGCTTCACAGAAGTTTATAATGCAGAGCCGTAAAAATAAAAAATCATATTTTTTCACAAAAATAATCTTTTCGCCACCAATTTTTTATTTTCCCAAGGGTAAGAGAAGAAATTAGACCACAAAAGTTGTTGTGCAATTTGTCCTGAGTGCGACGATACCCCATATGTGGGGGTAAACCACTGTTTGGGCGCATGGCAGAGCTCGGAAGGAAAGGAGCGCCATTTGACTTTTCAATGCAAAATTGACTGGAATTGAGATGGGACGCCATGTTGCGTTTGGAGAGCCCCTGATGTGCCTAAACATTGGAACCCCTCACAAGTGACACCATTTTGAAAAGTAGACCCCTTAAGGAACTTATCTAGATGTGTGGTGAGCACTTTGACCCAACAAGTGCTTCACAGAAGTTTATAATGCAGAGCCGTAAAAATAAAAAATCTTATTTTTTCACAAAAATGATCTTTTCGCCCCCAATTTTTTATTTTCCCAAGGGTAAGAGAAGAAATTAGACCACAAAAGTTGTTGTGCAATTTGTCCTGAGTGCGACGATACCCCATATGTGGGGGTAAACCACTTTTTGGGTGCATAGCAGAGCTCGGAAGGGAAGGAGCGCCATTTGACTTTTCAATGCAAAATTGACTGGAATTAAGATGGGACGCCATGTTGGTTTGGAGAGCCCCTGATGTGCCTAAACATTAAAAACCCCCACAAGTGACACCATTTTGGAAACTAGACCCTCTAAGGAACTTATCTAGATGTGTTTTGAGAGCTTTGAACCCCCAAGTGTTTCACTACAGTTTATAACGCAGAGCCGTTAAAATAAATTTATTTTTTTTTCGCAAAAATTTTTTAGCCCCCAGTTTTGTATTTTCACAAGGGTAACATAATAAATTGGACCCCAAAAGTTGTTGTCCAATTTGTCCTGAGTACGCTGATACCCCATATGTGGGGGGGAACCACTGTTTGGGCGCATGGCAGAGCTCGGAAGGGAAGGAGCGCCATTTGGAATGCAGACTTAGATGGATTGGTCTGCAGGAGTCACGTTGCATTTGCAGAGCCCCTGATGTACCCAAACAGTACAAACCCCCCACAAGTGACCCCATATTAGAAACTAGACCTCCCATGGAACTTATCTAGATGTGTTGTGAGAACTTTGAACCCCTAAGTGTTTCACTACAGTTTATAACGCAGACCCGTGAAAATAAAAATTCTTTTTTTTTTCACAAAAATGATTTTTTAGCCCCCAGCTTTGTATTTTTACAAGGGTAACAGAATAAATTGGACCCCAAAAGTTGTTGTTCAATTTGTCCTGAGTACGCTGATACCCCATATGTGGGGGGGAACCACTGTTTGGGCTCATGGCAGAGCTCGGAAGGGAAGGAGCGCCATTTGGAATGCAGACTTAGATGGATTGGTCTGCAGGCGTCACGTTGCATTTGCAGAGCCCCTGATGTACCCAAACAGTAGAAACCACCCACAAGTGACCCCATATTGGAAACTAGACCTCCCATGGAACTTATCTAGATGTGTTGTGAAAACTTTGAACCCCCAAGTATTTCACTACAGTTTACAACGCAGAGCCGTGAAAATAAAAATCCTTTTTTTTCCCACAAAAATGATTTTTAGCCCCCCAAATTTTTATTTTCCCAAGGATAACAAGAGAACTTGGACCCAAAAAGTTGTTGTCCAATTTGTCTCGAGTACGCTGATACCCCATATGTTGGGGTAAACCCCTGTTTGGGCGCACGGGAGAGCTCGGAAGTGAAGGAGCACTGTTTTACTTTTTCAATGCAGAATTGGCTGGAATTGAGATCGGACGCCATGTCGCGTTTGGAGAGCCCCTGATGTGTCTAAACAGTGGAAACCCCCCAATTATAAATGAAACCCTAATCCAAACGCACCACTAACCCTAATCCCAACTGTAACCCTAACCACACACCTAACCCAGACACACCCCTAATTCTAATCCCAACCCTAATCCCAACCGTAAATGTAATCCAAACCCTAACCCTAGCCCCAACCCTAGCCCTAACCCTAACCCTAACCCTAACCGGAAAATGGAAATAAATACATTTTTTTTAATTTTATTATTTTTCCCTAAGGCTAGGTTCACATTGCGTTAGGGAAATCCGTTTAGCACTAGCGGATTGCGCTAACACAATGTCTTTTTAGGTGTCGTGTTTAGTGGTCGCGTTAACGTCCCCGCTCTGGAAGATCGGGGATCGGACCTCGGGCGCGCCGCGGACGCTGCAAGCAGCGTCTGAGGCGCGCCACAAAAGAATGGCACCTTGCTAGCGCGAGCCGAAAATGGCACGCTCTAGCGATGCGCTACACCTGAAAATCACATTGCTGTCAATGGTTGTGCTAACGGACCCGTTGCACGGCGTTAATTGTGACATTTTCGCCGTGCAACGCTGTCCGTTAGCGTTAACCCATTAACGCAATGTGAACCTAGCCTAACTAAGGGGGTGATGAAGGGGGGTTTGATTTACTTTTATAGCGAGTTTTTTAGCGGATTTTTATGATTGGCAGCCGTCACACACTAAAAGACGCTTTTTATAGCAAAAAAGTTTTTGCGTCTCCACATTTTGAGACCTATAATTTTTCCATATTTTGGTCCACAGAGTCATGTGAGGTCTTGTTTTTTGCGGGACGAGTTGACGTTTTTATCGGTTACATTTTCGGACACGTGACAGTTTTTGATCGCTTTTTATTCCGATTTTTTTGTGAGGCAGAATGACCAAAAACCAGCTATTCATGAATTTCTTTTGGGGGAGGCGTTTATACCGTTCCGCGTTTGGTAAAATTGATGAAGCAGTTTTATTCTTCGGGTCAGTACGATTACAGCGACACCTCATTTATATCATTTTTTTTATGTTTTGGCGCTTTTATACGATAAAAGCTATTTTATAGAAAAAATAATTATTTTGGCATCGCTTTATTCAGAGGACTATAACTTTTTTATTTTTTTGGTTATGATGCTATATGGCGGCTCGTTTTTTGCGGGACAAGATGACGTTTTCAGAGGTAACATGGTTATTTATATCCGTCTTTTTGATCGCGTGTTATTCCACTCTTTGTTCAGCGTTATGATAATAAAGCGTTGTTTTTTGGCTCGTTTTTTTTTTTTTTTTCTTACGGTGTTCACTGAAGGGGTTAACTAGTGGGCCAGTTTTATAGGTCGGGTCGTTACGGACGCGGCGATACTAAATATGTGTACTTTTATTGTTTTTTTGTTTTTTTTTTATGTAAAGAAATGTATTTATGGGAATAATATTTTTTTTTTTCTGCTTTATTTAGGAATTTTTTTTTTATTTTTTTTTTTACAAGTGTGGAAATTTTTTTTTTTACTTTTTCACTTTGTCCCAGGGGGGGACATCACAGATCACCGATCTGACAGTGTGCACAGCACTCTGTTAGATCGGTGATCTGACATACAGCCGGGCAGGATTAGAGCTGCAGCTGCAGCCTGATCCTGACCCGGAAGTGCTCCCTGCAGGACCCGGATGCAGCCCGGCGGCCATTTTGGATCCGGGGACTGCAGGGAGAAGACGCTCGGTACACGGTGAGCACATCACCGTGTACCGATCGTCTCAGGGAAGCCCGCAGGGAGCCCCCTCCCTGCGCGATGCTTCCCTGCACCGCCGGCACACCGCGATCATCTTTGATCGCGGTGTGCCGGGGGTTAATGTGTCGGGAGCAGTCCGTGACCGCTCCTGGCACATAGTGCCGGATGTCAGCTGCGATAGGCAGCTGACACCCGGCCGCGATCGGCCGCGCTCCCCCCGTGAGCGCGGCCGATCGCATATGACGTACTATCCCGTCCATGGGAATTAAGTCCCAGGTCACCTGGACGGGATAGTACGTCATATGGGATTAAGGGGTTATGGCCCCATAGGTGCTCCTTATAATGCTGTGCCCCATATATGCTCTGCACCTTTATGGCCCCATAGGTGCTCCTTAGAATGCTGCTGGTGCTGCCATAAAAAAAAAAAAATCACATACTCACCTCTCTTCTCAGGACGCCGGCGCTTTCAATAATTACCTGCTCCTCGTGCGGCTCCGTCTCCAGCACTGACGCTCAGCAGAGGGCGCGCACTGACTACGTCACAGCGCCCTCTAACCTGAGCGTCACTGCTAGAGGACGCTGCAGACGGAGCCGGAGCGAGGAGCAGGTAATTATAGCGCTGCGCTCCCCTTACCTGCTGCGGCGCGGTCCCTGCAGTCCCTGGCTTCTCCGGCGCTGCAGCTTCTTCCTGTAATTGAGCGGTCACATGGCACCGATCATTACAGAAATGAATATGCGGCTCCTCCCCTATGGGGGTGGAGCTGCCTATTCATTTCTGTAATGAGCGGTGCCATGTGACCGCTCAGTACAGGAAGAATCTGCAGCGCCGGAGAAGCAGGGACTGCAGGGACCGCGCTGGGAGCAGGTAAGTATGATTACACAGCCCCCGCTCCCCCTCACCTGCCGACCGCCGGGTATATGACTCGAGTATAAGCCGAGAGGGGGACTTTCAGCCCAAAAAAATGGGCTGAAAATCTCGGCTTATACTCGAGTATATACGGTATTTATTTTTTAACAAAACAATTAATTTAACTGTGCCTGCTTGGGGTAGAGTGACGGAAATGGGGGGGGTGTAGCTGTGAGGCCTGGCTAACTGTGGATGACGCAGGGGTGGCAGGAGAAGGGGCAATTAAGGTAGTGGGGTCTGGGAGTTCAGGGATGGGGCTTGATGCATGAGAGGGCAGAGACACACTGGAAGGGTGAGACAAACCTGACATTACAGACACATTGGGAGGTGAGGGGGGAGGAATTGAGATAGTCCTTTGTTTTTTAATTTGTTTCCCTTTTTGGGATCAGCGCTGCGGTCTGGGGATCCTCGGTGAGGTCATTTGTTGCGGCCTGGTTGTGGTGGCCGACCTGTCAGGGTCCGTGTGCCGCTGCATTGTTGTGGTGGTGGGGAAGACAATGCCAGGATCCGGGTGCTGCTGCATGCTGGTGCTGAAAAGCATGCCAGGATCCATATGCTGCTGCTGCAGCTGGGACCTGGTGATGGTGGCTGACCTGTCCTTATCCGGGTGCTGCTGCTGCTGCATGGTGGTGGCAGTGGAAGAGGTCCAAGCAGGAGCAGCAGTTATCATGGTGGTGGCGTTGGGCTGTCCAACAACACTCGGCATGGTGGTGGTGTTGTAGTGGTGTCCGACAGTGCTTGGAATGGAGGTGGCCGTGCAGTGGTATGCAGCAGAGCTCGGCATTGAGGTCAAGCATGACAGTATTGGCACAGGTGGATATGCCGCCACTGTCTGCTGAAGATACCGACTCTGATGCATAGCCTGCACGTAAGCAGCAATGCAGACCTGCATGACATTAAGCTGGATATCAGGAGTAAGGTGTTCCAACATGCCCTGTTCAATTTGATTGAAAAAATGATGTGCTGGCCTCTGGAGGTCGGCTTTCACTTGGTCAAGGCTTTTGGTGACCTCCTGGATACGTGTATTCATATTGATTATGGCACTATCCAGTCGGTCACCCATTGTTAGGGACTGGCGGAACGCACCAGGTATAAGAAGATATGAAACTAGGTGCGTTCGCAGTCCGAGGTCCACCGTGCAGGTAAAAACCCTGCTGCTAGTATAGAAGGACTATATGGCGGTACTATAAGAATACACACATGGGTTAACCTCACCCTGCGTGAAGGAAGCGACCCTGTTGCGTCACAGGACCGCGGTACCGCACATAGAGCGCAAGCAAGAAGTCAGCGAACACAACCCCAAGACTCAGGATTGAAGTCCGATTAGACCACTTGCTGGCACAACACCGCAACTAGGTGTATAAGGTAACTATAATAAATAATATAAAGGCACAAGAGTGCGTGCGGTGCCGCACTGACGGACGCCACTAACCACCCAGACTTGGGTCAGGAAAGCGCAGAGCAAGCGCACGGCGCCGTACTGGCGGACACAGCAACTGGTAGCTGTAATGTGTGTTACGTGCTGTTGGATAAGTCGGGCGCTAGATAGCAAACATACACCTTCCGCAAACAGTCATCCAGTAGGGAGGGTTATTTAAAGAGCGACTTTCACTCACAACACACACACATATTTACAAGACAATACTAGCGCATGGCCGTGCGGTCATGCGCAGTTTATATAGTTGCAGCACAGGAAGCTGCTACTGAAGTTTTGCCCTTTCAGGACCTTCCTGGAGGACCAATGGAATGTGCTGCAGTACCTGAGCATGTGACCCTCGATCTCCAACGGGAGATCTTGCCCTGGGCATGCTCAGTGTGTGCAAATAAGGACTTAGTCCCAGAGAAGCCCGCTCGCCGCAGATCAGTGCAGGGTACAACAGGAGAGCCAGAAAAGGCAACAGTAACCCTTTGCACAGAATCAGTCCCAGCAAGACGCTGGGAGCGACGCCTCCGCTGAGCAGGCCCCACTGCGGCCGGTACAGAATGGGAGACCGCAGCAGACAGGGATCGAGATTCCCCCTGTGCAGCAGAGGAAACTCGACTCCTAACACCCATCGCCTTGAATCCATCATGAAAGACCGAGCTCAAGAGCAAAAACTCGGGTATGAGTGACCTGTCCGAGGCCCTCTGATGCTGCCGTGAAGAGCCCCCCAAAAAAGAGGCAGAGGCAGAGGACTGGGACAGGGGAACACCTGATGGATCAGCTTCCTGGTCTCCAGTCTGTGTGGCAGGCCCACTTGAAGCAGCGCTGCTGGAAGGCTGGGACAGGTCCGTGGCTGTTTCATGAAGGACCACTCCAGAACCAGGGTCAAGAGTGCTGCTCCATGTGCTGTGAAAAAGAAGAAAAAACCCATTACTACTAAACATTTACAATA
The DNA here is from genome assembly GCF_032444005.1 of Ranitomeya imitator. Taxonomy (NCBI): domain Eukaryota; kingdom Metazoa; phylum Chordata; class Amphibia; order Anura; family Dendrobatidae; genus Ranitomeya; species Ranitomeya imitator. Next base: position 717,296,516 of record NC_091284.1, read on the forward strand.
AGTAAAGCGCCAACTCCTGTGGATTAGAAAAATACAGATTAGGCAATCCAACACAACCCATTACACCTCAAACAATACTTACGTTCTCTGGGCAAGGACCAGTCTCAAAAATGCAAGGATGCGGTGATACTTGTATTTGCGGATCCTTGCTCCAGAACCACTAGGAAGCCGGGTCTCTTGACGAAGGTCCTTGTTGAAGCGATCGTTCATCGAACGCCAACGTGTTTTGACTTTGAGCACTGTTGGAAAATATAAATAATGGTTAGACAATGCACTTTTGACCGTGATCACACAACTGTATATGATGAGAGAAACTCCTGTTTTTCTTGACTTTCAATATTCATGCAAATTTTCTGTCTCTGTTTTCTTTCTTTTCCTTATGTTAATGTCTCCTACATTAATGTCTTTATTTATTTTTTAGGTTCCAGAACGGGATGAGGACCTCATTGAAAATGACCTCCTAATCTTCCTGGTCCATGAGCGAGTCCCGTTCTGCAGCACTTGGACAACGTGACGATCTGGCGGCTATGTAATGAGGTGGCCAAAGCGATGTGGGATGGCTGGGACAACACCCGACTTGGGTCCGAAGTGCATTTTGTAAGTATTGCAATGCGGTGTGCTGCAGCAGTGAGCTTACCGGGATCACACAACTGTGGGTGATGAGATAAACTCTCAGGAGTCAAGAAGAAAAAGGTAAAGAAAGAGGAAAGTAAAGAAATGAACATTCAAGAATAGTAAAATGAGGATACAATAAGCAATCAGCCAGGTAGACGTACACGCTGCCGCCTTGCCACCCGACCGTGAACCCGCTGCTCCTGCTCAGCCTCTGCCGCAGTGAAAGAACTGTTCTAAAAAAAGGAAAAAAAAATTGTCATATGTGTAGATGTGACGTGAATACTTACCAACCTGAGGAGGTGAGTACTCACTTCACTGACATGTTCGGCTTGTGCAGGCCCAGGACGTTGCTCCTCCTCAGAAGATGACATTCTGATGCATGCAGAAAGAAAAAAATGCCAGAAATTAGGACATATAGAGACAGAAAATAGAAAATAAAGACAATGGCTAGGATATACTCACATTGTTCAGTGTCTTGTTTCCTCCAAGGTTCTTGCCTGCATCTGCTCTGCTTCTCTGTCTGCTGGGTAGTGATTTGCAAATGCCCACTCCCTCCTTTTATCAGTTTGTATGTGGGGGGTGGCTAATCACTGTCTAGACATGTTTTCCTGTGGTGCAACACATGCGTTCACAAACGCAAGCAAACGCCGTAATGCGTTTTTTATTGCCGCATTCCTTCTGCTAATAATCGCATACGTTTCTAGGCGGCAAATTGACGCCTCTAAAATTACTACATGTAGCATTTACCATGCCAAACTGCAGATGACGAAACGATGCATGTGTCGTCTAACGTGGCAAAACGCAAGAGATCGCAGACACATGCATCCCTAATGTTAAAGATAGGAATATACGACGCATGCGGATAATTGGGGCATAAACGCTGCGGACACAACCGCAAATGTGAAACCGGCCTAATCCTACAGTTGTGAAAGGTTTAAAGAAAACAAAGACACAGCCAGAATAAAGTATTTTAATGAAATAAAACACTACACAGTTTTGCCATCTTTATTGTTCATGCGACACCCTCGATCTCATGAAAAAAAAAGAAAAAACCAAAACAAATACACCCTGGTCAGACGCAGTCCATTTAATAACGGATGTCCAACGATGATTTCCCCTATAGAGCTGTCACATCAGAAGATGTGACCACTCTATAGGCCTCCAGTGACACACTGACAGGAGACAATGGCTCCTGCAATGCATCTCTGAAGAGGTTATCTGAGTTCAGGCTCTCACTTGACAGTAACACTGCGTGAGAATTTTCCCACGCAGCGGTGATGCAAGTGACAGCGACCTCTGATGGCAGAGTGACACAATGTGGAGGATTACCTACTGTCACTGTATCACCGGAGCCCGTGGAGAGAGGTCGCATCAGCAGATGTGACAACTTTCCAAGGGAGATCGTCGTGGGATACTCTTTATTACATGATTGAGGGCTTCGGGGACTAGGTGATTGGTGAGTAGGTACTGTATGTTGTTTGTTGAATGTACTGTATGTGTATATGGTTTTTTTTACACTTGAACACAGTAGCTGGATGATGGGATTACTACTGTCCCATCATCCGGCTACATGTCACTGTAGCAGGTATAGCCGGATGGGATTAGTAGACCCATCTGACTATGCCTGACACACACACACAGCTGTGCACAGACACACACAGCCCTGCAAACACCCGCAGACCCCCGCACACACATGGACACGCACAGACACACGCAAACAACCGCACACAGCCCCGCACATCTTCTCCGCTCACACACAGTCTCCGCCCACAGACTCTTCCTCCTCCCGATCTGCAGCGTTTCTCACAGGGACATCCGCAGCAAAACCACAGATCGTTTTAAAACCTGCGGTTTTGCTGCAGATTGGCTTGACACAATGGTAGTCAATGGATGCAAAAACGCAGCAGATCCGCAAACAGAATTGACATGCTGCAGAAAAAAAAACACTGCTAATCCGCGTGTTTTTTCCCGCAGCATGTGCACACCAAATGTCAATTTTCACATTGACTAACGTTGCTTGTGCACTACATTGCCGATTTGATGCAATTCCGCACGTCCAAAAACACTGCGGATCCGCATCAAAATCCGCAACGTGTGCACATGCTAATGTCATATGTTTGGGAGCTTCTGAGCTTCTGGTTTTTCGGCAATATCTGAGTTACCGGAATTAAAGACACACCTGTGGATGTATTTTAAGACACATCTGCACTACATTGGTACAGGTGGTACATTGGTACATTGGAAGGGGTATGGACCTGAGGAATGGTCCGGGTCCCAACTCATTCTGTAAGGGCTGATCAGTTGGTCCGGGTCTACCATCGGAGATTTTCTGGGAAAACTGGGGGTCCAGTGGCCCCCCTTGAAGGGGGGGTACTGTCAAGATCTCAATTCTGTTCCTGTCTGCTATGTTACTTTGTGTAGAAGCTGTCAGTCTATTTTGGTTGTGCTGGGTCTGTGCTGCAATCATCTGTGTTCACTTTCCTTGATTAGTCCTCTACTTAAGCATGCTGGCACCTCCATTTAGTGTCAAGCAAACACTTGCTGTTGACTGTGTAAGACTGATCCGTGCAGAGTCTGTGCTGCAATCATCTGTGTTCACTTTCCTTGAGTAGTCCTCTACTTAAGCCTGCTGGCTCCTCCATCCAGTGTTAATTCTACACTTGCTGGTGCCTGTATAAGACTGATCCCTCTGTGCTCTGTGCCTGACCCAGCCTGACTTTATTCCCTCCCCGAACTTAAACTCTTTGCTTGTGACCTGACTTCTCTTGTGCCTGCTCCCTGTAAACTGTCTTGTCTTTCTGGTTTTCCTGAACTCGGCTAGTAAATTGGATTTAGTCTCTGACTTCTCTTTGTTATACTGCGCCATTTCCTGGACCTGACCTCGGATTGTTTGACCTCCTTTTACGTATTCAGTAAGTAGTGTATATTTTTTATTTCTGTTATTGTAGTCTTTCTCTCCACTTCTGGGGCTAACATTTACTATAGTGACTCGCATCACATATAGTCTTTTGGTCTACTGGAAATGTGGTCAGGAATTTCACACCTAGCTAAATGCTAGGGCAAATCAGTCCATAAACTATATATATGTATATTCACTTATGTGTCAGGTGATAGGTTTACTCACTGTGATTTGTCACAGCTGCTATTTAACCATACTGTCATGCATAGTGAGCAGCTTTGAAAAAGAACTCATTGTTCGAAACGCGTAGCCTGCTGCTACTCATTCTCCTGTGAACCATGTCATTGGACTTTGGATTTTATCCTCAATAAATATTGATATTTTTGGAAGCTGGATTTTTTTTTTCCTGTTTGCCTCACTGTAAACGTGGTCTGTCAGTCCACATTCTAGTGTAAATGTTGTGTTCATTGAGGCCATAGTCTTCTAGTCCACTGGAAATGTGGTCAGAAATTCCACACCTAGCATAAATGCTGTGGTCAGTCAGTCCACAGCCTAGTGTAAATGTTGGGTCCTAGATTCATTGGTCCGTATGAAATTCTGAAGGTGGTCAATCCAGTTGCCTTCTGATTAAAACTCCCTCGGTTTTTCCGTATTCTTAATGTGTTCCACAAGTCATTGTTGAAGGAGTTTATTCCCTCTGCTCTGTCTTCCTCACTCCCGCCTCCTGCAGTGTCTATTGAGGGAAGCTTGGAATAGGAGGTACAAAGGATCGTTGATTCCTGAACGGTCCAGAATTCCCTTCAATGTCTGGTACATTGGAAGGGGTATGGACCTGAGGAACGGTTCGGGTCCCAGCTCATTCTGGAAGGACTGATCAGTTGGTACAGGCCTACCATCGGAGGTTTGTTGGGAAACCTGGGGGTCCGGTGACCCCCCCTTGAAGGGAGGGTACTATCAAGATCTCCATTCTACATAGTAACATACATAGTAACATAGTAACATAGTTAGTAAGGCCGAAAAAAGACATTTGTCCATCCAGTTCAGCCTATATTCCATCATAATAAATACCCAGATCTACGTCCTTCTACAGCAGGGGTCCCCAACTCCAGTCCTCAAGGCCCACCAACAGGTCATGTTTTCAGGATTTCCTTTGCATTGCACAGGTGATGCAATTATTACCTGGGCAAGACTAAGGAAATCCTGAAAACATGACATGTTGGTGGGCCTTGAGGACTGGAGTTGGGGACCTCTGTTCTACAGAACCTAATAATTGTATGATACAATATTGTTCTGCTCCAGGAAGACATCCAGGCCTCTCTTGAACCCCTCGACTGAGTTCGCCATCACCACCTCCTCAGGCAAGCAATTCCAGATTCTCACTGCCCTAACAGTAAAGAATCCTCTTCTATGTTGGTGGAAAAACCTTCTCTCCTCCAGACGCAAAGAATGCCCCCTTGTGCCCGTCACCTTCCTTGGTATAAACAGATCCTCAGCGAGATATTTGTATTGTCCCCTTATATACTTATACATGGTTATTAGATCGCCCCTCAGTCGTCTTTTTTCTAGACTAAATAATCCTAATTTCGCTAATCTATCTGGGTATTGTAGTTCTCCCATCCCCTTTATTAATTTTGTTGCCCTCCTTTGTACTCTCTCTAGTTCCATTATATCCTTCCTGAGCACCGGTGCCCAAAACTGGACACAGTACTCCATGTGCGGTCTAACTAGGGATTTGTACAGAGGCAGTATAATGCTCTCATCATGTGTATCCAGACCTCTTTTAATGCACCCCATGATCCTGTTTGCCTTGGCAGCTGCTGCCTGGCACTGGCTGCTCCAGGTAAGTTTATCATTAACTAGGATCCCCAAGTCCTTCTCCCTGTCAGATTTACCCAGTGGTTTCCCGTTCAGTGTGTAATGGTGATATTGATTCCCTCTTCCCATGTGTATAACCTTACATTTATCATTGTTAAACCTCATCTGCCACCTTTCAGCCCAAGTTTCCAACTTATCCAGATCCATCTGTAGCAGAATACTATCTTCTCTTGTATTAACTGCTTTACATAGTTTTGTATCATCTGCAAATATCGATATTTTACTGTGTAAACCTTCTACCAGATCATTAATGAATATGTTGAAGAGAACAGGTCCCAATACTGACCCCTGCGGTACCCCACTGGTCACAGCGACCCAGTTTGAGACTATACCATTTATAACCACCCTCTGCTTTCTATCACTAAGCCAGTTACTAACCCATTTACACACATTTTCCCCCAGACCAAGCATTCTCATTTTGTGTACCAACCTCTTGTGCGGCACGGTATCAAACGCTTTGGAAAAATCGAGATATACCACGTCCAATGACTCACCGTGGTCCAGTCTATAGCTTACCTCTTCATAAAAACTGATTAGATTGGTTTGACAGGAGCGATTTCTCATAAACCCATGCTGATATGGAGTTAAACAGTTATTCTCATTGAGATAATCCAGAATAACATCCCTCAGAAACCCTTCAAATATTTTACCAACAATAGAGGTTAGACTTACTGGCCTATAATTTCCAGGTTCACTTTTAGAGCCCTTTTTGAATATTGGCACCACATTTGCTATGCGCCAGTCCTGCGGAACAGACCCTGTCGCTATAGAGTCACTAAAAATAAGAAATAATGGTTTATCTATTACATTACTTAGTTCTCTTAGTACTCGTGGGTGTATGCCATCCGGACCCGGAGATTTATCTATTTTAATCTTATTTAGCCGGTTTCGCACCTCTTCTTGGGTTAGATTGGTGACCCTTAATATAGGGTTTTCATTGTTTCTTGGGATTTCACCTAGCATTTCATTTTCCACCGTGAATACCGTGGAGAAGAAGGTGTTTAATATGTTAGCTTTTTCCTCGTCATCTAGAACCATTCTTTCCTCACTATTTTTTAAGGGGCCTACATTTTCAGTTTTTATTCTTTTACTATTGATATAGTTGAAGAACAGTTTGGGATTAGTTTTACTCTCCTTAGCAATGTGCTTCTCTGTTTCCTTTTTGGCAGCTTTAATTAGTTTTTTAGATAAAGTATTTTTCTCCCTATAGTTTTTTAGAGCTTCAATGGTGCCATCCTGCTTTAGTAGTGCAAATGCTTTCTTTTTACTGTTAATTGCCTGTCTTACTTCTTTGTTTAGCCACATTGAGTTTTTCCTATTTCTAGTCCTTTTATTCCCACAAGGTATAAACCGCTTACACTGCCTATTTAGGATGTTCTTAAACATTTCCCATTTATTATCTGTATTCTCATTTCTGAGGATATTGTCCCAGTCTACCAGATTAAGGGCATCTCTAAGCTGTTCAAACTTTGCCTTCCTAAAGTTCAATGTTTTTGTGACTCCCTGACAAGTCCCCCTAGTGAAAGACAGGTGAAACTGCACAATATTGTGGTCGCTATTTCCTAAATGCCCAACCACCTGCAGATTTGTTATTCTGTCAGGTCTATTAGATAGTATTAGGTCTAAAAGTGCTGCTCCTCTGGTTGGATTCTGCACCAATTGTGAAAGATAATTTTTCTTGGTTATTAGCAGAAACCTGTTGCCTTTATGGGTTTCACAGGTTTCTGTTTCCCAGTTAATATCCGGGTACTAAAGTCCCCCATAACCAGGACCTCATTATGGGTTGCAGCTTCATCTATCTGCTTTAGAAGTAGACTTTCCATGCTTTCTGTTATATTTGGGGGTTTGTAACAGACCCCAATGAGAATTTTGTTACCATTTTTCCCTCCATGAATTTCAACCCATATAGACTCGACATCCTCATTCCCTTCGCTAATATCCTCCCTTAAAGTGGACTTTAGACAAGACTTTACATAGAGACAAACCCCTCCTCCTCTCCGATTTTTACGATCCTTTCTAAACAGACTGTAACCCTGTAAGTTAACTGCCCAGTCATAGCTTTCATCTAACCATGTCTCGGTTATTCCCACTATGTCAAAGTTACCTGTAGATATTTCTGCTTCTAGTTCTTCCATCTTGTTTGTCAGGCTTCTGGCGTTTGCGAGCATGCAGTTTAGAGGATTTTGTTTTGTTCCAATCTCCTCACTGTGGATTGTTTTAGAAATGTTCTTACCTCCCTTCTGAGTATGTTTTCCTGGGTCGTCTTTGTTCGAGTCTAATGTTTTTCTTCCCGTCCCCTCTTCTTCTAGTTTAACGCCCTCCTGATGAGTGTAGCGAGTCTTCTGGCGAATGTGTGTTTCCCAGGTTTGTTGAGGTGTAGTCCGTCTCTGGCGAGGAGTCCATCATACCAGTAATTCACACCGTGGTCCAGGAATCCAAATCCTTGTTGTCTGCACCATCGTCTTAGCCAGTTGTTTGCATCAAGGATCCTGTTCCGTCTCCTGGTGCCATGCCCGTCTACTGGAAGGATAGAAGAAAAAACTACCTGTGCATCCAGTTCCTTTACTTTCTTCCCCAACTCTTCAAAGTCCTTGCAGATTGTCGGTAGGTCCTTCCTTGCCGTGTCATTGGTGCCAACATGTATCAGAAGAAATGGGTGGACGTCCTTGGAGCTGAAGAGCTTTGGTATCCTATCGGTCACATCCTTGATCATCGCACCTGGAAGGCAGCATACTTCTCTTGCAGTTATGTCCGGTCTGCAGATGGCTGCTTCGGTGCCTCTCAGTAGTGAGTCTCCCACCACCACCACTCTTCGTTGCTTCTTGGCTGTACTTTTTGCTGTCACTTGTTGCTGTGTGCCCTTTTCTTTTTTGCTTGCTGGTATTGCTTCATTCTTAGGTGTGCCATCTTCATCCTCTACAAAGATTTGATATCGGTTCTTCAGTTGTGTGGTTGGTGATTTCTCCATGGTCTTCTTGCTTCTTTTGGTCACATGCTTCCACTCATCTGCTTTTGGAGGTTCTCTGACACTTTTTGCACCTTCTGTGACCAGTAGAGATGCTTCTGTTCTGTCTAGAAAGTCTTCATTCTCTTTGATGAGTTTCAAAGTTGCTATTCTTTCTTCCAGACCCTGCACCTTTTCTTCTAAAAGGGCCACTAGTCTACACTTCTGACAGGTGAAATTGGATTCTTCTTCTGGTCGATCTGTGAACATGTAGCACATGCTGCAGCTCACCATGTAGGTTGTCACATCTGCCATGTTGCTCCTAGATCCTGCTGACTTGCTGTGTGTTTTCCTTCTTGTGTAATCTACTCAGCCAAGCTCTCTTGCAATAATGTCCTACAGGCAAAAATTGGTGGTTTGGTGATGCCTTCGAAGCAGCTGGTCCCGGCTGTACCCAACGATCTTCTAGCTTAGGGAGACTTCGCTTCTCCCAGAAGGCACCTGGAATATGCAAATTAGCCTCCTGAAGCTTGAATCCCTGGTTTGGTGATGCTTTCGAAGCAGCTGGTCCCGGCTGTACCCAACGATCTTCTAGCTTAGGGAGACTTCACTTCTCCCAGAAGGCACCTGGAATATGCAAATTAGCCTCCTGAAGCTTGAATCCCTGGTTTGGTGATGCTTTCGAAGCAGCTGGTCCCGGCTGTACCCAACGATCTTCTAGCTTAGGGAGACTTCGCTTCTCCCAGAAGGCACCTGGAATATGCAAATTAGCCTCCTGAAGCTTGAATCCCTGGTTTGGTGATGCTTTCAAAGCAGCTGGTCCCGGCTGTACCCAACGATCTTCTAGCTTAGGGAGACTTCGCTTCTCCCAGAAGGCACCTGGAATATGCAAATTAGCCTCCTGAAGCTTGAATCCCTGGTTTGGTGATGCTTTCGAAGCAGCTGGTCCCGGCTGTACCCAACGATCTTCTAGCTTAGGGAGACTTCGCTTCTCCCAGAAGGCACCTGGAATATGCAAATTAGCCTCCTGAAGCTTGAATACCTGGTTTGGTGATGCTTTCGAAGCAGCTGGTCCCGGCTGTACCCAACGATCTTCTAGCTTAGGGAGACTTCGCTTCTCCCAGAAGGCACCTGGAATATGCAAATTAGCCTCCTGAAGCTTAAATCCCTGGTTTGGTGATGCTTTCGAAGCAGCTGGTCCCGGCTGTACCCAACGATCTTCTAGCTTATAACATAGTAACATAGTTAGTAAGGCCGAAAAAAGACATTTGTCCATCCAGTTCAGCCTATATTCCATCATAATAAATCCCCAGATCTACGTCCTTCTACAGAACCTAATTGTATGATACAATATTGTTCTGCTCCAGGAAGACATCCAGGCCTCTCTTGAACCCCTCGACTGAGTTCGCCATCACCACCTCCTCAGGCAAGCAATTCCAGATTCTCACTGCCCTAACAGTAAAGAATCCTCTTCTATGTTGGTGGAAAAACCTTCTCTCCTCCAGACGCAAAAAATGCCCCCTTGTGCCCGTCACCTTCCTTGGTATAAACAGATCCTCAGCGAGATATTTGTATTTGTATTTGTATATACTTATACATGGTTATTAGATCGCCCCTCAGTCGTCTTTCTTCTAGACTAAATAATCCTAATTTCGCTAATCTATCTGGGTATTGCAGTTCTCCCATCCCCTTTATTAATTTTGTTGCCCTCCTTTGTACTCTTTCTAGTTCCATTATATCCTTCCTGAGCATCGGTGCCCAAAACTGGACACAGTACTCCATGTGCGGTCTAACTAGGGATTTGTACAGAGGCAGTATAATGCTCTCATCATGTGTATCCAGATCTCTATTAATGCACCCCATGATCCTGTTTGCCTTGGCAGCTGCTGCCTGGCACTGGCTGCTCCAGGTAAGTTTATCATTAACTAGGATCCCCAAGTCCTTCTCCCTGTCAGATTTACCCAGTGGTTTCCCATTCAGTGTGTAATGGTGACATTGATTCCTTCTTCCCATGTGTATAACCTTACATTCTGTTCCTGTTTACTATGTTACTTAGTATAGAAGCTGTCAGTTTGTTTTGGTTGTGCTGGGTCTGTCCTGTAATCATCTGTGTTCACTTTCCTTGACTAGTCCTCTACTTAAGCATGCTGGCTCCTCCATCCAGTGTCAATCGTACACTTGCTGTTGACTGTGTAAGACTGATCCGTGCTGAGTCTGTGCTTCAATCAACTGTGCTCACTTTCCTTGAGTAGTCCTCTACTTAAGCCTGCTGGCTCCTCCATCCAGTGTCAATTGTACACTTGCTGCTGCCTGTATAAGACTGATCCCTCTGTGCTCTGTGCCTGACCCAGCCTGACTTTATTCCCTTCCCGAACTTAGACTCTTTGCTTGTGACCTGACTTCTCTTGTGCCTGCTCCCTGTACACTGTCTTGTCTTTCTGGTTTTCCTGAACTTGGCTAGTAAATTGGATTTAGTCTCTGACTTCTCTTTGTTGTACTGCGCCATTTCCTGGACCTGACCTCGGATTGTTTGACCTCCTTTTACGTATTCAGTAAGTAGTGTATATTTTTTATTTCTGTTATTGCAGTCTTTCTCTCCACTTCTGGGGCTAACATTTACTATAGAGACTTGCATCACACATAGTCTTTTGGTCTACTGGAAATGTGGTCAGGAATTTCACACCTAGCTAAATGCTAGGGCAAATCAGTCCATAAACTAGCGTAAATCATTTGGTCCGCAAGTCCACAGTCCACTGTAAAAGTGGTCTGTCAGTCCACATTCTAGTGTAAATGTTGTGTTCATAGTCTTCTAGTCCACTGGAAATGTGGTCAGAAATTCCACACCTAGCATAAATGCTGTGGTCAGTCAGTCCACAGTCTAGTGTAAATGTTATGGCCATTCAGTCCGTAGTCTTTTAGTCTACTGAAAATGTGGTCATGAATTCCACACCTAGCACATAATTGCTGTGTTCAGTCAGTCCTTAGACTACTGTAAATCATTGGATCAGTTAGCCCATGGACTAGTGCAAAACTTTTAGTCCGTCGGTCCACAGTCTGATGTAAATGTGGCCAGTCAGTCCACAGTCAGGTGTGAACGATGTTGTCAGTGGGTTTACTATCTAGTTTAAATGCTGTGGTCCATCAGTCCACAGTCTAGTGTAAATTCTTTGCTCAGTTAGTTCACAGTCTAGTGTAAATGTTGTTGTTAGCCGATCCAAAGCCTAGAGGAAATGCTGTGGTCAGTCGGTCAACAATCTAGAGTAAATGTTGTTAGTCTGTCCACAGTCTAGTGGAAATGCTGTGGTCGGTATCTCCACAGCCTAGCGTAAATGATGAGATCAGTCTCTTGTAACCGAGGCATTGAATGTTACACCGCTGATAAGAAGCCTATTCTATGAAACATAAGAACGTTTTTTAATTTTAGAAGACAGATGATAAGGAGAAGAAATGTTCCTTACATCTCTACCTGAAATATGGTTGTGTTATACTAGGAGTTGTGTATAGAAGATACACATGTGAAAACACAAACAATATACTCTCATGTACCAGGAAGGTGTTATTACACCCCAGCAGGCCTAGAACCTATGTCTAAACCTACAATTATCAGTAATTAATATGAATATTAATTACCTGTTAGGAGATTTTTCTAATTCTCTTCTTGAAATCCACAAGGAAAAATTTCACGTTCCACCATCTCACTGGGCGTCAGTCACCTGTAAATAGTCAAAGGTGTGATAATATGTTCCTGCTACACGCTATACACAAAGAAAAATATAACACACTAGGGACAAAATTACTTATTTCAGGTATAAGGACTGTGGTCAGTTTATTCTGAATCCTGTAGTGAGTCATTTGTTAGTTTACGGTATATATTATGTTCAGTCATTCTACATTATTCAATAAATGTTATAGTCAGACTACAGTACACTAGAAATGTGGTCAGGCAATGCACACCTACCGTAAATGCTATGATCAGACAGTCCATAAACTAGTGTAAAAGTTTTGGTCCGCCAGTCCACAGTCCACTGTAAAAGTGGTCTATTAGTCCATATTCTAGTGTAAATGTTGTGTTCATTCAGTCCATAGTCTTCTGGTCTACTGGAAATGTGTTCAGAAATTCCAAACCTAGCATAAATGCTGTGGTCACTCACTCTTTAGACTAGTGTAAATGTTATATCCAGGCAGTGCAAACTTTACTGGAAATGTGGTCAGGCAATCGAAATCTAGTGAAAATGACAAGGTCAGTAAGGCCTTAAACAAGTGCAAATGCTTTGGTCAGTCAGTATTCAAACTAATGTAAATGCTGTGATCATTCATGCAAAGACTAGATTAAAAGTTTTGATCTGTCAGTCCTAGGTCTACTGTAGATGTGGCCAGTCAGTCCACAGAATAGTATAAATGCTGTGGTCAGTCAGTCCACAGTCTAGTGTAAATGAAATGCTCACTCAGAGCACAGTGTCACGATCTCCATTCTGTTCCTGTCTGCTATGTTACTTTGTGTAGAAGATGTTAGTCTGTTTTGGTTGTGCTGGTCTGTGCTGCAATCATCTGTGTTAACTTTCCTAGATTAGTCCTCTACTTAAGCCTGCTAGCACCTCCATCCAGTGGCGATTTCAGAGAATTAAACAAAATAACATAAAAATTCTTATCGGCTTCCACTTATTCCCGATCAATATAATCAGCTTTCCGGGGCTAAATGGTTTTCTAAACTGGATCTCAGCAGGGCATATACCGTATATACTCGAGTATAAGCCGAGATTTTCAGCCCAAAATTTTGGGCTGAAAGTGCCCCTCTCGGCTTATACTCGAGTCAAGGTGGGTGGTAGGGTCGGCGGGTGAGGGGGAGAGGGCGCTGAGGCATACTTACCTAGTCCCGGCGATCCTGGCGCTCCCCGCCTGTCCCACGGTCTTCGGTGCTGCAGCTCTTCCCTTCTTCAGCGGTCACGTGGGACCGCTCATTAGAGGAATGAATAGGCGGCTCCACCTCCCATAGGGGTGCAGCCGCCTATTCATTTCTCTAATCAGCGGTGCCGGTGACCGCTGATAGAGGAAGAGGCTGCGGCACCGAAGACCGTGTGACAGGCGGGGAGCGTCAGGAGTGCTGGGAGCAGGTGAGTATTTTATATTCACCTGTCCGCGTTCCAGCCGCCGGGCGCCGCTCCATCTTCCCGGCGCCGCTCCATCTTCCCGGCGCCGCTCCATCTTCCCGGCGTCGCTCCACTCTGACTGTTCAGGTCAGAGGGCGCGATGACGCATATAGTGTGCGCGGCGCCCTCTGCCTGATCAGTCAGTGCGCAGAGACGCCGGGACCGGACGCCGGGAGCTGCAAGCAAGAGAGGTGAGTATGGCTTTCTTTTTTATTGCAGCAGCAGCAGCAGCAGCAATGGCACAGCTTTCTATGGCACAGCTATGGGGCAATAATGAACGGCGCAGGGCACTATATGGCACAGCTATGGGGCAGTACTGAACGGCACACAGCACTATATGGCAGCTATGGGGCAGTACTGAACGGCACACAGCCCTATATGGCAGCTATGGGGCAGTACTGAATGGCACACAGCACTATATGGCAGCTATGGGGCAGTACTGAACGGCACACAGCACTATATGGCAGCTATGGGGCAGTACTGAACGGCACACAGCACTGTATGGCAGCTCTGGGGCATTACTGAACGGCACACAGCACTATATGACAGCTATGGGGCAGTACTGAACGACACACATCACTATATGGCAGCTATGGGGCAGTACTGAACGGCACATAGCACTATATGGCAGCTATGGGGCAGTACTGAACGGCACACAGCACTATATGGCAGCTATGGGGCAGTACTGAACGGCACACAGCACTATATGGCAGCTATGGGGCAGTACTGAACGGCACACAGCACTATATGGCAGCTATGGGGCAGTACTGAACGGCGCAGAGCACTATATGGCAGCTATGGGGCAATACTGAACGGCGCAGAGCACTATATGGCACAGCTATGGGGCAATAATGAACGGTGCAGAGCACTATATGGCACAGCTTTATATGGCACATCTATGGGGCAATGATGAACGGTGCAGAGCACTATATGGCATAGCTATGGGGCAATAATGAACGGCGCAGAGCACTATATGGCATAGCTATGGGGCAATAATGAACGGTGCAGAGCACTATATGGCACAGCTATGGGGCAATAATGAATGGTGCAGAGCACTATATGGCACAGCTTTATATGGCACATCTATGGGGCAATAATGAACGGTGCAGAGCACTATATGGCAGAGCTTTCTATGGCACATCTATGGGGCAATAATGAACAGTATGGAGCATTATATATGGCACAGCTTTATATGGAGCATCTTATGGGGCAATAATGAACGGTATGGAGCATCTATTTTTATTTTTGAAATTTACCAGTAGCTGCTGCATTTCCTACCCTAGGCTTATACTCGAGTCAATAAGTTTTCCCAGTTTTTTGTGGCAAAAGTAGGGGGGTCGGCTTATACTCGGGTCGGCTTATACTCGAGTATATACGGTAGTTTGATATGGATACGTGAGGGTGAGGAGTGGAAGACAGTATTTTTACCATCTCAAAGTTTCTTTGAAAATCTCGTTATGCCTTTTGGTCTAACAAATGCAGCTGCGATTTTCAAAATTTTATGAATGATATCTCTTCTCTGATTATATTGGCAAATCTATTGTGGTTTATTTAGATGATATTCTAATTTTCTCAACTAACACGGATTCACATTATAAACATGTCCGTTTGGTTCTGCAAAGGTTGAGAGATAATTGTTTGTTTGGGCAGATACCCTGTCTCGTAGACTTGATTCTGTGTCTCCTCCAGAACCTCCTTACTCCATTCTTCCTCAGGGTATTATTGTGGCCATGGTTTCCTCTGATCTGGAACCTGAAATCCATACTGCTCAGTACTTGGCTCCTTCCAATACCCCTGAATGCAAGCTGTTTATCCCTGTGTATCTCAGATTATGCCTTTTGCAAGAATTCCATGATTCTGTGTTGAGTGTTTATCCAGGGGTCAATGCCACCCCGAAGGCAGTTGCTAGACTGTTTTGGTGGTCCGCCATGCATAAGGATATTAGAGATTTTGTGTCAGCTTGTGAAACTTGTGCACGCGCCAAAGTACAGCATTGCCGGCCAGCTAGGGAATTGGTTCCTTTGCCAATTCCGGAAAGTCCATGGAATCATTTGTCCATGGATTTCATTTCAGATTTATCGCTGTCTGGGGGGTTGACTACTATTTGGGTGGCAGTAGATCGCTTCAGCAAACAAGCTCACTTCATCCCATTATCTGGGTTATCCAATGCTGAATCTCTCCAAACTGTTTATTATTTATGTGGTACAATTGCATGGGATTCTTCTAAATATTGCATTGGATAGGGGTGTACAATTCGTCTCTAGATTGTGGAGGGCTTTCTGCAGAAAATTGGGGATTGATTTGTCCTTTTCCTCTGCTTATCACCCTGAAACTAACGGTCAGACAGAGAGGACAAATCAGTCTCTGGAGCCAATTTTAAGATATTTTTTTCGCCAATCAGCAGGAGAATTGGTAATCATTTCTTCCTCTGACTGAGTTTTCTTTTAAAAGTCGGGTTAATCAGTCCATGGGGACCTCGCCGTTTTTCTTTAATTACGGGTTTCATCCTTATTTTGGTGAGTTCTCCAGTATAAGTTCTGGGTGTCCTGGGGTGGATGTCACCATTCAAGAGCTGGGGATGTCTGGAGGGAGGTTAAAAAGAACTTTGGGGTGGCTCAGTATTGGCAGCAGCGGAAGGCCAATAAGAGGTGCTCGTCAGGGGCCGCCTTCAAAGTGGGAGTTAATGTATGGTTATCCTCTAAGAATAATATATTGAAGATGCCCTTGCTGAAGTTGGGTCCTAGATTCATTGGTCCATATGAAATTATGAAGGTGGTCAATCCAGTTGCCTTCTGATTAAAACTCCCTAGGTTTTTCCGTATTCTTAATGTGTTCCACAAGTCATTGTTGAAGGAGTTTATTCCCTCTGCTCTGTGTTCCTCACTCCCGCCTCATCCAGTGTCTATTGAGGGAAGCTTGGAATAGGAGGTACAAAGGATCGTAGATTCCTGAAAGGTCCAGAATTCCCTTCAATGTCTGGTACATTGGAAGGGGTATGGACCTGAGGAACGGTCCGGGTCCCAGCTCATTCTGTAAGGACTGATCAGTTGGTATGGGCCTACCATCGGAGGTTTGTTGGGAAACCTGGGGGTCCGGTGACCCCCGTTGAAGGGGGGGTACTATCAAGATCTCCATTCTGTTCCTGTTTACTATGTTACTTTGTATAGAAGCTGTCAGTCTGTTTTGGTTGTGCTGGGTCTGTCCTGTAATCATCTGTGTTCACTTTCCTTGACTAGTCCTCTACTTAAGCATGCTGGCTCCTCCATCCAGTGTCAATCGTACACTTGCTGTTGACTGTGTAAGACTGATCTGTGCTGAGTCTGTGCTGCAATCATCTGTGCTCACTTTCCTTGAGTAGTCCTCTACTTAAGCCTGCTGGCTCTTCCATCCAGTGTCAATTGTACACTTGCTGCTGCCTGTATAAGACTGATCCCTTTGTGCTCTGTGCCTGACCCAGCCTGACTTTATTCCCTTCCCGAACTTAGACTCTTTGCTTGTGACCTGACTTCTCTTGTGCCTGCTCCCTGTAAACTGTCTTGTCTTTCTGGTTTTCCTCAACTCGGCTAGTAAATTGGATTTAGTCTCTGACTTCTCTTTGTTGTACTGTGCCATTTCCTGGACCTGACCTCGGATTGTTTGACCTCCTTTTACGTATTCAGTAAGTAGTGTATATTTTTTATTTCTGTTATTGTAGTCTTTCTCTCCACTTCTGGGGCTAACATTTACTATAGTGACTCGCACCACACATAGTCTTTTGGTCTACTGGAAATGTGGTCAGGAATTTCACACCTAGCTAAATGCTAGGGCAAATCAGTCCATAAACTAGCGTAAATCATTTGGTCCGCAAGTCCACAGTCCACTGTAAAAGTGGTCTGTCAGTCCACATTCTAGTGTAAATGTTGTGTTCATTGAGTCCATAGTCTTCTAGTCCACTGGAAATGTGGTCAGAAATTCCACACCTAGCATAAATACTGTGGTCAGTCAGTCCACAGTCTAGTGTAAATGTTATGGCCATTCAGTCCATAGTCTTTTAGTCTACTGAAAATGTGGTCATGAATTCCACACCTAGCACATAATTCCTGTGTTCAGTCAGTCCTTAGACTACTGTAAATCATTGGATCAGTTAGCCCATGGACTAGTGCAAAACTTTAGTTTGTCGCTCCACAGTCTGATGTAAATGTGGCCAGTCAGTCCACAGTCAGGTGTAAATTCTTTGCTCAGTTATGTACAAAAAGAAAAAAAAAAAGAGAGCATGAACCGCACATCCCAAAATCATACGTTGATCTAAAGCCGCTAGGCAAAAATTTATATACTGAACATGAGGTCTTCAGTTTAACATTCTGATCAGACTGTATGAAGCCCACTGCCACTTCACGGCAAACCTCGTAGTGGGTCCTATCGCAATAACGGAGCGGAGCCATGTGGTCACCACCACCACCGTGGCCACGCACCAGCAGGGCAGACGGCCTGTTGCCCCACAGCACCCATGCTGCGAGACTGAGCCCCTATGACTCCAGACCGCGCCACCCCACCAGCACCAAGCCACAGCAACAATGGCCGCCACACAGCACCAGCACCAAAATGAAAGGAGCATTGAAACTCACCTTCCTCCAGCTCTTCAGTGAGAGCCAAAATGGGCTAGACCCCTTACTTTGCAGTCTCCTGCTAATTAAAATCACCTGTGCCAAATGGGAGGAGTGCTGGTCCAATAAAGACAAGAACATGCTTTGTACAAAAAGATGTTGTCAGTGGGTTTACTATCTAGTTTAAATGCTGTGGTCCATCAGTCCACAGTCTAGTGTAAATTCTTTGCTCAGTTATGTACAAAAAGAAAAAAAAAAGAGAGCATGAACCGCACATCCCAAAATCATACGTTGATAAAGACAAGAACATGCTTTGTACAAAAACCCACTACGAGGTTTGCCGTGAAGTGGCAGTGGGCTTCATACAGTCTGATCAGAATGTTAAACTGAAAACCTCATATTCAGTTATATTAATTTTTGCCTAGCGGCTTTAGATCAACGTATGATTTTGGGATGTGCGGTTCATGCTCTTTTTTTTTTTTCTTTTTTGCAAAGCATGTTCTAGTCTTCTTGGACCAGCACTCCTCCCATTTGTCACAGTTGATTTTAATTAGCAGGAGACTGCAAAGTAAGGGGTCTAGCCCATTTTGGCTCTCACTGAAGAGCTGGAGGAAGGTGAGTTTCAATGCTCCTTTCATTTTGGTGCTGGTGCTGTGTGGCGGCCATTGTTGATGTGGCTTGGTGCTGGTGGGGTGGCGCGGTCTGGAGTCATAGGGGCTCAGTCTCGCAGCATGGGTGCTGTGGGGCAACAGGCCGTCCGCCCTGCTGGTGCGTGGCCACGGTGGTGGTGGTGACCACATGGCTCCGCTCCTTTATTGCGATAGGACCCACTACGAGGTTTGCCGTGAAGTGGCAGTGGGCTTCATACATTCTGATCAGAATGTTAAACTGAAAACCTCATATTCAGTTATATTAATTTTTGCCTAGCGGCTTTAGATCAACGTATGATTTTGGGATGTGCGGTTCATGCTCTTTTTTTTTTTTTCTTTTTTGCAAAGCATGTTCTAGTCTTCTTGGACCAGCACTCCTCCCATTTGTCACAGTTGATTTTAATTAGCAGGAGACTGCAAAGATAGGGGTCTAGCCCATTTTGGCTCTCACTGAAGAGCTGGAGGAAGGTGAGTTTAAGTGCTCCTTTCATTTTGGTGTTGGTGCTGAGTGGCGACCATTGTTGCTGTGGCTTTGTGCTGTGGGGCGGCGCGGTCTGGACTCATGGGGGCTCAGTCTCGCAGCATGGGTGCAGTGGGGCAACAGGCCGTCCGCCCTGCTGGTGCATGGCCGCTGTGGCGGTGGGCGCCGCACGGCTCCGCTCCGTTAGGGCGATAGGACCCACTACGAGGTTTGCCGTGAAGTGGCAGTGGGCTTCATACAGTCTGATCAGAATGTTAAACTGAAAACCTCATATTCAGTTATATTAATTTTTGCCTAGCGGCTTTAGATCAACGTATGATTTTGGGATGTGCGGTTCATGCTGTTTTTTTTTTTTCTTTTTTTTGTCTTTGCTCAGTTAGTTCACAGTCTAGTGTAAATGTTGTTGTTAGCCGATCCAAAGCCTAGAGGAAATGCTGTGGTCAGTCGGTCAACAATCTAGAGTAAATGTTGTTAGTCTGTCCACATTCTAGTGGAAATGCTGTGGTCAGTATCTCCACAGCCTAGCGTAAATTATGAGATCAGTCTCTTGTAATCGAGGCATTGAATGTTACACCGCTGATAAGAAGCCTATTCTATGAAACATAAGAACGTTTTCTTATTTTAGAAGACAGATGATAAGGAGAAGAAATGTTCCTTACATCTCTACCTGAAATATGGTTGTGTTATACTAGGAGTTGTGTATAGAAGACATACATGTGAAAAACACAAACAATATACTCTCATGTACCAGGAAGGTGTTATTACACCCCAGCAGGCCTGGAACTTATGTCTAAACCTACAATTATCAGTAATTAATATGAATATTAATTACCTGTCAGGAGATTTTTCTCTTCTTGAAATCCACAAGGAAAAATTCCACGTTCCACCATCTCACTGGGCGTCAGTCACCTGTAAATAGTCAAAGGTGTGATAATATGTTCCTGCTACATGCTATACACAAAGAAAAATATAACACACTAGGGACAAAATTACTTATTTCAGGTATAAGAACTGTGGTCAGTTTATTCTGAATCCTGTAGTCAGTCATTTGTTAGTTTACGGTGTATATTATGTTCAGTCATTCTACATTATTCTATAAATGTTATAGTCAGACTACAGTATACTAGAAATGTGGTCAGGCAATGCACACCTAGCGTAAATGCTATGATCAGACAGTCCATAAACTAGTGTAAAAGTTTTGGACCGCCAGTCCACAGTCCACTGTAAAAGTTGTCTATTAGTCCACATTCTAGTGTAAATGTTGTGTTCATTCAGTCCATAGTCTTCTGGTCTACTGGAAATGTGTTCAGAAATTCCACACCTAGCATAAATGCTGTGGTCACTCAGTCTTTAGACTAGTGTAAATGTTATATCCAGGCGGTGCAAACTTTACTGGAAATGTGGTCAGGCAGTTGAAATCTAGTGAAAATGACAAGGTCAGTAGGGCCTTAAACAAGAGCAAATGCTTTAGTCAGTCAGTATTCAAACTAATGTAAATGCTGTGATCATTCATCCAAAGACTAGATTAAACGTTTTAATCTGTCAGTCCTAGGTCTACTGTAGATGTGGCCAGTCACTCCACAGAATAGTATAAATGCTGTGGTCAGTCAGTCCACAGTCTAGTGTAAATGAAATGCTCTCTCAGAGAATAGTGTCACGATCTCCATTCTGTTCCTGTCTGCTATGTTACTTTGTGTAGAAGATGTTAGTCTGTTTTGGTTGTGCTGGTCTGTGCTGCAATCATCTGTGTTAACGTTCCTAGATTAGTCCTCTACTTAAGCATGCTAGCTCCTCCATCCAGTGGCGATTTCAGAGAATTAAACAAAATAACATATAAAAATTCTTATCGGCTTCCACTTATTCCCGATCAATATAATCAGCTTTCCGGGGCTAAATGGTTTTCCAAACTGGATCTCAGCGGGGCATATAGTTTGATATGGATTTGTGAGGGTGAGGAGTGGAAGACAGTATTTTTACCATCTGAAAGTTTCTTTGAAAATCTCGTTATGCCTTTTGGTCTAACAAATGCAGCTGCGGTTTTCAAAATTTTATGAATCATATCTCTTCTCTGATTATATTGGCAAATCTATTGTGGTTTATTTAGATGATATTCTAATTTTCTCAACTAACACGGATTCACATTATAAACATGTCCGTTTGGTTCTGCAAAGGTTGAGAGATAATTGTTTGTTTGGGCAGATACCCTGTCTCGTAGACTTGATTCTGTGTCTCCTCCAGAACCTCCTTACTCCATTCTTCCTCATGGTATTGTTGTGGCCATGGTTTCCTGTGATCTGGAACCTGAAATCCATACTGCTCAGTACTTGGCTCCTTCCAATACCCCTGAATGCAAGCTGTTTGTCCCTGTGTATCTCAGATTATGCCTTTTGCAAGAATTCCATGATTCTGTGTTGAGTGTTTATCCAGGGGTCAATGACACCCCGAAGGCAGTTGCTAGACTGTTTTGGTGGTCCGCCATGCATAAGGATATTAGAGATTTTGTGTCAGCTTGTGAAACTTGTGCACGCGCCAAAGTACAGCATTGCCAGCCAGCTAGGGAATTGGTTCCTTTGCCAATTCCGGAAAGACCATGGAATCATTTGTCCATGGATTTCATTTCAGATTTACCGCTGTCTGGGGGATTGACTACTATTTGGGTGGCAGTAGATCGCTTCAGCAAACAAGCTCACTTCATCCCATTATCTGGGTTATCCAATGCTGAATCTCTCCAAACTGTTTATTATTCATGTGGTACAATTGCATGGGATTCTTCTAAATATTGCATTGGATAGAGGTGTACAATTCGTCTCTAGATTGTGGAGGGCTTTCTGCAGAAAATTGGGGATTGATTTGTCCTTTTCCTCTGCTTATCACCCTGAAACTAACGGTCAGACAGAGAGGACAAATCAGTCTCTGGAGCCAATTTTAAGATATTTTTTTCGCCGATCACCAGGAGAATTGGTAATCATTTCTTCCTCTGACTGAGTTTTCTTTTAAAAGTCGGGTTAATCAGTCCATGGGGACCGCGCCGTTTTTCTTTAATTACGGGTTTCATCCTCATTTTGGTGAGTTCTCCAGGATAAGTTCCGGGTGTCCTGGGGTGGATGTCACCATTCAAGAGCTGGGGATGTCTGGAGGGAGGTTAAAAAGAACTTTGGGGTGGCTCAGTATTGGCAGCAGCGAAGGCCAATAAGAGGTGCTCGTCAGGGGCCGCCTTCAAAGTAGGAGTTAATGTATGGTTATCCTCTAAGAATATTAGATTGAAGATGCCCTCGCTGAAGCTGGGTCCTAGATTCATTGGTCCGTATGAAATTATGAAGGTGGTAAATCCAGTTGCCTTCTGATTAAAACTCCCTCGGTTTTTCCGTATTCTTAATGTGTTCCACAAGTCATTGTTGAAAGAGTTTATTCCCTCTGCTCTGTCTTCCTCACACCCGCCTCCTCCAGTGTCTGTTGAGGGAAGCTTGGAATAGGAGGTACAAAGGATCGTTGATTCCTGAACGGTCCAGAATTCCCTTCAATGTCTGGTACATTGGAAGGGGTATGGACCTGAGGAACGGTCCGGGTCGCAGCTCATTCTGTAAGGACTGATCAGTTGGTACGGGCCTACCATCGGAGGTTTGTTGGGAAACCTGGGGGTCCGGTGACCCCCCTTGAAGGGAGGGTACTATCAAGATCTCCATTCTGCTCCTGTTTACTATGTTACTTTGTATAGAAGCTGTCAGTCTGTTTTGGTTGTGCTGGGTCTGTCCTGTAATCATCTGTGTTCACTTTACTTGACTAGTCCTCTACTTAAGCCTGCTGGCTCCTCCATCCAGTGTCAATCGTACACTTGCTGCTGCCTGTATAAGACTGATCCCTCTGTGCTCTGTGCCTGACCCAGCCTGACTTTATTCCCTTCCCGAACTTAGACTCTTTGCTTGTGACCTGACTTCTCTTGTGCCTGCTCCCTGTAAACTGTCTTGTCTTTCTGTTTTTCCTGAACTTGGCTAGTAAATTTCATTTAGTCTCTGACTTCTCTTTGTTGTACTGCGCCATTTCGTGGACCTGACCTCGGATTGTTTGACCTCCTTTTACGTATTCAGTAAGTAGTGTATATTTTTTATTTCTGTTATTGTAGTCTTTCTCTCCACTTCTGGGGCTAACATTTACTATAGTGACTCGCATCACACATAGTCTTTTGGTCTACTGGAAATGTGGTCAGGAATTTCACACCTAGCTAAATGCTAGGGCAAATCAGTCCATAAACTAGCGTAAATCATTTGGTCCGCAAGTCCACAGTCCACTGTAAAAGTGGTCTGTCAGTCCACATTCTAGTGTAAATGTTGTGTTCATTGAGTCCATAGTCTTCTAGTCCACTGGAAATGTGGTCAGAAATTCCACACCTAGCATAAATGCTATGGTCAGTCAGTCCACAGTCTAGTGTAAATGTTATGGCCATTCAGTCCATAGTCTTTTAGTCTACTGAAAATGTGGTCATGAATTCCACACCTAGCACATAATTCCTGTGTTCAGTCAGTCCTTAGACTACTGTAAATCATTGGATCAGTTAGCCCATGGACTAGTGCAAAACTTTTTGTCCGTTGGTCCACAGTCTGATGTAAATGTGGCCAGTCAGTCTACAGTCAGGTGTGAACGATGTTGTCAGTGGGCTTACTATCTAGTTTAAATGCTGTGGTCCATCTGTCCACAGTCTAGTGTAAATTCTTTGCTCAGTTAGTTCACAGTCTAGTGTAAATGTTGTTGTTAGCCGATCCAAAGCCTAGAGGAAATGCTGTGGTCAGTCGGTCAACAGTCTAGAGTAAACGTTGTAAGTCTGTCGACAGTCTAGTGGAAATGCTGTGGTTAGTATCTCCACAGCCTAGCGTAAATGATGAGGTCAGTTTCTTGTAATCGAGGCACTGAATGTTACACCGATGATAAGAAGCCTATTGTATGAAACATAAGAACTTTTCTTATTTTAGAAGACAGAGATAAGGAGAAGAAATGTTCCTTACATCTCTACCTGAAATATGGTTGTGTTATACTAGTAGTTGTGTATAGAAGATATACATGTGAAAAACACAAACAATATACTCTCATGTATCAGGAAGGTGTTATTACACCCCAGCAGGCCTAGAACTTATGTCTAAACCTACAATTATCCGTAATTAATATGAATATTAATTACCTGTTAGGAGATTTTTCCAATTCTCTTCTTGAAATCCACAAGGAAAAAATTTCACATTCCACCATCTCACTGGGCGTCAGTCACCTGTAAATAGTCAAAGGTGTGATAATATGTTCCTGCTACATGCTATAAACAAAGAAAAATATAACACACTAGGGACAAAATTACTTATTTCAGGTATAAGGACTGTGTTCAGTTTATTCTGAATCCTGTAGTCAGTCATTTGATAGTAGATTTCTGGTCTACTTGAAATGTGGTCAGGTATTCATCCGTTAGATTGAATTTAAACTCATGAATCTGAAAAAGGAATCAGTTTCCCCTGTTTTATAACATCAATCAAATAGGCAATCCCTTTATTTCTCCAGGTTTTAAATTCTCCCAAGTTCATTAACTCCAGTGAAAGGGAATGATGCCATATCGGAGTAAAGGGTATGATACCCTTTGCTCTAGTAATCTTTCTTAGCCACATGCAGCATGTACAGTTCACACCAAAGGACATATTGGTTGCAATTTCAGCTCATTCATGTTGGGAATATTAGATTCCAACATTGATAAAACACATGTGTATTTTTCTTAGCATATTAGTCTCCAAAGCTCTAACTTCATAAACATCCAAGTTTACAATTCTGACGTTGACATGCCAAGTACAACTTTATATTGGAAGACCTCAACCATCATGAATCGTCACAAAAGTTAATTACTCCTGCCTAAGCCGATTGTTTCCTGCTTCATATCACATAATATTATGCCAATATAAAGCTTGTCCCATTCTGCAAAAATTATGCCCACATACAGGGAAAATAATTCCTTGATATCAGCCAACACTTTTTTTTCTCATTGATCGTGTTTTTGTTCTGCTAAATATTATTTATGTTATTATCATGAAGGCTAATATGTAACAGACAAATGTCCCCCCTTATCTTATCTGCTACTGAAACCCCAGTCTTGTAGTTAGGGATTACATATAAGAAATATGGCAAATGACCCCCACTTCCATCTTGCTGCATGCAGTATAATAATATGAAGCTTTTACAGAACATGGAGACCTGAACAAAAATCTTTTCTGCTCAATACTTAGGATTTCCTTACCTCTCCTGTGTTCTCTAGTCCTCGTTCTCCCCTGCTGTTTGTGTGCACCCCTGTGATGACAACGGCCTGACTTGTAACCCCACAGCACCGAATTCTAACATTATGATATTAAGCCTCTATGACATCATAAAAGAAGAGAAGGAAAGGAACCTGGGGACGATGTTGTCCTGTGGACGCATACAGCCTGCTGCTTCCTTACCAGCAATTTACAAATGTTCATCTCTAAATTTCAGTTTGCAGTAGAGTAACATGTATCTGTTTTAAAAGCACATTTTTATCAAATAAAAAAAGATTTATCAATTTTTAAAAATGTTTAAAAAAGCTAAATTTGCTCCCTTCTTCGTAAGGTGTGGCAGTATTTTTTGCAGAAATATCGCTCATCAAAGCAAACAATCAGATTTCAGCTTTAATGTTATTGTCACTGGTAAAATATGTGACTGGTTGTAATAGGGCCTTGTGTAACCACCATAATTCCAAGAAGAGCAGGAGGTGTTAGAGGAGCTGAAACACACAGAATAAAGCCATGTATGACACATGTCTACAACAAATAGACCGCTCTGCAGACTGATTCATTCTCTATGTGACCGAATACAGCGATATCTCAGGCAGTTCAATAGAGAATGAATGGAGCAGAGGTTTATATGCTGCACCTCCAACCTGCTTTCTTGAGATCAGTGAGGGTCCTCGGGGTTGGATCTCCACCAATCAGAAAGTCATCACCTATCCTATGCTAGAAAATTAATGATGATATTTGGATGCAATCCGATCCAAGGTCCTTTTGTATTTGGGGTTATAAGTCCTTAATTACATTAGTTTAACTTGTTGTCCTATAGTTAGTATGTATTCTGATAATTCTAATTAATTATAGTAATTACCTGTCCAGTGTCACCTCTTCCACATCTTCATGCTTCACTGTAATTGTAGCAACTGCACAAGTGAATGGAAAATAGAGCTGAAAGTTCTAAGTGATTGTGACATCAACTATCTATGACATCATCAGTGATGACAAGCATAGGATGTGGAAAGGACATTGGATGATTACATAAAGTGTCACAATGGTGGAGGATGCACAAGAAATTATAAGAGCTGATATTTAAGGAGTTAATAAAAACCCACCTGGTCACCCCCCAATAATAATAACTGTCATACCGGCCTCCTCTGACGCTGCGGCCGCTTCTCCTATCAGTCCCGCTCTCTCCATTTCTCCTCGCCGCTCTCAGTGTCGCGCCGGTTCCCCGCGTCCTCTTCCTGCTGCTCGGGGATTTCGGCGTGGGGTGCGCGCTCCTCTTCCCTCCCGTCCTGTACCTGCTCCACACATGCGCCTTAGGACGCGGGCGTGCACTTCTTCCTCCAGTTAACCATTTCGGACCCTCCCTGCTCCTGTCTCTTCCAATCAGGTACTTCTTTGGGCTATATCAGGCCTCGCCTCCATAATGGAGGTGCCTGATTGTTGTGTGCAGTTTGTACCTTCGTTTGGCCCTGTCTGGTTCAGATCCTTTTCTGCTCCAGTCTGGTCCGTTTTCTCAGGCTCATTCTCCTCCTGTCTTCCCTCCGTTTTCCCAGCCTGTCTCCCTTGGTTCGTTCCTTCCTCCCCTCTCCCTTTTACTTTCATTCCCAAGATTTCTCCTCCACTTCCGCCCTTCCCTTCTGTCCTTTCCAGAGCCGTCCCTCTTGGTGCCAGCTGTTGCGGTATTGTTCCCCTCGGGCCTGCTCCCCAACTATCCCTGTATAGGGGTTGTCATCTCGGGTTTGCTCGCCCCTGGGTGTATCAGTACCGTGACCCAGAGGGTCCACTCTCTTTCCGGTTCTTCCGTCCTCACGGTCACTATAGGACTGCGCTCAGATTTCATCAGAGTGCAGTCAGATTGTCACAGTCTTCCGTCCTCACGGTCACTATAGGACTGCGCTCAGATTTCATCAGAGTGCAGTCAGATTGACTCAGTCTTCCGTCCTCACGGTCACTATAGGACTGCGCTCAGATTACATCAGAGTGCAGTCAGATTGTCACAGTACAATCAGGCCATGGACCCCGCTGGTGCCTCCGCAGTAACCCAGAAGGAGTTGTTGTTCTTACGGGAGAATCAGACCCGTATTATGTCTGTTATGAAGTCTATGGACTCTCGTTTAACCGCCCTATAGACTTCGGATCCTGGTAACGCCCCTCTGCTGGTGGGACTCCAGCAGGAGCTCGCACAGCAGCGAGATACCCAGTCCCATATTCTTACTTACATGGCATCGGTCGACGATCGCCTTCACTCTCTTCAGTCTGCCGCCGCTGCTTCTGCCTCTCATCGAGATCCTGTACCCCTTCCTCCTCCTCGTTTGGGAAAGCCCCCTCGATACAGCGGCGATCCCAAATTGTGTCGGGGTTTTTTGAACCAGTGCCGTCTACACTTCGAGCTCCTACCCCAGCAATATCCCTCTGATCGTGCTAAGGTGGCCTTTATTGTGTCCCATCTTGAGGGAGAAGCTCTGTCCTGGGTTAACCCCTTATGGGAGCGGGATGACCCGGTAGTTGCCAGTATACAGATTTTTCTGGACACATTTCGTAAGGTCTTTGATGAGCCAGGTCGGGTGGCATCTACCACTGAATCCCTCTTTAATCTTCTACAGGGGAACCTTACTGCTGGACAATACGCCATCCGCTTCCGGACACTTTCTTCTGAGCTTGGGTGGAATAACGAGGCATTGGTAGGGGATTTTTGGAGAGGGCTCTCGTCCAAGATTAAGGATGAGCTCACAGGTCGGGATACCCCTACTATCCTGGAGGACCTTATATCCCTGGCCACACGTATTGATTTACGTTTCCAGGAACGCTCTTGAGAATTAGTCAGGGAGAGGAGATCCTTTGGGACTAATTGGGTGCCTGGTTCCTCCTCGGTCAAGTCCTCTGCTTCTTCCGCTCCTGAACCTATGCAGGTGGATCGAGTTAGGTTGTCGGAGCAGCGTCGCAGGGAGAGGTTGGCGCAGGGCTTGTGTCTTTATTGCGGAGGGGTAAATCATTTCCTGCGTTCCTGTCCAGAGAGGCCGGGAAACTCCTCCACCTAGGCCAGGTAAGAGAGGCCTTCCTAGGTGATTCAAATTCCTCTCTACCCCTAACTATTTCAGCTTTGATTTCTGTAGGTCTTGAGCGTAGGTCTGTGGAGTCGTATGTGGACTCGGGGGCCGCTGGTAATTTCATTCGGCAGGAGGAGGTGAACAAATTTCGGATACCTGTGGTTACTCTTGAGACTCCGCGTTTTATTTCTGCAGTGGATGGCAGACCCCTACCTGTTTCCATCAAGATGGTCACTCTCGAGTTGGACATGCAGATTGGAGCTCTACACCAGGAGAGGATAGCATTTTATGTTCTGCCTAATCCTTCTCACGCTCTGCTCTTGGGTCTACCCTGGCTCAGGTCGCACGAGCCATTTCTTGATTGGCGCTCTGGAGAGATACTCCGCTGGGGTCATGGTTGTCATGAACGTTGTCTGCTGTCCGTCTCCCGTCCAGGTCTTCCCCAAGCACCCGTCAATCTTCCTAGTCTTCCCTCTGCCTATCTCTCGTTTGCCGATGTCTTTGATAAAAAGGAGGCGGAGTCTCTTCCTCCACACCGAGCCTATGACTGCCCTATCAAGTTAATTCCTGGATCTACCTTTCCCAAGGGAAGAACCTATCCGTTATCTCCGGCAGAGACCTTAGCCATGTCAGAATACATCCGAGAGAATTTAGCCAAGGGTTTCATCCGGAAGTCCTCTTCTCCAGCTGGAGCCGGTTTTTTCTTCGTTCGGAAAAAAGATGGATCCCTTCGGCCATGTATAGACTACCGAGGTCTGAATGCCATCACAGTCAAGAATAGGTATCCCCTACCGCTGATTCCTGAACTCTTCGACCGACTGAGAGGAGCCCGAATTTTCTCCAAACTAGATTTACGCGGAGCCTATAATTTGATCCGAATTCGCGCTGGAGACGAGTGGAAGACTGCCTTCAACACCCGGGATGGCCACTATGAATACCTGGTCATGCCCTTTGGTCTCTGTAACGCTCCAGCGGTCTTCCAGGAATTTGTGAATGAGATCTTCCGTGATCTACTGTATTCTTGTGTGGTGGTGTATCTTGACGACATCCTTATTTTTTCACCCGACTTGTCCTCTCACAGAAGAAGTGTTCGTCTGGTTCTACAGCGTCTTCGGGAGAATCGCCTCTACGCAAAGATCGAGAAGTGTTTGTTTGAACAGACTTCTTTGCCTTTCTTGGGATATATTATTTCTGACATGGGGTTGGAGATGGATCCTGAGAAACTATCTGCTGTACTTAAGTGGCCTCGTCCTATTGGAGTGAAGGCCATCCAACGATTTTTGGGCTTCGCCAACTACTATAGACAATTCATTCCGCATTTCTCTTCTGTGACCAAGCCTCTCGCCGCTCTTACCTGGAAAGGAGCGGTTCACAATGTTTGGCCTCCGGAGGCAGAAGACGCCTTTCTCTCCCTAAAAAGGGCCTTCACATCTGCTCCTGTTCTTCATCGGCCTGTGGCCAGCAGGCCTTTCATCCTTGAAGTGGATGCCTCCTCTTCAGGTTCTGGGACAACTCTCTCCCAAAGATCTCTCTCCGGTCGTCTGGTTCCTTGTGGGTTCTTCTCGAAGTCATTTTCGGAATGCAATTATTCAATTGGAGATCGAGAATTACTAGCTATAAAGATGGCACTACAGGAGTGGCGTTATCTCTTGGAAGGGGCCATTCATCCCTTTAAAATTTTCACAGACCACAAAAACTTGGCTTACATTCAATCCGCCTAAAGACTTAATTCCAGACAGGCCAGATGGTCTTTGTTCTTTTCTCGTTTTGATTTTAACCCTCCGTCACATACAACTGATCTGACAGGCGCTTCTCTTTTACTTTCATTTCTCCTTCCTCACCAGATTGTGAGGAAACCCCCTCCCTCCAGGTAGTCTCCTGTCTCTTGAAGGTCTGTGAAACCTGATATCACAGTTGGATTTCAGAGCTTCAGGGGAGAGGATATAGCTGCACAGATCTCTCAGACTCATTGTATGTGAATACGTCACATTCAGTAAGGTTGGTATTTTATGTTTTTATTCATCACAATAGTTTATTTAGCTTGTTTTATGAATGTATAGCACAAAATGTGAGGATATTTCATAAAAATAAGGGAGATTTTATAAAAGAAAGTGTGCTGCTCAGGCATATACAGTAGTTCCCTAACATATTCCTTCTCTTGCTTCAGATTATCTGCTGAAATGGAGAGGAAAATGTACAATTTATCCAAACAACTTGATGTTGAGGAAGTAACAAACATGCTGTTAGATGATAGAGACCTCACACTGAATGAGGATTTAGGAGAGGAAAGTGAGATTGATTCTCATGATGAGGTGGAAGAATGTGTCCTGGATTCTGAAACAGAGCAAGATGGTGACAGTGGTGAGGATGAAGAAGTTGGATCATATTATATTGGAAAAGATAAAAATACTAAATGGAACAAGAAGCTATTCCAGAAAAAACGTAGGGAACCTTTAAACATTATTACTCACCTTCCTGCAGTAATAGGAACTGCACGTAATGCAAAAACTGCAGTTGAATGCTGGAACAGTATATTTACAGATGACATTCTGGACTCTATTGTCACATATACCAACCAATATATAGACATTATAAAAGGACAAGTACATCTGCAACAGAACCATCAAGCCCACAGATGAAATAGAACTGCGTGCTTTTTTTGGATTACTGTACCTTGCAGGAGCTTATAGGGCAAATAGACAAAGTTTGGAGGAACTTTGGGGTAAAGATGGGGATGGAGTTGAAAAATTTAGCCTTGTTATGTCCATAAACAGATTCAAGATTCTAATTCGTTGCCTTCGGTTTGACGACAGAACTACCCGAACCGAACGCAAAACACATGACCGACTTGCTCCAATTCGTGATATATTTCAAAGATTTGTTGTAAACTGTAAACAAAGTTATTACCCTGGAGAGAATCTCACTATTGACGAAATGCTCCCTGGTTTTCGTGGTAGATGTGCCTTTCGTCAATATATTCCATCAAAGCCAAACAAATATGGAATAAAAATTTATGCCCTTGTTGATGCCAGTAAGACCTACACTTACAACCTGGAAGTTTATGCAGGAAAACAACCAGAAGGTCCTTACTGTGTGAGCAACAAACCCATTGATGTTGTAAAAAGACTGGCTAAACCCTTATTTGGATCGGGTCGCAATATTACAGCTGACAATTGGTTTACAAGTTGTGATCTGATTGATTATCTGAAAATTCAGAAGCTGTCATATGTGGGAACTGTAAGAAAAAACAAAAGGGAATTGCCGCCACAGGTTGTAAGTGTGAAAGAGAGACAACAGTACAGCAGTATGTTTGCATTCCATAATGGAAAGGCTTTAGTTTCCTATGTACCACATGCCAAAAAAATCGTACTTCTTCTATCAACACTTCATGATGATGCTGCCATCGATCCTGGGACTGGGGCAGAAAAAAACCGGAGATAATTACATTTTACAATGCCACCAAAGGGGGTGTGGATACAGCAGATCACATGTGCTCCACTTTCAACGTCAGCAGAAACATCAAACGCTGGCCAATGGTCATATTTTTTGCTATGTTGAATTTGGGTGGTATAAATTCACAAGTAATTTATCTTGAAAACAAGCTTGAACCACTCCGTAGACGATTGTATCTGAAAAAATTGGCCCATGAACTAGTACTTGGAGAGCTACGCAGGAGAAGCGTGAAAACAATCGGTATCCCCTCTCGCCTTCAAGTTCAGCTCAAAAGGTTCCGCCCAGAAGATGATGGTGAAAAGTCACCATCTGCACCACCTCACAAAAGAAGGAGATGCACCACCTGCCAAACGGAAAGCGGAACCAGAAGGCTTTCAAATTATGAATGTCTCAAATGTCATAAAGCAATTTGCCTGACACATGCAAAAATGGTGTGTAATTCTTGCTATTTGCTCTGCAAGTGTGACTTTTCTGGGGAAACCTCAGCATCTACTTCTGATTGAATATGTTTTTAATAGTACTTAAGGTACCTTAAAATTAAGTTTGTGTCGAACTGGGGACTATTTGGCGGGAGTTTTGAAAAGTTTGTATTTCATAGTTATTAGTTTTATGTTAAGTAAATTTTTTTTTTGCAACTGATTATGTGTAGTCTCTTTTATTACATCCCTATGAAGGTCACTGATCACTTTTAGAGCACTGAAATTGCAAACATTAGATATTATAGGTATTTTTCCAGCAGGCGCCTGACAGGCACATTGTATGTGAACTCGTTAGTCCGAATATTGTATGTGACGGAGGGTTAAGCTTCATTTTCGACCCGGAGATAAGAATTCTAAAGCGGATGCACTTTCCCGATCCTTGCAATCTCCCGAGACTGAAGAAGGTCCTTCACATATTATTGATCCTGCCAAAATCATCATGGTGGCTCCCTCTAACCTCCTCTCTGTTCCCCCTGGCAGAACTTTTGTCCCGTGTGACAAGAGAACAGAGGTATTGCATTGGGGACATTCTTCCAAAGTTGCTGGACATGTCGGCACCAAGAAGACTCTCGCTCTTCTCTCCCGGTACTATTGGTGGCCGTCTCTCCGACAAGATACTTTGGATTTTGTGGCCTCCTGCACGACTTGTGCTAAAAACAAAGTACCTAGAGAGCTACCTTCTGGTCTCCTGCATCCGTTACCCGTTCCCGAGGCCCCTTGGCAACAAATAGCTATGGATTTCGTTACAGATTTGCCTCGTTCCTCTGGATGCACAACCATCCTGGTGGTGGTGGATCGGTTCTCCAAGATGGCCCATTTCGTTCCATTGCCTGGATTACCCTCGGCTCCAGAATTGGCAAGAATTTTCATCCATCAGATCTTCAGATTACATGGACTTCCTCAGCGAATTGTGTCGGATCGAGGGGTCCAATTTACCTCCAAGTTCTGGAGAGCACTTTGTAAGCTCTTGGGCATTTCGCTGGATTTCTCCTCCGCCTATCATCTTCAGACCAACGGGCAAGTGGAACGGATAAATCAAATCTTGACCTCCTACCTCCGCAATTTTACCAACGCTCATCATGATGACTGGGTAACTCTTCTTCCTTGGGCTGAGTTTGCCCATAATAATCATCCTAGTGGGGCAACTTCTAAATCTCCATTCTTTGTGGTTTCTGGTCTGAACCCGGGAATACCTCTTCCTATGTCTTCCCCTTCTGGAGTGCCTGCAGCAGACACTTTTTCTTCTGAATTTTCCCAAATTTGGAGAGAGACCAAGGAGGCTCTCGTTCGGACTGCAGCCCAGATGAAGAGACACGCCGACAAAAGGAGGAGGGATCTTCCACCGTATCATCCTGGTGACAAGATCTGGCTTTCGACTAAACACATTCGCTTGAAGATTCCTTCCTACAAGTTGGGTCCTCGATACATCGGTCCCTTCGAGATTTTGGGACGTATTAACAACGTGGCCTATAGATTGAGATTGCTGGCTTCTCTCCGAGTCCCTAACGTCTTCCATGTCTCGCTCTTGAAACCTCTCATTCTTAATCGATTCTCTCCTGCACCCATGGACTCCCCTCAGCCCTTTCGCATTGACAATGATTTTGAAGTAAAGGATATTCTGGCCATGAAGAGGGTTAGAGGAAGGGTCTTCTATCTTATTGATTGGAAGGGGTTTGGTCCTGAGGAGAGGTCGTGGGAGCCTAGGGAAAACGTTAATGCTCCACGGATTTTGAGAAGATTCACAGCCAGTCTCGGAGGGGGGAGTCTTAGGAGGGGGGGTACTGTCATACCGGCCTCCTCTGACGCTGCGGCCGCTTCTCCTATCAGTCCCGCTCTCTCCATTTCTCCTCGCCGCTCTCAGTGTCTCGCCGGTTCCCCGCGTCCTCTTCCTGCTGCTCGGGGATTTCGGCGTGGGGTGCGCGCTCCTCTTCCCTCCCGTCCTGTACCTGCTCCACACATGCGCCTTAGGACGCGGGCGTGCACTTCTTCCTCCAGTTAACCATTTCGGACCCTCCCTGCTCCTGTCTCTTCCAATCAGGTACTTCTTTGGGCTATATCAGGCCTCGCCTCCATAATGGAGGTGCCCGATTGTTGTGTGCAGTTTGTACCTTCGTTTGGCCCTGTCTGGTTCAGATCCTTTTCTGCTCCAGTCTGGTCCGTTTTCTCAGGCTCATTCTCCTCCTGTCTTCCCTCCGTTTTCCCAGCCTGTCTCCCTTGGTTCGTTCCTTCCTCCCCTCTCCCTTTTACTTTCATTCCCAGGATTTCTCCTCCACTTCCGTCCTTCCCTTCTGTCCTTTCCAGAGCCGTCCCTCTTGGTGCCAGCTGTTGCGGTATTGTTCCCCTCGGGCCTGCTCCCCAACTATCCCTGTATAGGGGTTGTCATCTCGGGTTCGCTCGCCCCTGGGTGTATCAGTACCGTGACCCAGAGGGTCCACTCTCTGTCCGGTTCTTCCGTCCTCACGGTCACTATAGGACTGCGCTCAGATTTCATCAGAGTGCAGTCAGATTGTCACAGTCTTCCGTCCTCACGGTCACTATAGGACTGCGCTCAGATTTCATCAGAGTGCAGTCAGATTGTCTCAGTCTTCCGTCCTCACGGTCACTATAGGACTGCGCTCAGATTACATCAGAGTGCAGTCAGATTGTCACAATAACACTATACTACACACAGCTTCTTAATTGGAAGTCTGTCTGATCATAGCTTTATTGAATGATGATTGATTCAACATGGTGAATATAAGAATTATTAAAAAGAAAAGTATAAACTACCCTGTAGTCAGAGTTCTTGGCAATGATGGCTTCATCATGAAATGCCAAAATCTGAAAAATCCCGTGTACATTTCTACTTATGCTGACCAGTTGTACAGATACATTCAAGATTATTTTCCACCACTACCCGATAAAACCACCAACCAGCTTCAGTGGTATACAATGGCTGCGTACATAGCCCCAAAACATCACCCATCACCTATCCAACCTTAACTGGTCAACTTAGAAAGTGGAACATTATGTAATGGATAAAATACATGCAATGCACAATGCAATACATACATACAATGTAATGAAGCAGCTTCCTCTACCTGAGTTACATTCCGCAAAACCTAGTACAAATTTTCAAATAAAAAATGAATATATATATGTATATTTGCCAAGCCTCTGTCAATCAGTTCAGAGGGCAGCCAACACATGTATATAGGTGTGTTCATTTGGAATGACATCACAGGATGTTTAAAAAATAACAGAAATAAAAACCACAAGTGAAAACATGAGAAAATATACATATAGTGATATACTGTCAATAATATTGAACACATCTGCATCATTTTGCAAATAAACCAAAACAATTGTTTGCTTAAACATGGGACCGATGTGCACAGATGATCATACTTAGTGTTATGTATATAATATTTTTTTTTTCCAAGGAATAAGGGCAAGTTGGACACACTTTCTTTTCCACTGTTCCACTAGGAACTGTAACATCATCCGCAAAACACATATTTTATTTTGCACTACTACCCGACCCATACGCTGCATTGTCCACATATCCAGACCTTCATTTCCGCTAAGTAAATATCATTAACCTCTTCCTGACCAATCCTTTCATGCGCACTCTATGCAGGGCCGTATTTGCCACTAGGCACCTTAAAGACCTTGCCGTTTTTTGCAATTCTGACCAGTGTCCCTTTATGAGGTAATAACTCAGGAACGCTTCAACGGATCCTAGCGGTTCTGAGATTGTTTTTTCGTGACATATTGGGCTTCATGTTAGTGGTAAATTTAGGTCAATAAATTCTGCGTTTATTTGTGATAAAAACGGAAATTTGGCGAAAATTTTGAAAATTTTGCAATTTTCACATTTTGAATTTTTATTCTGTTAAACCAGAGAGATATGTGACACAAAATAGTTAATAAATAACATTTCCCACATGTTTACTTTACATCAGCACAATTTTGGAAACAAAATTTTTTTTTGTTAGGAAGTTATAAGGGTTAAAATTTGACCAGCGATTTGTCATTTTTACAACGAAATTTACAAAACCATTTTTTTTAGGGACCACCTCACATTTGAAGTCAGTTTGAGGGGTATATATGGCTGAAAATACCCAAAAGTGACACCATTCTAAAAACTGCACCCCTCAAGGTACTCAAAACCACATTCAAGAAGTTTATTAACCCTTCAGGTGCTTCACAGCAGCAGAAGCAACATGGAAGGAAAAAATGAACATTTAACTTTTTAGTCACAAAAATTATCTTTTAGCAACAATTTTTTTATTTTCCCAATGGTAAAAGGAGAAACTGAACCACGAAAGTTGTTGTCCAATTTGTCCTGAGTACGCTGATACCTCATATGTGGGGGTAAACCACTGTTTGGGCGCACGGCAGGGCTTGGAAGGGAAGGAGCGCCATTTGACTTTTTGAATCAAAAATTGGCTCCACTCTTTAGCGGACACCATGTCACGTTTGGAAAGCCCCCGTGTGCCTAAAAATTGGAGCTCCCCCACAAGTGACCCCATTTTGGAAACTAGACATCCCAAGGAACTTATCTAGATGCATAGTGAGCACTTTGAACCCCCAGGTGCTTCACAAATTGATCCGTAAAAATGAAAAAGTACTTTTTTTTCACAAAAAAATTCTTTTAGCCTCAATTTTTTCATTTTCACATGGGCAACAGGATAAAATGGATCCTAAAATGTGTTGGGCAATTTCTCCTGAGTACACCAATACCTCACATGTGGGGGTAAACCACTGTTTGGGCACATGGTAAGGCTCGGAAGGGAAGGAGCGCCATTTGACATTTTGAATGAAAAATTATTTCCATCGTTAGCGGACACCATGTCGAGTTTGGATAGCTCCTGTGTGCCTAAACATTGGCGCTCCCCCACAAGTGACCCCATTTTGGAAACTAGACCCCCCAAGGAACTTATTTAGATGCCTAGTGAGCACTTTAAACCCTCAGGTGCTTCACAAATTGATCTGTAAAAATGAAAAAGTACTTTTTTTTCACAAAAAAATTCTTTTCGCCTCAATTTTTTCATTTTCACATGGGCAGTAGGATAAAATGGATCATAAAATTTATTGGACAATTTCTCCCGAGTACGCCGATACCTCATATGTGGGGGTAAACCACTGTTTGGGCACTCGGCAGGGCTCGGAAGGGAAGGCGCGCCATTTGACTTTTTGAATGGAAAATTAGCTCCAATTGTTAGCGGACACCATGTCGCGTTTGGAGAGCCCCTGTGTGCCTAAACATTGGAGCTCCCCCACAAGTGACCCCATTTTGGAAACTAGACCCCCCAAGGAACTTATCTAGATGCATATTGAGCACTTTAAACCCCCAGGTGCTTCACAGAAGTTTATAACGCAGAGCCATGAAAATAAAAAATAATTTTTCTTTCCTCAAAAATGATTTTTTAGCCTGGAATTTCCTATTTTGCCAAGGATAATAGGAGAAATTGGACCCCAAATATTGTTGTCCAGTTTGTCCTGAGTATGCTGATACCCCATATGTGGGGGTAAACCACTGTTTGGGCGCACGGCAGGGCTCGGAAGGGATGGCATGCCATTTGGCTTTTTAAATGGAAAATTAGCTCCAATCATTAGCGGACACCATGTCACGTTTGGAGAGCCCCTGTGTGCCTAAACATTGGAGATCCCCCAGAAATGACACCATTTTGGAAACTAGACCCCCAAAGGAACTAATCTAGATGTGTGGTGAGGACTTTGAACCCCCAAGTGCTTCACAGAAGTTTATAACGCAGAGCCATGAAAAAAAAAAAAAAATTATTTTCTCAAAAATGATCTTTTAGCCTGCAATTTTTTATTTTCCCAAGGGTAACAGAAGAAATTTGACCCCAAAAGTTGTTGTCCAGTTTCTCCTGAGTACGCTGATACCCCATATGTGGGGGTAAATCACTGTTTGGGCACATGCCGGGGCTCGGAAGTGAAGTAGTGACGTTTTGAAATGCAGACTTTGATGGAATGCTCTGTGGGCGTCACGTTGCGTTTGCAGAGCCCCTGATGTGGCTTAACAGTAGAAACCCCCCACAAGTGACCCCATTTTGGAAACTAGACCCCCAAAGGAACTTATCTAGATGTGTGGTGAGCACTTTGAACCCCCAAGTGCTTCATAGAAGTTTATAATGCAGAGCCGTGAAAATAATAAATACGTTTTCTTTCCTCAAAAATAATTATTTAGCCCAGAATTTATTATTTTCCCAAGGGTTACAGAAGAAATTGGACCCCAAAAGTTGTTGTCCAGTTTCTCCTGAGTACGCTGATACCCCATGAGTGGGGGTAAACCACTGTTTGGGCACACGTCGGGGCTCAGAAGGGAAGTAGTGACTTTTGAAATGCAGACTTTGATGGAATGGTCTACGGGTGTCACGTTGCGTTTGCAGAGCCCCTGGTGTGCCTAAACAGTAGAAACCCCCCACAAGTGACCCCATTTTAGAAACTAGACCCCCCAAGGAACTTATCTAGATATGTGGTGAGCACTTTGAACCCCCAAGTGCTTCACAGACGTTTACAACGCAGAGCCGTGAAAATAAAAAATCATTTTTCTTTCCTCAAAAATTATGTTTTAGCAAGCATTTTTTTAGATTCACAAGGGTAACAGGAGAAATTGGACCCCAGTAATTGTTGCGCAGTTTGTCCTGAGTATGCTGGTACCCCATATGTGGGGGTAAACCACTGTTTGGGCACACGTCGGGGCTCGGAAGTGAGGGAGCACCATTTGACTTTTTGAATACGAGATTGGCTGGAATCAATGGTGGCGCCATGTTGCGTTTGGAGACCCCTGATGTGCCTAAACAGTGGTAACCCCTCAATTCTACCTCCAACACTAACCCCAATACACCCCTAACCCTAATCCCAACTGTAGC
The DNA here is from genome assembly GCF_032444005.1 of Ranitomeya imitator. Lineage (NCBI taxonomy): Eukaryota > Metazoa > Chordata > Amphibia > Anura > Dendrobatidae > Ranitomeya > Ranitomeya imitator. The sequence goes on from NC_091284.1 coordinate 717,335,839, forward strand.
CATAACCCTAATCACACCCCTAACCACAACCCTAACCCCAACACACCCCTAACCCTAACCACAACCCTAATTCCAACCCTAACCCTAAGGCTATGTGCCCACGTTGCGGATTCGTGTGAGATATTTCCGCACCATTTTTGAAAAATCCGCGGGTAAAAGGCACTGCGTTTTACCTGCGGATTTTCCGCGGATTTCCAGTGTTTTTTGTGCGGATTTCACCTGCGGATTCCTATTGAGGAACAGGTGTAAAACGCTGCGGAATCCGCACAAAGAATTGACATGCTGCGGAAAATACAACGCAGCGTTTCCGCGCGGTATTTTCCGCACCATGGGCACAGCGGATTTGGTTTTTCATATGTTTACATGGTACTGTAAACCTGATGGAACACTGCTGCGAATCCGCAGCCAAATCCGCACCGTGTGCACATAGCCTAATTCTAAAGGTATGTGCACACGCTGCGGAAAACGCTGCGGATCCGCAGCAGTTTCCCATGAGTTTACAGTTCAATGTAAACCTATGGGAAACAAAAATCGCTGTACACATGCTGCGGAAAAACTGCACGGAAACGCAGCGGTTTACATTCCGCAGCATGTCACTTCTTTTGTGCGGATTCCGCAGCGGTTTTACAACTGATCCAATAGAAAATCGCAGTTGTAAAACCGCAGTGAAATGCGCAGAAAAAAACGCCATAAATCCGCAGCGGTTTAGCACTGCGGATTTATCAAATCCGCAGCGGAAAAATCCGCAGAGGACCAGAATACGTGTGCACATACCGAAACCCTAACCCTAGCCCTAACCCTACCCCTACCCCTAGCCCTAACCCTAACCCTAACCCTACCCCTACCCCTAACCCTAACCCTATTCTAACATTAGTGGGAAAAAAAAAATTCTTTATTTTTTTATTGTCCCTACCTATGGGGGTGGCAAAGGGGGGGGGGGGGTCATTTATTATTTTTTTTATTTTGATCACTGAGAGAGATTATATCTCAGTGATCAAAATGCACTTTGGAACGAATCTGCCGGCCGGCAGATTCGGCGGGCGCACTGCACATGCGCCCACCATTTTGGAAGATGGCGGCGCCCAGGGAGAAGACGGACGGGACCGGTAAGTATGATGGGGTGGGAGGGGGGGACCACGGGGGGGGGGATCGGAGCACGGGGGGGGGGATCGGAGCACGGGGGGGGGGATCGGAGCACGGGGGGGGGAATCGGAGCGCGGGAGGAGTGGAACGGAGCACGGGGGGGCTGGAATGGAGCACGGGGGGCTGGAATGGAGCACGGGGGGTGGAACGGAGCACGGGGGGGGGGGGTGGATCGGAGTGCAGGGGGGGTGATTGGAGCACGGGGGGGGTGATTGGAGCACGGGGGGAGCGGACAAGAGCACGGGGGGGAGCGGAGCACAGGACAGAGGGGAGCCGGAGCAGTGTACCGGCCAGATCGGGGGGCTGCGGGGGCGATCGGTGGGGTGGGGTGGGGGCACATTAGTATTTCCAGCCATGGCCGATGATATTTCAGCATCGGCCATGGCTGGATTGTAATATTTCACCCGTTATAATAGGTGAAATATTACAAATCGCTCTGATTGGCTGTTGAAAGTGAAACTGCCAATCAGAGCGATCGTAGCCACGAGGGGGTGAAGCCACCCCCCCTGGGCTAAACTACCACTCCCCCTGTCCCTGCAGATCGGGTGAAATGGGAGTTAACCCTTTCACCCGGCCTGCAGGGACGCGATCTTTCCATGACGCCGCATAGGCGTCATGGGTCGGATTGGCACCGACTTTCATGACGCCTACGTGGCGTGATAGGTCGGGAAGGGGTTAATAAGTCCCGGCCCGGGTCAAAAATGCGCCCGACGGCCCCGCCTACCCCCCCCGCCTCCGAGTCCCCCCAGGCCCACACCTCCGAGTCCCCCCGCCTCCAAGTCCCACCCACCCTCCCTGAAGACGATACTCACCTGCTCCAGCGATGCCTGGTCTCAGCGTCTGTAGCGCGTCCTGAGTGAGCGGTCACGTGGCACCGCTAATTAAGGTCATGAATATGCACATATTCATGACCTTAATTAGCGGTACCACATGACCGCTCACTCAGGAAGAAGGCGCTGCGGCACCGCGGGACAGAGCCGGAGCCGGAGGGATGTCGGCGCGGGGTGTGGGACAGACAGGCAGCTGACAGGTGAGTATGAGGGATGAGGGATGGGGGGAGGATGGTAAGCCACCCGCGCCATGCAAGATGGCCCGGGAGATGGAGCGGGGAGGGGGTGGAGAGATGAGCCATGCATAGGGAGGGGAGGGGAGGGGAGGGGGAATTATGAGCGCCATCAGCCATGCATAGGGGGGGGGAATTATGAGCGCCATCAGCCATGCATAGAGAGGGGGGGGAGCGCCATCAGCCATACATAGGGGGGGGGGAGCGCCATCAGCCATGCATAGGGAGGGGGGGGAATTATGAGCACCATCAGCCATGCATAGGGAGGGGGGGGGAATTATGAGTGCCATCAGCCATGTATAGGGAGGGGGGGAATTATGAGTGCCATCAGCCATGCATAGGGAGGGGGGGGGGAATTTTGAGCGCCATCAGCCATGCATAGGGAGGGAGGGGGGGGGGAATTATGAGCCATCAGCCATGCATAGGGAGGGAGGGGGGAATTATGAGCCATCAGCCATGCATAGGGAGGGAGGGGGGGAATTATGAGCCATCAGCCATGCATAGGGGGGGAGGGGGGAATTGTGAGCCATCAGCCATGCATAGGGAGGGAGGGAGGGGGGGGAATTATGAGCCATCAGCCATGCATGGGGGGGGGGAATTATGAGCCATCAGCCATGCATAGGGAGGGGGGGGAATTATGAGCGCCATCAGCCATGCATAGGGAGGGGGGGGGAATTATGAGTGCCATCAGCCATGCATAGGGAGGGGGGGGGAATTATGAGTGCCATCAGCCATGCATAGGGAGGGGGGGGGAATTATGAGTGCCATCAGCCATGCATAAGGAGGGAGGGGGGGGGGAATTATGAGCCATCAGCCATGCATAGGGAGGGAGGGGGGGGAATTATGAGCCATCAGCCATGCATAGGGGGGAGGGGGGAATTGTGAGCCATCAGCCATGCATAGGGAGGGATGGAGGGGGGGAATTATGAGCCATCAGCCATGCATAGGGAGGGGGGGGAATTATGAGCCATCAGCCATGCATAGGGAGGGGGGGGGAATTATGAGCCATGCATACAGGAGGAGGGGAGGGGGATATGAGCCATGGCCATTATACAATATGGAGCATCATGTGGGGTCATTATACAGTATGGAGCATCATGTGGGGTCATTATACAGTATGGAGCATCATGTGGGGTCATTATACAGTATTGAGCATCATGTGCGGTCATTATAAAGTATGGAGCATCATGTGCGGTCTAATACAGTATTGAGCATCATGTGCGGCCATTATACAGTATGGAGCATCATGTGTGGTCATTATACAGTATTGAGCATCATGTGCGGTCATTATACAGTATGGAGCATCATGTGCGGCCATTATACAGTATTGAGCATCATGTGGGGCCATTATAAAGTATGGAGCATCATGTATGGCCATTATACAGTATGGAGCATCATGTGCGGTCATTATACAGTATTGAGCATCATGTGTGGCCATTATACAGTATTGAGCATCATGTGTGGTCATTATACAGTATTGAGCATCATGTGAGGTCATTATACAGTATGGAGCATCATGTATGGCCATTATACAGTATGTGGAGCACTGCGTTGCCATTATACAGTATGGAGCATCATGTGTGGTCATTATACAGTATTGAGCATCATGTGAGGTCATTATACAGTATTGAGCATCATGTAGGGCCATTATACAGTATGGAGCATCATGTGTGGCCGTTATACAGTATGGAGCATCATGTGTGGCCGTTATACAGTATTGAGCATCATGTAGGGCCATTATACAGTATGGAGCATCATGTAGGGCCATTATACAGTATGTGGAACACTGCGTGGCCATATTTTCTCTAGTCACCTTCCACGACGGCATATGGAGGTTGTCTCTTTGCCCTAATGGGGAACAGGAAACACAAGAGAGGTTAAAAGCACCTCCCACCTCCCACTCACCAGTGTCTTTCCTGTTCCCCATGGGACAGGGAGAGGTTTCCATATGCTGTAGTGGCCAGTGACTACAGTTATTCTTCAGGTCTTACCTGTGTTTCAGCCGGGCAGCTGGGGTCGCCTCGGGCCTCTCCGTGTGCTGCTCCCGTCGTCCTGCTTGTCAGGTACCTCGGGACCCCTCCCGGCCTTCCTGCGCCCCCGCGAGGGTAAAGCAGGCCGGGATCCCCAGCCGGGATCCTCTCTGAGCTTCCCGGCTTCCTCCCTCCATGGTGCTCGGTTCGGCTTTCCGGAAGTGGCGTCAGCGGTCGCGCGCGCGTCACTTCCGGTTTTCGTATCTCCCTGAAGCCAGCTCTTCCGGGTTTCGCCGGCGGCGGTGTCGGTGCCAATGGCGTCCCACACGTGGATCCTGGAGGAGGAGGGGAAATCCTATCGCTGGAGGCAGGTGCTAGGAGACCTACTCCATTAAAGCCTGCTGAACCACCACTGAAGGTAAGACTATAATCTCTTCAGTATGGATGGTTCTTTGTGCCCTGCGTCTGCAGAGCCCAGCGCTACCCCTGCTACTGTGAGTATGCAGGGACTGGATCCGGGAGGTAGTTACTTAGGGGTAGCTCCTCATTCTTCTCTCCCTCTCTGTTTCAGGGAGAAAAGTCTGCCCCTAGAGCTGCTATTAGGAAGAAGTGTCCGGTCTGTTCTGCAAAGCTCCCTCCTACCTGGGATAAAAAACTATGTCAGCCATGCACTGACAGGATAGTAAAAGCCGAGCAACCATCCCTTCTAGATGAGATACGCTCTCTTGTTAAACAGGAGGTACAATCTTCCTTGGCAGCCTTCACACCTCCACCCCCGCCTCCGCCACCACATTCCCCAGCTAAGAAGAGGAAGATTCAGGTCGTAGAATCGGATTCGGATTCAGACCACTCTTTTTCTTCATCTGCTAGCTGGGAAGATCCAGCATCCCCTAAGGCTGAGGTCAGGAAATACCTCTTCTCCTCGGATTATATTGAGGACCTGGTGTCTGCTGTTCGTAACACCATGGGGCTTGAAGAGGAACCTGTACCACAGTCCATACAGGATCATATGTTTGGTGGGCTCAGATCAGAGAAAAAGGCAGGATTCCCCATTCATGCAAATGTTATTAATATGATTGAGCAAGAGTGGGAACTCCCTGAGAAGCGCCTTAATATGTCTTCTGAGATGAAACATAGATTTCCTCTAGAAGGTGACCTTGTCAAACTCGACATTCCCAAGGTGGATGTGCAGGTGGCCAGAGTCGCCAAAAGAACTGCACTCCCCTTTGAGGATGCGTCGCAGTTGAAAGACCCTATGGATAGGAAGATTGAGAGTCTCCTGAAGAAATCATGGGAGTCTTCTTCTTCTGTCCTCAAGGCTAATATTGCCTCTACCTGTGTAGCGAGGACCCTTTCCTGCTGGCTGGAGAAATTAGAATCGCACATTTCTCAGGGTACCTCCAGAAGTGAGATGTTGGATTCTCTCCCTATCTTACATAAGGCTACTGGGTTTCTGGCGGATGCTTCTCTGGAATCCGTTAGAATTGCCGCCAGATCTTTAGTGCTCTCTAACTCTGCCAGAAGAGCTCTCTGGCTTAAATTATGGAGTGGTGACATCACGTCTAAGGCCAAGTTATGTGCCATCCCCTTTAAGGGAGACTGTGTTTGGTCCAGCTTTAGACGACATTTAGGATAAAGCGACCGACAAGAAAAAGGCGCTCCCGGAGCAAAAACAACCAAGGAAACGGTTTTTTCGTGCCCCACTGTCTCAGCCCTCTCAGCTGAGGGGTAAAGGCAAAACCGGCAGGTGGAGCTATGCTAAAGGCAGAGGGAAAAATATCTTCGTCCCTCAACAACAGCAGCAGCAGCAACAGTCATTCCAGCAAGATAAACAATGACTCCGACCTGGTGGGGGGAAGACTCTCAAAATATGTGGATCAGTGGGAAAACATCACCAGCTCCCACTGGGTCCTCAATGTTATCAAGGAGGGCCTATTGATCGAGTTAACTTCCCCCCCTAATCTAAAGATTACCACCCCCTCAACGAGGGATCACAAACTGTTAACATTGGGTCTCAGAGACCTTTTAAGATCAAATGTGATCTCCCCAGTTCCACAATCAGAATAGGGTCAGGGACATTATTCCCGTTTATTCCTGGTACCAAAACCATCAGGGGAAGTACGTATCATCATAAATCTAAAGGGTCTGAATCAATATGTAAAATATCGAAGATTCAAGATGGAGTCTGTAAAATCAGCCATTCCTTTAATACATCAGCACGCCTTTATGGCGACAATCGACCTGAAGGATGCGTATTTTCATATCCCTATTCACCCGAGACACAAAAAATATCTCAGGTTTGCGATTCAGGGGAATCATCAGGTGGAGCACTATCAGTTTGGAGTCCTTCCCTTCGGCATCTCATCAGCTCTGAGAGTATTCTCCAAAGTAATGGCGGAAGCAGTGTCATTCATTCGGAGACAAGGGGTTTGTATAGTGCCCTATCTGGACGATCTGCTGATAGTGGCTCCCACCAAAATGACCCTGGTATCTCATGTATCAACCACATTAGAGATATTGAAGTCTCTGGGTTGGATACCGAACATAAAGAAATCCCAGCTTCAACCCTCAAGAACCAGAAAGTTTTTGGGAGTAATCCTGGACTCGGAAAAACAGATGTCCTTCCTTCCAGAAGATCACAGACTACCATTAGTAGTAAAGGTCAAGAAATACAAAGAAATGAGATCTCCCACACTCCGGGAAGGAATGTCACTATTAGGCTCCATGACAGCCTGCATTCAGTCGGTGGCTTGGGCTCAAGCCCACTCAAGAATTCTCCAGACCCATGTGCTAGACAATTGGGATGGTCGTCCTGGCTCTTTAAACAAAAAGATTCAAACTCCAGGTCGAGTGAAAGCATCATTAACGTGGTGGATGAAGTCCGAAAACCTTCGCAGGGGCGTGAGTTGGATTCAATTCCCGTTAACCACGATCAAATCAGATGCCAGCAAGAGAGGCTGGGGAGCCATGATAAATCATGTTCCTTATCAGGGTCTTTGGGACCCGTCAATCAGAGAGAGATCGTCAAACTTCCGAGAACTCAAAGCTGTGGAAGAAGCTCTCCTTGCAGCAAATCGTCAACTCTCTGGACAACATGTCCAGATATACTCGGACAACATGACCACGGTGGCTCACCTCAGACATCAGGGCAGTACAAAATTCACCAGTCTAAAAAAGATCTCTGCCCGAATCTTTGCCTGGGCCGAGAAACATTTACTGTCTCTGACGGCAACTCACCTAAAAGGTACTGCCAATTTTCAGGCAGATTATTTGAGCCGATAGGATATTCACCCAGGCGAATGGAGTCTGGATCGGCTAACTTTCAACTTACTGGTAAACAGATGGGGTCTCCCGGAAGTCGACCTCTTTGCTTCTCACCAGAATGCGAAAGTAGAAACATTTTTTTCCATGGATCCAAGAGGAAATCCCAGAGCAGTAGACGCCTTAGTTCAAGATTGGCATTTTCATCTGGCGTACGCATTTCCGCCCATTCCGATTCTTGCAAAGGTGCTACGGAAAATTTGGATAGAAAAGACTCCAACTATTTTGGTTGCTCCATTTTGGCCCAAGAGAAGTTGGATTATTCAACTTCAGGTGGACGGACCGATAATGTTACCGATAAAGGTCAATCTCCTTTCTCAGGGCCCAGTTCTTCACTCGAATCCTCAGAGGTGGAATTTAGCGGCGTGGTTTCTGAAGCCAATGTGCTGAGAGCGAAAGGGTTATCAAACCCTGTTATAGCTACTCTACAAAAATCCAGAAAACCGGTAACAAATGCTAGTTATAATAAAATCTGGAAAAAATTTTCATCTTTTTGTCTGCCTAACCCTCCAGACCCTCTCAGGCCAGATATACCTAAGATATTAGACTTTTTACAAAGAGGCCTAGAAATTGGTCTGAAACCCAGTACTCTGAAAGACCAGGTCTCTGCGCTCAGTTCCATCTTTGATCAAGATCTAGCAGGACATCGCTGGATTAAAAGGTTCATGACCTCAGCAAACAGAATAAACCCTAGGAAGCAAGTTATAGTTCCTCCATGGGATCTCAATGTTGTGCTTCAAGGCCTTACAGGTCCACCGTTTGAACCTTTGTCTACCTGTTCCCCGCAAAATCTCGCCTACAAAACTGTTTTCTTGGTAGCTATAACTTCAGCTAGAAGAGTGGGTGAATTACAGGCCTTGTCTATAAGAGAACCTTATCTACTGGCTAGAGAAGATTCAATAATACTCCGTCTTGATCCCTCTTTCCTCCCAAAAGTGGTCTCTGAATTCCATCGTTCTCAAGAGATAGTGCTACCAACCTTTTGCAATAATCCTGCAAACTCTGAGGAAAGAAAATTTAATACTCTCGATGTTAGACGTATCCTGCTACATTATCTGGATCAAACCAGTGCTCTTAGAGTTGATCACAACCTTTTTGTCCACTCTTCAGGACAAAATAAGGGGAAGAAGGTAGCCAAGAGTACCATTGCTACATGGATTAAAAAAGCCATAACAGAAGCTTACCTTGCTCAAAATAAACTACCTCTGGTAGGAATCAAGGCCCATTCAACTAGATCTACGTCGGTCTCCTGGGCAGAGAGAGCAGGCGCATCTCCAGAGCAGATCTGCAGGGCAGCTAAGTGGTCATCACTCCATACCTTCTCCAAACATTATAGATTTACAACATATAGTATTATCCAATAGAGATTTAGTCTTCGGCCGCAAGGTTCTTCAGGCCGTTGTCCCTCCCTAGTGCCAATTAGTTGGTATTCCTCCATATGCCGTCGTGGAAGGTGACTAGAGAAAATAGAATTATTCTTACCGTTAATTCGGTTTCTAGGAACCTTCCACGACGGCGCTAATTTCCCACCCTCTATATTTCCTGGATTAATTCTGGGACTCAGAAGGTAAACCAGTGCTATGGTTTCAGTTATAAGTCACTGGTGAGTGGGAGGTGGGAGGAGCTTTTAACCTCTCTTGTGTTTCCTGTTCCCCATTAGGGCAAAGAGACAACCTCCATATGCCGTCGTGGAAGGTTCCTAGAAACCGAATTAACGGTAAGAATAATTCTATTTTTTTGGTTTTAATTATTGTATATGAAACAGTGTGATCAGCAGTGCTGAATGGGTGTGGTTGGGACTTGGATATGGGTGTGATTACTTGTGAAATGGGTGTGGTCAGAGGCGTGGCCCAAAATTTGCCGTGGCGCACTACGTGCGCCGCAACCTTTACACCTTTTTCCCTTCTTCAAAAGTTGGGAGGTATGGTACCGCATATCCCAGATCACAGCAAGTACCGCAAATCCCATAGGGAATGAATGAAACCAAACGCAGTGTTGCCGTAAGTGATCCGTTACGCGGCAGATGCAGAAAAACTGCCCGATCTGCTGCAAAAGGCGACTTTCACATCAGCGATTCTTGCCAAAGTCACTGCGGATAGTGTCATACTCACCAATGGGGGAGGCAGCACTAAAAGTGCCTAGGGCAGCAGAAACTCTAAATACGGCCCTGACTCTATGCCTATCCTGTGTCTGCTACCATGCTCATAAAAAAAAAAGACGATCTTGAGGCTTCACAATTTTACTTGGAAGCCAGTAATCTGGATGCAGATATTTGTGAGCTGGTGTTGGACTTGTTGCGATTCATACTCACACACAAAAAAATCTGTCAATTCACTTTTACATGTATCTTCTGCACATCTGGGCTCCAAAATCAATGCTATTCCTACTGGCCAATTTCTTTGGGCTCAGAGAATTTGCTCTTCAGATGCTTTGTTTGAGGGACAGGCCAGAGACTTTGGCAGAGATTCAGGGATCGGGGATACAGCAACAGGAGTATTAAAAAAGCCTATTTAAGAGCTAAAAAAACATCAAGAGTGGATCTCTTTGTCCCACAAAGAAGCAAATATAAAGAAAAAAATGATGGTACATGCTTTATCTCCACATACAATCAGCAGTGGGAAATGATGCAAACCACTCTCAAAAAACATTTTAATGACGCCATGCAGAGGCAGAAATTTGAAAGACAGTTTGGTGTCTAGTCATTATGTTTCAAAATCTCCCTCCTTTTTTTAGAGTAAGGGGAAAAGGAAAGGATTCTTTCTATGTGGCAACTGCCTGGCTTGTAAAAATCATAAAAGATCCACGTACTTCGTGTCATCGGACGGCCTCAAGACCTTTGATATTAGGGATTATATCACATGTACTACCACTAGTGTTGAGCATTCCGATACTGCAAGTATCGGGTATCTGCCGATATTTGCTGTATCGGAATTCCGATACCGAGTTCCGATATTTTTGTGATATCGGAATCGGCGTGTGCGGTGCGTATGGTTCCAAGGGTCTGGAGGAGAGGAAACTCTCCTTCAGGCCCTGGGATCCATAATAATGTAAAAAATAAAGACTAAAAATAAAAAATATGGATATACTCCCCCCTCCGACGAACCCTGGCTGTCACCGCTGCAAGCGTCCGCCTCCGTTCCTGAGAATGCAGAGAGTGAAGGACCTTCGATGATGTCATGGTCACGTGAGCGGTCACCTGACCGCGATGTCATTGAAGGTGCTTCACTCTCTGCATTTTCAGGAACGGAGGCGGACGCTTGCAGCGGTGACAGCCAGGGTCCTTCGGAGGGATGAGTATATCTATATTTTTTATTCTTTATTTTTTACATTAATATGGATCCCAGGGCCTGAAGGAGAGTTTCCTCTCCTTCAGACCCTGGGAACCATCCAGGATACATTCTGATATTTGTGTCCCATTGACTTGCATTGGTATCGGTATCGGCGATATCCGATATTTTTTGGATATCGGCCGATACCATCCGATACCGATACTTTCAAATATCGGAAGGTATCGCTCAACACTAACTACCACACATGTAGTGTATTATGCTATATGCAGTTGTAACCTAATTTACATTGGGTTAACATCGCGTGAGTTGTGTGTGAGAACCCGTGAACACGTTAGGGATATTGAGGCCACCCATGACGTGGATGACGTGGATTCTTTGAAAACAATACCCAGACACTTTAAGATAAAACATAAATGTAACTCAGGGGATTTCAAAATATGGGGCATTGATTGTGTACATATGGGAATTCGAGGAGGTGATAGCTCATGCATACTTACGCAAAAAGAATGTAGGTGGATTGTGACCTTAGATACGATGGCACCTACGGGATTAAATGAGCAACTCAGCATCTCCTCCTTCTTATAATGTACCGTTCATCTCTGGATTAATGATCATGGTTTTAATATTGTATTTTAACCCCTTTACGCCCAAGGGTGGTTTGCACGTTAATGACCGGGCCAATTTTTACAATTCTGACCACTGTCGCTTTATGAGGTTATAACTCTGGAATGCTTCAACGAACCCCTCAAAATGACTTCAAATGAGATGTGGTCCCTAAAAAAAAAATGGTGTTGTAAAAATGAGAAATTGCTGGTCAACTTTTAACCCTTATAACTCCCTAACAAAAAAAATATTGGTTCCAAAATTGTGCTGATGTAAAGTAGACATGTGGGAAATGTTACTTATTAAGTATTTTGTGTGACAAATTTCTGTGATTTAATTGCATAAAAATTCAATGTTGGAAAATTGCAAAATTTTCAAAATTTTCGCCAAATTTCCATTTTTTTCACAAATAAACGCAGGTAATTTCAAAGAAATTTTACCACTATCATAAAGTACAATATATCACGAGAAAACAGTGTCAGAATCACCGGGATCCGTTGAAGCGTTCCAGAGTTATAACCTCATAAAGGGACAGTGGTCAGAATTGTAAAAATTGGCCTGGTCATTAACGTGCAAACCACCCTTGGGGGTAAAGGGGTTAATTACCTGATAGTAGATTTTTCTAACTCTGTTCTTGAAATCCACAAGGGAAAATTTCACGTTCCACTATCTCACTGGGCGTCAGTCACCTGTAAATAGTCAAAGGTGTGATAATATGTTCCTGCTACATGCTATACACAAAGAAAAATATAACACACTAGGGACAAAATTACTTATTTCAGGTATAAGGACTGTGGTCAGCTTATTCTGAATCCTGTAGTCAGTCATTTGTTAGTTTACAGTTTATATTATGTTCAGTCATTCTACATTATTCTATAAATGTTAAAGTCTGACTACAGTATACTAGAAATGTGGTCAGACAATGCACACCTAGCGTAAATGCTATGATCAGCCAGTCCATAAAGTAGTGTAAAAGTTTTGGTCCGCCAGTCCACAGTCCATTGTAAAAGTGGTCTATTAGTCCACATTCTAGTATAAATGTTGTGTTCATTCAGTCCATAGTCTTCTGGCCTACTGGAAATGTGGTCAGTCAGTCCTTAGACTAGTGTAAATGTTATATCCAGGCAGTGCAAACTTTACTGGAAATGTGGTCAGGCAGTCGAAATCTAGTGAAAATGACAAGGTCAGTAAGGCCTTAAACAAGTGCAAATGCTTTGGTCAGTTTGGTCAAATTTTGCACACAAACACTACTAACATTATTAGTTAGGGATATGTAAAAAAATAAGGAATATGAAATGGTTTACTGTATGTAAACCATGTCTCATATCCTGTCGGGTTTGGTAAGGAGTTAGCAAAAGCCGGCAATTGAATTACCGGCTTTTCTGCTATCTAGCGCTATATGAAATATAAATATATATATATTTATGTGTCTCACTGACATATATACTGGTATATATATATATATATATATATATATATATATATATATATATATATATATATATATATATATATATATACAGTGGGGCAAAAAAGTATTTAATCAGTCAGCAATAGTGCAAGTTCCACCACTTAAAAAGATGAGAGGCGTCTGTAATTTACATCATAGGTAGACCTCAACTATGGGAGACAAACTGAGAAAAAAAAATCCAGAAAATCACATTGTCTGTTTTTTTAACATTTTATTTGCATATTATGGTGGAAAATAAGTATTTGGTCAGAAACAAAATTTCATCTCAATACTTTGTAATATATCCTTTGTTGGCAATGACATAGGTCAAACGTTTTCTGTAAGTCTTCACAAGGTTGCCACACACTGTTGTTGGTATGTTGGCCCATTCCTCCATGCAGATCTCCTCTAGAGCAGTGATGTTTTTGGCTTTTAGCTTGGCAACACGGACTTTCAACTCCCTCCAAAGGTTTTCTATAGGGTTGAGATCTGGAGACTGGCTAGGCCACTCCAGGACCTTGAAAGGCTTCTTACGAAGCCACTCCTTCGTTGCCCTGGCGGTGTGCTTTGGATCATTGTCATGTTGAAAGACCCAGCCACGTTTCATCTTCAATGCCCTTGCTGATGGAAGGAGGTTTGCACTCAAAATCTCACGATACATGGCCCCATTCATTCTTTCATGTACCCGGATCAGTCGTCCTGGCCCCTTTGCAGAGAAACAGCCCCAAAGCATGATGTTTCCACCACCATGCTTTACAGTAGGTATGGTGTTTGATGGATGCAACTCAGTATTCTTTTTCCTCCAAACATGACAAGTTGTGTTTCTACCAAACAGTTCCAGTTTGGTTTCATCAGACCATAGGACATTCTCCCAAAACTCCTCTGGATCATCCAAATGCTCTCTAGCAAACTTCAGACGGGCCCGGACATGTACTGGCTTAAGCAGTGGGACACTTCTGGCACTGCAGGATCTGAGTCCATGGTGGCATAGTGTGTTACTTATGGTAGGCCTTGTTACATTGGTCCCAGCTCTCTGCAGTTCATTCACTAGGTCCCCCCGCATGGTTCTGGGATTTTTGCTCACCGTTCTTGTGATCATTCTGACCCCACGGGGTGGGATTTTGCGTGGAGCCCCAGATCGAGGGAGATTATCAGTGGTCTTGTATGTCTTCCATTTTCTAATTATTGCTCCCACTGTTGATTTTTTCACTCCAAGCTGGTTGGCTATTGCAGATTCAGTCTTCCCAGCCTGGTGCAGGGCTACAATTTTTTTTCTGGTGTCCTTTGACAGCTCTTTGGTCTTCACCATAGTGGAGTTTGGAGTCAGACTGTTTGAGGGTGTGCACAGGTGTCTTTTTATACTGATAACAAGTTTAAGCAGGTGCCATTACTACAGGTAATGAGTGGAGGAAAGAGGAGACTCTTAAAGAAGAAGTTACAGGTCTGTGAGAGCCTGAAATCTTGATTGTTTGTTTCTGACCAAATACTTATTTTCCACCACAATATGCAAATAAAATGTTAAAAAAACAGACAATGTGATTTTCTGGATTTTTTTTTCTCAGTTTGTCTTCCATAGTTGAGGTCTACCTATGATGTAAATTACAGACGCCTCTCATCTTTTTAAGTGGTGGAACTTGCACTATTGCTGACTGACTAAATACTTTTTTGCCCCACTGTATATATATATACCTATACTATGTGTAGACATTAATTTTATCTGTTCTATTCTAACCTGTCAGTGTGATTTTACTGTACACCGCGCTGAATTCCTGGCTTTTCTATAGAACACCGGTGCGTAGTTCTCGCAAGTCACACTGTTGGTCCATGTGTAATCTGTTTTTTTCTCGCACCCATAGACTTGCATTAGCGATTCTCGGCCGAGATACACTGATAATCGCAGCATGCTGCGATTTCACTCGGATCCTGAATACGGCCGAGAAAACAACGGACGATAGGAGCTGCCCCATAGATTAGCATTGGTCCAAGTGCTATGCGATTTTTTTATCGCATAGTATCCGCTGAACACGCACGCAAGGATAGGGGAAAGCGGACATGACACTGGAAGAGAGTTAGTGGTTTGGAAAAGACAGGGAGGTGGAGGGGATGGGGGGGCTGGGTGAAAGGGACAGCAGGGAAGAAATGACAGAGGACAATGGGAGGTGGTGTCTCAGGAAAGGGTTAAAAGGACTGGGCAGGACGTAGGTGTTCTCTTTGACCACAGACAGACGGCTGGATAACAAGTACTCACCGAGTATGGAGGACCTGATAGGTAAATTGCAGGCAGCTGCATCCATTCACCCTCCGGGCTGGTTAGAGACAACCATTAGTGGGATCCTAGGTGGTAGTGGTGGGGGTAACCCAGCTATGTCGACTGGGGCACGTAGATCCAGAGCGGGGACAAATAGACGTCGGGTCGGTGCAGCTGGGCGAAGGTCCGGCGCTCTGAGAGGCCCATGTGCCAGCACGCCCGGCACGGGGTCCTCACATAGCGGGGGTCTCGGAGATGCGCTGCCAGAGGGTGTCCCCGGTGGCTCCAACGGTCAAGAGTGGCAGGCAGAGAGCCGGGCCCCCCCCCCTCTGTGCAACCTGTGCGGCCTGGAAGAGTGCAGGCCAGGAGAGGTGCGGGTGTCGAGCCCCCCGCAGAGCCGTCCGAACCGGCAATCCCCCAGCGCGGCGGCCACACAGCAGGGAGGCGCAGAGATCCCCCTGAAGGGTGTTCAGCAGCGGTAATCCCCCAGCGCGGCGGCCACATAGCTGGGAGACGCAGCGACACCCCCGCCGCTCAGCCTGCAAATGTCAGGCAGCGATCCGGCAGGCTAGCGGTACAGGGGCAGTGCTGCGGAGCCAGGGAACACGTGGAGGAATGGGCGCCGCCATCTTGCTTTGTGAAGGACCCCGGAAAAAGAGCTGGCTAGCACGGCGCCTGTTAAATCTAACAAACATAGGGGGCTGGCTGTGGGCATGCCTGCAGTAACCGAAAGGCCCATAAGGCCTGCCCACAGAACTAGGCCCCCAGAAAGGCTGTCCATGGAATGCCTGTGTGGGCACAGCGACGCTGTGGGAGCCCCTCCAGGGATGGGACGGCCTCACGGCAGAGAAGGAAGGGCAGGCCCCAGGGGGAGAGGGAACTTAGCCCACAAGGGAGTCCTTTTTCATGTCGGGAGGAGAGTCCCGACAATGAAGAAGGAGGATCAGTCTCCTACGCCATGGGAGCCGGGGAGAGAAGATCGCCAGCCCGGCCCTTTGGGGACATGCCACATGCCCAGTCCGGAGAAGAAGACGACTTTGAGGACTACGAAACGACCAGAGGGACTTCGGCTCCAGGGGAGCATGGTAATTATGAGTCTATGTTTGGTTTGTCTCCCGTTGCTGGCCAGTATTCAGGAAACAGAGATAGTCGGGGGTCCAAGGATGATAACGTTGTAGTTGACAAGTCACCCCCTGATCTAGTCAGCAACGGGCTGATAGCGTTAGTAGCCAGGTTAGAGAAGAGGTTAGACTGGCTAGAGGAACCGGGGCCAGCACACCTATCAGCCTGGACGACCCCTTACACCGATCATAGAGGGGGCACGAGTGTAAGTAACGGCACCGTCAAACTGTCGGACGCGACTTCAACTGGGGAGGGGGATGTTGTGAATTCTGTGGCTGAATTCACTCTTGTGGTCACAAGTGGTACTGCAGCTTCTGAGCTTCCTCCCTCAGGTGTTCTGGTGAGCTCGTTAACTGCTTCATTACTTAACTCCGCCTGATGCTGCTATCCTTGCTCCTTGTCAATGTTTCAGTGTTGGATCTGAGCTTCTCCTGATTATTCCTGTGACCTGCTGCTCTGTATAGCTAAGTGCCTTTTGCTTTTTGTTGCTTTTTTTCTGTCCAGCTTGTCTTTTGTTTTGCTGGAAGCTCTGAGACGCAAAGGGTGTACCGCCGTGCCGTTAGTTCGGCACGGTGGGTTTTTTTTGCCCCCTTTGCGTGGTTTTGCTTTAGGGTTTTTTGTAGACTGCAAAGTTCGCTTTACTGTCCTCGCTCTGTCCTAGAATATCGGGCCCCACTTTGCTGAATCTATTTCATCCCTACGTTTTGTCTTTTCATCTTACTCACAGTCATTATATGTGGGGGGCTGCCTTTTCCTTTGGGGAATTTCTCTGGGGCAAGTCAGGCCTATTTTTCTATCTTCAGGCTAGCTAGTTTCTTAGGCTGTGCCGAGTTGCCTAGGTAGTTGTTAGGCGCAATCCACAGCCGCTTTTAGTTGTGTTTAGGATAGGATCAGGTGTGCAGTCTACAGAGTTTCCACGTCTCAGAGCTCGTTCTTGTATTTTTGGGTATTTGTCAGATCACTGTGTGCGCTCTGATCGCTAAGCACACTGTGTTTCTGGATTGCCTTCATAACACCTGTCATTAGCAAACATAACAGTACAAGGAGCCAAACTAATGATTCTCAATAGAGGGAAAGAAAAAGTTCTGACATCATTTTTTTTTTTTTCTGCTCTGTGTTCACTTTTTTTTTCCCCTAGACATTTGGGTGATTCTGGACACAGGTGTGGACATGGATTTTCAGGGTCTGTGCTCTTCAATGGATAATCTCGTTATAAATGTACAAAAAATTCAAGATACTATTGATCAGAAATCTATGTTAGAACCAAGAATTCCTATTCCTGATTTGTTTTTTGGAGATAGAACTAAGTTCCTAAGTTTCAAAAATAATTGTAAGCTATTTCTGGCCTTGAAACCTCATTCTTCTGGTAATCCTATTCAACAGGTTTTGATTATTATTTCTTTTTTGCGCGGCGACCCTCAAGACTGGGCATTTTCTCTTGCGCCAGGAGACCCTGCATAGAGTAGTGTCGATGCGTTTTTCCTGGCGCTCGGATTGCTGTACGATGAGCCTAATTCAGTGGATCAGGCTGAGAAAAATTTGCTGGCTTTGTGCCAGGGTCAGGATGATATAGAAGTATATTGTCAGAAATTTAGGAAATGGTCAGTACTCACTCAGTGGAATGAATCTGCGCTGGCAGCTTTGTTCAGAAAGGGTCTCTCTGAGGCTCTTAAGGATGTCATGGTGGGATTTCCTATGCCTGCTGGTTTGAATGAGTCTTTGTCTTTGGCCATTCAGATCAGTCGACGCTTGCGCGAGCGTAAATCTGTGCACCATTTGGCGGTACTGCCTGAGGTTAAACCTGAGCCTATGCAGTGCGATAGGACTATGACTAGAGTTGAACGGCAGGAATACAGACGTCTGAATGGTCTGTGTTTCTACTGTGGTGATTCCACTCATGCTATTTCTGATTGTCCTAAGCGCACTAAGCGGTCCGCTAGGTCTGCCGTCATTGGTACTGTACAGTCCAAATTCCTTCTGTCCATTACCTTGATATGCTCTTTGTCGTCGTTTTCTGTCATGGCGTTTGTGGATTCGGGCGCTGCCCTGAATCTGATGGATTTGGATTATGCTAAACGTTGTGGGTTTTTCTTGGAGCCTTTGCGGTGTCCTATTCCATTGAGAGGAATTGATGCTACACCTTTGGCCAAGAATAAACCTCAATACTGGGCCCAGCTGACTATGTGCATGGCTCCTGCACATCAGGAAGTTATTCGCTTTCTGGTGTTGCATAATCTGCATGATGTGGTCGTGTTGGGGTTGCCATGGCTACAAACCCATAATCCAGTATTGGATTGGAATTCCATGTCGGTATCCAGCTGGGGTTGTCAGGGGGTACATGGTGATGTTCCATTTTTGTCGATTTCGTCATCCACCCCTTCTGAGGTCCCAGAGTTCTTGTCTGATTATCAGGATGTATTTGAAGAGCCCAAGTCCGATGCTCTACCTCCGCATAGGGATTGTGATTGTGCTATCAATTTGATTCCTGGTAGTAAATTCCCTAAAGGTCGATTATTTAATTTATCCGTGCCCGAACACGCCGCTATGCGCAGTTATGTGAAGGAATCCCTGGAGAAGGGACATATTCGCCCATCGTCATCACCACTGGGAGCAGGGTTCTTCTTTGTAGCCAAGAAGGATGGTTCGCTGAGACCATGTATTGATTACCGCCTTCTTAATAAGATCACTGTTAAATTTCAGTATCCCTTGCCATTGTTATCTGACTTGTTTGCTCGGATTAAGGGGGCTAGTTGGTTCACTAAGATAGATCTTCGTGGTGCGTATAATCTGGTGAGAATCAGGCAAGGAGATGAATGGAAAACTGCATTCAATACGCCCGAGGGTAATTTTGAGTATCTAGTGATGCCGTTCGGACTTGCCAATGCTCCATCTGTGTTTCAGTCTTTTATGCATGACATCTTCCGTGAGTATCTGGATAAATTCCTGATTGTTTACTTGGATGACATTTTGATCTTCTCAGATGATTGGGAGTCTCATGTGAAGCAGGTCAGAATGGTTTTTCAGGTCCTGCGTGCTAACTCTTTGTTTGTGAAGGGATCAAAGTGTCTCTTCGGTGTGCAGAAAGTTTCATTTTTAGGGTTCATCTTTACCCCTTCTACTATCGAGATGGATCCAGTTAAGGTCCAAGCCATCCAGGATTGGATTCAGCCGACATCTCTGAAAAGTCTGCAAAAGTTCCTGGGCTTTGCTAATTTTTATCGTCGCTTCATCTGTAATTTTTCTAGCATTGCCAAACCATTGACCGATTTGACCAAGAAGGGTGCTGATTTGGTTAATTGGTCTTCTGCTGCTGTGGAAGCTTTTCAGGAGTTGAAGCGTCGTTTTTGTTCTGCCCCTGTGTTGTGTCAGCCAGATGTTTCTCTTCCGTTCCAGGTCGAGGTTGATGCTTCTGAGATTGGAGCAGGGGCGGTTTTGTCACAGAGAGGTTCTGATTGCTCAGTGATGAAACCATGTGCTTTCTTTTCCAGGAAGTTTTCGCCCGCTGAGCGTAATTATGATGTGGGCAATCGAGAGTTGCTGGCCATGAAGTGGGCATTCGAGGAGTGGCGTCATTGGCTTGAAGGAGCTAAGCATCGCGTGGTGGTATTGACTGATCATAAGAACTTGACTTATCTCGAGTCTGCCAAGCGCTTGAATCCTAGACAGGCCCGTTGGTCGTTATTTTTTGCCCGCTTCGACTTTGTGATTTCGTACCTTCCGGGCTCTAAAAATGTGAAGGCGGATGCTCTGTCTAGGAGTTTTGTGCCCGACTCTCCGGGTTTATCTGAGCCAGTGGGTATCCTCAAGGAAGGAGTCATTGTGTCTGCCATCTCCCCTGATTTGCGGCGGGTGCTGCAAAAATTTCAGGCGAATAAACCTGATCGTTGTCCAGCAGAGAAACTGTTCGTCCCTGATAGGTGGACTAATAAACTTATCTCTGAACTTCATTGTTCGGTGTTGGCTGGTCATCCTGGAATCTTTGGTACCAGAGAGTTAGTGGCTAGATCCTTCTGGTTGCCATCTCTGTCACGGGATGTACGTACTTTTGTGCAGTCCTGTGGGATTTGTGCTAGGGCTAAGCCCTGCTGTTCTCGTGCCAGTGGGTTGCTTTTGCCCTTGCCGGTCCCAAAGAGGCCTTGGACACATATTTCGATGGATTTCATTTCTGACCTTCCCGTTTCTCAAGAGATGTCAGTCATTTGGGTGGTCTGTGATCGCTTTTCTAAAATGGTCCATCTGGTGCCCTTGGCTAAATTGCCTTCCTCCTCTGATTTGGTACCTTTGTTCTTTCAGCATGTGGTTCGGTTGCATGGCATTCCTGAGAATATTGTTTCTGACAGAGGTTCCCAGTTTGTTTCAAGGTTTTGGCGAGCCTTTTGTGGTAGGATGGGCATTGACCTATCCTTTTCCTCGGCTTTCCATCCTCAGACTAATGGCCAGACCGAACGAACCAATCAGACCTTGGAAACATATCTGAGATGTTTTGTTTCTGCAGACCAGGATGATTGGGTGTCCTTTTTGCCGTTGGCTGAGTTCGCCCTTAATAATCGGGCCAGCTCGGCTACCTTGGTTTCTCCATTTTTTTGCAATTCTGGGTTCCATCCTCGTTTCTCTTCAGGACAGGTTGAGTCTTCGGACTGTCCTGGTGTGGATTCTGTGGTGGATAGGTTGCAGCAGATCTGGACTCAGGTAGTGGACAATTTGATCTTGTCCCAGGAGAAAGCTCAACTTTTCGCTAATCGCAGACGCCGCGTGGGTCCCCGACTTCGTGTTGGGGATCTGGTTTGGTTATCTTCTCGTCATATTCCTATGAAGGTTTCCTCTCCTAAATTTAAACCTCGTTTTATTGGTCCGTATAGGATTTCTGAGGTTCTCAATCCTGTGTCTTTTCGTTTGACCCTCCCAGACTCCTTTTCCATACATAATGTATTCCATAGGTCGTTGTTGCGGAGATACGTGGCACCTATGGTTCCATCTGTTGAGCCTCCTGCCCCGGTTTTGGTGGAGGGGGAATTGGAGTATATTGTGGAGAAGATTTTGGATTCTCGTGTTTCTAGACGGAAACTCCAGTATCTGGTTAAATGGAAGGGTTATGCTCAGGAAGATAATTCCTGGGTTTTTGCCTCTGATGTTCATGCTTCCGATCTTGTTCGTGCCTTTCATGCGGCTCATCCTGGTCGGCCTGGGGGCTCTGGTGAGGGTTCGGTGACCCCTCCTCAAGGGGGGGGTACTGTTGTGAATTCTGTGGCTGAATTCACTCCTGTGGTCACAAGTGGTACTGCAGCTTCTGAGCTTCCTCCCTCAGGTGTTCTGGTGAGCTCGTTAACTGCTTCATTACTTAACTCCGCCTGATGCTGCTATCCTTGCTCCTTGTCAATGTTTCAGTGTTGGATCTGAGCTTCTCCTGATTGTTCCTGTGACCTGCTGCTCTGTATAGCTAAGTGCCTTTTGCTTTTTTGTTGCTTTTTTTCTGTCCAGCTTGTCTTTTGTTTTGCTGGAAGCTCTGAGACGCAAAGGGTGTACCGCCGTGCCGTTAGTTCGGCACGGTGGTTTTTTTTTGCCCCCTTTGCGTGGTTTTGCTTTAGGGTTTTTTGTAGACTGCAAAGTTCGCTTTACTGTCCTCGCTCTGTCCTAGAATATCGGGCCCCACTTTGCTGAATCTATTTCATCCCTACGTTTTGTCTTTTCATCTTACTCACAGTCATTATATGTGGGGGGCTGCCTTTTCCTTTGGGGAATTTCTCTGGGGCAAGTCAGGCCTATTTTTCTATCTTCAGGCTAGCTAGTTTCTTAGGCTGTGCCGAGTTGCCTAGGTAGTTGTTAGGCGCAATCCACAGCCGCTTTTAGTTGTGTTTAGGATAGGATCAGGTGTGCAGTCTACAGAGTTTCCACGTCTCAGAGCTCGTTCTTGTATTTTTGGGTATTTGTCAGATCACTGTGTGCGCTCTGATCGCTAAGCACACTGTGTTTCTGGATTGCCTTCATAACACCTGTCATTAGCAAACATAACAGGGGGAACATTTTCCCTTAGATGATAGGGCCCGGGGGAAGGTGTATATTTGTTTCTCAGGCCCCCTAGGCGCCCATCTCAAAAAAGAGGTGAGGGAAAAAAATTTGGAGGAATGAGTACGTTGACATATTTTCATTGCTGCCCATCGATAAATTGAGTGTTGAGAGGATTGGGAAAGAGGGAAATAAAAAGGAGGAAGAGGAAAGGCGACGGAGTCAGATGGTGCCGCAGACGTTCTCGAATTGGTTGCAGGCCTTTGCAATTCTAGCCAGCATTATAGGGGAGAAAGTGCCAGAGAACTGTTCACAATTGTTCTGCTACATGGATTCCATAGGGGAAGCTTATAGAACTTATGGGGGGCATGCATGGTTGCGGTATGACGAGCAGTTCCGCCAGCGGAAGGCCATTCGTCCCTCCATCAGGTGGGATCAAAAAGATATTGGGCTTTGGTTAAAGATTATGGCCCCTAGCAATAGATTTGGGAACTCTTTTCAAGGGTGGGCCGGGAGAACCGGCCAAGCGGGTTATGGATCAGGGGCTCAAGCATCAAAAGGTTTTCAAGCCCGGGGTGGGATACAAAAACTCGGTATATGTTGGCAGTCTAACGAGAGCCAATGTAAGTTCGGGTTCAGCTGTAAATTCAGACATCAATGTTCAGTGTGCAACGGGTTCTCACACGGAGCCAGTAGATGTGTCAAGAAGAACAGCGCTAGCGCCGGGGGAAACAACCATGGTCAAGGGCCAAACCCCAATCAAACTGCACGCGATGCTCCCCTTTCTAGATAGGTACCCTGATAGACTCAAGGCAGATCTATTAATCAGAGGCTTTAGGGACGGTTTCGTAATTCCTGCCAAAAACGTCAATTTACCAACAAAATTAAAAAATCTAAATTCGGCCTATCAGCACTCCGAAGTTGTGAAGGAAAAACTGAAAAAAGAGGTGCTAATAGGCCGAATGGCAGGTCCATTAATAAAGTGGGTGATGGAAAACACTCTATCCCCACTACTATTGCTAAATGTTGACGTTCTCTCCATAAATTGACATGCAGAGCAATCTCCACATTGGAATGATCCCCATCTGGGACCAGTCCTTTCGGAGAAAAATGTTTTTTGGGGTGCCACATAATGACTGTTCGTTAACATGTCTTTCAGATTCTTGGACCTGCGCCAAGTGACAGACGGATAATCCAAGATGTGTGAAGCCACATCCTCGTCTGCCAATAGCACAGGCCAATGTTTCCTCAAGACACCCGATATTTCCCTCCACTCTGAATTAAAAGAGGTTATGAAGCGGACAGGTACGTTCTCCTGATGTTTATTAGAGGACTTGTGTCCAGTTTGGGCCAAAAGCGTATCATGTGACGCAAACTTTGCCCTTCTGTAGCCTGCACGAATCACTTTATGATTGTATCCTCATTGTTGAAGATTACTCTTGAGGATCTTGGCTTGCTGTTCAAAACTATGGTCATCAGAACAGATACGCCTAATGCGTAAAAATTGACTAATAGGCACTGATTTAAATGTCTTGGGGTGATGCGATGATGTCGCATGTAGCAAAGCATTGGTAGCGGTGGACTTACGGAATACATTCGTGGAGATAAATCCTTCACCATTCCTCACAAGAGCCACATCCAGAAATTCTGCTTTGTCTTTGCTGTACTTCCACGTCAGGTTGATGTTCAATTGGTTATTATTCAACCTATTAAGGAAGGAATTAAGAGAGGCCTCAGAACCTTGCCAAATAAATAGTACATCATCTATATAGCGAGACCATGAGACCACGGCGTCAATACCCTCAATATTTTGGACAACCTCACGTTCCCACAGCCCCAGGAAAAGGTTAGCGTATGAGGGCGCACAAGTCGCCCCCATCGCCGTTCCCTGGAGCTGTAGGAAGTAGCGGTCCTTAAAAACAAAAAAATTATGTGTGAGGGAAAAATATAACAAGTCCAAAATAAAACAACAGAGGCGCTCATCTGTATGAGCCATACTTAGAAAAAATCTAGATGCCGCGATCCCATGGTCATGCCATATAGATGTGTAAAGTGACTCAAAGTCACATGTCACTAGGTACATATTGTCTTCAAGTTGTATACCATTAAGGCGGTTGAGGATATCTGTTGTGTCTCTTATGAAGGATGGCAAAGTCTCCACACACTGCTGAAGATAAAAGTCAATGTATCTACAAACCTTCTCCGTAAGACTCCCTATGCCTGACACTATGGGCCGGCCAGGCGGGTTAGTTGTGTTTCTATGGACTTTCGGTGTGAGATAGAATGTAGGGACTATGGGAAATTCCACCATAAGCCCCTCCATCATCTTGGTAGTAATAACACCATCATCTTTAGCCAACTTGAGTATCTGATCCAATTCCATTTTGTAGTTCTCAAGTGGATTCACTGTTAGCCGCCTATAGCAATGTGCCACATTCAACTGTCTGAATGCTTCACGTTCGTACATATCTGCTGGCCAGACCACAACATTTCCCCCCTTATCAGCAGGCTTAATCACTATATCCTTCATCTTCTTGAGTTCATTGATGGCTCTATTTTGTGCTGCTGAAAGATTATAGTATGTGGGTTTTTTTGAGATGTGGTGGATATCTCTCTTGACCAATTTGACAAAAATGTCAACATTGGGGCATATCCCACTAGGGGGGAAATGTTGTGATCGGCCATGCAGGTACGTAGGAACACCCACCTGACCATATGTCTCCTGTTCAGCTAGGAGATCCTCAAGATCAGACAGTGTACGGGCTTCAATATCAGAGGGAGAGGTATTTTTAGTCTGGTTGGCAAAGTACTTTTTAAAGTTCAGTTTTCTGGCAAAGAGCTCAAGATCTTTAATCATGGTGAAGGAGTTGAACGAAGCCACTTGGGCAAAACGTCAACCCCTTCTCCAGCACTTGTGTTTGTATAGGCGTAAGTACTCTATCCGAAAGATTTATTACCTTTAGTACCGCTGCTGTCGTCTCTCTCTCTCTCCTTGTTGAATTCCTTGTACGCATAGGGAGGAAAGGGGTGGCGGTTTTTTGGGGTGGTTGTTCTACCCGTCGTCCCTCTCCTGCCCCACCCCGTTTGTCTAAAAAAGACTCTCCACATGATTCCTCGGATAGTGTAGATACAATTGACGAGGATCTTGAGTGTTGTTTACGATCAGATTTTTTGTTGTTGACAAACTGCCTACTATACACTCTCTTCTGCTCGTAGTCTTGCTGGTCTCTATGAAATTTCTTTATCTTTTGGCTCTGTATATCCTGTTCCCATTTACTTAATTCAGCCTCAATCTCTTTATCAAATTTATTGCATTCCTCGACCGTCAGAATGGCCTGTATTTTTGTTCTCAATATATCTATTTCGCCTTCAACACTTTCCAGTTTCCTTTTATCAGACCCAATCAACAACTCCAACAATGTGCGTGAACATTTGGACAATGTATCTTCCCACTTATTAGCAAATGCTGAAGGGTAGACCTGGATCCTTAGCCCCCTAGGGATAATCTCTTTGTGGAGATAGTTCTCGAGTGACACCTTATTCCACCACACCTTAGTGCGTTTGTGGAGTAGGTTCTTGATATTAGCTTTCAAATCCTTCACATCACCGGCTTCCGTATCTGACCCTTGCTTCTCACCAAACAGGTGAGACAAATCAGTCTCTGGAGCCAATTTTAAGATATTTTTTGTGCCGATCAGCAGGAGAATTGGTAATCATTTCTTCCTCTGACTGAGTTTTCTTTTAAAAGTCGGGTTAATCAGTCCATGGGGACCTTGCCGTTTTTCTTTAATTACGGGTTTCATCCTCATTTTGGTGAGTTCTCCAGGATAAGTTCCGGGTGTCCTGGGGTGGATGTCACCATTCAAGAGCTGGGGATGTCTGGAGGGAGGTTAAAAAGAACTTTGGGGTGGCTCAGTATTGGCAGCAGCAGGAGGCCAATAAGAGGTGCTCGTCAGGGGCCGCCTTCAAAGTGGGAGTTAATGTATGGTTATCCTCTAAGAATATTAGATTGAAGATGCCCTCGCTGAAGTTGGGTCCTAGATTCATTGGTCCGTATGAAATTCTGAAGGTGGTTAATCCAGTTGCCTTCTGATTAAAACTCCCTCGGTTTTTCCGTATTCTTAATGTGTTCCACAAGTCATTGTTGAAGGAGTTTATTCCCTCTTCTCTGTCTTCCTCACTCCCGCCTCCTCCAGTGTCTATTGAGGGAAGCTTGGAATAGGAGGTACAAAGGATTGTTGATTCCTGAATGGTCCAGAATTCCTGTTGTGAATTCTGCTCTTGGGCTCCCTCCGGTGGTTGTTAGTGGCATTTTTGTGAGTTCTGCTCTTTGGCTCCCTCCTGTGGTTTTCAGTGGTATGGCTGCTTCTTGGATTTAGCTTCAGCAGCTGTTTTCACTGATCGTCTTTCTGGCTCGGCTATATTAGTCTGGCCTTATCCCTCATTCAATGCCAGTTGTCTATTGTTCCTGCCTGGAGTCATTGCTCTTAGGACTTTCCTGACACTCTGACCAGTTCATCTAAGCTAAGTCCTTGCTTGTCCTTTTGCGGTTCTCTTGTTGTGGATTTTGTTGTTCAGCACTTTCTTTGTTTATGTTCATTTGTCCAGCTTTTCAGTATGGATCTATTTAGCTAAGCTGGAAGCTCTGGGCAGCAGAGTTTGCCCTCCACACCTTTAGTCAGGTGTGGAGATTTTTGCATTTCTCTGCGGTGGACTTTTTCTAGTTTTTATTACTGACCGCACAGCGTTCTGTCCTGTACTATTTTCTATCTAGCTAGAAGTGGCCTCCTGTGCTAAATCTTGTTTCATACTACGTATGTCATTTCCTTCTCCTCTCACAGTCATTATTTGTGGGGGGCTAATCTATCCTTTGGGGATTTTCTCTGAGGCAAGATAGTTTTCCTGCTTCTATCTTTAGGGATAGTTAGATCTTAGGCTGTGACGAGATGCCTAGGTAGGGTTAGGAGCATTCCACGGCTGCTTCTAGTGTTGTGTTGAGCTTAGGGACTGCGGTCAGTATAGTTGCCACCTGCTCAGAGCTAGATGCATGTCGCTCCTTAGTCACCAGATCATAACAAATTCCTTTCAATGTCTGGTACATTGGAAGGGGTATGGACCTGAGGAACGGTCCGGGTCCCAGCTCATTCTGTAAGGACTGATCAGTTGGTACGGGCCTACCATCAGAGGTTTGTTGGGAAACCTGGGGGTCTGGTGACCCCCCTTGAAGGGGGGGTACTATCAAGATCACCATTCTGTTCCTGTCTACTATGTTACTTTGTATAGAAGCTGTCAGTCTGTTTTGGTTGTGCTGGGTCTGTGCTGTAATCATCTGTGTTCACTTTCCTTGATTAGTCCTCTACTTAAGCATGCTGGCTCCTCCATCCAGTGTCAATCGTACACTTGCTGTTGACTGTGTAAGACTGATCCGTGCTGAGTCTGTGCTGCAATCATCTGTGTTCACTTTCCTTGAGTAGTCCTCTACTTACGCCTGCTGGCTCCTCCATCCAGTGTCAATTGTACACTTGCTGCTGCCTGTATAAGACTGATCCCTCTGTGCTCTGTGCCTGACCCAGCCTGACTTTATTCCCTTCCCGAACTCAGACTCTTTGCTTGTGACCTGACTTCTCTTGTGCCTGCTCCCTGTAAACTGTCTTGTCTTTCTGGTTTTCCTGAACTCGGCTAGTAAATTGGATTTAGTATCTGACTTCTCTTTCTTGTACTGCGCCATTTCCTGGACCTGACCTCGGATTGTTTGACCTCCTTTTACGTATTCAGTAAGTAGTGTATATTTTTTATTTCTGTTATTGTAGTCTTTCTCTCCACTTCTGGGGCTAACATTTACTATAGTGACTCGCATCACACATAGTCTTTTGGTCTACTAGAAATGTGGTCAGGAATTTCACACCTAGCTAAATGCTAGGGCAAATCAGTCCATAAACTAGCGTAAATCATTTGGTCGGCAAGTCCACAGTCCACTGTAAAAGTGGTCTGTCAGTCCACATTCTAGTGTAAATGTTGTGTTCATTGAGTCCATAGTCTTCTAGTCCACTGGAAATGTGGTCAGAAATTCCACACCTAGCATAAATGCTGTGGTCAGTCAGTCCACAGTCTAGTGTAAATGTTATGGCCATTCAGTCCATAGTCTTTTAGTCTACTGAAAATGTGGTCATGAATTCCACACCTAGCACATAATTGCTGTGTTCAGTCCTTAGACTACTGTAAATCATTGGATCTGTTAGCCCATGGACTAGTGCAAAACTTTTAGTCCGTCGGTCCACAGTCTGATGTAAATGTGGCCAGTCAGTCCACAGTCAGGTGTGAGCGATGTTGTCAGTGGGTTTACTATCTAGTTTAAATGCTGTGGTCCATCAGTCCACAGTCTAGTGTAAATTCTTTGCTCATTTAGTTCACAGTCTAGTGTAAATGTTGTTGTTAGCTGATCCAAAGCCTAGAGGAAATGCTGTGGTCAGTCGGTCAACAATCTAGAGTAAATGTTGTTAGTCTGTCCACAGTCTAGTGGAAATGCTGTGGTCAGTATCTCCACAGCCTAGCGTAAATTATGAGATCAGTCTCTTGTAATCGAGGCATTGAATGTTACACCGCTGATAAGAAGCCTATGCTATGAAACATAAGAACGTTTTTTTATTTTAGAAGACAGATGATAAGGAGAAGAAATGTTCCTTACATCTCTACCTGAAATATGGTTGTGTTATACTAGGAGTTGTGTATAGAAGATATACATGTGAAAAACACAAACAATATACTCTCTTGTACCAGGAAGGTGTTATTACACCCCAGCAGGCCTAGAACTTATGTCTAAACCTACAATTATCAGTAATTAATATGAATATTAATTACCTGTTAGGAGATTTTTCTAATTCTCTTCTTGAAATCCACAAGGAAAATTTCACGTTCCACCATCTCACTGGGCGTCAGTCACCTGTAAATAGTCAAAGGTGTGATAATATGTTCCTGCTACATGCTATACAAAAAGAAAAATATAACACACTAGGGACAAAATTACTTATTTCAGGTATAAGGACTGTGGTCAGTTTATTCTGAATCTTGTAGTCAGTCATTTGTTAATTTACGGTATATATTATGTTCAGTCATTCTACATTATTCTATAAATGTTATAGTCAGACTACAGTATACTAGAAATGTGGTCAGGCAATGCACACCTAGCGTAAATGCTATGATCAGACAGTCCATAAACTAGTGTAAAAGTTTTGGTCCGCCAGTCCACAGTCCACTGTAAAAGTGGTCTATTAGTCCACATTCTAGTGTAAATGTTGTGTTCATTCAGTCCATAGTCTTCTGGTCTACTGGAAATGTGTTCAGAAATTCCAAACCTAGCATAAATGCTGTGGTCACTCAGTCTTTAGACTAGTGTAAATGTTATATCCAGGCAGTGCAAGCATTACTGGAAATGTGGTCAGGCAGTTGAAATCTAGTGAAAATGACAAGGTCAGTAAGGCCTTAAACAAGTGAAAATGCTTTGGTCAGTCAGTATTCAAACTAATGTAAATGCTGTGATCATTCATCCAAAGACTAGATTAAAGTTTTGATCTGTCAGTCCTAGGTCTACTGTAGATGTGGCCAGTCAGTCCACAGAATAGTATAAATGCTGTGGTCAGTCAGTCCACAGTCTAGTGTAAATGAAATGCTCACTCAGAGCACAGTGTCATGATCTCCATTCTCTTCCTGTTCGCTATTTTACTTTGTATAGAAGATGTTAGTCTGTTTTGGTTGTGCTGGTCTGTGCTGCAATCATCTGTGTTAACTTTCCTAGATTAGGCCTCTACTTAAGCATGCTAGCTCCTCCATCCAGTGGCGATTTCAGAGAATTAAACAAAATAACATATAAAAATTCTTATCGGCTTCCACTTATTCCCGATCAATATAATCAGCTTTCTGGGGCTAAATGGTTTTCCAAACTGGATCTCAGCGGGGCATATAGTTTGATATGGATTTGTGAGGGTGAGGAGTGGAAGACAGTATTTTTACCATCTGAAAGTTTCTTTGAAAATCTCGTTATGCCTTTTGGTCTAACAAATGCAGCTGCGGTTTTCAAAATTTTCTGAATGATATCTCTTCTCTGATTATATTGGCAAATCTATTGTGGTTTATTTAGATGATATTCTAATTTTCTCAACTAACATGGATTCACATTATAAACATGTCCGTTTGGTTCTGCAAAGGTTGAGAGATAATTGTTTGTTTGGGCAGATACCCTGTCTCGTACTTGATTCTGTGTCTCCTCCAGAACTTCCTTACTCCATTCCTCCTCAGAGTATTGTTGTGGCCATGGTTTCCTCTAATCTGGAACCTGAAATCCATACTGCTCAGTACTTGGCTCTTTCCAATACCCCTGAATGCAAGCTGTTTGTCCCCGTGTATCTCAGATTATGCCTTTTGCAAGAATTCCATGATTCTGTGTTGAGTGTTTATCCAGGGGTCAATGCCACCCCGAAGGCAGTTGCTAGACTGTTTTGGTGGTCCGCCATGCATAAGGATATTAGAGATTTTGTGTCAGCTTGTGAAACTTGTGCACGTGCCAAAGTACAGCATTGCCGGCCAGCTAGGGAATTGGTTCCTTTGCCAATTCCGGAAAGACCATGGAATCATTTGTCCATAGATTTCATTTCAGATTTACTGCTGTCTGGGGGGTTGACTACTATTTGGGTGGCAGTAGATCGCTTCAGCAAACAAGCTCACTTCATCCCATTATCTGGGTTATCCAATGCTGAATCTCTCCAAACTGTTTATTATTCATGTGGTACAATTGCATGGGATTGTTCTAAATATTGCATTGGATAGTGGTGTTGTTGTGAATTCCGCTCTTGGGCTCCCTCCGGTGGTTTTAAGTGGAATGGCTGCTCCTTGGATTTAGCTGTCAGCAGCTGCTTCCACTGATTGTCTTTCCTGCTCGGCTATTTAGCCTGGCTCTTTCCTTCAGCTTGTGCCACTTGTCAATGGTTCCTGGTTGGATTCACATCTCTTTGGATTTCCCTGTTATCCTGACCAGTTCAGCAAAGCTAAGTCCTTGCTTGCTCTTTTCTGTCCACAGGTTGTGGACTTATCTGTTCTGTGCTTTCTATGTTTGTCCAGCTTGTCAGTGTGAATTAATTCTGTGTTGCTGGAAGCTCTGGGAAGCAGATTTACCCTCCACACCTTTAGTCAGGTGTGGAGATTTTTGTAAACTCTGTGTGGATTTTTTGTAGTGTTTTATACTGACCGCACAGTATTCCATCCTGCCCTATCTATCTAGCTAGACTGGCCTCCTATGCTCATCCTAGTTTCATTCTGTGTATGTCTTTTCCCTCTCCACTCACAGTCATTACTTGTGGGGGGCTATCTATCCTTTGGGGATTTTCTCTGAGGCAAGATAGTTTTCCTGTTTCTATCTTTAGGGGTAGTTAGTTCTCAGGCTGTGACGAGGTGCCTAGGGAGTGTTAGGAGCATCCCACGGCTACTTCTATTGTTGTGTTGAGCTTAGGGACTGCGGTCAGTACAGATACCACTTCCTTCAGAGCTCGTTCCATGTTGCTCCTAAACCACCAGATCATAACAGGGTGTACAATTCGTCTCTAGATTGTGGAGGGCTTTCTGCAGAAAATTGGGGATTGATTTGCCCTTTTCCTCTGCTTATCACCCTGAAACTAACGGTCAGACAGAGAGGAAAAATCAGTCTCTGGAGCCAATTTTAAGATATTTTTTGCGCCGATCAGCAGGAGAATTGGTAATCATTTCTTCCTCTGACTGAGTTTTCTTTTAAAAGTCGGGTTAATCAGTCCATGGGGACCTTGCCGTTTTTCTTTAATTACGGGTTTCATCCTCATTTTGGTGAGTTCTCCAGGATAAGTTCTGGGTGTCCTGGGGTGGATGTCACCATTCAAGAGCTGGGGATGTCTGGAGGGAGGTTAAAAAGAACTTTGGGGTGGCTCAATATTGGCAGCAGCGGAAGGCCAATAAGAGGTGCTCGTCAGGGGCCGCCTTCAAAGTGAGAGTTAATGTATGGTTATCCTCTAAGAATATTAGATTGAAGATGCCCTCGCTGAAGTTGGGTCCTAGATTCATTGGTCTGTATGAAATTCTGAAGGTGGTCAATCCAGTTGCCTTCTGATTAAAACTCCCTCGGTTTTTCCGTATTCTTAATGTGTTCCACAAGTCATTGTTGAAGGTGTTTATTCCCTCTGCTCTGTCTTCCTCACTCCCGCCTCCTCCAGTGTCTATTGAGGGAAGCTTGGAATAGGAGGTACAAAGGATCGTTGATTCCTGAATGGTCCAGAATTCCCTTCAATGTCTGGTACATTGGAAGGGGTATGGACCTGAGGAACGGTCCGGGTCCCAGCTCATTCTGTAAGGACTGATCAGTTGGTACGGGCCTACCATCGGAGGTTTGTTGGGAAACCTGGGGATCCGGTGACCCCCCTTGAAGGGGGGGTACTATCAAGATCTCCATTCTGTTCCTGTCTACTATATTACTTTGTATAGAAGCTGTCAGTCTGTTTTGGTTGTGCTGGGTCTGTGCTGTAATCATCTGTGTTCACTTTCCTTGATTAGTCCTCTACTTAAGCATGCTGGCTCCTCCATCCAGTGTCAATCGTACACTTGCTGTTAACTGTGTAAGACTGATCCGTGCTGAGTCTGTGCTGCAATCATCTGTGTTCACTTTCCTTGAGCAGTCCTCTACTTAAGCCTGCTGGCTCCTCCATCCAGTGTCAATTGTACACTTGCTGCTGCCTGTATAAGACTAATCCCTCTGTGCTCTGTGCCTGACCCAGCCTGACTTTATTCCCTTCCCGAACTTAGACTCTTTGCTTGTGACCTGACTTCTCTTGTGCCTGCTCCCTGTAAACTGTCTTGTCTTTCTGGTTTTCCTGAACTCAGCTAGTAAATTGGATTTAGTCTCTGACTTCTCTTTGTTGTACTGCGCCATTTCCTGGACCTGACCTCAGATTGTTTGACCTCCTTTTACGTATTCAGTAAGTAGTGTATATTTTTTATTTCTGTTATTGTAGTCTTTCTCTCCACTTCTGGGGCTAACATTTACTATAGTGACTCGCATCACACATAGTCTTTTGGTCTACTAGAAATGTGGTCAGGAATTTCACACCTAGCTAAATGCTAGGGCAAATCAGTCCATAAACTAGCGTAAATCATTTGGTCGGCAAGTCCACAGTCCACTGTAAAAGTGATCTGTCAGTCCATATTCTAGTGTAAATGTTGTGTTCATTGAGTCCATAGTCTTCTAGTCCACTGGAAATGTGGTCAGAAATTCCACACCTAGCATAAATGCTGTGGTCAGTCAGTCCACAGTCTAGTGTAAATGTTATGGCCATTCAGTCCATAGTCTTTTAGTCTACTGAAAATGTGGTCATGAATTCCACACCTAGCACATAATTGCTGTGTTCAGTCCATAGACTACTGTAAATCATTGGATCTGTTAGCCCATGGACTAGTGCAAAACTTTTAGTCCGTCAGTCCACAGTCTGATGTAAATGTGGCCAGTCAGTCCACAGTCAGGTGTGAACGATGTTGTCAGTGGGTTTTCTATCTAGTTTAAA
Source organism: Ranitomeya imitator (assembly GCF_032444005.1). Classification (NCBI taxonomy): domain Eukaryota; kingdom Metazoa; phylum Chordata; class Amphibia; order Anura; family Dendrobatidae; genus Ranitomeya; species Ranitomeya imitator. The sequence continues at coordinate 717,369,622 of NC_091284.1, forward strand.
TGCTGTGGTCCATCAGTCCACAGTCTAGTGTAAATTCTTTGCTCATTTAGTTCACAGTCTAGTGTAAATGTTGTTGTTAGCCGATCCAAAGCCTAGAGGAAATGCTGTGGTCAGTCGGTCAACAATCTAGAGTAAATGTTGTTAGTCTGTCCACAGTCTAGTGGAAATGCTGTGGTCAGTATCTCCACAGCCTAGCGTAAATTATGAGATCAGTCTCTTGTAATCGAGGCATTGAATGTTACACCGCTGATAAGAAGCCTATTCTATGAAACATAAGAACATTTTCTTATTTTAGAAGACAGATGATAAGGAGAAGAAATGTTCCTTACATCTCTACCGGAAATATGGTTGTGTTATACTAGGAGTTGTGTATAGAAGATATACATGTGAAAAACACAAACAATATACTCTCATGTACCAGGAAGGTGTTATTACACCCCAGCAGGCCTAGAACTTATGTCTAAACCTACAATTATCAGTAATTAATATGAATATTAATTACCTGTTAGGAGATTTTTCTAATTCTCTTCTTGGAATCCACAAGGAAAATTTCACGTTCCACCATCTCACTGGGCGTCAGTCACCTGTAAATAGTCAAAGGTGTGATAATATGTTCCTGCTACATGCTATACACAAAGAAAAATATAACACACTAGGGACAAAATTACTTATTTCAGGTATAAGGACTGTGGTCAGTTTATTCTGAATCCTGTAGTCAGTCATTTGTTAGTTTACGGTATATATTATGTTCAGTCATTCTACACTATTTTATAAATGTTATAGTCAGACTACAGTATACTAGAAATGTGGTCAGGCAATGCACACCTAGCGTAAATGCTATGATCAGACAGTCCAAAAACTAGTGTAAAAGTTTTGGTCCGCCAGTCCACAGTCCACTGTAAAAGTGGTCTATTAGTCCACATTCTAGTGTAAATGTTGTGTTCATTCAGTCCATAGTCTTCTGGTCTACTGGAAATGTGTTCAGAAATTCCAAACCTAGCATAAATGCTGTGGTCACTCAGTCTTTAGACTAGTGTAAATGTTATATCCAGGCAGTGCAAACATTACTGGAAATGTGGTCAGGCAGTCGAAATCTAGTGAAAATGACATGGTCAGTAAGGCCTTAAACAAGTGCAAATGCTTTGGTCAGTCAGTATTCAAACTAATGTAAATGCTGTGATCATTCATCCAAAGACTAGATTAAAAGTTTTGATCTGTCAGTCCTAGGTCTACTGTAGATGTGGCCAGTCAGTCCACAGAATAGTATAAATGCTGTGGTCAGTCAGTCCACAGTCTAGAGTAAATGAAATGCTCACTCAGAGAATAGTGTCACGATCTCCATTCTGTTCCTGTCTGCTATGTTACTTTGTATAGAAGATGTTAGTCTGTTTTGGTTGTGCTGGTCTGTGCTGCAATCATCTGTGTTAACTTTCCTAGATTAGGCCTCTACTTAAGCATGCTAGCTCCTCCATCCAGTGGGGATTTCATAGAATTAAACAAAATAACATATAAAAATTCTTATCGGCTTCCACTTATTCCCGATCAATATAATCAGCTTTCCGGGGCTAAATGGTTTTCCAAACTGGATCTCAGCGGGGCATATAGTTTGATATGGATTTGTGAGGGTGAGGAGTGGAAGACAGTATTTTTACCATATGAAAGTTTATTTGAAAATCTCGTTATGCCTTTTGGTCTAACAAATGCAGCTGCGGTTTTCAAAATTTCCTGAATGATATCTCTTCTCTGATTATATTGGCAAATCTATTGTGGTTTATTTAGATGATATTCTAATTTTCTCAACTAACATGGATTCACATTATAAACATGTCCGTTTGGTTCTGCAAAGGTTGAGAGATAATTGTTTGTTTGGGCAGATACCCTGTCTCGTAGACTTGATTCTGTGTCTCCTCCAGAACTTCCTTACTCCATTCTTCCTCAGGGTATTGTTGTGGCCATGGTTTCCTCTGAAATCCATACTGCTCAGTACTTGGCTCCTTCCAATACCCCTGAATGCAAGCTGTTTGTCCCTGTGTATCTCAGATTATTATGCCTTTTGCAAGAATTCCATGATTCTGTGTTGAGTGTTTATCCAGGGGTCAATGCCACCCCGAAGGCAGTTGCTAGACTGTTTTGGTGGTCCGCCATGCATAAGGATATTAGAGATGTTGTGTCAGCTTGTGAAACTTGTGCACGCGCCAAAGTACAGCATTGCCGGCCAGCTAGGGAATTGGTTCCTTTGCCAATTCCGGAAAGACCATGGAATCATTTGTCCATGGATTTCATTTCAGATTTACCGCTGTCTGGGGGGTTGACTACTATTTGGGTGGCAGTAGATCGCTTCAGCAAACAAGCTCACTTCATCCCATTATCTGGGTTATCCAATGCTGAATCTCTCCAAACTGTTTATTATTCATGTGGTACAATTGCATGGGATTGTTCTAAATATTGCATTGGATAGGGGTGTTGTTGTGAATTCCGGTGGTTGTAAGTGGCACTTTTGTGAGTGGTTTTAAGTGGAATGGCTGCTCCTTGGATTTAGCTGTCAGCAGCTGCTTCCACTGATTGTCTTTTCTGCTCGGCTATTTAGCCTGGCTCTTTCCTTCAGCTTGTGCCACTTGTCAATGGTTCCTGGTTGGATTCACATCTCTTTGGATTTCCCTGTTATCCTGACCAGTTCAGCAAAGCTAAGTCCTTGCTTGCTCTTTTCTGTCCACAGGTTGTGGACTTACAGTGGGGCAAAAAAGTATTTAGTCAGTCAGCAATAGTGCAAGTTCCACCACTTAAAAAGATGAGAGGCGTCTGTAATTTACATCATAGGTAGACCTCAACTATGGGAGACAAACTGAGAAAAAAAAATCCAGAAAATCACATTGTCTGTTTTTTTTTATCATTTTTTTGCATTTTATGGTGGAAAATAAGTATTTGGTCAGAAACAAACAATCAAGATTTCTGGCTCTCACAGACCTGTACCTTCTTCTTTAAGAGTCTCCTCTTTCCTCCACTCATTACCTGTAGTAATGGCACCTGTTTAAACTTGTTATCAGTATAAAAAGACACCTGTGCACACCCTCAAACAGTCTGACTCCAAACTCCACTATGGTGAAGACCAAAGACCTGTCAAAGGACACCAGAAACAAAATTGTAGCCCTGCACCAGGCTGGGAAGACTGAATCTGCAATACCCAACCAGCTTGGAGTGAAGAAATCAACAGTGGGAGCAATAATTAGAAAATGGAAGACATACAAGACCACTGATAATCTCCCTCGATCTGGAGCTCCATGCAAAATCCCACCCTGTGGGGTCAGAATGATCACAAGAACGGTGAGCAAAAATCCCAGAACCGTGCGGGGGGACCTAGTGAATGAACTGCAGAGAGCTGGGACCAATGTAACAAGGCCTACCATAAGTAACACACTACGCCACCATGGACTCAGATCCTGCAGTGCCAGACGTGTCCCACTGCTTAAGCCAGTACATGTCCGGGCCCGTCTGAAGTTTGCTAGAGAGCATTTGGATGATCCAGAGGAGTTTTGGGAGAATGTCCTATGGTCTGATGAAACCAAACTGGAACTGTTTGGTAGAAACACAACTTGTCGTGTTTGGAGGAAAAAGAATACTGAGTTGCATCCATCAAACACCACACCTACTGTAAAGCATGGTGGTGGAAACATCATGCTTTGGGGCTGTTTCTCTGCAAAGGGGCCAGGACGACTGATCCGGGTACATGAAAGAATGAATGGGGCCATGTATCGTGAGATTTTGAGTGCAAACCTCCTTCCATCAGCAAGGGCATTGAAGATGAAATGTGGCTGGGTCTTTCAACATGACAATGATCCAAAGCACACTGCCAGGGCAACGAAGGAGTGGCTTCGTAAGAAGCATTTCAAGGTCCTGGAGTGGCCTAGCCAGTCTCCAGATCTCAACCCTATAGAAAACCTTTGGAGGGAGTTGAAAGTCCGTGTTGCCAAGCGAAAAGCCAAAAACATCACTGCTCTAGAGGAGATCTGCAGGGAGGAATGGGCCAACATACCAACAACAGTGTGTGGCAACCTTGTGAAGACTTACAGAAAACGTTTGACCTCTGTCATTGCCAACAAAGGATATATTACAAAGTATTGAGATGAAATTTTGTTTCTGACCAAATACTTATTTTCCACCATAATATGCAAATAAAATGTTAAAAAAACAGACAATGTGATTTTCTGGATTTTTTTTTCTCAGTTTGTCTCCCATAGTTGAGGTCTACCTATGATGTAAATTACAGACGCCTCTCATCTTTTTAAGTGGTGGAACTTGCACTATTGCTGACTGACTAAATACTTTTTTGCCCCACTGTATCTGTTCTGTGCTTTCTATGTTTGTCCAGCTTGTCAGTATGAATTAATTCTGTGTTGCTGGAAGCTCTGGGAAGCAGATTTACCCTCCACACCTTTAGTCAGGTGTGGAGATTTTTGTAAACTCTGTGTGGATTTTTTGTAGTGTTTTATACTGACCGCACAGTATTCCATCCTGTCCTATCTATCTAGCTAGACTGGCCTCCTATGCTCATCCTAGTTTCATTCTGTGTATGTCTTTTCCCTCTCCACTCACAGTCATTACTTGTGGGGGGGCTATCTATCCTTTGGGGATTTTCTCTGAGGCAAGATAGTTTTCCTGTTTCTATCTTTAGGGGTAGTTAGTTCTCAGGCTGTGACGAGGTGCCTAGGGAGTGTTAGGAGCATCCCACGGCTACTTCTAGTGTTGTGTTGAGCTTAGGGACTGCGGTCAGTACAGATACCACTTCCTTCAGAGCTCGTTCCATGTTGCTCCTAAACCACCAGATCATAACAGTGCAAGTGGCCAAAAATGAATTAAATGCATCTCAAAAGAAGGAAAAAATTCTGAGCCATTTTTTTTTCTGTGCTCTCTTTTGTCTTTTTTTTTCCTCTTGATTTCTGGGTGGTTCAGGATTTATGCTCTGGCATGGATGTTCAGGGTTTGTTTTCTCGTGTAGATCAACTTGCTGCAAGAGTACAGAGTATCCAAGATTATGTTGTCCAGACTCCGGCTTTGGAGCCTAGAATTCCTACTCCTGATTTGTTTTTTGGAGACAGATCCAAGTTTTTAAACTTTAAAAATAACTGCAAATTGTTTTTTGCTTTGAAACCCCGTTCTTCTGGTGATCCCATTCAGCAAGTTAAAATCAGCATATCCTTGCTGCGTGGTGACCCTCAGGACTGGGCATTCCCCCTTGAATCAGGGGATCCGGCACTGCTGAATGTAGACGCATTTTTTCAAGCGCTCGGATTATTGTATGACGAACCTAATTCTGTGGATCATGCTGAAAAAAACCCTGTTGGCCTTGTGTCAAGGTCAGGAAGTGGCAGAATTATACTGCCAGAAATTTAGGAAATGGTCTGTGCTCACTAAATGGAATGAGGATGCTCTGGCTGCTATTTTCAGAAAAGGTCTTTCTGAAGCCCTTAAGGATGTTATGGTGGGCTTCCCTACGCCTACTGGTTTGAGCGAATCTATGTCTCTGGCCATTCAGATTGATCGGCGTTTGCGCGAGCGTAAAGCTATGCACCATATGGCAGTGTCCTCTGGGCAGAGTCCTGAACCTATGCAATGTGATAGGATTTTGACTAGAACAGAACGGCAGGAATTCAGACGTCAGAATAGGCTGTGTTTTTACTGTGGTGATTCTGCTCATGTTATTTCTGATTGCCCTAAACGTACTAGGAGGGTCGCTAGGTCTGTTGCCATTAGTACTGTACAGCCTAAATTTCTTTTGTCTGTGACCCTGATTTGCTCATTGTCGTCCTTTTCTGTCATGGCATTTGTGGATTCAGGCGCTGCCCTGAACTTAATGGACTTAGAATTTGCCAGGCGCTGTGGTTTTTCCTTGCAGCCTTTGCAGAGCCCTATTCCTTTGAGGGGCATTGATTTGTCTTTTCTTCGGCGTTTCATCCTCAGACTAATGGCCAAACTGAGCGAACTAATCAGACCTTGGAGACCTATTTGAGATGCTTTGTGTCTGCTGATCAGGATGATTGGGTGGCTTTCTTGCCGTTGGCCGAGTTTGCCCTTAATAATCGGGCTAGTTCGGCTACTTTGGTTTCACCTTTCTTTTGTAATTTTGGTTTTCATCCTCGTTTTTCTTCTGGGCAGGTTGAGCCTTCTGATTGTCCTGGTGTGGATTCTGTGGTGGACAGGCTGCAGCAGATTTGGACTCATGTGGTGGACAATTTGACGTTGTCTCAGGAAAGGGCTCAGCGTTTTGCTAACCGCCGTCGGTGTGTTGGTCCCCGGCTTCGTGTGGGGGATTTGGTTTGGTTGTCTTCTCGTCATGTTCCTATGAAGGTTTCTTCCCCTAAGTTTAAGCCTCGGTTTATTGGTCCTTATAAAATTTCTGAAATTATTAATCCGGTGTCTTTTCGTTTGGCTCTTCCAGCCTCTTTTGCCATTCATAATGTTTTCCATAGATCGTTGTTGCGGAGATATGTGGTGCCCGTTGTTCCCTCAGTTGATCCTCCTGCCCCGGTGTTGGTTGAGGGAGAGTTGGAATATGAGGTTGAGAAAATTTTGGATTCTCGTTTTTCGCGGCGGAGGCTTCAGTATCTTGTCAAGTGGAAGGGTTATGGCCAGGAGGATAATTCTTGGGTTGTTGCCTCCGATGTCCATGCCACCGATTTGGTTCCTGCTTTTCACTTGGCTTGTCCTGATCGGCCTGGGGGCACTGGTGGGGGTTCGGTGACCCCTCCTCAAGGGGGGGTACTGTTGTGAATTCCGCTCTTGGGCTCCCTCCGGTGGTTGTAAGTGGCACTTTTGTGAGTTCTGCTCTTGGGCTCCCTCCGGTGGTTTTAAGTGGAATGGTTCCTCCTTGGATTTAGCTGTCAGCAGCTGCTTCCACTGATTGTCTTTCCTGCTCGGCTATTTAGCCTGGCTCTTTCCTTCAGCTTGTGCCACTTGTCAATGGTTCCTGGTTGGATTCACATCTCTTTGGATTTCCCTGTTATCCTGACCAGTTCAGCAAAGCTAAATCCTAGCTTGCTCTTTTCTGTCCACAGGTTGTGGACTTATCTGTTCTGTGCTTTCTATGTTTGTCCAGCTTGTCAGTGTGAATTAATTCTGTGTTGCTGGAAGCTCTGGGAAGCAGATTTACCCTCCACACCTTTAGTCAGGTGTGGAGATTTTTGTAAACTCTGTGTGGATTTTTTGTAGTGTTTTATACTGACCGCACAGTATTCCATCCTGTCCTATCTATCTAGCTAGACTGGCCTCCTATGCTCATCCTAGTTTCATTCTGTGTATGTCTTTTCCCTCTCCACTCACAGTCATTACTTGTGGGGGAGCTATCTATCCTTTGGGGATTTTCTCTGAGGCAAGATAGTTTTCCTGTTTCTATCTTTAGGGGTAGTTAGTTCTCAGGCTGGGACGAGGTGCCTAGGGAGTGTTAGGAGCATCCCACGGCTACTTCTAGTGTTGTGTTGAGCTTAGGGACTGCGGTCAGTACAGATACCACTTCCTTCAGAGCTCGTTCCATGTTGCTCCTAAACCACCAGATCATAACAGGGTGTACAATTCGTCTCTAGATTGTGGAGGGCTTTCCGCAGAAAATTGGGGATTGATTTGCCCTTTTCCTCTGCTTATCACCCTGAAACTAACGGTCAGACAGAGAGGACAAATCAGTCTCTGGAGCCAATTTTAAGATATTTTTTGCGCCGATCAGCAGGAGAATTGGTAATCATTTCTTCCTCTGACTGAGTTTTCTTTTAAAAGTCGGATTAATCAGTCCATTGGGACCTCGCCGTTTTTCTTTAATTACGGGTTTCATCCTCATTTTGGTGAGTTCTCCAGGATGTTCTGGGTGTCTTGGGGTGGATGTCACCATTCAAGAGCTGGGGATGTCTGGAGGGAGGTTAAAAAGAACTTTGGGATGGCTCAATATTGGCAGCAGCGGAAGGCCAATAAGAGGTGCTCGTCAGGGGCCGCCTTCAAAGTGAGAGTTAATGTATGGTTATCCTCTAAGAATATTAGATTGAAGATGCCCTCGCTGAAGTTGGGTCCTAGATTCATTGGTCCGTATGAAATTCTGAAGGTGGTCAATCCAGTTGCCTTCTGATTAAAACTCCCTCGGTTTTTCCGTATTCTTAATGTGTTCCACAAGTCATTGTTGAAGGAGTTTATTCCCTCTGCTCTGTCTTCCTCACTCCCGCCTCCTCCAGTGTCTATTGAGGGAAGCTTGGAATAGGAGGTACAAAGGATCGTTGATTCCTGAATGGTCCAGAATTCCCTTCAATGTCTGGTACATTGGAAGGGGTATGGACCTGAGGAACGGTCCGGGTCCCAGCTCATTCTGTAAGGACTGATCAGTTGGTACGGGCCTACCATCGGAGGTTTGTTGGGAAACCTGGGGATCCGGTGACCCCCCTTGAAGGGGGGGTACTATCAAGATCTCCATTCTGTTCCTGTCTACTATATTACTTTGTATAGAAGCTGTCAGTCTGTTTTGGTTGTGCTGGGTCTGTGCTGTAATCATCTGTGTTCACTTTCCTTGATTAGTCCACTACTTAAGCATGCTGGCTCCTCCATCCAGTGTCAATTGTACACTTGCTGCTGCCTGTATAAGACTAATCACTCTGTGCTCTGTGCCTGACCCAGCCTGACTTTATTCCCTTCCCGAACTTAGACTCTTTGCTTGTGACCTGACTTCTCTTGTGCCTGCTCCCTGTAAACTGTCTTGTCTTTCTGGTTTTCCTGAACTCAGCTAGTAAATTGGATTTAGTCTCTGACTTCTCTTTGTTGTACTGCGCCATTTCCTGGACCTGACCTCGGATTGTTTGACCTCCTTTTACGTATTCAGTAAGTAGTGTATATTTTTTATTTCTGTTATTGTAGTCTTTCTCTCCACTTCTGGGGCTAACATTTACTATAGTGACTCGCATCACACATAGTCTTTTGGTCTACTAGAAATGTGGTCAGGAATTTCACACCTAGCTAAATGCTAGCGCAAATCAGTCCATAAACTAGCGTAAATCATTTGGTCCGCAAGTCCACAGTCCACTGTAAAAGTGGTCTGTCAGTCCACATTCTAGGGTAAATGTTGTGTTCATTGAGTCCATAGTCTTCTAGTCCACTGGAAATGTGGTCTGAAATTCCACACCTAGCATAAATGCTGTGGTCAGTCAGTCCACAGTCTAGTGTAAATGTTATGGCCATTCAGTCCATAGTCTTTTAGTCTACTGAAAATGTGGTCATGAATTCCACACCTAGCACATAATTGCTGTGTTCAGTCCATAGACTACTGTAAATCATTAGATCTGTTAGCCCATGGACTAGTGCAAAACTTTTAGTCCGTTAGTCCACAGTCTGATGTAAATGTGGCCAGTCAGTCCACAGTCAGGTGTGAACGATGTTGTCAGTGGGTTTTCTATCTAGTTTAAATGCTGTGGTCCATCAGTCCACAGTCTAGTGTAAATTCTTTGCTCAGTTAGTTCACAGTCTAGTGTAAATGTTGTTGTTAGCCGATCCAAAGCCTAGAGGAAATGTTGTGGTCAGTCGGTCAACAATCTAGAGTAAATGTTGTTAGTCTGTCCACAGTCTAGTGGAAATGCTGTGGCCAGTATCTCCACAGCCTAGCGTAAATTATGAGATCAGTCTCTTGTAATCGAGGCATTGAATGTTACACCGCTGATAAGAAGCCTATTCTATGAAACATAAGAACGTTTTCTTATTTTAGAAGACAGATGATAAGGAGAAGAAATGTTCCTTACATCTCTACCGGAAATATGGTTGTGTTATACTAGGAGTTGTGTATAGAAGATATACATGTGAAAAACACAAACAATATACTCTCATGCACCAGGAAGGTGTTATTACACCCCAGCAGGCCTAGAACTTATGTCTAAACCTACAATTATCAGTAATTAATATGAATATTAATTACCTGTTAGGAGATTTTTCTAATTCTCTTCTTGAAATCCACAAGGAAAATTTCACGTTCCACCATCTCACTGGGCGTCAGTCACCTGTAAATAGTCAAAGGTGTGATAATATGTTCCTGCTACATGCTATACACAAAGAAAAATATAACACACTAGGGACAAAATTACTTATTTCAGGTATAAGGACTGTGGTCAGCTTATTCTGAATCCTGTAGTCAGTCATTTGTTAGTTTACGGTATATATTATGTTCAGTTATTCTCCATTATTCTATAAATGTTATTGTCAGACTACAGTATACTAGAAATGTGGTCAGGCAATGCACACCTAGCGTAAATGCTATGATCAGACAGTCCATAAACTAGTGTAAAATTTTGGTCCGCCAGTCCACAGTCCACTGTAAAAGTGGTCTATTAGTCCACATTCTAGTGTAAATGTTGTGTTCATTCAGTCCATAGTCTTCTGGTCTACTAGAAATGTGTTCAGAAATTCCAAACCTAGCATAAATACTGTGGTCACTCAGTCTTTAGACTAGTGTAAATGTTATATCCAGGCAGTGCAAACTTTACTGGAAATGTGGTCAGGCAGTCGAAATCTAGTGAAAATGACAAGGTCAGTAAGGCCTTAAACTAGTGCAAATGCTTTGGTCAGTCAGCATTCAAACTAATGTAAATGCTGTGATCATTCATCCAAAGACTAGATTAAAAGTTTTGATCTGTCAGTCCTAGGTCTACTGTAGATGTGGCCAGTCAGTCCACAGAATAGTATAAATGCTGTGGTCAGTCAGTCCACAGTCTAGTGTAAATGAAATGCTCACTCAGAGCATAGTGTCACGATCTCCATTCTGTTCCTGTCTGCTATGTTACTTTGTATAGAAGATGTTAGTCTGTTTTGGTTGTGCTGCTCTGTGCTGCTATCATCTGTGTTAACTTTCCTAGATTAGGCCTCTACTTAAGCATGCTAGCTCCTCCATCCAGTGGCGATTTCAGAGAATTAAACAAAATAACATATAAAAATTCTTATCGGCTTCCACTTATTCCCGATCAATATAATCAGCTTTCTGGGGCTAAATGGTTTTCCAAACTGGATCTCAGCGGGGCATATAGTTTGATATGGATTCGTGAGGGAGAGGAGTGGAAGACAGTATTTTTACCATCTGAAAGTTTCTTTGAAAATCTCGTTATGCCTTTTGGTCTAACTAATGCAGCTGCGGTTTTCAAAATTTTATGAATGATATCTCTTCTCTGATTATATTGGCAAATCTATTGTGGTTTATTTAGATGATATTCTAATTTTCTCAGCTAACATGGATTCACATTGTAAACATGTCCGTTTAGTTCTGCAAAGGTTGAGAGATAATTGTTTGTTTGGGCAGACACCCTGTCTTGTAGACTTAATTCTGTGTCTCCTCCAGAACCTCCTTACTCCATTCTTCCTCAGGGTATTGTTGTGGCCATGGTTTCCTCTGATCTGGAACCTGAAATCCATACTGCTCAGTACTTGGCTCCTTCCAATAGCCCTGATTGCAAGCTGTTTGTCCCTGTGTATCACAGATTATGCCTTTTGCAAGAATTCCATGATTCTGTGTTGAGTGTTTATCCAGGGGTCAGTGCCACCCCGAAGGCAGCTGCTAGACTGGTTTGGTGGTCCGCCATGCATAAGGATATTAGAGATTTTGTGTCAGCTTGTGAAACTTGTGCACGCGCCAAAGTACAGCATTGCCGGCCAGCTAGGGAATTGGTTCCTTTGCCAATTCCGGAAAGACCATGGAATCATTTGTCCATGGATTTCATTTCAGATTTACCGCTGTCTGGGGGGTTGACTACTATTTGGGTGGCAGTAGATCGCTTCAGCAAACAAGCTCACTTCATCCCATTATCTGGGTTATCCAATGCTGAATCTCTCCAAACTGTTTATTATTCATGTGGTACAATTGCATGGGATTCTTCTAAATATTGCATTGGATATGGGTGTACAATTCGTCTTTAGATTGTGGAGGGCTTTCTGCAGAAAATTGGGGATTGATTTGTCCTTTTCCTCTGCTTATCACCCTGAAACTAACGGTCAGACAGAGAGGACAAATAAGTCTCTGGAGCCAATTTTAAGATATTTTTTGCGCCGATCAGCAGGAGAATTGGTAATCATTTCTTCCTCTAACTGAGTTTTCTTTTAAAAGTCGGGTTAATCAGTCCATAGGGACCGTGCCGTTTTTCTTTAATTACGGGTTTCATCCTTATTTTGGTGAGTTCTCCAGGATAAGTTCCGGGTGTCCTGGGATGGATGTCACCATTCAAGAGCTGGGGATGTCTGGAGGGAGGTTAAAAAGAACTTTGGGATGGCTCAATATTGGCAGCAGCGGAAGGCCAATAAGAGGTGCTTGTCAGGGGCCGCCTTCAAAGTGAGAGTTAATGTATGGTTATCCTCTAAGAATATTAGATTGAAGATGCCCTCGCTGAAGTTGGGTCCTAGATTCATTGGTCCGTATGAAATTCTGAAGGTGGTCAATCCAGTTGCCTTCTGATTAAAACTCCCTCGGTTTTTCCGTATTCTTAATGTGTTCCACAAGTCATTGTTGAAGGAGTTTATTCCCTCTGCTCTGTCTTCCTCACTCCCGCCTCCTCCAGTGTCTATTGAGGGAAGCTTGGAATAGGAGGTACAAAGGATCGTTGATTCCTGAATGGTCCAGAATTCCCTTCAATGTCTGGTACATTGGAAGGGGTATGGACCTGAGGAACGGTCCGGGTCCCAGCTCATTCTGTAAGGCCTGATCAGTTGGTACGGGCCTACCATCGGAAGTTTGTTGGGAAACCTGGGGATCCGGTGACCCCCCTTGAAGGGGGGTACTATCAAGATCTCCATTCTGTTCCTGTCTACTATATTACTTTGTATAGAAGCTGTCAGTCTGTTTTGGTTGTGCTGGGTCTGTGCTGTAATCATCTGTGTTCACTTTCCTTGATTAGTCCACTACTTAAGCATGCTGGCTCCTCCATCCAGTGTCAATTGTACACTTGCTGCTGTCTGTATAAGACTAATCCCTCTGTGCTCTGTGCCTGACCCAGCCTGACTTTATTCCCTTCCCAAACTTAGACTCTTTGCTTGTGACCTGACTTCTCTTGTGCCTGCTCCCTGTAAACTGTCTTGTCTTTCTGGTTTTCCTGAACTCAGCTAGTAAATTGGATTTAGTCTCTGACTTCTCTTTGTTGTACTGCGCCATTTCCTGGACCTGACCTAGGATTGTTTGACCTCCTTTTACGTATTCAGTAAGTAGTGTATATTTTTTATTTCTGTTATTGTAGTCTTTCTCTCCACTTCTGGGGCTAACATTTACTATAGTGACTCGCATCACACATAGTCTTTTGGTCTACTAGAAATGTGGTCAGGAATTTCACACCTAGCTAAATGCTAGCGCAAATCAGTCCATAAACTAGCGTAAATCATTTGGTCCGCAAGTCCACAGTCCACTGTAAAAGTGGTCTGTCAGTCCACATTCTAGTGTAAATGTTGTGTTCATTGAGTCCATAGTCTTCTAGTCCACTGGAAATGTGGTCAGAAATTTCACACCTAGCATAAATGCTGTGGTCAGTCAGTCCACAGTCTAGTGTAAATGTTATGGCCATTCAGTCCATAGTCTTTAGTCTACTGAAAATGTGGTCATAAATTCCACACCTAGCACATAATTGCTGTGTTCAGTCCTTAGACTACTGTAAATCATTGGATCAGTTAGCCCATGGACTAGTGCAAAACTTTTAGTCCATCGGTCCACAGTCTGATGTAAATGTGGCCAGTCAGTCCACAGTCAGGTGTGAACGATGTTGTCAGTGGGTTTACTATCTAGTTTAAATGCTGTGGTCCATCAGTCCACAGTCTAGTGTAAATTCTTTGCTCAGTTAGTTCACAGTCTAGTGTAAATGTTGTTGTTAGCCGATCCAAAGCCTAGAGGAAATGCTGTGGTCAGTCGGTCAACAATCTAGAGTAAATGTTGTTAGTCTGTCCACAGTCTAGTGGAAATGCTGTGGTCAGTATCTCCACAGCCTAGCGTAAATTATGAGATCAGTCTCTTGTAATCGAGGCATTGAATGTTACACCGCTGATAAGAAGCCTATTCTATGAAACATAAGAACTTTTTCTTATTTTAGAAGACAGATGATAAGGAGAAGAAATGTTCCTTACATCTATACCTGAAATATGGTTGTGTTATACTAGGAGTTGTGTATAGAAGATATACATGTGAAAAACACAAACAATATACTCTCATGTACCAGGAAGGTGTTATTACACCCCAGCAGGCCTAGAACTTATGTCTAAACCTACAATTATCAGTAATTAATATGAATATTAATTACCTGTTAGGAGATTTTTCTAATTCTCTTCTTGGAATCCACAAGGAAAATTTCACGTTCCACCATCTCACTGGGCGTCAGTCACCTGTAAATAGTCAAAGATGTGATAATATGTTCCTGCTACATGCTATACACAAAGAAAAATATAACACACTAGGGACAAAATTACTTATTTCAGGTATAAGGACTGTGGTCAGTTTATTCTGAATCCTGTAGTCAGTCATTTGTTAGTTTACGGTATATATTATGTTCAGTCATTCTCCATTATTCTATAAATGTTATTGTCAGACTACAGTATACTAGAAATGTGATCAGGCAATGCACACCTAGCGTAAATGCTATGATCAGACAGTCCATAAACTAGTGTAAAATTTTGGTCCGCCAGTCCACAGTCCACTGTAAAAGTGGTCTATTAGTCCACATTCTAGTCTAAATGTTGTGTTCATTCAGTCCATAGTCTTCTGGTCTACTAGAAATGTGTTCAGAAATTCCAAACCTAGCATAAATACTGTGGTCACTCAGTCTTTAGACTAGTGTAAATGTTATATCCAGGCAGTGCAAACTTTACTGGAAATGTGGTCAGGCAGTCGAAATCTAGTGAAAATGACAAGGTCAGTAAGGCCTTAAACTAGTGCAAATGCTTTGGTCAGTCAGTATTCAAACTAATGTAAATGCTGTGATCATTCATCCAAAGACTAGATTAAACGTTTTGATCTGTCAGTCCTAGGTCTACTGTAGATGTGGCCAGTCAGTCCACAGAATAGTATAAATGCTGTGGTCAGTCAGTCCACAGTCTAGTGTAAATGAAATGCTCACTCAGAGCATAGTGTCACGATCTCCATTCTGTTCCTGTCTGCTATGTTACTTTGTATAGAAGATGTTAGTCTGTTTTGGTTGTGCTGCTCTGTGCTGCTATCATCTGTGTTAACTTTCCTAGATTAGGCCTCTACTTAAGCATGCTAGCTCCTCCATCCAGTGGCGATTTCAGAGAATTAAACAAAATAACATATAAAAATTCTTATCGGCTTCCACTTATTCCCGATCAATATAATCAGCTTTCTGGGGCTAAATGGTTTTCCAAACTGGATCTCAGCGGGGCATATAGTTTGATATGGATTCGTGAGGGAGAGGAGTGGAAGACAGTATTTTTACCATCTGAAAGTTTCTTTGAAAATCTCGTTATGCCTTTTGGTCTAACTAATGCAGCTGCGGTTTTCAAAATTTTATGAATGATATCTCTTCTCTGATTATATTGGCAAATCTATTGTGGTTTATTTAGATGATATTCTAATTTTCTCAGCTAACATGGATTCACATTATAAACATGTCCGTTTAGTTCTGCAAAGGTTGAGAGATAATTGTTTGTTTGGGCAGATACCCTGTCTTGTAGACTTAATTCTGTGTCTCCTCCAGAACCTCCTTACTCCATTCTTCCTCAGGGTATTGTTGTGGCCATGGTTTCCTCTGATCTGGAACCTGAAATCCATACTGCTCAGTACTTGGCTCCTTCCAATAGCCCTGATTGCAAGCTGTTTGTCCCTGTGTATCTCAGATTATGCCTTTTGCAAGAATTCCATGATTCTGTGTTGAGTGTTTATCCAGGGGTCAGTGCCACCCCGAAGGCAGTTGCTAGACTGTTTTGGTGGTCCGCCATGCATAAGGATATTAGAGATTTTGTGTCAGCTTGTGAAACTTGTGCACGCGCCAAAGTACAGCATTGCCGGCCAGCTAGGGAATTGGTTCCTTTGCCAATTCCGGAAAGACCATGGAATCATTTGTCCATGGATTTCATTTCAGATTTACCGCTGTCTGGGGGTTGACTAATATTTGGGTGGCAGTAGATCGCTTCAGCAAACAAGCTCACTTCATCCCATTATCTGGGTTATCCAATGCTGAATCTCTCCAAACTGTTTATTATTCATGTGGTACAATTGCATGGGATTCTTCTAAATATTGCATTGGATATGGGTGTACAATTCGTCTTTAGATTGTGGAGGGCTTTCTGCAGAAAATTGGGGATTGATTTGTCCTTTTCCTCTGCTTATCACCCTGAAACTAACGGTCAGACAGAGAGGACAAATAAGTCTCTGGAGCCAATTTTAAGATATTTTTTGCGCCGATCAGCAGGAGAATTGGTAATCATTTCTTCCTCTAACTGAGTTTTCTTTTAAAAGTCGGGTTAATCAGTCCATGGGGACCTTGCCGTTTTTCTTTAATTACGGGTTTCATCCTTATTTTGGTGAGTTCTCCAGGATAAGTTCCGGGTGTCCTGGGGTGGATGTCACCATTCAAGAGCTGGGGATGTCTGGAGGGAGGATAAAAAGAACTTTGGGGTGGCTCAGTATTGGCAGCAGCGGAAGGCCAATAAGAGGTGCTCGTCAGGGGCCGCCTTCAAAGTGGGAGTTAATGTATGGTTATCCTCTAAGAATATTAGATTGAAGATGCCCTCGCTGAAGTTGGGTCCTGGATTCATTGGTCCGTATGAAATTCTGAAGGTGGTCAATCCAGTTGCCTTCTGATTAAAACTCCCTCAGTTTTTCCGTATTCCTAATGTGTTCCACAAGTCATTATTGAAGGAGTTTATTCCCTCTGCTCTGTCTTCCTCACTCCCGCCTCCTCCAGTGTCTATTGAGGGAAGCTTGGAATAGGAGGTACAAAGGATCGTTGATTCCTGAATGGTCCAGAATTCCCTTCAATGTCTGGTACATTGGAAGGGGTATGGACCTGAGGAACGGTCCGGGTCCCAGCTCATTCTGTAAGGACTGATCAGTTGGTATGGGCCTACCATCACAGGTTTGTTGGGAAACCTGGGGGTCCGGTGACCCCCCTTGAAGGGGGGGTACTATCAAGATCTCCATTCTGTTCCTGTCTACTATGTTACTTTGTATAGAAGCTGTCAGTCTGTTTTGGTTGTGCTGGGTCTGTACTGTAATCATCTGTGTTCACTTTCCTTGATTAGTCCTCTACTTAAGCATGCTGGCTCCTCCATCCAGTGTCAATTGTACACTTGCTGCTGCCTGTATAAGACTGATCCCTCTGTGCTCTGTGCCTGACCCAGCCTGACTTTATTCCCTTCCCGAACTTAGACTCTTTGCTTGTGACCTGACTTCTCTTGTGCCTGCTCCCTGTAAACTGTCTTGTCTTTCTGGTTTTCCTGAACTCGGCTAGTAAATTGGATTTAGTCTCTGACTTCTCTTTGTTGTACTGCGCCATTTCTTGGACCTGACCTCGGATTGTTTGACCTCCTTTTACGTATTCAGTAAGTAGTGTATATTTTATATTTCTGTTATTGTAGTCTTTCTCTCCACTTCTGGGGCTAACATTTACTATAGTGACTCGCATCACACATAGTCTTTTGGTCTACTAGAAATGTGGTCAGGAATTTCACACCTAGCTAAATGCTAGGGCAAATCAGTCCATAAACTAGCGTAAATCATTTAGTCCGCAAGTCCACAGTCCACTGTAAAAGTGGTCTGTCAGTCCACATTCTAGTGTAAATGTTGTGTTCATTGAGTCCATAGTCTTCTAGTCCACTGGAAATGTGGTCAGAAATTTCACACCTAGCATAAATGCTGTGGTCAGTCAGTCCACAGTCTAGTGTAAATGTTATGGCCATTCAGTCCATAGTCTTTTAGTCTACTGAAAATGTGGTCATAAATTCCACACCTAGCACATAATTGCTGTGTTCAGTCCTTAGACTACTGTAAATCATTGGATCAGTTAGCCCATGGACTAGTGCAAAACTTTTAGTCCGTCGGTCCACAGTCTGATGTAAATGTGGCCAGTCAGTCCACAGTCAGGTGTGAACGATGTTGTCAGTGGGTTTACTATCTAGTTTAAATGCTGTGGTCCATCAGTCCACAGTCTAGTGTAAATTCTTTGCTCAGTTAGTTCACAGTCTAGTGTAAATGTTGTTGTTAGCCGATCCAATGCCTAGAGGAAATGCTGTGGTCAGTCAGTCAACAATCTAGAGTTAATGTTGTTAGTCTGTCCACAGTCTAGTGGAAATGCTGTGGTCAGTATCTCCACAGCCTAGCGTAAATTATGAGATCAGTCTCTTGTAATCGAGGCATTGAATGTTACACCGCTGATAAGAAGCCTATTCTATGAAACATAAGAACTTTTTCTTATTTTAGAAGACAGATGATAAGGAGAAGAAATGTTCCTTACATCTCTACCTGAAATATGGTTGTGTTATACTAGGAGTTGTGTATAGAAGATATACATGTGAAAAACACAAACAATATACTCTCATGTACCAGGAAGGTGTTATTACACCCCAGCAGGCCTAGAACTTATGTCTAAACCTACAATTATCAGTAATTAATATGAATATTAATTACCTGTTAGGAGATTTTTCTAATTCTCTTCTTGAAATCCACAAGGAAAATTTCACGTTCCACCATCTCACTGGGCATCAGTCACCTGTAAATAGTCAAAGGTGTGATAATATGTTCCTGCTACATGCTATACACAAAGAAAAATATAACACACTGAGACAAAATTACTTATTTCAGGTATAAGGACTGTGGTCAGTTTATTCTGAATCCTGTAGTCAGTCATTTGTTAGTTTACGGTATATATTATGTTCAGTCATTCTACATTATTCTATAAATGTTATAGTCAGACTACAGTATACTAGAAATGTGGTCAGGCAATGCACACCTAGCGTAAATGCTATGATCAGACAGTCCATAAACTAGTGTAAAAGTTTTGGTCCGCCAGTCCACAGTCCACTGTAAAAGTGGTCTATTAGTCCACATTCTAGTGTAAATGTTGTGTTCATTCGGTCCATAGTCTTCTGGTCTACTGGAAATGTGTTCAGAAATTCCAAACCTAGCATAAATGCTGTGGTCACTCAGTCTTTAGACTAGTGTAAATGTTATATCCAGGCAGTGCAAACATTACTGGAAATGTGGTCAGGCGATCGAAATGTAGTGAAAATGACAAGGTCAGTAAGGCCTTAAACAAGTGCAAATGCTTTGGTCAGTCAGTATTCAAACTAATGTAAATGCTGTGATCATTCATCCAAAGACTAGATTAAAAGTTTTGATCTGTCAGTCCTAGGTCTACTGTAGATGTGGCCAGTCAGTCCACAGAATAGTATAAATGCTGTGGTCAGTCAGTCCACAGTCTAGTGTAAATGAAATGCTCATGCTAGCTCATCCATCCAGTGGCGATTTCAGAGAATTAAACAAAATAACATATAAAAATTCTTATTGGCTTCCACTTATTCCCGATCAATATAATCAGCTTTCCTGGGCTAAATGGTTTGCCAAACTGGATCTCAGCGGGGCATATAGTTTGATATGGATTCGTGAGGGTGAGGAGTGGAAGACAGTATTTTTACCATCTGAAAGTTTCTTTGAAAATCTCGTTATGCCTTTTGGTCTAACAAATGCAGCTGCGGTTTTCAAAATTGTATAAATGATATCTCTTCTCTGAATATATTGGCAAATCTATTGTGGTTTATTTAGATGATATTCTAATTTTCTCAACTAACATGGATTCACATTATAAACATGTCCGTTTTGGTTCTGCAAAAGTTGAGAGATAATTGTTTGTTTGGGCAGGTACCCTGTCTCGTAGACTTGATTCTGTGTCTCCTCCAGAACCTCCTTACTCCATTATTTCTCAGGGTATTGTTGTGGCCATGGTTTCCTCTGATCTGGAACCTGAAATCCATACTGCTCAGTACTTTGCTCCTTCCAATACCCCTGAATGCAAGCTGTTTGTCCCTGTGTATCTCAGATTATGCCTTTTGCAAGAATTCCATGATTCTGTGTTGAGTGTTTATGCAGGGGTCAATGCCACCCCGAAGGCAGTTGCTAGACTGTTTTGGTGGTCCGCCATGCATAAGGATATTAGAGATTTTGTGTCAGCTTGTGAAACTTGTGCACACGCCAAAGTACAGCATTGCCGGCCAGCTAGGGAATTGGTTCGTTTGCCAATTCCGGAAAGACCATGGAATCATTTGTCCATGGATTTCTTTTCAGATTTACCGCTGTCTGGGGGTTGACTACTATTTGGGTGGCAGTAGATCGCTTCAGCAAACAAGCTCACTTCATCCCATTATCTGGGTTATCCAATGTTGAATCTCTCCAAACTGTTTATTATTCATGTGGTACAATTGCATGGGATTCTTCTAAATATTGCATTGGATAGGGGTGTACAATTCGTCTCTAGATTGTGGAGGGCTTTCTGCAGAAAATTGGGGATTGATTTGTCCTTTTCCTCTGCTTATCACCCTAAAACTAACGGTCAGACAGAGAGGACAAATCAGTCTCTGGTCGGGTTAATCAGTCCATGGGGAGCTCGCTGTTTTTCTATAATTATGGGTTTCATCCTCATTTTGGTGAGTTCTCCAGGATAAGTTCCGGGTGTCCTGGGGTGGATGTCACCATTCAAGAGCTGGGGATGTCTGGAGGGAGGTTAAAAAGAATTTTGGGGTGGCTCAGTATTGGCAGCAGCGGAAGGTCAATAAGAGGTGATCGTCAGAGGCCGCCTTCAAAGTGGGAGTTAATGTATGGTTATCCTCTAAGAATATTAGATTGAAGATGCCCTCGCTGAAGTTGGGTCCTAGATTCATTGGTCCGTATGAAATTCTGAAGGTGGTCAATCCAGTTGCCTTCTGATTAAAACTCCCTCAGTTTTTCCGTATTCCTAATGTGTTCCACAAGTCATTGTTGAAGGAGTTTATTCCCTCTGCTCTGTCTTCCTCACTCCCGCCTCCTCCAGTGTCTATTGAGGGAAGCTTGGAATAGGAGGTACAAAGGATTGTTGATTCCTGAATGGTCCAGAATTCCGTTCAATGTCTGGTACATTGGAAGGGGTATGGACCTGAGGAACGGTCCGGGTCCCAGCTCATTCTGTAAGGACTGATCAGTTGGTACGGGCCTACCATCGGAGGTTTGCTGGGAAACCTGGGGGTCCGGTGACCCCCCCCTGAAGGGGGGGTACTATCAAGATCTCCATTCTGTTCCTGTCTCATATGTTACTTTGTGTAGAAGCTGTCAGTCTGTTTTGGTTGTGCTGGGTCTGTGCTGTAATCATCTGTGTTGACTTTCCTTGATTAGTCCTCTACTTAAGCATGCTGGCTCCTCCATCCAGTGTCAATCGTACACTTGCTGTTGACTTTGTAAGACTGATCCGTGCTGAGTCTGTGCTGCAATCATCTGTGTTCACTTTCCTTGAGTAGTCCTCTACTTAAGTCTGCTAGCTCCTCCATCCAGTGTCAATTGTACACTTGCTGCTGCCTGTATAAGACTGATCCCTCTGTGCTCTGTGCCTGACCCAGCCTGACTTTATTCTCTTCCCAAACTTAGACTCTTTGCTTGTGACCTGACTTCTCTTGTGCCTGCTCCCTGTAAACTGTCTTGTCTTTCTGGTTTTCCTGAACTCGGCTAGTAAATTGGATTTAGTCTCTGACTTCTCTTTGTTGTACTGCGCCATTAACTGGACCTGACCTCGGATTGTTTGACCTCCTTTTACGTATTCAGTAAGTAGTGTTTATTTTTTCTTTCTGGTATTGTAGTCTTTCTCTCCACTTCTGGGGCTAACATTTACTATAGTGACTCGCATCACACATAGTCTTTTGGTCTACTGGAAATGTGGTCAGGAATTTCACACCTAGCTAAATGCTAGGGCAAATCAGTCCATAAACTAGCATAAATCACTTGGTCCGCAAGTCCGTAGTCCACTGTAAAATGGTCTGTCAGTCCACATTCTAGTGTAAATGTTGTCTTCATTGAGTCCATAGCCTTCTAGTCCACTGAAAATGTGGTCAGAAATTCCACACCTAGCATAAATTCTGTGGTCAATCAGTCCACAGTCTACTGTAAATGTTATGGCCATTCAGTCCATAGCCTGTTAGTCTACTGGAAATGTGGTCATGAATTCCACACCAAGCATAATTGCTGTGCTCAGTGAGTCCTTAGACTACTGTAAATGCTTGGATCAGTTAGCCCATGGACTAGTGCAAAACTTTTTGTCCGTCGTTCCACAGTCTGATGTAAATTTGGGCAGTCAGTCCACAGTCAGGTGTGAACGATGTCGTCAGCAGTGGGTCTACTATCTAGTTCAAATGCTGTGGTCCATCAGTCCACAGTCTACTGTAAATTCTTTGTTCAGTTAGTTCACAGTCTAGTGTAAATGTTGTTGTTAGCCGATCAAAAGCCTAGAGGAAATGCTGTGGTCAGTCGGTCAACAGTCTAGAGTACCGTATTTTTCAGACTATAAGACGCACCGGACGATAAGACGCACAACAAATTTGGGGTGAAAATTGAAGAAAAAAAGATTTTTTTATAAGAAGGGGGTCCGTCTTATTGTCTGAATTTACAGTATCTTACCTGAGGGCTGGTGGTGGCAGATCAGGGTCACAGGAGGCCTGGTGTCGGCAGAGGTGCAGTGATGCGGTGGGCGATATGGTGTGCACCTGAGCATGGTCCCTTCCTGTTTAGGTGGGCAACGCCACAGCCTTGTGTCCATGGGGGGTTTGCAGCAGTGCTGTGTCGGCGGCAGAGGTGCAGGGATGATGAGGCGCAGTGAGCGGTATGGCTTGAGCAGGGTCCCTTCCAAAGGTGAGGTGACGCAGCGGCCCGGTATCCAAGGAAAGCAGCAGAGCCGGGTGAATCATGGCTTTATCCGTGGTGGCGGCCATCTTCCTGAGGCCGCACGTGCACACATGAAGTTCTCTGCTTCCCGGGGCTTCAGGAAAATGGCCACGGGAGGCCACGCGTGCGCAGATGGAGATCGCGGTGGCCATTTTCCTGAAGCCGATTTTACAGATTTAGATCTCGGCTTCAGAAAAATGGCCGTCGCAATCTCCATCTGCGCACGCGCAGCCTCCCACGGCCATTTTCCCAAAGCCCCGGGAAGAAGAGCGCTCCATCTGCGCACACGCGGCCTCAGGATGATGGCCACCGCCACCATTAAAGCCATGATTCACCCGGCTCACCTGCTTACCGGGCCGCTGCGTCACCTCACCTGTGGAAGGGATGCCGCTCACACCATATCGCTCACTGCGCCTCATCATCTCCGCACTTCTGCAGCCACCGCACCTCTGCCACCGCCACACCACTGCTGGTAAGCCTGCATTCCAACTATAAGGTGCAAACCCCATTTTCCCCCCTTTATTGAGAGGGAAAAAGTGCGTCTTGTAGTCCGAAAAATACGGTAAATGTTGTTAGTCTGTCCACAGTCTAATGGAAATGCTGTGGTCAGTAGCTCCACAGCCTAGCGTAAATGATGTGATCAGTCTCTTGTAATCGAGGCATTGAATGTTACACCGCTGATAAGAAGCCTATTCTATGAAACATAAGAACATTTTCTTATTTTAGAAGACAGAGGATAAGGGGAAGAAATGTTCCTTACATCTCTACCTGAAATATGGTTGTATTATACAAGGATTGTGTACAGAAGATATACATGTGAAAAACACAAACAATATACTCTCATGTACCTGGAAGGTGTTATTACACCCCAGCAGGCCTAGAACTTATGTCTAAACCTACAATTATCAGTAATTAATATGAATATTAATTACCTGTTAGGAGATTTTTCTAATTCTCTTCTTGAAATCCACAAGGAAAAATTTCACGTTCCACCATCTCACTGGGCATCAGTCACCTGTAAATAGTCATCAAAGGTGTGATAATATGTTCCTGCTACACGCTATACACAAAGAAAAATATAACACACTAGGGACAAAATTACTTATTTCAGGTATAAGGAATGTGGTCAGTTTATTCTGAATCCTGTAGTCAGTCATTTGTTAGTTTACGGTATATATTATGTTCAGTCATTCTCCATTATTCTATAAATGTTATTGTCAGACTACAGTATACTAGAAATGTGGTCAGGCAATGCACACCTAGCGTAAATGCTATGATCAGACAGTCCATAAACTAGTGTAAAAGTTTTGGTCCGCCAGTCCACAGTCCACTGTAAAAGTGGTCTATTAGTCCACATTCTAGTGTAAATGTTGTGTTCATTCGGTCCATAGTCTTCTGGTCTACTGGAAATGTGTTCAGAAATTCCACACCGAGCATAAATGCTGTGGTCACTCAGTCTTTAGACTAGTGTAAATGTTATATCCAGGCAGTGCAAACTTTACTGGAAATGTGGTCAGGCAGTCGAAATCTAGTGAAAATGACAAGGTCAGTAAGGCCTTAAACAAGTGCAAATGCTTTGCTCAGTCAGTATTCAAACTAATGTAAATGCTGTGATCATTCATCCAAAGACTAGATTAAAAGTTTTGATCTGTCACTCCTAGGTCTACTGTAGATGTGGCCAGTCAGTGCACAGAATAGTATAAATGCTGTGGTCAATCAGTCCACAGTCTACTGTAAATGTTATAGCCATTCAATCCATAGCCTTTTAGTCTACTGGAAATGTGGTTATGAATTCCACACCAAGCATAATTGCTGTGCTCAGTGAGTCCTTAGACTACTGTAAATGCTTGGATCAGTTAGCCCATGGACTAGTGCAAAACTTTTAGTCCGTCGGTCCACAGTCTGATGTAAATGTGGCCAGTCAGTCCACAGTCAGGTGTGAACGATGTCGTCAGTGGGTCTACTATCTAGTTCAAATGCTGTGGTCCATCAGTCCACAGTCTAGTGTAAATTCTTTGTTCAGTTAGTTCACAGTCTAGTGTAAATGTTGTTGTTAGCCGATCCAAAGCCTAGAGGAAATGCTGTGGTCAGTCGGTCAACAGTCTAGAGTACCGTATTTTTCAGACTATAAGACGCACCGGACCATAAGACGCACCGCAAATTTGGGATGAAAATTGAAGAAAAAAAGATTTTTTTATAAGAAGGGGGTCCGTCTTTTGTCCGAATTTACAATATCTTACCTGAGGGCTGGCGGTGGCAGATCAGGGTCACAGGAGGCATGGTGTCGGCAGAGGTGCAGTGATGCGGTGGGCGATATGGCGTGCACCTGAGCAGGGTCTCTTGCTGTTTAGGTGGGCAACGCCACGGCCTTGTGTCCATGGGGGGTTTGCAGCAGTGCTGTGGCAGCGGCAGAGGTGCAGGGATGATGAGGCGCAGTGAGCGGTATGGCTTGAGCAGGGTCCCTTCCAAAGGTGAGGTGACGCAGCGGCCCGGTATCTAAGGTAAGCAGCAGAGCTGGGTGAATCATGGCTTTATCGGTGGTGGCGGCCATCTTCCTGAGGCCGCATGTGCACACATGAAGTGCTCTGCTTCCCGGGGCTTCAGGAAGATGGCCGCGGGAGGCCACGCGTGCGCACATGGAGATCGCGGTGGCCATTTTCCTGAAGCCGAGTTCACAGATTTAGATCTCGGCTTCAGGAAAATGGCCACCGCGATCTCCATCTGCGCATGCGCAGCCTCCCGCGGCCATTTTCCTAAAGCCCCGGGAAGCAGAGCGCTCCATCTGCGCACACGCGGCCTCAGGATGATGGCCGCCGCCACCATTAAAGCCATGATTCACCCGGCTCAGCTGCTTACCGGGCCGCTGCGTCACCTCACCTGTGGAAGGGACCCCGCTCACACCATATCGCTCACTGTGCCTCATCATCTCCGCACCTCTGCCACCGCCACACTGCTGGTAAGCCTGCATTCCAACTATAAGGCGCAAACCCCATTTTCCCCCCTTTTTTGAGGGGGAAAAAGTGCGTCTTGTAGTCCGAAAAATACGGTAAATGTTGTTAGTCTGTCCACAGTCTAGTGGAAATGCTGTGGTCAGTATCTCCACAGCCTAGCGTAAATGATGAGATCAGTCTCTTGTAATCAAGGCATTGAATGTTACACCGCTGATAAGAATCCTATTCTATGAAACATAAGAACGTTTTCTTATTTTAGAAGACAGATGATAAGGAGAAGAAATGTTCCTTACATCTCTACCTGAAATATGGTTGTATTATACTAGGAGTTGTGTATAGAAGATATACATGTGAAAAACACAAACAATATACTCTCATGTACCAGGAAGGTGTTATTACACCCCAGCAGGCCTAGAACTTATGTCTAAACCTACAATTATCAGTAATTAATATGAATATTAATTACCTGTTAGGAGATTTTTCTAATTCTCTTCTTGAAATCCAGAAGGAAAAATTTCACGTTCCACCATCTCACTGGGCGTCAGTCACCTGTAAATAGTCAAAGGTGTGATAATATGTTCCTGCTACATGCTATACACAAAGAAAAATATAACACACTAGGGACAAAATTACTTATTTCAGGTATAAGGACTGTGGTCAGTTTATTCTGAATCCTGTAGTCAGTCATTTGATAGTAGATTTCTGGTCTACTTGAAATGTGGTGAGGTATTCATCCGTTAGATTGAATTTAAACTCATGAATCTGAAAAAGGAATCAGTTTCCCCTGTTTTATAACATCAATCAAATAGGCAATCCCTTTATTTCTCCAGGTTTTAAATTCTCCCAAGTTCATTAACTCCAGTGAAAGGGAATGATGCCATATCGGAGTAAAGGGTATGATACCCTTTGCTCTAGTAATCTTTCTTAGCCACATGCAGCATGTACAGTTCACACCAAAGGACATATTGGTTGCAATTTCAGCTCATTCATGTTGGGAATATTAGATTCCAACATTGATAAAACACATGTGTATTTTTCTTAGCATATTAGTCTCCAAAGCTCTAACTTCATAAACATCCAAGTTTACAATTCTGACGTTGACATGCCAAGTACAACTTTATATTGGAAGACCTCAACCATCATGAATCGTCACAAAAGTTAATTACTCCTGCCTAAGCCGATTGTTTCCTGCTTCATATCACATAATATTATGCCAATATAAAGCTTGTCCCATTCTGCAAAAATTATGCCCACATACAGGGAAAACAATTCCTTGATACACTTTTTTCTCATTGATCGTGTTTTTGTTCTCCTAAATATTATTTATGTTATTATCATGAAGGCTAATATGTAACAGACAAATGTCCCCCCTTATCTTATCTGCTACTGAAACCCCAGTCTTGTAGTTAGGGATTACATATAAGAAATATGGCAAATGACCCCCACTTCCATCTTGCTGCATGCAGTATAAGGGTATGTGCACACGATGCAGATTTAGTGCAGAACTGCAGCAGATTTTTCTGCAGCAGAAACGCTGCAGAACTGCACTGTGATCACAGTACAATGTAAATCAATGTGAAAAAAAAAGCTGTGCACATGGTGCAGAAAAATCTGCGCAGAAACGCTGCAGATTTCAAAGAAGTGCATGTCACTTCTTTTGTGCAGTTCTGCAGCGTTTCTGCACCCCTCCATAATAGAAATCTGCAGGTGCGTTTTTGATGCGTTTTTTATGCGTTTTTGATGCGTTTTTTATGCGTTTTTGATGCGCTTTTTATGCGTTTTTAGTGCAGATTTGTGCACAAAAAACGCATAAAAAACGCATAAAAAAACGCACCTGCAGATTCTGCCAGGAGATGCAGATTTAGTGCAGAACTGCAGCAGATTTTTCTGCACCAAATCTGCATCGTGTGCACACAGCCTAATAATATGAAGCTTTTACAGAACATGGAGACCTGAACAAAAATCTTTTCTGCTCAATACTTAGGATTTCCTTACCTCTCCTGTGTTCTCTAGTCCTCGTTCTCCCCTGCTGTTTGTGTGCACCCCTGTGATGACAACGGCCTGACTTGTAACCCCACAGCACCGAATTCTAACATTATGATATTAAGCCTCTATGACATCATAAAAGAAGAGAAGGAAAGGAACCTGGGGACGATGTTGTCCTGTGGACGCATACAGCCTGCTGCTTCCTTACCAGCAATTTACAAATGTTCATCTCTAAATTTCAGTTTGCAGTAGAGTAACATGTATCTGTTTTAAAAGCACATTTTTATCAAATAAAAAAAGGTTTATCAATTTTTAAAAATGTTTAAAAAAGCTAAATTTGCTCCCTTCTTCGTAAGGTGTGGCAGTATTTTTTGCAGAAATATCGCTCATCAAAGCAAACAATCAGATTTCAGCTTTAATGTTATTGTCACTGGTAAAATATGTGACTGGTTGTAATAGGGCCTTGTGTAACCACCATAATTCCAAGAAGAGCAGGAGGTGTTAGAGGAGCTGAAACACACAGAATAAAGCCATGTATGACACATGTCTACCACAAATAGACCGCTCTGCAGACTGATTCATTCTCTATGTGACCGAATACAGCGATATCTGAGGCAGTTCAATAGAGAATGAATGGAGCAGAGGTTTATATGCTGCACCTCCAACCTGCTTTCTTGAGATCAGTGAGGGTCCTCGGGGTTGGATCTCCACCAATCAGAAAGTCATCACCTATCCTATGCTAGAAAATTAATGATGATATTTGGATGCAATCCGATCCAAGGTCCTTTTGTATTTGGGGATATAAGTCCTTAATTACATTAGTTTAACTTGTTGTCCTATAGTTAGTATGTATTCTGATAATTCTAATTAATTATAGTAATTACCTGTCCAGTGTCACCTCTTCCACATCTTCATGCTTCACTGTAATTGTAGCAACTGCACAAGTGAATGGAAAATGGAGCTGAAAGTTCTAAGTGATTGTGACATCAACTATCTATGACATCATCAGTGATGTCAAGCATAGGATGTGGAAAGGACATTGGATGATTACATAAAGTGTCACAATGGTGGAGGATGCACAATAAATTATAAGGGCTGATATTTAAGGAGTTAATAAAAACCCACCTGGTCACCCCCCAATAATAATAACGCTATACTACACACAGCTTCTTAATTATAAGTCTATCTGATCATAGCTTTATTGAATGATGATTGATTCAACATGGTGAATATAAGAATTATTAAAAAGAAAAGTATAAACTACCCTGTAGTCAGAGTTCTTGGCAATGATGGCTTCATCATGAAATGCCAAAATCTGAAAAATCCCGTGTACATTTCTACTTATGCTGACCAGTTGTCCAGATACATTCAAGATTATTTTCCACCACTACCCGATAAAACCACCAACCAGCTTCAGTGGTATACAATGGCTGCGTACATAGCCCCAAAACATCACCCATCATCTATCCAACCTTAACTGGTCAACTTAGAAAGTGGAACATTATGTAATGGATAAAATACATGCAATGCACAATGCAATACATACATACAATGTAATGAAGCGGCTTCCTCTACCTGAGTTACATTCCGCAAAACCTAGTACCAATTTTCAAATAAAAAATGAATATATATATATGTACCGTGTATACTCGAGTATAAGCCGACCCGAGTATAAGCCGACCCCCCTAATTTTGCCACAAAAAACTGGGAAAACTTATTGACTCGAGTATAAGCCTAGGGTGGAAATGCAGCATTTACCGGTGAATTTCAATAATAATAATAGATCATTATTTCCCCATAGCTGTGCCATGTAGTGCTCTGCACCGTTCATTATTTCCCCATAGCTGTGCTATATAGTGCTCTGCACTGTTCATTATTGCCCCATATAGTGCTCTGCACTGTTCATTATTTCCCCATATCTGTGCTCCATATAGTGCTCTGCACCGTTCATTATTGCCCTATAGCTGTGCCCCATATAGTGCTCTGCGCCGTTCATTATTGCCCTATAGCTGTGCCCCATATAGTGCTCTGCGCCGTTCATTATTGCCCTATAGCTGTGCCCCATATAGTGCTCTGCACCGTTCATTATTGCCCTATAGCTGTGCCCCATATAGTGCTCTGCACCGTTCATTATTGCCCTATAGCTGTGCCCCATATAGTGCTGTGCCCCATATAGTGCTCTGCACCGTTCATTATTGCCCTATAGCTGTGCCCCATATAGTGCTGTGCCCCATATAGTGCTCTGCACCGTTCATTATTGCCCTATAGCTGTGCCCCATATAGTGCTGTGCCCCATATAGTGCTCTGCACCGTTCATTATTGCCCTATAGCTGTGCCCCATATAGTGCTCTGCACCGTTCATTATTGCCCTATAGCTGTGCCCCATATAGTGCTCTGCACCGTTCATTATTGCCCTATAGCTGTGCCCCATATAGTGCTCTGCACGGTTCATTATTGCCCTATAGCTGTGCCCCATATAGTGCTCTGCACTGTTCATATTGTCCCATATCTGTGCCCCATATAGTGCTCTGCACCATTCATTATTGCCCTATAGCTGTGCCCCATATAGTGCTCTGCACCGTTCATTATTGCCCTATAGCTGTGCCATATAGTGCTCTGCGCCGTTCATTATTGCCCTATAGCTGTGCCCCATATAGTGCTCTGCACCGTTCATTATTGCCCTATAGCTGTGCCATATAGTGCTCTGCGCCGTTCATTATTGCCCTATAGCTGTGCCCCATATAGTGCTCTGCACCGTTCATTATTGCCCTATAGCTGTGCCCCATATAGTGCTCTGCACAGTTCATTATTGCCCTATAGCTGTGCCCCATATAGTGCTCTGCGCCGTTCATTATTGCCCTATAGCTGTGCCCCATATAGTGCTCTGCACCGTTCATTATTGCCCTATAGCTGTGCCCCATATAGTGCTCTGCACAGTTCATTATTGCCCTATAGCTGTGCCCCATATAGTACTCTGCGCCGTTCATTATTGCCCTATAGCTGTGCCCCATATAGTGCTCTGCATCGTTCATTATTGCCCTATAGCTGTGCCCCATATAGTGCTCTGCACCGTTCATATTTCCCCATAGAAAGCTGTGCCATTGTCACTGCTGCTGCTGCAGTAAAAAAAAAAAAAAAAACACTGTAAGACTCATGCTGGTGTGGTAGATGGAGGCAGGTATATCTCGCCCAGGTGTTTGTCCTATGTGAATTAGGCCACTCAGTATCTTCAGGGTGCTAATGGGTTAATGATTGCAGGAATAAAAGATGACCAGCTGGGTGTTTCCAGTCTCTGCCTGGGGCACACAGATTGCCTGCCTGTGTGAGACAAACGTGAGTGAAGAGCTCTGCTCAAGATCTGTATGATGTTAGCTGGGTGGGAGAAGCCCCCCCAGTTGTTGAGATAGCAACGTATTTGTTTAGTTAGTGCCGGACAGGCTAGGGTTTATTTTTATGTTTTGTTTTTTGTGTTGCTTTCATGTTAATAAATCTGACCTGAGGTCAGCCTGCTCAGAAACCTGCTGTACGCCTCAGATTCAATGCACAAACCACGTGTCCTTTGACCCCAGCAAAGGCGATCCCAGAGTGTTTTGTCACATTGTGGTGGAGAACGCGGGCATACCGTGGCACAGGCGACAGCATGGAAGACGTGGTGAAAGCCTTAGTAAAGTCCACTGCCGTACAGCAGCAGGCCACTGCCGCACAGCACGAAGCTAATCGCTTGATGGCCGCACAGCTGAAGGAGTTACTGGACATGACGGTTGCAGACCGCCAACTTCTCCAACAGGTGGCGCAGCGCCTGGTGAGCATGCCTGACGCTGACCCAGAAGCAGAGTCCAGAAGGATCCATGTGAGTCGATACTGGCAAAAGCTGACTGCAGAAGATGACGTCGAGGCATATCTGACAACGTTTGAGCGGACGGCATTGAGAGAGAAGTGGCCGAAGGCACGATGGGCCGATTTGATTGCCCCGTTTCTCTCAGGCGAGGCCCAAAAAGCTTACCATGATTTGGACCCGGAGGTCGCTCAGGACTTTGAGAAGCTGAAAGCTGAGATCCTGGCCCGGCTGGGTGTGACGACGGCTGTCCGTGCACAGAGGGTACATCAGTGGACATACCAGCAGGATAAACCAGCGCGGTCTCAGATGTTCGACCTGATCTACTTGACAAAGAAATGGCTGCAACCTGAGGTACTGACAATACCCGAAATAATCCAGCGGGTTGTCCTGGACAAGTACCTGAGAGTACTAACCCCAGCGCTGAAAAGGTGGGTAAGCCAAGGAAATCCCACGACAGCGGATCAACTTGTGGAGTTGGTCGAGCGTTATTCCATGGCAGAAGGACTTCCCGACGACACCGCCAACCCCCGGTCTGTGCCTCCTCCTCGTGGAACCGGTAAGACTGTTCCAGGGACCACGGGTGAAGGAAAATCGCTTAAAACTGTGGGGGAGGAGTCCGGGACTGCTCGCACTCCGAGACCAAGAGTATTGGACGGTGGTCTCAGTAGGGGACCTGTTAGGTGTTTCCGCTGCCATGAGAAGGGTCATGTTTCTGCGAACTGTCCTGTTACTGCTGAACCCATGCAGTGCGACGTTATAGACTCTAGAAAACGCATGTCTTTGGTTACACAGCTAGTGAGTGTGAATGCGGGTCAAAATGATACAGTGAAACACCTGTGTGAATTATCTGTTGATGGGAAAAATGTTGTGGCATTACTAGACTCTGGAAGTGTGGTGACTCTGGTGAAAGCTAGTCTGGTGGCACTTCCGTCTGGTCCGTCTGACAAGTTTTCTGTGACGTGTGTGCATGGTGACACCCGCTCGTACTTAACAGCGGTCATATGGATTTCTACTCCCTATGGGTCAGTGCAGCACAAAGTGGGACTCGTTCCCGCATTGTTACATGATGTAATCCTGGGCAGGGATTTTCCCTATTTCTGGCAGTTGTGGGAGAATCAGTTGCTCCTTCACGGTAGCTGTACCCGTGAATCTTCTCCCATGCCATCTGGAGGTCCCGAGTCCCTAGAGGAGACCCCACAGGAAGATGTTGCTGGGGAGGTTAGTGAATCTAACCTTCAGTACCCCTTCTCCGTCATGGCGGGGGAAACAGAGGAAACTGAGGAACCTCAGCGAGAGGCGGAGGCAGACAGCCATCCGGCACCCTGCTTGCCAGATTTGGGAGTCCAGGTGGATGACTTCCACAGCGAGCAAATGAAAGATCCTACCTTGACTCCGGCTAGGAAAAATGTAAAAATGATAGATGGGGTACCCGTAGAACCTGACACTAGGCTAGCGTACCCGTATATGGTTCTTGAAAATGATTTGCTCTACCAGGTAGAAAAAAAAGGGGAAGACACAGTGCAACGGTTAGTGGTACCCAAACCTTATCGGCGGAAGGTACTGGATTTGGCCCACGGTCATATAATTGGGGGACATCTGGGGGTACAGAAAACCACAGAAAGGATATTGCATTGTTTTGTGTGGCCTGGAATACATTGTGATGTGCGTAACTATTGTGAGTCCTGTCCAGAGTGCCAAATCGCGGCCCCTAAATCTCAGTTCCGTAGCCCTTTGGTACCCCTTCCTATCATCGGGGTCCCTTTTGAGAGAATTGGGATGGATTTGGTTGGGCCCCTTCCCCGATCCGCACGTGGGCACCAACATATCCTCGTCATCGTGGACTATGCCACTCGTTACCCGGAAGCCGTCCCTTTGCGTAACACAGCTACCAAGACGATCGCCAAGGAATTGGTACAAGTGTTTAGTCGGGTGGGAATTCCAAAACAGATACTCACCGACCAGGGGACTCCCTTTATGTCGAGGGTAATGAAGGAGCTCTGCAGGCTCTTACAAATAGACCCGTTGCGTACGTCTGTCTATCACCCTCAAACAGATGGCCTGGTTGAGCGCTTCAACAAAACCTTAAAACAGATGCTCCGGAAGGCGATAGACAAAGATGGGAAGAACTGGGATTACTTGTTACCCTATTTGCTGTTTGCCATTAGGGAAGTTCCCCAGTCTTCCACAGGATTTTCGCCTTTCGAACTGTTGTACGCCCACCGTCCCCGGGGACTGCTGGACGTCGCAAAAGAAACCTGGGAAGGTCAAGTCACTCCCTTTAAAACGGTGATCGACCATGTAACACAAATGCAGGATCGTATTGCCGCTGTCATGCCCATTGTTAGGGACCATATGTTACAGGCCCAGGGAGCCCAGAGGCAAAGTTATGATAGAGGCGCTAAGGTCCGTACATTTGCACCCGGCGATAGGGTGTTGGTCCTAATCCCTACGGTGGATAGTAAATTCCTGGCGAAATGGCAGGGCCCGTTTGAGGTCCGAGAAAGAGTTGGTGAAGTGAACTATAAAGTGTACCAGCCGGGTAAGAGAAAACCGGAACAGATTTATCATGTGAATCTGATAAAATCCTGGAAAGACCGCTCTGCCCTAACGGCGGATCTGCCCCGTCCGGTTTGTTCACCTACTGTACCAGAGGTGCAGGTTGCTGAGACTCTCTCAGAACGACAAAAATCTGAGGTTAAGCAATTTTTGTTACAGAACCGACAGTTCTTCTCCGAAAAACCTGGCCGGACGAAGTTGGTGAAACATGAGATTGTCACAGAGCCTGGCGTCACTGTTCATGTGAAGCCCTACCGGATTCCGGAAGCCCGCCGTGAAGCCGTCTCCCGGGAAGTGATGGCAATGTTGGACTTAGGAGTCATTGAGGAGTCACACAGCGCCTGGTCCAGTCCAATTGTGTTGATACCTAAACCGGATGGCTCCATCCGGTTTTGTAATGACTTTAGGAAACTGAATGCAGTTTCTAAATTTGATGCGTACCCTATGCCCCGGGTCGATGAGTTGATCGACCGGCTTGGTAAAGCCCGATACATTACGACCCTGGATTTAACAAAGGGGTACTGGCAGATTCCTCTGGCCGAGGCGGCCAGAGAGAAGACGGCATTTGCTACACCGGAAGGTCTGTTCCAGTATGTCTATATGCCGTTTGGACTTCACGGAGCTCCCGCAATGTTCCAGAGATTGATGGATCGAGTCTTGAGGCCTCACAGACAGTACGCTTCTGCCTACCTGGATGACATCGTAATTTACAGCATGGACTGGGAAACTCATCTACAGAAGGTACAAGCCGTGATTGATGACCTGCGAGATGCAGGTTTAACGGCAAACCCCAAGAAATGCCACATCGGGCTTGAAGAAGCCCGATACTTGGGCTACGTGAT
The DNA here is from genome assembly GCF_032444005.1 of Ranitomeya imitator. Classification (NCBI taxonomy): domain Eukaryota; kingdom Metazoa; phylum Chordata; class Amphibia; order Anura; family Dendrobatidae; genus Ranitomeya; species Ranitomeya imitator. Next base: position 717,404,671 of record NC_091284.1, read on the forward strand.
TGGCCGAGGAGTGGTTAAACCCCAGATCGACAAAATACAGGCAATTCAGGGCTGGCCACAACCAGTGAACAAGAAACAAGTGCAGGCTTTCCTGGGGACTGCCGGCTATTATCGCCGGTTCATACCCAATTTTGCAGCCATGGCTACTCCCTTGACGGATCTTACCAAGGGGAAGGGTTCCGTCATGGTAAAATGGACCTCAGCTGCTGAAGAGGCCTTCCACAGCCTGAAACGGGCTTTGTGCTCTCAGCCCGTACTAGTGACTCCTGATTTCAGCAGCGAGTTTGTGGTACAAACTGATGCCTCTGATACTGGTGTCGGAGCTGTACTTTCCCAGGTGAGGGACGGAGTCGAACACCCGGTCCTCTATCTCAGTCGGAAACTGAATGTACATGAGCAGAGGTAGGCGGTGGTTGAAAAAGAGTGCCTAGCCATTAAATGGGCTCTCGACTCCCTCAAGTATTACTTGGCTGGTAGGAAGTTTAGGCTGGTCACAGACAATGCCCCTCTCAAGTGGATGCACCTCCACAAGGACCGTAATAGTCGGGTAACCCGGTGGTTCCTTGCCCTGCAGGCTTACTCTTTTACGGTGGAGCACCGACCTGGGGTGCAGATGGGGAACGCCGATGCCCTATCCCGAGTGCACTGTTTCAAAAGTGTTCTTGCTCGACCGGAGTGGTCTGAGCAAGGGGGGGGATATGTAAGACTCATGCTGGTGTGGTAGATGGAGGCAGGTATATCTCGCCCAGGTGTTTGTCCTATGTGAATTAGGCCACTCAGTATCTTCAGGGTGCTAATGGGTTAATGATTGCAGGAATAAAAGATGACCAGCTGGGTGTTTCCAGTCTCTGCCTGGGGCACACAGATTGCCTGCCTGTGTGAGACAAACGTGAGTGAAGAGCTCTGCTCAAGATCTGTATGATGTTAGCTGGGTGGGAGAAGCCCCCCCAGTTGTTGAGATAGCAACGTATTTGTTTAGTTAGTGCCGGACAGGCTAGGGTTTATTTTTATGTTTTGTTTTTTGTGTTGCTTTCATGTTAATAAATCTGACCTGAGGTCAGCCTGCTCAGAAACCTGCTGTACGCCTCAGATTCAATGCACAAACCACGTGTCCTTTGACCCCAGCAAAGGCGATCCCAGAGTGTTTTGTCACAACACATACTCACCTCTCTTGGTTGCAGCTCCCAGCGTCCGGTCCCGGCGTCTCGTCCCGGCGTCTCTGCACTGACTGATCAGGCAGAGGGCGCCGCGCACACTATATGCGTCATCGCGCCCTCTGACCTGAACAGTCAGAGCGCAGAGACGCCGGGAAGATGGAGCGGCGCCCGGCGGCTGGAACGCGGACAGGTGACTATGCGATACTTACCTGGTCCTGGCGTCCGGCTCCTTCTCCCGGACAGCTGTCTTCGGTGCCGCAGCTTCTTCCTCTATCAGCAGTCACCGTTACCGCTGATTAGAGAAATGAATAGGCGGCTCTACCCCTATGGGAGGTGGAGCCGCTTATTCATTTCTCTAATGAGCGGTCCCACGTGACCGCTGATAGAGGAAGAACTGCAGCACCGAAGACCGTGGGACGGCAGGGGGAGCGTCAGGACCGCTGGAAGCTGGTAAGTATGCCTCAGCGCCCTCTCCCCCTCACCCGCCGACCCTGCCACCCACCTTGACTCGAGTATAAGCCGAGAGGGGCACTTTCAGCCCAAAAATTTGGGCTGAAAATCTCGGCTTATACTCGAGTATATACGGTATATTTGCCAAGCCTCTGTCAATCAGTTCAGAGGGCAGCCAACACATGTATATAGGTGTGTTCATTTGGAATGACATCACAGGATGTTTAAAAAATAACAGAAATAAAAACCACAAGTGAAAACATGAGAAAAAATACATATAGTGATATACTGTCAATAATATTGAACACATCTGCATCATTTTGCAAATGAACCAAAACAATTGTTTGTTTAAACATGGGACCGATGTGCACAGATGATCATACTTAGTGTTATGTATATAATATTTTTTTTTTCCAAGGAATAAGGGCAAGTTGGACACACTTTCTTTTCCACTGTTCCACTAGGAACTGTAACATCATCCGCAAAACACATATTTTATTTTGCACTACTACCCGACCCATACGCTGCATTGTCCACATATCCAGACCTTCATTTCCGCTAAGTAAATATCATTAACCTCTTCCTGACCAATCCTTTCATGCGCACTCTATGCCTATTCTGTGTCTGCTACCATGCTCATAAAAAAAAAGACGATCTTGAGGCTTCACAATTTTACTTGGAAGCCAGTAATCTGGATGCAGATGTTTGTGAGCTGGTGTTGGACTTGTTGCGATTCATACTCACACACAAAAAAATCTGTCAATTCACTTTTACATGTATCTTCTGCACATCTGGGCTCCAAAATCAATGCTATTCCTACTGGCCAATTTCTTTGGGCTCAGAGAATTTGCTCTTCAGATGCTTTGTTTGAGGGACAGGCCAGAGACTTTGGCAGAGATTCAGGGATCGGGGATACAGCAACAGGAGTATTAAAAAAGCCTATTTAAGAGCTAAAAAAAACATCAAGAGTGGATCTCTTTGTCCCACAAAGAAGCAAATATAAAGAAAAAAATGATGGTACATGCTTTATCTCCACATACAATCAGCAGTGGGAAATGATGCAAACCACTCTCAAAAAACATTTTAATGACGGCACGCAGAGGCAGAAATTTGAAAGACACTTTGGTGTCTAGTCATTATGTTTCAAAATATCCCTCCTTTTTTTAGAGTAAGGGGAAAAGGAAAGGATTCTTTCCATGTGGCAACTGCCTGGCTTGTAAAAATCATAAAAGATCCACGCACTTCGTGTCATCGGACGGCCTCAAGACCTTTGATATTAGGGATTATATCACATGTACTACCACTAGTGTTGAGCATTCCGATACTGCAAGTATCGGGTATCGGCCGATATTTGCTGTATCGGAATTCCGATACCGAGTTCCGATATTTTTGTGATATCGGAATCGGCGTGTGCGGTGCGTATGGTTCCAAGGGTCTGGAGGAGAGGAGACTCTCCTTCAGGCCCTGGGATCCATAATAATGTAAAAAATAAAGACTAAAAATAAAAAATATGGATATACTCCCCCCTCCGACGAACCCTGGCTGTCACTGCTGCAAGCGTCCGCCTCCGTTCCTGAGAATGCAGAGAGTGAAGGACCTTCGATGATGTCGTGGTCACGTGAGCGGTCACCTGACCGCGACGTCATTGAAGGTCCTTCACTCTCTGCATTTTCAGGAACGGAGGCGGACGCTTGCTGCGGTGACAGCCAGGGTCCTTCGGAGGGGTGAGTATATCTATATTTTTTATTCTTTATTTTTTACATTAATATGGATCCCAGGGCCTGAAGGAGAGTTTCCTCTCCTTCAGACCCTGGGAACCATCCAGGATACATTCCGATATTTGTGTCCCATTGACTTGCATTGGTATCGGTATCGGCGATATCTGATATTTTTTGGATATCGGCCGATACCATCCAATACCGATACTTTCAAATATCGGAAGGTATCGCTCAACACTAACTACCACACATGTAGTGTATTATGTGTAGGGATTTCACTCACTCAGCTGCGACGGCTGACACTCAGGAGACGTGTTCCTTTAAAGTTCACTGGGTTTATTGCTTCATAAACCATGTGGCAAACAGAAAACAAATAGCCTTTGGTTCAGGTAAAGAAAAACAAGTATCCAGTTCATCCGGCTCAGTCCTGAAGCCGTAACACACTCAGGAGGGTTTCACCTCCACACATACCTACCTGTGTTAAGCATTAGGCTTTCTTTTATATGTCTAACCACACCCAGAACCCATCACATGACCAGACATGTGGTTGTGACATCACCACAGGTCCTGAAACACATATAGGTAGCCATGGTTACATCACAGCAACAAGCCATCTATAAGACACATATCTCCCATCAATTAGACATCCTTTAGCCACGCTACATACCTCCCCCCTCTGCCTAAAGCCGTGGGGCTTGGCACTTTCTCCCACTAGACAAGGGATTCTTGACAGGGCATCAGCATTACCGTGCAGCTTTCCGGCCCTATGTTCCACATGGAAACAGAAGTCCTGCAGGGCTAAGAACCAACGGGTGACCCTAGCATTTCTACCCTTCGTTTCCCTCATCCACCTAAGTGGGGCATGGTCGGATATCAGTCTAAATTTACGTCCCAGCAAATAGTACTGTAATGTGTCGACTGCCCATTTTAAGGCCAAGCACTCCTTTTCAACGACTGAGTAGTTCTTTTCAGACGAGGACAGCTTCCTACTCAGATAGAGAACAGGATGCTCCTCTCCATGTAGTTCTTGGGAAAGGACTGCTCCCACCCCAACATCTGAGGCATCTGTCTGAAGAATAAACTCTTTCTTGAAGTTTGGGGCCATCAGAACGGGTTGCTTACATAAAGCCTCTTTCATTTCTTGGAAGGCTGAATCTGTTTCTTCGGACCACTTAACCATTACTGATTTTGTCCCTTTTAGCAGGTCAGTCAGAGGCGCCGCCATTGTGGTGAAGTTTGGGATGAACCTCCTGTAATATCCCACGATTCCCAGGAAGGCTTTAACTTACTTCTTGGAAACTGGTTTTGGCCATGTTTGAATTGCCTCCACTTTACTGATTTGGGGTTTTATTTCTCCATGACCCACTATGTATCCAAGGTACTTAGCTTCTTCTTTACCCAATGCACACTTCTTCGGGTTTATTGTAAATCCGGCCTCTCTTATAGCATCAAACACCGCTTGGACTTTCTCCAGATGACTCTCCCAGTCCGGGCTAAAGATGACGATATCATCTAGGTACGCAGCAGCGTATGCCTTGTGGGGTGCAAGGACTCTATCCATAGCCCTTTGGAAGGTGGCCGGAGCTCCCTGTAGGCCAAATGGCATCCGGACATACTGGAAGCATCCATCTGGTGTAGAAAACGCCGTCTTCTCCTTGGCTTCCTGTGCCATGGGGATCTGCCAATACCCCTTCGTCAAATCCAAGGTGGTTATGTACCTGGCGGGCCCAAGCCTTTCGATGAGCTCATCAACTCGGGGCATGGGATATGCGTCGAACTTGGAGACCTCATTCAACTTCCTATAGTCGTTGCAAAATCTCCACTCCCCATCAGGTTTTGGGACCAGGACAATTGGGCTCGACCAACCGCTCTTGGATTCCTCAATGACTCCAAGCTTCAACATACACTCCACTTCCTTGGAGACTATTTCTCGACGGGCCTCAGGAATTCTATAGGGCTTCATGTTCACGCGCACATGGGGCTCTGTCAGGACCTCATGCTCTATGACCTTCGTGTACCCAGGCAACTCGGAAAACAGGTCCCTGTTTTTCTGGAGTAACTCCCGGCATTGCTGTTTCTGGGACTCCGATAGCGTCTCCGCTATAGTAACCGCTCCAACCTCATCTTCTGGGTTGCTTAACAACGATGGAGTTACTGTCGGCTCTCTATCTTGCCACGGCTTGATAAGGTTGACATGGTATACTTGGAATGGTTTCCGTCTTCCTGGTTGGTGAATTTTATAGTTTACTTCACCAAGTTTCTCGACAACCTCATATGGCCCTTGCCATTTGGCCAAGAACTTGCTTTCCACTGTCGGAACTAACACAAGAACTCGGTCTCCCGGATTGAATTGCCTCACTCTTGCAGACCGGTTGTAGACCCTGGCCTGAGCTTCTTGTGCTTGGAGAAGGTGTTCTTTCACGATAGGCATCACCTTTGCAATCCTCTGCTGCATCAGGGCCACATGCTCAATGACGCTTCTGTGGGGCGTGACTTCGGCTTCCCAGGTTTCCTTGGCTATATCCAGGAGTCCTCGTGGATGTCGGCCATACAGAAGCTCAAACGGTGAGAAACCTGTGGAGGCCTGTGGAACTTCACGAATGGAAAACATCAAATAGGGTAAGAGACAATCCCAGTCTCTACCGTCTTTCTCTATAGCTTTTCTCAGCATGCTCTTCAGTGTCTTGTTAAATCTCTCAACAAGGCCATCTGACTGGGGATGGTACACCGAGGTCCTCAACTGGGAGATTTTCAGAGCTTTGCATAGTTCCCTCATCACCTTGCTCATGAAAGGTGTCCCCTGGTCAGTCAGGATCTCCTTCGGCAGACCTGTCCGGGAAAAGACATGGACCAACTCGCGAGCTATACTCTTTGAAGAAGAATTTCTCAAGGGAATTGCCTCAGGATAGCGTGTGGCGTAGTCCAGGATGACTAATATATACTGATGGCCCCGGGCTGATTTAACTAAGGGACCGACCAAGTCCATGGCAATTCTCTCGAATGGCACCTCAATAATGGGCAGTGGCACAAGGGGGTTCCGGAAATGAGGAGTGGGAGCAGTTAGCTGACATGTAGGGCAGGACCTGCAATAGTTCACTATTTCCCGGTGGCACCCAGGCCAATAGAACCTCTGCACAACCCGTTCCTGCGTTTTTTCCACCCCTAGGTGTCCACCCAAGATGTGTGAATGGGCCATGTCCAACACCTTCCGTCTATATGGACCCGGCACTACCAACTGCTCTACCAACTCCTCCCTTATTTTCGTGACCCGCTACAACAACTCCCTGCTCATTAGAAAATGGGGAAATCTTGTGTCTGCCCCCGGCTCCTGTACCACCCCGTCAATAACTGTGACATTATTAAAGGCTTCCCTCAGAGTGGGGTCCCTATGTTGGGCAGTCCCAAAATTTTCACCGGATACCTCTAACTCCAGAATGTCAGATGCAGGGGACACTTCCTCCTCATCTCCAGCCAGGACACAAAAAGGAAATCTGTCTGACTCTGGGTGTGGCACCACCCTTCCCGGGTTCACTGGTTCCCTACTCTTGCTAGGGAGCTCAGAACCTTTCCCCCACAAATCCCAAAACAAACAGAAATCCCGGCCAATAATTATAGGGTGCAACAAGTCCTGAACGACGCCGACTATGTGGGACTCCGTGCCACATGTCGTTTCAATGTTCACACTGGCCACAGGGTAGTCCTTTGCATCACCATGTATGCACCGCATTCCGACCTTCTTTCCCGGGAGCAGGTGGAGAGGAAAAGTGGCCCTCACCAGGGTCACTAGGCTCCCCGAGTCTAACAGTGCCGTTACTGCTTGACCGTTCACCTTCACGGGACATGCTTGAGGTCCCTCGTTGGGCGGAGAGTTCACACTGCAAGCTGGATACGCATAGTATGAACAACGGCGTCCCATGCTGCAGTCCATCTGCTCAGTGGTTTGGGAACAACGGGCAGCTATATGTCCTGGCTTGTGGCACCTCCAACAAATAATATCACCCGTGGGGACCTTGGGCACCACCTCCCCCGCCCTTTGTGACCTTGGACGCACCACCCCTTTTTGGGACTCAGCTGCCTTCTGGGATCCCCAGTACGGCATGGGCTGCCTCCCGAAGGAGCCTTCCAACCCTTGGTACCTCTCAACCAGTCCGATCAGCTCGTCGGCATTCTGGGGATCACCCTGGGCAACCCAAGACTGTATAGGCCTCGGGAGGGAATGGACAAACCGATCCATCATCACCCGTTCTACCATCTGTGCAGGCGCAGAGGACTCTGGCTGCAGCCATTTCTGGACCAGGTGCAACAGATCAAACATTTGGGAACGAGGTGGTTTGTCCCGGTGATAGCCCCAGGAGTGAACTCGCTGTGCCCTGACAGTCAGTGTCACCCCCAAACGTGCGAGAATCTCGGCTTTCAATTTGTGATACTCTTTGGCATCCTGCAAGGTCAAATCATAGTACGCCTTCTGGGGTTCTCCTGTCAGGTATGGCGCAAGTACCTCTGCCCACTGCTCTGGCGGAAGTTTTTCCCTCTCAGCGACCCTCTCAAACACCGTCAGGAAGGCCTCAACATCATCCCCGGGAGTCATTTTCTGCAATGCGCGTCTTACCGTTTTCCGGACATGGGTGTCATCAGCCAAACCTGGGGTTGGGGCGCTCGCCTTGCCCTGGATGGCGGTTGCCAGAAGCTGCATCTGCTGCTGATGCTCCTGCTGGCTCTGCTGCATCTGCTGCCGTTGCTCCTGCTGGCTCTGCTGCATCTGCTGCTGGCTCTGTTGTAACTGCTGCCGTTGCTCCTGCTGGCTTTGTTGCATCTGCTGCCGTTGCTCCTGCTGGCTCTGTTGTATCTGCTGCATCAACAGCCTGTTGGTCTCTTGCTGCCTTTTCTCCTGCTGTGACTGCATCTGGACCAATTGTTTCAGCAGGTCCTCCATTTTCTCCGGCAATGCTTGCTGGCTTGCAACAGCCTTGACCCAGGACATTCACAATAAACTCACGTCTCCGCTGGGAACGCTGCTCGCACGTCTACCACCAATTGTAGGGATTTCACTCACTCAGCTGCGACGGCTGACACTCAGGAGACGTGTTCCTTTAAAGTTCACTGGGTTTATTGCTTCATAAACCATGTGGCAAACAACAGAAAACAAATAGCCTTTGGTTCAGGTAAAGAAAAACAAGTATCCAGTTCATCCGGCTCAGTCCTGAAGCCGTAACACACTCAGGAGGGTTTCACCTCCACACATACCTACCTGTGTTAAGCATTAGGCTTTCTTTTATATGTCTAACCACACCCAGAACACATCACATGACCAGACATGTGGTTGTGACATCACCACAGGTCCTGAAACACATATAGGTAGCCATGGTTACATCACAGCAACAAGCCATCTATAAGACACATATCTCCCATCAATTAGACATCCTTTAGCCACGCTACATATGCTATATGCAGTTGTAACCTAATTTACATTGGGTTAACATCGCGTGAGTTGTGTGTGAGAACCCGTGAACACGTTAGGGATATTGAGGCCACCCATGACGTGGATGACGTGGATTCTTTGAAAACAATACCCAGACACTTTAAATTAAAACATAAATGTAACTCAGGGGATTTCAAAATATGGGGCATTGATTGTGTACATATGGGAATTCGAGGAGGTGATAGCTCATGCATACTTACGCAAAAAGAATGTAGGTGGATTGTGACCTTAGATACGATGGCACCTACGGGATTAAATGAGCAACTCAGCATCTCCTCCTTCTTATAATGTACCGTTCATCTCTGGATTAATGATCATGGTTTTAATATTGTATTTTAACCCCTTTACCCCCAAGGGTGGTTTGCACGTTAATGACCGGGCCAATTTTTACAATTCTGACCACTGTCGCTTTATGAGGTTATAACTCTGGAATGCTTCAACGAACCCCTCAAAATGACTTCAAATGAGATGTGGTCCCTAAAAAAAAATGGTGTTGTAAAAATGAGAAATTGCTGGTCAACTTTTAACCCTTACAACTCCCTAACAAAAAAAAATATTGGTTCCAAAATTGTGCTGATGTAAAGTAGACATGTGGGAAATGTTACTTATTAAGTATTTTGTGTGACATATCTCTGTGATTTAATTGCATAAAAATTCAATGTTGGAAAATTGCAAAATTTTCAAAATTTTCGCCAAATTTCCATTTTTTTCACAAATAAACGCAGGTAATTTCAAAGAAATTTTACCACTATCATAAAGAACAATATATCACGAGAAAACAGTGTCAGAATCACCGGGATCCGTTGAAGCGTTCCAGAGTTATAACCTCATAAAGGGACAGTGGTCAGAATTGTAAAAATTGGCCTGGTCATTAACGTGCAAACCACCCTTGGGGGTAAAGGGGTTAATTACCTGATAGTAGATTTTTCTAACTCTGTTCTTGAAATCCACAAGGGAAAATTTCACGTTCCACCATCTCACTGGGCGTCAGTCACCTGTAAATAGTCAAAGGTGTGATAATATGTTCCTGCTACATGCTATACACAAAGAAAAATATAACACACTAGGGACAAAATTACTTATTTCAGGTATAAGGACTGTGGTCAGTTTATTTTGAATCCTGTAGTCAATCATTTGTTAGTTTACAGTTTATATTATGTTCAGTCATTCTACATTATTCTATAAATGTTAAAGTCTGACTACAGTATACTAGAAATGTGGTCAGACAATGCACACCTAGCGTAAATGCTATGATCAGACAGCCCATAAACTAGTGTAAAAGTTTTGGTCCGCCAGTCCACAGTCCACTGTAAAAGTGGTCTATTAGTCCACATTCTAGTGTAAATGTTGTGTTCATTCAGTCCATAGTCTTCTGGCCTACTGGAAATGTGGTCAGTCAGTCCTTAGACTAGTGTAAATGTTATATCCAGGCAGTGCAAACTTTACTGGAAATGTGGTCAGGCAGTCGAAATCTAGTGAAAATGACAAGGTCAGTAAGGCCTTAAACAAGTGCAAATGCTTTGGTCAGTTTGGTCAAATTTTGCACACAGACACTACTAACATTATTAGTTAGGGATATGTAAAAAAATAAGGAATATGAAATGGTTTACTGTATGTAAACCATGTCTCATATCCTGTCGGGTTTGGTAAGGAGTTAGCAAAAGCCGGCAATTGAATTACCGGCTTTTCTGCTATCTAGCGCTATATGAAATATAAATATATGTATATATATGTGTCTCACTGACATATATACTGGTATATATATATATATATATATATATATATATATATATAATATATAATTGCCTAGAATACTACTTCCTGCAATTTGTGCCAACTTCCGTGGCTTTGTCCGGAGCTAATGTCCGGAGATTAATTGCCTAGAATACTACTTCCTGCAATTTGTGCCAACTTCCGTGGCTTTGTCCGGAGCTAATGTCCGGAGCTAATGTCCGGAGCTAATATGCGGAGATAATGTCCGGAGCTAATGTCTGGAGCTAATGTCCGGAGCTAATGTCCGGAGATAAGTGACGTCAACAGTGTCCAGTGTCTGATTGGTTGCCGCCTGCTGCGAGCGACCAATCAGAAACGTGCCGTACTGTGACACACTCCGCCCGCCATTTTGGTGTGATTTTTGAATTTTTACCTCACAGCAAGTTTCTACTGCGTGGAGGCGGGCCCAGTGACGTTGCTCTTCAAGCTCCTGCCGAATTTCGTCAAAAAAATGATAATACCATTTACCAAAACTATATATATTTAGTTGTGAAGTGGTTCAGTGACATTTTCACACCAATTTTGAACTTTTGTTTGGTGTTTTCTCCATATACTGCCTATTATTTTTGTTCTTTCTTACTATTATTTATTAATTGTATTATTCTTACATTTGAATAAATAAAGTATATATGGATTCTAGACTCCCGATTCTTTAGAATCGGGCTGCCATCTAGTATATATATATACCTATACTATGTGTAGACATTAATTTTATCTGTTCTATTCTAACCTGTCAGTGTGATTTTACTGTACACCGCGCTGAATTCCCGGCTTTTCTATAGAACACCGGTGCGTATTTCTCGCAAGTCACACTGTTGGTCCATGTGTAATCTGTTTTTTTCTCGCACCCATAGACTTGCATTAGCGATTCTCGGCCGAGATACACTGATAATCGCAGCATGCTGCGATTTCACTCGGATCCTGAATACGGCCGAGAAAACAACGGACGATAGGAGCTGCCCCATAGATTAGCATTGGTCTAAGTGCTATGCGATTTTTTATCGCATAGTATCCGCTGAACACGCACGCAAGGATAGGGGAAAGCGGACATGACACTGGAAGAGAGTTAGTGGTTTGGAAAAGACAGGGAGGTGGAGGGGATGGGGGGGCTGGGTGAAAGGGACAGCAGGGAAGAAATGACAGAGGACAATGGGAGGTGGTGTCTCAGGGAAGGGTTAAAAGGACTGGGCAGGACGTAGGTGTTCTCTTTGACCACAGACAGACGGCTGGATAACAAGTACTCACCGAGTATGGAGGACCTGATAGGTAAATTGCAGGCAGCTGCATCCATTCACCCTCCGGGCTGGTTAGAGACAACCATTAGTGGGATCCTAGGTGGTAGTGGTGGGGGTAACCCAGCTATGTCGACTGGGGCACGTAGATCCAGAGCGGGGACAAATAGACGTCGGGTCGGTGCAGCTGGGCGAAGGTCCGGCGCTCTGAGAGGCCATGTGCCAGCACGCCCGGGACGGGGTCCTCACATAGCGGGGGTCTCGGAGATGGGCTGCCAGAGGGTGTCCCCGGTGGCTCCAATGGTCAAGAGTGGCAGGCAGAGAGCCGGGCCCCCCCCCCCCTCTGTGCAGCCTGTGCGGCCTGGAAGAGTGCAGGCCAGGAGAGGTGCGGGTGTCGACCCCCCCCGCAGAGCCGTCCGAACCGGCAATCCCCCAGCGCAGCGGCCACATAGCAGGGAGGCGCAGCGATACCCCTGCAGGGCGTTCAGCAGCGGTAATCCCCCAGCGCGGCAGCCACATAGCTGGGAGACGCAGCGACACCCCCGCCGCTCAGCCTGCAAATGTCAGGCAGCGATCCGGCAGGCTAGCGGTACAGGGGCAGCGCTGCGGAGCCAGGGAACACGTGGAGGAATGGGCGCCGCCATCTTGCTTTGTGAAGGACCCCGGAAAAAGAGCTGGCTAGCACGGCGCCTGTTAAATCTAACAAACATAGGGGGCTGGCTGTGGGCATGCCTGCAGTAACCGAAAGGCCCATAAGGCCTGCCCGCAGAACTAGGCCCCCAGAAAGGCTGTCCATGGAATGCCTGTGTGGGCACAGCGACGCTGTGGGAGCCCCTCCAGGGATGGGACGGGCCCACGGCAGAGAAGGAAGGGCAGGCCCCAGGGGGAGAGGGAACTTAGCCCACAAGGGAGTCCTTTTTCATGTCGGGAGGAGAGTCCCGACAATGAAGAAGGAGGATCAGTCTCCTACGTTATGGGAGCCGGGGAGAGAAGATCGCCAGCCCGGCCCTTTGGGGACATGCCACATGCCCAGTCCGGAGAAGAAGACGACTTTGAGGACTACGAAACGACCAGAGGGACTTCGGCTCCGGGGGAGCATGGTAATTATGAGTCTATGTTTGGTTTGTCTCCCGTTGCTGGCCAGTATGCAGGAAACAGAGATAGTCGGGGGTCCAAGGATGATAACGTTGTAGTTGACAAGTCACCCCCTGATCTAGTCAGCAACGAACTGATAGCGTTAGTAGCCAGGTTAGAGAAGAGGTTAAACTGGCTAGAGCAACCGGGGCCAGCTCACCTATCAGCTTGGACGACCCCTTACACCCATCATAGAGGGGGCACGAGTGTAAGTAACGGCACCGTCAAAGTGTCGGACGCGACTTCAACTGGGGAGGGGGAACATTTTCCCTTAGATGATAGGGCCCGGGGGGAGGTGTATATTTGTTTCTCAGGCCCCCTAGGCGCCCATCTCAAAAAAGAGGTGAGGGAAAAAAATTTGGAGGAATGAGTACGTTGACATATTTTCATTGCTGTCCATCGATAAATTGAGTGTTGAGAGGATTGGGAAAGAGGGGAATAAAAAGGAGGAAGAGGAAAGGCGACGGAGTCAGATGGTGCCGCAGATGTTCTCGAATTGGTTGCAGGCCTTTGCAATTCTAGCCAGCATTATAGGGAAGAAAGTGCCAGAGAACTGTTCACAATTGTTCTGCTACATGGATTCCATAGGGGAAGCTTATAGAACTTATGGGGGGCATGCATGGTTGCGGTATGACGAGCAGTTCTGCCAGCGGAAGGCCATTCGTCCCTCCATCAGGTGGGATCAAAAAGATATTGGGCTTTGGTTAAAGATTATGGCCCCTAGCAATAGATTTGGGAACCCCTTTCAAGGGTGGGCCGGGAGAACCGGCCAAGCGGGTTATGGATCAGGGGCTCAAGCATCAAAAGGTTTTCAAGCCCGGGGTGGGATACAAAAACTCGGTATATGTTGGCAGTCTAACGAGAGCCAATGTAAGTTCGGGCTCAGCTGTAAATTCAGACATCAATGTTCAGTGTGCAACGGGTTCTCACACGGAGCCAGTAGATGTGTCAGGAAGAGCAGCGCTAGCGCCGGGGGAAACAACCATGGTCAAGGGCCAAACCCCAATCAAACTGCACGCGATGCTCCCCTTTCTAGATAGGTACCCTGATAGACTCAAGGCAGATCTATTAATCAGAGGCTTTAGGGACGGTTTCGTAATTCCTGCCAAAAACGTCAATTTACCAACAAAATTAAAAAATCTAAATTCGGCCTATCAGCACTCCGAAGTTGTGAAGGAAAAACTGAAAAAAGAGGTGCTACTAGGCCGAATGGCAGGTCCATTAATAAAGTGGGTGATGGAAAACACTCTATCCCCACTACTATTGCTAAATGTTGACGTTCTCTCCATAAATTGACATGCAGAGCAATCTCCACATTGGAATGATCCCCATCTGGGACCAGTCCTTTCGGAGAAAAATGTTTTTTGGGGTGCCACATAATGACTGTTCGTTAACATGTCTTTCAGATTCTTGGACCTGCACCAAGTGACAGACGGATAATCCAAGATGTGTGGAGCCACATCCTCGTCTGCCAATAGCACAGGCCAATGTTTCCTCAAGACACCCGATATTTCCCTCCACTCTGAATTAAAAGAGGTTATGAAGCGGACAGGTACGTTCTCCTGATGTTTATTAGAGGACTTGTGTCCAGTTTGGGCCAAAAGCGTATCACGTGATGCAAACTTTGCCCTTCTGTAGCCTGCACGAATCACTGTATGATTGTATCCTCGTTGTTGAAGATTACTCTTGAGGATCTTGGTTTACTGTTCAAAACTATGGTCATCAGAACAGATACACCTAATGCGTAAAAATTGACTAATAGGCACTGATTTAAATGTCTGGGGGTGATGCGATGATGTCGCATGTAGCAAAGAATTGGTAGCAGTGGACATACGGAATACATTCGTGGAGATAAATCCTTCACCATCCCTCACAAGAGCCACATCCAGAAATTCCGCTTTGTCTTTGCTGTACTTCCACGTCAGGTTGATGTTCAATTGGTTATTATTCAACCTATTAAGGAAGGAATTGAGAGGCCTCAGAACCTTGCCAAATAAATAGTACATCATCTATATAGCGAGACCATGAGACCACGGCGTCAATACCCTCAATATTTTGGACAACCTCACGTTCCCACAGCCCCAGGAAAAGGTTAGCGTATGAGGGCGCACAAGTCACCCCCATCGCCGTTCCCTGGAGCTGTAGGAAGTAGCGGTCCTTAAAAACAAAAAAATTATGTGTGAGGGAAAAATATAACAAGTCCAAAATAAAACAACAGAGGCACTCATCTGTATGAGCCATACTTAGAAAAAATCTAGACGCCGCGATCCCATGGTCATGCCATATAGATGTGTAAAGTGACTCAACGTCACATGTCACTAGGTACATATTGTCTTCAAGTTGTATACCATTAAGGCGGTTGAGGATATCTGTTGTGTCTCTTATGAAGGATGGCAAAGTCTCCACACACTGCTGAAGATAAAAGTCAATGTATCTACAAACCTTCTCCGTAAGACTCCCTATGCCTGACACTATGGGCCGGCCAGGCGGGTTAGTTGTGTTTTTATGGACTTTCGGTGTGAGATAGAATGTAGGGACTATGGGAAATTCCACCATAAGCCCCTCCATCATCTTGGTAGTAATAACACCATCATCTTTAGCCAACTTGAGTATCTGATCCAATTCCATTTTGGAGTTCTCAAGTGGATTCACTGTTAGCCGCCTATAGCAATGTGCCACATTCAACTGTCTGAATGCTTCACGTTCGTACATATCTGCTGGCCAGACCACAACATTTCCCCCCTTATCAGCAGGCTTAATCACTATATCCTTCATCTTCTTGAGTTCATTGATGGCTCTATTTTGTGCTGCTGAAAGATTATAGTATGTGGGTTTTTTTGAGATGTGGTGGATATCTCTCTTGACCAATTTGACAAAAATGTCAACATTGGGGCATAATCCACTAGGGGGGAAATGTTGTGATCGGCCATGCAGGTACGTAGGAACACCCACCTGACCATATGTCTCCTGTTCAGCTAGGAGATCCTCAAGATCAGACAGTGTACGGGCTTCAATATCAGAGGGAGAGGTATTTTTAGTCTGGTTGGCAAAGTACTTTTTAAAGTTCAGTTTTCTGGCAAAGAGCTCAAGATCTTTAATCATGGTGAAGGAGTTGAACGAAGCCACTGGTGCAAAACGTCAACCCCTTCTCCAGCACTTGTGTTTGTATAGGCGTAAGTACTCTATCCGAAAGATTTATTACCTTTAGTACCGCTGCTGTCGTCTCT
Organism: Ranitomeya imitator; assembly: GCF_032444005.1. Taxonomy (NCBI): domain Eukaryota; kingdom Metazoa; phylum Chordata; class Amphibia; order Anura; family Dendrobatidae; genus Ranitomeya; species Ranitomeya imitator. Next base: position 717,420,841 of record NC_091284.1, read on the forward strand.
CTCTCCTTGTTGAATTCCTTGTACGCATAGGGAGGAAAGGGGTGGCGGTTTTTTGGGGTGGTTGTTCTACCCGTCGTCCCTCTCCTGCCCCACCACGTTTGTCTAAAAAAGACTCTCCACATGATTCCTCGGATAGTGTAGATACAATTGACGAGGATCTTGAGTGTTGTTTACGATCAGATTTTTTGTTGTTGACAAACTGCCACCTATACACTCTCTTCTGCTCGTAGTCGTGCTGGTCTCTATGAAATTTCTTTATCTTTTGGCTCTGTATATCCTGTTCCCATTTACTTAATTCAGCCTCAATCTCTTTATCAAATTTATTGCATTCCTCGACTGTCAGAATGGCCTGTATTTTTGTTCTCAATATATCTATTTCGCCTTCAACCCTTTCCAGTTTCTTTTTATCAGACCCAATCAACAACTCCAACAATGTGCGTGAACATTTGTACAATGTATCTTCCCACTTATTAGCAAATGCTGAATCACAGTCGGATGTAGGGTAGATCTGGATCCTTAGCCCCCTAGGGATAATCTCTTTGTGGAGATAGTTCTCGAGTGACACCTTATTCCACCACATCTTAGTGCGTTTGTGGAGTAGGTTCTTGATATTAGCTTTCAAATCCTTCACATCACCGGCTTCCGTATCTGACCCTTGCTTCTCACCAAACAGGTGAGACAAATCAGTCTCTGGAGCCAATTTTAAGATATTTTTTGTGCCGATCAGCAGGAGAATTGGTAATCATTTCTTCCTCTGACTGAGTTTTCTTTTAAAAGTTGGGTTAATCAGTCCATGGGGACCTTGCCGTTTTTCCTTAATTAAGGGTTTCATCCTCATTTTGGTGAGTTCTCCAGGATAAGTTCCGGGTGTCCTGGGGTGGATGTCACCATTCAAGAGCTGGGGATGTCTGGAGGGAGGTTAAAAAGAACTTTGGTGTGGCTCAGTATTGGCAGCAGCAGGAGGCCAATAAGAGGTGCTCGTCAGGGGCCGCCTTCAAAGTGGGAGTTAATGTATGGTTATCCTCTAAGAATATTAGATTGAAGATGCCCTCGCTGAAGTTGGGTCCTAGATTCATTGGTCCGTATGAAATTCTGAAGGTGGTTAATCCAGTTGCCTTCTGATTAAAACTCCCTCGGTTTTTCCGTTTTCTTAATCTGTTCCACAAGTCATTGTTGAAGGAGTTTATTCCCTCTGCTCTGTCTTCCTCACTCCCGCCTCCTCCAGTGTCTATTGAGGGAAGCTTGCAATAGGAGGTACAAAGGATTGTTGATTCCTGAATGGTCCAGAATTCCTGTTGTGAATTCTGCTCTTGGGCTCCCTCCGGTGGTTGTTAGTGGCATTTTTGTGAGTTCTGCTCTTTGGCTCCCTCCTGTGGTTTACAGTGGTATGGCTGCTTCTTGGATTTAGCTTCAGCAGCTGTTTTCACTGATCGTCTTTCTGGCTCGGCTATATTAGTCTGGCCTTATCCCTCATTCAATGCCAGTTGTCTATTGTTCCTGCCTGGAGTCATTGCTCTTAGGACTTTCCTGACACTCTGACCAGTTCATCTAAGCTAAGTCCTTGCTTGTCCTTTTGCGGTTCTCTTGTTGTGGATTTTGTTGTTCAGAACTTTCTTTGTTTTTGTTCATTTGTCCAGCTTTTCAGTATGGATCTATTTAGCTAAGCTGGAAGCTCTGGGCAGCAGAGTTTGCCCTCCACACCTTTAGTCAGGTGTGGAGATTTTTGCATTTCTCTGCGGTGGACTTTTTCTAGTTTTTATTACTGACCGCACAGCGTTCTGTCCTGTACTATTTTCTATCTAGCTAGAAGTGGCCTCCTGTGCTAAATCTTGTTTCATACTAGGTATGTCATTTCCTTCTCCTCTCACAGTCATTATTTGTGGGGGGCTAATCTATCCTTTGGGGATTTTCTCTGAGGCAAGATAGTTTTCCTGCTTCTATCTTTAGGGGTAGTTAGCTCTTAGGCTGTGACGAGATGCCTAGGTAGAGTTAGGAGCATTCCACGGCTGCTTCTAGTGTTGTGTTGAGCTTAGGGACTACGGTCAGTATAGTTGCCACCTGCTCAGAGCTAGACGCATGTCGCTCCTTAATCACCAGATCATAACAGTACAACTGGCCAAAAACGAGCTGAATGCCTCTCAAAAGAAGGAAGAGAAAAAGAGTTCTGAGCCATTTTTTTTGTTCTTTAGTTTGTTTTGTTTTTTTCCTTCCTCTTGATTTCTGGGTGATTCAGGATTTGGATGCAGGCATGGATGTTCAGGGTTTGTTTTCTCATGTGGATCAGCTTGCTGCAAGAGTACAGAGTATTCAAGATTATGTGGTTCAGACTTCGGCCTTAGAGCCTAGAATTCCTATTCCAGATTTGTTTTACGGGGATAGATCTAAGTTTTTGAACTTTAAAAATAATTGCAAATTGTTTTTTGCTCTGAAACCCCGTTCCTCTGGTGATCCCATTCAGCAAGTAAAGATAGTTATTTCTCTTCTGCGTGGCGACCCTCGGGACTGGGCATTCTCACTTGAGCCAGGGAATCCGGCATTGCTTAATGTAGATGCATTTTTTCAATCACTCGGATTATTGTATGACGAACCTAACTCTGTAGAGCATGCTGAGAAAACACTGTTGGCCCTGTGTCAGGGTCAGGAAGCGGCAGAATTATACTGCCAGAAATTTAGAAAATGGTCTGTGCTCACTAAATGGAATGAGGAGGCTCTGGCAGCAATTTTCAGAAAGGGTCTTTCTGAAGCCCTTAAAGATGTTATGGTGGCTTTTCCCACGCCTGTTGGTTTGAGCGAATCTATGTCTCTGGCCATTCAGATTGATCGGCGCCTGCGCGAACGCAAAGTGGTGTACCATATGGCAGTGTCCTCTGAGCAAAGTCCTGAGCCCATGCAATGTGATAGGATTTTGACTAGAGCGGAACAGAGGGGATACAGACGTCAGAATGGGCTGTGTTTTTACTGTGGTGATTCTGCTCATATTATTTCTGATTGCCCTAAGCGTATTAAGAGGGTCGCTAGATCTGTTACCGTTAGTACTGTGCAGCCTAAGTTTCTCCTGTCTGTGACCCTGATTTGCTCATTGTCATCTTTTTCTGTCATGGCATTTGTGGATTCAGGCGCTGCTCTGAACTTAATGGACTTAGAATTCGCTAGGCGCTGTGGTTTTTCTTTGCAGCCTTTGCAGAGTCCCATACCCTTGAGGGATATTGATGCTACACCATTGGCCAAGAATAAACCTCAGTACTGGACGCAGATGACTATGTACACGGCTCCTGCACATCAGGTTGATTGCCGTTTTCTGGTGTTGCATAATTTACATGATGTTGTTTTACTGGGTTTTCCATGGTTACAAGCACACAATCCAGTGCTGGATTGGAAATCAATGTCTGTGACTAGTTGGGGTTGTCAAGGGGTACATAGTGACGTTCCTTTGATGTCAATTTCCTCTTCCCCCTCTTCTGATGTTCCTGAATTTTTGTTAGATTTCCAGGATGTATTCGATGAGCCCAAGTCCAGTTCCCTTCCTCCACATAGGGACTGTGATTGTGCTATTAACTTGATTCCTGGTTGTAAGTTCCCTAAGGGCCGACTTTTCAACCTGTCTGTGCCAGAGCATGCCGCCATGCGGAGCTATGTTAAGGAGTCTTTAGAGAAGGGGCATATTCGGCCGTCTTCGTCACCATTGGGAGCGGGATTCTTTTTTGTTGCCAAGAAGGATGGCTCCTTAAGACCCTGTATTGATTATCGCCTTCTTAATAAGATCACGGTCAAATTCCAATACCCTTTACCTTTGCTCTCTGATTTGTTTGCTAGGATTATGGGGGCTAGTTGGTTTACCAAGATTGACCTTCGAGGGGCATATAATCTTGTTCGTATTAAACAGGGTGACGAATGGAAAACTGCATTTAATACGCCCGAAGGCCATTTTGAATACCTTGTGATGCCATTTGGGCTCTCTAATGCTCCATCTGTGTTCCAGTCTTTCATGCATGATATTTTCCGCAATTATCTTGACAAATTCTTGATTGTGTACTTGGATGATATTTTGATTTTTTCCGATGATTGGGAGTCTCATGTGAAGCAGGTCAGGATGGTATTCCAGATCCTTCGTGATAATGCTCTATTTGTGAAGGGGTCTAAGTGCCTATTTGGAGTTCAGAAGGTCTCTTTTTTGGGGGTTTATTTTTTCTCCTTCGTCTATAGAAATGGATCCTGTTAAGGTCCAAGCCATTCATGACTGGATTCAACCCACATCTGTGAAGAGCCTTCAGAAATTTTTGGGCTTTGCTAATTTTTATCACCGTTTCATTGCCAACTTCTCTAGTGTGGTTAAACCCCTGACCGATTTGACGAAGAAAGGCGCTGATGTGACTAATTGGTCCTCTGAGGCTGTTGAGGCCTTTCAGGAGCTTAAACGCCGATTTACTTCTGCCCCTGTGTTGCGTCAACCGGATGTTTCTCTTCCTTTTCAGGTTGAGGTTGACGCTTCTGAGATTGGGGCAGGGGCTGTTTTGTCACAGAGGAATTCTGATGGTTCCTTGATGAAGCCATGTGCCTTCTTTTCCCGAAAGTTTTCGCCTGCGGAACGCAATTATGATGTTGGCAATCGGGAGTTGTTGGCTATGAAGTGGGCATTTGAGGAGTGACGACATTGGCTTGAGGGAGCCAAGCACCGCATTGTGGTCTTGACCGATCATAAGAATTTGATTTACCGTGAGTCGGCCAAGCTGCTGAACCCTGGACAGGCTTGGTGGTCCCTGTTTTTCTCCCGTTTTGATTTTGTGGTCTCGTATCTTCCAGGATCTAAGAATGTTAAGGCGGATGCCTGTTGTGAATTCTGTTTTCGGGCTCCCTCCTGTGGTCATGAATGGTACTTCGGCTGGTTCTGTTCATGGACTTTCTCTGATGCCTGTGGGTGTTTCTGAGTTTCCTTCTACAGGTGACAAGGCTAATTCGTTAGTGGGCTGCTCTATTTAACTCCACTTGGATCCTTGTCCGATGCCAGCTGTCAATGTTGTAGCATTGGTCTAGTTCGCTCCTGGATCTTCCTGGTTACCTGTTTCCTCCAGCAGAAGCTAAGTTTTGCTTTGCTTTTTTCTTGTTTGCTATTTTTTCTGTCCAGCATGCGTATGTGAATTTTGCCTTGCTTGCTGGAAGCTCTGGGACGCAGAGGGGCGCCTCCGCTCCATTAGTCGGCGTGGAAGATATTTTTCCCTGCACTCTCTGTGTGGCTTTTGTAGGGTTTTTTGCTGACTGCAAAGTGACCTTTCCTATCTTCTGTCTGTTTAGTAAGTCGGGCCTCTCTTTGCTAAATCTATTTCATCTCTGTGTTTGTGATTTCATCTTACTCACAGTCAAAATATGTGGGGGGCTGCCTTTTCCTTTGGGGAATTTTCTCTGAGGCAAGATAGGCTTATTTTTCCTATCTCTAGGGCTAGCTAGTTCTGAGGCTGTGACGAGGCGCCTAGGTCATGATAGGAGCGCTCCACGGCTATTTCTAGTGTGCGTGATAGGATTAGGGATTGCGGTCAGCAGAGGTTCCACTTCCCAGAGCTTGTCCTGTATTAATGTGCTATCAGGTCTTTTCTGGTGCTCTAACTACCAGGTCCACTATTTGTCCTAACCACCAGATCATAACAGATGCCCTCTCTAGGAGTTTTTTGCCGGATTCTCCTGGAGTCCTTGAGCCGGTTGGCATTCTTAAGGAAGGGGTGATTCTTTCTGCCATCTCCCCTGATTTGCGGCGGGTGCTTCAGGAATTTCAGGCTGATAGGCCTGACCGCTGTCCTGTGGGGAAGCTGTTTGTTCCTGATAGATGGACGAGTAAGGTGATTTCTGAGGTCCATTGTTCAGGGTTGGCTGGTCATCCTGGGATTTTTGGTACCAGAGATTTGGTTGCTAGGTCCTTTTGGTGGCCTTCCTTGTCGCGCGATGTCCGTGCTTTTGTGCAGTCTTGTGGGACTTGCGCCCGAGCCAAGCCTTGCTGTTCCCGCGCTAGTGGGTTGCTTTTGCCTTTGCCCGTCCCGGAGAGGCCTTGGACGCATGTATCCATGGATTTTATTTCGGATCTTCCTGTGTCCCAGAGGATGTCTGTTATCTGGGTGGTTTGTGACCGGTTCTCTAAAATGGTCCATTTGGTACCTTTGCCTAAATTGCCTTCCTCTTCTGATTTGGTTCCATTGTTTTTTCAGCATGTGGTTCGTTTGCATGGCATTCCGGAGAATATTGTGTCTGACAGAGGTTCCCAGTTTGTTTCCAGGTTTTGGCGAGCCTTTTGTGCTAGGATGGGTATTGATTTGTCTTTTTCTTCGGCGTTCCATTCTCAGACCAATGGCCAAACTGAGCGAAATAATCACACCTTGGAAACCTATTTGAGATGCTTTGTGTCTGCTGATCAGGATGATAGGGTGACTTTCTTGCCGTTGGCCGAGTTTGCCCTTAATAATCGGGCCAGTTCGGCTACTTTGGTTTCGCCTTTCTTTTGTAATTTTGGTTTCCATCCTCGTTTTTCTTCAGGGCAGGTTGAGCCTTCTGATTGTCCTGGTGTTGATTCTGTGATGGACAGGTTGCAGCAGATTTGGACTCATGTGGTAGACAATTTGACGTTGTCCCAGGAAAAGGCTCAGCGTTTTGCTAACCGCCGTCGGTGTGTTGGTCCTCGGCTTCGTGTGTGGGATTTGGTTTGGTTGTCCTCTCGTCATGTTCCTATGAAGGTTTCTTCCCCTAAGTTCAAGCCTCGGTTTATTGGTCCTTATAAGATTTCTGAGATTATCAATCCTGTGTCTTTTCGTTTGGCCCTTCCAGCCTCTTTTGCCATCCACAACGTTTTCCATAGATCTTTGTTGCGGAGATATGTGGTGCCCGTTGTTCCATCTGTTGATCCTCCTGCCCCGGTGTTGGTTGAGGGGGAGTTGGAATATGTGGTTGAGAAAATTTTGGATTCTCGTTTTTCGAGGCGGAAGCTTAAGTATCTTGTCAAGTGGAAGGGTTATGGCCAGGAGGATAATTCTTGGGTTGTTGCCTCCGATGTTCATGCTGCCGATTTGGTTCGTGCTTTTCATTTGGCTCATCCTGATCGGCCTGGGGGCTCTGGTGAGGATTCGGTGACCCCTCCTTAAGGGGGGGGGTACTGTTGTGAATTCTGCTCTTGGGCTCCCTCCGATGGTTGTTAGTGGCATTTTTGTGAGTTCTGCTCTTTGGCTCCCTCCTGTGGTTTTGAGTGGTATGGCTGCTTCTTGGATTTAGCTTCAGCAGTTGTTTTCACTGATCGTCTTTCTGGCTCGGCTATATTAGTCTGGCCTTATCCCGCATTCAATGCCAGTTGTCTATTGTTCCTGCCTGGAGTCATTGCTCTTAGGACTTTCCTGACACTCTGACCAGTTCATCTAAGCTAAGTCCTTGCTTGTCCTTTTGCGGTTCTCTTGTTGTGCATTTTGTTGTTCAGCACTTTCTTTGTTTTTGTTCATTTGTCCAGCTTTACAGTATGGATCTACTTAGCTAAGCTGGAAGCTCTGGGCAGCAGAGTTTGCCGTCCACACCTTTAGTCAGGTGTGGAGATTTTTGCATTTCTCTGAGGTGGACTTTTTCTAGTTTTTATTACTGACCGCACAGCGTTCTGTCCTGTACTATTTTCTATCTAGCTAGAAGTGGCCTCCTGTGCTAAATCTTGTTTCATACTAGGTATGTCATTTCCTTCTCCTCTCACAGTCATTATTTGTGGGGGGCTAATCTATCCTTTGGGGATTTTCTCTGAGGCAAGATAGTTTTCCTGCTTCTATCTTTAGGGGTAGTTAGCTCTTAGGCTGTGACGAGATGCCTAGGTAGAGTTAGGAGCATTCCACGGCTGCTTCTAGTGTTGTGTTGAGCTTAGGGACTGCGGTCAGTATAGTTGCCACCTGCTCAGAGCTAGACGCATGTCGCTCCTTAATCACCAGATCATAACAAATTCCTTTCAATGTCTGGTACATTGGAGGGGTATGGACCTGAGGAACGGTCCGGGTCCCAGCTCATTCTGTAAGGACTGATCAGTTGGTACGGGCCTACCATCAGAGGTTTGTTGGGAAACCTGGGGGTCCGGTAGCCCCCCTTGAAGGGGGGTACTATCAAGATCTCCATTCTGTTCCTGTCTACTATGTTACTTTGTATAGAAGCTGTCAGTCTGTTTTGGTTGTGCTGGGTCTGTGCTGTAATCATCTGTGTTCACTTTCCTTGATTAGTCCTCTACTTAAGCCTGCTGGCTCCTCCATCCAGTGTCAATTGTACACTTGCTGCTGCCTGTATAAGACTGATCCCTCTGTGCTCTGTGCCTGACCCAGCCTGACTTTATTCCCTTCCCGAACTCAGACTCTTTGCTTGTGACCTGACTTCTCTTGTGCCTGCTCCCTGTAAACTGTCTTGTCTTTCTGGTTTTCCTGAACTCAGCTAGTAAATTGGATTTAGTCTCTGACTTCTCTTTGTTGTACTGTGCCATTTCCTGGACCTGACCTCGGATTGTTTGACCTCCTTTTACGTATTCAGTAAGTAGTGTATATTTTTTATTTCTGTTATTGTAGTCTTTCTCTCCACTTCTGGGGCTAACATTTACTATAGTGACTCGCATCACACATAGTCTTTTGGTCTACTAGAAATGTGGTCAGGAATTTCACACCTAGCTAAATGCTAGGGCAAATCAGTCCATAAACTAGCGTAAATCATTTGGTCGGCAAGTCCACAGTCCACTGTAAAAGTGGTCTGTCAGTCCATATTCTAGTGTAAATGTTGTGTTCATTGTGTCCATAGTCTTCTAGTCCACTGGAAATGTGGTCAGAAATTCCACACCTAGCATAAATGCTGTGGTCAGTCAGTCCACAGTCTAGTGTAAATGTTATGGCCATTCAGTCCATAGTGTTTTAGTCTATTGAAAATGTGGTCATGAATTCCACACCTAGCACATAATTGTTCAGTCCTTAGACTACTGTAAATCATTGGATCAGTTAGCCCATGGACTAGTGCAAAACTTTTAGTCCGTCGGTCCACAGTCTGATGTAAATGTGGCCAGTCAGTCCACAGTCAGGTGTGAACGATGTTGACAGTGGGTTTACTATCTAGTTTAAATGCTGTGGCCCATCAGTACACAGTCTAGTGTAAATTCTTTGCTCATTTAGTTCACAGTCTAGTGTAAATGTTGTTGTTAGCCGATCCAAAGCCTAGAGGAAATGCTGTGGTCAGTCGGACAACAATCTAGAGAAAATGTTGTTAGTCTGTCCACAGTCTAGTGGAAATGCTGTGGCCAGTATCTCCACAGCCTAGCGTAAATTATGAGATCAGTCTCTTGTAATCGAGGCATTGAATGTTACACCGCTGATAAGAAGCCTATTCTATGAAACATAAGAACGTTTTCTTATTTTAGAAGACAGATGATAAGGAGAAGAAATGTTCCTTACATCTCTACCTGAAATATGGTTGTGTTATACTAGGAGTTGTGTATAGAACATATACATGTGAAAAACACAAACAATATACTCTCATGTACCAGGAAGGTGTTATTACACCCCAGCAGGCCTAGAACTTATGTCTAAACCTACAATTATCAGTAATTAATATGAATATTAATTACCTGTTAGGAGATTTTTCTAATTCTCTTCTTGAAATCCACAAGGAAAATTTTACGTTCCACCATCTCACTGGGCGTCAGTCACCTGTAAATAGTCAAAGGTGTGATAATATGTTCCTGCTACATGCTATACACAAAGAAAAATATAACACACTAGGGACAAAATTACTTATTTCAGGTATAAGGACTGTGGTCAGTTTATTCTGAATCCTGTAGTCAGTCATTTGTTAGTTTACGGTATATATTATGTTCAGTCATTCTCCATTATTCTATAAATGTTATAGTCAGACTACAGTATACTAGAAATGTAGTCAGGCAATGCACACCTAGCGTAAATGCTATGATCAGACAGTCCATAAACTAGTGTAAAAGTTTTGGACCGCCAGTCCACAGTCCACTGTAAAAGTGGTCTATTAGTCCACATTCTAGTGTAAATGTTGTGTTCATTCAGTCCATAGTCTTCTGGTCTACTGGAAATGTGTTCAGAAATTCCAAACCTAGCATAAATGCTGTGGTCACTCAGTCTTTAGACTAGTGTAAATGTTATATCCCGGCAGTGCAAACATTACTGGAAATGTGGTCAGGCAGTCGAAATCTAGTGAAAATGACAAGGTCAGTAAGGCCTTAAACAAGTGCAAATGCTTTGGTCAGTCAGTATTCAAACTAATGTAAATGCTGTGATCATTCATCCAAAGACTAGATTAAAAGTTTTGATCTGTCAGTCCTAGGTCTACTGTAGATGTGGCCAGTCAGTCCACAGAATAGTATAAATGCTGTGGTCAGTCAGTCCACAGTCTAGTGTAAATGAAATGCTCACTCAGAGCATAGTGTCACGATCTCCATTCTCTTCCTGTCTGCTATGTTACTTTGTATAGAAGATGTTAGTCTGTTTTGGTTGTGATGGTCTGTGCTGCTATCATCTGTGTTAACTTTCCTAGATTAGGCCTCTACTTAAGCATGCTAGCTCCTCCATCCAGTGGCGATTTCAGAGAATTAAACAAAATAACATATAAAAATTCTTATCTGCTTCCTCTTATTCCCGATCAATATAATCAGATTTCCGGGGCTAAATGGTTTTCCAAACTGGATCTCAGCTTGGCATATAGTTTGATATGGATTCGTGAGGGTGAGGAGTGGAAGACAGTATTTTTACCATCTGAAAGTTTCTTTGAAAATCTCGTTATGCCTTTTGGTCTAACAAATGCAGCTGCGGTTTTCAAAATTTTATGAATGATATCTCTTCTCTGATTATATTGGCAAATCTATTGTGGTTTATTTAGATGATAGTCTAATTTTCTCAGCTAACATGGATTCACATTATAAACATGTCCGTTTAGTTCTGCAAAGGTTGAGAGATAATTGTTTGTTTGGGCAGATACCCTGTCTTGTAGACTTAATTCTGTGTCTCCTCCAGAACCTCCTTACTCCATTCTTCCTCAGAGTATTGTTGTGGCCATGGTTTCCTCTGATCTGGAACCTGAAATCCATACTGCTCAGTACTTGGCTCCTTCCAATACCCCTGAATGCAAGCTGTTTGTCCCTGTGTATCTCAGATTATGCATTTTGCAAGAATTCCATGATTCTGTGTCAAGTGTTTATCCAGGGGTCAGTGCCACCCCGAAGGCAGTTGCTAGACTGTCTTGGTGGTCCGCCATGCATAAGGATATTAGAGATTTTGTGTCAGCTTGTGAAACTTGTGCACGCGCCAAAGTACAGCATTGCCGGCCAGCTAGGGAATTGGTTCCTTTGCCAATTCCGGAAAGACCATGGAATCATTTGTCCATGGATTTCATTTCAGATTTACCGCTATCTGGGGGGTTGACTACTATTTGGGTGGCAGTAGATCGCTTCTGCAAACAAGCTCACTTCATCCCATTATCTGGGTTATCCAATGCTGAATCTCTCCAAACTGTTTATTATTCATGTGGTACAATTGCATGGGATTCTTCTAAATATTACATTGGATAGGGGTGTACAATTCGTCTTTAGATTGTAGAGGGCTTTCTGCAGAAAATTGGGGATTGATTTGTCCTTTTCTTCTGCTTATCACCCTGAAACTAACGGTCAGACAGAGAGGACAAATCAGTCTCTGGAGCCAATTTTAAGATATTTTTTGTGCCGATCAGCAGGAGAATTGGTAATCATTTCTTCCTCTGACTGAGTTTTCTTTTAAAAGTCGGGTTAATCAGTCCATGGGGACCTCGCAGTTTTTCTTTAATTACGGGTTTCATCCTCATTTTGGTGAGTTCTCCAGGATAAGTTCTGGGTGTCCTGGGGTGGATGTCACCATTCAAGAGCTGGGGATGTCTGGAGGGAGGATAAAAAGAACTTTGGGGTGGCTCAGTATTGGCAGCAGCGGAAGGCCAATAAGAGGTGCTCGTCAGGGGCCGCCTTCAAAGTGGGAGTTAATGTATGGTTATTGTGACGGGGTGTACGGCAGAGCAAGAAGGGACAACAGGCCGAGGGATGATTCCACAGATTCATTATCAAGATAGCTGGAACAACACATGCAGGTAGATCTACAGAGTCCACAATTAGTCCAACGGAACAGGTTCAGGGGCACCTCCCGATAATCCTTGTGCCAGGTAACAAAGCAATAGTCCACACGAGTCCAAGGGATCCCAAAACAATCCCACGGGCGACGAGATATGTCCTCAGCTCAAGTCTCGCCCCGTTCGCTTCCGCAGTCACAGATGGACATGGGGTCTTGCCTCAGCTAAGAATCCCCACTCCTTCTCCTTCAAGGATCAACTCACACCTGATCTCAAAATAAGAATGGATTGTCTGAGCTCCTGGGATCCGCCCATGAAGGGGGTAGGGGTTACACCTTCTATTCAATGGTTGGGTCCACCAGAAGATTCTAGACTGGTGGGCTCCAGGCAGTCTATGTAATATGTACATTTGACTAGCCACCTGCTGTGAGAAAGAATGGCTATTCCTCCACTAGTGATGTTGACGAAGCTTAATTACATTAGAGCTTAGGGCTGCAAGTATTGGGGGAAGGAGACATTGTTACAGGTTAACTCCCAGCCAAGAAAATACATAAATTACAGCTAATAGAAACCAGAGAACAGTTACATACATCAAATGGCATATTATTCAAATACAGGACAGGGCAAAAGTACATATCATGACAATCCCTTCCCCTCCCAATTTGTGTACGTACCAGGGACCTCTACAGGTCGCTGGTTAAGTACACACAGGCAGAGCGTAACTTACATGTGGCTTCATGAAGCCACGAATTGGCATCGTAGCTCTCCCACATCATTGCCCAGGAGAACATCTGCAGGCAGACCACCCATCACCCCAACCACACATCGCCTGACCCCAAAACCAAAGTTCAGATCCACAGTGGCTGTGGGAATAGTCCTCCATTGTCCACCAGCCAGTTCAATGACAATCCCAGGTCCTCGATGGATTGCCTCAGGCCGAACCACTCGGGGATCAGCCAGTGTGAGGAAAGCCCCTGAGTCACAAAATCCAATAAGTCTCTGTCCATCTAGCACTACCTCCTGCAAGTGCTTACCTCGATGAGCAGAAGTCGTCATGGCTGCGGGTCGCACACCATAAACTCCTAGTGGTGCAACATGGGTGGGTGAGGCACTAGGCCAGTCCTCACGTAGTGGTGACACGTCGTCCTCCATGGCACTTGGGTGTACATAATTAATAATACGACTGGGTACAGGATTAATCCTCATTTGAACAGCTGGGCAGGAGGCTTGCAGATGCCCCGGCTGTCCACATCGATAGCATCTCTGCTGGGTCTCACTCCATCCAAGGCGTCCTCTTGGGCGAGGGGCAAGGGAACCTGGAGGCCCGCTTCCACCTGAAGGTGCTGTAGGGGTTTGAGGACGACTTCTCCATGAGCTGGCTGGGCATGAGGCCTGCAGATGCCCACAACCATAACACTTGCGCTCTGCTACTTCCTCTCCTCGTCGTATTCCAGAAAACGCAGTAGAAGCAACTGGAGGCACATTTACACGGGTATCAGCATGAGGTGGTGGCTTAGAGGAACGGGGAACAATGGGGACAGAAGAACAGGGGGCCACCGGTGTTGTGGAGCTGGTAGGCCTCTCTCCATCCTCCAACAGAACCCTCCACTGAGGCTTGATGGTGAGAGCCTCATCAGCTAGAGCTGCAGCTTCCTCCACAGTGGCTGGTCTCCTCTCACGCACCCATTCCCGGATCTCAGCAGGGCACTTGAAGTAAAACTGCTCTTTTAGGATAACCTGGAGGAAGGTCTCCCAGGTTAAGGCCTCATTTGCCTCCAGCCAGCGATGACATATTTGTTTGAGTCTGTGGGCATACATCTTGAAAGACACTTCCTCATCACAGGCTAAAGTACGGAACTGAGTCCTGTAAGTGTCTGGGGTAACAGCATAATGTTCTAGAATAGTCCGTTTAATCTCTGCATACTCACAGTTCCCCTGAGGGTCCATAGCTCTATAGGCTGCGGCAGCTCCACCCTCTAAGAGCCCCACCAGATGTCGGACTCGGTCCCTTTCCGGGACTTCCATTAATCGACACTGATGCTCAAAGTCCTGGAAGAAGCCCTCAATGTCGCCTGCAGCCTCATTAAAGGGCTTGAAGTCTTTGCGGGACACTCTGGGGAGTTCCCTCATGGTGGGTGCTGGGGTTAGAGTCTGTCTGGAGCTTCTAGCTGCTTCCAAAGCTATCTGCCTCTCCAGCAATGCCATCTCCTGAGCTCTGTCCTCGGCTCTGTTAATGGCCTCCCTCTCCTCGGCTCTGTTAATGGCCTCCCTCTCCCTCTCCTCGGCTCTGTGAATGGCCTCCCTCTCCTCGGCTCTGTGAATGGCCTCCCTCTCCTCGGCTCTGTGAATGGCCTCGCTCTCCCTCTCCTGAGCTCGGTGAATGGCCTCTTTCTTATAGTCTATGGTGGCCTCTTCTCCCAGCAATGCCAACTCCTCCTCGTACCACATAACCCACTGACTTTTTTGGGTATTTACCTCCGGCTGCAGTCTTTCCTCCATTTGCTGTGAGGATCCTTCCTCAGCGTCATCTTGCAGGCGAACTCCTTCCAAAGCCTCAATAAGCTGCTCCTTGGAGAGTCCCTTAAAACGGACTCCTACTTCACGGGCCTTTGATTGTAGGCTCCCCAAAGTCCAGTTCTTGTACTCTGTGGTGCTGGTTCTCAATGTTGCTGGGCCGTTGTCCTCCATTCCTTCTGCTCTGATCCCATTGCTTGCCACCAGTCTGTGACGGGGTGTACGGCAGAGCAAGAAGGGACAACAGGCCGAAGGATGATTCCACAGATTTATTATCAAGAACGCTGGAACAACACATGCAGGTAGATCTACAGAGTCCACAATTATTCCAACGGAACAGGTTCGGGGGCACCTCCCGATAATCCTTGTGCCAGGTAACAAAGCAATAGTCCACACGAGTCCAAGGGATCCCAAAACAATCCCACGGGCGACGAGATATGTCCTCAGCTAAAGTCTCGCCCCGTTCGCTTCCGCAGTCACAGATGGACATGGGGTCTTGCCTCAGCTAAGAATCCCCACTCCTTCTCCTTCAAGGATCAACTCACACCTGATCTCAAAATAAGAATGGATTGTCTGAGCTCCTGGGATCCGCCCATGAAGGGGGTAGGGGTTACACCTTCTATTCAATGGTTGGGTCCACCAGAAGATTCTAGACTGGTGGGCTCCAGGCAGTCTATGTAATATGTACATTTGACTAGCCACCTGCTGTGAGGAAGAATGGCTATTCCTCCACTAGTGATGTTGACAAAGCTTAATTACATTAGAGCTTAGGGCTGCAAGTATTGGGGGAAGGAGACATTGTTACAGGTGAACTCCCAGCCAAGAAAATACATAAATTACAGCTAATAGAAACCAGAGAACAGTTACATACATCAAATGGCATATTATTCAAATACAGGACAGGGCAAAAGTACATATCATGACAATCCCTTCCCCTCCCAATTTGTGTACGTACCAGGGACCTCTACAGGTCGCTGGTTAAGTACACACAGGCAGAGCGTAACTTACATGTGGCTTCATGAAGCCACGAATTGGCATCGTAGCTCTCCCACATCATTGCCCAGGAGAACATCTGCAGGCAGACCACCCATCACCCCAACCACACATCGCCTGACCCCAAAACCAAAGTTCAGATCCACAGTGGCTGTGGGAATAGTCCTCCATTGTCCACCAGCCAGTTCAATGACAATCCCAGGTCCTCGATGGATTGCCTCAGGCCGAACCACTCGGGGATCAGCCAGTGTGAGGAAAGCCCCTGAGTCACAAAATCCAATAAGTCTCTGTCCATCTAGCACTACCTCCTGCAAGTGCTTACCTCGATGAGCAGAAGTCGTCATGGCTGCGGGTCGCACACCATAAACTCCTAGTGGTGCAACATGGGTGGGTGAGGCACTAGGCCAGTCCTCACGTAGTGGTGACACGTCGTCCTCCATGGCACTTGGGTGTACATAATTAATAATACGACTGGGTACAGGATTAATCCTCATTTGAACAGCTGGGCAGGAGGCTTGCAGATGCCCCGGCTGTCCACATCGATAGCATCTCTGCTGGGTCTCACTCCATCCAAGGCGTCCTCTTGGGCGAGGGGCAAGGGAACCTGGAGGCCCGCTTCCACCTGAAGGTGCTGTAGGGGTTTGAGGACGACTTCTCCATGAGCTGGCTGGGCATGAGGCCTGCAGATGCCCACAACCATAACACTTGCGCTCTGCTACTTCCTCTCCTCGTCGTATTCCAGAAAACGCAGTAGAAGCAACTGGAGGCACATTTACACGGGTATCAGCATGAGGTGGTGGCTTAGAGGAACGGGGAACAATGGGGACAGAAGAACAGGGGGCCACCGGTGTTGTGGAGCTGGTAGGCCTCTCTCCATCCTCCAACAGAACCCTCCACTGAGGCTTGATGGTGAGAGCCTCATCAGCTAGAGCTGCAGCTTCCTCCACAGTGGCTGGTCTCCTCTCACGCACCCATTCCCGGATCTCAGCAGGGCACTTGAAGTAAAACTGCTCTTTTAGGATAACCTGGAGGAAGGTCTCCCAGGTTAAGGCCTCATTTGCCTCCAGCCAGCGATGACATATTTGTTTGAGTCTGTGGGCATACATCTTGAAAGACACTTCCTCATCACAGGCTAAAGTACGGAACTGAGTCCTGTAAGTGTCTGGGGTAACAGCATAATGTTCTAGAATAGTCCGTTTAATCTCTGCATACTCACAGTTCCCCTGAGGGTCCATAGCTCTATAGGCTGCGGCAGCTCCACCCTCTAAGAGCCCCACCAGATGTCGGACTCGGTCCCTTTCCGGGACTTCCATTAATCGACACTGATGCTCAAAGTCCTGGAAGAAGCCCTCAATGTCGCCTGCAGCCTCATTAAAGGGTTTGAAGTCTTTGCGGGACACTCTGGGGAGTTCCCTCATGGTGGGTGCTGGGGTTAGAGTCTGTCTGGAGCTTCTAGCTGCTTCCAAAGCTATCTGCCTCTCCAGCAATGCCATCTCCTGAGCTCTGTCCTCGGCTCTGTTAATGGCCTCCCTCTCCCTCTCCTCGGCTCTGTGAATGGCCTCCCTCTCCTCGGCTCTGTGAATGGCCTCCCTCTCCTCGGCTCTGTGAATGGCCTCGCTCTCCCTCTCCTGAGCTCGGTGAATGGCCTCTTTCTTATAGTCTATGGTGGCCTCTTCTCCCAGCAATGCCAACTCCTCCTCGTACCACATAACCCACTGACTTTTTTGGGTATTTACCTCCGGCTGCAGTCTTTCCTCCATTTGCTGTGAGGATCCTTCCTCAGCGTCATCTTGCAGGCGAACTCCTTCCAAAGCCTCAATAAGCTGCTCCTTGGAGAGTCCCTTAAAACGGACTCCTACTTCACGGGCCTTTGATTGTAGGCTCCCCAAAGTCCAGTTCTTGTACTCTGTGGTGCTGGTTCTCAATGTTGCTGGGCCGTTGTCCTCCATTCCTTCTGCTCTGATCCCATTGCTTGCCACCAGTCTGTGACGGGGTGTACGGCAGAGCAAGAAGGGACAACAGGCCGAAGGATGATTCCACAGATTTATTATCAAGAACGCTGGAACAACACATGCAGGTAGATCTACAGAGTCCACAATTATTCCAACGGAACAGGTTCGGGGGCACCTCCCGATAATCCTTGTGCCAGGTAACAAAGCAATAGTCCACACGAGTCCAAGGGATCCCAAAACAATCCCACGGGCGACGAGATATGTCCTCAGCTAAAGTCTCGCCCCGTTCGCTTCCGCAGTCACAGATGGACATGGGGTCTTGCCTCAGCTAAGAATCCCCACTCCTTCTCCTTCAAGGATCAACTCACACCTGATCTCAAAATAAGAATGGATTGTCTGAGCTCCTGGGATCCGCCCATGAAGGGGGTAGGGGTTACACCTTCTATTCAATGGTTGGGTCCACCAGAAGATTCTAGACTGGTGGGCTCCAGGCAGTCTATGTAATATGTACATTTGACTAGCCACCTGCTGTGAGGAAGAATGGCTATTCCTCCACTAGTGATGTTGACAAAGCTTAATTACATTAGAGCTTAGGGCTGCAAGTATTGGGGGAAGGAGACATTGTTACAGGTGAACTCCCAGCCAAGAAAATACATAAATTACAGCTAATAGAAACCAGAGAACAGTTACATACATCAAATGGCATATTATTCAAATACAGGACAGGGCAAAAGTACATATCATGACAGTTATCCTCTAAGAATATTAGATTGAAGATGCCCTCGCTGAAGTTGGGTCCTAGATTCATTGGTCCGTATGAAATTCTGAAGGTGGTTAATCCAGTTGCCTTCTGATTAAAACTCCCTCGTTTTTTCCGTATTCTTAATGTGTTCCACAAGTCATTGTTGAAGGAGTTTATTCCCTCTGCTCTGTCTTCCTCACTCCCGCCTCCTCCAGTGTCTATTGAGGGAAGCTTGGAATAGGAGGTACAAAGGATCGTTGATTCCTGAATGATCCAGAATTCCCTTCAATGTCTGGTACATTGGAAGGGGTATGGACCTGAGGAACGGTCCGGGTCCCAGCTCATTCTGTAAGGACTGATCAGTTGGTACGGGCCTACCATCGGAGGTTTGTTGGGAAACCTGGGGGTCCGGTGACCCCCCTTGAAGGGGGGGTACTATCAAGATCTCCATTCTGTTCCTGTCTACTATGTTACTTTGTATAGAAGCTGTCAGTCTGTTTTGGTTGTACTGGGTCTGTGCTGTAATCATCTGTGTTCCCTTTCCTTGATTAGTCCTCTACTTAAGCATGCTGGCTCCTCCATCCAGTGTCAATCGTACACTTGCTGTTGACTGTGTAAGACTGATCCGTGCTGAGTCTGTGCTGCAATCATCTGTGTTCACTTTCCTTGAGTAGTCCTCTACTTAAGCCTGCTGGCTCCTCCATCCAGTGTCAATTGTACACTTGCTGCTGCCTGTATAAGACTGATCCCTCTGTGCTCTGTGCCTGACCCAGCCTGACTTTATTCCCTTCCCGAACTTAGACTCTTTGCTTGTGACCTGACTTCTCTTGTGCCTGCTCCCTGTAAACTGTCTTGTCTTTCTGGTTTTCCTGAACTTGGCTACTAAATTGGATTTAGTCTCTGACTTCTCTTTGTTGTACTGCGCCATTTCCTGGACCTGACCTCGGATTGTTTGACCTCCTTTTACGTATTCAGTAAGTAGTGTATATTTTTTATTTCTGTTATTGTAGTCTTTCTCTCCACTTCTGGGGCTAATATTTACAATAGTGACTCACATCACACATAGTCTTTTGGTCTACTAGAAATGTGGTCAGGAATTTCACACCTAGCTAAATGCTAGGGCAAATCAGTCCATAAACTAGCGTAAATCATTTGGTCCGCAAATCCACAGTCCACTGTAAAAGTGGTCTGTCAGTCCACATTCTAGTGTAAATGTTGTGTTCATTGAGTCCATAGTCTTCTACTCCACTGGAAATGTGGTCAGAAATTCCACACCTAGCATAAATGCTATGGTCAGTCAGTCCACAGTCTAGTGTAAATGTTATGGCCATTCAGTCCATAGTCTTTTAGTCTACTAAAAAAATGTGGTCATGAATTCCACACCTAGCACATAATTGCTGTGTTCAGTCCTTAGACTACTGTAAATCATTGGATCAGTTAGCCCATGGACTAGTGCAAAACTTTTAGTCCGTCGGTCCACAGTCTGATGTAAATGTGGCCAGTCAGTCCACAGTCAGGTGTGAACGATGTTGTCAGTGGGTTTACTAACTAGTTTAAATGCTGTGGTCCATCAGTCCACAGTCTAGTGTAAATTCTTTGCTCATTTAGTTCACAGTCTAGTGTAAATGTTGTTGTTAGCCGATCCAAAGCCTAGAGGAAATGCTGTGGTCAGTCGGTCAACAATCTAGAGTAAATGTTGTTAGTCTGTCCACAGTCTAGTGGAAATGCTGTGGTCAGTATCTCCACAGCCTAGCGTAAATTATGA
The DNA here is from genome assembly GCF_032444005.1 of Ranitomeya imitator. Taxonomy (NCBI): domain Eukaryota; kingdom Metazoa; phylum Chordata; class Amphibia; order Anura; family Dendrobatidae; genus Ranitomeya; species Ranitomeya imitator. The sequence goes on from NC_091284.1 coordinate 717,440,891, forward strand.
GATCAGTCTCTTGTAATCGAGGCATTGAATGTTACACCGCTGATAAGAAGCCTATTCTATGAAACATAAGAACGTTTTCTTATTTTAGAAGACAGATGATAAGGAGAAGAAATGTTCCTTACATCTCTACCTGAAATATGGTTGTGTTATACTAGGAGTTGTGTATAGAAGATATACATGTGAAAAACACAAACAAAATACTCTCATGTACCAGGAAGGTGTTATTACACCCCAGCAGGCCTAGAACTTATGTCTAAACCTACAATTATCAGTAATTAATATGAATATTAATTACCTGTTAGGAAATTTTTCTAATTCTCTTCTTGAAATCCACAAGGAAAATTTCACGTTCCACCATCTCACTGGGCGTCAGTCACCTGTAAATAGTCAAAGGTGTGATAATATGTTCCTGCTACATGCTATACACAAAGAAAATATAACACACTGAGACAAAATTACTTGTTTCAGGTATAAGGACTGTGGTTAGTTTATTCTGAATCCTGTAGTCAGTCATTTGTTAGTTTACGGTATATATTATGTTCAGTCATTCTACATTATTCTATAAATGTTATAGTTAGACTACAGTATACTAGAAATGTGGTCAGGCAATGCACACCTAGCGTAAATGCTATGATCAGACAGTCCATAAACTAGTGTAAAAGTTTTGGTCCGCCAGTCCACAGTCCACTGTAAAAGTGGTCTATTAGTCCACATTCTAGTGTAAATGTTGTGTTCATTCAGTCCATAGTCTTCTGGTCTACTGGAAATGTGTTCAGAAATTCCAAACCTAGCATAAATGCTGTGGTCACTCAGTCTTTAGACTAGTGTAAATGTTATATCCAGGCAGTGCAAACATTACTGAAAATGTGGTCAGGTGTTATGATCTGGTGGTTAGGACAAATAGTGGACCTGGTAGTTAGAGCACCAGAAAAGACCTGATAGCACATTAATACAGGACAAGCTCTGGGAAGTGGAACCTCTGCTGACCGCAATCCCTAATCCTATCACGCACACTAGAAATAGCCGTGGAGCGCTCCTATCATGACCTAGGCGCCTCGTCACAGCCTCAGAACTAGCTAGCCCTAGAGATAGGAAAAATAAGCCTATCTTGCCTCAGAGAAAATTCCCCAAAGGAAAAGGCAGCCCCCCACATATATTGACTGTGAGTAAGATGAAATCACAAACACAGAGATGAAATAGATTTAGCAAAGAGAGGCCCGACTTACTAAACAGACAGAAGATAGGAAAGGTCACTTTGCAGTCAGCAAAAAACCCTACAAAAGCCACACATAGAGTGCAGGGAAAAATACCTTCCGCGCTGACTAACGGAGCGGAGGCGCCCCTCTGCGTCCCAGAGCTTCCAGCAAGCAAGGCAAAATTCACATAAGCATGCTGGACAGAAAAAATAGCAAACAAGAAAAAAGCAAAGCAAAACTTAGCTTCTGCTGGAGGAAACAGGTAACCAGGAAGATCCAGGAGCAAACTAGACCAATGCTACAACATTGACAGCTGGCATCGGACAAGGATCCAAGTGGAGTTAAATAGAGCAGCCAACTAACGAATTAGCCTCGTCACCTGTAGAAGGAAACTCAGAAACACCCACAGGCATCAGAGAAAGTCCATAGACAGAACCAGCCGAAGTACCATTCATGACCACAGGAGGAAGCCCGAAAACAGAATTCACAACAGTCAAGCAGTCGAAATCTAGTGAAAATGACAAGGTCAGTAAGGCTTTAAACAAGTGCAAATACTTTGGTCAGTCAGTATTCAAACTAATGTAAATGCTGTGATCATTCATCCAAAGACTAGATTAAAAGTTTTGATCTGTCAGTCCTAGGTCTACTGTAGATGTGGCCAGTCAGTCCACAGAATAGTATAAATGCTGTGGGCAGTCAGTCCACAGTCTAGTGTAAATGAAATGCTCACTCAGAGCACAGTGTCACGATCTCCATTCTGTTCCTGTCTGCTACGTTACTTTGTGTAGAAGATGTTAGTCTGTTTTGGTTGTGCTGGTCTGTGCTGCAATCATCTGTGTTAACTTTCCTAGATTAGGCCTCTACTTAAGCATGCTAGCTCCTCCATCCAGTGGCGATTTCAGAGAATTAAACAAAATAACACATGGATTCACATTATAAACATGTCCGTTTGGTTCTGCAAAGGTTGAGAGATAATTGTTTGTTTGGGCAGATACCCTGTCTCGTAGACTTGATTCTGTGTCTCCTCCAGAACCTCCTTACTCCATTCTTCCTCAGGCTATTGTTGTGGCCATGGTTTCCTCTGATCTGGAACCTGAAATCCATACTGCTCAGTACTTGGCTCCTTCCAATACCCCTGAATGCAAGCTGTTTGTCCCTGTGTATCTCAGATTATGCCTTTTGCAAGAATTCCATGATTCTGTGTTGAGTGTTTATCCAGGTGTCAATGCCACCCCGAAGGCAGTTGCTAGACTGTTTTGGTGGTCCGCCATGCATAAGGATATTAGAGATTTTGTGTCAGCTTGTGAAACTTGTGCATGCGCCAAAGTACAGCATTGCCGGCCAGCTAGGGAATTGGTTCGTTTGCCAATTCCGGAAAGACCATGGATTCATTTGTCCATGAATTTCATTTCAGATTTACCGCTGTCTAGGGGATTGACTACTATTTGGGTGGCAGTAGATCGCTTCAGCAAACAAGCTCACTTCATCCCATTATCTGGGTTATCCAATGCTGAATCTCTCCAAACTGTTTATTATTCATGTGGTACAATTACATGGTATTCCTCTAAATATTGCATTGGATAGGGGTGTACAATTCGTCTCTAGATTGTGGAGGGCTTTCTGCAGAAAATTGGGGATTGATTTGTCTTTTTCCTCTGCTTATCACCCTGAAACTAACGGTCAGACAGAGAGGACAAATCAGTCTCTGGTCGGGTTAATCAGTCCATGGGGACCTCGCTGTTTTTCTATAATTACGGGTTTCATCCTTATTTTGGCGAGTTCTCCAGGATAAGTTCCGAGTGTCCTGGGGTGGATGTCACCATTCAAGAGCTGGGGATGTCTGGAGGGAGGTGAAAAAGAATTTTGGGGTGGCTCAGTATTGGCAGCAGCGGAAGGCCAATAAGAGGTGCTCGTCAGGGGCCGCCTTCAAAGTGGGAGTTAATGTATGGTTATCCTCTAAGAATATTAGATTGAAGATGCCCTCGCTGAAGTTGGGTCCTGGATTCATTGGTCCGTATGAAATTCTGAAGGTGGTCAATCCAGTTGCCTTCTGATTAAAACACCCTCAGTTTTTCCGTATTCCTAATGTGTTCCACAAGTCATTATTGAAGGAGTTTATTCCCTCTGCTCTGTCTTCCTCACTCCCGCCTCCTCCAGTGTCTATTGAGGGAAGTTTGGAATAGGAGGTACAAAGGATCGTTGATTCATGAATGGTCCAGAATTCCCTTCAATGTCTGGTACATTGGAAGGGGTATGGACCTGAGGAACGGTCCGGGTCCCAGCTCATTCTGTAAGGACTGATCAGTTGGTACGGGCCTACCATCGGAGGTTTGCTGGGAAACCTGGGGGTCGGGTGACCCCCCCTGAAGGGGGGGTACTATCAAGATCTCCATTCTGTTCCTGTCTCATATGTTACTTTGTGTAGAAGCTGTCAGTCTGTTTTGGTTGTGCTGGGTCTGTGCTGTAATCATCTGTGTTCACTTTCCTTGATTAGTCCTCTACTTAAGCATGCTGGCTCCTCCATCCAGTGTCAATCGTACACTTGCTGTTGACTGTGTAAGACTGATCCGTGCTGAGTCTGTGCTGCAATCATCTGTGTTCACTTTCCTTGAGTAGTCCTCTACTTAAGCCTGCTGGCTCCTCCATCCAGTGTCAATTGTACACTTGCTGCTGCCTGTATAAGACTGATCCCTCTGTGCTCTGTGCCTGACCCAGCCTGACTTTATTCCCTTCCCAAACTTAGACTCTTTGCTTGTGACCTGACTTCTCTTGTGCCTGCTCCCTGTAAACTGTCTTGTCTTTCTGGTTTTCCTGAACTCGGCTAGTAAATTGGATTTAGTCTCTGACTTCTCTTTGTTGTACTGCGCCATTAACTGGACCTGACCTCGGATTGTTTGACCTCCTTTTACGTATTCAGTAAGTAGTGTATATTTTTTTTCTTTCTGTTATTGTAGTCTTTCTCTCCACTTTTGGAGCTAACATTTACTATAGTGACTCGCATCACACATAGTCTTTTGGTCTACTGGAAATGTGGTCAGGAATTTCACACCTAGCTCAATGCTAGGGCAAATCAGTCCATAAACTAGCATAAATCATTTGGTCCACGAGTCCTTAGTTCACTGTAAAAGTGGTCTGTCAGTCCACAATGAGGATCTGTTTATACCAAGGAAGGTGACGGGCACAAGGGGGCATTCTTTGCGTCTGGAGGAGAGAAGGTTTTTCCACCAACATAGAAGAGGATTCTTTACTGTTAGGGCAGTGAGAATCTGGAATTGCTTGCCTGAGGAGGTGGTGATGGCGAACTCAGTCGAGGGGTTCAAGAGAGGCCTGGATGTCTTCCTGGAGCAGAACAATATTGTATCATACAATTATTAGGTTCTGTAGAAGGACGTAGATCTGGGTATTTATTATGATGGAATATAGGCTGAACTGGATGGACAAATGTCTTTTTTCGGCCTTACTAACTATGTTACTATGTTACTATGTTACTATGTTACAATCTTGTGTAAATTATGTCTTCATTGAGTCCATAGTCTTCTAGTCCACTGAAAATGTGGTCAGAAATTCCACACCTAGCATAAATTCTGTGGTCAATCAGTCCACAGTCTACTGTAAATGTTATAGCCATTCAGTCCATAGCCTTTTAGTCTACTGGAAATGTGGTTATGAATTCCACACCAAGCATAATTGCTGTGCTCAGTGAGTCCATAGACTACTGTAAATGCTTGGATCAGTTAGCCCATGGACTAGTGCAAAACTTTTAGTCCGTCGGTCCACAGTTTGATGTAAATGTGGCCAGTCAGTCCACAGTCAGGTGTGAACGATGTCGTCAGTGGGTCTACTATCTAGTTCAAATGCTGTGGTCTATCAGTCCACAGTCTAGTGTAAATTCTTTGTTCAGTTAGTTCACAGTCTAGTGTAAATGTTGTTGTTAGCCAATCCAAAGCCTAGAGGAAATGCTGTGGTCAGTCGGTCAACAGTCTAGAGTACCGTATTTTTCAGACTATAAGACGCACCGGACCATAAGACGCACCACAAATTTGGGGTGAAAATTGCAGAAAAAAATATTTTTTATAAGAAGGGGGTCCGTCTTTTGTCCGAATTTACAGTATCTTACCTGAGGGCTGGCGGTGGCAGATCAGGGTCACAGGAGGCATGGTGTCGGCAGAGGTGCAGTGATGCGGTGGGCGATATGGCGTGCACCTGAGCATGGTCTCTTCCTGTTTAGGTGGGCAATGCCACGGCCTTGTGTCCATGGGGGGTTTGCAGCAGTGCTGTGGCAGCGGCAGAGCTGCAGGGATGATGAGGCGCAGTGAGCGGTATGGCTTGAGCAGGCTCCCTTCCAAAGGTGAGGTGACGCAGCGGCCCGGTATCTAAGGTAAGCAGCAGAGCCGGGTGAATCATGGCTTTATCGGTGGTGGCGGCCATCTTCCTGAGGCCGCATGTGCACACATGAAGTGCTCTGCTTCCCGGGGCTTCAGGAAGATGGCCGCGGGAGGCCACGCGTGCGCACATGGAGATCGCGGTGGCCATTTTCCTGAAGCCGAGTTCACAGATTTAGATCTCAGCTTCAGGAAAATGGCCTCCGCGATCTCCATCTGCGCATGCGCAGCCTCCCGCGGCCATTTTCCTAAAGCCCCGGGAAGCAGAGCGCTCCATCTGCGCACACGCGGCCTCAGGATGATGGCCGCTGCCACAATTAAAGCCATGATTCACCCGGCTCAGCTGCTTACCGGGACGCTGCGTCACCTCACCTGTGGAAGGGACCCCGCTCACACCATATCGCTCACTGTGCCTCATCATCTCCGCACCTCTGCCACCGCCACACTGCTGGTAAGCCTGCATTCCAACTATAAGGCGCAAACCCCATTTTCCCCCCTTTTTTGAGGGGGAAAAAGTGCGTCTTGTAGTCCGAAAAATACGGTAAATGTTGTTAGTCTGTCCACAGTCTAGTGGAAATGCTGTGGTCAGTATCTCCACAGCCTAGCGTAAATGATGAGATCAGTCTCTTGTAATCAAGGCATTGAATGTTACACCGCTGATAAGAATCCTATTCTATGAAACATAAGAACGTTTTCTTATTTTAGAAGACAGATGATAAGGAGAAGAAATGTTCCTTACATCTCTACCTGAAATATGGTTGTGTTATACTAGGAGTTGTGTATAGAAGATATACATGTGAAAAACACAAACAATATACTCTCATGTACCAGGAAGGTGTTATTACACCCCAGCAGGCCTAGAACTTATGTCTAAACCTACAATTATCAGTAATTAATATGAATATTAATTACCTGTTAGGAGATTTTTCTAATTCTCTTCTTGAAATCCAGAAGGAAAAAATTCACGTTCCACCATCTCACTGGGCGTCAGTCACCTGTAAATAGTCAAAGGTGTGATAATATGTTCCTGCTACATGCTATACACAAAGAAAAATATAACACACTAGGGACAAAATTACTTATTTCAGGTATAAGGACTGTGGTCAGTTTATTCTGAATCCTGTAGTCAGTCATTTGATAGTAGATTTCTGGTCTACTTGAAATGTGGTCAGGTATTCATCCGTTAGATTGAATTTAAACTCATGAATCTGAAAATGGAATCAGTTTCCCCTGTTTTATAACATCAATCAAATAGGCAATCCCTTTATTTCTCCAGGTTTTAAATTCTCCCAAGTTCATTAACTCCAGTGAAAGGGAATGATGCCATATCGGAGTAAAGGGTATGATACCCTTTGCTCTAGTAATCTTTCTTAGCCACATGCAGCATGTACAGTTCACACCAAAGGACATATTGGTTGCAATTTCAGCTCATTCATGTTGGGAACATTAGATTCCAACATTGATAAAACACATGTGTATTTTTCTTAGCATATTAGTCTCCAAAGCTCTAACTTCATAAACATCCAAGTTTACAATTCTGACGTTGACATGCCAAGTACAACTTTATATTGGAAGACCTCAACCATCATGAATCGTCACAAAAGTTAATTACTCCTGCCTAAGCCGATTGTTTCCTGCTTCATATCACATAATATTATGCCAATATAAAGCTTGTCCCATTCTGCAAAAATTATGCCCACATACAGGGAAAATAATTCCTTGATACACTTTTTTCTCATTGATCGTGTTTTTGTTCTGCTAAATATTATTTATGTTATTATCATGAAGGCTAATATGTAACAGACAAATGTCCCCCCTTATCTTATCTGCTACTGAAACCCCAGTCTTGTAGTTAGGGATTACATATAAGAAATATGGCAAATGACCCCCACTTCCATCTTGCTGCATGCAGTATAATAATAGGAAGCTTTTACAGAACATGGAGACCTGAACAAAAATCTTTTCTGCTCAATACTTAGGATTTCCTTACCTCTCCTGTGTTCTCTAGTCCTCGTTCTCCCCTGCTGTTTGTGTGCACCCCTGTGATGACAACGGCCTGACTTGTAACCCCACAGCACCGAATTCTAACATTATGATATTAAGCCTCTATGACATCATAAAAGAAGAGAAGGAAAGGAACCTGGGGACGATGTTGTCCTGTGGACGCATACAGCCTGCTGCTTCCTTACCAGCAATTTACAAATGTTCATCTCTAAATTTCAGTTTGCAGTAGAGTAACATGTATCTGTTTTAAAAGCACATTTTTATCAAATAAAAAAAGATTTATCAATTTTTAAAAATGTTTAAAAAAGCTAAATTTGCTCCCTTCTTCGTAAGGTGTGGCAGTATTTTTTGCAGAAATATCGCTCATCAAAGCAAACAATCAGATTTCAGCTTTAATGTTATTGTCACTGGTAAAATATGTGACTGGTTGTAATAGGGCCTTGTGTAACCACCATAATTCCAGGAAGAGCAGGAGGTGTTAGAGGAGCTGAAACACACAGAATAAAGCCATGTATGACACATGTCTACCACAAATAGACCGCTCTGCAGACTGATTCATTCTCTATGTGACCGAATACAGCGATATCTCAGGCAGTTCAATAGAGAATGAATGGAGCAGAGGTTTATATGCTGCACCTCCAACCTGCTTTCTTGAGATCAGTGAGGGTCCTCGGGGTTGGATCTCCACCAATCAGAAAGTCATCACCTATCCTATGCTAGAAAATTAATGATGATATTTGGATGCAATCCGATCCAAGGTCCTTTTGTATTTGGGGTTATAAGTCCTTAATTACATTAGTTTAACTTGTTGTCCTATAGTTAGTATGTATTCTGATAATTCTAATTAATTATAGTAATTACCTGTCCAGTGTCACCTCTTCCACATCTTCATGCTTCACTGTAATTGTAGCAACTGCACAAGTGAATGGAAAATAGAGCTGAAAGTTCTAAGTGATTGTGACATCAACTATCTATGACATCATCAGTGATGACAAGCATAGGATGTGGAAAGGACATTGGATGATTACATAAAGTGTCACAATGGTGGAGGATGCACAAGAAATTATAAGGGCTGATATTTAAGGAGTTAATAAAAACCCACCTGGTCACCCCCCAATAATAATAACTGTCATACCGGCCTCCTCTGACGCTGCGGCCGCTTCTCCTATCAGTCCCGCTCTCTCCATTTCTCCTCGCCGCTCTCAGTGTCGCGCCGTTTCCCCGCGTCCTCTTCCTGCTGCTCGGGGATTTCGGCGTGGGGTGCGCGCTCCTCTTCCCTCCCGTCCTGTACCTGCTCCACACATGCGCCTTAGGACGCGGGCGTGCACTTCTTCCTCCAGTTAACCATTTCGGACCCTCCCTGCTCCTGTCTCTTCCAATCAGGTACTTCTTTGGGCTATATCAGGCCTCGCCTCCATAATGGAGGTGCCTGATTGTTGTGTGCAGTTTGTACCTTCGTTTGGCCCTGTCTGGTTCAGATCCTTTTCTGCTCCAGTCTGGTCCGTTTTCTCAGGCTCATTCTCCTCCTGTCTTCCCTCCGTTTTCCCAGCCTGTCTCCCTTGGTTCGTTCCTTCCTCCCCTCTCCCTTTTACTTTCATTCCCAAGATTTCTCCTCCACTTCCGCCCTTCCCTTCTGTCCTTTCCAGAGCCGTCCCTCTTGGTGCCAGCTGTTGCGGTATTGTTCCCCTCGGGCCTGCTCCCCAACTATCCCTGTATAGGGGTTGTCATCTCGGGTTTGCTCGCCCCTGGGTGTATCAGTACCGTGACCCAGAGGGTCCACTCTCTTTCCGGTTCTTCCGTCCTCACGGTCACTATAGGACTGCGCTCAGATTTCATCAGAGTGCAGTCAGATTGTCACAGTCTTCCGCCCTCACGGTCACTATAGGACTGCGCTCAGATTTCATCAGAGTGCAGTCAGATTGTCTCAGTCTTCCGTCCTCATGGTCACTATAGGACTGCGCTCAGATTACATCAGAGTGCAGTCAGATTGTCACAGTACAATCAGGCCATGGACCCCGCTGGTGCCTCCGCAGTAACCCAGAAGGAGTTGTTGTTCTTACGGGAGAATCAGACCCGTATTATGTCTGTTATGAAGTCTATGGACTCTCGTTTAACCGCCCTACAGACTTCGGATCCTGGTAACGCCCCTCTGCTGGTGGGACTCCAGCAGGAGCTCGCACAGCAGCGAGATACCCAGTCCCATATTCTTACTTACATGGCATCGGTCGACGATCGCCTTCACTCTCTTCAGTCTGCCGCCGCTGCTTCTGCCTCTCATCGAGATCCTGTACCCCTTCCTCCTCCTCGTTTGGGAAAGCCCCCTCGATACAGCGGCGATCCCAAATTGTGTCGGGGTTTTTTGAACCAGTGCCGTCTACACTTCGAGCTCCTACCCCAGCAATATCCCTCTGATCGTGCTAAGGTGGCCTTTATTGTGTCCCATCTTGAGGGAGAAGCTCTGTCCTGGGTTAACCCCTTATGGGAGCGGGATGACCCGGTAGTTGCCAGTATACAGATTTTTCTGGACACATTTCGTAAGGTCTTTGATGAGCCAGGTCGGGTGGCATCTACCACTGAATCCCTCTTTAATCTTCTACAGGGGAACCTTACTGTTGGACAATACGCCATCCGCTTCCGGACACTTTCTTCTGAGCTTGGGTGGAATAACGAGGCATTGGTAGGGGATTTTTGGAGAGGGCTCTCGTCCAAGATTAAGGATGAGCTCACAGGTCGGGATACCCCTACTATCCTGGAGGACCTTATATCCCTGGCCACACGTATTGATTTACGTTTCCAGGAGCGCTCTTGAGAATTAGTCAGGGAGAGGAGATCCTTTGGGACTAACTGGGTGCCTGGTTCCTCCTCGGTCAAGTCCTCTGCTTCTTCCGCTCCTGAACCTATGCAGGTGGATCGAGTTAGGTTGTCGGAGCAGCGTCGCAGGGAGAGGTTGGCGCAGGGCTTGTGTCTTTATTGCGGAGGGGTAAATCATTTCCTGCGTTCCTGTCCAGAGAGGCCGGGAAACTCCTCCACCTAGGCCTGGTAAGAGAGGCCTTCCTAGGTGATTCAAATTCCTCTCTACCCCTAACTATTTCAGCTTTGATTTCTGTAGGTCTTGAGCGTAGGTCTGTGGAGTCGTATGTGGACTCGGGGGCTGCTGGTAATTTCATTCGGCAGGAGGAGGTGAACAAATTTCGGATACCTGTGGTTACTCTTGAGACTCCGCGTTTTATTTCTGCAGTGGATGGCAGACCCCTACCTGTTTCCATCAAGATGGTCACTCTCGAGTTGGACATGCAGATTGGAGCTCTACACCAGGAGAGGATAGCATTTTATCTTCTGCCTAATCCTTCTCACGCTCTGCTCTTGGGTCTACCCTGGCTCAGGTCGCACGAGCCATTTCTTGATTGGCGCTCTGGAGAGATACTCCGCTGGGGTCATGGTTGTCATGAACGTTGTCTGCTGTCCGTCTCCCGTCCAGGTCTTCCCCAAGCACCCGTCAATCTTCCTAGTCTTCCCTCTGCCTATCTCTCGTTTGCCGATGTCTTTGATAAAAAGGAGGCGGAGTCTCTTCCTCCACACCGAGCCTATGACTGCCCTATCAAGTTAATTCCTGGATCTACCTTTCCCAAGGGAAGAACCTATCCGTTATCTCCGGCAGAGACCTTAGCCATGTCAGAATACATCCGAGAGAATTTAGCCAAGGGTTTCATCCGGAAGTCCTCTTCTCCAGCTGGAGCCGGTTTTTTCTTCGTTCGGAAAAAAGATGGATCCCTTCGGCCATGTATAGACTACCGAGGTCTGAATGCCATCACAGTCAAGAATAGGTATCCCCTACCGCTGATTCCTGAACTCTTCGACCGACTGAGAGGAGCCCGAATTTTCTCCAAACTAGATTTACGCGGAGCCTATAATTTGATCCGAATTCGCGCTGGAGACGAGTGGAAGACTGCCTTCAACACCCGGGATGGCCACTATGAATACCTGGTCATGCCCTTTGGTCTCTGTAACGCTCCAGCGGTCTTCCAGGAATTTGTGAATGAGATCTTCCGTGATCTACTGTATTCTTGTGTGGTGGTGTTTCTTGACGACATCCTTATTTTTTCACCCGACTTGTCCTCTCACAGAAGAAGTGTTCGTCTGGTTCTACAGCGTCTTCGGGAGAATCGCCTCTACGCAAAGATCGAGAAGTGTTTGTTTGAACAGACTTCTTTGCCTTTCTTGGGATATATTATTTCTGACATAGGGTTGGAGATGGATCCTGAGAAACTATCTGCTGTACTTAAGTGGCCTCGTCCTATTGGAGTGAAGGCCATCCAACGATTTTTGGGCTTCGCCAACTACTATAGACAATTCATTCCGCATTTCTTTTCTGTGACCAAGCCTCTCGCCGCTCTTACCCGGAAAGGAGCGGTTCACAATGTTTGGCCTCCGGAGGCAGAAGACGCCTTTCTCTCCCTAAAAAGGGCCTTCACATCTGCTCCTGTTCTTCATCGGCCTGTGGCCAGCAGGCCTTTCATCCTTGAAGTGGATGCCTCCTCTTCAGGTTCTGGGACAACTCTCTCCCAAAGATCTCTCTCCGGTCGTCTGGTTCCTTGTGGGTTCTTCTCGAAGTCATTTTCGCCCGCGGAATGCAATTATTCAATTGGAGATCGAGAATTACTAGCTATAAAGATGGCTCTACAGGAGTGGCGTTATCTCTTGGAAGGGGCCATTCATCCCTTTAAAATTTTCACAGACCACAAAAACTTGGCTTACATTCAATCCGCCTAAAGACTTAATTCCAGACAGGCCAGATGGTCTTTGTTCTTTTCTCGTTTTGATTTTAAGCTTCATTTTCGACCCGGAGATAAGAATTCTAAAGCGGATGCACTTTCCCGATCCTTGCAATCTCCCGAGACTGAAGAAGGTCCTTCACATATTATTGATCCTGCCAAAATCATCATGGTGGCTCCCTCTAACCTCCTCTCTGTTCCCCCTGGCAGAACTTTTGTCCCGTGTGACAAGAGAACAGAGGTATTGCATTGGGGACATTCTTCCAAAGTTGCTGGACATGTCGGCACCAAGAAGACTCTCGCTCTTCTCTCCCGGTACTATTGGTGGCCGTCTCTCCGACAAGATACTTTGGATTTTGTGGCCTCCTGCACGACTTGTGCTAAAAACAAAGTACCTAGAGAGCTACCTTCTGGTCTCCTGCATCCGTTACCCGTTCCCGAGGCCCCTTGGCAACAAATAGCTATGGATTTCGTTACAGATTTGCCTCGTTCCTCTGGATGCACAACCATCCCGGTGGTGGTGGATCGGTTCTCCAAGATGGCCCATTTCGTTCCATTGCCTGGATTACCCTCGGCTCCAGAATTGGCAAGAATTTTCATCCATCAGATCTTCAGATTACATGGACTTCCTCAGCGAATTGTGTCGGATCGAGGGGTCCAATTTACCTCCAAGTTCTGGAGAGCACTTTGTAAGCTCTTGGGCATTTCGCTGGATTTCTCCTCCGCCTATCATCCTCAGACCAACGGGCAAGTGGAACGGATAAATCAAATCTTGACCTCCTACCTCCGCAATTTTACCAACGCTCATCATGATGACTGGGTAACTCTTCTTCCTTGGGCTGAGTTTGCCCATAATAATCATCCTAGTGGGGCAACTTCTAAATCTCCATTCTTTGTGGTTTCTGGTCTGAACCCGGGAATACCTCTTCCTATGTCTTCCCCTTCTGGAGTGCCTGCAGCAGACACTTTTTCTTCTGAATTTTCCCAAATTTGGAGAGAGACCAAGGAGGCTCTCGTTCGGACTGCAGCCCAGATGAAGAGACACGCCGACAAAAGGAGGAGGGATCTTCCACCGTATCATCCTGGTGACAAGATCTGGCTTTCGACTAAACACATTCGCTTGAAGATTCCTTCCTACAAGTTGGGTCCTCGATACATCGGTCCCTTCGAGATTTTGGGACGTATTAACAACGTGGCCTATAGATTGAGATTGCCGGCTTCTCTCCGAGTCCCTAACGTCTTCCATGTCTCGCTCTTGAAACCTCTCATTCTTAATCGATTCTCTCCTGCACCCATGGACTCCCCTCAGCCCTTTCGCATTGACAATGATTTTGAAGTAAAGGATATTCTGGCCATGAAGAGGGTTAGAGGAAGGGTCTTCTATCTTATTGATTGGAAGGGGTTTGGTCCTGAGGAGAGGTCGTGGGAGCCTAGGGAAAACGTTAATGCTCCACGGATTTTGAGAAGATTCACAGCCAGTCTCGGAGGGGGGAGTCTTAGGAGGGGGGGTACTGTCATACCGGCCTCCTCTGACGCTGCGGCCGCTTCTCCTATCAGTCCCGCTCTCTCCATTTCTCCTCGCCGCTCTCAGTGTCTCGCCGGTTCCCCGCGTCCTCTTCCTGCTGCTCGGGGATTTCGGCGTGGGGTGCGCGCTCCTCTTCCCTCCCGTCCTGTACCTGCTCCACACATGCGCCTTAGGACGCGGGCGTGCACTTCTTCCTCCAGTTAACCATTTCGGACCCTCCCTGCTCCTGTCTCTTCCAATCAGGTACTTCTTTGGGCTATATCAGGCCTCGCCTCCATAATGGAGGTGCCTGATTGTTGTGTGCAGTTTGTACCTTCGTTTGGCCCTGTCTGGTTCAGATCCTTTTCTGCTCCAGTCTGGTCCGTTTTCTCAGGCTCATTCTCCTCCTGTCTTCCCTCCGTTTTCCCAGCCTGTCTCCCTTGGTTCGTTCCTTCCTCCCCTCTCCCTTTTACTTTCATTCCCAGGATTTCTCCTCCACTTCCGCCCTTCCCTTCTGTCCTTTCCAGAGCCGTCCCTCTTGGTGCCAGCTGTTGCGGTATTGTTCCCCTCGGGCCTGCTCCCCAACTATCCCTGTATAGGGGTTGTCATCTCGGGTTCGCTCGCCCCTGGGTGTATCAGTACCGTGACCCAGAGGGTCCACTCTCTGTCCGGCTCTTCCGTCCTCACGGTCACTATAGGACTGCGCTCAGATTTCATCAGAGTGCAGTCAGATTGTCACAGTCTTCCGTCCTCACGGTCACTATAGGACTGCGCTCAGATTTCATCAGAGTGCAGTCAGATTGTCTCAGTCTTCCGTCCTCACGGTCACTATAGGACTGCGCTCAGATTTCATCAGAGTGCAGTCAGATTGTCACAATAACACTATACTACACACAGCTTCTTAATTGGAAGTCTGTCTGATCATAGCTTTATTGAATGATGATTGATTCAACATGGTGAATATAAGAATTATTAAAAAGAAAAGTATAAACTACCCTGTAGTCAGAGTTCTTGGCAATGATGGCTTCATCATGAAATGCCAAAATCTGAAAAATCCCGTGTACATTTCTACTTATGCTGACCAGTTGTACAGATACATTCAAGATTATTTTCCACCACTACCCGATAAAACCACCAACCAGCTTCAGTGGTATACAATGGCTGCGTACATAGCCCCAAAACATCACCCATCACCTAGCCAACCTTAACTGGTCAACTTAGTAAGTGGAACATTATGTAATGGATAAAATACATGCAATGCACAATGCAATACATACATACAATGTAATGAAGCAGCTTCCTCTACCTGAGTTACATTCCGCAAAACCTAGTACAAATTTTCAAATAAAAAATGAATATATATATGTATATTTGCCAAGCCTCTGTCAATCAGTTCAGAGGGCAGCCAACACATGTATATAGGTGTGTTCATTTGGAATGACATCACAGGATGTTTAAAAAATAACAGAAATAAAAACCACAAGTGAAAACATGAGAAAATATACATATAGTGATATACTGTCAATAATATTGAACACATCTGCATCATTTTGCAAATAAACCAAAACAATTGTTTGCTTAAACATGGGACCGATGTGCACAGATGATCATACTTAGTGTTATGTATATAATATTTTTTTTTTCCAAGGAATAAGGGCAAGTTGGACACACTTTCTTTTCCACTGTTCCACTAGGAACTGTAACATCATCCGCAAAACACATATTTTATTTTGCACTACTACCCGACCCATACGCTGCATTGTCCACATATCCAGACCTTCATTTCCGCTAAGTAAATATCATTAACCTCTTCCTGACCAATCCTTTCATGCGCACTCTATGCAGGGCCGTATTTGCCACTAGGCACGCGAGGGCACGTGCCTAGGGCGGCGACATTGCGGGGGGCGGCACCTGAGCAAGGTGTGTTTTTTTTTTTGTTTTTTTTTTAACGCCTTCATGACCCAGCCTATTTTGACCTTAAAGACCTTGCCGTTTTTTGCAATTCTGACCAGTGTCCCTTTATGAGGTAATAACTTAGGAACGCTTCAACGCATCCTAGCGGTTCTGAGATTGTTTTTTCGTGACATATTGGGCTTCATGTTAGTGGTAAATTTAGGTCAATAAATTCTGCGTTTATTTGTGATAAAAACGGAAATTTGGCGAAAATTTTGAAAATTTTGCAATTTTCACATTTTGAATTTTTATTCTGTTAAACCAGAGAGATATGTGACACAAAATAGTTAATAAATAACATTTCCCACATGTTTACTTTACATCAGCACAATTTTGGAAACAAAATTTTTTTTTGTTAGGAAGTTATAAGGGTTAAAATTTGACCAGCGATTTGTCATTTTTACAACGAAATTTACAAAACCATTTTTTTTAGGGACCACCTCACATTTGAAGTCAGTTTGAGGGGTATATATGGCTGAAAATACCCAAAAGTGACACCATTCTAAAAACTGCACCCCTCAAGGTACTCAAAACCACATTCAAGAAGTTTATTAACCCTTCAGGTGCTTCACAGCAGCAGAAGCAACATGGAAGGAAAAAATGAACATTTAACTTTTTAGTCACAAAAATTATCTTTTAGCAACAAAATTTTTTTATTTTCCCAATGGTAAAAGGAGAAACTGAACCACGAAAGTTGTTGTCCAATTTGTCCTGAGTACGCTGATACCTCATATGTGGGGGTAAACCACTGTTTGGGCGCACGGCAGGGCTTGGAAGGGAAGGAGCGCCATTTGACTTTTTGAATCAAAAATTGGCTCCACTCTTTAGCGGACACCATGTCACGTTTGGAAAGCCCCCGTGTGCCTAAAAATTGGAGCTCCCCCACAAGTGACCCCATTTTGGAAACTAGACATCCCAAGGAACTTATCTAGATGCATAGTGAGCACTTTGAACCCCCAGGTGCTTCACAAATTGATCCGTAAAAATGAAAAAGTACTTTTTTTTCACAAAAAAATTATTTTAGCCTCAATTTTTTCATTTTCACATGGGCAACAGGATAAAATGGATCCTAAAATGTGTTGGGCAATTTCTCCTGAGTACACCAATACCTCACATGTGGGGGTAAACCACTGTTTGGGCACATGGTAAGGCTCGGAAGGGAAGGAGCGCCATTTGACTTTTTGAATGAAAACTTATTTCCATCGTTAGCAGACACCATGTCGCGTTTGGATAGCTCCTGTGTGCCTAAACATTGGCGCTCCCCCACAAGTGACCCCATTTTGGAAACTAGACCCCCCAAGGAACTTATTTAGATGCCTAGTGAGCACTTTAAACCCTCAGGTGCTTCACAAATTGATCTGTAAAAATGAAAAAGTACTTTTTTTTCACAAAAAAATTATTTTCGCCTCAATTTTTTCATTTTCACATGGGCAGTAGGATAAAATGGATCATAAAATTTGTTGGGCAATTTCTCCCGAGTACGCCGATACCTCATATGTGGGGGTAAACCACTGTTTGGGCACTCGGCAGGGCTCGGAAGGGAAGGCGCGCCATTTGACTTTTTGAATGGAAAATTAGCTCCAATTGTTAGCGGACACCATGTCGCGTTTGGAGAGCCCCTGTGTGCCTAAACATTGGAGCTCCCCCACAAGTGACCCCATTTTGGAAACTAGACCCCCCAAGGAACTTATCTAGATGCATATTGAGCACTTTAAACCCCCAGGTGCTTCACAGAAGTTTATAACGCAGAGCCATGAAAATAAAAAATAATTTTTCTTTCCTCAAAAATGATTTTTTTAGCCTGGAATTTCCTATTTTGCCAAGGATAATAGGAGAAATTGGACCCCAAATATTGTTGTTCAGTTTATCCTGAGTATGCTGATACCCCATATGTGGGGGTAAACCACTGTTTGGGCGCACGGCAGGGCTCGGAAGGGATGGCACGCCATTTGGCTTTTAAAATGGAAAATTAGCTCCAATCATTAGCGGACACCATGTCACGTTTGGAGAGCCCCTGTGTGCCTAAACATTGGAGATCCCCCAGAAATGACACCATTTTGGAAACTAGACCCCCAAAGGAACTAATCTAGATGTGTGGTGAGGACTTTGAACCCCCAAGTGCTTCACAGAAGTTTATAACGCAGAGCCATGAAAATAAAAAAAAAAAATTATTTTCTCAAAAATGATCTTTTAGCCTGCAATTTTTTATTTTCCCAAGGGTAACAGGAGAAATTTGACCCCAAAAGTTGTTGTCCAGTTTCTCCTGAGTACGCTGATACCCCATATGTGGGGGTAAATCACTGTTTGGGCACATGCCGGGGCTCGGAAGTGAAGTAGTGACGTTTTGAAATGCAGACTTTGATGGAATGCTCTGTGGGCGTCACGTTGCGTTTGCAGAGCCCCTGATGTGGCTTAACAGTAGAAACCCCCCACAAGTGACCCCATTTTGGAAACTAGACCCCCAAAGGAACTTATCTAGATGTGTGGTGAGCACTTTGAACCCCCAAGTGCTTCATAGAAGTTTATAATGCAGAGCCGTGAAAATAAATACGTTTTCTTTCCTCAAAAATAATTATTTAGCCCAGAATTTTTTATTTTCCCAAGGGTTACAGAAGAAATTGGACCCCAAAAGTTGTTGTCCAGTTTCTCCTGAGTACGCTGATACCCCATATGAGGGGGTAAACCACTGTTTGGGCACATGCCGAGGCTCGGAAGTGAAGTAGTGACGTTTTGAAATGCAGACTTTGGTGGAATGCTCTGTGGGCGTCACGTTGCGTTTGCAGAGCCCCTGATGTGGCTTAACAGTAGAAACCCCCCACAAGTGACCCCATTTTGGAAACTAGACCCCGAAAGGAACTTATCTAGATGTGTGGTGAGCACTTTGAACCCCCAAGCGCTTCATAGAAGTTTATAATGCAGAGCCGTGAAAATAATAAATACGTTTTCTTTCCTCAAAAATAATTATTTAGCCCAGAATTTTTTATTTTCCCAAGGGTTACAGGAGAAATTGGACCCCAAAAGTTGTTGTCCAGTTTCTCCTGAATACGCTGATACCCCATGAGTGGGGGTAAACCACTGTTTGGGCACACGTCGGGGCTCAGAAGGGAAGTAGTGACTTTTGAAATGCAGACTTTGATGGAATGGTCTACGGGTGTCACGTTGCGTTTGCAGAGCCCCTGGTGTGCCTAAACAGTAGAAACCCCCCACAAGTGACCCCATTTTAGAAACTAGACCCCCCAAGGAACTTATCTAGATATGTGGTGAGCACTTTGAACCCCCAAGTGCTTCACAGACGTTTACAACGCAGAGCCGTGAAAATAAAAAATCATTTTTCTTTCCTCAAAAATTATGTTTTAGCAAGCATTTTTTTAGATTCACAAGGGTAACAGGAGAAATTGGACCCCAGTAATTGTTGCGCAGTTTGTCCTGAGTATGCTGGTACCCCATATGTGGGGGTAAACCACTGTTTGGGCACACGTCGGGGCTCGGAAGTGAGGGAGCACCATTTGACTTTTTGAATACGAGATTGGCTGGAATCAATGGTGGCGCCATGTTGCGTTTGGAGACCCCTGATGTGCCTAAACAGTGGTAACCCCTCAATTCTACCTCCAACACTAACCCCAACACACCCCTAACCCTAATCCCAACTGTAGCCATAACCCTAATCACACCCCTAACCACAACCCTAACCCCAACACACCCCTAACCCTAACCACAACCCTAATTCCAACCCTAACCCTAAGGCTATGTGCCCACGTTGCGGATTCGTGTGAGATATTTCCGCACCATTTTTGAAAAATCCGCGGGTAAAAGGCACTGCGTTTTACCTGCGGATTTTCCGCGGATTTCCAGTGTTTTTTGTGCGGATTTCACCTGCGGATTCCTATTGAGGAACAGGTGTAAAACGCTGCGGATTCCGCACAAAGAATTGACATGCTGCGGAAAATACAACGCAGCGTTTCCGCGCGGTATTTTCCGCACCATGGGCACAGCGGATTTGGTTTTTCATATGTTTACATGGTACTGTAAACCTGATGGAACACTGCTGCGAATCCGCAGCCAAATCCGCACCGTGTGCACATAGCCTAATTCTAAAGGTATGTGCACACGCTGCGGAAAACGCTGCGGATCCGCAGCAGTTTCCCATGAGTTTACAGTTCAATGTAAACCTATGGGAAACAAAAATCGCTGTACACATGCTGCGGAAAAACTGCACGGAAACGCAGCGGTTTACATTCCGCAGCATGTCACTTCTTTTGTGCGGATTCCGCAGCGGTTTTACAACTGATCCAATAGAAAATCGCAGTTGTAAAACCGCAGTGAAATGCGCAGAAAAAAACGCGGTAAATCCGCCATAAATCCGCAGCGGTTTAGCACTGTGGATTTATCAAATCCGCAGCGGAAAAATCCGCAGAGGACCAGAATACGTGTGCACATACCGAAACCCTAACCCTAGCCCTAACCCTACCCCTACCCCTAGCCCTAACCCTAACCCTAACCCTACCCCTAACCCTACCCCTAACCCTACCCCTAACCCTACCCCTAACCCTAACCCTACCCCTAACCCTAACCCTATTCTAACATTAGTGGAAAAAAAAAATTTCTTTATTTTTTTATTGTCCCTACCTATGGGGGTGGCAAAGGGGGGGGGGTCATTTATTATTTTTTTTATTTTGATCACTGAGATAGATTATATCTCAGTGATCAAAATGCACTTTGGAACGAATCTGCCAGCCGGCAGATTCGGCGGGCGCACTGCACATGCGCCCACCATTTTGGAAGATGGCGGCGCCCAGGGAGAAGACGGACGGGACCCCGGCTGGATCGGTAAGTATGATGGGGTGGGGGGGGGACCACGGGGGGGGAATCGGAGCACGGGGGGGGAATCGGAGCGCGGGAGGAGTGGAACGGAGCACGGGGGGGGCTGGAATGGAGCACGGGGGGGCTGGAATGGAGCACGGGGGGGTGGAACGGAGCACGGGGGGTGGATCGGAGTGCAGGGGGGGTGATTGGAGCACGGGGGGGTGATTGGAGCACGGGGGGAGCGGACAAGAGCACGGGGGGGAGCGGAGCACAGGACGGAGGGGAGCCGGAGCAGTGTACCGGCCAGATCGGGGGGCTGCGGGGGCGATCGGTGGGGTGGGGTGGGGGCACATTAGTATTTCCAGCCATGGCCGATGATATTTCAGCATCGGCCATGGCTGGATTGTAATATTTCACCCGTTATAATAGGTGAAATATTACAAATCGCTCTGATTGGCAGTTTCACTTTCAACAGCCAATCAGAGCGATCGTAGCCACGAGGGGGTGAAGCCACCCCCCCTGGGCTAAACTACCACTCCCCCTGTCCCTGCAGATCGGGTGAAATGGGAGTTAACCCTTTCACCCGGCCTGCAGGGACGCGATCTTTCCATGACGCCGCATAGGCGTCATGGGTCGGATTGGCACCGACTTTCATGACGCCTACGTGGCGTCATAGGTCGGGAAGGGGTTAATAAGTCCCGGCCTGGGTCAAAAACGCGCCCGACGGCCCCGCCTACCCCCCCCCCACCTCCGAGTCCCCCCAGGCCCACACCTCCGAGTCCCCCCGCCTCCAAGTCCCACCCACCCTCCCTGAAGACGATACTCACCTGCTCCAGCGATGCCTGGTCTCAGCGTCTGTAGCGCGTCCTGAGTGAGCGGTCACGTGGCACCGCTAATTAAGGTCATGAATATGCACATATTTATGACCTTAATTAACGGTACCACATGACCGCTCACTCAGGAAGAAGGCGCTGCGGCGCCGCGGGACAGAGCCGGAGCCGGAGGGATGTCGGCGCGGGGTGTGGGACAGACAGGCAGCTGACAGGTGAGTATGAGGGATGAGGGATGGGGGGAGGATGGTAAGCCACCCGCGCCATGCAAGATGGCCCGGGAGATGGAGCGGGGAGGGGGTGGAGAGATGAGCCATGCATAGGGAGGGGAGGGGGAATTATGAGCGCCATCAGCCATGCATAGGGGGGGGGGAATTATGAGCGCCATCAGCCATGCATAGAGAGGGGGGGGGAGCGCCATCAGCCATACATAGGGGGGGAGCGCCATCAGCCATGCATAGGGAGGGGGGGGGAATTATGAGCGCCATCAGCCATGCATAGGGAGGGGGGGGAATTATGAGTGCCATCAGCCATGTATAGGGAGGGGGGGGAATTATGAGTGCCATCAGCCATGCATAGGGAGGGGGGGGAATTATGAGCGCCATCAACCATGCATAGGGAGGGAGGGGGGGGAATCATGAGCCATCAGCCATGCATAGGGAGGGAGGGGGGGGAATTATGAGCCATCAGCCATGCATAGGGGGGGAGGGGGGAATTTCGAGC
Organism: Ranitomeya imitator; assembly: GCF_032444005.1. Classification (NCBI taxonomy): domain Eukaryota; kingdom Metazoa; phylum Chordata; class Amphibia; order Anura; family Dendrobatidae; genus Ranitomeya; species Ranitomeya imitator. Next base: position 717,463,058 of record NC_091284.1, read on the forward strand.
CATCAGCCATGCATAGGGAGGGAGGGAGGGGGGGGAATTATGAGCCATCAGCCATGCATGGGGGGGGGAATTATGAGCCATCAGCCATGCATAGGGAGGGGGGGGGAATTATGAGCGCCATCAGCCATGCATAGGGAGGGGGGGAATTATGAGTGCCATCAGCCATGCATAGGGAGGGGGGGGAATTATGAGTGCCATCAGCCATGCATAGGGAGGGGGGGGGAATTATGAGTGCCATCAGCCATGCATAGGGAGGGAGGGGGGGGGAATTATGAGCCATCAGCCATGCATAGGGAGGGAGGGGGGGGGAATTATGAGCCATCAGCCATGCATAGGGGGGAGGGGGGAATTGTGAGCCATCAGCCATGCATAGGGAGGGAGGGAGGGGGGGAATTATGAGCCATCAGCCATGCATAGGGAGGGGGGGGGAATTATGAGCCATCAGCCATGCATAGGGAGGGGGGGGGGAATTATGAGCCATGCATACAGGAGGAGGGGAGGGGGATATGAGCCATGGCCATTATACAATATGGAGCATCATGTGGGGTCATTATACAGTATGGAGCATCATGTGGGGTCATTATACAGTATGGAGCATCATGTGGGGTCATTATACAGTATTGAGCATCATGTGCGGTCATTATAAAGTATGGAGCATCATGTGCGGTCTAATACAGTATTGAGCATCATGTGCGGCCATTATACAGTATGGAGCATCATGTGTGGTCATTATACAGTATTGAGCATCATGTGCGGTCATTATACAGTATGGAGCATCATGTGCGGCCATTATACAGTATTGAGCATCATGTGGGGCCATTATAAAGTATGGAGCATCATGTATGGCCATTATACAGTATGGAGCATCATGTGCGGTCATTATACAGTATTGAGCATCATGTGTGGCCATTATACAGTATTGAGCATCATGTATGGTCATTACACAGTATTGAGCATCATGTGAGGTCATTATACAGTATGGAGCATCATGTAGGGCCATTATACAGTATGTGGAGCACTGCGTAGCCATTATACAGTATGGAGCATCATGTGTGGTCATTATACAGTATTGAGCATCATGTGAGGTCATTATACAGTATTGAGCATCATGTAGGGCCATTATACAGTATGGAGCATCATGTGTGGCCGTTATACAGTATGGAGCATCATGTGTGGCCGTTATACAGTATTGAGCATCATGTAGGGAAATTATACAGTATGGAGCATCATGTAGGGCCATTATACAGTATGTGGAGCACTGCGTGGCCATATTTTCTCTAGTCACCTTCCACGACGGCATATGGAGGTTGTCTCTTTGCCCTAATGGGGAACAGGAAACACAAGAGAGGTTAAAAGCACCTCCCACCTCCCACTCACCAGTGTCTTTCCTGTTCCCCATGGGACAGGGAGAGGTTTCCATATGCTGTAGTGGCCAGTGACTACAGTCATTCTTCAGGTCTTACCTGTGTTTCAGCCGGGCAGCTGGGGTCGCCTCGGGCCTCTCCGTGTGCTGCTCCCGTCGTCCTGCTTGTCAGGTACCTCGGGACCCCTCCCGGCCTTCCTGCGCCCCCGCGAGGGTAAAGCAGGCCGGGATCCCCAGCCGGGATCCTCTCTGAGCTTCCCGGCTTCTTCCCTCCATGGTGCTCGGTTCGGCTTTCCGGAAGTGGCGTCAGCGGTCGCGCGCGCGTCACTTCCGGTTTTCGTATCTCCCTGAAGCCAGCTCTTCCGGGTTTCGCCGGCGGCGGTGTCGGTGCCAATGGCGTCCCACACGTGGTCCTGGAGGAGGAGGAGGGGAAATCCTATCGCTGGAGGCAGGTGCTAGGAGACCTACTCCATTAAAGCCTGCTGAACCACCACTGAAGGTAAGACTATAATCTCTTCAGTATGGATGGTTCTTTGTGCCCTGCGTCTGCAGAGCCCAGCGCTACCCCTGCTACTGTGAGTATGCAGGGACTGGATCCGGGAGGTAGTTACTTAGGGGTAGCTCCTCATTCTTCTCTCCCTCTCTGTTTCAGGGAGAAAAGTCTGCCCCTAGAGCTGCTATTAGGAAGAAGTGTCCGGTCTGTTCTGCAAAGCTCCCTCCTACCTGGGATAAAAAACTATGTCAGCCATGCACTGACAGGATAGTAAAAGCCGAGCAACCATCCCTTCTAGATGAGATACGCTCTCTTGTTAAACAGGAGGTACAATCTTCCTTGGCAGCCTTCACACCTCCACCCCTGCCTCCGCCACCACATTCCCCAGCTAAGAAGAGGAAGATTCAGGTCGTAGAATCGGATTCGGATTCAGACCACTCTTTTTCTTCATCTGCTGGCTGGGAAGATCCAGCATCCCCTAAGGCTGAGGTCAGGAAATACCTCTTCTCCTCGGATTATATTGAGGACCTGGTGTCTGCTGTTCGTAACACCATGGGGCTTGAAGAGGAACTTGTACCACAGTCCATACAGGATCATATGTTTGGTGGGCTCAGATCAGAGAAAAAGGCAGGATTCCCCATTCATGCAAATGTTATTAATATGATTGAGCAAGAGTGGGAACTCCCTGAGAAGCGCCTTAATATGTCTTCTGAGATGAAACATAGATTTCCTCTAGAAGGTGACCTTGTCAAACTCGACATTCCCAAGGTGGATGTGCAGGTGGCCAGAGTCGCCAAAAGAACTGCACTCCCCTTTGAGGATGCGTCGCAGTTGAAAGACCCTATGGATAGGAAGATTGAGAGTCTCCTGAAGAAATCATGGGAGTCTTCTTCTTCTGTCCTCAAGGCTAATATTGCCTCTACCTGTGTAGCGAGGACCCTTTCCTGCTGGCTGGAGAAATTAGAATCGCACATTTCTCAGGGTACCTCCAGAAGTGAGATGTTGGATTCTCTCCCTATCTTACATAAGGCTACTGGGTTTCTGGCGGATGCTTCTCTGGAATCCGTTAGAATTGCCGCCAGATCTTTAGTGCTCTCTAACTCTGCCAGAAGAGCTCTCTGGCTTTAATTATGGAGTGGTGACATCACGTCTAAGGCCAAGTTATGTGCCATCCCCTTTAAGGGAGACTGTGTTTGGTCCAGCTTTAGACGACATTTTGGATAAAGCGACCGACAAGAAAAAGGCGCTCCCGGAGCAAAAACAACCAAGGAAACGGTTTTTTCGTGCCCCACTGTCTCAGCCCTCTCAGCTGAGGGGTAAAGGCAAAACCGGCAGGTGGAGCTATGCTAAAGGCAGAGGGAAAAATATCTTCGTCCCTCAACAACAGCAGCAGCAGCAACAGTCATTCCAGCAAGATAAACAATGACTCCGACCTGGTGGGGGGAAGACTCTCAAAATATGTGGATCAGTGGGAAAACATCACCAGCTCCCACTGGGTCCTCAATGTTATCAAGGAGGGCCTATTGATCGAGTTAACTTCCCCCCCTAATCTAAAGATTACCACCCCCTCAACGAGGGATCACAAACTGTTAACATTGGGTCTCAGAGACCTTTTAAGATCAAATGTGATCTCCCCAGTTCCACAATCAGAATAGGGTCAGGGACATTATTCCCGTTTATTCCTGGTACCAAAACCATCAGGGGAAGTACGTATCATCATAAATCTAAAGGGTCTTAATCAATATGTAAAATATCGAAGATTCAAGATGGAGTCTGTAAAATCAGCCATTCCTTTAATACATCAGCACGCCTTTATGGCGACAATCGACCTGAAGGATGCGTATTTTCATATCCCTATTCACCCGAGACACAAAAAATATCTCAGTTTTGCGATTCAGGGGAATCATCAGGTGGAGCACTATCAGTTTGGAGTCCTTCCCTTCGGCATCTCATCAGCTCTGAGAGTATTCTCCAAAGTAATGGCGGAAGCAGTGTCATTCATTCGGAGACAAGGGGTTTGTATAGTGCCCTATCTGGACGATCTGCTGATAGTGGCTCCCACCAAAATGACTCTGGTATCTCATGTATCAACCACATTAGAGATATTGAAGTCTCTGGGTTGGATACCGAACATAAAGAAATCCCAGCTTCAACCCTCAAGAACCAGAAAGTTTTTGGGAGTAATCCTGGACTCGGAAAAACAGATGTCCTTCCTTCCAGAAGATCACAGACTACCATTAGTAGTAAAGGTCAAGAAATACAAAGAAATGAGATCTCCCACACTCCGGGAAGGAATGTCACTATTAGGCTCCATGACAGCCTGCATTCAGTCGGTGGCTTGGGCTCAAGCCCACTCAAGAATTCTCCAGACCCATGTGCTAGACAATTGGGATAGTCGTCCTGGCTCTTTAAACAAAAGGATTCACACTCCAGGTCGAGTGAAAGCATCATTAACGTGGTGGATGAAGTCCGAAAACCTTCGCAGGGGTGTGAGTTGGATTCAATTCCCGTTAACCACGATCAAATCAGATGCCAGCAAGAGAGGCTGGGGAGCCATGATAAATCATGTTCCTTATCAGGGTCTTTGGGACCCGTCAATCAGAGAGAGATCGTCAAACTTCCGAGAACTCAAAGCTGTGGAAGAAGCTCTCCTTGCAGCAAATCGTCAACTCTCTGGACAACATGTCCAGATATACTCGGACAACATGACCACGGTGGCTCACCTCAGACATCAGGGCAGTACAAAATTCACCAGTCTAAAAAAGATCTCTGCCCGAATCTTTGCCTGGGCCGAGAAACATTTACTGTCTCTGACGGCAACTCACCTAAAAGGTACTGCCAATTTTCAGGCAGATTATTTGAGCCGATAGGATATTCACCCAGGCGAATGGAGTCTGGATCGGCTAACTTTCAACTTACTGGTAAACAGATGGGGTCTCCCGGAAGTCGACCTCTTTGCTTCTCACCAGAATGCGAAAGTAGAAACATTTTTTTCCATGGATCCAAGAGGAAATCCCAGAGCAGTAGACGCCTTAGTTCAAGATTGGCATTTTCATCTGGCGTACGCATTTCCGCCCATTCCGATTCTTGCAAAGGTGCTACGGAAAATTCGGATAGAAAAGACTCCAACTATTTTGGTTGCTCCATTTTGGCCCAAGAGAAGTTGGATTATTCAACTTCAGGTGGACGGACCGATAATGTTACCGATAAAGGTCAATCTCCTTTCTCAGGGCCCAGTTCTTCACTCGAATCCTCAGAGGTGGAATTTAGCGGCGTGGTTTCTGAAGCCAATGTGCTGAGAGCGAAAGGGTTATCAAACCCTGTTATAGCTACTCTACAAAAATCCAGAAAACCGGTAACAAATGCTAGTTATAATAAAATCTGGAAAAAATTTTCATCTTTTTGTCTGCCTAACCCTCCAGACCCTCTCAGGCCAGATATACCTAAGATATTAGACTTTTTACAAAGAGGCCTAGAAATTGGTCTGAAACCCAGTACTCTGAAAGACCAGGTCTCTGCGCTCAGTTCCATCTTTGATCAAGATCTAGCAGGACATCGCTGGATTAAAAGGTTCATGACCTCAGCAAACAGAATAAACGCTAGGAAGCAAGTTATAGTTCCTCCATGGGATCTCAATGTTGTGCTTCAAGGCCTTACAGGTCCACCGTTTGAACCTTTGTCTACCTGTTCCCCGCAAAATCTCGCCTACAAAACTGTTTTCTTGGTAGCTATAACTTCAGCTAGAAGAGTGGGTGAATTACAGGCCTTGTCTATAAGAGAACCTTATCTACTGGCTAGAGAAGATTCAATAATACTCCGTCTTGATCCCTCTTTCCTCCCAAAAGTGGTCTCTGAATTCCATCGTTCTCAAGAGATAGTGCTACCAACCTTTTGCAATAATCCTGCAAACTCTGAGGAAAGAAAATTTAATACTCTCGATGTTAGACGTATCCTGCTACATTATCTGGATCAAACCAGTGCTCTTAGAGTTGATCACAACCTTTTTGTCCACTCTTCAGGACAAAATAAGGGGAAGAAGGTAGCCAAGAGTACCATTGCTACATGGATTAAAAAAGCCATAACAGAAGCTTACCTTGCTCAAAATAAACTACCTCTGGTAGGAATCAAGGCCCATTCAACTAGATCTACGTCGGTCTCCTGGGCAGAGAGAGCAGGCGCATCTCCAGAGCAGATCTGCAGGGCAGCTAAGTGGTCATCACTCCATACCTTCTCCAAACATTATAGATTGGATGTATTATCCAATAGAGATTTAGTCTTCGGCCGCAAGGTTCTTCAGGCCGTTGTCCCTCCCTAGTGCCAATTAGTTGGTATTCCTCCATATGCCGTCATGGAAGGTGACTAGAGAAAATAGAATTATTCTTACCGTTAATTCGGTTTCTAGGAACCTTCCACGACGGCGCTAATTTCCCACCCTCTATATTTCCTGGATTAATTCTGGGACTCAGAAGGTAAACCAGTGCTATGGTTTCAGTTATAAGTCACTGGTGAGTGGGAGGTGGGAGGAGCTTTTAACCTCTCTTGTGTTTCCTGTTCCCCATTAGGGCAAAGAGACAACCTCCATATGCCGTCGTGGAAGGTTCCTAGAAACCGAATTAACGGTAAGAATAATTCTATTTTTTTGGTTTTAATTATTGTATATGAAACAGTGTGATCAGCAGTGCTGAATGGGTGTGGTTGGGACTTGGATATGGGTGTGATTACTTGTGAAATGGGTGTGGTCAGAGGCGTGGCCCAAAATTTGCCGTGGCGCACTACGTGCGCCGCAACCTTTACACCTTTTTCCCTTCTTCAAAAGTTGGGAGGTATGGTACCGCATTTCCCAGATCACAGCAAGTACCGCAAATCCCATAGGGAATGAATGAAACCAAACGCAGTGTTGCCGTAAGTGATCCGTTACGCGGCAGATGCAGAAAAACTGCCCGATCTGCTGCAAAAGGCGACTTTCACATCAGCGATTCTTGCCAAAGTCACTGCGGATAGTGTCATACTCACCAATGGGGGAGGCAGCACTAAAAGTGCCTAGGGCAGCAGAAACTCTAAATACGGCCCTGACTCTATGCCTATCCTGTGTCTGCTACCATGCTCATAAAAAAAAAGACGATCTTGAGGCTTCACAATTTTACTTGGAAGCCAGTAATCTGGATGCAGATATTTGTGAGCTGGTGTTGGACTTGTTGCGATTCATACTCACACACAAAAAAATCTGTCAATTCACTTTTACATGTATCTTCTGCACATCTGGGCTCCAAAATCAATGCTATTCCTACTGGCCAATTTCTTTGGGCTCAGAGAATTTGCTCTTCAGATGCTTTGTTTGAGGGACAGGCCAGAGACTTTGGCAGAGATTCAGGGATCGGGGATACAGCAACAGGAGTATTAAAAAAGCCTATTTAAGAGCTAAAAAAACATCAAGAGTGGATCTCTTTGTCCCACAAAGAAGCAAATATAAAGAAAAAAATGATGGTACATGCTTTATCTCCACATACAATCAGCAGTGGGAAATGATGCAAACCACTCTCAAAAAACATTTTAATGACGCCATGCAGAGGCAGAAATTTGAAAGACAGTTTGGTGTCTAGTCATTATGTTTCAAAATCTCCCTCCTTTTTTTAGAGTAAGGGGAAAAGGAAAGGATTCTTTCTATGTGGCAACTGCCTGGCTTGTAAAAATCATAAAAGATCCACGTACTTCGTGTCATCGGACGGCCTCAAGACCTTTGATATTAGGGATTATATCACATGTACTACCACTAGGGTTGAGCATTCCGATACTGCAAGTATCGGGTATCTGCCGATATTTGCTGTATCGGAATTCCGATACCGAGTTCCGATATTTTTGTGATATCGGAATCGGCGTGTGCGGTGCGTATGGTTCCAAGGGTCTGGAGGAGAGGAGACTCTCCTTCAGGCCCTGGGATCCATAATAATGTAAAAAATAAAGACTAAAAATAAAAAATATGGATATACTCCCCCCTCCGACGAACCCTGGCTGTCACCGCTGGAAGCGTCCGCCTCCGTTCCTGAGAATGCAAAGAGTGAAGGACCTTCGATGATGTCGTGGTCACGTGAGCGGTCACCTGACCGCGATGTCATTGAAGGTGCTTCACTCTCTGCATTTTCAGGAACGGAGGCGGACGCTTGCAGCGGTGACAGCCAGGGTCCTTCGGAGGGGTGAGTATATCTATATTTTTTATTCTTTATTTTTTACATTAATATGGATCCCAGGGCCTGAAGGAGAGTTTCCTCTCCTTCAGACCCTGGGAACCATCCAGGATACATTCTGATATTTGTGTCCCATTGACTTGCATTGGTATCGGTATCGGCGATATCCGATATTTTTTGGATATCGGCCGATACCATCCGATACCGATACTTTCAAATATCGGAAGGTATCGCTCAACACTAACTACCACACATGTAGTGTATTATGCTATATGCAGTTGTAACCTAATTTACATTGGGTTAACATCGCGTGAGTTGTGTGTGAGAACCCGTGAACACGTTAGGGATATTGAGGCCACCCATGACGTGGATGACGTGGATTCTTTGAAAACAATACCCAGACACTTTAAGATAAAACATAAATGTAACTCAGGGGATTTCAAAATATGGGGCATTGATTGTGTACATATGGGAATTCGAGGTGGTGATAGCTCACGCATACTTACGCAAAAAGAATGTAGGTGGATTGTGACCTTAGATACGATGGCACCTACGGGATTAAATGAGCAACTCAGCATCTCCTCCTTCTTATAATGTACCGTTCATCTCTGGATTAATGATCATGGTTTTAATATTGTATTTTAACCCCTTTACCCCCAAGGGTGGTTTGCACGTTAATGACCGGGCCAATTTTTACAATTCTGACCACTGTCGCTTTATGAGGTTATAACTCTGGAATGCTTCAACGAACCCCTCAAAATGACTTCAAATGAGATGTGGTCCCTAAAAAAAAATGGTGTTGTAAAAATGAGAAATTGCTGGTCAACTTTTAACCCTTATAACTCCCTAACAAAAAAAATATTGGTTCCAAAATTGTGCTGATGTAAAGTAGACATGTGGGAAATGTTACTTATTAAGTATTTTGTGTGACAAATTTCTGTGATTTAATTGCATAAAAATTCAATGTTGGAAAATTGCAAAATTTTCAAAATTTTCGCCAAATTTCCATTTTTTTCACAAATAAACGCAGGTAATTTCAAAGAAATTTTACCACTATCATAAAGTACAATATATCATGAGAAAATAGTGTCAGAATCACCGGGACCCGTTGAAGCGTTCCAGAGTTATAACCTCATAAAGGGACAGTGGTCAGAATTGTAAAAATTGGCCTGGTCATTAACGTGCAAACCACCCTTGGGGGTAAAGGGGTTAATTACCTGATAGTAGATTTTTCTAACTCTGTTCTTGAAATCCACAAGGGAAAATTTCACGTTCCACCATCTCACTGGGCGTCAGTCACCTGTAAATAGTCAAAGGTGTGATAATATGTTCCTGCTACATGCTATACACAAAGAAAAATATAACACACTAGAGACAAAATTACTTATTTCAGGTATAAGGACTGTGGTCAGTTTATTCTGAATCCTGTAGTCAGTCATTTGTTAGTTTACAGTTTATATTATGTTCAGTCATTCTACATTATTCTATAAATGTTAAAGTCTGACTACAGTATACTAGAAATGTGGTCAGACAATGCACACCTAGCGTAAATGCTATGATCAGCCAGTCCATAAAGTAGTGTAAAAGTTTTGGTCCGCCAATCCACAGTCCATTGTAAAAGTGGTCTATTAGTCCACATTCTAGTATAAATGTTGTGTTCATTCAGTCCATAGTCTTCTGGCCTGCTGGAAATGTGGTCAGTCAGTCCTTAGACTAGTGTAAATGTTATATCCAGGCAGTGCAAACTTTACTGGAAATGTGGTCAGGCAGTCGAAATCTAGTGAAAATGACAAGGTCAGTAAGGCCTTAAACAAGTGCAAATGCTTTGGTCAGTTTGGTCAAATTTTGCACACAGACACTACTAACATTATTAGTTAGGGATATGTAAAAAAATAAGGAATATGAAATGGTTTACTGTATGTAAACCATGTCTCATATCCTGTCGGGTTTGGTAAGGAGTTAGCAAAAGCCGGCAATTGAATTACCGGCTTTTCTGCTATCTAGCGCTATATGAAATATAAATATATATATATTTATGTGTCTCACTGACATATATACTGGTATATATATATATACCTATACTATGTGTAGACATTAATTTTATCTGTTCTATTCTAACCTGTCAGTGTGATTTTACTGTACACCGCGCTGAATTCCTGGCTTTTCTATAGAACACCGGTGCGTATTTCTCGCAAGTCACACTGTTGGTCCATGTGTAATCTGTTTTTTTCTCGCACCCATAGACTTGCATTAGCGATTCTCGGCCGAGATACACTGATAATCGCAGCATGCTGCGATTTCACTCGGATCCTGAATACGGCCGAGAAAACAACGGACGATAGGAGCTGCCCCATAGATTAGCATTGGTCCAAGTGCTATGCGATTTTTTATCGCATAGTATCCGCTGAACACGCACGCAAGGATAGGGGAAAGCGGACATGACACTGGAAGAGAGTTAGTGGTTTGGAAAAGACAGGGAGGTGGAGGGGATGGGGGGGGCTGGGTGAAAGGGACAGCAGGGAAGAAATGACAGAGGACAATGGGAGGTGGTGTCTCAGGGAAGGGTTAAAAGGACTGGGCAGGACGTAGGTGTTCTCTTTGACCACAGACAGACGGCTGGATAACAAGTACTCACCGAGTATGGAGGACCTGATAGGTAAATTGCAGGCAGCTGCATCCATTCACCCTCCGGGCTGGTTAGAGACAACCATTAGTGGGATCCTAGGTGGTAGTGGTGGGGGTAACCCAGCTATGTCGACTGGGGCACGTAGATCCAGAGCGGGGACAAATAGACGTCGGGTCGGTGCAGCTGGGCGAAGGTCCGGCGCTCTGAGAGGCCCATGTGCCAGCACGCCCGGCAAGGGGTCCTCACATAGCGGGGGTCTCGGAGATGCGCTGCCAGAGGGTGTCCCCGGTGGCTCCAACGGTCAAGAGTGGCAGGCAGAGAGTCGGGCCCCCCCCTCTGTGCAGCCTGTGCGGCCTGGAAGAGTGCAGGCCAGGAGAGGTGCGGGTGTCGAGCCCCCCGCAGAGCCGTCCGAACCGGCAATCCCCCAGCACGGCGGCCACACAGCAGGGAGGCGCAGAGATCCCCCTGAAGGGTGTTCAGCAGCGGTAATCCCCCAGCGCGGCGGCCACATAGCTGGGAGACGCAGCGACACCCCCGCCGCTCAGCCTGCAAATGTCAGGCAGCGATCCGGCAGGCTAGCGGTACAGGGGCAGTGCTGCGGAGCCAGGGAACACGTGGAGGAATGGGCGCCGCCATCTTGCTTTGTGAAGGACCCCGGAAAAAGAGCTGGCTAGCACGGCGCCTGTTAAATCTAACAAACATAGGGGGCTGGCTGTGGGCATGCCTGCAGTAACCGAAAGGCCCATAAGGCCTGCCCACAGAACTAGGCCCCCAGAAAGGCTGTCCATGGAATGCCTGTGTGGGCACAGCGACGCTGTGGGAGCCCCTCCAGGGATGGGACGGCCTCACGGCAGAGAAGGAAGGGCAGGCCCCAGGGGGAGAGGGAACTTAGCCCACAAGGGAGTCCTTTTTCATGTCGGGAGGAGAGTCCCGACAATGAAGAAGGAGGATCAGTCTCCTACGCCATGGGAGCCGGGGAGAGAAGATCGCCAGCCCGGCCCTTTGGGGACATGCCACATGCCCAGTCCGGAGAAGAAGACGACTTTGAGGACTACGAAACGACCAGAGGGACTTCGGCTCCGGGGGAGCATGGTAATTATGAGTCTATGTTTGGTTTGTCTCCCGTTGCTGGCCAGTATTCAGGAAACAGAGATAGTCGGGGGTCCAAGGATGATAACGTTGTAGTTGACAAGTCACCCCCTGATCTAGTCAGCAACGAGCTGATAGCGTTAGTAGCCAGGTTAGAGAAGAGGTTAGACTGGCTAGAGGAACCGGGGCCAGCTCACCTATCAGCCTGGACGACCCCTTACACCCATCATAGAGGGGGCACGAGTGTAAGTAACGGCACCGTCAAAGTGTCGGACGCGACTTCAACTGGGGAGGGGGATGTTGTGAATTCTGTGGCTGAATTCACTCCTGTGGTCACAAGTGGTACTGCAGCTTCTGAGCTTCCTCCCTCAGGTGTTCTGGTGAGCTCGTTAACTGCTTCATTACTTAACTCCGCCTGATGCTGCTATCCTTGCTCCTTGTCAATGTTTCAGTGTTGGATCTGAGCTTCTCCTGATTGTTCCTGTGACCTGCTGCTCTGTATAGCTAAGTGCCTTTTGCTTTTTGTTGCTTTTTTTCTGTCCAGCTTGTCTTTTGTTTTGCTGGAAGCTCTGAGACGCAAAGGGTGTACCGCCGTGCCGTTAGTTCGGCACGGTGGGTTTTTTTTGCCCCCTTTGCGTGGTTTTGCTTTAGGGTTTTTTGTAGACTGCAAAGTTCGCTTTACTGTCCTCGCTCTGTCCTAGAATATCGGGCCCCACTTTGCTGAATCTATTTCATCCCTACGTTTTGTCTTTTCATCTTACTCACAGTCATTATATGTGGGGGCTGCCTTTTCCTTTGGGGAATTTCTCTGGGGCAAGTCAGGCCTATTTTTCTATCTTCAGGCTAGCTAGTTTCTTAGGCTGTGCCGAGTTGCCTAGGTAGTTGTTAGGCGCAATCCACAGCCGCTTTTAGTTGTGTTTAGGATAGGATCAGGTGTGCAGTCTACAGAGTTTCCACGTCTCAGAGCTCGTTCTTGTATTTTTGGGTATTTGTCAGATCACTGTGTGCGCTCTGATCGCTAAGCACACTGTGTTTCTGGATTGCCTTCATAACACCTGTCATTAGCAAACATAACAGGGGGAACATTTTCCCTTAGATGATAGGGCCCGGGGGAAGGTGTATATTTGTTTCTCAGGCCCCCTAGGCGCCCATCTCAAAAAAGAGGTGAGGGAAAAAAATTTGGAGGAATGAGTACGTTGACATATTTTCATTGCTGCCCATCGATAAATTGAGTGTTGAGAGGATTGGGAAAGAGGGGAATAAAAAGGAGGAAGAGGAAAGGCGACGGAGTCAGATGGTGCCGCAGACGTTCTCGAATTGGTTGCAGGCCTTTGCAATTCTAGCCAGCATTATAGGGGAGAAAGTGCCAGAGAACTGTTCACAATTGTTCTGCTACATGGATTCCATAGGGGAAGCTTATAGAACTTATGGGGGGCATGCATGGTTGCGGTATGACGAGCAGTTCCGCCAGCGGAAGGCCATTCGTCCCTCCATCAGGTGGTTAAAGATTATGGCCCCTAGCAATAGATTTGGGAACCCTTTTCAAGGGTGGGCCGGGAGAACCGGCCAAGCGGGTTATGGATCAGGGGCTCAAGCATCAAAAGGTTTTCAAGCCCGGGGTGGGATACAAAAACTCGGTATATGTTGGCAGTTTAACGAGAGCCAATGTAAGTTCGGGCTCAGCTGTAAATTCAGACATCAATGTTCAGTGTGCAACGGGTTCTCACATGGAGCCAGTAGATGTGTCAAGAAGAACAGCGCTAGCGCCGGGGGAAACAACCATGGTCAAGGGCCAAACCCCAATCAAACTGCACGCGATGCTCCCCTTTCTAGATAGGTACCCTGATAGACTCAAGGCAGATCTATTAATCAGAGGCTTTAGGGACGGTTTCGTAATTCCTGCCAAAAACGTCAATTTACCAACAAAATTAAAAAATCTAAATTCGGCCTATCAGCACTCCGAAGTTGTGAAGGAAAAACTGAAAAAAGAGGTGCTAATAGGCCGAATGGCAGGTCCATTAATAAAGTGGGTGATGGAAAACACTCTATCCCCACTACTATTGCTAAATGTTGACGTTCTCTCCATAAATTGACATGCAGAGCAATCTCCAACATTGGAATGATCCCCATCTGGGACCAGTCCTTTCGGAGAAAAATGTTTTTTGGGGTGCCACATAATGACTGTTCGTTAACATGTCTTTCAGATTCTTGGACCTGCGCCAAGTGACAGACGGATAATCCAAGATGTGTGAAGCCACATCCTCGTCTGCCAATAGCACAGGCCAATGTTTCCTCAAGACACCCGATATTTCCCTCCACTCTGAATTAAGAGGTTATGAAGCGGACAGGTACGTTCTCCTGATGTTTATTAGAGGACTTGTGTCCAGTTTGGGCCAAAAGCGTATCATGTGACGCAAACTTTGCCCTTCTGTAGCCTGCACGAATCACTTTATGATTGTATCCTCATTGTTGAAGATTACTCTTGAGGATCTTGGCTTGCTGTTCAACACTATGGTCATCAGAACAGATACGCCTAATGCGTAAAAATTGACTAATAGGCACTGATTTAAATGTCTTGGGGTGATGCGATGATGTCGCATGTAGCAAAGCATTGGTAGCGGTGGACTTACGGAATACATTCGTGGAGATAAATCCTTCACCATTCCTCACAAGAGCCACATCCAGAAATTCTGCTTTGTCTTTGCTGTACTTCCACGTCAGGTTGATGTTCAATTGGTTATTATTCAACCTATTAAGGAAGGAATTAAGAGAGGCCTCAGAACCTTGCCAAATAAATAGTACATCATCTATATAGCGAGACCATGAGACCACGGCGTCAATACCCTCAATATTTTGGACAACCTCACATTCCCACAGCCCTAGGAAAAGGTTAGCGTATGAGGGCGCACAAGTCGCCCCCATCGCCGTTCCCTGGAGCTGTAGGAAGTAGAGTTGAGCGACCTTGACCTTTTTAGAGTCGAGCCGGGTTTTGCGAAACCCGACTATGTCCAAAGTCGGGTCGAGTGAAATCGGCCGATTATGACGTAAAGTCGGGATCGACCGAAACACGAAACCCAATGCAAGTCAATGGGGCAGCATAGTCGGCAGTGAGTGGGGGCCAGGAAAACACCTAGAGTGGCCATTTTAATGTCAAAACCATCCATTCTTCTTAATGAAGCTTGTCAAGCGTAATTTACCTTATAATAATTGGAAGGCATTTGAAATTGGGGGTCATTTGGCTAAAGTTGTGGGGGGTAGGGCTGGTTCAAGTAATTAGTGGGCCCAGGAAATCTGGACCACGTCACGGCAGTGGAGCAGGGAGAGGTAAGTATTTCAACTTTGCAAGTGCTGTGAACCTGAGCAAGCAGGGGGGGCCCACTCGTTGGCATTGGCACTGGCACAGGGCCCCTCAAAGTACAGCGGTGTGTTTGCACGGCGGGGGCGCCTCCCACCGGCAGCAACACTTTTGCGTACTATGAGAGGCCCTGTGCCAGTGACGTCGCCAACTAGTATTCCTCCCCCCACCTGATGAAGGAACCTGCACTTTCATCTGCACCTTCCTCTTTGTCCCCGTGTAAGGTGGTATGGTATGCGGGAAGAGCAACCTGACTTTCAGCAGGGTCACAATGTTGTTGTGTAGCGTGCACGGGGAATGTTGCGTTATGGGTCAATGTACCAGCAGACTCATCTATCACTGGCTGGGCAATGGGCACGATGAAGTGGAAACACAGATATAGGCCCAAAGAAGAAAGTGGGCTAAATGCAGTTCAAAATTGGTAACACAGGAATAACCAGGGGGCATTGCAGTGGAGGACAACTGGAATGAGAGGCTGACACAGAGAGTAGGGCCAAATCAGTAAGTAGTCGAAATGCAGTTCAAAATTGGCAACCGTAGTAAACAGGCGGCACAGCTTTGTTCAGTGGAGGAGAACAGCAAGGAGTGGCAGACACCGATAGTAGGCCCCAAACCAACTAGTACGCCAAATGCAGTTGTTCCATTTAACCACAATTTAATGAGAGCCTGAAGATAGAAGCTCAGGAAAGGCAACCTGGGGAACACCTTGGAGTGTAACACACCATCTCTCTCCACCCCATACCCATTTTGTATGGCCTAATGCAGTGTACTTTTCTACAACTACTAAACGAGAGTCGGAAGACCGAAGCAATGGCAAGGAAACCTGGGGAACACCTTAGAGTGTAACACACCCTCTCTCTACACCCCATACCCAATTTGAAGGCCTAATGCAGTGTAGTTTCCAAGAACTACTAAACGAGAGCCGGAAGATCGAAGCTCAGGAAAGGCAACCTGGGGAACACCTTGGAGTGTAACACACCCTCTCGCTACACCCCATACCCAATTTGAAGGCCTAATGCAGCGTAGTTTCCAACAACTACTAAACGAGAGCCGGAAGATCGAAGCTCAGGAAAGGCAACCTGGGGAACACCTTGGAGTGTAACACACCCTCTCGCTACACCCCATACCCAATTTGAAGGCCTAATGCAGCGTAGTTTCCAACAACTACTAAACGAGAGCCGGAAGATCGAAGCTCAGGAAAGGCAACCTGGGGAACACCTTGGAGTGTAACAAACCCTCTCTCTACACCCCATACCCAATTTGTAGGCCTAATGCAGCGTAGTTTCCGACAACTACTAAACGAGAGCATGAAGATCGAAGCTCAGGAAAGGCAACCTGGGGAACACCTTGGAGTGTAACACACCCTCTCTCTACACCCCATACCCAATTTGAAGGCCTAATGCAGCGTAGTTTCCAACAACTACTAAACGAGAGCCGGAAGATCGAAGCTCAGGAAAGGCAACCTGGGGAACACCTTGGAGTGTAACAAACCCTCTCTCTACACCCCATACCCAATTTGTAGGCCTAATGCAGCGTAGTTTCCGACAACTACTAAACGAGAGCATGAAGATCGAAGCTCAGGAAAGGCAACCTGGGGAACACCTTGGAGTGTAACACACCCTCTCTCTACACCCCATACCCAATTTGTAGGCCTAATGCAGCGTAGTTTCCGACAACTACTAAACGAGAGCCGGAATATCGAAGCTCAGGAAAGGCAACCTGGGGAACACCTTGGAGTGTAACACACCCTCTCTCTACGCCCCATACCCAATTTGTAGGCCTAATGCAGCGTAGTTTCCGACAACTACTAAACGAGAGCCGGAATATCGAAGCTCAGGAAAGGCAACCTGGGGAACACCTTGGAGTGTAACACACCCTCTCTCTACGCCCCATACCCAATTTGTAGGCCTAATGCAGCGTAGTTTCCGACAACTACTAAACGAGAGCCGGAATATCGAAGCTCAGGAAAGGCAACCTGGGGAACACCTTGGAGTGTAACACACCCTCTCTCTACACCCCATACCCAATTTGAAGGCCTAATGCAGTGTAGTTTCCAAGAACTACTAAACGAGAGCCGGAAGATCGAAGCTCAGGAAAGGCAACCTGGGGAACACCTTGGAGTGTAACACACCCTCTCGCTACACCCCATACCCAATTTGAAGGCCTAATGCAGCGTAGTTTCCAACAACTACTAAACGAGAGCCGGAAGATCGAAGCTCAGGAAAGGCAACCTGGGGAACACCTTGGAGTGGAACACACCATCTCTCTACACCCCATACCCAATTTGAAGGCCTAATGCAGAGTAGTTTCCAAGAACTACTAAACGAGAGCCGGAAGATCGAAGCTCAGGAAAGGCAACCTGGGGAACACCTTGGAGTGTAACACAACGTCTCTCTACACGACGGAAGGGCTGATTCTTAGGAAGGAAGGCTGTTGGAAATAAGCATTGCGCGTCCGAGGGTGATTATATTCTTATTAGGTATATACTCACCCTCGGACGCGCCCTGCTTCTTTATTTGGAATGAATGTTTATTTGCAATGTGGTGTTGACTTTCTCTATTATTTTGGTAATTAATGATTTTATTATTTTCATTATTTTGCATCTTCTCGGCAATAATATAAAGAAGACGCGACAGGACAACACTCGGTGGATGCCATATGTGTGTTTTCAATTTAAAAAAACTTTCAGTTAACTACTTGCAGGAGAAAGTAATTGTAGCTGGTGGCCATTTTTAGTACTGTACCAGATTAGAGTTGTGTGTTTGTTTTTAATGTTAAAATGTCTGCATTTGATATCTCACCAGTATTTTCTTTTTTATAAGCAAAATACTTATTTTTATATTTTCTGATGTTGGTTCCAGGGGTACACGGCCAGCAGTGCCCTGGTCAGTGTAGTAGTAGTTGAAAGAATGGACCGCAGACAGGCATCGAAGGCCTAAAATAATAACACATGGCTGTAGGCAATTTTAAATTGGTTCCAGGGGTACACGGACAGCAGTGGTGTGGTCAGTGGAGGCCTAGTGGAAGGAGTGACCGCAGACAGGCATCGAAGGCCTAAAATAATAACACATGGCTGTAGGCAATTTTAAATTGGTTCCAGGGGTACACGGGCAGCAGTGACCTGGTCAGTGTAGTAGTAGTTGAAAGAATGGACCGCAGACAGGCATCGAAGGCCTAAAATAAAAAAATTGGGCTGGCTGTAGGCAATTTTAAATTGGTTCCAGGGGTACACGGGCAGCAGTGGTGTGGTCAGTGGAGGCCTAGTGGAAGGAGTGACCGCAGACAGGCATCGAAGGCCTAAAATAATAACACATGGCTGTAGGCAATTTTAAATTGGTTCCAGGGGTACACGGGCAGCAGTGACCTGGTCAGTGTAGTAGTAGTTGAAAAAATGGACCGCAGACAGGCATCGAATGCCTAAAATAATAACACATGGCTGTAGGCAATTTTAAATTGGTTACAGGGGTACACGGACAGCAGTGACCTGGTCAGTGTAGTAGTAGTTGAAAGAATGGACCGCAGACAGGCATCGAAGGCCTAAAATAAAAAAATTGGGCTGGCTGTAGGCAATTTTAAATTGGTTCCAGGGGTACACGGACAGCAGTGGTGTGGTCAGTGGAGGCCTAGTGGAAGGAGTGACCGCAGACAGGCATCGAAGGCCTAAAATAATAACACATGGCTGTAGGCAATTTTAAATTGGTTCCAGGGGTACACGGACAGCAGTGGTGTGGTCAGTGGAGGCCTAGTGGAAGGAGTGACCGCAGACAGGCATCGAAGGCCTAAAATAATAACACATGGCTGTAGGCAATTTTAAATTGGTTCCAGGGGTACACGGACAGCAGTGACCTGGTCAGTGTAGTAGTAGTTGAAAGAATGGACCGCAGACAGGCATCGAAGGCCTAAAATAAAAAAATTGGGCTGGCTGTAGGCAATTTTAAATTGGTTCCAGGGGTACACGGGCAGCAGTGGTGTGGTCAGTGGAGGCCTAGTGGAAGGAGTGACCGCAGACAGGCATCGAAGGCCTAAAATAATAACACATGGCTGTAGGCAATTTTAAATTGGTTCCAGGGGTACACGGACAGCAGTGACCTGGTCAGTGTAGTAGTAGTTGAAAGAATGGACCGCAGACAGGCATCGAAGGCCTAAAATAAAAAAATTGGGCTGGCTGTAGGCAATTTTAAATTGGTTCCAGGGGTACACGGGCAGCAGTGGTGTGGTCAGTGGAGGCCTAGTGGAAGGAGTGACCGCAGACAGGCATCGAAGGCCTAAAATAATAACACATGGCTGTAGGCAATTTTAAATTGGTTCCAGGGGTACACGGGCAGCAGTGACCTGGTCAGTGTAGTAGTAGTTGAAAGAATGGACCGCAGACAGGCATCGAAGGCCTAAAATAAAAAAATTGGGCTGGCTGTAGGCAATTTTAAATTGGTTCCAGGGGTACACGGGCAGCAGTGGTGTGGTCAGTGGAGGCCTAGTGGAAGGAGTGACCGCAGACAGGCATCGAAGGCCTAACATAACAAACTTGGGCTGGCTGTAGGCACTTTTAAATTGGTTCCAGGGGTACACGGGCAGCAGTGGTCTGGTCAGTGGAAGTCTAGTGGAAGGAGTGACCGCAGACAGGCATCGAAGGCCTAAAATAATAACACATGGCTGTAGGCAATTTTAAATTGGTTCCAGGGGTACACGGACAGCAGTGACCTGGTCAGTGTAGTAGTAGTTGAAAGAATGGACCGCAGACAGGCATCGAAGGCCTAAAATAAAAAAATTGGGCTGGCTGTAGGCAATTTTAAATTGGTTCCAGGGGTACACGGGCAGCAGTGACCTGGTCAGTGTAGTAGTAGTTGAAAGAATGGACCGCAGACAGGCATCGAAGGCCTAAAATAAAAAAATTGGGCTGGCTGTAGGCAATTTTAAATTGGTTCCAGGGGTACACGGGCAGCAGTGACCTGGTCAGTGTAGTAGTAGTTGAAAGAATGGACCGCAGACAGGCTTAGAAGGCCTAACATAACAAACTTGGGCTGGCTGTAGGCACTTTTAAATTGGTTCCAGGGGTACACGGGCAGCAGTGGTCTGGTCAGTGGAAGTCTAGTGGAAGGAGTGACCGCAGACAGGCTTCCAAGGCCTAACATAACAAACTTGGGCTGGCTGTAGGCACTTTTAAATTGGTTCCAGGGGTACACGGGCAGCAGTGGTCTGGTCAGTGGAAGTCTAGTGGAAGGAGTGACCGCAGACAGGCTTCCAAGGCCTAACATAACAAACTTGGGCTGGCTGTAGGCACTTTTAAATTGGTTCCAGGGGTACACGGGCAGCAGTGGTCTGGTCAGTGGAAGTCTAGTGGAAGGAGTGACCGCAGACAGGCTTCCAAGGCCTAACATAACAAACTTGGGCTGGCTGTAGGCACTTTTAAATTGGTTCCAGGGGTACACGGGCAGCAGTGGTCTGGTCAGTGGAAGTCTAGTGGAAGGAGTGACCGCAGACAGGCTTCCAAGGCCTAACATAACAAACTTGGGCTGGCTGTAGGCACTTTTAAATTGGTTCCAGGGGTACACGGGCAGCAGTGGTCTGGTCAGTGGAAGTCTAGTGGAAGGAGTGACCGCAGACAGGCTTCCAAGGCCTAACATAACAAACTTGGGCTGGCTGTAGGCACTTTTAAATTGGTTCCAGGGGTACACGGGCAGCAGTGGTCTGGTCAGTGGAAGTCTAGTGGAAGGAGTGACGGCAGACAGTCTTCGAAGGCCTAACATAACAAAATTGGGCTGACTGTAGGCACTTTTAAATTGGTTCCAGGGTAACACGGCCAGCAGTGGCCTGGTCAGTGTAGTAGTTGTAGAAAGAAGGGACCGCAGACAGGCTTCGAAGGCCTAACATAACAAAAATGTCAAAACAATGGTATTGTCAGTGCCAGGCATTGAAGGATGTCAGCGGCTAGACTACACATTGGTGAAGCTGTGAGAGATAATTTTGCTAGTGGTAGAGCACTGTTTGAGCTGGGGGGGGGAACTGTCTTGTGGCCAGCGGTACAGGCACAGGGCCCCTCATATTACAACGGTGTGTCTGACGTTGGGTGCGCACCACCACCGCCAGAGACACTTTATTGTACTATGAGGGACCCAGTGGCAGTGCCGTCGACCAAAAGCGGCCACACCCACCTCTTCAGACAAACAGCACTCTCAAGGGTCCAAGCGCAAAGTGGCGATAGCACGGCCCCGTGTGGGGAGTTTGGCCATTTCGTGAGGTGGAAACATGTCGTATGCTGGACAATCAGGTGAAGAAAATTACGAGATTGGAAAAGTCATTCAGAATAGTCCACAGGCAAGACCTTTTCATAGGAAAGCTAGGTGTCAGCCGGGCAGGGTGGGGCAAAAGATTTTGAAATCCAGTTGTGGTTCATTTTAATGAAGGTTAGATCATCTACATTTTGGGTAGCCAGACGAGTCCTTTTTTCTGTTAGTATTGAACCTGCAGCACTGAATACTCTTTCTGATAGGACACTAGCTGCCGGGCAAGCAAGCTCCTGCAATGCATATTCTGCCAATTCTGGCCAGGTGTCTAATTTGGATGCCCAGTAATCAAATGGGAATGACGGTTGAGGGAGAACGTCGATAAGGGATGAAAAATAGTTTGTAACCATACTGGACAAATGTTGTCTCCTGTCACTTTGAATTGATGCTGCAGTACCTGTCCTGTCTGCGGTCATAGAAAAATCACTCCACAACCTGGTCAGAAAACCCCTCTGTCCAACGCCACTTCTGATTTCTGCCCCTCTAACACCTCTGGTCTGCTGGCCCCTGGAGCTCGTGTGAGAACGATCACGGGCGCTGTGTGCAGGGAATGCCAGAAGCAAACGGTCAACAAGAGTTGATTGTTTTGTTGCTAATATTAGTTCCAAGTTCTCATGTGGCATAATATTTTGCAATTTGCCTTTATAGCGAGGATCAAGGAGGCAGGCCAACCAGTAATCGTCATCGTTCATCATTTTTGTAATGCGTGTGTCCCTTTTGAGGATACGCAAGGCATAATCCGCCATGTGGGCCAAAGTTCCCGTTGTCAAATCTGCGGTTGTGCTTGGTTGAGGGGCAGTTGCAGGCAAATCTACGTCACTTGTGTCCCTCAAAAAACCAGAACCCGGCCTTGCCACGCCACCAATTTCCCGTGCCCCCGGGAAAGCTTCCTCATTAAAAATATACTCATCCCCATCATCCTCCTCATCCTCCACCTCCTCTTCGCCCGGTACCTCGTCATGTACACTGCCCTGACCAGACAATCGCTGACTGTCATCAAGGCTTTCCTCTTCCTCTGGTGCAGACGCCTGATCCTTTATGTGCGTCAAACTTTGCATCAGCAGACGCATTAGGGGGATGCTCATGCTTATTATGGCGTTGTCTGCACTAACCAGCCGTGTGCATTCCTCAAAACACTGAAGGACTTGACACATGTCTTGAATCTTCGACCACTGCACACCTGACAACTCCATGTCTGCCATCCTACTGCCTGCCCGTGTATGTGTATCCTCCCACAAAAACATAACAGCCCGCCTCTGTTCGCACAGTCTCTGAAGCATGTGCAGTGTTGAGTTCCACCTTGTTGCAACGTCTATGATTAGGCGATGCTGGGGAAGGTTCAAAGAACGCTGATAGGTCTGCATACGGCTGGAGTGTACAGGCGAACGGCGGATATGTGCGCAAAGTCCACGCACTTTGAGGAGCAGGTCGGATAACCCCGGATAACTTTTCAGGAAGCACTGCACCACCAGGTTTAAGGTGTGAGCCAGGCAAGGAATGTGTTTCAGTTGGGAAAGGGAGATGGCAGCCATGAAATTCCTTCCGTTATCACTCACTACCTTGCCTGCCTCAAGATCTACAGTGCCCAGCCACGACTGCGTTTCTTGCTGCAAGAACTCGGACAGAACTTCCGCGGTGTGTCTATTGTCGCCCAAACACTTCATAGCCAATACAGCCTGCTGACGTATGCCAGTAGCTGCCCCATAATGGGAGACCTGGTGTGCAACAGTGGCAGGTGCGGATGGAGTGTTTGTGCGACTGCGGTCTGTGGACGAGCTCTTGCTTCTGCAGGAGGACGAGGAGGAGGAGGAGGAGGGGGTGCGAACGGCTACAGACAACTGTTTACTAGACCGTGGGCTAGGCAGAACTGTCCCAAACTTGCTGTCCCCTGTGGACCCTGAATCCACCACATTTACCCAGTGTGCCGTGATGGACACGTAACGTCCCTGGCCATGCCTACTGGTCCATGCATCTGTTGTCAGGTGCACCTTTGTGCTCACAGATTGCCTGAGTGCATGGACGATGCGCTCTTTAACATGCTGGTGGAGGGCTGGGATGGCTTTTCTGGAAAAAAAGTGTCGACTGGGTAGCTCGTAGCGTGGTACAGCGTAGTCCATCAGGTCTTTGAAAGCTTCGCTTTCAACTAACCGGTAGGGCATCATCTCTAACGAGATTAGTCTAGCTATGTGGGCGTTCAAACCCTGTGTACGCGGATGCGAGGCTAAGTATTTCCTTTTTCTAACCATAGTCTCATGTAGGGTGAGCTGGACTGGAGAGCTGGAGATCGTGGAACTAGCGGGGGTGCCGGTGGACATGGCAGACTGAGAGACGGTGGGAGATGGTATTGTTGCCGCCGGTGCCCTAGATGCAGTGTTTCCTACTACGAAACTGGTGATTCCCTGACCCTGACTGCTTTGGCCTGGCAAAGATACCTGCACAGATACAGCAGGTGGTGCGCTAAATGGTGGTCCTACACTGCCGGAAGGGATGTTGCGTTGATGACTAGCTTCATTGGCCGAGGGTGCAACAACCTTAAGGGACGTTTGGTAGTTAGTCCAAGCTTTCAAATGCATGGTGGTTAAATGTCTATGCATGCAACTAGTATTGAGACTTTTCAGATTCTGACCTCTGCTTAAGGAAGTAGAACATTTTTGACAGATGACTTTGCGCTGATCAATTGGATGTTGTTTAAAAAAATGCCAGACTGCACTCTTTCTAGCATCGGATACCTTTTCAGGCATTGCAGACTGAGCTTTAACCGGATGGCCACGCTGTCCTCCACCAGGTTTTGGCTTTGCCACGCGTTTTGGGCAAGATACGGGCCCGGCAGATGGAACCTGTGGCGATGTTGATGCCTGCTGCGGCCCCTCCTCCTCCTCTGCTTCAGAACTGCTGCCGCCTGCACCCTGTTCCCCCAATGGCTGCCAATCGGGGTCAAGAACTGGGTCATCTAATAACTCTTCTTGTACCTCCTGCGCAACTTCGTCTGTGTCACCGTGTCGTTCGGTGGTATAGCGTTCGTGATGGGGCAACATAGTCTCATCAGGGTCTGATTCTTGATCAGCACCCTGCGAGGGCAATGTTGTGGTCTGAGTCAAAGGACCAGCATAGTAGTCTGGCTGTGGCTGTGCGTCAGTGCACTCCATGTCAGATTCAATTTGTAATGGGCATGGACTGTTAACTGCTTCACTTTCTAAGCCAGGGACGGTATGTGTAAAGAGCTCCATGGAGTAACCCGTTGTGTCGCCTGCTGCATTCTTCTCTGTTGTTGTTTTTGCTGAAGAGGACAAGGAAGTGACTTGTCCCTGACCGTGAACATCCACTAACGACGCGCTGCTTTTACTTTTACCAGTTTCACGAGATGAGGCAAAAGAGCTAGAGGCTGAGTCAGCAAGATAAGCCAAAACTTGCTCTTGCTGCTCCGGCTTTAAAAGCGGTTTTCCTAATCCCAGAAAAGGGAGCGTTCGAGGCCTTGTGTAGCCGGACGACGAACCTGGCTCCACAGCTCCAGACTTAGGTGCAATATTTTTTCCCCCACGACCACCTGATGCTCCACCACTACCACTACCCTCATTACCAGCTGACAATGAACGCCCCCGGCCACGACCTCTTCCACTAGACTTCCTCATTGTTTTAAAAACGTAACCAAACTAACGTTATTTGTTGCAGTCACACAACTTACACGGTGAGCTATAACTTCAGTATGATTTAGCTACCCCTTTACAGGTTGGTGAGACCACAGCGAAAATCAGGCCCAATGTTACACACTCTTTTTTTGGTGGCTGCAAATTAGAGAGATGCCCCACACGCAGGACTGTCACTGAAGCACAAATGTTAATATTAATGTCACACTATTATTTTTTTTTTATTTTTATTTTTTTCAGGAACACTTTAGAAACCCCCCAAAAAAAAAAAAATAGATTTTTGCAGGGAGAATTTAGAAAACAAATGTAACAAACTATATGCTTTCTATGGGCCACTGAGTGAGAGATGACGCACACAGGAATCAGGAGTGGCACACAAGCCCAGAGGCCAATATTTTTCTACCAATGATTGATGGAGTTATTTTCTCTGGTAGATTTTGGAACCCAAATCAAGGAAAAAAAATGTAGGCTTTCTATGGACCACAATTGGAGAGAGAGAGAGAGAGAGATGGCACACCCAGGAGTCAAGACTGGCACACAAGCAGAAAGGCCAATATTAATCTCCCACTGTTTTTTTTGGTTGTTTTTTTTTTTTTTTTTTTCAGGGAGACTTTAGAAAAAAAAATAATAAAAAAAATATGATTTTATCAGGAAGAATTTAGAAACCAAATAAAATAAAATGATTTTTTCAGGGAGAATTTATAAAACAAATAAAACCAAAAATAGGCGTTCTATGGCCCACTGACTGAGAGATGACGCACCCAGGAGTCAAGACTGGCACACAAGCAGAAAGGCCAATATTAATCTCCCACTGTTTTTTTTGGTTGTTTTTTTTTTTTTTTTTTCAGGGAGACTTTAGAAAAAAAAATAATAAAAAAAATATGATTTTATCAGGAAGAATTTAGAAACCAAATAAAATAAAATGATTTTTTCAGGGAGAATTTATAAAACAAATAAAACCAAAAATAGGCGTTCTATGGCCCACTGACTGAGAGATGACGCACCCAGGAGTCAAGACTGGCACACAAGCAGAAAGGCCAATATTAATCTCCCACTGTTTTTTTTTTTTTTTTTCAGGGAGACTTTAGAAAAAAAAATAATAAAAAAAATATGATTTTATCAGGAAGAATTTAGAAACCAAATAAAATAAAATAATTTTTTCAGGGAGAATTTAGAAAACAAATAAAACCAAAAATAGGCGTTCTATGGCCCACTGACTGAGAGATGACGCACACAGGAGTCAGGAGTGGCACACAAACCCAGAGGCCAATATTTTTCTACCAATGATTGATGTAGTTATTTTCTCTGGTAGATTTTAGAACCCAAATCAAGGAAAAAAAATATAGGCTTTCTATGGACCACAATTGGAGAGAGAGAGAGAGAGAGAGAGAGAGAGAGAGAGAGATGGCACACCCAGGAGTCAAGACTGGCACACAAGCAGAAAGGCCAATATTAATCTCCCACTGTTTTTTTGGTTGTTTTTTTTTTTTTTTTTTCAGGGAGACTTTAGAAATAAAAATAA
Source organism: Ranitomeya imitator (assembly GCF_032444005.1). Taxonomy (NCBI): domain Eukaryota; kingdom Metazoa; phylum Chordata; class Amphibia; order Anura; family Dendrobatidae; genus Ranitomeya; species Ranitomeya imitator. The sequence continues at coordinate 717,489,613 of NC_091284.1, forward strand.
TAAAAAAAATATGATTTTATCAGGAAGAATTTAGAAACCAAATAAAATAAAATGATTTTTTCAGGGAGAATTTAGAAAACAAATAAAACCAAAAATATGCGTTCTATGGCCCACTGACTGAGAGAGAGAGAGAGATGGAACGCTTAGTACTGGCACACAAGCCCAAAGGGCAATATTAATCTCCCTTTTTTTTTCCAGGGAGAATTTCTGAAACCCAAAAAAAAAATAAAATAGGCTTTCTATGGCCCACTATTTGTGAGAGAGATGGGACGCTCAGGACTGGCACAGATGGCACGCTCAGGACTGGCACAGAAGCCCAGAGGCCAATATTAATCTCCCTTTTTTTCTGGGAGAATTTATAAAACCAAAAAAATATTTAAATAGGCTTTCTATGGCCCACTATTTGTGAGAGAGATGGCACGCTCAGGACTGGCACAGATGGCACGCTCACAACTGGCACACAAGCCCAGAGGCCAATATTAATCTCCCTTTTTTCAGGGAGAATTTCTAAAACCCAAAAAAAAAATAAAATAGGCTTTCTATGGCCCACTATTTGTGAGAGAGATGGGACGCTCAGGACTGGCACAGATGGCACGCTCAGGACTGGCACAGAAGCCCAGAGGCCAATATTAATCTCCCTTTTTTTCTGGGAGAATTTATAAAACCAAAAAAATATTTAAATAGGCTTTCTATGGCCCACTATTTGTGAGAGAGATGGCACGCTCAGGACTGGCACAGATGGCACGCTCACAACTGGCACACAAGCCCAGAGGCCAATATTAATCTCCCTTTTTTCAGGGAAAATTTATAAAACAAAAAAAAAAATTAAATAGGCTTTCTATGGCCCACTATTTGTGAGAGAGATGGCACGCTCAGGGCTGGCTGGCACAGATGGCACGCTCAGGACTGGCACACAAGCCCAGAGGCCAATATTAATCTCCCTTTTTTTCTGGGAGAATTTATAAAACCAAAAAAATATTTAAATAGGCTTTCTATGGCCCACTATTTGTGAGAGAGATGGCACGCTCAGGACTGGCACAGATGGCACGCTCACAACTGGCACACAAGCCCAGAGGCCAATATTAATCTCCCTTTTTTCAGGGAAAATTTATAAAACAAAAAAAAAAATTAAATAGGCTTTCTATGGCCCACTATTTGTGAGAGAGATGGCACGCTCAGGGCTGGCACAGATGGCACGCTCAGGACTGGCACACAAGCCCAGAGGCCAATATTAATCTCCCTTTTTTTCAGGGAGAATTTATAAAACCAAAAAAAAAAATAAATAGGCTTTCTATGGCCCACTATTTGTGAGAGAGATGGCACACTCAGGACTGGCACACAAGCCCAAAGGCCAATATTAATCTCCCACTGTATTTTTATCAGGGAGAATTTATACACCCCACAAAAAAAAATACAGAAAAATGAAAAGGCTTTCTATGGCCCACTATGTGAGAGAGATGGCACACACAGGGATGGCACTCTAGCAGAAATGCCAAATTGCCAATCTTAATCTCCCACCAAAAAAAAAAAAAAAAAAAAAACAGGGAATGTCCTACAATTACTATCTCCCTGCCTGCAGTAATCTCAGCCAGGTATGGCAGGCAGCTACTATCTCCCTGCCTGCAGTAATCTCAGCCAGGTATGGCAGGCAGCAATAAGGAGTGGACTGATGCACAAATGAAATAAAAAGTGTGGACAAACAAAAAAGATAGCTGTGCAGAAAGGAAGGAACAAGAGGATTTGTGCTTTGAAAAAAGCAGTTGGTTTGCACAGCGGCGTACACACAGCAATGCAGCTATCAGGGAGCCTTCTAGGGCAGCCCAATGAGCTACAGCGCTGAGGGGAAAAAAAAAAAAAAAAAAAATTCCACTGTCCCTGCACACCGAGGGTGGTGTTGGACAGTGCAAATCGCTGCAGCACAAGCGGTTTTGTGGTTAATGGACCCTGCCTAACGCTATCCCTGCTTCTGACAAAGCGGCAGCAACCTCTCCCTAAGCTCAGATCAGCAGCAGTAAGATGGCGGTCGGCGGGAACGCCTCTTTATAGCCCCTGTGACGTCGCAGACAGCAAGCCAATCACTGCAATGCCCTTCTCTAAGATGGTGGGGACCAGGACCTATGTCATCACGCTGCCCACACTCTGCGTTTACCTTCATTGGCTGAGAAATGGCGCTTTTCGCGTCATTGAAACGCGACTTTGGCGCGAAAGTCGCGTACCGCATGGCCGACCCCGCACAGGGGTCGGATCGGGTTTCATGAAACCCCGACTTAGCCAAAAGTCGGCGACTTTTGAAAATGTTCGACCCGTTTCGCTCAACCCTAGTAGGAAGTAGCGGTCCTTAAAAACAAAAAAATTATGTGTGAGGGAAAAATATAACAAGTCCAAAATAAAACAACAGAGGCGCTCATCTGTATGAGCCATACTTAGAAAAAATCTAGATGCCGCGATCCCATGGTCATGCCATATAGATGTGTAAAGTGACTCAAAGTCACATGTCACTAGGTACATATTGTCTTCAAGTTGTATACCATTAAGGCGGTTGAGGATATCTGTTGTGTCTCTTATGAAGGATGGCAAAGTCTCCACACACTGCTGAAGATAAAAGTCAATGTATCTACAAACCTTCTCCGTAAGACTCCCTATGCCTGACACTATGGGCCGGCCAGGCGGGTTAGTTGTGTTTCTATGGACTTTCGGTGTGAGATAGAATGTAGGGACTATGGGAAATTCCACCATAAGCCCCTCCATCATCTTGGTAGTAATAACACCATCATCTTTAGCCAACTTGAGTATCTGATCCAATTCCATTTTGTAGTTCTCAAGTGGATTCACTGTTAGCCGCCTATAGCAATGTGCCACATTCAACTGTCTGAATGCTTCACGTTCGTACATATCTGCTGGCCAGACCACAACATTTCCCCCCTTATCAGCAGGCTTAATCACTATATCCTTCATCTTCTTGAGTTCATTGATGGCTCTATTTTGTGCTGCTGAAAGATTATAGTATGTGGGTTTTTTTGAGATGTGGTGGATATCTCTCTTGACCAATTTGACAAAAATGTCAACATTGGGGCATATCCCACTAGGGGGGAAATGTTGTGATCGGCCATGCAGGTACGTAGGAACACCCACCTGACCATATGTCTCCTGTTCAGCTAGGAGATCCTCAAGATCAGACAGTGTACGGGCTTCAATATCAGAGGGAGAGGTATTTTTAGTCTGGTTGGCAAAGTACTTTTTAAAGTTCAGTTTTCTGGCAAAGAGCTCAAGATCTTTAATCATGGTGAAGGAGTTGAACGAAGCCACTTGGGCAAAACGTCAACCCCTTCTCCAGCACTTGTGTTTGTATAGGCGTAAGTACTCTATCCGAAAGATTTATTACCTTTAGTACCGCTGCTGTCGTCTCTCTCTCCTTGTTGAATTCCTTGTACGCATAGGGAGGAAAGGGGTGGCGGTTTTTTGGGGTGGTTGTTCTACCCGTCGTCCCTCTCCTGCCCCACCCCGTTTGTCTAAAAAAGACTCTCCACATGATTCCTCGGATAGTGTAGATACAATTGACGAGGATCTTGAGTGTTGTTTACGATCAGATTTTTTGTTGTTGACAAACTGCCTACTATACACTCTCTTCTGCTCGTAGTCTTGCTGGTCTCTATGAAATTTCTTTATCTTTTGGCTCTGTATATCCTGTTCCCATTTACTTAATTCAGCCTCAATCTCTTTATCAAATTTATTGCATTCCTCGACTGTCAGAATGGCCTGTATTTTTGTTCTCAATATATCTATTTCGCCTTCAACACTTTCCAGTTTCCTTTTATCAGACCCAATCAACAACTCCAACAATGTGCGTGAACATTTGGACAATGTATCTTCCCACTTATTAGCAAATGCTGAAGGGTAGACCTGGATCCTTAGCCCCCTAGGGATAATCTCTTTGTGGAGATAGTTCTCGAGTGACACCTTATTCCACCACACCTTAGTGCGTTTGTGGAGTAGGTTCTTGATATTAGCTTTCAAATCCTTCACATCACCGGCTTCCGTATCGGACCCTTGCTTCTCACCAAACAGGTGAGACAAATCAGTCTCTGGAGCCAACTTTAAGATATTTTTTGTGCCGATCAGCAGGAGAATTGGTAATCATTTCTTCCTCTGACTGAGTTTTCTTTTAAAAGTCGGGTTAATCAGTCCATGGGGACCTTGCCGTTTTTCTTTAATTACGGGTTTCATCCTCATTTTGGTGAGTTCTCCAGGATAAGTTCCGGGTGTCCTGGGGTGGATGTCACCATTCAAGAGCTGGGGATGTCTGGAGGGAGGTTAAAAAGAACTTTGGGGTGGCTCAGTATTGGCAGCAGCAGGAGGCCAATAAGAGGTGCTCGTCAGGGGCCGCCTTCAAAGTGGGAGTTAATGTATGGTTATCCTCTAAGAATATTAGATTGAAGATGCCCTCGCTGAAGTTGGGTCCTAGATTCATTGGTCCGTATGAAATTCTGAAGGTGGTTAATCCAGTTGCCTTCTGATTAAAACTCCCTCGGTTTTTCCGTATTCTTAATGTGTTCCACAAGTCATTGTTGAAGGAGTTTATTCCCTCTGCTCTGTCTTCCTCACTCCCGCCTCCTCCAGTGTCTATTGAGGGAAGCTTGGAATAGGGGGTACAAAGGATTGTTGATTCCTGAATGGTCCAGAATTCCTGTTGTGAATTCTGCTCTTGGGCTCCCTCCGGTGGTTGTTAGTGGCATTTTTGTGAGTTCTGCTCTTTGGCTCCCTCCTGTGGTTTTCAGTGGTATGGCTGCTTCTTGGATTTAGCTTCAGCAGCTGTTTTCACTGATCGTCTTTCTGGCTCGGCTATATTAGTCTGGCCTTATCCCTCATTCAATGCCAGTTGTCTATTGTTCCTGCCTGGAGTCATTGCTCTTAGGACTTTCCTGACACTCTGACCAGTTCATCTAAGCTAAGTCCTTGCTTGTCCTTTTGCGGTTCTCTTGTTGTGGATTTTGTTGTTCAGCACTTTCTTTGTTTTTGTTCATTTGTCCAGCTTTTCAGTATGGATCTATTTAGCTAAGCTGGAAGCTCTGGGCAGCAGAGTTTGCCCTCCACACCTTTAGTCAGGTGTGGAGATTTTTGCATTTCTCTGCGGTGGACTTTTTCTAGTTTTTATTACTGACCGCACAGCGTTCTGTCCTGTACTATTTTCTATCTAGCTAGAAGTGGCCTCCTGTGCTAAATCTTGTTTCATACTACGTATGTCATTTCCTTCTCCTCTCACAGTCATTATTTGTGGGGGGCTAATCTATCCTTTGGGGATTTTCTCTGAGGCAAGATAGTTTTCCTGCTTCTATCTTTAGGGATAGTTAGATCTTAGGCTGTGACGAGATGCCTAGGTAGGGTTAGGAGCATTCCACGGCTGCTTCTAGTGTTGTGTTGAGCTTAGGGACTGCGGTCAGTATAGTTGCCACCTGCTCAGAGCTAGATGCATGTCGCTCCTTAGTCACCAGATCATAACAAATTCCTTTCAATGTCTGGTACATTGGAAGGGGTATGGACCTGAGGAACGGTTCGGGTCCCAGCTCATTCTGTAAGCACTGATCAGTTGGTACGGGCCTACCATCAGAGGTTTGTTGGGAAACCTGGGGGTCAGGTGACCCCCCTTGAAGGGGGGGTACTATCAAGATCACCATTCTGTTCCTGTCTACTATGTTACTTTGTATAGAAGCTGTCAGTCTGTTTTGGTTGTGCTGGGTCTGTGCTGTAATCATCTGTGTTCACTTTCCTTGATTAGTCCTCTACTTAAGCATGCTGGCTCCTCCATCCAGTGTCAATCGTACACTTGCTGTTGACTGTGTAAGACTGATCCGTGCTGAGTCTGTGCTGCAATCATCTGTGTTCACTTTCCTTGAGTAGTCCTCTACTTACGCCTGCTGGCTCCTCCATCCAGTGTCAATTGTACACTTGCTGCTGCCTGTATAAGACTGATCCCTCTGTGCTCTGTGCCTGACCCAGCCTGACTTTATTCCCTTCCCGAACTCAGACTCTTTGCTTGTGACCTGACTTCTCTTGTGCCTGCTACCTGTAAACTGTCTTGTCTTTCTGGTTTTCCTGAACTCGGCTAGTAAATTGGATTTAGTATCTGACTTCTCTTTCTTGTACTGCGCCATTTCCTGGACCTGACCTCGGATTGTTTGACCTCCTTTTACGTATTCAGTAAGTAGTGTATATTTTTTATTTCTGTTATTGTACTCTTTCTCTCCACTTCTGGGGCTAACATTTACTATAGTGACTCGCATCACACATAGTCTTTTGGTCTACTAGAAATGTGGTCAGGAATTTCACACCTAGCTAAATGCTAGGGCAAATCAGTCCATAAACTAGCGTAAATCATTTGGTCGGCAAGTCCACAGTCCACTGTAAAAGTGGTCTGTCAGTCCACATTCTAGTGTAAATGTTGTGTTCATTGAGTCCATAGTCTTCTAGTCCACTGGAAATGTGGTCAGAAATTCCACACCTAGCATAAATGCTGTGGTCAGTCAGTCCACAGTCTAGTGTAAATGTTATGGCCATTCAGTCCATAGTCTTTTAGTCTACTGAAAATGTGGTCATGAATTCCACACCTAGCACATAATTGCTGTGTTCAGTCCTTAGACTACTGTAAATCATTGGATCAGTTAGCCCATGGACTAGTGCAAAACTTTTAGTCCGTCGGTCCACAGTCTGATGTAAATGTGGCCAGTCAGTCCACAGTCAGGTGTGAGCGATGTTGTCAGTGGGTTTACTATCTAGTTTAAATGCTGTGGTCCATCAGTCCACAGTCTAGTGTAAATTCTTTGCTCATTTAGTTCACAGTCTAGTGTAAATGTTGTTGTTAGCCGATCCAAAGCCTAGAGGAAATGCTGTGGTCAGTCGGTCAACAATCTAGAGTAAATGTTGTTAGTCTGTCCACAGTCTAGTGGAAATGCTGTGGTCAGTATATCCACAGCCTAGCGTAAATTATGAGATCAGTCTCTTGTAATCGAGGCATTGAATGTTACACCGCTGATAAGAAGCCTATTCTATGAAACATAAGAACGTTTTCTTATTTTAGAATACAGATGATAAGGAGAAGAAATGTTCCTTACATCTCTACCTGAAATATGGTTGTGTTATACTAGGAGTTGTGTATAGAAGATATACATGTGAAAAACACAAACAATATACTCTCTTGTACCAGGAAGGTGTTATTACACCCCAGCAGGCCTAGAACTTATGTCTAAACCTACAATTATCAGTAATTAATATGAATATTAATTACCTGTTAGGAGATTTTTCTAATTCTCTTCTTGAAATCCACAAGGAAAATTTCACGTTCCACCATCTCACTGGGCGTCAGTCACCTGTAAATAGTCAAAGGTGTGATAATATGTTCCTGCTACATGCTATACACAAAGAAAAATATAACACACTAGGGACAAAATTACTTATTTCAGGACTGTGGTCAGTTTATTCTGAATCCTGTAGTCAGTCATTTGTTAATTTACGGTATATATTATGTTCAGTCATTCTACATTATTCTATAAATGTTATAGTCAGACTACAGTATACTAGAAATGTGGTCAGGCAATGCACACCTAGCGTAAATGCTATGATCAGACAGTCCATAAACTAGTGTAAAAGTTTTGGTCCGCCAGTCCACAGTCCACTGTAAAAGTGGTCTATTAGTCCACATTCTAGTGTAAATGTTGTGTTCATTCAGTCCATAGTCTTCTGGTCTACTGGAAATGTGTTCAGAAATTCCAAACCTAGCATAAATGCTGTGGTCACTCAGTCTTTAGACTAGTGTAAATGTTATATCCAGGCAGTGCAAGCATTACTGGAAATGTGGTCAGGCAGTCGAAATCTAGTGAAAATGACAAGGTCAGTAAGGCCTTAAACAAGTGAAAATGCTTTGGTCAGTCAGTATTCAAACTAATGTAAATGCTGTGATCATTCATCCAAAGACTAGATTAAAAGTTTTGATCTGTCAGTCCTAGGTCTACTGTAGATGTGGCCAGTCAGTCCACAGAATAGTATAAATGCTGTGGTCAGTCAGTCCACAGTCTAGTGTAAATGAAATGCTCACTCAGAGCACAGTGTCATGATCTCCATTCTCTTCCTGTCTGCTATGTTACTTTGTATAGAAGATGTTAGTCTGTTTTGGTTGTGCTGGTCTGTGCTGCAATCATCTGTGTTAACTTTCCTAGATTAGGCCTCTACTTAAGCATGCTAGCTCCTCCATCCAGTGGCGATTTCAGAGAATTAAACAAAATAACATATAAAAATTCTTATCGGCTTCCACTTATTCCCGATCAATACAGTTAGGGCCAGAAATATTTGGACAGTGACACAATTTTCGCGAGTTGGGCTCTGCATGCCACCACATTGGATTTGAAATGAAACCTCTACAACAGAATTCAAGTGCAGATTGTAACGTTTAATTTGAAGGGTTGAACAAAAATATCTGATATAAATGTAGGAATTGTACACATTTCTTTACAAACACTCCACATTTTAGGAGGTCAAAAGTAATTGGACAAATAAACATAACCCAAACAAAATATTTTTATTTTCAATATTTTGTTGCAAATCCTTTGGAGGCAATCACTGCCTTAAGTCTGGAACCCATGGACATCACCAAACGCTGGGTTTCCTCCTTCTTAATGCTTTGCCAGGCCTTTACAGCCGCAGCCTTCAGGTCTTGCTTGTTTGTGGGTCTTTCTGTCTTAAGTCTGGATTTGAGCAAGTGAAATGCATGCTCAATTGGGTTTAGATCTGGAGATTGACTTGGCCATTGCAGAATGTTCCACTTTTTGGCACTCATGAACTCCTGGGTAGCTTTGGATGTATGCTTGGGGTCATTGTCCATCTGTACTATGAAGCGCAGTCCAATCAACTTTGCAGCATTTGGCTGAATCTGGGCTGAAAGTATATCCCGGTACACTTCAGAATTCATCCGGCTACTCTTGTCTGCTCTTATGTCATCAATAAACACAAGTGACCCAGTGCCATTGAAAGCCATGCATGCCCATGCCATCACGTTGCCTCCACCATGTTTTACAGAGGATGTGGTGTGCCTTGGATCATGTGCCGTTCCCTTTCTTCTCCAAACTTTTTTCTTCCCATCAATCTGGTACAGGTTGATCTTTGTCTCATCTGTCCATAGAATACTTTTCCAGAACTGAACTGGCTTCTTGAGGTGTTTTTCTGCAATTTTACTCTGGCCTGTCTATTTTTGGTATTGATGAATGGTTTGCATCTAGATGTGAACCCTTTGTATTTACTGTCATGGAGTCTTCTCTTTACTGTTGACTTAGAGACAGATACACCTACTTCACTGAGAGTGTTCTGGACTTCAGTTGATGTTGTGAATGGGTTCTTCTTCACCAAATTAAGTATGCGGCGATCATCCACCACTGTTGTCATCCGTGGACGCCCAGGCCTTTTTGATTTCCCAAGCACACCAGTCAATTCCTTTTTTCTCAGAATGTACCCAACTGTTGATTTTGCTACTCCAAGCATCTCTGCTATCTCTCTGATGGATTTTTTCTTTTTTTTCAGCCTCAGGATGTTCTGCTTCACCTCAATTGAGAGTTCCTTTGACCGCATGTTGTCTGCTCACAGCAACAGCTTCCAAATGCAAAACCACACACCTGGAATCCACCCCTGACCTTTTAACTACTTCATTGATTACAGGTTAACGAGGGAGACGCCTTCAGAGTTAATTGCAGCCCTTAGAGTCCATTGTCCAATTACTTTTGGTCCCTTGAAAAAGAGGACGCTATGCATTACAGAGCTATGATTCCTAAACCCTTTCTCCGATTTGGATGTGGAAACTATCATATTGCAGCTGGGAGTGTGCACTTTCAGCCCATATTATATATATAATTGTATTTCTGAACATGTTTTTGTAAACAGCTAAAATAACAAAACTTGTGTCACTGTCCAAATATTTCTGGCCCTAACTGTATAATCTGCTTTCCGGGGCTAAATGGTTTTCCAAACTGGATCTCAGCGGGGCATATAGTTTGATATGGATTTGTGAGGGTGAGGAGTGGAAGACAGTATTTTTACCATCTGAAAGTTTCTTTGAAAATCTCGTTATGCCTTTTGGTCTAACAAATGCAGCTGCGGTTTTCAAAATTTTATGAATGATATCTCTTCTCTGATTATATTGGCAAATCTATTGTGGTTTATTTAGATGATATTCTAATTTTGTCAACTAACATGGATTCACATTATAAACATGTCCGTTTGGTTCTGCAAAGGTTGAGAGATAATTGTTTGTTTGGGCAGATACCCTGTCTCGTACTTGATTCTGTGTCTCCTCCAGAACTTCCTTACTCCATTCCTCCTCAGAGTATTGTTGTGGCCATGGTTTCCTCTAATCTGGAACCTGAAATCCATACTGCTCAGTACTTGGCTCTTTCCAATACCCCTGAATGCAAGCTGTTTGTCCCTGTGTATCTCAGATTATGCCTTTTGCAAGAATTCCATGATTCTGTGTTGAGTGTTTATCCAGGGGTCAATGCCACCCCGAAGGCAGTTGCTAGACTGTTTTGGTGGTCCGCCATGCATAAGGATATTAGAGATTTTGTGTCAGCTTGTGAAACTTGTGCACGCGCCAAAGTACAGCATTGCCGGCCAGCTAGGGAATTGGTTCCTTTGCCAATTCCGGAAAGACCATGGAATCATTTGTCCATAGATTTCATTTCAGATTTACTGCTGTCTGGGGGGTTGACTACTATTTGGGTGGCAGTAGATCGCTTCAGCAAACAAGCTCACTTCATCCCATTATCTGGGTTATCCAATGCTGAATCTCTCCAAACTGTTTATTATTCATGTGGTACAATTGCATGGGATTGTTCTAAATATTGCATTGGATAGTGGTGTTGTTGTGAATTCCGCTCTTGGGCTCCCTCCGGTGGTTGTAAGTGGCACTTTTGTGAGTTCTGCTCTTGGGCTCCCTCCGGTGGTTTTAAGTGGAATGGCTGCTCCTTGGATTTAGCTGTCAGCAGCTGCTTCCACTGATTGTCTTTTCTGCTCGGCTATTTAGCCTGGCTTGTGCCACTTGTCAATGGTTCCTGGTTGGATTCACATCTCTTTGGATTTCCCTGTTATCCTGACCAGTTCAGCAAAGCTAAGTCCTTGCTTGCTCTTTTCTGTCCACAGGTTGTGGACTTATCTGTTCTGTGCTTTCTATGTTTGTCCAGCTTGTCAGTATGAATTAATTCTGTGTTGCTGGAAGCTCTGGGAAGCAGATTTACCCTCCACACCTTTAGTCAGGTGTGGAGATTTTTGTAAACTCTGTGTGAGTTTTTTGTAGTGTTTTATACTGACCGCACAGTATTCCATCCTGTCCTATCTATCTAGCTAGACTGGCCTCCTATGCTCATCCTAGTTTCATTCTGTGTATGTCTTTTCCCTCTCCACTCACAGTCATTACTTGTGGGGGGGCTATCTATCCTTTGGGGATTTTCTCTGAGGCAAGATAGTTTTCCTGTTTCTTTCTTTAGGGGTAGTTAGTTCTCAGGCTGTGACGAGGTGCCTAGGGAGTGTTAGGAGCATCCCACGGCTACTTCTATTGTTGTGTTGAGCTTAGGGACTGCGGTCAGTACAGATACCACTTCCTTCAGAGCTCGTTCCATGTTGCTCCTAAACCACCAGATCATAACAGTACAAGTGGCCAAAAATGAATGAAATGCATCTCAAAAGAAGGAAAAAATTCTGAGCCATTTTTTTTCTGTGCTCTTTTGTCTTTTTTTTCCTCTTGATTTCTGGGTGGTTCAGGATTTATGCTCTGGCATGGATGTTCAGGGTTTGTTTTCTCGTGTGGATCAACTTGCTGCAAGAGTACAGAGTATCCAAGATTATGTTGTCCAGACTCTGGCTTTGGAGCCTAGAATTCCTACTCCTGATTTGTTTTTTGGAGACAGATCCAAGTTTTTGAACTTTAAAAATAACTGCAAATTGTTTTTTGCTTTGAAACCCCGTTCTTCTGGTGATCCCATTCAGCAAGTTAAAATCATCATATCCTTGCTGCGTGGTGACCCTCAGGACTGGGCATTCTCCCTTGAATCAGGGGATCCGGCACTGCTGCAGTTAGGCGCATGTTTTCAAGCGCTCGGATTATTGTATGACGAACCTAATTCTGTGGATCATGCTGAAAAAAACCCTGTTGGCCTTGTGTCAAGGTCAGGAAGCGGCAGAATTATACTGCCAGAAATTTAGGAAATGGTCTGTGCTCACTAAATGGAATGAGGATGCTCTGGCTGCTATTTTCAGAAAAGGTCTTTCTGAAGCCCTTAAGGATGTTATGGTGGGCTTCCCTACGCCTACTGGTTTGAGCGAATCTATGTCTCTGGCCATTCAGATTGATCGGCGTTTGCGCGAGCGCAAAGCTATGCACCATATGGCAGTGTCCTCTGGGCAGAGTCCTGAACCTATGCAATGTGATAGGATTTTGACTAGAACAGAATGGCAGGAATTCAGCCGTCAGAATAGGCTGTATTTTTACTGTGGTGATTCTGCTCATGTTATTTCTGATTGCCCAAAACGTACTAGGAGGGTCGCTAGGTCTGTTGCCATTAGTACTGTACAGCCTAAATTTCTTTTGTCTGTGACCCTGATTTGCTCATTGTCCGTCATGGCATTTGTGGATTCAGGCGCTGCCCTGAACTTAATGGACTTAGAATTTGCCAGGCGCTGTGGTTTTTCCTTGCAGCCTTTGCTGAGCCCTATCCCTTTGAGGGGCATTGATTTGTCTTTTCTTCGGCGTTTCATCCTCAGACTAATGGCCAAACTGAGCGAACTAATCAGACCTTGGAGACCTATTTGAGATGCTTTGTGTCTGCTGATCAGGATGATTGGGTGGCTTTCTTGCCGTTGGCCCAGTTTGCCCTTAATAATCGGGCTAGTTCGGCTACTTTGGTTTCACCTTTCTTTTGTAATTTTGGTTTTCATCCTCGTTTTTCTTCTGGGCAGGTTGAGCCTTCTGATTGTCCTGGTGTGGATTCTGTGGTGGACAGGCTGCAGCAGATTTGGACTCATGTGGTGGACAATTTGACGTTGTCTCAGGAAAGGGCTCAGCGTTTTGCTAACCGCCATCGGTGTGTTGGTCCCCGGCTTCGTGTGGGGGATTTGGTTTGGTTGTCTTCTCGTCATGTTCCTATGAAGGTTTCTTCCCCTAAGTTTAAGCCTCGGTTTATTGGTCCTTATAAAATTTCTGAAATTATTAATCCGGTGTCTTTTCGTTTGGCTCTTCCAGCCTCTTTTGCCATTCTTAATGTTTTCCATAGATCGTTGTTGCAGAGATATGTGGTGCCCGTTGTTCCCTCAGTTGATCCTCCTGCCCCAGTGTTGGTTGAGGGAGAGTTGGAATATGAGGTTGAGAAAATTTTGGATTCTCGTTTTTCGAGGCGGAGGCTTCAGTATCTTGTCAAGTGGAAGGGTTATGGCCAGGAGGATAATTCTTGGGTTGTTGCCTCCGATGTCCATGCCACCGATTTGGTTCGTGCTTTTCACTTGGCTCGTCCTGATCGGCCTGGGGGCTCTGGTGAGGGTTCGGTGACCCCTCCTCAAGGGGGGGGTACTGTTGTGAATTCCGCTCTTGGGCTCCCTCCGGTGGTTGTAAGTGGCACTTTTGTGAGTTCTGCTCTTGGGCTCCCTCCGGTGGTTTTAAGTGGAATGGCTGCTCCTTGGATTTAGCTGTCAGCAGCTGCTTCCACTGATTGTCTTTCCTGCTCGGCTATTTAGCCTGGCTCTTTCCTTCAGCTTGTGCCACTTGTCAATGGTTCCTGGTTGGATTCACATCTCTTTGGATTTCCCTGTTATCCTGACCAGTTCAGCAAAGCTAAGTCCTTGCTTGCTCTTTTCTGTCCACAGGTTGTGGACTTATCTGTTCTGTGCTTTCTATGTTTGTCCAGCTTGTCAGTGTGAATTAATTCTGTGTTGCTGGAAGCTCTGGGAAGCAGATTTACCCTCCACACCTTTAGTCAGGTGTGGAGATTTTTGTAAACTCTGTGTGGATTTTTTGTAGTGTTTTATACTGACCGCACAGTATTCCATCCTGCCCTATCTATCTAGCTAGACTGGCCTCCTATGCTCATCCTAGTTTCATTCTGTGTATGTCTTTTCCCTCTCCACTCACAGTCATTACTTGTGGGGGGCTATCTATCCTTTGGGGATTTTCTCTGAGGCAAGATAGTTTTCCTGTTTCTATCTTTAGGGGTAGTTAGTTCTCAGGCTGTGACGAGGTGCCTAGGGAGTGTTAGGAGCATCCCACGGCTACTTCTAGTGTTGTGTTGAGCTTAGGGACTGCGGTCAGTACAGATACCACTTCCTTCAGAGCTCGTTCCATGTTGCTCCTAAACCACCAGATCATAACAGGGTGTACAATTCGTCTCTAGATTGTGGAGGGCTTTCTGCAGAAAATTGGGGATTGATTTGCCCTTTTCCTCTGCTTATCACCCTGAAACTAACGGTCAGACAGAGAGGAAAAATCAGTCTCTGGAGCCAATTTTAAGATATTTTTTGCGCCGATCAGCAGGAGAATTGGTAATCATTTCTTCCTCTGACTGAGTTTTCTTTTAAAAGTCGGATTAATCAGTCCATGGGGACCTCGCCGTTTTTCTTTAATTACGGGTTTCATCCTCATTTTGGTGAGTTCTCCAGGATAAGTTCTGGGTGTCCTGGGGTGGATGTCACCATTCAAGAGCTGGGGATGTCTGGAGGGAGGTTAAAAAGAACTTTGGGGTGGCTCAATATTGGCAGCAGCGGAAGACCAATAAGAGGTGCTCGTCAGGGGCCGCCTTAAAAGTGAGAGTTAATGTATGGTTATCCTCTAAGAATATTAGATTGAAGATGCCCTCGCTGAAGTTGGGTCCTAGATTCATTGGTCTGTATGAAATTCTGAAGGTGGTCAATCCAGTTGCCTTCTGATTAAAACTCCCTCGGTTTTTCCGTATTCTTAATGTGTTCCACAAGTCATTGTTGAAGGTGTTTATTCCCTCTGCTCTGTCTTCCTCACTCCCGCCTCCTCCAGTGTCTATTGAGGGAAGCTTGGAATAGGAGGTACAAAGGATCGTTGATTCCTGAATGGTCCAGAATTCCCTTCAATGTCTGGTACATTGGAAGGGGTATGGACCTGAGGAACGGTCCGGGTCCCAGCTCATTCTGTAAGGACTGATCAGTTGGTACGGGCCTACCATCGGAGGTTTGTTGGGAAACCTGGGGATCCGGTGACCCCCCTTGAAGGGGGGGTACTATCAAGATCTCCATTCTGTTCCTGTCTACTATATTACTTTGTATAGAAGCTGTCAGTCTGTTTTGGTTGTGCTGGGTCTGTGCTGTAATCATCTGTGTTCACTTTCCTTGATTAGTCCTCTACTTAAGCATGCTGGCTCCTCCATCCAGTGTCAATCGTACACTTGCTGTTAACTGTGTAAGACTGATCCGTGCTGAGTCTGTGCTGCAATCATCTGTGTTCACTTTCCTTGAGTAGTCCTCTACATAAGCCTGCTGGCTCCTCCATCCAGTGTCAATTGTACACTTGCTGCTGCCTGTATAAGACTAATCCCTCTGTGCTCTGTGCCTGACCCAGCCTGACTTTATTCCCTTCCCGAACTCAGACTCTTTGCTTGTGACCTGACTTCTCTTGTGCCTGCTCCCTGTAAACTGTCTTGTCTTTCTGGTTTTCCTGAACTCGGCTAGTAAATTGGATTTAGTCTCTGACTTCTCTTTGTTGTACTGCGCCATTTCCTGGACCTGACCTCGGATTGTTTGACCTCCTTTTACGTATTCAGTAAGTAGTGTATATTTTTTATTTCTGTTATTGTAGTCTTTCTCTCCACTTCTGGGGCTAACATTTACTATAGTGACTCGCATCACACATAGTCTTTTGGTCTACTAGAAATGTGGTCAGGAATTTCACACCTAGCTAAATGCTAGCGCAAATCAGTCCATAAACTAGCGTAAATCATTTGGTCCGCAAGTCCACAGTCCACTGTAAAAGTGGTCTGTCAGTCCACATTCTAGGGTAAATGTTGTGTTCATTGAGTCCATAGTCTTCTAGTCCACTGGAAATGTGGTCTGAAATTCCACACCTAGCATAAATGCTGTGGTCAGTCAGTCCACAGTCTAGTGTAAATGTTATGGCCATTCAGTCCATAGTCTTTTAGTCTACTGAAAATGTGGTCATGAATTCCACACCTAGCACATAATTGCTGTGTTCAGTCCTTAGACTACTGTAAATCATTGGATCAGTTAGCCCATGGACTAGTGCAAAACTTTTAGTCCGTCGGTCCACAGTCTGATGTAAATGTGGCCAGTCAGTCCACAGTCAGGTGTAAACGATGTTGTCAGTGGGTTTACTATCTAGTTTAAATGCTGTGGTCCATCAGTCCACAGTCTATTGTAAATTCTTTGCTCAGTTAGTTCACAGTCTAGTGTAAATGTTGTTGTTAGCCGATCCAAAGCCTAGAGGAAATGCTGTGGTCAGTCGGTCAACAATCTAGAGTAAATGTTGTTAGTCTGTCCACAGTCTAGTGGAAATGCTGTGGCCAGTATCTCCACAGCCTAGCGTAAATTATGAGATCAGTCTCTTGTAATCGAGGCATTGAATGTTACACCGCTGATAAGAAGCCTATTCTATGAAACATAAGAACGTTTTCTTATTTTAGAAGACAGATGATAAGGAGAAGAAATGTTCCTTACATCTCTACCGGAAATATGGTTGTGTTATACTAGGAGTTGTGTATAGAAGATATACATGTGAAAAACACAAACAATATACTCTCATGCACCAGGAAGGTGTTATTACACCCCAGCAGGCCTAGAACTTATGTCTAAACCTACAATTATCAGTAATTAATATGAATATTAATTACCTGTTAGGAGATTTTTCTAATTCTCTTCTTGAAATCCACAAGGAAAATTTCACGTTCCACCATCTCACTGGGCGTCAGTCACCTGTAAATAGTCAAAGGTGTGATAATATGTTCCTGCTACATGATATACACAAAGAAAAATATAACACACTAGGGACAAAATTACTTATATCAGGTATAAGGACTGTGGTCAGTTTATTCTGAATCCTGTAGTCAGTCATTTGTTAGTTTACGGTATATATTATGTTCAGTCATTCTCCATTATTCTATAAATTTTATTGTCAGACTACAGTATACTAGAAATGTGGTCAGGCAATGCACACCTAGCGTAAATGCTATGATCAGACAGTCCATAAACTAGTGTAAAATTTTGGTCCGCCAGTCCACAGTCCACTGTAAAAGTGGTCTATTAGTCCACATTCTAGTGTAAATGTTGTGTTCATTCAGTCCATAGTCTTCTGGTCTACTAGAAATGTGTTCAGAAATTCCAAACCTAGCATAAATACTGTGGTCACTCAGTCTTTAGACTAGTGTAAATGTTATATCCAGGCAGTGCAAACTTTACTGGAAATGTGGTCAGGCAGTCGAAATCTAGTGAAAATGACAAGGTCAGTAAGGCCTTAAACTAGTGCAAATGCTTTGGTCAGTCAGTATTCAAACTAATGTAAATGCTGTGATCATTCATCCAAAGACTAGATTAAAAGTTTTGATCTGTCAGTCCTAGGTCTACTGTAGATGTGGCCAGTCAGTCCACAGAATAGTATAAATGCTGTGGTCAGTCAGTCCACAGTCTAGTGTAAATGAAATGCTCACTCAGAGCACAGTGTCACGATCTCCATTCTGTTCCTGTCTGCTATGTTACTTTGTATAGAAGATGTTAGTCTGTTTTGGTTGTGCTGCTCTGTGCTGCTATCATCTGTGTTAACTTTCCTAGATTAGGCCTCTACTTAAGCATGCTAGCTCCTCCATCCAGTGGCGATTTCAGAGAATTAAACAAAATAACATATAAAAATTCTTATCGGCTTCCACTTATTCCCGATCAATATAATCAGCTTTCCTGGGCTAAATGGTTTGCCAAACTGGATCTCAGCGGGGCATATAGTTTGATATGGATTCGTGAGGGTGAGGAGTGGAAGACAGTATTTTTACCATCTGAAAGTTTCTTTGAAAATCTCGTTATGCCTTTTGGTCTAACAAATGCAGCTGCGGTTTTCAAAATTGTATAAATGATATCTCTTCTCTGATTATATTGGCAAATCTATTGTGGTTTATTTAGATGATATTCTAATTTTCTCAACTAACATGGATTCACATTATAAACATGTCCGTTTTGGTTCTGCAAAAGTTGAGAGATAATTGTTTGTTTGGGCAGGTACCCTGTCTCGTAGACTTGATTCTGTGTCTCCTCCAGAACCTCCTTACTCCATTCTTCCTCAGGGTATTATTGTGGCCATGGTTTCCTCTGATCTGGAACCTGAAATCCATACTGCTCAGTACTTTGCTCCTTCAAATACCCCTGAATGCAAGCTGTTTGTCCCTGTGTATCTCAGATTATGCCTTTTGCAAGAATTCCATGATTCTGTGTTGAGTGTTTATCCAGGTGTCAATGACACCCCGAAGGCAGTTGCTAGACTGTTTTGGTGGTCCGCCATGCATAAGGATATTAGAGATTTTGTGTCAGCTTGTGAAACTTGTGCACGCGCCAAAGTACAGCATTGCCGGCCAGCTAGGGAATTGGTTCGTTTGCCAATTCCGGAAAGACCATGGAATCATTTGTCCATGGATTTCTTTTCAGATTTACCGCTGTCTGGGGGTTGACTACTATTTGGGTGGCAGTAGATCGCTTCAGCAAACAAGCTCACTTCATCCCATTATCTGGGTTATCCAATGTTGAATCTCTCCAAACTGTTTATTATTCATGTGGTACAATTGCATGGGATTCTTCTAAATATTGCATTGGATAGGGGTGTACAATTCGTCTCTAGATTGTGGAGGGCTTTCTGCAGAAAATTGGGGATTGATTTGTCCTTTTCCTCTGCTTATCACCCTGAAACTAACGGTCAGACAGAGAGGACAAATCAGTCTCTGGTCGGGTTAATCAGTCCATGGGGAGCTCGCTGTTTTTCTATAATTATGGGTTTCATCCTCATTTTGGTGAGTTCTCCAGGATAAGTTCCGGGTGTCCTGGGGAGGATGTCACCATTCAAGAGCTGGGGATGTCTGGAGGGAGGTTAAAAAGAATTTTGGGGTGGCTCAGTATTGGCAGCAGCGGAAGGTCAATAAGAGGTGATCGTCAGAGGCCGCCTTCAAAGTGGGAGTTAATGTATGGTTATCCTCTAAGAATATTAGATTGAAGATGCCCTCGCTGAAGTTGGGTCCTAGATTCATTGGTCCGTATGAAATTCTGAAGGTGGTCAATCCAGTTGCCTTCTGATTAAAACTCCCTCAGTTTTTCCGTATTCCTAATGTGTTCCACAAGTCATTGTTGAAGGAGTTTATTCCCTCTGCTCTGTCTTCCTCACTCCCGCCTCCTCCAGTGTCTATTGAGGGAAGCTTGGAATAGGAGGTACAAAGGATTGTTGATTCCTGAATGGTCCAGAATTCCGTTCAATGTCTGGTACATTGGAAGGGGTATGGACCTGAGGAACGGTCCGGGTCCCAGCTCATTCTGTAAGGACTGATCAGTTGGTACGGGCCTACCATCGGAGGTTTGCTGGGAAACCTGGGGGTCCGGTGACCCCCCCTGAAGGGGGGGTACTATCAAGATCTCCATTCTGTTCCTGTCTCATATGTTACTTTGTGTAGAAGCTGTCAGTCTGTTTTGGTTGTGCTGGGTCTGTGCTGTAATCATCTGTGTTCACTTTCCTTGATTAGTCCTCTACTTAAGCATGCTGGCTCCTCCATCCAGTGTCAATCGTACACTTGCTGTTGACTTTGTAAGACTGATCCGTGCTGAGTCTGTGCTGCAATCATCTGTGTTCACTTTCCTTGAGTAGTCCTCTACTTAAGCATGCTAGCTCCTCCATCCAGTGTCAATTGTACACTTGCTGCTGCCTGTATAAGACTGATCCCTCTGTGCTCTGTGCCTGACCCAGCCTGACTTTATTCTCTTCCCAAACTTAGACTCTTTGCTTGTGACCTGACTTCCCTTGTGCCTGCTCCCTGTAAACTGTCTTGTCTTTCTGGTTTTCCTGAACTCGGCTAGTAAACTGGATTTAGTCTCTGACTTCTCTTTGTTGTACTGCGCCATTAACTGGACCTGACCTCGGATTGTTTGACCTCCTTTTACGTATTCAGTAAGTAGTGTATATTTTTTATTTCTGTTATTGTAGTCTTTCTCTCCACTTCTGGGGCTAACATTTACTATAGTGACTCGCATCACACATAGTCTTTTGGTCTACTGGAAATGTGGTCAGGAATTTCACACCTAGCTAAATGCTAGGGCAAATCAGTCCATAAACTAGCATAAATCATTTGGTCCGCAAGTCCGTAGTCCACTGTAAAATGGTCTGTCAGTCCACATTCTAGTGTAAATGTTGTCTTCATTGAGTCCATAGCCTTCTAGTCCACTGAAAATGTGGTCAGAAATTCCACACCTAGCATAAATTCTGTGGTCAATCAGTCCACAGTCTACTGTAAATGTTATGGCCATTCAGTCCATAGCCTGTTAGTCTACTGGAAATGTGGTCATGAATTCCACACCAAGCATAATTGCTGTGCTCAGTGAGTTCTTAGACTACTGTAAATGCTTGGATCAGTTAGCCCATGGACTAGTGCAAAACTTTTTGTCCGTCGTTCCACAGTCTGATGTAAATTTGGGCAGTCAGTCCACAGTCAGGTGTGAACGATGTCGTCAGCAGTGGGTCTATCTAGTTCAAATGCTGTGGTCCATCAGTCCACAGTCTAGTGTAAATTCTTTGTTCAGTTAGTTCACAGTCTAGTGTAAATGTTGTTGTTAGCCGATCAAAAGCCTAGAGGAAATGCTGTGGTCAGTCGGTCAACAGTCTAGAGTACCGTATTTTTCAGACTATAAGACGCACCGGACCATAAGACGCACCGCAAATTTGGGGTGAAAATTGAAGAAAAAAAGATTTTTTATAAGAAGGGGGTCCGTCTTTTGTCCGAATTTACAGTATCTTACCTGAGGGCTGGCGGTGGCAGATCAGGGTCACAGGAGGCATGGTGTCGGCAGAGGTGCAGTGATGCGGTGGGCGATATGGCGTGCACCTGAGCAGGGTCTCTTACTGTTTAGGTGGGCAACGCCACGGCCTTGTGTCCATGGGGGGTTTGCAGCAGTGCTGTGGCAGCGGCAGAGGTGCAGGGATGATGAGGCGCAGTGAGCGGTATGGCTTGAGCAGGGTCCCTTCCAAAGGTGAGGTGACGCAGCGGCCCGGTATCTAAGGTAAGCAGCAGAGCTGGGTGAATCATGGCTTTATCGGTGGTGGCGGCCATCTTCCTGAGGCCGCATGTGCACACATGAAGTGCTCTGCTTCCCGGGGCTTCAGGAAGATGGCCGCGGGAGGCCACGCGTGCGCACATGGAGATCGCGGTGGCCATTTTCCTGAAGCCGAGTTCACAGATTTAGATCTCGGCTTCAGGAAAATGGCCGCCGCGATCTCCATCTGCGCATGCGCAGCCTCCCGCGGCCATTTTCCTAAAGCCCCGGGAAGCAGAGCGCTCCATCTGCGCACACGCGGCCTCAGGATGATGGCCGCCGCCACCATTAAAGCCATGATTCACCCGGCTCAGCTGCTTACCGGGCCGCTGCGTCACCTCACCTGTGGAAGGGACCCCGCTCACACCATATCGCTCACTGTGCCTCATCATCTCCGCACCTCTGCCACCGCCACACCACTGCTGGTAAGCCTGCATTCCAACTATAAGGCGCAAACCCCATTTTCCCCCCTTTTTTGAGGGGGAAAAAGTGCGTCTTGTAGTCCGAAAAATACGGTAAATGTTGTTAGTCTGTCCACAGTCTAGTGGAAATGCTGTGGTCAGTATCTCCACAGCCTAGCGTAAATGATGAGATCAGTCTCTTGTAATCAAGGCATTGAATGTTACACCGCTGATAAGAAGCCTATTCTATGAAACATAAGAACGTTTTCTTATTTTAGAAGACAGATGATAAGGAGAAGAAATGTTCCTTACATCTCTACCTGAAATATGGTTGTATTATACTAGGAGTTGTGTATAGAAGATATACATGTGAAAAACACAAACAATATACTCTCATATACCAGGAAGGTGTTATTACACCCCAGCAGGCCTAGAACTTATGTCTAAACCTACAATTATCAGTAATTAATATGAATATTAATTACCTGTTAGAAGATTTTTCTAATTCTCTTCTTGAAATCTAGAAGGAAAAATTTCACGTTCCACCATCTCACTCATCTCACTCCGTAAAAATCGGAGAGGAGGAGGGGTTTGTCTCTATGTAAAGTCTTGTCTAAAATCCACTTTAAGGGAGGATATTAGCGAAGGGAATGAGGATGTCGAGTCCATATGGGTTGAAATTCATGGAGGGAAAAATGGTAACAAAATTCTCATTGGGGTCTGTTACAAACCCCCAAATATAACAGAAAGCATGGAAAGTCTACTTCTAAAGCAGATAGATGAAGCTGCAACCCATAATGAGGTCCTGGTTATGGGGGACTTTAACTACCCGGATATTAACTGGGAAACAGAAACCTGTGAAACCCATAAAGGCAACAGGTTTCTGCTAATAACCAAGAAAAATTATCTTTCACAATTGGTGCAGAATCCAACCAGAGGAGCAGCACTTTTAGACCTAATACTATCTAATAGACCTGACAGAATAACAAATCTGCAGGTGGTTGGGCATTTAGGAAATAGTGACCACAATATTGTGCAGTTTCACCTGTCTTTCACTAGGGGGACTTGTCAGGGAGTCACAAAAACATTGAACTTTAGGAAGGCAAAGTTTGAACAGCTTAGAGATGCCCTTAATCTGGTAGACTGGGACAATATCCTCAGAAATGAGAATACAGATAATAAATGGGAAATGATAAGAACATCCTAAATAGGCAGTGTAAGCGGTTTATACCATGTGGGAATAAAAGGACTAGAAATAGGAAAAACCCAATGTGGCTAAACAAAGAAGTAAGACAGGCAATTAACAGTAAAAAGAAAGCATTTGCACTACTAAAGCAGGATGGCACCATTGAAGCTCTAAAAAACTATAGGGAGAAAAATACTTTATCTAAAAAACTAATTAAAGCTGCCAAAAAGGAAACAGAGAAGCACATTGCTAAGGAGAGTAAAACTAATCCCAAACTGTTCTTCAACTATATCAATAGTAAAAGAATAAAAACTGAAAATGTAGGCCCCTTAAAAAATAGTGAGGAAAGAATGGTTGTAGATGACGAGGAAAAAGCTAACATATTAAACACCTTCTTCTCCACGGTATTCACGGTGGAAAATGAAATGCTAGGTGAAATCCCAAGAAACAATGAAAACCCTATATTAAGGGTCACCAATCTAACCCAAGAAGAGGTGCGAAACCGGCTAAATAAGATTAAAATAGATAAATCTCCGGGTCCGGATGGCATACACCCACGAGTACTAAGAGAACTAAGTAATGTAATAGATAAACCATTATTTCTTATTTTTAGTGACTCTATAGCGACAGGGTCTGTTCCGCAGGACTGGCGCATAGCAAATGTGGTGCCAATATTCAAAAAGGGCTCTAAAAGTGAACCTGGAAATTATAGGCCAGTAAGTCTAACCTCTATTGTTGGTAAAATATATGAAGGGTTTCTGAGGGATGTTATTCTGGATTATCTCAATGAGAATAACTGTTTAACTCCATATCAGCATGGGTTTATGAGAAATCGCTCCTGTCAAACCAATCTAATCAGTTTTTATGAAGAGGTAAGCTATAGACTGGACCACGGTGAGTCATTGGACGTGGTATATCTCGATTTTTCCAAAGCGTTTGATACCGTGCCGCACAAGAGGTTGGTACACAAAATGAGAATGCTTGGTCTGGGGGAAAATGTGTGTAAATGGGTTAGTAACTGGCTTAGTGATAGAAAGCAGAGGGTGGTTATAAATGGTATAGTCTCTAACTGGGTCGCTGTGACCAGTGGGGTACCGCAGGGGTCAGTATTGGGACCTGTTCTCTTCAACATATTCATTAATGATCTGGTAGAAGGTTTACACAGTAAAATATCGATATTTGCAGATGATACAAAACTATGTAAAGCAGTTAATACAAGAGAAGATAGTATTCTGCTACAGATGGATCTGGATAAGTTGGAAACTTGGGCTGAAAGGTGGCAGATGAGGTTTAACCATGATAAATGTAAGGTTATACACATGGGAAGAGGGAATCAATATCACCATTACACACTGAACGGGAAACCACTGGGTAAATCTGACAGGGAGAAGGACTTGGGGATCCTAGTTAATGATAAACTTACCTGGAGCAGCCAGTGCCAGGCAGCAGCTGCCAAGGCAAACAGGATCATGGGGTGCATTAAAAGAGGTCTGGATACACATGATGAGAGCATTATACTGCCTCTGTACAAATCCCTAGTTAGACCGCACATGGAGTACTGTGTCCAGTTTTGGGCACCGGTGCTCAGGAAGGATATAATGGAACTAGAGAGAGTACAAAGGAGGGCAACAAAATTAATAAAGGGGATGGGAGAACTACAATACCCAGATAGATTAGCGAAATTAGGATTATTTAGTCTAGAAAAAAGACGACTGAGGGGCGATCTAATAACCATGTATAAGTATATAAGGGGACAATACAAATATCTCGCTGAGGATCTGTTTATACCAAGGAAGGTGACGGGCACAAGGGGGCATTCTTTGCGTCTGGAGGAGAGAAGGTTTTTCCACCAACATAGAAGAGGATTCTTTACTGTTAGGGCAGTGAGAATCTGGAATTGCTTGCCTGAGGAGGTGGTGATGGCGAACTCAGTCGAGGGGTTCAAGAGAGGCCTGGATGTCTTCCTGGAGCAGAACAATATTGTATCATACAATTATTAGGTTCTGTAGAAGGACGTAGATCTGGGTATTTATTATGATGGAATATAGGCTGAACTGGATGGACAAATGTCTTTTTTCGGCCTTACTAACTATGTTACTATGTTACTATGTATGTTACTGGGCGTCAGTCACCTGTAAATAGTCAAAGGTGTGATAATATGTTCCTGCTACATGCTATACACAAAGAAAAATATAACACACTAGGGACAAAATTACTTATTTCAGGTATAAGGACTGTGTTCAGTTTATTCTGAATCCTGTAGTCAGTCATTTGATAGTAGATTTCTGGTCTACTTGAAATGTGGTGAGGTATTCATCCGTTAGATTGAATTTAAACTCATGAATCTGAAAAAGGAATCAGTTTCCCCTGTTTTATAACATCAATCAAATAGGCAATCCCTTTATTTCTCCAGGTTTTAAATTCTCCCAAGTTCATTAACTCCAGTGAAAGGGAATGATGCTATATCGGAGTAAAGGGTATGATACCCTTTGCTCTAGTAATCTTTCTTAGCCACATGCAGCATGTACAGTTCACACCAAAGGACATATTGGTTGCAATTTCAGCTCATTCATGTTGGGAACATTAGATTCCAACATTGATAAAACACATGTGTATTTTTCTTAGCATATTAGTCTCCAAAGCTCTAACTTCATAAACATCCAAGTTTACAATTCTGACGTTGACATGCCAAGTACAACTTTATATTGGAAGACCTCAACCATCATGAAACGTCACAAAAGTTAATTACTCCTGCCTAAGCCGATTATGTTTCCTGCCTCATATCACATAATATTATGCCAATATAAAGCTTGTCCCATTCTGCAAAAATTATGCCCACATACAGGGAAAATAATTCCTTGATACACTTTTTTCTCATTGATCGTGTTTTTGTTCTGCTAAATGTTATTTATGTTATTATCATGAAGGCTAATATGTAACAGACAAATGTCCCCCCTTATCTTATCTGCTACTGAAACCCCAGTCTTGTAGTTAGGGATTACATATAAGAAATATGGCAAATGACCCCCACTTCCATCTTGCTGCATGCAGTATAAGGGTATGTGCACACGATGCAGATTTAGTGCAGAACTGCAGCAGATTTTTCTGCAGCAGAAACGCTGCAGAACTGCACTGTGATCACAGTACAATGTAAATCAATGTGAAAAAAAAAGCTGTGCACATGGTGCAGAAAAATCTGCGCAGAAACGCTGCAGATTTCAAAGAAGTGCATGTCACTTCTTTTGTGCAGTTCTGCAGCGTTTCTGCACCCCTCCATAATAGAAATCTGCAGGTGCGTTTTTGATGCGTTTTTTATGCGTTTTTGATGCGTTTTTTATGCGTTTTTGATGCGCTTTTTATGCGTTTTTAGTGCAGATTTGTGCACAAAAAACGCATAAAAAACGCACCTGCAGATTCTGCCAGGAGATGCAGATTTAGTGCAGAACTGCAGCAGATTTTTCTGCACCAAATCTGCATCGTGTGCACACAGCCTAATAATAGGAAGCTTTTACAGAACATGGAGACCTGAACAAAAATCTTTTCTGCTCAATACTTAGGATTTCCTTACCTCTCCTGTGTTCTCTAGTCCTCGTTCTCCCCTGCTGTTTGTGTGCACCCCTGTGATGACAACGGCCTGACTTGTAACCCCACAGCACCGAATTCTAACATTATGATATTAAGCCTCTATGACATCATAAAAGAAGAGAAGGAAAGGAACCTGGGGACGATGTTGTCCTGTGGACGCATACAGCCTGCTGCTTCCTTACCAGCAATTTACAAATGTTCATCTCTAAATTTCAGTTTGCAGTAGAGTAACATGTATCTGTTTTAAAAGCACATTTTTATCAAATAAAAAAAGGTTTATCAATTTTTAAAAATGTTTAAAAAAGCTAAATTTGCTCCCTTCTTCGTAAGGTGTGGCAGTATTTTTTGCAGAAATATCGCTCATCAAAGCAAACAATCAGATTTCAGCTTTAATGTTATTGTCACTGGTAAAATATGTGACTGGTTGTAATAGGGCCTTGTGTAACCACCATAATTCCAGGAAGAGCAGGAGGTGTTAGAGGAGCTGAAACACACAGAATAAAGCCATGTATGACACATGTCTACCACAAATAGACCGCTCTGCAGACTGATTCATTCTCTATGTGACCGAATACAGCGATATCTGAGGCAGTTCAATAGAGAATGAATGGAGCAGAGGTTTATATGCTGCACCTCCAACCTGCTTTCTTGAGATCAGTGAGGGTCCTCGGGGTTGGATCTCCACCAATCAGAAAGTCATCACCTATCCTATGCTAGAAAATTAATGATGATATTTGGATGCAATCCGATCCAAGGTCCTTTTGTATTTGGGGATATAAGTCCTTAATTACATTAGTTTAACTTGTTGTCCTATAGTTAGTATGTATTCTGATAATTCTAATTAATTATAGTAATTACCTGTCCAGTGTCACCTCTTCCACATCTTCATGCTTCACTGTAATTGTACCAACTGCACAAGTGAATGGAAAATGGAGCTGAAAGTTCTAAGTGATTGTGACATCAACTATCTATGACATCATCAGTGATGACAAGCATAGGATGTGGAAAGGACATTGGATGATTACATAAAGTGTCACAATGGTGGAGGTTGCACAATAAATTATAAGGGCTGATATTTAAGGAGTTAATAAAAACCCACCTGGTCACCCCCCAATAATAATAACGCTATACTACACACAGCTTCTTAATTATAAGTCTATCTGATCATAGCTTTATTGAATGATGATTGATTCAACATGGTGAATATAAGAATTATTAAAAAGAAAAGTATAAACTACCCTGTAGTCAGAGTTCTTGGCAATGATGGCTTCATCATGAAATGCCAAAATCTGAAAAATCCCGTGTACATTTCTACTTATGCTGACCAGTTGTCCAGATACATTCAATATTATTTTCCACCACTACCCGATAAAACCACCAACCAGCTTCAGTGGTATACAATGGCTGCGTACATAGCCCCAAAACATCACCCATCATCTATCCAACCTTAACTGGTCAACTTAGTAAGTGGAACATTATGTAATGGATAAAATACATGCAATGCACAATGCAATACATACATACAATGTAATGAAGCAGCTTCCTCTACCTGAGTTACATTCCGCAAAACCTAGTACCAATTTTCAAATAAAAAATGAATATATATATATGTACCGTGTATACTCGAGTATAAGCCGACCCGAGTATAAGCCGACCCCCCTAATTTTGCCACAAAAAACTGGGAAAACTTATTGACTCGAGTATAAGCCTAGGGTGGAAATGCAGCATTTACCGGTGAATTTCAATAATAATAATAGATCATTATTTCCCCATAGCTGTGCCATATAGTGCTCTGCATTTCCCCATAGCTGTGCCATGTAGTGCTCTGCACCGTTCATTATTTCCCCATAGCTGTGCCATATAGTGCTCTGCACTGTTCATTATTGCCCCATATAGTGCTCTGCACTGTTCATTATTTCCCCATATCTGTGCTCCATATAGTGCTCTGCACCGTTCATTATTGCCCTATAGCTGTGCCCCATATAGTGCTCTGCGCCGTTCATTATTGCCCTATAGCTGTGCCCCATATAGTGCTCTGCGCCGTTCATTATTGCCCTATAGCTGTGCCCCATATAGTGCTCTGCACCATTCATTATTGCCCTATAGCTGTGCCCCATATAGTGCTCTGCACCGTTCATTATTGCCCTATAGCTGTGCCCCATATAGTGCTGTGCCCCATATAGTGCTCTGCACCGTTCATTATTGCCCTATAGCTGTGCCCCATATAGTGCTGTGCCCCATATAGTGCTCTGCACCGTTCATTATTGCCCTATAGCTGTGCCCCATATAGTGCTCTGCACTGTTCATATTGTCCCATATCTGTGCCCCATATAGTGCTCTGCACCGTTCATTATTGCCCTATAGCTGTGCCCCATATAGTGCTCTGCACCGTTCATTATTGCCCTATAGCTGTGCCCCATATAGTGCTCTGCACCGTTCATTATTGCCCTATAGCTGTGCCCCATATAGTGTTCTGCATCGTTCATTATTGCCCTATAGCTGTGCCCCATATAGTGCTCTGCACCGTTCATATTTCCCCATAGAAAGCTGTGCCATTGTCGCTGCTGCTGCTGCAGTAAAAAAAAAAAAAAAACACTGTAAGACTCATGCTGGTGTGGTAGATGGAGGCAGGTATATCTCGCCCAGGTGTTTGTCCTATGTGAATTAGGCCACTCAGTATCTTCAGGGTGCTAATGGGTTAATGATTGCAGGAATAAAAGATGACCAGCTGGGTGTTTCCAGTCTCTGCCTGGGGCACACAGATTGCCTGCCTGTGTGAGACAAACGTGAGTGAAGAGCTCTGCTCAAGATCTGTATGATGTTAGCTGGGTGGGAGAAGCCCCCCCAGTTGTTGAGATAGCAACGTATTTGTTTAGTTAGTGCCGGACAGGCTAGGGTTTATTTTTATGTTTTGTTTTTTGTGTTGCTTTCATGTTAATAAATCTGACCTGAGGTCAGCCTGCTCAGAAACCTGCTGTACGCCTCAGATTCAATGCACAAACCACGTGTCCTTTGACCCCAGCAAAGGCGATCCCAGAGTGTTTTGTCACATTGTGGTGGAGAACGCGGGCATACCGTGGCACAGGCGACAGCATGGAAGACGTGGTGAAAGCCTTAGTAAAGTCCACTGCCGTACAGCAGCAGGCCACTGCCGCACAGCACGAAGCTAATCGCTTGATGGCCGCACAGCTGAAGGAGTTACTGGACATGACGGTTGCAGACCGCCAACTTCTCCAACAGGTGGCGCAGCGCCTGGTGAGCATGCCTGACGCTGACCCAGAAGCAGAGTCCAGAAGGATCCATGTGAGTCGATACTGGCAAAAGCTGACTGCAGAAGATGACGTCGAGGCATATCTGACAACGTTTGAGCGGACGGCATTGAGAGAGAAGTGGCCGAAGGCACGATGGGCTGATTTGATTGCCCCGTTTCTCTCCGGCGAGGCCCAAAAAGCTTACCATGATTTGGACCCGGAGGTCGCTCAGGACTTTGAGAAGCTGAAAGCTGAGATCCTGGCCCGGCTGGGTGTGACGACGGCTGTCTGTGCACAGAGGGTACATCAGTGGACATACCAGCAGGATAAACCAGCGCGGTCTCAGATGTTCGACCTGATCTACTTGACAAAGAAATGGCTGCAACCTGAGGTACTGACAATACCCGAAATAATCCAGCGGGTTGTCCTGGACAAGTACCTGAGAGTACTAACCCCAGCGCTGAAAAGGTGGGTAAGCCAAGGAAATCCCACGACAGCGGATCAACTTGTGGAGTTGGTCGAGCGTTATTCCGTGGCAGAAGGACTTCCCGACGACACCGCCAACCCCCGGTCTGTGCCTCCTCCTCGTGGAACCGGTAAGACTGTTCCAGGGACCACGGGTGAAGGAAAATCGCTTAAAACTGTGGGGGAGGAGTCCGGGACTGCTCGCACTCAGAGACCAAGAGTATTGGAAGGTGGTCTCAGTAGGGGACCTGTTAGGTGTTTCCGCTGCCATGAGAAGGGTCATGTTTCTGCGAACTGTCCTGTTACTGCTGAACCCATGCAGTGCGACGTTATAGACTCTAGAAAACGCATGTCTTTGGTTACACAGCTAGTGAGTGTGAATGCGGGTCAAAATGATACAGTGAAACACCTGTGTGAATTATCTGTTGATGGGAAAAATGTTGTGGCATTACTAGACTCTGGAAGTGTGGTGACTCTGGTGAAAGCTAGTCTGGTGGCACTTCCGTCTGGTCCGTCTGACAAGTTTTCTGTGACGTGTGTGCATGGTGACACCCGCTCGTACTTAACAGCGGTCATATGGATTTCTACTCCCTATGGGTCAGTGCAGCACAAAGTGGGACTCGTTCCCGCATTGTTACATGATGTAATCGTGGGCAGGGATTTTCCCTATTTCTGGCAGTTGTGGGAGAATCAGTTGCTCCTTCACGGTAGCTGTACCCGTGAATCTTCTCCCATGCCATCTGGAGGTCCCGAGTCCCTAGAGGAGACCCCACAGGAAGATGTTGCTGGGGAGGTTAGTGAATCTAACCTTCAGTACCCCTTCTCCGTCATGGCGGGGGAAACAGAGGAAACTGAGGAACCTCAGCGAGAGGCGGAGGCAGACAGCCATCCGGCACCCTGCCTGCCAGATTTGGGAGTCCAGGTGGATGACTTCCACAGCGAGCAAATGAAAGATCCTACCTTGACTCCGGCTAGGAAAAATGATAGATGGGGTACCCGTAGAACCTGACACTAGGCTAGCGTACCCGTATATGGTTCTTGAAAATGATTTGCTCTACCAGGTAGAAAAAAAAGGGGAAGACACAGTGCAACGGTTAGTGGTACCCAAACCTTATCGGCGGAAGGTACTGGATTTGGCCCACGGTCATATAATGGGGGGGACATCTGGGGGTACAGAAAACCACAGAAAGGATATTGCATTGTTTTGTGTGGCCTGGAATACATTGTGATGTGCGTAACTATTGTGAGTCCTGTCCAGAGTGCCAAATCGCGGCCCCTAAATCTCAGTTCCGTAGCCCTTTGGTACCCCTTCCTATCATCGGGGTCCCTTTTGAGAGAATTGGGATGGATTTGGTTGGGCCCCTTCCCCGATCCGCACGTGGGCACCAACATATCCTCGTCATCGTGGACTATGCCACTCGTTACCCGGAAGCCGTCCCTTTGCGTAACACAGCTACCAAGACGATCGCCAAGGAATTGGTACAAGTGTTTAGTCGGGTGGGAATTCCAAAACAGATACTCACCGACCAGGGGACTCCCTTTATGTCGAGGGTAATGAAGGAGCTCTGCAGGCTCTTACAAATAGACCCGTTGCGTACGTCTGTCTATCACCCTCAAACAGATGGCCTGGTTGAGCGCTTCAACAAAACCTTAAAACAGATGCTCCGGAAGGCGATAGACAAAGATGGGAAGAACTGGGATTACTTGTTACCCTATTTGCTGTTTGCCATTAGGGAAGTTCCCCAGTCTTCCACAGGATTTTCGCCTTTCGAACTGTTGTACGCCCGTCGTCCCCGGGGACTGCTGGACGTCGCAAAAGAAACCTGGGAAGGTCAAGTCACTCCCTTTAAAACGGTGATCGACCATGTAACACAAATGCAGGATCGTATTGCCGCTGTCATGCCCATTGTTAGGGACCATATGTTACAGGCCCAGGGAGCCCAGAGGCAAAGTTATGATAGAGGCGCTAAGGTCCGTACATTTGCACCCGGCGATAGGGTGTTGGTCCTAATCCCTACGGTGGATAGTAAATTCCTGGCGAAATGGCAGGGCCCGTTTGAGGTCCGAGAAAGAGTTGGTGAAGTGAACTATAAAGTGTACCAGCCGGGTAAGAGAAAACCGGAACAGATTTATCATGTGAATCTGATAAAATCCTGGAAAGACCGCTCTGCCCTAACGGCGGATCTGCCCCGTCCGGTTTGTTCACCTACTGTACCAGAGGTGCAGGTTGCTGAGACTCTCTCAGAACGACAAAAATCTGAGGTTAAGCAATTTTTGTCACAGAACCGACAGTTCTTCTCCGAAAAACCTGGCCGGACGAAGTTGGTGAAACGAGATTGTCACAGAGCCTGGCGTCACTGTTCATGTGAAGCCCTACCGGATTCCGGAAGCCCGCCGTGAAGCCGTCTCCCGGGAAGTGATGGCAATGTTGGACTTAGGAGTCATTGAGGAGTCACACAGCGCCTGGTCCAGTCCAATTGTGTTGATACCTAAACCGGATGGCTCCATCCGGTTTTGTAATGACTTTAGGAAACTGAATGCAGTTTCTAAATTTGATGCGTACCCTATGCCCCGGGTCGATGAGTTGATCGACCGGCTTGGTAAAGCCCAATACATTACGACCCTGGATTTAACAAAGGGGTACTGGCAGATTCCTCTGGCCGAGGCGGCCAGAGAGAAGACGGCATTTGCTACACCGGAAGGTCTGTTCCAGTATGTCTATATGCCGTTTGGACTTCACGGAGCTCCCGCAACGTTCCAGAGATTGATGGATCGAGTCTTGAGGCCTCACAGACAGTACGCTTCTGCCTACCTGGATGACATCGTAATTTACAGCATGGACTGGGAAACTCATCTACAGAAGGTACAAGCCGTGATTGATGACCTGCGAGATGCAGGTTTAACGGCAAACCCCAAGAAATGCCACATCGGGCTTGAAGAAGCCCGATACTTGGGCTACGTGATTGGCCGAGGAGTGGTTAAACCCCAGATCGACAAAATACAGGCAATTCAGGGCTGGCCACAACCAGTGAACAAGAAACAAGTGCAGGCTTTCCTGGGGATTGCCGGCTATTATCGCCGGTTCATACCCAATTTTGCAGCCATGGCTACTCCCTTGACGGATCTTACCAAGGGGAAGGGTTCCGTCATGGTAAAATGGACCTCAGCTGCTGAAGAGGCCTTCCACAGCCTGAAACGGGCTTTGTGCTCTCAGCCCGTACTAGTGACTCCTGATTTCAGCAGCGAGTTTGTGGTACAAACTGATGCCTCTGATACTGGTGTCGGAGCTGTACTTTCCCAGGTGAGGGACGGAGTCGAACACCCGGTCCTCTATCTCAGTCGGAAACTGAATGTACATGAGCAGAGGTAGGCGGTGGTTGAAAAAGAGTGCCTAGCCATTAAATGGGCTCTCGACTCCCTCAAGTATTACTTGGCTGGTAGGAAGTTTAGGCTGGTCACAGACAATGCCCCTCTCAAGTGGATGCACCTCCACAAGGACCGTAATAGTCGGGTAACCCGGTGGTTCCTTGCCCTGCAGGCTTACTCTTTTACGGTGGAGCACCGACCTGGGGTGCAGATGGGGAACGCCGATGCCCTATCCCGAGTGCACTGTTTCAAAAGTGTTCTTGCTCGACCGGAGTGGTCTGAGCAAGGGGGGGGGATATGTAAGACTCATGCTGGTGTGGTAGATGGAGGCAGGTATATCTCGCCCAGGTGTTTGTCCTATGTGAATTAGGCCACTCAGTATCTTCAGGGTGCTAATGGGTTAATGATTGCAGGAATAAAAGATGACCAGCTGGGTGTTTCCAGTCTCTGCCTGGGGCACACAGATTGCCTGCCTGTGTGAGACAAACGTGAGTGAAGAGCTCTGCTCAAGATCTGTATGATGTTAGCTGGGTGGGAGAAGCCCCCCCAGTTGTTGAGATAGCAACGTATTTGTTTAGTTAGTGCCGGACAGGCTAGGGTTTATTTTTATGTTTTGTTTTTTGTGTTGCTTTCATGTTAATAAATCTGACCTGAGGTCAGCCTGCTCAGAAACCTGCTGTACGCCTCAGATTCAATGCACAAACCACGTGTCCTTTGACCCCAGCAAAGGCGATCCCAGAGTGTTTTGTCACAACACATACTCACCTCTCTTGGTTGCAGCTCCCAGCGTCCGGTCCCGGTGTCTCGTCCCGGCGTCTCTGCACTGACTGATCAGGCAGAGGGCGCCGCGCACACTATATGCGTCATCGCGCCCTCTGACCTGAACAGTCAGAGCGCAGAGACGCCGGGAAGATGGAGCGGCGCCCGGCGGCTGGAACGCGGACAGGTGACTATGCGATACTTACCTGGTCCTGGCGTCCGGCTCCTTCTCCCGGACAGCTGTCTTCGGTGCCGCAGCTTCTTCCTCTATCAGCAGTCACCGTTACCGCTGATTAGAGAAATGAATAGGCGGCTCTACACCTATGGGAGGTGGAGCCGCTTATTCATTTCTCTAATGAGCGGTCCCACGTGACCGCTGATAGAGGAAGAACTGCAGCACCGAAGACCGTGGGACGGCAGGGGGAGCGTCAGGACCGCTGGAAGCTGGTAAGTATGCCTCAGCGCCCTCTCCCCCTCACCCGCCGACCCTGCCACCCACCTTGACTCGAGTATAAGCCGAGAGGGGCACTTTCAGCCCAAAAATTTGGGCTGAAAATCTCGGCTTATACTCGAGTATATACGGTATATTTGCCAAGCCTCTGTCAATCAGTTCAGAGGGCAGCCAACACATGTATATAGGTGTGTTCATTTGGAATGACATCACAGGATGTTTAAAAAATAACAGAAATAAAAACCACAAGTGAAAACATGAGAAAAAATACATATAGTGATATACTGTCAATAATATTGAACACATCTGCATCATTTTGCAAATGAACCAAAACAATTGTTTGTTTAAACATGGGACCGATGTGCACAGATGATCATACTTAGTGTTATGTATATAATATTTTTTTTTTCCAAGGAATAAGGGCAAGTTGGACACACTTTCTTTTCCACTGTTCCACTAGGAACTGTAACATCATCCGCAAAACACATATTTTATTTTTCACTACTACCCGACCCATACGCTGCATTGTCCACATATCCAGACCTTCATTTCCGCTAAGTAAATATCATTAACCTCTTCCTGACCAATCCTTTCATGCGCACTCTATGCCTATTCTGTGTCTGCTACCATGCTCATAAAAAAAAAAGACGATCTTGAGGCTTCACAATTTTACTTGGAAGCCAGTAATCTGGATGCAGATGTTTGTGAGCTGGTGTTGGACTTGTTGCGATTCATACTCACACACAAAAAAATCTGTCAATTCACTTTTACATGTATCTTCTGCACATCTGGGCTCCAAAATCAATGCTATTCCTACTGGCCAATTTCTTTGGGCTCAGAGAATTTGCTCTTCAGATGCTTTGTTTGAGGGACAGGCCAGAGACTTTGGCAGAGATTCAGGGATCGGGGATACAGCAACAGGAGTATTAAAAAAGCCTATTTAAGAGCTAAAAAAAACATCAAGAGTGGATCTCTTTGTCCCACAAAGAAGCAAATATAAAGAAAAAAATGATGGTACATGCTTTATCTCCACATACAATCAGCAGTGGGAAATGATGCAAACCACTCTCAAAAAAACATTTTAATGACGGCACGCAGAGGCAGAAATTTGAAAGACACTTTGGTGTCTAGTCATTATGTTTCAAAATCTCCCTCCTTTTTTTAGAGTAAGGGGAAAAGGAAAGGATTCTTTCCATGTGGCAACTGCCTGGCTTGTAAAAATCATAAAAGATCCACGCACTTCGTGTCATCGGACGGCCTCAAGACCTTTGATATTAGGGATTATATCACATGTACTACCACTAGTGTTGAGCATTCCGATACTGCAAGTATCGGGTATCGGCCGATATTTGCTGTATCGGAATTCCGATACCGAGTTCCGATATTTTTGTGATATCGGAATCGGCGTGTGCGGTGCGTATGGTTCCAAGGGTCTGGAGGAGAGGAGACTCTCCTTCAGACCCTGGGATCCATAATAATGTAAAAAATAAAGACTAAAAATAAAAAATATGGATATACTCCCCCCTCCGACGAACCCTGGCTGTCACTGCTGCAAGCGTCCGCCTCCGTTCCTGAGAATGCAGAGAGTGAAGGACCTTCGATGATGTCGTGGTCACGTGAGCGGTCACCTGACCGCGACGTCATTGAAGGTCCTTCACTCTCTGCATTTTCAGGAACGGAGGCGGACGCTTGCTGCGGTGACAGCCAGGGTCCTTCGGAGGGGTGAGTATATCTATATTTTTTATTCTTTATTTTTTACATTAATATGGATCCCAGGGCCTGAAGGAGAGTTTCCTCTCCTTCAGACCCTGGGAACCATCCAGGATACATTCCGATATTTGTGTCCCATTGACTTGCATTGGTATCGGTATCGGCGATATCTGATATTTTTTGGATATCGGCCGATACCATCCAATACCGATACTTTCAAATATCGGAAGGTATCGCTCAACACTAACTACCACACATGTAGTGTATTATGTGTAGGGATTTCACTCACTCAGCTGCGACGGCTGACACTCAGGAGACGTGTTCCTTTAAAGTTCACTGGGTTTATTGCTTCATAAACCATGTGGCAAACAACAGAAAACAAATAGCCTTTGGTTCAGGTAAAGAAAAACAAGTATCCAGTTCATCCGGCTCAGTCCTGAAGCCGTAACACACTCAGGAGGGTTTCACCTCCACACATACCTACCTGTGTTAAGCATTAGGCTTTCTTTTATATGTCTAACCACACCCAGAACCCATCACATGACCAGACATGTGGTTGTGACATCACCACAGGTCCTGAAACACATATAGGTAGCCATGGTTACATCACAGCAACAAGCCATCTATAAGACACATATCTCCCATCAATTAGACATCCTTTAGCCACGCTACATACCTCCCCCCTCTGCCTAAAGCCGTGGGGCTTGGCACATTCTCCCACTAGACAAGGGATTCTTGACAGGGCATCAGCATTACCGTGCAGCTTTCCGGCCCTATGTTCCACATGGAAACAGAAGTCCTGCAGGGCTAAGAACCAACGGGTGACCCTAGCATTTCTACCCTTCGTTTCCCTCATCCACCTAAGTGGGGCATGGTCGGATATCAGTCTAAATTTACGTCCCAGCAAATAGTACTGTAATGTGTCGACTGCCCATTTTATGGCCAAGCACTCCTTTTCAACGACTGAGTAGTTCTTTTCAGACGAGGACAGCTTCCTACTCAGATAGAGAACAGGATGCTCCTCTCCATGTAGTTCTTGGGAAAGGACTGCTCCCACCCCAACATCTGAGGCATCTGTCTGAAGAATAAACTCTTTCTTGAAGTTTGGGGCCATCAGAACGGGTTGCTTACATAAAGCCTCTTTCATTTCTTGGAAGGCTGAATCTGTTTCTTCGGACCACTTAACCATTACTGATTTTGTCCCTTTTAGCAGGTCAGTCAGAGGCGCCGCCATTGTGGCGAAGTTTGGGATGAACCTCCTGTAATATCCCACGATTCCCAGGAAGGCTTTAACTTGCTTCTTGGAAACTGGTTTTGGCCATGTTTGAATTGCCTCCACTTTACTGATTTGGGGTTTTATTTCTCCATGACCCACTATGTATCCAAGGTACTTAGCTTCTTCTTTACCCAATGCACACTTCTTCGGGTTTATTGTAAATCCGGCCTCTCTTATAGCATCAAACACCGCTTGGACTTTCTCCAGATGACTCTCCCAGTCCGGGCTAAAGATGACGATATCATCTAGGTACGCAGCAGCGTATGCCTTGTGGGGTGCAAGGACTCTATCCATAGCCCTTTGGAAGGTGGCCGGAGCTCCCTGTAGGCCAAATGGCATCCGGACATACTGGAAGCATCCATCTGGTGTAGAAAACGCCGTCTTCTCCTTGGCTTCCTGTGCCATGGGGATCTGCCAATACCCCTTCGTCAAATCCAAGGTGGTTTTATATCTGGCGTGCCCAAGCCTTTCGATGAGCTCATCAACTCGGGGCATGGGATATGCGTCGAACTTGGAGACCTCATTCAACTTCCTATAGTCGTTGCAAAATCTCCACTCCCCATCAGGTTTTGGGACCAGGACAATTGGGCTCGACCAACCGCTCTTGGATTCCTCAATGACTCAAAGCTTCAACATACACTCCACTTCCTTGGAGACTATTTCTCGACGGGCCTCAGGAATTCTATAGGGCTTCACGTTCACGCGCACATGGGGCTCTGTCAGGACCTCATGCTCTATGACCTTCGTGTACCCAGGCAACTCGGAAAACAGGTCCCTGTTTTTCTGGAGTAACTCCCGGCATTGCTGTTTCTGGGACTCCGATAGCGTCTCCGCTATAGTAACCGCTCCAACCTCATCTTCTGGGTTGCTTAACAACGATGGAGTTACTGTCGGCTCTCTATCTTGCCACGGCTTGATAAGGTTGACATGGTATACTTGGAATGGTTTCCGTCTTCCTGGTTGGTGAATTTTATAGTTTACTTCACCAAGTTTCTCGACAACCTCATATGGCCCTTGCCATTTGGCCAAGAACTTGCTTTCCACTGTCGGAACTAACACAAGAACTCGGTCTCCCGGATTGAATTGCCTCACTCTTGCAGACCGGTTGTAGACCCTGGCCTGAGCTTCTTGTGCTTGGAGAAGGTGTTCTTTCACGATAGGCATCACCTTTGCAATCCTCTGCTGCATCAGGGCCACATGCTCAATGACGCTTCTGTGGGGCGTGACTTCGGCTTCCCAGGTTTCCTTGGCTATATCCAGGAGTCCTCGTGGATGTCGGCCATACAGAAGCTCAAACGGTGAGAAACCTGTGGAGGCCTGTGGAACTTCACGAATGGAAAACATCAAATAGGGTAAGAGACAATCCCAGTCTCTACCGTCTTTCTCTATAGCTTTTCTCAGCATGCTCTTCAGTGTCTTGTTAAATCTCTCAACAAGGCCATCTGACTGGGGATGGTACACCGAGGTCCTCAACTGGGAGATTTTCAGGGCTTTGCATAGTTCCCTCATCACCTTGCTCATGAAAGGTGTCCCCTGGTCAGTCAGGATCTCCTTCGGCAGACCTGTCCGGGAAAAGACATGGACCAACTCGCGAGCTATACTCTTTGAAGAAGAATTTCTCAAGGGAATTGCCTCAGGATAGCGTGTGGCGTAGTCCAGGATGACTAATATATACTGATGGCCCCGGGCTGATTTAACTAAGGGACCGACCAAGTCCATGGCAATTCTCTCGAATGGCACCTCAATAATGGGCAGTGGCACAAGGGGGTTCCGTAAATGAGGAGTGGGAGCAGTTAGCTGACATGTAGGGCAGGACCTGCAATAGTTCACTATTTCCCGGTGGCACCCACGCCAATAGAACCTCTGCACAACCCGTTCCTGCGTTTTTTCCACCCCTAGGTGTCCACCCAAGATGTGTGAATGGGCCATGTCCAACACCTTCCGTCTATATGGACCCGGCACTACCAACTGCTCTACCAACTCCTCCCTTATTTTCGTGACCCGGTACAACAACTCCCTGCTCATTAGAAAATGGGGAAATCTTGTGTCTGTTCCCGGCTCCTGTACCACCCCGTCAATAACTGTGACATTATTAAAGGCTTCCCTCAGAGTGGGGTCCCTATGTTGGGCAGTCCCAAAATTTTCACCGGATACCTCTAACTCCAGAATGTCAGATGCAGGGGACACTTCCTCCTCATCTCCAGCCAGGACACAAAAAGGAAATCTGTCTGACTCTGGGTGTGGCACCACCCTTCCCGGGTTCACTGGTTCCCTACTCTTGCTAGGGAGCTCAGAACCTTTCCCCCACAAATCCCAAAACAAACAGAAATCCCGGCCAATAATTATAGGGTGCAACAAGTCCTGAACGACGCCGACTATGTGGGACTCCGTGCCACATGTCGTTTCAATGTTCACACTGGCCACAGGGTAGTCCTTTGCATCACCATGTATGCACCGCACTCCGACCTTCTTTCCCGGGAGCAGGTGGAGAGGAAAAGTGGCCCTCACCAGGGTCACTAGGCTCCCCGAGTCTAACAGTGCCGTTACTGCTTGACCGTTCACCTTCACGGGACATGCTTGAGGTCCCTCGTTGGGCGGAGAGTTCACACTGCAAGCTGGATACGCATAGTATGAACAACGGCGTCCCATGCTGCAGTCCATCTGCTCAGTGGTTTGGGAACAACGGGCAGCTATATGTCCTGGCTTGTGGCACCTCCAACAAATAATATCACCCGTGGGGACCTTGGGCACCACCTCCAACGCCCTTTGTGACCTTGGACGCACCACCCCTTTTTGGGACTCAGCTGCCTTCTGGGATCCCCAGTACGGCATGGGCTGCCTCCCGAAGGAGCCTTCCAACCCTTGGTACCTCTCAACCAGTCCGATCAGCTCGTCGGCATTCTGGGGATCACCCTGGGCAACCCAAGACTGTATAGGCCTCGGGAGGGAATGGACAAACCGATCCATCATCACCCGTTCTACCATCTGTGCAGGCGCAGAGGACTCTGGCTGCAGCCATTTCTGGACCAGGTGCAACAGATCAAACATTTGGGAACGAGGTGGTTTGTCCCGGTGATAGCCCCAGGAGTGAACTCGCTGTGCCCTGACAGTCAGTGTCACCCCCAAACGAGCGAGAATCTCGGCTTTCAATTTGTGATACTCTTTGGCATCCTGCAAGGTCAAATCATAGTACGCCTTCTGGGGTTCTCCCGTCAGGTATGGCGCAAGTACCTCTGCCCACTGCTCTGGCGGAAGTTTTTCCCTCTCAGCGACCCTCTCAAACACCGTCAGGAAGGCCTCAACATCATCCCCGGGAGTCATTTTCTGCAATGCGCGTCTTACCGTTTTCCGGACGTGGGTGTCATCAGCCAAACCTGGGGTTGGGGCGCTCGCCTTGCCCTGGATGGCGGTTGCCAGAAGCTGCATCTGCTGCTGATGCTCCTGCTGGCTCTGCTGCATCTGCTGCCGTTGCTCCTGCTGGCTCTGCTGCATCTGCTGCTGGCTCTGTTGTAACTGCTGCCATTGCTCCTGCTGGCTTTGTTGCATCTGCTGCCGTTGCTCCTGCTGGCTCTGTTGTATCTGCTGCATCAACAGCCTGTTGGTCTCTTGCTGCCTTTTCTCCTGCTGTGACTGCATCTGGACCAATTGTTTCAGCAGGTCCTCCATTTTCTCCGGCAATGCTTGCTGGCTTGCAACAGCCTTGACCCAGGACATTCACAATAAACTCACGTCTCCGCTGGGAACGCTGCTCGCACGTCTACCACCAATTGTAGGGATTTCACTCACTCAGCTGCGACGGCTGACACTCAGGAGACGTGTTCCTTTAAAGTTCACTGGGTTTATTGCTTCATAAACCATGTGGCAAACAACAGAAAACAAATAGCCTTTGGTTCAGGTAAAGAAAAACAAGTATCCAGTTCATCCGGCTCAGTCCTGAAGCCGTAACACACTCAGGAGGGTTTCACCTCCACACATACCTACCTGTGTTAAGCATTAGGCTTTCTTTTATATGTCTAACCACACCCAG
This sequence comes from Ranitomeya imitator, assembly GCF_032444005.1. Taxonomy (NCBI): domain Eukaryota; kingdom Metazoa; phylum Chordata; class Amphibia; order Anura; family Dendrobatidae; genus Ranitomeya; species Ranitomeya imitator. The sequence goes on from NC_091284.1 coordinate 717,531,411, forward strand.
AACCCATCACATGACCAGACATGTGGTTGTGACATCACCACAGGTCCTGAAACACATATAGGTAGCCATGGTTACATCACAGCAACAAGCCATCTATAAGACACATATCTCCCATCAATTAGACATCCTTTAGCCACGCTACATATGCTATATGCAGTTGTAACCTAATTTACATTGGGTTAACATCGCGTGAGTTGTGTGTGAGAACCCGTGAACACGTTAGGGATATTGAGGCCACCCATGACGTGGATGACGTGGATTCTTTGAAAACAATACCCAGACACTTTAAATTAAAACATAAATGTAACTCAGGGGATTTCAAAATATGGGGCATTGATTGTGTACATATGGGAATTCGAGGAGGTGATAGCTCATGCATACTTACGCAAAAAGAATGTAGGTGGATTGTGACCTTAGATACGATGGCACCTACGGGATTAAATGAGCAACTCAGCATCTCCTCCTTCTTATAATGTACCGTTCATCTCTGGATTAATGATCATGGTTTTAATATTGTATTTTAACCCCTTTACCCCCAAGGGTGGTTTGCACGTTAATGACCGGGCCAATTTTTACAATTCTGACCACTGTCGCTTTATGAGGTTATAACTCTGGAATGCTTCAACGAACCCCTCAAAATGACTTCAAATGAGATGTGGTCCCTAAAAAAAAATGGTGTTGTAAAAATGAGAAATTGCTGGTCAACTTTTAACCCTTACAACTCCCTAACAAAAAAAAATATTGGTTCCAAAATTGTGCTGATGTAAAGTAGACATGTGGGAAATGTTACTTATTAAGTATTTTGTGTGACATATCTCTGTGATTTAATTGCATAAAAATTCAATGTTGGAAAATTGCAAAATTTTCAAAATTTTCGCCAAATTTCCATTTTTTTCACAAATAAACGCAGGTAATTTCAAAGAAATTTTACCACTATCATAAAGAACAATATATCACGAGAAAACAGTGTCAGAATCACCGGGATCCGTTGAAGCGTTCCAGAGTTATAACCTCATAAAGGGACAGTGGTCAGAATTGTAAAAATTGGCCTGGTCATTAACGTGCAAACCACCCTTGGGGGTAAAGGGGTTAATTACCTGATAGTAGATTTTTCTAACTCTGTTCTTGAAATCCACAAGGGAAAATTTCACGTTCCACCATCTCACTGGGCGTCAGTCACCTGTAAATAGTCAAAGGTGTGATAATATGTTCCTGCTGCATGCTATACACAAAGAAAAATATAACACACTAGGGACAAAATTACTTATTTCAGGTATAAGGACTGTGGTCAGTTTATTTTGAATCCTGTAGTCAATCATTTGTTAGTTTAACATTTATAGAATAATGTAGAATGACTGAACATAATATAAACTGTAAAGTCTGACTACAGTATACTAGAAATGTGGTCAGACAATGCACACCTAGCGTAAATGCTATGATCAGACAGTCCATAAACTAGTGTAAAAGTTTTGGTCCGCCAGTCCACAGTCCACTGTAAAAGTGGTCTATTAGTCCACATTCTAGTGTAAATGTTGTGTTCATTCAGTCCATAGTCTTCTGGCCTACTGGAAATGTGGTCAGTCAGTCCTTAGACTAGTGTAAATGTTATATCCAGGCAGTGCAAACTTTACTGGAAATGTGGTCAGGCAGTCGAAATCTAGTGAAAATGACAAGGTCAGTAAGGCCTTAAACAAGTGCAAATGCTTTGGTCAGTTTGGTCAAATTTTGCACACAGACACTACTAACATTATTAGTTAGGGATATGTAAAAAAATAAGGAATATGAAATGGTTTACTGTATGTAAACCATGTCTCATATCCTGTCGGGTTTGGTAAGGAGTTAGCAAAAGCCGGCAATTGAATTACCGGCTTTTCTGCTATCTAGCGCTATATGAAATATAAATATATGTATATATATGTGTCTCACTGACATTGCCTAGAATACTACTTCCTGCAATTTGTGCCAACTTCCGTGGCTTTGTCCGGAGCTAATGTCCGGAGCTAATGTCCGGAGCTAATGTCCGGAGATTAATTGCCTAGAATACTACTTCCTGCAATTTGTGCCAACTTCCGTGGCTTTGTCCGGAGCTAATGTCCGGAGCTAATGTCCGGAGCTAATATGCGGAGATAATGTCCGGAGCTAATGTCTGGAGCTAATGTCCGGAGCTAATGTCCGGAGATAAGTGACGTCAACAGTGTCCAGTGTCTGATTGGTTGCCGCCTGCTGCGAGCGACCAATCAGAAACGTGCCGTACTGTGACACACTCCGCCCGCCATTTTGGTGTGATTTTTGAATTTTTACCTCACAGCAAGTTTCTACTGCGTGGAGGCGGGCCCAGTGACGTTGCTCTTCAAGCTCCTGCCGAATTTCGTCAAAAAAATGATAATACCATTTACCAAAACTATATATATTTAGTTGTGAAGTGGTTCAGTGACATTTTCACACCAATTTTGAACTTTTGTTTGGTGTTTTCTCCATATACTGCCTATTATTTTTGTTCTTTCTTACTATTATTTATTAATTGTATTATTCTTACATTTGAATAAATAAAGTATATATGGATTCTAGACTCCCGATTCTTTAGAATCGGGCTGCCATCTAGTATATATATATACCTATACTATGTGTAGACATTAATTTTATCTGTTCTATTCTAACCTGTCAGTGTGATTTTACTGTACACCGCGCTGAATTCCCGGCTTTTCTATAGAACACCGGTGCGTATTTCTCGCAAGTCACACTGTTGGTCCATGTGTAATCTGTTTTTTTCTCGCACCCATAGACTTGCATTAGCGATTCTCGGCCGAGATACACTGATAATCGCAGCATGCTGCAATTTCACTCGGATCCTGAATACGGCCGAGAAAACAACGGACGATAGGAGCTGCCCCATAGATTAGCATTGGTCCAAGTGCTATGCGATTTTTTATCGCATAGTATCCGCTGAACACGCACGCAAGGATAGGGGAAAGCGGACATGACACTGGAAGAGAGTTAGTGGTTTGGAAAAGACAGGGAGGTGGAGGGGATGGGGGGGCTGGGTGAAAGGGACAGCAGGGAAGAAATGACAGAGGACAATGGGAGGTGGTGTCTCAGGGAAGGGTTAAAAGGACTGGGCAGGACGTAGGTGTTCTCTTTGACCACAGACAGACGGCTGGATAACAAGTACTCACCGAGTATGGAGGACCTGATAGGTAAATTGCAGGCAGCTGCATCCATTCACCCTCCGGGCTGGTTAGAGACAACCATTAGTGGGATCCTAGGTGGTAGTGGTGGGGGTAACCCAGCTATGTCGACTGGGGCACGTAGATCCAGAGCGGGGACAAATAGACGTCGGGTCGGTGCAGCTGGGCGAAGGTCCGGCGCTCTGAGAGGCCCATGTGCCAGCACGCCCGGGACGGGGTCCTCACATAGTGGGGGTCTCGGAGATGGGCTGCCAGAGGGTGTCCCCGGTGGCTCCAATGGTCAAGAGTGGCAGGCAGAGAGCCGGGCCCCCCCCCCCCTCTGTGCAGCCTGTGCGGCCTGGAAGAGTGCAGGCCAGGAGAGGTGCGGGTGTCGACCCCCCCGCAGAGCCGTCCGAACCGGCAATCCCCCAGCGCAGGGGCCACATAGCAGGGAGGCGCAGCGATACCCCTGCAGGGCGTTCAGCAGCGGTAATCCCCCAGCGCGGCAGCCACATAGCTGGGAGACGCAGCGACACCCCCGCCGCTCAGCCTGCAAATGTCAGGCAGCGATCCGGCAGGCTAGCGGTACAGGGGCAGCGCTGTGGAGCCAGGGAACACGTGGAGGAATGGGCGCCGCCATCTTGCTTTGTGAAGGACCCCGGAAAAAGAGCTGGCTAGCACGGCGCCTGTTAAATCTAACAAACATAGGGGGCTGGCTGTGGGCATGCCTGCAGTAACCGAAAGGCCCATAAGGCCTGCCCGCAGAACTAGGCCCCCAGAAAGGCTGTCCATGGAATGCCTGTGTGGGCACAGCGACGCTGTGGGAGCCCCTCCAGGGATGGGACGGCCTCACGGCAGAGAAGGAAGGGCAGGCCCCAGGGGGAGAGGGAACTTAGCCCACAAGGGAGTCCTTTTTCATGTCGGGAGGAGAGTCCCGACAATGAAGAAGGAGGATCAGTCTCCTACGTTATGGGAGACGGGGAGAGAAGATCGCCAGCCCGGCCCTTTGGGGACATGCCACATGCCCAGTCCGGAGAAGAAGACGACTTTGAGGACTACGAAACGACCAGAGGGACTTCGGCTCCGGGGGAGCATGGTAATTATGAGTCTATGTTTGGTTTGTCTCCCGTTGCTGGCCAGTATGCAGGAAACAGAGATAGTCAGGGGTCCAAGGATGATAACGTTGTAGTTGACAAGTCACCCCCTGATCTAGTCAGCAACGAACTGATAGCGTTAGTAGCCAGGTTAGAGAAGAGGTTAGACTGGCTAGAGGAACCGGGGCCAGCTCACCTATCAGCTTGGACGACCCCTTACACCCATCATAGAGGGGGCACGAGTGTAAGTAACGGCACCGTCAAAGTGTCGGACGCGACTTCAACTGGGGAGGGGGAACATTTTCCCTTAGATGATAGGGCCCGGGGGGGAGGTGTATATTTGTTTCTCAGGCCCCCTAGGCGCCCATCTCAAAAAAGAGGTGAGGGAAAAAAATTTGGAGGAATGAGTACGTTGACATATTTTCATTGCTGCCCATCGATAAATTGAGTGTTGAGAGGATTGGGAAAGAGGGGAATAAAAAGGAGGAAGAGGAAAGGCGACGGAGTCAGATGGTGCCGCAGATGTTCTCGAATTGGTTGCAGGCCTTTGCAATTCTAGCCAGCATTATAGGGAAGAAAGTGCCAGAGAACTGTTCACAATTGTTCTGCTACATGGATTCCATAGGAGAAGCTTATAGAACTTATGGGGGGCATGCATGGTTGCGGTATGACGAGCAGTTCTGCCAGCGGAAGGCCATTCGTCCCTCCATCAGGTGGGATCAAAAAGATATTGGGCTTTGGTTAAAGATTATGGCCCCTAGCAATAGATTTGGGAACCCCTTTCAAGGGTGGGCCGGGAGAACCGGCCAAGCGGGTTATGGATCAGGGGCTCAAGCATCAAAAGGTTTTCAAGCCCGGGGTGGGATACAAAAACTCGGTATATGTTGGCAGTCTAACGAGAGCCAATGTAAGTTCGGGCTCAGCTGTAAATTCAGACATCAATGTTCAGTGTGCAACGGGTTCTCACACGGAGCCAGTAGATGTGTCAGGAAGAGCAGCGCTAGCGCCGGGGGAAACAACCATGGTCAAGGGCCAAACCCCAATCAAACTGCACGCGATGCTCCCCTTTCTAGATGGGTACCCTGATAGACTCAAGGCAGATCTATTAATCAGAGGCTTTAGGGACGGTTTCGTAATTCCTGCCAAAAACGTCAATTTACCAACAAAATTAAAAAATCTAAATTCGGCCTATCAGCACTCCGAAGTTGTGAAGGAAAAACTGAAAAAAGAGGTGCTACTAGGCCGAATGGCAGGTCCATTAATAAAGTGGGTGATGGAAAACACTCTATCCCCACTACTATTGCTAAATGTTGACGTTCTCTCCATAAATTGACATGCAGAGCAATCTCCACATTGGAATGATCCCCATCTGGGACCAGTCCTTTCGGAGAAAAATGTTTTTTGGGGTGCCACATAATGACTGTTCGTTAACATGTCTTTCAGATTCTTGGACCTGCGCCAAGTGACAGACGGATAATCCAAGATGTGTGGAGCCACATCCTCGTCTGCCAATAGCACAGGCCAATGTTTCCTCAAGACACCCGATATTTCCCTCCACTCTGAATTAAAAGAGGTTATGAAGCGGACAGGTACGTTCTCCTGATGTTTATTAGAGGACTTGTGTCCAGTTTGGGCCAAAAGCGTATCACGTGACGCAAACTTTGCCCTTCTGTAGCCTGCACGAATCACTTTATGATTGTATCCTCGTTGTTGAAGATTACTCTTGAGGATCTTGGCTTACTGTTCAAAACTATGGTCATCAGAACAGATACACCTAATGCGTAAAAATTGACTAATAGGCACTGATTTAAATGTCTGGGGGTGATGCGATGATGTCGCATGTAGCAAAGCATTGGTAGCAGTGGACATACGGAATACATTCGTGGAGATAAATCCTTCACCATCCCTCACAAGAGCCACATCCAGAAATTCCGCTTTGTCTTTGCTGTACTTCCATGTCAGGTTGATGTTCAATTGGTTATTATTCAACCTATTAAGGAAGGAATTAAGAGAGGCCTCAGAACCTTGCCAAATAAATAGTACATCATCTATATAGCGAGACCATGAGACCACGGCGTCAATACCCTCAATATTTTGGACAACCTCACGTTCCCACAGCCCCAGGAAAAGGTTAGCGTATGAGGGCACACAAGTCGCCCCCATCGCCGTTCCCTGGAGCTGTAGGAAGTAGCGGTCCTTAAAAACAAAAAAATTATGTGTGAGGGAAAAATATAACAAGTCCAAAATAAAACAACAGAGGCACTCATCTGTATGAGCCATACTTAGAAAAAATCTAGACGCCGCGATCCCATGGTCATGCCATATAGATGTGTAAAGTGACTCAACATCACATGTCACTAGGTACATATTGTCTTCAAGTTGTATACCATTAAGGCGGTTGAGGAAATCTGTTGTGTCTCTTATGAAGGATGGCAAAGTCTCCACACACTGCTGAAGATAAAAGTCAATGTATCTACAAACCTTCTCCGTAAGACTCCCTATGCCTGACACTATGGGCCGGCCAGGCGGGTTAGTTGTGTTTTTATGGACTTTCGGTGTGAGATAGAATGTAGGGACTATGGGAAATTCCACCATAAGCCCCTCCATCATCTTGGTAGTAATAACACCATCATCTTTAGCCAACTTGAGTATCTGATCCAATTCCATTTTGTAGTTCTCAAGTGGATTCACTGTTAGCCGCCTATAGCAATGTGCCACATTCAACTGTCTGAATGCTTCACGTTCGTACATATCTGCTGGCCAGACCACAACATTTCCCCCCTTATCAGCAGGCTTAATCACTATATCCTTCATCTTCTTGAGTTCATTGATGGCTCTATTTTGTGCTGCTGAAAGATTATAGTATGTGGGTTTTTTTGAGATGTGGTGGATATCTCTCTTGACCAATTTGACAAAAATGTCAACATTGGGGCATAATCCACTAGGGGGGAAATGTTGTGATCGGCCATGCAGGTACGTAGGAACACCCACCTGACCATATGTCTCCTGTTCAGCTAGGAGATCCTCAAGATCAGACAGTGTACGGGCTTCAATATCAGAGGGAGAGGTATTTTTAGTCTGGTTGGCAAAGTACTTTTTAAAGTTCAGTTTTCTGGCAAAGAGCTCAAGATCTTTAATCATGGTGAAGGAGTTGAACGAAGCCACTGGTGCAAAACGTCAACCCCTTCTCCAGCACTTGTGTTTGTATAGGCGTAAGTACTCTATCCGAAAGATTTATTACCTTTAGTACCGCTGCTGTCGTCTCTCTCTCCTTGTTGAATTCCTTGTACGCATAGGGAGGAAAGGGGTGGCGGTTTTTTGGGGTGGTTGTTCTACCCGTCGTCCCTCTCCTGCCCCACCACGTTTGTCTAAAAAAGACTCTCCACATGATTCCTCGGATAGTGTAGATACAATTGACGAGGATCTTGAGTGTTGTTTACGATCAGATTTTTTGTTGTTGACAAACTGCCACCTATACACTCTCTTCTGCTCGTAGTCGTGCTGGTCTCTATGAAATGTCTTTATCTTTTGGCTCTGTATATCCTGTTCCCATTTACTTAATTCAGCCTCAATCTCTTTATCAAATTTATTGCATTCCTCGACTGTCAGAATGGCCTGTATTTTTGTTCTCAATATATCTATTTCGCCTTCAACACTTTCCAGTTTCTTTTTATCAGACCCAATCAACAACTCCAACAATGTGCGTGAACATTTGTACAATGTATCTTCCCACTTATTAGCAAATGCTGAATCACAGTCGGATGTAGGGTAGATCTGGATCCTTAGCCCCCTAGGGATAATCTCTTTGTGGAGATAGTTCTCGAGTGACACCTTATTCCACCACATCTTAGTGCGTTTGTGGAGTAGGTTCTTGATATTAGCTTTCAAATCCTTCACATCACCGGCTTCCGTATCTGACCCTTGCTTCTCACCAAACAGGTGAGACAAATCAGTCTCTGGAGCCAATTTTAAGATATTTTTTGTGCCGATCAGCAGGAGAATTGGTAATCATTTCTTCCTCTGACTGAGTTTTCTTTTAAAAGTTGGGTTAATCAGTCCATGGGGACCTTGCCGTTTTTCCTTAATTAAGGGTTTCATCCTCATTTTGGTGAGTTCTCCAGGATAAGTTCCGGGTGTCCTGGGGTGGATGTCACCATTCAAGAGCTGGGGATGTCTGGAGGGAGGTTAAAAAGAACTTTGGGGTGGCTCAGTATTGGCAGCAGCAGGAGGCCAATAAGAGGTGCTCGTCAGGGGCCGCCTTCAAAGTGGGAGTTAATGTATGGTTATCCTCTAAGAATATTAGATTGAAGATGCCCTCGCTGAAGTTGAGTCCTAGATTCATTGGTCCGTATGAAATTCTGAAGGTGGTTAATCCAGTTGCCTTCTGATTAAAACTCCCTCGGTTTTTCCGTTTTCTTAATCTGTTCCACAAGTCATTGTTGAAGGTGTTTATTCCCTCTGCTCTGTCTTCCTCACTCCCGCCTCCTCCAGTGTCTATTGAGGGAAGCTTGCAATAGGAGGTACAAAGGATTGTTGATTCCTGAATGGTCCAGAATTCCTGTTGTGAATTCTGCTCTTGGGCTCCCTCCGGTGGTTGTTAGTGGCATTTTTGTGAGTTCTGCTCTTTGGCTCCCTCCTGTGGTTTTCAGTGGTATGGCTGCTTCTTGGATTTAGCTTCAGCAGCTGTTTTCACTGATCGTCTTTCTGGCTCGGCTATATTAGTCTGGCCTTATCCCTCATTCAATGCCAGTTGTCTATTGTTCCTGCCTGGAGTCATTGCTCTTAGGACTTTCCTGACACTCTGACCAGTTCATCTAAGCTAAGTCCTTGCTTGTCCTTTTGCGGTTCTCTTGTTGTGGATTTTGTTGTTCAGAATTTTCTTTGTTTTTGTTCATTTGTCCAGCTTTTCAGTATGGATCTATTTAGCTAAGCTGGAAGCTCTGGGCAGCAGAGTTTGCCCTCCACACCTTTAGTCAGGTGTGGAGATTTTTGCATTTCTCTGCGGTGGACTTTTTCTAGTTTTTATTACTGACCGCACAGCGTTCTGTCCTGTACTATTTTCTATCTAGCTAGAAGTGGCCTCCTGTGCTAAATCTTGTTTCATACTAGGTATGTCATTTCCTTCTCCTCTCACAGTCATTATTTGTGGGGGGCTAATATATCCTTTGGGGATTTTCTCTGAGGCAAGATAGTTTTCCTGCTTCTATCTTTAGGGGTAGTTAGCTCTTAGGCTGTGATGAGATGCCTAGGTAGAGTTAGGAGCATTCCACGGCTGCTTCTAGTGTTGTGTTGAGCTTAGGGACTACGGTCAGTATAGTTGCCACCTGCTCAGAGCTAGACGCAAGTCGCTCCTTAATCACCAGATCATAACAGTACAACTGGCCAAAAATGAACTGAATGCCTCTCAAAAGAAGGAAGAGAAAAAGAGTTCTGAGCCATTTTTTTTTCTTTAGTTTGTTTTGTTTTTTTCCTTCCTCTTGATCTCTGGGTGATTCTGGATTTGGATGCAGGCATGGATGTTCAGGGTTTTTTTTCTCGTGTGGATCAGCTTGCTGCAAGAGTACAGAGTATTCAAGATTATGTGGTTCAGACTTCGGCCTTAGAGCCTAGAATTCCTACTCCGGATATGTTTTACGGGGATAGATCTAAGTTTTTGAACTTTAAAAATAATTGCAAATTGTTTTTTGCTCTGAAACCCCGTTCCTCTGGTGATCCCATTCAGCAAGTAAAGATAGTTATTTCTCTTCTGCGTGGCGACCCTCGGGACTGGGCATTCTCACTTGAGCCAGGGAATCCGGCATTGCTTAATGTAGATGCATTTTTTCAATCGCTCGGATTATTGTATGACGAACCTAACTCTGTAGAGCATGCTGAGAAAACACTGTTGGCCCTGTGTCAGGGTCAGGAAGCGGCAGAATTATACTGCCTGAAATTTAGAAAATGGTCTGTGCTCACTAAATGGAATGAGGAGGCTCTGGCAGCAATTTTCAGAAAGGGTCTTTCTGAAGCCCTTAAAGATGTTATGGTGGGGTTTCCCACGCCTGTTGGTTTGAGCGAATCTATGTCTCTGGCCATTCAGATTGATCGGCGCCTGCGCGAATGCAAAGTGGTGTACCATATGGCAGTGTCCTCTGAGCAAAGTCCTGAGCCCATGCAATGTGATAGGATTTTGACTAGAGCGGAACAGAGGGGATACAGATGTCAGAATGGGCTGTGTTTTTACTGTGGTGATTTGTTATGACCTAGTGGTTAGGACAATTATGGACCTGGTGGTTAAGAGCACACGGAAAGACCTGATAGTTACAATAATATAGGACAAGCTCTGAGACGTGGGAACTCTGCTGACCGCAATCCCTAATCCTATCACACACACTAGAAATAGCCGTGGATTGCTCCTAACGCTCCCTATGCAACTCGACACAGCCTAAGAAACTAGCTAGCCCTAGAGATAGAAAAATAAAGCCTACCTTGCCTCAGAGAAATTCCCCAAAGGAAAAGGCAGCCCCCCACATATAATGATGACTGTGAGTAAAGATGAAAATTACAAACACAGAGATGAAATAGATTTTTAACAAAGTGAGGCCCGACTTACTGAACAGACAGAGGATAGGAAAGGTAACTTTGCGGTCAGCACAAAAAACTACAAAAAGACCATGCAGAGGGCGCAAAAAGACCCTCCGCACCGATTCACGGTGCGGAGGCGCTCCCTCTGCGTCCCAGGGCTTCCAGCAAGCAAGACAAAATCAAAATAGCAAGCTGGACAGAAAAATAGCAAACCAGAGAAAAGCAAGCAGGAACTTAGCTTCTGCTGGGAAGACAGGTCACAAGAACGATCCAGGAGAGAACAAGACCAATACTGGAACATTGACAGGTGGCATGGAGCAATGATCTAAGTGAAGCTAAATAGAGCAGCCAGCTAACGAATTAACCTCGTCACCTGTGGAAGGAAACTCAGAAGCAGCAGCTCCACTCACAACCACCAGAGGAAGCCCATGGACAGAACCAGCCGAAGTACCATTCATGACCACAGGAGGGAGCTTGACAACAGAATTCACAACAGTACCCCCCCCTTGAGGAGGGGTCACCGAACCCTCACCAGAGCCCCCAGGCCGACCAGGACGAGCCAAATGAAAGGCACGAACCAGATCGGCAGCATGAACATCAGAGGCAAAGACCCAGGAATTATCTTCCTGACCATAACCCTTCCACTTGACCAGGTACTGGAGTTTCCGTCTCGAAATACGAGAATCCAAAATCTTCTCCACCACATACTCCAACTCCCCCTCAACCAACACCGGGGCAGGAGGATCAACGGATGGAACCACGGGCGCCACGTATCTCCGCAACAATGACCTATGGAATACATTATGGATGGCAAAAGAAGCTGGAAGAGTCAAACGAAACGACACAGGATTGAGAACCTCAGAAATCTTATACGGACCAATGAAACGAGGCTTAAACTTAGGAGAGGAAACCTTCATAGGAACATAACGAGACGACAACCAAACCAAATCCCCAACACGAAGTCGGGGACCCACACAGCGCCGCCGGTTAGCGAAACATTGAGCCTTCTCCTGGGACAATGTCAAATTGTCCACCACATGAGTCCAAATCTGCTGCAACCTATCCACCACAGTATCTACACCAGGACAGTCCGAAGACTCAACCTGCCCTGAAGAGAAACGAGGATGGAAACCAGAATTGCAGAAAAACGGCAAAACCAAAGTAGCCGAGCTGGCCCGATTGTTAAGGGCGAACTCAGCCAAAGGCAAAAAGGACACCCAATCATCCTGATCAGCAGAAACAAAGCATCTCAGATATGTTTCCAAAGTCTGATTAGTTCGTTCGGTTTGGCCATTTGTCTGAGGATGGAAAGCCGAGGAAAAAGACAAATCAATGCCCATCCTAGCACAAAAGGCTCGCCAATGCCTCGAAACAAAAAGGGAACCTCTGTCCGAAACGATGTTCTCCGGAATGCCATGTAAACGAACCACATGCTGGAAAAACAATGGCACCAAATCAGAGGAGGAAGGCAATTTAGACAAGGGTACCAAATGGACCATCTTAGAGAAGCGATCACAAACCACCCAAATGACCGACATCTTTTGAGAGACAGGGAGATCCGAAATAAAATCCATAGAGATATGCATCCAGGGCCTCTTCGGGACCGGCAAGGGCAAAAGCAACCCACTGGCACGAGAACAGCAGGGCTTAGCCCGAGCACAAGTCCCACAGGACTGCACAAAAGAACGCACATCCCGCGACAAAGACGGCCACCAAAAGGATCTAGCCACCAAATCTCTGGTACCAAAGATTCCAGGATGACCAGCCAACACCGAACAATGAACCTCAGAGATAACTCTACTAGTCCATTTATCAGGGACAAACAGTTTCTCCGCTGGGCAACGGTCAGGTCTATCAGCCTGAAATTTTTGCAGCACCCGCCGCAAATCAGGGGAGATGGCAGACAAAATTACCCCCTCTTTGAGAATACCCGCCGGCTCAGGAACACCCGGAGAGTCGGGCACAAAACTCCTTGACAGGGCATCAGCCTTCACATTCTTAGAGCCTGGAAGGTACGAAACCACAAAATCAAAACGGGAGAAAAATAGCGACCAACGAGCCTGTCTAGGATTCAACCGTTTGGCAGACTCAAGATAAGTCAAATTCTTGTGATCCGTCAAGACCACCACGCGATGCTTGGCTCCTTCAAGCCAATGACGCCACTCCTCGAATGCCCACTTCATGGCCAACAACTCTCGATTGCCAACATCATAATTACGCTCAGCAGGCGAAAACTTTCTAGAAAAGAAGGCACATGGCTTCACCACTGAGCCATCAGAACTTCTTTGCGACAAAACAGCCCCTGCTCCAATCTCAGAAGCATCAACCTCGACCTGAAACGGAAGCGAAACATCTGGCTGGCACAACACAGGGGCAGAAGAAAAACGACGCTTCAACTCCTGAAAAGCCTCCACAGCCGCAGAAGTCCAATTGACCACATCAGCACCCTTCTTGGTTAAATCAGTCAACGGTTTAGCAACACTAGAAAAATTACTGATGAAGTGACGATAAAAATTAGCAAAGCCCAGGAACTTTTGCAGACTCTTCACAGATGTCGGCTGAGTCCAATCATAAATGGCCTGGACTTTAACAGGGTCCATCTCGATAGTAGAAGGGGAAAAAATGAAACCCAAAAATGAAACCTTCTGAACTCCAAAGAGACACTTTGACCCCTTCACAAACAAAGAATTCGCACGAAGGACCTGGAACACCATTCTGACCTGCTTCACGTGAGACTCCCAATCATCCGAGAAGACCAAAATATCATCCAAATATACAATCAGGAATTTATCCAGGTACTCTCGGAAGATGTCATGAATAAAGGACTGAAATACTGATGGAGCATTGGAAAGCCCGAATGGCATAACCAGGTACTCAAAATGGCCCTCGGGCGTATTAAATGCTGTTTTCCATTCATCGCCCTCTTTAATACGCACAAGATTATACGCACCACGAAGATCTATCTTGGTGAACCAACTAGCCCCCTTAATCCGAGCAAATAAATCCGACAGCAGCGGCAAAGGGTACTGAAATTTGACTGTGATCTTATTAAGAAGGCGGTAATCAATACAAGGTCTCAAAGAACCATCCTTCTTGGCCACAAAAAAGAACCCTGCTCCCAATGGTGACGACGACGGGCGAATATGACCCTTCTCCAGGGATTCCTTTACAAAACTCCGCATAGCGGCGTGCTCTGGCACAGATAAATTGAACAGTCGGCCCTTAGGAAACTTACTACCAGGAATCAAATTGATAGCACAATCGCAATCCCTATGAGGAGGTAGGGCACTGGGTTTGGGCTCACCAAATACATCCCGGTAATCCGACAAAAACTCCGGGACTTCAGAAGGGGTGGATGACGAAATAGACAAAAATGGAACATCACCATGTACCCCCTGACAACCCCAGCTGGACACAGACATAGATTTCCAATCCAATACTGGATTATGGACCTGTAGCCATGGCAACCCCAAAACGACCACATCATGCAGATTATGCAACACCAAAAAGCGAATATCCTCCTGATGTGCAGGAGCCATACACATGGTCAATTGGGTCCAGTACTGAGGCTTATTCTTGGCCAAAGGCGTAGCATCAATTCCTCTCAATGGAATAGGATGCTGCAAGGGCTCCAAGAAAAAACCACAACGCCTGGCAAACTCCAAGTCCATCAAATTCAGGGCAGCGCCTGAATCCACAAATGCCATAACAGAATAGGACGACAGAGAGCAAATCAGAGTAACGGACAAAAGAAATTTCGACTGTACCGAACCAATGGTGGCAGACCTAGCGAAACGCTTAGTGCGCTTATGACAATCGGAGATAGCATGAGTGGAATCACCACAGTAAAAACACAGCCCATTCCGACGTCTGTGTTCTTGCCGTTCAGCTCTTGTCAAAGTCCTATCACATTGCATAGGCTCAGGTCTATGCTCAGATAATACCGCCAAATGGTGCACAGCTTTACGCTCACGCAAGTGTCGATCGATCTGAATGGCCAAAGACATAGACTCATTCAGACCAGCAGGCATGGGAAATCCCACCATGACATCCTTAAGGGCTTCAGAGAGACCCTTTCTGAAAATTGCTGCCAGGGCACATTCATTCCACTGAGTGAGTACAGACCACTTCCTAAACTTCTGACAATACACCTCCGCTTCATCCTGACCCTGACACAGAGCCAGCAAGATTTTCTCTGCCTGATCCACTGAATTAGGTTCATCATAAAGCAATCCGAGCGCCAGAAAAAACGCATCAACATCACGCAATGCCGGATCTCCTGGCGCAAGGGAAAATGCCCAGTCTTGAGGATCGCCACGTAACAAAGAAATAATGATTTTCACTTGTTGAACAGGGTCACCTGAGGAGCGAGGTTTCAAAGCAAGAAACAATTTACAATTATTTTTGAAATTCAGAAACTTAGATCTATCTCCAAAAAACAAATCAGGAGTTGGAATCCTAGGCTCTAACATAGGATTCTGAACCACAAAATCTTGAATGTTTTGTACCCTTGCAGTGAGATTATTCATACAAGAGGACAGACCTTGAATGTCCATATCTACACCTGTATCCTGAACCACCCAGAGGTAAAGGGGAAAAGAGAGACAAAACACACTGCAAAGAAAAAAAAATGGTCTCAGCACTTCTCTTATCCCTCTATTGAGATGCATTAGTACTTTGGGCCACCTGTACTGTTATGACCTGGTGGTTAGGACAATTATGGACCTGGTGGTTAAGAGCACACGGAAAGACCTGATAGTTACAATAATATAGGAAGAGCTCTGAGACGTGGGAACTCTGCTGACCGCAACCCCTAATCCTATCACACACACTAGAAATAGCCGTGGATTGCTCCTAACGCTCCCTATGCAACTCGACACAGCCTAAGAAACTAGCTAGCCCTAGAGATAGAAAAATAAAGCCTACCTTGCCTCAGAGAAATTCCCCAAAGGAAAAGGCAGCCCCCCACATATAATGACTGTGAGTAAAGATGAAAATTACAAACACAGAGATGAAATAGATTTTTAACAAAGTGAGGCCGACTTACTGAACAGACAGAGGATAGGAAAGGTAACTTTGCGGTCAGCACAAAAAACTACAAAAAACCACGCAGAGGGTGCAAAAAGACCCTCCGCACCGACTCACGGTGCGGAGGCGCTCCCTCTGCGTCCCAGGGCTTCCAGCAAGCAAGACAAAATCAAAATAGCAAGCTGGACAGAAAAATAGCAAACCAGAGAAAAGCAAGCAGGAACTTAGCTTCTGCTGGGAAGACAGGTCACAAGAACGATCCAGGAGAGAACAAGACCAATACTGGAACATTGACAGGTGGCATGGAGCAATGATCTAAGTGGAGCTAAATAGAGCAGCCAGCTAACGAATTAACCTCGTCACCTGTGGAAGGAAACTCACAAGCAGCAGCTCCACTCACAACCACCAGAGGAAGCCCATGGACAGAACCAGTCGAAGTACCATTCATGACCACAGGAGGGAGCTTGACAACAGAATTCACAACAGTGATTCTGCTCATACTATTTCTGATTGCCCTAAGCGTATTAAGAGGGTCGCTAGATCTGTTACCATTAGTACTGTGCAGCCTAAGTTTCTCCTGTCTGTGACCCTGATTTGCTCATTGTCATCTTTTTCTGTCATGGCATTTGTGGATTCAGGCGCTGCTCTGAACTTAATGGACTTAGAATTCGCTAGGCGCTGTGGTTTTTCTTTGCAGCCTTTGCAGAGTCCCATACCCTTGAGGAGTATTGATGCTACACCACTGGCCAAGAATAAACCTCAGTACTGGACGCAGATGACTATGTACACGGCTCCTGCACATCAGGAAGATTGCCGTTTTCTGGTGTTGCATAATTTACATGATGTTGTTGTACTGGGTTTTCCATGGTTACAAGTACACAATCCAGTGCTGGATTGGAAATCAATGTCTGTGACTAGTTGGGGTTGTCAAGGGGTACATAGTGACGTTCCTTTGATGTCAATTTCCTCTTCCCCATCTTCTGATGTTCCTGAATTTTTGTTAGATTTCCTGGATGTATTCGATGAGCCCAAGTCCAGTTCCCTTCCTCCACATAGGGACTGTGATTGTGCTATTAACTTGATTCCTGGTTGTAAGTTCCCTAAGGGCCGACTTTTCAACCTGTCTGTGCCAGAGCATGCCGCCATGCGGAGCTATGTTAAGGAGTCTTTAGAGAAGGGGCATATTCGGCCATCTTCGTCACCATTGGGAGCGGGATTCTTTTTTGTTGCCAAGAAGGATGGCTCCTTAAGACCCTGTATTGATTATCGCCTTCTTAATAAGATCACGGTCAAATTCCAATACCCTTTACCTTTGCTCTCTGATTTGTTTGCTAGGATTAAGGGGGCTAGTTGGTTTACCAAGACTGACCTTCGAGGGGCATATAATCTTGTTTGTATTAAACAGGGTGACGAATGGAAAACTGCATTTTATACGCCCGAAAGCCATTTTGAATACCTTGTGATGCCATTTGGGCTCTCTAATGCTCCATCTGTGTTCCAGTCTTTCATGCATGATATTTTCCGCAATTATCTTGACAAATTCTTGATTGTGTATTTGGATGATATTTTGATTTTTTCCGATGATTGGGAGTCTCATGTGAAGCAGCTCAGGATGGTATTCCAGATCCTTCGTGATAATGCTCTATTTGTGAACGGGTCTAAGTGCCTATTTGGAGTTCAGAAGGTCTCTTTTTTGGGGTTTATTTTTTCTCCTTCGTCTATAGAAATGGATCCTGTTAAGGTCCAAGCCATTCATGACTGGATTCAACCCACATCTGTGAAGAGCCTTCAGAAATTTTTGGGCTTTGCTAATTTTTATCGCCTTTTCATTGCCAACTTCTCTAGTGTGGTTAAACCCCTGACCGATTTGACGAAGAAAGGCGCTGATGTGACTAATTGGTCCTCTGAGGCTGTTGAGGCCTTTCAGGAGCTTAAACGCCGATTTACTTCTGCCCCTGTGTTGCGTCAACCGGATGTTTCTCTTCCTTTTCAGGTTGAGGTTGACGCTTCTGAGATTGGGGCAGGGGCCATTTTGTCACAGAGGAATTCTGATGGTTCCTTGATGAAGCCATGTGCCTTCTTTTCCCGAAAGTTTTCGCCTGCGGAACGCAATTATGATGTTGGCAATCGGGAGTTGTTGGCTATGAAGTGGGCATTTGAGGAGTGGCGACATTGGTTTGAGGGAGCCAAGCACCGCATTGTGGTCTTGACCGATCATAAGAATTTGATTTACCGTGAGTCGGCCAAGCTGCTGAACCCTGGACAGGCTTGGTGGTCCCTGTTTTTCTCCCGTTTTGATTTTGTGGTCTCGTATCTTCCAGGATCTAAGAATGTTAAGGCGGATGCCCTCTCTAGGAGTTTTTTGCCGGATTCTCCTGGAGTCCTTGAGCCGGTTGGCATTCTTAAGGAAGGGGTGATTCTTTCTGCCATCTCCCCTGATTTGCGGCGGGTGCTTCAGGAATTTCAGGCTGATAGGCCTGACCGCTGTCCTGTGGGGAAGCTGTTTGTTCCTGATAGATGGACGAGTAAGGTGATTTCTGAGGTCCATTGTTCAGTGTTGGCTGGTCATCCTGGGATTTTTGGTACCAGAGATTTGGTTGCTAGGTCTTTTTGGTGGCCTTCCTTGTCGCGCGATGTCCGTGCTTTTGTGCAGTCCTGTGGGACTTGCGCCCGAGCCAAGCCTTGCTGTTCCCGCGCTAGTGGGTTGCTTTTGCCTTTGCCCGTCCCGGAGAGGCCTTGGACGCATGTTTCCATGGATTTTATTTCGGATCTTCCTGTGTCCCAGAGGATGTCTGTTATCTGGGTGGTTTGTGACCGGTTCTCTAAAATGGTCCATTTGGTACCTTTGCCTAAATTGCCTTCCTCTTCTGATTTGGTTCCATTGTTTTTTCAGCATGTGGTTCGTTTGCATGGCATTCCGGAGAATATTGTGTCTGACAGAGGTTCCCAGTTTGTTTCCAGGTTTTGGCGAGCCTTTTGTGCTAGGATGGGTATTGATTTGTCTTTTTCTTCGGCGTTCCATCCTCAGACTAATGGCCAAACTGAGCGAACTAATCAGACCTTGGAAACCTATTTGAGATGCTTTGTGTCTGCTGATCAGGATGATTGGGTGACTTTCTTGCCGTTGGCCGAGTTTGCCCTTAATAATCGGGCCAGTTTGGCTACTTTGGTTTCGCCTTTCTTTTGTAATTTTGGTTTCCATCCTCGTTTTTCTTCAGGGCAGGTTGAGCCTTCTGATTGTCCTGGTGTTGATTCTGTGATGGACAGGTTGCAGCAGATTTGGACTCATGTGGTAGACAATTTGACGTTGTCCCAGGAAAAGGCTCAACGTTTTGCTAACCGCCATTGGTGTGTTGGTCCTCGGCTTCGTGTGTGGGATTTGGTTTGGTTGTCCTCTCGTCATGTTCCTATGAAGGTTTCTTCCCCTAAGTTCAAGCCTCGGTTTATTGGTCCTTATAAGATTTCTAAGATTATCAATCCTGTGTCTTTTCGTTTGGCCCTTCCAGCCTCTTTTGCCATCCACAATGTTTTCCATAGATCTTTGTTGCGGAGATATGTGGTGCCCGTTGTTCCATCTGTTGATCCTCCTGCCCCGGTGTTGGTTGAGGGGGAGTTGGAATATGTGGTTGAGAAAATTTTGGATTCTCGTTTTTCGAGGCGGAAGCTTCAGTATCTTGTCAAGTGGAAGGGTTATGGCCAGGAGGATAATTCTTGGGTTGTTGCCTCCGATGTTCATGCCGCCGATTTGGTTCGTGCTTTTCATTTGGCTCATCCTGATCGGCCTGGGGGCTCTGGTGAGGGTTCGGCGACCCCTCCTTAAGGGGGGGTACTGTTGTGAATTCTGCTCTTGGGCTCCCTCCGGTGGTTGTTAGTGGCATTTTTGTGAGTTCTGCTCTTTGGCTCCCTCCTGTGGTTTTGAGTGGTATGGCTGCTTCTTGGATTTAGCTTCAGCAGCTGTTTTCACTGATCGTCTTTCTGGCTCGGCTATATTAGTCTGGCCTTATCCCTCATTCAATGCCAGTTGTCTATTGTTCCTGCCTGGAGTTATTGCTCTTAGGACTTTCCTGACACTCTGACCAGTTCATCTAAGCTAAGTCCTTGCTTGTCCTTTTGCGGTTCTCTTGTTGTGGATTTTGTTGTTCAGCACTTTCTTTGTTTTTGTTCATTTGTCCAGCTTTTCAGTATGGATCTACTTAGCTAAGCTGGAAGCTCTGGGCAGCAGAGTTTGCCCTCCACACCTTTAGTCAGGTGTGGAGATTTTTGCATTTCTCTGCGGTGGACTTTTTCTAGTTTTTATTACTGACCGCACAGCGTTCTGTCCTGTACTATTTTCTATCTAGCTAGAAGTGGCCTCCTGTGCTAAATCTTGTTTCATACTACGTATGTCATTTCCTTCTCCTCTCACAGTTATTATTTGTGGGGGGCTAATCTATCCTTTGGGGATTTTCTCTGAGGCAAGATAGTTTTCCTGCTTCTATCTTTAGGGGTAGTTAGCTCTTAGGCTGTGATGAGATGCCTAGGTAGAGTTAGGAGCATTCCACGGCTGCTTCTAGTGTTGTGTTGAGCTTAGGGACTGCGGTCAGTATAGTTGCCACCTGCTCAGAGCTAGACGCATGTCGCTCCTTAATCACCAGATCATAACAGTACAACTGGACAAAAATGAGCTGAATGCCTCTCAAAAGAAGGAACAGAAAAAGAGTTCTGAGCCATTTTTTTTTTCTTTAGTTTGTTTTGTTTTTTTCCTTCCTCTTGATCTCTGGATGATTCGGGATTTGGATGCAGGCATGGATGTTCAGGGTTTGTTTTCTCGTGTGGATCAGCTTGCTGCAAGAGTACAGAGTATTCAAGATTATGTGGTTCAGACTCCGGCCTTAGAGCCTAGAATTCCTACTCCGGATTTGTTTTACGGGGATAGATCTAAGTTTTTGAACTTTAAAAATAATTGCAAATTGTTTTTTGCTCTGAAACCCCGTTCCTCTGGTGATCCCATTCAGCAAGTAAAGATAGTTATTTCTCTTCTGCGTGGCGACCCTCGGGACTGGGCATTCTCACTTGAGCCAGGGAATCCGGCATTGCTTAATGTAGATGCATTTTTTCAATCGCTCGGATTATTGTATGACGAACCTAACTCTGTAGAGCATGCTGAGAAAACACTGTTGGCCCTGTGTCAGGGTCAGGAAGCGGCAGAATTATACTGCCAGAAATTTAGAAAATGGTCTGTGCTCACTAAATGGAATGAGGAGGCTCTGGCAGCAATTTTCAGAAAGGGTCTTTCTGAAGCCCTTAAAGATGTTATGGTGGGGTTTCCCACGCCTGTTGGTTTGAGCGAATCTATGTCTCTGGCCATTCAGATTGATCGGCGCCTGCGCGAACGCAAAGTGGTGTACCATATGGCAGTGTCCTCTGAGCAAAGTCCTGAGCCCATGCAATGTGATAGGATTTTGACTAGAGCGGAACAGAGGGGATACAGACGTCAGAATGGGCTGTGTTTTTACTGTGGTGATTCTGCTCATACTATTTCTGATTGCCCTAAGCGTATTAAGAGGGTCGCTAGATCTGTTACCATTAGTACTGTGCAGCCTAAGTTTCTCCTGTCTGTGACCCTGATTTGCTCATTGTCATCTTTTTCTGTCATGGCATTTGTGGATTCAGGCGCTGCTCTGAACTTAATGGACTTAGAATTCGCTAGGCGCTGTGGTTTTTCTTTGCAGCCTTTGCAGAGTCCCATACCCTTGAGGGGTATTGATGCTACATCATTGGCCAAGAATAAACCTCAGTACTGGACGCAGATGACTATGTACACGGCTCCTGCACATCAGGAAGATTGCCGTTTTCTGGTGTTGCATTATTTACATGATGTTGTTGTACTGGGTTTTCCATGGTTACAAGTACACAATCCAGTGCTGGATTGGAAATCAATGTCTGTGACTAGTTGGGGTTGTCAAGGGGTACATAGTGACGTTCCTTTGATGTCAATTTCCTCTTCCTCCTCTTCTGATGTTCCTGAATTTTTGTTAGATTTCCAGGATGTATTCGATGAGCCCAAGTCCAGTTCCCTTCCTCCACATAGGGACTGTGATTGTGCTATTAACTTGATTCCTGGTTGTAAGTTCCCTAAGGGCCGACTTTTCAACCTGTCTGTGCCAGAGCATGCCGCTATGCAGAGCTATGTTAAGGAGTCTTTATAGAAGGGGCATATTCGGCCGTCTTCGTCACCATTGGGAGCGGGATTCTTTTTTGTTGCCAAGAAGGATGGCTCCTTAAGACCCTGTATTGATTATCGCCTTCTTAATAAGATCACGGTCAAATTCCAATACCCTTTACCTTTGCTCTCTGATTTGTTTGCTAGGATTAAGGGGGCTAGTTGGCTTACCAAGATTGGCCTTCGTGGGGCATATAATCTTGTTCGTATTAAACAGGGTGACGAATGGAAAACTGCATTTTATGCGCCCGAAAGCCATTTTGAATACCTTGTGATGCCATTTGGGCTCTCTAATGCTCCATCTGTGTTCCAGTCTTTCATGCATGATATTTTCAGCAATTATCTTGACAAATTCTCGATTGTGTATTTGGATGATATTTTGATTTTTTCCGATGATTGGGAGTCTCATGTGAAGCAGGTCAGGATGGTATTCCAGATCCTTCGTGATAATGCTCTATTTGTGAAGGGGTCTAAGTGCCTATTTGGAGTTCAGAAGGTCTCTTTTTTGGGGTTTATTTTTTCTCCTTCGTCTATAGAAATGGATCCTGTTAAGGTCCAAGCCATTCATGACTGGATTCAACCCACATCTGTGAAGAGCCTTCAGAAATTTTTGGGCTTTGCTAATTTTTATCGCCGTTTCATTGCCAACTTCTCTAGTGTGGTTAAACCCCTGACCGATTTGACGAAGAAAGGCGCTGATGTGACTAATTGGTCCTCTGAGGCTGTTGAGGCCTTTCAGGAGCTTAAGCGCCGATTTACTTCTGCCCCTGTGTTGCGTCAACCGGATGTTTCTCTTCCTTTTCAGGTTGAGGTTGACGCTTCTGAGATTGGGGCAGGGGCCGTTTTGTCACAGAGGAATTCTGATGGTTCCTTGATGAAGCCATGTGCCTTCTTTTCCCGAAAGTTTTCGCCTGCAGAACGCAATTATGATGTTGGCAATCGGGAGTTGTTGGCTATGAAGTGGGCATTTGAGGAGTGGCGACATTGGCTTGAGGGAGCCAAGCACCGCATTGTGGTCTTGACCGATCATAAGAATTTGATTTACCTTGAGTCGGCCAAGCGGCTGAACCCTAGACAGGCTTGGTGGTCCCTGTTTTTCTCCCGTTTTGATTTTGTGGTCTCGTATCTTCCAGGATCTAAGAATGTTAAGGCGGATGCCTGTTGTGAATTCTGTTTTCGGGCTCCCTCCTGTGGTCATGAATGGTACTTCGGCTGGTTCTGTTCATGGACTTTCTCTGATGCCTGTGGGTGTTTCTGAGTTTCCTTCTACAGGTGACAAGGCTAATTCGTTAGTGGGCTGCTCTATTTAACTCCACTTGGATCCTTGTCCGATGCCAGCTGTCAATGTTGTAGCATTGGTCTAGTTCGCTCCTGGATCTTCCTTGTTACCTGTTTCCTCCAGCAGAAGCTAAGTTTTGCTTTGCTTTTTTCTTGTTTGCTATTTTTTCTGTCCAGCATGCGTATGTGAATTTTGCCTTGCTTGCTGGAAGCTCTGGGACGCAGAGGGGCGCCTCCGCTCCGTTAGTCGGCGTGGAAGGTATTTTTCCCTGCACTCTATGTGTGGCTTTTGTAGGGTTTTTTGCTGACTGCAAAGTGACCTTTCCTATCTTCTGTCTGTTTAGTAAGTCGGGCCTCTCTTTGCTAAATCTATTTCATCTCTGTGTTTGTGATTTCATCTTACTCACAGTCAAAATATGTGGGGGGCTGCCTTTTCCTTTGGGGAATTTTCTCTGAGGCAAGATAGGCTTATTTTTCCTATCTCTAGGGCTAGCTAGTTCTGAGGCTGTGACGAGGCGCCTAGGTCATGATAGGAGCGCTCCACGGCTATTTCTAGTGTGCGTGATAGGATTAGGGATTGCGGTCAGCAGAGGTTCCACTTCCCAGAGCTTGTCCTGTATTAATGTGCTATCAGGTCTTTTCTGGTGCTCTAACTACCAGGTCCACTATTTGTCCTAACCACCAGATCATAACAGATGCCCTCTTTAGGAGTTTTTTGCCGGATTCTCCTGGAGTCCTTGAGCCGGTTGGCATTCTTAAGGAAGGGGTGATTCTTTCTGCCATCTCCCCTGATTTGCGGCGGGTGCTTCAGGAATTTCAGGCTGATAGGCCTGACCGCTGTCCTGTGGGGAAGCTGTTTGTTCCTGATAGATGGACGAGTAAGGTGATTTCTGAGGTCCATTGTTCAGGGTTGGCTGGTCATCCTGGGATTTTTGGTACCAGAGATTTGGTTGCTAGGTCCTTTTGGTGGCCTTCCTTGTCGCGCGATGTCCGTGCTTTTGTGCAGTCTTGTGGGACTTGCGCCCGAGCCAAGCCTTGCTGTTCCCGCGCTAGTGGGTTGCTTTTGCCTTTGCCCGTCCCGGAGAGGCCTTGGACGCATGTATCCATGGATTTTATTTCGGATCTTCCTGTGTCCCAGAGGATGTCTGTTATCTGGGTGGTTTGTGACCGGTTCTCTAAAATGGTCCATTTGGTACCTTTGCCTAAATTGCCTTCCTCTTCTGATTTGGTTCCATTGTTTTTTCAGCATGTGGTTCGTTTGCATGGCATTCCGGAGAATATTGTGTCTGACAGAGGTTCCCAGTTTGTTTCCAGGTTTTGGCGAGCCTTTTGTGCTAGGATGGGTATTGATTTGTCTTTTTCTTCGGCGTTCCATCCTCAGACCAATGGCCAAACTGAGCGAAATAATCAGACCTTGGAAACCTATTTGAGATGCTTTGTGTCTGCTGATCAGGATGATTGGGTGACTTTCTTGCCGTTGGCCGAGTTTGCCCTTAATAATCGGGCCAGTTCGGCTACTTTGGTTTCGCCTTTCTTTTGTAATTTTGGTTTCCATCCTCGTTTTTCTTCAGGGCAGGTTGAGCCTTCTGATTGTCCTGGTGTTGATTCTGTGATGGACAGGTTGCAGCAGATTTGGACTCATGTGGTAGACAATTTGACGTTGTCCCAGGAAAAGGCTCAGCGTTTTGCTAACCGCCGTCGGTGTGTTGGTCCTCGGCTTCGTGTGTGGGATTTGGTTTGGTTGTCCTCTCGTCATGTTCCTATGAAGGTTTCTTCCCCTAAGTTCAAGCCTCGGTTTATTGGTCCTTATAAGATTTCTGAGATTATCAATCCTGTGTCTTTTCGTTTGGTCCTTCCAGCCTCTTTTGCCATCCACAATGTTTTCCATAGATCTTTGTTGCGGAGATATGTGGTGCCCGTTGTTCCATCTGTTGATCCTCCTGCCCCGGTGTTGGTTGAGGGGGAGTTGGAATATGTGGTTGAGAAAATTTTGGATTCTCGTTTTTCGAGGCGGAAGCTTAAGTATCTTGTCAAGTGGAAGGGTTATGGCCAGGAGGATAATTCTTGGGTTGTTGCCTCCGATGTTCATGCCGCCGATTTGGTTCGTGCTTTTCATTTGGCTCATCCTGATCGGCCTGGGGGCTCTGGTGAGGATTCGGTGACCCCTCCTTAAAGGGGGGGGTACTGTTGTGAATTCTGCTCTTGGGCTCCCTCCGGTGGTTGTTAGTGGCATTTTTGTGAGTTCTGCTCTTTGGCTCCCTCCTGTGGTTTTGAGTGGTATGGCTGCTTCTTGGATTTAGCTTCAGCAGTTGTTTTCACTGATCGTCTTTCTGGCTCGGCTATATTAGTCTGGCCTTATCCCGCATTCAATGCCAGTTGTCTATTGTTCCTGCCTGGAGTCATTGCTCTTAGGACTTTCCTGACACTCTGACCAGTTCATCTAAGCTAAGTCCTTGCTTGTCCTTTTGCGGTTCTCTTGTTGTGGATTTTGTTGTTCAGCACTTTCTTTGTTTTTGTTCATTTGTCCAGCTTTTCAGTATGGATCTACTTAGCTAAGCTGGAAGCTCTGGGCAGCAGAGTTTGCTGTCCACACCTTTAGTCAGGTGTGGAGATTTTTGCATTTCTCTGAGGTGGACTTTTTCTAGTTTTTATTACTGACCGCACAGCGTTCTGTCCTGTACTATTTTCTATCTAGCTAGAAGTGGCCTCCTGTGCTAAATCTTGTTTCATACTAGGTATGTCATTTCCTTCTCCTCTCACAGTCATTATTTGTGGGGGGCTAATCTATCCTTTGGGGATTTTCTCTGAGGCAAGATAGTTTTCCTGCTTCTATCTTTAGGGGTAGTTAGCTCTTCGGCTGTGACGAGATGCCTAGGTAGAGTTAGGAGCATTCCACGGCTGCTTCTAGTGTTGTGTTGAGCTTAGGGACTGCGGTCAGTATAGTTGCCACCTGCTCAGAGCTAGACGCATGTCGCTCCTTAATCACCAGATCATAACAAATTCCTTTCAATGTCTGGTACATTGGAGGGGTATGGACCTGAGGAACGGTCCGGGTCCCAGCTCATTCTGTAAGGACTGATCAGTTGGTACGGGCCTACCATCAGAGGTTTGTTGGGAAACCTGGGGGTCCGGTAACCCCCCTTGAAGGGGGGTACTATCAAGATCTCCATTCTGTTCCTGTCTACTATGTTACTTTGTATAGAAGCTGTCAGTCTGTTTTGGTTGTGCTGGGTCTGTGCTGTAATCATCTGTGTTCACTTTCCTTGATTAGTCCTCTACTTAAGCATGCTGGCTCCTCCATCCAGTGTCAATCGTACACTTGCTGTTGACTGTGTAAGACTGATCCATGCTAAGTCTGTGCTGCAATCATCTGTGTTCACTTTCCTTGAGTAGTCCTCTACTTAAGCCTGCTGGCTCCTCCATCCAGTGTCAATTGTACACTTGCTGCTGCCTGTATAAGACTGATCCCTCTGTGCTCTGTGCCTGACCCAGCCTGACTTTATTCCCTTCCCGAACTCAGACTCTTTGCTTGTGACCTGACTTCTCTTGTGCCTGCTCCATGTAAACTGTCTTGTCTTTCTGGTTTTCCTGAACTCAGCTAGTAAATTGGATTTAGTCTCTGACTTCTCTTTGTTGTACTGTGCCATTTCCTGGACCTGACCTCGGATTGTTTGACCTCCTTTTACGTATTCAGTAAGTAGTGTATATTTTTTATTTCTGTTATTGTAGTCTTTCTCTCCACTTCTGGGGCTAACATTTACTATAGTGACTCGCATCACACATAGTCTTTTGGTCTACTAGAAATGTGGTCAGGAATTTCACACCTAGCTAAATGCTAGGGCAAATCAGTCCATAAACTAGCGTAAATCATTTGGTCGGCAAGTCCACAGTCCACTGTAAAAGTGGTCTGTCAGTCCACATTCTAGTGTAAATGTTGTGTTCATTGAGTCCATAGTCTTCTAGTCCACTGGAAATGTGGTCATGAATTCCACACCTAGCACATAATTGCTGTGTTCAGTCCTTAGACTACTGTAAATCATTGGATCAGTTAGCCCATGGACTAGTGCAAAACTTTTAGTCCGTCGGTCCACAGTCTCTTGTAAATGTGGCCAGTCAGTCCACAGTCAGGTGTGAACGATGTTGTCAGTGGGTTTACCATCTAGTTTAAATGCTGTGGTCCATCAGTCCACAGTCTAGTGTAAATTCTTTGCCCATTTAGTTCACAGTCTAGTGTAAATGTTGTTGTTAGCCGATCCAAAGCCTAGAGGAAATGCTGTGGTCAGTCGGTCAACAATCTAGAGTAAATGTTGTTAGTCTGTCCACAGTCTAGTGGAAATGCTGTGGTCAGTATCTCCACAGCCTAGCGTAAATTATGAGATCAGTCTCTTGTAATCGAGGCATTGAATGTTACACCGCTGATAAGAAGCCTATTCTATGAAACATAAGAACGTTTTCTTATTTTAGAAGACAGATGATAAGGAGAAGAAATGTTCCTTACATCTCTACCTGAAATATGGTTGTGTTATACTAGGAGTTGTGTATAGAAGATATACATGTGAAAAACACAATCAATAAACTCTCATGTACCAGGAAGGTGTTATTACACCCCAGCAGGCCTAGAACTTATGTCTAAACCTACAATTATCAGTAATTAATATGAATATTAATTACCTGTTAGGAGATTTTTCTAATTCTCTTCTTGAAATCCACAAGGAAAATTTCACGTTCCACCATCTCACTGGGCGTCAGTCACCTGTAAAAAGTCAAAGGTGTGATAATATGTTCCTGCTACATGCTATACACAAAGAAAAATATAACACACTAGGGACAAAATTACTTATTTCAGGTATAAGGACTGTGGTCAGTTTATTCTGAATCCTGTAGTCAGTCATTTGTTAGTTTACGGTATATATTATGTTCAGTCATTCTACATTATTCTATAAATGTTATAGTCAGACTACAGTATACTAGAAATGTGGTCAGGCAATGCACACCTAGCGTAAATGCTATGATCAGACAGTCCATAAACTAGTGTAAAAGTTTTGGTCCGCCAGTCCACAGTCCACTGTAAAAGTGGTCTATTAGTCCACATTCTAGTGTAAATGTTGTGTTCATTCAGTCCATAGTCTTCTGGTCTACTGGAAATGTGTTCAGAAATTCCAAACCTAGCATAAATGCTGTGGTCACTCAGTCTTTAGACTAGTGTAAATGTTATATCCAGGCAGTGCAAACATTACTGGAAATGTGGTCAGGCAGTCGAAATCTAGTGAAAATGACAAGGTCAGTAAGGCCTTAAACAAGTGCAAATGCTTTGGTCAGTCAGTATTCAAACTAATGTAAATGCTGTGATCATTCATCCAAAGACTAGATTAAAAGTTTTGATCTGTCAGTCCTAGGTCTACTGTAGATGTGGCCAGTCAGTCCACAGAATAGTATAAATGCTGTGGTCAGTCAGTCCACAGTCTAGTGTAAATGAAATGCTCACTCAGAATAGTGTCAAGATCTCCATTCTGTTCCTGTCTGCTATGTTACTTTGTATAGAAGATGTTAGTCTGTTTTGGTTGTGCTGGTCTGTGCTGCAATCATCTGTGTTAACTTTCCTAGATTAGGCCTCTACTTAAGCATGCTAGCTCCTCCATCAAGTGGCGATTTCAGAGAATTAAACAAAATAACATATAAAAATTCTTATCGGCTTCCACTTATTCCCGATCAAAATAATCAGCTTTCCGGGGCTAAATGGTTTTCCAAACTGGATCTCAGCGGGGCATATAGTTTGATATGGATTTGTGAGGGTGAGGAGTGGAAGACAGTATTTTTACCATCTGAAAGTTTCTTTGAAAATCTCGTTATGCCTTTTGGTCTAACAAATGCAGCTGCGGTTTTCAAAATTTTATGAATGATATCTCTTCTCTGATTATATTGGCAAATCTATTGTGGTTTATTTAGATGATATTCTAATTTTCTCAACTAACATGGATTCACATTATAAACATGTCCGTTTGGTTCTGCAAAGGTTGAGAGATAATTGTTTGTTTGGGCAGATACCCTGTCTCGTAGACTTGATTCTGTGTCTCCTCCAGAACTTCCTTACTCCATTCTTCCTCAGGGTATTGTTGTGGCCATGGTTTCCTCTGATCTGGAACCTGAAATCCATACTGCTCAGTACTTGGCTCCTTCCAATACCCCTGAATGCAAGCTGTTTGTCCCTGTGTATCTCAGATTATGCCTTTTGCAAGAATTCCATGATTCTGTGTTGAGTGTTTATCCAGGGGTCAATGCCACCCCGAAGGCAGTTGCTAGACTGTTTTGGTGGTCCGCCATGCATAAGGATATTAGAGATTTTGTGTCAGCTTGTGAAACTTGTGCACGCGCCAAAGTACAGCATTGCCGGCCAGCTAGGGAATTGGTTACTTTGCCAATTCCGGAAAGACCATGGAATCATTTGTCCATAGATTTCATTTCAGATTTACTGCTGTCTGGGGGGTTGACTACTATTTGGGTGGCAGTAGATCGCTTCAGCAAACAAGCTCACTTCATCCCATTATCTGGGTTATCCAATGCTGAATCTCTCCAAACTGTTTATTATTCATGTGGTACAATTGCATGGGATTGTTCTAAATATTGCATTGGATAGGGGTGTTGTTGTGAATTCCGCTCTTGGGCTCCCTCCGGTGGTTGTAAGTGGCACTTTTGTGAGTTCTGCTCTTGGGCTCCCTCCGGTGGTTTTAAGTGGAATGGCTGCTCCTTGGATTTAGCTGTCAGCAGCTGCTTCCACTGATTGTCTTTTCTGCTCGGCTATTTAGCCTGGCTCTTTACTTCAGCTTGTGCCACTTGTCAATGGTTCCTGGTTGGATTCACATCTCTTTGGATTTTCCTGTTATCCTGACCAGTTCAGCAAAGCTAAGTCCTTGATTGCTCTTTTCTGTCCACAGGTTGTGGACTTATCTGTTCTGTGCTTTCTATGTTTGTCCAGCTTGTCAGTATGAATTAATTCTGTGTTGCTGGAAGCTCTGGGAAGCAGATTTACCCTCCACACCTTTAGTCAGGTGTGGAGATTTTTGTAAACTCTGTGTGGATTTTTTGTAGTGTTTTATACTGACCGCACAGTATTCCATCCTGTCCTATCTATCTAGCTAGACTGGCCTCCTATGCTCATCCTAGTTTCATTCTGTGTATGTCTTTTCCCTCTCCACTCACAGTCATTACTTGTGGGGGGGCTATCTATCCTTTGGGGATTTTCTCTGAGGCAAGATAGTTTTCCTGTTTCTATCTTTAGGGGTAGTTAGTTCTCAGGCTGTGACGAGGTGCCTAGGGAGTGTTAGGAGCATCCCACGGCTACTTCTAGTGTTGTGTTGAGGTTAGGGACTGTGGTCAGTACAGATACCACTTCCTTCAGAGCTCGTTCCATGTTGCTCCTAAACCACCAGATCATAACAGTACAAGTGGCCAAAA
This sequence comes from Ranitomeya imitator, assembly GCF_032444005.1. Classification (NCBI taxonomy): domain Eukaryota; kingdom Metazoa; phylum Chordata; class Amphibia; order Anura; family Dendrobatidae; genus Ranitomeya; species Ranitomeya imitator. The sequence continues at coordinate 717,562,193 of NC_091284.1, forward strand.
GTGAATTAAATGCATCTCAAAAGAAGGAAAAAATTCTGAGCCATTTTTTTTTCTGTGCTCTCTTTTGTCTTTTTTTTCCTCTTGATTTCTGGGTGGTTCAGGATTTATGCTCTGGCATGGATGTTCAGGGTTTGTTTTCTCGTGTGGATCAACTTGCTGCAAGAGTACAGAGTATCCAAGATTATGTTGTCCAGACTCCGGCTTTGGAGCCTAGAATTCCTACTCCTGATTTGTTTTTTGGAGACAGATCCAAGTTTTTGAACTTTAAAAATAACTGCAAATTGTTTTTTGCTTTGAAACCCCGTTCTTCTGGTGATCCCATTCAGCAAGTTAAAATCATCATATCCTTGCTGCGTGGTGACCCTCAGGACTGGGCATTCTCCTTTGAATCAGGGGATCCGGCACTGCTGAATGTAGATGCATTATTTCAAGCGCTCAGATTATTGTATGACGAACCTAATTCTGTGGATCATGCTGAAAAAACCCTGTTGGCCTTGTGTCAAGGTCAGGAAGCGGCAGAATTATACTGCCAGAAATTTAGGAAATGGTCTGTGCTCACTAAATGGAATGAGGATGCTCTGGCTGCTATTTTCAGAAAAGGTCTTTCTGAAGCCCTTAAGGATGTTATGGTGGGCTTCCCTACGCCTACTGGTTTGAGCGAATCTATGTCTCTGGCCATTCAGATTGATCGGCGTTTGCGCGAGCGCAAAGCTATGCACCATATGGCAGTGTCCTCTGGGCAGAGTCCTGAACCTATGCAATGTGATAGGATTTTGACTAGAACAGAACGGCAGGAATTCAGACATCAGAATAGGCTGTGTTTTTACTGTGGTGATTCTGCTCATGTTATTTCTGATTGCCCTAAACGTACTAGGAGGGTCGCTAGGTCTGTTGCCATTAGTACTGTACAGCCTAAATTTCTTTTGTCTGTGACCCTGATTTGCTCATTGTCGTCCTTTTCTGTCATGGCATTTGTGGATTCAGGCGCTGCCCTGAACTTAATGGACTTAGAATTTGCCAGGCGCTGTGGTTTTTCCTTGCAGCCTTTGCAGAGCCCTATTCCTTTGAGGGGCATTGATTTGTCTTTTCTTCGGCGTTTCATCCTCAGACTAATGGCCAAACTGAGCGAACTAATAAGACCTTGGAGACCTATTTGAGATGCTTTGTGTCTGCTGATCAGGATGATTGGGTGGCTTTCTTGCCGTTGGCCGAGTTTGCCCTTAATAATCGGGCTAGTTCGGCTACTTTGGTTTCACCTTTCTTTTGTAATTTTGGTTTTCATCCTCGTTTTTCTTCTGGGCAGGTTGAGCCTTCTGATTGTCCTGGTGTGGATTCTGTGGTGGACAGGCTGCAGCAGATTTGGACTCATGTGGTGGACAATTTGACGTTGTCTCAGGAAAGGGCTCAGCGTTTTGCTAACCGCCATCGGTGTGTTGGTCCCCGGCTTCGTGTGGGGGATTTGGTTTGGTTGTCTTCTCGTCATGTTCCTATGAAGGTTTCTTCCCCTAAGTTTAAGCCTCGGTTTATTGGTCCTTATAAAATTTCTGAAATTATTAATCCGGTGTCTTTTCGTTTGGCTCTTCCAGCCTCTTTTGCCATTCTTAATGTTTTCCATAGATCGTTGTTGCGGAGATATGTGGTGCCCGTTGTTCCCTCAGTTGATCCTCCTGCCCCAGTGTTGGTTGAGGGAGAGTTGGAATATGAGGTTGAGAAAATTTTGGATTCTCGTTTTTCGAGGCGGAGGCTTCAGTATCTTGTCAAGTGGAAGGGTTATGGCCAGGAGGATAATTCTTGGGTTGTTGCCTCCGATGTCCATGCCACCGATTTGGTTCGTGCTTTTCACTTGGCTTGTCCTGATCGGCCTGGGGGCTCTGGTGAGGGTTCGGTGACCCCTCCTCAAGGGGGGGTATTGTTGTGAATTCCGCTCTTGGGCTCCCTCCGGTGGTTGTAAGTGGCACTTTTGTGAGTTCTGCTCTTGGGCTCCCTCCGGTGGTTTTAAGTGGAATGGCTGCTCCTTGGATTTAGCTGTCAGCAGCTGCTTCCACTGATTGTCTTTTCTGCTCGGCTATTTAGCCTGGCTCTTTCCTTCAGCTTGTGCCACTTGTTAATGGTTCCTGGTTAGATTCACATCTCTTTGGATTTCCCTGTTAGCTTTGCTGAACTGGTCAGGATAAGTCCTTGCTTGCTCTTTTCTGTCCACAGGTTGTTCACTTATCTGTTCTGTGCTTTCTATGTTTGTCCAGCTTGTCAGTGTGAATTAATTCTGTGTTGCTGGAAGCTCTGGGAAGCAGATTTACCCTCCACACCTTTAGTCAGGTGTGGAGATTTTTGTAAACTCTGTGTGGATTTTTTGTAGTGTTTTATACTGACCACACAGTATTCCATCCTGTCCTATCTATCTAGCTAGACTGGCCTCCTATGCTCATCCTAGTTTTATTCTGTGTATGTCTTTTCCCTCTCCACTCACAGTCATTACTTGTGGGGGGGCTATCTATACTTTGGGGATTTTCTCTGAGGCAAGATAGTTTTCCTGTTTCTATCTTTAGGGGTAGTTAGTTCTCAGGCTGTGACGAGGTGCCTAGGGAGTGTTAGGAGCATCCCACGGCTACTTCTAGTGTTGTGTTGAGCTTAGGGACTGCGGTCAGTACAGATACCACTTCCTTCAGAGCTCGTTCCATGTTGCTCCTAAACCACCAGATCATAACAGGGTGTACAATTCGTCTCTAGATTGTGGAGGGCTTTCTGCAGAAAATTGGGGATTGATTTGCCCTTTTCCTCTGCTTATCACCCTGAAACTAGCGGTCAGACAGAGAGGACAAATCAGTCTCTGGAGCCAATTTTAAGATATTTTTTGCGCCGATCAGCAGGAGAATTTGTAATCATTTCTTCCTTTGACTGAGTTTTCTTTTAAAAGTCGGATTAATCAGTCCATGGGGACCTCGCCGTTTTTCTTTAATTACGGGTTTCATCCTCATTTTGGTGAGTTCTCCAGGATAAGTTCTGGGTGTCCTGGGGTGGATGTCACCATTCAAGAGCTGGGGATGTCTGGAGGGAGGTTAAAAAGAACTTTGGGGTGGCTCAATATTGGCAGCAGCGGAAGGCCAATAAGAGGTGCTCATCAGGGGTCGCCTTCAAAGTGAGAGTTAATGTATGGTTATCCTCTAAGAATATTAGATTGAAGATGCCCTCGCTGAAGTTGGGTCCTAGATTCATTGGTCCGTATGAAATTCTGAAGGTGGTCAATCCAGTTGCCTTCTGATTAAAACTCCCTCGGTTTTTCCGTATTCTTAATGTGTTCCACAAGTCATTGTTGAAGGAGTTTATTCCCTCTGCTCTGTCTTCCTCACTCCCGCCTCCTCCAGTGTCTATTGAGGGAAGCTTGGAATAGGAGGTACAAAGGATCGTTGATTCCTGAATGGTCCAGAATTCCCTTCAATGTCTGGTACATTGGAAGGGGTATGGACCTGAGGAACGGTCCGGGTCCCAGCTCATTCTGTAAGGACTGATCAGTTGGTACGGGCCTACCATCGGAGGTTTGTTGGGAAACCTGGGGATCCGGTGACCCCCCTTGAAGGGGGGGTACTACCAAGATCTCCATTCTGTTCCTGTCTACAATATTACTTTGTATAGAAGCTGTCAGTCTGTTTTGGTTGTGCTGGGTCTGTGCTGTAATCATCTGTGTTCACTTTCCTTGATTAGTCCTTTACTTAAGCATACTGGCTCCTCCATCCAGTGTCAATCGTACACTTGCTGTTAACTGTGTAAGACTGATCCGTGCTGAGTCTGTGCTGCAATCATCTGTGTTCACTTTCCTTGAGTAGTCCTCTACTTAAGCCTGCTGGCTCCTCCATCCAGTGTCAATTGTACACTTGCTGCTGCCTGTATAAGACTAATCCCTCTGTGCTCTGTGCCTGACCCAGCCTGACTTTATTCCCTTCCCGAACTTAGACTCTTTGCTTGTGACCTGTCTTCTCTTGTGCCTGCTCCCTGTAAACTGTCTTGTCTTTCTGGTTTTCCTGAACTCAGCTAGTAAATTGGATTTAGTCTCTGACTTCTCTTTGTTGTACTGCGCCATTTCCTGGACCTGACCTCGGATTGTTTGACCTCCTTTTACGTATTCAGTAAGTAGTGTATATTTTTTATTTCTGTTATTGTAGTCTTTCTCTCCACTTCTGGGGCTAACATTTACTATAGTGACTCGCATCACACATAGTCTTTTGGTCTACTAGAAATGTGGTCAGGAATTTCACACCTAGCTAAATGCTAGGGCAAATCAGTCCATAAACTAGCGTAAATCATTTGGTCGGCAAGTCCACAGTCCACTGTAAAAGTGGTCTGTCAGTCCATATTCTAGTGTAAATGTTGTGTTCATTGAGTCCATAGTCTTCTAGTCCACTGGAAATGTGGTCAGAAATTCCACACCTAGCATAAATGCTGTGGTCAGTCAGTCCACAGTCTAGTGTAAATGTTATGGCCATTCAGTCCATAGTGTTTTAGTCTATTGAAAATGTGGTCATGAATTCCACACCTAGCACATAATTGCTGTGTTCAGTCCTTAGACTACTGTAAATCATTGGATCAGTTAGCCCATGGACTAGTGCAAAACTTTTAGTCCGTCGGTCCACAGTCTGATGTAAATGTGGCCAGTCAGTCCACAGTCAGGTGTGAACGATGTTGACAGTGGGTTTACTATCTAGTTTAAATGCTGTGGCCCATCAGTACACAGTCTAGTGTAAATTCTTTGCTCATTTAGTTCACAGTCTAGTGTAAATGTTGTTGTTAGCCGATCCAAAGCCTAGAGGAAATGCTGTGGTCAGTCGGTCAACAATCTAGAGAAAATGTTGTTAGTCTGTCCACAGTCTAGTGGAAATGCTGTGGCCAGTATCTCCACAGCCTAGCGTAAATTATGAGATCAGTCTCTTGTAATCGAGGCATTGAATGTTACACCGCTGATAAGAAGCCTATTCTATGAAACATAAGAACGTTTTCTTATTTTAGAAGACAGATGATAAGGAGAAGAAATGTTCCTTACATCTCTACCTGAAATATGGTTGTGTTATACTAGGAGTTGTGTATAGAACATATACATGTGAAAAACACAAACAATATACTCTCATGTACCAGGAAGGTGTTATTACACCCCAACAGGCCTAGAACTTATGTCTATACCTACAATTATCAGTAATTAATATGAATATTAATTACCTGTTAGGAGATTTTTCTAATTCTCTTCTTGAAATCCACAAGGAAAATTTCACGTTCCACCATCTCACTGGGCGTCAGTCACCTGTAAATAGTCAAAGGTGTGATAATATGTTCCTGCTACATGCTATACACAAAGAAAAATATAACACACTAGGGACAAAATTACTTATTTCAGGTATAAGGACTGTGGTCAGTTTATTCTGAATCCTGTAGTCAGTCATTTGTTAGTTTACGGTATATAACATAGTAACATAGTAACATAGTTAGTAAGGCCGAAAAAAGACATTTGTCCATCCAGTTCAGCCTATATTCCATTATAATAAATACCCAGATCTACGTCCTTCTACAGAACCTTATAATTGTATGATACAATATTGTTCTGCTCCAGGAAGGCATCCAGGCCTCTCTTGAACCCCTCGACTGAGTTCGCCATCACCACCTCCTCAGGCAAGCAATTCCAGATTCTCACTGCCCTAACAGTAAAGAATCCTCTTCTATGTTGGTGGAAAAACCTTCTCTCCTCCAGACGCAAAGAATGCCCCCTTGTGCCCGTCACCTTCCTTGGTATAAACAGATCCTCAGCGAGATATTTGTATTGTCCCCTTATATACTTATACATGGTTATTAGATCGCCCCTCAGTCGTCTTTTTTCTAGACTAAATAATCCTAATTTCGCTAATCTATCTGGGTATTGTAGTTCTCCCATCCCCTTTATTAATTTTGTTGCCCTCCTTTGTACTCTCTCTAGTTCCATTATATCCTTCCTGAGCACCGGTGCCCAAAACTGGACACAGTACTCCATGTGCGGTCTAACTAGGGATTTGTACAGAGGCAGTATAATGCTCTCATCATGTGTATCCAGACCTCTTTTAATGCACCCCATGATCCTGTTTGCCTTGGCAGCTGCTGCCTGGCACTGGCTGCTCCAGGTAAGTTTATCATTAACTAGGATCCCCAAGTCCTTCTCCCTGTCAGATTTACCCAGTGGTTTCCCGTTCAGTGTGTAATGGTGATATTGATTCCCTCTTCCCATGTGTATAACCTTACATTTATCATTGTTAAACCTCATCTGCCACCTTTCAGCCCAAGTTTCCAACTTATCCAGATCCATCTGTAGCAGAATACTATCTTCTCTTGTATTAACTGCTTTACATAGTTTTGTATCATCTGCAAATATCGATATATTATGTTCAGTCATTCTCCATTATTCTATAAATGTTATAGTCAGACTACAGTATACTAGAAATGTAGTCAGGCAATGCACACCTAGCGTAAATGCTATGATCAGACAGTCCATAAACTAGTGTAAAAGTTTTGGACCGCCAGTCCACAGTCCACTGTAAAAGTGGTCTATTAGTCCACATTCTAGTGTAAATGTTGTGTTCATTCAGTCCATAGTCTTCTGGTCTACTGGAAATGTGTTCAGAAATTCCAAACCTAGCACAAATGCTGTGGTCACTCAGTCTTTAGACTAGTGTAAATGTTATATCCCGGCAGTGCAAACATTACTGGAAATGTGGTCAGGCAGTCGAAATCTAGTGAAAATGACAAGGTCAGTAAGGCCTTAAACAAGTGCAAATGCTTTGGTCAGTCAGTATTCAAACTAATGTAAATGCTGTGATCATTCATCCAAAGACTAGATTAAAAGTTTTGATCTGTCAGTCCTAGGTCTACTGTAGATGTGGCCAGTCACTCCACAGAATAGTATAAATGCTGTGGTCAGTCAGTCCACAGTCTAGTGTAAATGAAATGCTCACTCAGAGCACAGTGTCACGATCTCCATTCTCTTCCTGTCTGCTATGTTACTTTGTATAGAAGATGTTAGTCTGTTTTAGTTGTGATGGTCTGTGCTGCTATCATCTGTGTTAACTTTCCTAGATTAGGCCTCTACTTAAGCATGCTAGCTCCTCCATCCAGTGGCGATTTCAGAGAATTAAACAAAATAACATATAAAAATTCTTATCTGCTTCCTCTTATTCCCGATCAATATAATCAGATTTCCGGGGCTAAATGGTTTTCCAAACTGGATCTCAGCTTGGCATATAGTTTGATATGGATTCGTGAGGGTGAGGAGTGGAAGACAGTATTTTTACCATCTGAAAGTTTCTTTGAAAATCTCGTTATGCCTTTTGGTCTAACAAATGCAGCTGCGGTTTTCAAAATTTTATGAATGATATCTCTTCTCTGATTATATTGGCAAATCTATTGTGGTTTATTTAGATGATATTCTAATTTTCTCAGCTAACATGGATTCACATTATAAACATGTCCGTTTAGTTCTGCAAAGGTTGAGAGATAATTGTTTGTTTGGGCAGATACCCTGTCTTGTAGACTTAATTCTGTGTCTCCTCCAGAACCTCCTTACTCCATTCTTCCTCAGAGTATTGTTGTGGCCATGGTTTCCTCTGATCTGGAACCTGAAATCCATACTGCTCAGTACTTGGCTCCTTCCAATACCCCTGAATGCAAGCTGTTTGTCCCTGTGTATCTCAGATTATGCATTTTGCAAGAATTCCATGATTCTGTGTCAAGTGTTTATCCAGGGGTCAGTGCCACCCCGAAGGCAGTTGCTAGACTGTCTTGGTGGTCCGCCATGCATAAGGATATTAGAGATTTTGTGTCAGCTTGTGAAACTTGTGCACGCGCCAAAGTACAGCATTGCCGGCCAGCTAGGGAATTGGTTCCTTTGCCAATTCCGGAAAGACCATGGAATCATTTGTCCATGGATTTCATTTCAGATTTACCGCTATCTGGGGGGTTGACTACTATTTGGGTGGCAGTAGATCGCTTCTGCAAACAAGCTCACTTCATCCCATTATCTGGGTTATCCAATGCTGAATCTCTCCAAACTGTTTATTATTCATGTGGTACAATTGCATGGGATTCTTCTAAATATTACATTGGATAGGGGTGTACAATTCGTCTTTAGATTGTAGAGGGCTTTCTGCAGAAAATTGGGGATTGATTTGTCCTTTTCCTCTGCTTATCACCCTGAAACTAACGGTCAGACAGAGAGGACAAATCAGTCTCTGGAGCCAATTTTAAGATATTTTTTGTGCCGATCAGCAGGAGAATTGGTAATCATTTCTTCCTCTGACTGAGTTTTCTTTTAAAAGTCGGGTTAATCAGTCCATGGGGACCTCGCCGTTTTTCTTTAATTACGGGTTTCATCCTTATTTTGGTGAGTTCTCCAGGATAAATTCTGGGTGTCCTGGGGTGGATGTCACCATTCAAGAGCTGGGGATGTCTGGAGGGAGGATAAAAAGAACTTTGGGGTGGCTCAGTATTGGCAGCAGCGGAAGGCCAATAAGAGGTGCTCGTCAGGGGCCGCCTTCAAAGTGGGAGTTAATGTATGGTTATTGTGACGGGGTGTACGGCAGAGCAAGAAGGGACAACAGGCCGAGGGATGATTCCACAGATTCATTATCAAGATAGCTGGAACAACACATGCAGGTAGATCTACAGAGTCCACAATTAGTCCAACGGAACAGGTTCAGGGGCACCTCCCGATAATCCTTGTGCCAGGTAACAAAGCAATAGTCCACACGAGTCCAAGGGATCCCAAAACAATCCCACGGGCGACGAGATATGTCCTCAGCTCAAGTCTCGCCCCGTTCGCTTCCGCAGTCACAGATGGACATGGGGTCTTGCCTCAGCTAAGAATCCCCACTCCTTCTCCTTCAAGGATCAACTCACACCTGATCTCAAAATAAGAATGGATTGTCTGAGCTCCTGGGATCCGCCCATGAAGGGGGTAGGGGTTACACCTTCTATTCAATGGTTGGGTCCACCAGAAGATTCTAGACTGGTGGGCTCCAGGCAGTCTATGTAATATGTACATTTGACTAGCCACCTGCTGTGAGAAAGAATGGCTATTCCTCCACTAGTGATGTTGACAAAGCTTAATTACATTAGAGCTTAGGGCTGCAAGTATTGGGGGAAGGAGACATTGTTACAGGTGAACTCCCAGCCAAGAAAATACATAAATTACAGCTAATAGAAACCAGAGAACAGTTACATACATCAAATGGCATATTATTCAAATACAGGATAGGGCAAAAGTACATATCATGACAATCCCTTCCCCTCCCAATTTGTGTACGTACCAGGGACCTCTACAGGTCGCTGGTTAAGTACACACAGGCAGAGCGTAACTTACATGTGGCTTCATGAAGCCACGAATTGGCATCGTAGCTCTCCCACATCATTGCCCAGGAGAACATCTGCAGGCAGACCACCCATCACCCCAACCACACATCGCCTGACCCCAAAACCAAAGTTCAGATCCACAGTGGCTGTGGGAATAGTCCTCCATTGTCCACCAGCCAGTTCAATGACAATCCCAGGTCCTCGATGGATTGCCTCAGGCCGAACCACTCGGGGATCAGCCAGTGTGAGGAAAGCCCCTGAGTCACAAAATCCAATAAGTCTCTGTCCATCCAGCACTACCTCCTGCAAGTGCTTACCTCGATGAGCAGAAGTCGTCATGGCTGCGGGTCGCACACCATAAACTCCTAGTGGTGCAACATGGGTGGGTGAGGCACTAGGCCAGTCCTCACGTAGTGGTGACACGTCGTCCTCCATGGCACTTGGGTGTACATAATTAATAATACGACTGGGTACAGGATTAATCCTCATTTGAACAGCTGGGCAGGAGGCTTGCAGATGCCCCGGCTGTCCACATCGATAGCATCTCTGCTGGGTCTCACTCCATCCAAGGCGTCCTCTTGGGCGAGGGGCAAGGGAACCTGGAGGCCCGCTTCCACCTGAAGGTGCTGTAGGGGTTTGAGGACGACTTCTCCATGAGCTGGCTGGGCATGAGGCCTGCAGATGCCCCAGATGCCCACAACCATAACACTTGCGCTCTGCTACTTCCTCTCCTCGTCGTATTCCAGAAAACGCAGTAGAAGCAACTGGAGGCACATTTACACGGGTATCAGCATGAGGTGGTGGCTTAGAGGAACGGGGAACAATGGGGACAGAAGAACAGGGGGCCACCGGTGTTGTGGAGCTGGTAGGCCTCTCTCCATCCTCCAACAGAACCCTCCACTGAGGCTTGATGGTGAGAGCCTCATCAGCTAGAGCTGCAGCTTCCTCCACAGTGGCTGGTCTCCTCTCACGCACCCATTCCCGGATCTCAGCAGGGCACTTGAAGTAAAACTGCTCTTTTAGGATAACCTGGAGGAAGGTCTCCCAGGTTAAGGCCTCATTTGCCTCCAGCCAGCGATGACATATTTGTTTGAGTCTGTGGGCATACATCTTGAAAGACACTTCCTCATCACAGGCTAAAGTACGGAACTGAGTCCTGTAAGTGTCTGGGGTAACAGCATAATGTTCTAGAATAGTCCGTTTAATCTCTGCATACTCACAGTTCCCCTGAGGGTCCATAGCTCTATAGGCTGCGGCAGCTCCACCCTCTAAGAGCCCCACCAGATGTCGGACTCGGTCCCTTTCCGGGACTTCCATTAATCGACACTGATGCTCAAAGTCCTGGAAGAAGCCCTCAATGTCGCCTGCAGCCTCATTAAAGGGCTTGAAGTCTTTGCGGGACACTCTGGGGAGTTCCCTCATGGTGGGTGCTGGGGTTAGAGTCTGTCTGGAGCTTCTAGCTGCTTCCAAAGCTATCTGCCTCTCCAGCAATGCCATCTCCTGAGCTCTGTCCTCGGCTCTGTTAATGGCCTCCCTCTCCCTCTCCTCGGCTCTGTTAATGGCCTCCCTCTCCCTCTCCTCGGCTCTGTGAATGGCCTCCCTCTCCTCGGCTCTGTGAATGGCCTCCCTCTCCTCGGCTCTGTGAATGGCCTCGCTCTCCCTCTCCTGAGCTCGGTGAATGGCCTCTTTCTTATAGTCTATGGTGGCCTCTTCTCCCAGCAATGCCAACTCCTCCTCGTACCACATAACCCACTGACTTTTTTGGGTATTTACCTCCGGCTGCAGTCTTTCCTCCATTTGCTGTGAGGATCCTTCCTCAGCGTCATCTTGCAGGCGAACTCCTTCCAAAGCCTCAATAAGCTGCTCCTTGGAGAGTCCCTTAAAACGGACTCCTACTTCACGGGCCTTTGATTGTAGGCTCCCCAAAGTCCAGTTCTTGTACTCTGTGGTGCTGGTTCTCAATGTTGCTGGGCCGTTGTCCTCCATTCCTTCTGCTCTGATCCCACTGCTTGCCACCAGTCTGTGACGGGGTGTACGGCAGAGCAAGAAGGGACAACAGGCCGAAGGATGATTCCACAGATTTATTATCAAGAACGCTGGAACAACACATGCAGGTAGATCTACAGAGTCCACAATTAGTCCAACGGAACAGGTTCGGGGGCACCTCCCGATAATCCTTGTGCCAGGTAACAAAGCAATAGTCCACACGAGTCCAAGGGATCCCAAAACAATCCCACGGGCGACGAGATATGTCCTCAGCTCAAGTCTCGCCCCGTTCGCTTCCGCAGTCACAGATGGACATGGGGTCTTGCCTCAGCTAAGAATCCCCACTCCTTCTCCTTCAAGGATCAACTCACACCGCTGTGACCAGTGGGGTACCGCAGGGGTCAGTATTGGGACCTGTTCTCTTCAACATATTCATTAATGATCTGGTAAAAGGTTTACACAGTAAAATATCGATATTTGCAGATGATACAAAACTATGTAAAGCAGTTAATACAAGAGAAGATAGTATTCTGCTACAGATGGATCTGGATAAGTTGGAAACTTGGGCTGAAAGGTGGCAGATGAGGTTTAACAATGATAAATGTAAGGTTATACACATGGGAAGAAGGAATCAATGTCACCATTACACACTGAACGGGAAACCACTGGGTAAATCTGACAGGGAGAAGGACTTGGGGATCCTAGTTAATGATAAACTTACCTGGAGCAGCCAGTGCCAGGCAGCAGCTGCCAAGGCAAACAGGATCATGGGGTGCATTAAAAGAGGTCTGGATACACATGATGAGAGCATTATACTGCCTCTGTACAAATCCCTAGTTAGACCGCACATGGAGTACTGTGTCCAGTTTTGGGCACCGGTGCTCAGGAAGGATATAATGGAACTAGAGAGAGTACAAAGGAGGGCAACAAAATTAATAAAGGGGATGGGAGAACTACAATACCCAGATAGATTAGCGAAATTAGGATTATTTAGTCTAGAAAAAAGACGACTGAGGGGCGATCTAATAACCATGTATAAGTATATAAGGGGACAATACAAATATCTCGCTGAGGATCTGTTTATACCAAGGAAGGTGACGGGCACAAGGGGGCATTCTTTGCGTCTGGAGGAGAGAAGGTTTTTCCACCAACATAGAAGAGGATTCTTTACTGTTAGGGCAGTGAGAATCTGGAATTGCTTGCCTGAGGAGGTGGTGATGGCGAACTCAGTCGAGGGGTTCAAGAGAGGCCTGGATGTCTTCCTGGAGCAGAACAATATTGTATCATACAATTATTAGGTTCTGTAGAAGGACGTAGATCTGGGTATTTATTATGATGGAATATAGGCTGAACTGGATGGACAAATGTCTTTTTTCGGCCTTACTAACTATGTTACTATGTTACTATGTTACACCTGATCTCAAAATAAGAATGGATTGTCTGAGCTCCTGGGATCCGCCCATGAAGGGGGTAGGGGTTACACCTTCTATTCAATGGTTGGGTCCACCAGAAGATTCTAGACTGGTGGGCTCCAGGCAGTCTATGTAATATGTACATTTGACTAGCCACCTGCTGTGAGGAAGAATGGCTATTCCTCCACTAGTGATGTTGACAAAGCTTAATTACATTAGAGCTTAGGGCTGCAAGTATTGGGGGAAGGAGACATTGTTACAGGTGAACTCCCAGCCAAGAAAATACATAAATTACAGCTAATAGAAACCAGAGAACAGTTACATACATCAAATGGCATATTATTCAAATACAGGACAGGGCAAAAGTACATATCATGACAGTTATCCTCTAAGAATATTAGATTGAAGATGCCCTCGCTGAAGTTGGGTCCTAGATTCATTGGTCCGTATGAAATTCTGAAGGTGGTTAATCCAGTTGCCTTCTGATTAAAACTCCCTCGTTTTTTCCGTATTCTTAATGTGTTCCACAAGTCATTGTTGAAGGAGTTTATTCCCTCTGCTCTGTCTTCCTCACTCCCGCCTCCTCCAGTGTCTATTGAGGGAAGCTTGGAATAGGAGGTACAAAGGATCGTTGATTCCTGAATGATCCAGAATTCCCTTCAATGTCTGGTACATTGGAAGGGGTATGGACCTGAGGAACGGTCCGGGTCCCAGCTCATTCTGTAAGGACTGATCAGTTGGTACGGGCCTACCATCGGAGGTTTGTTGGGAAACCTGGGGGTCCGGTGACCCCCCTTGAAGGGGGGGTACTATCAAGATCTCCATTCTGTTCCTGTCTACTATGTTACTTTGTATAGAAGCTGTCAGTCTGTTTTGGTTGTACTGGGTCTGTGCTGTAATCATCTGTGTTCACTTTCCTTGATTAGTCCTCTACTTAAGCATGCTGGCTCCTCCATCCAGTGTCAATCGTACACTTGCTGTTGACTGTGTAAGACTGATCCGTGCTGAGTCTGTGCTGCAATCATCTGTGTTCACTTTCCTTGAGTAGTCCTCTACTTAAGCCTGCTGGCTCCTCCATCCAGTGTCAATTGTACACTTGCTGCTGCCTGTATAAGACTGATCCCTCTGTGCTCTGTGCCTGACCCAGCCTGACTTTATTCCCTTCCCGAACTCAGACTCTTTGCTTGTGACCTGACTTCTCTTGTGCCTGCTCCCTGTAAACTGTCTTGTCTTTCTGGTTTTCCTGAACTTGGCTAGTAAATTGGATTTAGTCTCTGACTTCTCTTTGTTGTACTGCGCCATTTCCTGGACCTGACCTCGGATTGTTTGACCTCCTTTTACGTATTCAGTAAGTAGTGTATATTTTTTATTTCTGTTATTGTAGTCTTTCTCTCCACTTCTGGGGCTAATATTTACAATAGTGACTCACATCACACATAGTCTTTTGGTCTACTAGAAATGTGGTCAGGAATTTCACACCTAGCTAAATGCTAGGGCAAATCAGTCCATAAACTAGCGTAAATCATTTGGTCCGCAAATCCACAGTCCACTGTAAAAGTGGTCTGTCAGTCCACATTCTAGTGTAAATGTTGTGTTCATTGAGTCCATAGTCTTCTAGTCCACTGGAAATGTGGTCAGAAATTCCACACCTAGCATAAATGCTATGGTCAGTCAGTCCACAGTCTAGTGTAAATGTTATGGCCATTCAGTCCATAGTCTTTTAGTCTACTGAAAATGTGGTCATGAATTCCACACCTAGCACATAATTGCTGTGTTCAGTCCTTAGACTACTGTAAATCATTGGATCAGTTAGCCCATGGACTAGTGCAAAACTTTTAGTCCGTCGGTCCACAGTCTGATGTAAATGTGGCCAGTCAGTCCACAGTCAGGTGTGAACGATGTTGTCAGTGGGTTTACTAACTAGTTTAAATGCTGTGGTCCATCAGTCCACAGTCTAGTGTAAATTCTTTGCTCATTTAGTTCACAGTCTAGTGTAAATGTTGTTGTTAGCCGATCCAAAGCCTAGAGGAAATGCTGTGGTCAGTCGGTCAACAATCTAGAGTAAATGTTGTTAGTCTGTGCACAGTCTAGTGGAAATGCTGTGGTCAGTATCTCCACAGCCTAGCGTAAATTATGAGATCAGTCTCTTGTAATCGAGGCATTGAATGTTACACCGCTGATAAGAAGCCTATTCTATGAAACATAAGAACGTTTTCTTATTTTAGAAGACAGATGATAAGGAGAAGAAATGTTCCTTACATCTCTACCTGAAATATGGTTGTGTTATACTAGGAGTTGTGTATAGAAGATATACATGTGAAAAACACAAACAAAATACTCTCATGTACCAGGAAGGTGTTATTACACCCCAGCAGGCCTAGAACTTATGTCTAAACCTACAATTATCAGTAATTAATATGAATATTAATTACCTGTTAGGAAATTTTTCTAATTCTCTTCTTGAAATCCACAAGGAAAATTTCACGTTCCACCATCTCACTGGGCGTCAGTCACCTGTAAATATTCAAAGGTGTGATAATATGTTCCTGCTACATGCTATACACAAAGAAAATATAACACACTGAGACAAAATTACTTATTTCAGGTATAAGGACTGTGGTTAGTTTATTCTGAATCCTGTAGTCAGTCATTTGTTAGTTTACGGTATATATTATGTTCAGTCGTTCTACATTATTCTATAAATGTTATAGTTAGACTACAGTATACTAGAAATGTGGTCAGGCAATGCACACCTAGCGTAAATGCTATGATCAGACAGTCCATAAACTAGTGTAAAAGTTTTGGTCCGCCAGTCCACAGTCCACTGTAAAAGTGGTCTATTAGTCCACATTCTAGTGTAAATGTTGTGTTCATTCAGTCCATAGTCTTCTGGTCTACTGGAAATGTGTTCAGAAATTCCAAACCTAGCATAAATGCTGTGGTCACTCAGTCTTTAGACTAGTGTAAATGTTATATCCAGGCAGTGCAAACATTACTGAAAATGTGGTCAGGTGTTATGATCTGGTGGTTAGGACAAATAGTGGACCTGGTAGTTAGAGCACCAGAAAAGACCTGATAGCACATTAATACAGGACAAGCTCTGGGAAGTGGAACCTCTGCTGACCGCAATCCCTAATCCTATCACGCACACTAGAAATAGCCGTGGAGCGCTCCTATCATGACCTAGGCGCCTCGTCACAGCCTCAGAACTAGCTAGCCCTAGAGATAGGAAAAATAAGCCTATCTTGCCTCAGAGAAAATTCCCCAAAAGAAAAGGCAGCCCCACACATATATTGACTGTGAGTAAGATGAAATCACAAACACAGAGATGAAATAGATTTAGCAAAGAGAGGCCCGACTTACTAAACAGACAGAAGATAGGAAAGGTCACTTTGCAGTCAGCAAAAAACCCTACAAAAGCCACACATAGAGTGCAGGGAAAAATACCTTCCGCGCCGACTAACGGAGCGGAGGCGCCCCTCTGCGTCCCAGAGCTTCCAGCAAGCAAGGCAAAATTCACATAAGCATGCTGGACAGAAAAAATAGCAAACAAGAAAAAAGCAAAGCAAAACTTAGCTTCTGCTGGAGGAAACAGGTAACCAGGAAGATCCAGGAGCAAACTAGACCAATGCTACAACATTGACAGCTGGCATCGGACAAGGATCCAAGTGGAGTTAAATAGAGCAGCCAACTAACGAATTAGCCTCGTCACCTGTAGAAGGAAACTCAGAAACACCCACAGGCATCAGAGAAAGTCCATAGACAGAACCAGCCGAAGTACCATTCATGACCACAGGAGGGAGCCCGAAAACAGAATTCACAACAGTCAAGCAGTCGAAATCTAGTGAAAATGACAAGGTCAGTAAGGCCTTAAACAAGTGCAAATGCTTTGGTCAGTCAGTATTCAAACTAATGTAAATGCTGTGATCATTCATCCAAAGACTAGATTAAAAGTTTTGATCTGTCAGTCCTAGGTCTACTGTAGATGTGGCCAGTCAGTCCACAGAATAGTATAAATGCTGTGGTCAGTCAGTCCACAGTCTAGTGTAAATGAAATGCTCACTCAGAGCACAGTGTCACGATCTCCATTCTGTTCCTGTCTGCTACGTTACTTTGTGTAGAAGATGTTAGTCTGTTTTGGTTGTGCTGGTCTGTGCTGCAATCATCTGTGTTAACTTTCCTAGATTAGGCCTCTACTTAAGCATGCTAGCTCCTCCATCCAGTGGCGATTTCAGAGAATTAAACAAAATAACACATGGATTCACATTATAAACATGTCCGTTTGGTTCTGCAAAGGTTGAGAGATAATTGTTTGTTTGGGCAGATACCCTGTCTCGTAGACTTGATTCTGTGTCTCCTCCAGAACCTCCTTACTCCATTCTTCCTCAGGCTATTGTTGTGGCCATGGTTTCCTCTGATCTGGAACCTGAAATCCATACTGCTCAGTACTTGGCTCCTTCCAATACCCCTGAATGCAAGCTGTTTGTCCCTGTGTATCTCAGATTATGCCTTTTGCAAGAATTCCATGATTCTGTGTTGAGTGTTTATCCAGGTGTCAATGCCACCCCGAAGGCAGTTGCTAGACTGTTTTGGTGGTCCGCCATGCATAAGGATATTAGAGATTTTGTGTCAGCTTGTGAAACTTGTGCATGCGCCAAAGTACAGCATTGCCGGCCAGCTAGGGAATTGGTTCGTTTGCCAATTCCGGAAAGACCATGGATTCATTTGTCCATGAATTTCATTTCAGATTTACCGCTGTCTAGGGGATTGACTACTATTTGGGTGGCAGTAGATCGCTTCAGCAAACAAGCTCACTTCATCCCATTATCTGGGTTATCCAATGCTGAATCTCTCCAAACTGTTTATTATTCATGTGGTACAATTACATGGTATTCCTCTAAATATTGCATTGGATAGGGGTGTACAATTCGTCTCTAGATTGTGGAGGGCTTTCTGCAGAAAATTGGGGATTGATTTGTCTTTTTCCTCTGCTTATCACCCTGAAACTAACGGTCAGACAGAGAGGACAAATCAGTCTCTGGTCGGGTTAATCAGTCCATGGGGACCTCGCTGTTTTTCTATAATTACGGGTTTCATCCTCATTTTGGCGAGTTCTCCAGGATAAGTTCCGGGTGTCCTGGGGTGGATGTCACCATTCAAGAGCTGGGGATGTCTGGAGGGAGGTGAAAAAGAATTTTGGGGTGGCTCAGTATTGGCAGCAGCGGAAGGCCAATAAGAGGTGCTCGTCAGGGGCCGCCTTCAAAGTGGGAGTTAATGTATGGTTATCCTCTAAGAATATTAGATTGAAGATGCCCTCGCTGAAGTTGGGTCCTGGATTCATTGGTCCGTATGAAATTCTGAAGGTGGTCAATCCAGTTGCCTTCTGATTAAAACACCCTCAGTTTTTCCGTATTCCTAATGTGTTCCACAAGTCATTATTGAAGGAGTTTATTCCCTCTGCTCTGTCTTCCTCACTCCCGCCTCCTCCAGTGTCTATTGAGGGAAGTTTGGAATAGGAGGTACAAAGGATCGTTGATTCATGAATGGTCCAGAATTCCCTTCAATGTCTGGTACATTGGAAGGGGTATGGACCTGAGGAACGGTCCGGGTCCCAGCTCATTCTGTAAGGACTGATCAGTTGGTACGGGCCTACCATCGGAGGTTTGCTGGGAAACCTGGGGGTCGGGTGACCCCCCCTGAAGGGGGGGTACTATCAAGATCTCCATTCTGTTCCTGTCTCATATGTTACTTTGTGTAGAAGCTGTCAGTCTGTTTTGGTTGTGCTGGGTCTGTGCTGTAATCATCTGTGTTCACTTTCCTTGATTAGTCCTCTACTTAAGCATGCTGGCTCCTCCATCCAGTGTCAATCGTACACTTGCTGTTGACTGTGTAAGACTGATCCGTGCTGAGTCTGTGCTGCAATCATCTGTGTTCACTTTCCTTGAGTAGTCCTCTACTTAAGCCTGCTGGCTCCTCCATCCAGTGTCAATTGTACACTTGCTGCTGCCTGTATAAGACTGATCCCTCTGTGCTCTGTGCCTGACCCAGCCTGACTTTATTCCCTTCCCAAACTTAGACTCTTTGCTTGTGACCTGACTTCTCTTGTGCCTGCTCCCTGTAAACTGTCTTGTCTTTCTGGTTTTCCTGAACTCGGCTAGTAAATTGGATTTAGTCTCTGACTTCTCTTTGTTGTACTGCGCCATTAACTGGACCTGACCTCGGATTGTTTGACCTCCTTTTACGTATTCAGTAAGTAGTGTATATTTTTTTTCTTTCTGTTATTGTAGTCTTTCTCTCCACTTTTGGAGCTAACATTTACTATAGTGACTCGCATCACACATAGTCTTTTGGTCTACTAGAAATGTGGTCAGGAATTTCACACCTAGCTCAATGCTAGGGCAAATCAGTCCATAAACTAGCATAAATCATTTGGTCCGCGAGTCCTTAGTTCACTGTAAAAGTGGTCTGTCAGTCCACAATCTTGTGTAAATGTTGTCTTCATTGAGTCCATAGTCTTCTAGTCCACTGAAAATGTGGTCAGAAATTCCACACCTAGCATAAATTCTGTGGTCAATCAGTCCACAGTCTACTGTAAATGTTATAGCCATTCAGTCCATAGCCTTTTAGTCTACTGGAAATGTGGTTATGAATTCCACACCAAGCATAATTGCTGTGCTCAGTGAGTCCATAGACTACTGTAAATGCTTGGATCAGTTAGCCCATGGACTAGTGCAAAACTTTTAGTCCGTCGGTCCACAGTTTGATGTAAATGTGGCCAGTCAGTCCACAGTCAGGTGTGAACGATGTCGTCAGTGGGTCTACTATCTAGTTCAAATGCTGTGGTCTATCAGTCCACAGTCTAGTGTAAATTCTTTGTTCAGTTAGTTCACAGTCTAGTGTAAATGTTGTTGTTAGCCAATCCAAAGCCTAGAGGAAATGCTGTGGTCAGTCGGTCAACAGTCTAGAGTACCGTATTTTTCAGACTATAAGACGCACCGGACCATAAGACGCACCACAAATTTGGGGTGAAAATTGCAGAAAAAAATATTTTTTATAAGAAGGGGGTCCGTCTTTTGTCCGAATTTACAGTATCTTACCTGAGGGCTGGCGGTGGCAGATCAGGGTCACAGGAGGCATGGTGTCGGCAGAGGTGCAGTGATGCGGTGGGCGATATGGCGTGCACCTGAGCATGGTCTCTTCCTGTTTAGGTGGGCAACGCCACGGCCTTGTGTCCATGGGGGGTTTGCAGCAGTGCTGTGGCAGCGGCAGAGCTGCAGGGATGATGAGGCGCAGTGAGCGGTATGGCTTGAGCAGGCTCCCTTCCAAAGGTGAGGTGACGCAGCGGCCCGGTATCTAAGGTAAGCAGCAGAGCCGGGTGAATCATGGCTTTATCGGTGGTGGCGGCCATCTTCCTGAGGCCGCATGTGCACACATGAAGTGCTCTGCTTCCCGGGGCTTCAGGAAGATGGCCGCGGGAGGCCACGCGTGCGCACATGGAGATCGCGGTGGCCATTTTCCTGAAGCCGAGTTCACAGATTTAGATCTCAGCTTCAGGAAAATGGCCTCCGCGATCTCCATCTGCGCATGCGCAGCCTCCCGCGGCCATTTTCCTAAAGCCCCGGGAAGCAGAGCGCTCCATCTGCGCACACGCGGCCTCAGGATGATGGCCGCTGCCACCATTAAAGCCATGATTCACCCGGCTCAGCTGCTTACCGGGACGCTGCGTCACCTCACCTGTGGAAGGGACCCCGCTCACACCATATCGCTCACTGTGCCTCATCATCTCCGCACCTCTGCCACCGCCACACTGCTGGTAAGCCTGCATTCCAACTATAAGGCGCAAACCCCATTTTCCCCCCTTTTTTGAGGGGGAAAAAGTGCGTCTTGTAGTCCGAAAAATACGGTAAATGTTGTTAGTCTGTCCACAGTCTAGTGGAAATGCTGTGGTCAGTATCTCCACAGCCTAGCGTAAATGATGAGATCAGTCTCTTGTAATCAAGGCATTGAATGTTACACCGCTGATAAGAATCCTATTCTATGAAACATAAGAACGTTTTCTTATTTTAGAAGACAGATGATAAGGAGAAGAAATGTTCCTTACATCTCTACCTGAAATATGGTTGTATTATACTAGGAGTTGTGTATAGAAGATATACATGTGAAAAACACAAACAATATACTCTCATGTACCAGGAAGGTGTTATTACACCCCAGCAGGCCTAGAACTTATGTCTAAACCTACAATTATCAGTAATTAATATGAATATTAATTACCTGTTAGGAGATTTTTCTAATTCTCTTCTTGAAATCCAGAAGGAAAAATTTCACGTTCCACCATCTCACTGGGCGTCAGTCACCTGTAAATAGTCAAAGGTGTGATAATATGTTCCTGCTACATGCTATACACAAAGAAAAATATAACACACTAGGGACAAAATTTCTAATTTCAGGTATAAGGACTGTGTTCAGTTTATTCTGAATCCTGTAGTCAGTCATTTGATAGTAGATTTCTGGTCTACTTGAAATGTGGTGAGGTATTCATCCGTTAGATTGAATTTAAACTCATTAATCTGAAAAAGGAATCAGTTTCCCCTGTTTTATAACATCAATCAAATAGGCAATCCCTTTATTTCTCCAGGTTTTAAATTCTCCCAAGTTCATTAACTCCAGTGAAAGGGAATGATGCCATATCGGAGTAAAGGGTATGATACCCTTTGCTCTAGTAATCTTTCTTAGCCACATGCAGCATGTACAGTTCACACCAAAGGACATATTGGTTGCAATTTCAGCTCATTCATGTTGGGAACATTAGATTCCAACATTGATAAAACACATGTGTATTTTTCTTAGCATATTAGTCTCCAAAGCTCTAACTTCATAAACATCCAAGTTTACAATTCTGACGTTGACATGCCAAGTACAACTTTATATTGGAAGACCTCAACCATCATGAAACGTCACAAAAGTTAATTACTCCTGCCTAAGCCGATTGTTTCCTGCCTCATATCACATAATATTATGCCAATATAAAGCTTGTCCCATTCTGCAAAAATTATGCCCACATACAGGGAAAATAATTCCTTGATACACTTTTTTCTCATTGATCGTGTTTTTGTTCTGCTAAATGTTATTTATGTTATTATTATGAAGGCTAATATGTAACAGACAAATGTCCCCCCTTATCTTATCTGCTACTGAAACCCCAGTCTTGTAGTTAGGGATTACATATAAGAAATATGGCAAATGACCCCCACTTCCATCTTGCTGCATGCAGTATAATAATAGGAAGCTTTTACAGAACATGGAGACCTGAACAAAAATCTTTTCTGCTCAATACTTATAATAATAATAATTTTATTTATATAGCGCCAACATATTCCGCAGCGCTTTACAAATTATAGAGGGGACTTGTACAGACAATAAACATTACAGCATAACAGAAATACAGTTCAAAACAGATACCAGGAGGAGTGAGGGCCCTGCTCGCAAGCTTACAATCTATGGGGAAAAGGGGAGACACGAGAGGTGGATGGTAACAATTGCTTTAGTTATTCGGACCAGCCATAGTGTAAGGCTCGGGTGTTCATGTAAAGCTGCATGAACCAGTTACCTGCCTAAGTATGTAGCAGTACAGACACAGAGGGCTAATACTGCATAAAGTGTATGAGAACATGATGCGAGGAACCTTTTTTTTTATTTTTTTTTTTTATTATAAATAGGCCACACAGGGATCGTTAGGCTAATGCATTGAGGCGGTAGGCCAGTCTGAACAAATGAGTTTTTAGGGCACGCTTAAAACTGTGGGGATTGGGGATTAATCGTATTAACCTAGGTAGTGCATTCCAAAGAATCGGCGCAGCACGTGTAAAGTCTTGGAGATGGGAGTGGGAGGTTCTGATTATTGAGGATACTAACCTGAGGTCATTAGCGGAGCGGAGGGCACGGGTAGGGTGGTAGACTGATACCAGGGAGGAGATGTAGGGTGGTGCTGAGCCATGGAGTGCTTTGTGGATGAGGGTAGTAGTTTTGTACTTAGGATTTCCTTACCTCTCCTGTGTTCTCTAGTCCTCGTTCTCCCCTGCTGTTTGTGTGCACCCCTGTGATGACAACGGCCTGACTTGTAACCCCACAGCACCGAATTCTAACATTATGATATTAAGCCTCTATGACATCATAAAAGAAGAGAAGGAAAGGAACCTGGGGACGATGTTGTCCTGTGGACGCATACAGCCTGCTGCTTCCTTACCAGCAATTTACAAATGTTCATCTCTAAATTTCAGTTTGCAGTAGAGTAACATGTATCTGTTTTAAAAGCACAGTTTTATCAAATAAAAAAAGGTTTATCAATTTTTAAAAATGTTTAAAAAAGCTAAATTTGCTCCCTTCTTCGTAAGGTGTGGCAGTATTTTTTGCAGAAATATCGCTCATCAAAGCAAACAATCAGATTTCAGCTTTAATGTTATTGTCACTGGTAAAATATGTGACTGGTTGTAATAGGGCCTTGTGTAACCACCATAATTCCAAGAAGAGCAGGAGGTGTTAGAGGAGCTGAAACACACAGAATAAAGCCATGTATGACACATGTCTACAACAAATAGACCGCTCTGCAGACTGATTCATTCTCTATGTGACCGAATACAGCGATATCTCAGGCAGTTCAATAGAGAATGAATGGAGCAGAGGTTTATATGCTGCACCTCCAACCTGCTTTCTTGAGATCAGTGAGGGTCCTCGGGGTTGGATCTCCACCAATCAGAAAGTCATCACCTATCCTATGCTAGAAAATTAATGATGATATTTGGATGCAATCCGATCCAAGGTCCTTTTGTATTTGGGGTTATAAGTCCTTAATTACATTAGTTTAACTTGTTGTCCTATAGTTAGTATGTATTCTGATAATTCTAATTAATTATAGTAATTACCTGTCCAGTGTCACCTCTTCCACATCTTCATGCTTCACTGCAATTGTAGCAACTGCACAAGTGAATGGAAAATAGAGCTGAAAGTTCTAAGTGATTGTGACATCAACTATCTATGACATCATCAGTGATGACAAGCATAGGATGTGGAAAGGACATTGGATGATTACATAAAGTGTCACAATGGTGGAGGATGCACAAGAAATTATAAGGGCTGATATTTAAGGAGTTAATAAAAACCCACCTGGTCACCCCCCAATAATAATAACTGTCATACCGGCCTCCTCTGACGCTGCGGCCGCTTCTCCTATCAGTCCCGCTCTCTCCATTTCTCCTCGCCGCTCTCAGTGTCGCGCCGTTTCCCCGCGTCCTCTTCCTGCTGCTCGGGGATTTCGGCGTGGGGTGCGCGCTCCTCTTCCCTCCCGTCCTGTACCTGCTCCACACATGCGCCTTAGGACGCGGGCGTGCACTTCTTCCTCCAGTTAACCATTTCGGACCCTCCCTGCTCCTGTCTCTTCCAATCAGGTACTTCTTTGGGCTATATCAGGCCTCGCCTCCATAATGGAGGTGCCTGATTGTTGTGTGCAGTTTGTACCTTCGTTTGGCCCTGTCTGGTTCAGATCCTTTTCTGCTCCAGTCTGGTCCGTTTTCTCAGGCTCATTCTCCTCCTGTCTTCCCTCCGTTTTCCCTGCCTGTCTCCCTTGGTTCGTTCCTTCCTCCCCTCTCCCTTTTACTTTCATTCCCAAGATTTCTCCTCCACTTCCGCCCTTCCCTTCTGTCCTTTCCAGAGCCGTCCCTCTTGGTGCCAGCTGTTGCGGTATTGTTCCCCTCGGGCCTGCTCCCCAACTATCCCTGTATAGGGGTTGTCATCTCGGGTTTGCTCGCCCCTGGGTGTATCAGTACCGTGACCCAGAGGGTCCACTCTCTGTCCGGTTCTTCCGTCCTCACGGTCACTATAGGACTGCGCTCAGATTTCATCAGAGTGCAGATTGTCACAGTCTTCCGTCCTCACGGTCACTATAGGACTGCACTCAGATTTCATCAGAGTGCAGTCAGATTGTCTCAGTCTTCCGTCCTCACGGTCACTATAGGACTGCGCTCAGATTACATCAGAGTGCAGTCAGATTGTCACAGTACAATCAGGCCATGGACCCCGCTGGTGCCTCCGCAGCAACCCAGAAGGAGTTGTTGTTCTTACGGGAGAATCAGACCCGTATTATGTCTGTTATGAAGTCTATGGACTCTCGTTTAACCGCCCTATAGACTTCGGATCCTGGTAACGCCCCTCTGCTGGTGGGACTCCAGCAGGAGCTCGCACAGCAGCGAGATACCCAGTCCCATATTCTTACTTACATGGCATCGGTCGACGACCGCCTTCACTCTCTTCAGTCTGCCGCCGCTGCTTCTGCCTCTCATCGAGATCCTGTACCCCTTCCTCCTCCTCGTTTGGGAAAGCCCCCTCGATACAGCGGCGATCCCAAATTGTGTCGGGGTTTTTTGAACCAGTGCCGTCTACACTTCGAGCTCCTACCCCAGCAATATCCCTCTGATCGTGCTAAGGTGGCCTTTATTGTGTCCCATCTCGAGGGAGAAGCTCTGTCCTGGGTAAACCCTTATGGGAGCGGGATGACCCGGTAGTTGCCAGTATACAGATTTTTCTGGACACATTTCGTTAGGTCTTTGATGAGCCAGGTCGGGTGGCATCTACCACTGAATCCCTCTTTAATCTTCTACAGGGGAACCTTACTGTTGGACAATACGCCATCCGCTTCCGGACACTTTCTTCTGAGCTTGGGTGGAATAACGAGGCATTGGTAGGGGATTTTTGGAGAGGGCTCCCGTCCAAGATTAAGGATGAGCTCACAGGTCGGGATACCCCTACTATCCTGGAGGACCTTGTATCCCTGGCCACACGTATTGATTTACGTTTCCAGGAGCGCTCTCGAGAATTAGTCAGGGAGAGGAGATCCTTTGGGACTAATTGGGTGCCTGGTTCCTCCTCGGTCAAGTCCTCTGCTTCTTCTGCTCCTGAACCTATGCAGGTGGATCGAGTTAGGTTGTCGGAGCAGCGTCGCAGGGAGAGGTTGGCGCAGGGCTTGTGTCTTTATTGCGGAGGGGTAAATCATTTCCTGCGTTCCTGTCCAGAGAGGCCGGGAAACTCCTCCACCTAGGCCAGGTAAGGGAGGCCTTCCTAGGTGATTCAAATTCCTCTCTACCCCTAACTATTTCAGCTTTGATTTCTGTAGGTCTTGAGCGTAGGTCTGTGGAGTCGTATGTGGACTCGGGGGCCGCTGGTAATTTCATTCGGCAGGAGGAGGTGAACAAATTTCGGATACCTGTGGTTACTCTTGAGACTCTGCGTTTTATTTCTGCAGTGGATGGCAGACCCCTACCTGTTTCCATCAAGATGGTCACTCTCGAGTTGGACATGCAGATTGGAGCTCTACACCAGGAGAGGATAGCATTTTATGTTCTGCCTAATCTTTCTCACGCTCTGCTCTTGGGTCTACCCTGGCTCAGGTCGCACAAGCCAGTTCTTGATTGGCGCTCTGGAGAGATACTCCGCTGGGGTCATGGTTGTCATGAACGTTGTCTGCTGTCCGTCTCCCGTCCAGGTCTTCCCCAAGCACCCGTCAATCTTCCTAGTCTTCCCTCTGCCTATCTCTCATTTGCCGATGTCTTTGATAAAAAGGAGGCGGAGTCTCTTCCTCCACACCGAGCCTATGACTGCCCTATCAAGTTAATTCCTGGATCTACCCTTCCCAAGGGAAGAACCTATCCGTTATCTCCGGCAGAGACCTTAGCCATGTCAGAATACATCCGAGAGAATTTAGCCAAGGGTTTCATCCGGAAGTCCTCTTCTCCAGCTGGAGCCGGTTTTTTCTTCGTTCGGAAGAAAGATGGATCCCTTCGGCCATGTATAGACTACCGAGGTCTGAATGCCATCACAGTCAAGAATAGGTATCCCCTACCGCTGATTCCTGAACTCTTCGACCGACTGAGAGGAGCCCGAATTTTCTCCAAACTAGATTTACGCGGAGCCTATAATTTGATCCGAATTCGCGCTGGAGACGAGTGGAAGACTGCCTTCAACACCCGGGATGGCCACTATGAATACCTGGTCATGCCCTTTGGTCTCTGTAATGCTCCAGCGGTCTTCCAGGAATTTGTGAATGAGATCTTCCGTGATCTACTGCATTCTTGTGTGGTGGTGTATCTTGACGACATCCTTATTTTTTCACCCGACTTGTCCTCTCACAGATGAAGTGTTCGTCTGGTTCTACAGCGTCTTCGGGAGATTCCCGGCCCGGGTCAAAAACGCGCCCGACAGTGCCATCAGTCATGCATAGGGAGGGGGGGGAATTATGAGTGCCATCAGCCATGCATAGGGAGGGGGGGGGAATTATGAGTGCCATCAGCCATGCATAGGGAGGGAGGGGGGGGAATTATGAGCCATCAGCCATGCATAGGGAGGGAGGGGGGGGAATTATGAGCCATCAGCCATGCATAGCGGGGAGGGGGGAATTGTGAGCCATCAGCCATGTATAGGGAGGGAGGGAGGGGGGGAATTATGAGCCATCAGCCATGCATAGGGAGGGGGGGGAACTATGAGCCATCAGCCATGCATAGGGAGGGGGGGGGGAATTATGAGCCATGCATACAGGAGGAGGGGAGGGGGATATGAGCCATGGCCATTATACAATATGGAGCATCATGTGGGGTCATTATACAGTATGGAGCATCATGTGGGGTCATTATACAGTATGGAGCATCATGTGGGGTCATTATACAGTATTGAGCATCATGTGCGGTCATTATAAAGTATGGAGCATCATGTGCGGTCTTATACAGTATTGAGCATCATGTGCGGCCATTATACAGTATGGAAAATCATGTGGGGTCATTATACAGTATGGAGCATCATGTGGGGTCATTATACAGTATTGAGCATCATGTGCGGTCATTATACAGTATTGAGCATCATGTGTGGCCATTATACAGTATGGAGCATCATGTGCGGTCTTATACAGTATTGAGCATCATGTGCGGCCATTATACAGTATGGAGCATCATGTGCGGTCATTATACAGTATTGAGCATCATGTGTGGCCATTATACAGTATTGAGCATCATGTGTGGTCATTATACAGTATTGAGCATCATGTGAGGTCATTATACAGTATGGAGCATCATGTAGGGCCATTATACAGTATGTGGAGCACTGCGTAGCCATTATACAGTATGGAGCATCATGTGTGGTCATTATACAGTATTGAGCATCATGTGAGGTCATTATACAGTATTGAGCATCATGTAGGGCCATTATACAGTATGGAGCATCATGTGTGGCCGTTATACAGTATGGAGCATCATGTGTGGCCGTTATACAGTATTGAGCATCATGTAGGGCCATTATACAGTATGGAGCATCATGTAGGGCCATTATACAGTATGGAGCATCATGTGTGGCCGTTATACAGTATGGAGCATCATGTGTGGCCGTTATACAGTATTGAGCATCATGTAGGGCCATTATACAGTATGGAGCATCATGTAGGGCCATTATACAGTATGTGGAGCACTGCGTGGCCATATTTTCTCTAGTCACCTTCCACGACGGCATATGGAGGTTGTCTCTTTGCCCTAATGGGGAACAGGAAACACAAGAGAGGTTAAAAGCACCTCCCACCTCCCACTCACCAGTGTCTTTCCTGTTCCCCATGGGACAGGGAGAGGTTTCCATATGCTGTAGTGGCCGGTGACTACAGTCATTCTTCAGGTCTTACCTGTGTTTCAGCCGGGCAGCTGGGGTCGCCTCGGGCCTCTCCGTGTGCTGCTCCCGTAGTCCTGCTTGTCAGGTACCTCGGGACCCCTCCCGGCCTTCCTGCGCCCCCGCGAGGGTAAAGCAGGCCGGGATCCCCAGCCGGGATCCCCAGCCCGGCTTCCTCCCTCCATGGTGCTCGGTTCGGCGTTCCGGAAGTGGCGTCAGCGGTCGCGCGCGCGTCACTTCCGGTTTTCGTATCTCCCTGAAGCCGGCTCTTCCGGGTTTCGCCGGCGGCGGTGTCGGTGCCAATGGCGTCCCACACGTGGATCCTGGAGGAGGAGGAGGGGAAATCTTATCGCTGGAGGCAGGTGCTAGGAGGCCTACTCCATTAAAGCCTGCTGAACCACCACTGAAGGTAAGACTATAATCTCTTCAGTATGGATGGTTCTTTGTGCCCTGCGTCTGCAGAGCCCAGCGCTGCCCCTGCTACTGTGAGTATGCAGGGACTGGATCCGGGAGGTAGTTACTTAGGGGTAGCTCCTCATTCTTCTCTCCCTCTCTGTTTCAGGGAGAAAAGTCTGCCCCTAGAGCTGCTATTAGGAAGAAGTGTCCGGTCTGTTCTGCAAAGCTCCCTCCTACCTGGGATAAAAAACTATGTCAGCCATGCACTGACAGGATAGTAACAGCCGAGCAACCATCCCTTCTAGATGAAATACGCTCTCTTGTTAAACAGGAGGTACAATCTTCCTTGGCAGCCTTCACACCTCCACCCCCGCCTCCGCCACCACATTCCCCAGCTAAGAAGAGGAAGATTCAGGTCGTAGAATCGGATTCGGATTCAGACCACTCTTTTTCTTCATCTGCTGGCTGGGAAGATCCAGCATCCCCTAAGGCTGAGGTCAGGAAATACCTCTTCTCCTCGGATTATATTGAGGACCTGGTGTCTGCTGTTCGTAACACCATGGGGCTTAAAGAGGAACCTGTACCACAGTCCATACAGGATCATATGTTTGGTGGGCTCAGATCAGAGAAAAAGGCAGGATTCCCCGTTCATGCAAATGTTATTAATATGATTGAGCAAGAGTGGGAACTCCCTGAGAAGTGCCTTAATATGTCTTCTGAGATGAAACATAGATTTCCTCTAGAAGGTGACCTTGTCAAACTCGACATTCCCAAGGTGGATGTGCAGGTGGCCAGAGTCGCCAAAAGAACTGCACTCCCCTTTGAGGATGCGTCGCAGTTGAAAGACCCTATGGATAGGAAGATTGAGAGTCTCCTGAAGAAATCATGGGAGTCTTCTTCTTCTGTCCTCAAGGCTAATATTGCCTCTACCTGTGTAGCGAGGACCCTTTCCTGCTGGCTGGAGAAATTAGAATTGCACATTTCTCAGGGTACCTCCAGAAGTGAGATGTTGGATTCTCTCCCTATCTTACATAAGGCTACTGGGTTTCTGGCGGATGCTTCTCTGGAATCCGTTAGAATTGCTGCCAGATCTTTAGTGCTCTCTAACTCTGCCAGAAGAGCTCTCTGGCTTAAATTATGGAGTGGTGACATCACGTCTAAGGCCAAGTTATGTGCCATCCCCTTTAAGGGAGACTGTGTTTGGTCCAGCTTTAGACGACATTTTGGATAAAGCAACCGACAAGAAAAAGGCGCTCCCAGAGCAAAAACAACCAAGGAAACGGTTTTTTCGTGCCCCACTGTCTCAGCCCTCTCAGCTGAGGGGTAAAGGCAAAACCGGCAGGTGGAGCTATGCTAAAGGCAGAGGGAAAAATATCTTCGTCCCTCAACAACAGCAGCAGCAGCAACAGTCATTCCAGCAAGATAAACAATGACTCCGACCTGGTGGGGGGAAGACTCTCAAAATATGTGGATCAGTGGGATAACATCACCAGCTCCCACTGGGTCCTCAATGTTATCAAGGAGGGCCTATTGATCGAGTTAACTTCCCCCCCCCTAATCTAAAGATTACCACCCCCTCAACGAGGGATCACAAACTGTTAACATTGGGTCTCAGAGACCTTTTAAGATTAAATGTGATCTCCCCATTTCCACAATCAGAATAGGGTCAGGGACATTATTCCCGTTTATTCCTGGTACCAAAACCATCAGGGGAAGTACGTATCATCATAAATCTAAAGGGTCTGAATCAATATGTAAAATATCGAAGATTCAAGATGGAGTCTGTAAAATCAGCCATTCCTTTAATACATCAGCACGCCTTTATGGCGACAATCGACCTGAAGGATGCGTATTTTCATATCCCTATTCACCCGAGACACAAAAAATATCTCAGGTTTGCGATTCAGGGGAATCATCAGGTGGAGCACTATCAGTTTGGAGTCCTTCCCTTCGGCATCTCATCAGCTCTGAGAGTATTCTCCAAAGTAATGGCGGAAGCAGTGTCATTCATTCGGAGACAAGGAGTTTGTATAGTGCCCTATCTGGACGATCTGCTGATAGTGGCTCCCACCAAAATGACCCTGGTATCTCATGTATCAACCCCATTAGAGATATTGAAGTCTCTGGGTTGGATACCGAACATAAAGAAATCCCAGCTTCAACCCTCAAGAACCAGAAAGTTTTTGGGAGTAATCCTGGACTCGGAAAAACAGATGTCCTTCCTTCCAGAAGATCACAGACTACCATTAGTAGTAAAGGTCAAGAAATACAAAGAAATGAGATCTCCCACACTCCGGGAAGGAATGTCACTATTAGGCTCCATGACAGCCTGCATTCAGTCGGTGGCTTGGGCTCAAGCCCACTCAAGAATTCTCCAGACCCATGTGCTAGACAATTGGGATGGTCGTCCTGGCTCTTTAAACAAAAGGATTCACACTCCAGGTCGAGTGAAAGCATCATTAACGTGGTGGATGAAGTCCGAAAACCTTCGCAGGGGTGTGAGTTGGATTCAATTCCCGTTAACCACGATCAAATCAGATGCCAGAAAGAGAGGCTGGGGAGCCATGATAAATCATGTTCCTTATCAGGGTCTTTGGGACCCGTCAATCAGAGAGAGATCGTCAAACTTCCGAGAACTCAAAGCTGTGGAAGAAGCTCTCCTTGCAGCAAATCGTCAACTCTCTGGACAACATGTCCAGATATACTCGGACAACATGACCACGGTGGCTCACCTCAGACATCAGGGCAGTACAAAATTCACCAGTCTAAAAAAGATCTCTGCCCGAATCTTTGCCTGGGCCGAGAAACATTTACTGTCTCTGACGGCAACTCACCTAAAAGGTACTGCCAATTTTCAGGCAGATTATTTGAGCCGATAGGATATTCACCCAGGCGAATGGAGTCTGGATCGGCTAACTTTCAACTTACTGGTAAACAGATGGGGTCTCCCGGAGGTCGACCTCTTTGCTTCTCACCAGAATGCGAAAGTAGAAACATTTTTTTCCCTGGATCCAAGAGGAAATCCCAGAGCAGTAGACGCCTTAGTTGAAGATTGGCATTTTCATCTGGCGTATGCATTTCCGCCCATTCCGATTCTTGCAAAGGTGCTACAGAAAATTCTGATAGAAAAGACTCCAACTATTTTGGTTGCTCCATTTTGGCCCAAGAGAAGTTGGATTATTCAACTTCAGGTGGACGGACCGATAATGTTACCGATAAAGGTCAATCTCCTTTCTCAGGGCCCAGTTCTTCACTCGGATCCTCAGAGGTGGAATTTAGCGGCGTGGTTTCTGAAGCCAATGTGCTGAGAGCGAAAGGGTTATCAAACCCTGTTATAGCTACTCTACAAAAATCCAGAAAACCGGTAACAAATGCTAGTTATAATAAAATCTGGAAAAAATTTTCATCTTTTTGTCTGCCTAACCCTCCAGACCCTCTCAGGCCAGATATACCTAAGATATTAGACTTTTTACAAAGAGGCCTAGAAATTGGTCTGAAACCCAGTACTCTGAAAGTCCAGGTCTCTGCGCTCAGTTCCATCTTTGATCAAGATCTAGCAGGACATCGCTGGATTAAAAGGTTCATGACCTCAGCAAACAGAATAAACCCTAGGAAGCAAGTTATAGTTCCTCCATGGGATCTCAATGTTGTGCTTCAAGGCCTTACAGGT
The DNA here is from genome assembly GCF_032444005.1 of Ranitomeya imitator. Classification (NCBI taxonomy): domain Eukaryota; kingdom Metazoa; phylum Chordata; class Amphibia; order Anura; family Dendrobatidae; genus Ranitomeya; species Ranitomeya imitator. Next base: position 717,594,701 of record NC_091284.1, read on the forward strand.
CCACCGTTTGAACCTTTGTCTACCTGTTCCCCACAAAATCTCGCCTACAAAACTGTTTTCTTGGTAGCTATAACTTCAGCTAGAAGAGTGGGTGAATTACAGGCCTTGTCTATAAGAGAACCTTATCTACTGGTTAGAGAAGATTCAATAATACTCCGTCTTGATCCCTCTTTCCTCCCAAAAGTGGTCTCTGAATTCCATCGTTCTCAAGAGATAGTGCTACCAACCTTTTGCAATAATCCTGCAAACTCTGAGGAAAGAAAATTTAATACTCTCGATGTTAGACGTATCCTGCTACATTATCTGGATCAAACCAGTGCTCTTAGAGTTGATCACAACCTTTTTGTCCACTCTTCAGGACAAAATAAGGGGAAGAAGGTAGCCAAGAGTACCATTGCTACATGGATTAAAAAAGCCATAACAGAAGCTTACCTTGCTCAAAATAAACTACCTCTGGTAGGAATCAAGGCCCATTCAACTAGATCTACGTCGGTCTCCTGGGCAGAGAGAGCAGGCGCATCTCCAGAGCAGATCTGCAGGGCAGCTACGTGGTCATCACTCCATACCTTCTCCAAACATTATAGATTGGATGTATTATCCAATAGAGATTTAGTCTTCGGCCGCAAGGTTCTTCAGGCCGTTGTCCCTCCCTAGTGCCAATTAGTTGGTATTCCTCCATATGCCGTCATGGAAGGTGACTAGAGAAAATAGAATTATTCTTACCGTTAATTCGGTTTCTAGGAACCTTCCACGACGGCGCTAATTTCCCACCCTCTATATTTCCTGGATTAATTCTGGGACTCAGAAGGTAAACCGGTGCTATGGTTTCAGTTATAAGTCACTGGTGAGTGGGAGGTGGGAGGTGCTTTTAACCTCTCTTGTGTTTCCTGTTCCCCATTAGGGCAAAGAGACAACCTCCATATGCCGTCGTGGAAGGTTCCTAGAAACCGAATTAACGGTAAGAATAATTCTATTTTTTTGGTTTTAATTATTGTATATGAAACAGTGTGATCAGCAGTGCTGAATGGGTGTGGTTGGGACTTGGATATGGGTGTGATTACTTGTGAAATGGGTGTGGTCAGAGGCGTGGCCCAAAATTTGCCGTGGCGCACTACGTGCGCCGCAACCTTTACACCTTTTTCCCTTCTTCAAAAGTTGGGAGGTATGGTACCGCATTTCCCAGATCACAGCAAGTACCGCAAATCCCATAGGGAATGAATGAAACCAAACGCAGTGTTGCCGTAAGTGATCCGTTACGCGGCAGATGCAGAAAAACTGCCCGATCTGCTGCAAAAGGCGACTTTCACATCAGCAATTCTTGTCAAAGTCACTGCGGATAGTGTCATACTCACCAATGGGGGAGGCAGCACTAAAAGTGCCTAGGGCAGCAGAAACTCTAAATACGGCCCTGACTCTATGCCTATCCTGTGTCTGCTACCATGCTCATAAAAAAAAAGACGATCTTGAGGCTTCACAATTTTACTTGGAAGCCAGTAATCTGGATGCAGATATTTGTGAGCTGGTGTTGGACTTGTTGCGATTCATACTCACACACAAAAAAATCTGTCAATTCACTTTTACATGTATCTTCTGCACATCTGGGCTCCAAAATCAATGCTATTCCTACTGGCCAATTTCTTTGGGCTCAGAGAATTTGCTCTTCAGATGCTTTGTTTGAGGGACAGGCCAGAGACTTTGGCAGAGATTCAGGGATCGGGGATACAGCAACAGGAGTATTAAAAAAGCCTATTTAAGAGCTAAAAAAACATCAAGAGTGGATCTCTTTGTCCCACAAAGAAGCAAATATAAAGAAAAAAATGATGGTACATGCTTTATCTCCACATACAATCAGCAGTGGGAAATGATGCAAACCACTCTCAAAAAACATTTTAATGACGGCACGCAGAGGCAGAAATTTGAAAGACACTTTGGTGTCTAGTCATTATGTTTCAAAATCTCCCTCCTTTTTTTAGAGTAAGGGGAAAAGGAAAGGATTCTTTCCATGTGGCAACTGCCTGGCTTGTAAAAATCATAAAAGATCCACGTACTTCGTGTCATCGGACGGCCTCAATACCTTTGATATTAGGGATTATATCACATGTACTACCACTAGTGTTGAGCATTCCGATACTGCAAGTATCGGGTATCGGCCGATATTTGCTGTATCGGAATTCCGATACCGAGTTCCGATATTTTTGTGATATCGGAATCGGCGTGTGCGGTGCGTATGGTTTCAAGGGTCTGGAGGAGAGGAAACTCTCCTTCAGGCCCTGGGATCCATAATAATGTAAAAAATAAAGACTAAAAATAAAAAATATGGATATACTCCCCCCTCCGACGAACCCTGGCTGTCACCGCTGCAAGCGTCCGCCTCCGTTCCTGAGAATGCAGAGAGTGAAGGACCTTCGATGATGTCGTGGTCACGTGAGCGGTCACCTGACCGCGACGTCATTGAAGGTCCTTCACTCTCTGCATTTTCAGGAACGGAGGCGGACGCTTGCAGCGGTGACAGCCAGGGTCCTTCGGAGGGGTGAGTATATCTATATTATTTATTCTTTATTTTTTACATTAATATGGATCCCAGGGCCTGAAGGAGAGTTTCCTCTCCTTCAGACCCTGGGAACCATCCAGGATACATTCCGATATTTGTGTCCCATTGACTTGCATTGGTATCGGTATCGGCGATATCCGATATTTTTTGGATATCGGCCGATACCATCCGATACCGATACTTTCAAATATCGGAAGGTATCGCTCAACACTAACTACCACACATGTAATGTATTATGCTATATGCAGTTGTAACCTAATTTACATTGGGTTAACATCGCGTGAGTTGTGTGTGAGAACCCGTGAACACGTTAGGGATATTGAGGCCACCCATGACGTGGATGACGTGGATTCTTTGAAAACAATACCCAGACACTTTAAGTTAAAACATAAATGTAACTCAGGGGATTTCAAAATATGAGGCATTGATTGTGTACATATGGGAATTCGAGGTGGTGATAGCTCATGCATACTTACGCAAAAAGAATGTAGGTGGATTGTGACCTTAGATACGATGGCACCTACGGGATTAAATGAGCAACTCAGCATCTAACATAGTAACATAGTAACATAGTTAGTAAGGCCGAAAAAAGACATTTGTCCATCCAGTTCAGCCTATATTCCATCATAATAAATACCCAGATCTACGTCCTTCTACAGAACCTAATAATTGTATGATACAATATTGTTCTGCTCCAGGAAGACATCCAGGCCTCTCTTGAACCCCTCGACTGAGTTCGCCATCACCACCTCCTCAGGCAAGCAATTCCAGATTCTCACTGCCCTAACAGTAAAGAATCCTCTTCTATGTTGGTGGAAAACCCTTCTCTCCTCCAGACGCAAAGAATGCCCCCTTGTGCCCGTCACCTTCCTTGGTATAAACAGATCCTCAGCGAGATATTTGTATTGTCCCCTTATATACTTATACATGGTTATTAGATCGCCCCTCAGTCGTCTTTTTTCTAGACTAAATAATCCTAATTTCGCTAATCTATCTGGGTATTGTAGTTCTCCCATCCCCTTTATTAATTTTGTTGCCCTCCTTTGTACTCTCTCTAGTTCCATTATATCCTTCCTGAGCACCGGTGCCCAAAACTGGACACAGTACTCCATGTGCGGTCTAACTAGGGATTTGTACAGAGGCAGTATAATGCTCTCATCATGTGTATCCAGACCTCTTTTAATGCACCCCATGATCCTGTTTGCCTTGGCAGCTGCTGCCTGGCACTGGCTGCTCCAGGTAAGTTTATCATTAACTAGGATCCCCAAGTCCTTCTCCCTGTCAGATTTACCCAGTGGTTTCCCGTTCAGTGTGTAATGGTGATATTGATTCCCTCTTCCCATGTGTATAACCTTACATTTATCATTGTTAAACCTCATCTGCCACCTTTCAGCCCAAGTTTCCAACTTATCCAGATCCATCTGTAGCAGAATACTATCTTCTCTTGTATTAACTGCTTTACATAGTTTTGTATCATCTGCAAATATCGATATTTTACTGTGTAAACCTTCTACCAGATCATTAATGAATATGTTGAAGAGAACAGGTCCCAATACTGACCCCTGCGGTACCCCACTGGTCACAGCGACCCAGTTAGAGACTATACCATTTATAACCACCCTCTGCTTTCTATCACTAAGCCAGTTACTAACCCATTTACACACAATTTCCCCCAGACCAAGCATTCTCATTTTGTGTACCAACCTCTTGTGCGGCACGGTATCAAACGCTTTGGAAAAATCGAGATATACCACGTCCAATGACTCACCGTGGTCCAGTCTATAGCTTACCTCTTCATAAAAACTGATTAGATTGGTTTGACAGGAGCGATTTCTCATAAACCCATGCTGATATGGAGTTAAACAGTTATTCTCATTGAGATAATCCAGAATAACATCCCTCAGAAACCCTTCAAATATTTTACCAACAATAGAGGTAAGACTTACTGGCCTATAATTTCCAGGTTCACTTTTAGAGCCCTTTTTGAATATTGGCACCACATTTGCTATGCGCCAATCCTGCGGAACAGACCCTGTCGCTATAGAGTCCCTAAAAATAAGAAATAATGGTTTATCTATTACATTACTTAGTTCTCTTAGTACTCGTGGGTGTATGCCATCCGGACCCGGAGATTTATCTATTTTAATCTTATTTAGCCGGTTTCGCACCTCTTCTTGGGTTAGATTGGTGACCCTTAATATAGGGTTTTCATTGTTTCTTGGGATTTCACCTAGCATTTCATTTTCCACCGTGAATACCGTGGAGAAGAAGGTGTTTAATATGTTAGCTTTTTCCTCGTCATCTACAACCATTCTTTCCTCACTATTTTTTAAGGGGCCTACATTTTCAGTTTTTATTCTTTTACTATTGATATAGTTGAAGAACAGTTTGGGATTAGTTTTACTCTCCTTAGCAATGTGCTTCTCTGTTTCCTTTTTGGCAGCTTTAATTAGTTTTTTAGATAAAGTATTTTTCTCCCTATAGTTTTTTAGAGCTTCAATGGTGCCATCCTGCTTTAATAGTGCAAATGCTTTCTTTTTACTGTTAATTGCCTGTCTTACTTCTTTGTTTAGCCACATTGGGTTTTTCCTATTTCTAGTCCTTTTATTCCCACAAGGTATAAACCGCTTACACTGCCTATTTAGGATGTTCTTAAACATTTCCCATTTATTATCTGTATTCTCATTTCTGAGGATATTGTCCCAGTCTACCAGATTAAGGGCATCTCTAAGCTGGTCAAACTTTGCCTTCCTAAAGTTCAATGTTTTTGTGACTCCCTGACAAGTCCCCCTAGTGAAAGACAGGTGAAACTGCACAATATTGTGGTCGCTATTTCCTAAATGCCCAACCACCTGCAGATTTGTTATTCTGTCAGGTCTATTAGATAGTATTAGGTCTAAAAGTGCTGCTCCTCTGGTTGGATTCTGCACCAATTGTGAAAGATAATTTTTCTTGGTTATTAGCAGAAACCTGTTGCCTTTATGGGTTTCACAGGTTTCTGTTTCCCAGTTAATATCCGGGTAGTTAAAGTCCCCCATAACCAGGACCTCATTATGGGTTGCAGCTTCATCTATCTGCTTTAGAAGTAGACTTTCCATGCTTTCTGTTATATTTGGGGGTTTGTAACAGACCCCAATGAGAATTTTGTTACCATTTTTCCCTCCATGAATTTCAACCCATATGGACTCGACATCCTCATTCCCTTCGCTAATATCCTCCCTTAAAGTGGACTTTAGACAAGACTTTACATAGAGACAAACCCCTCCTCCTCTCCGATTTTTACGATCCTTTCTAAACAGACTGTAACCCTGTAAGTTAACTGCCCAGTCATAGCTTTCATCTAACCATGTCTCGGTTATTCCCACTATGTCAAAGTTACCTGTAGATATTTCTGCTTCTAGTTCTTCCATCTTGTTTGTCAGGCTTCTGGCGTTTGCGAGCATGCAGTTTAGAGGATTTTGTTTTGTTCCAATCTCCTCACTGTGGATTGTTTTAGAAATGTTCTTACCTCCCTTCTGAGTATGTTTTCCTGGGTCGTCTTTGTTCGAGTCTAATGTTTTTCTTCCCGTCCCCTCTTCTTCTAGTTTAACGCCCTCCTGATGAGTGTAGCGAGTCTTCTGGCGAATGTGTGTTTCCCAGGTTTCTTGAGGTGTAGTCCGTCTCTGGCGAGGAGTCCATCATACCAGTAATTCACACCATGGTCCAGGAATCCAAATCCTTGTTGTCTGCACCATCGTCTTAGCCAGTTGTTTGCATCAAGGATCCTGTTCCATCTCCTGGTGCCATGCCCGTCTACTGGAAGGATAGAAGAAAAAACTACCTGTGCATCCAGTTCCTTTACTTTCTTCCCCAACTCTTCAAAGTCCTTGCAGATTGTCGGTAGGTCCTTCCTTGCCGTGTCATTGGTGCCAACATGTATCAGAAGAAATGGGTGGACGTCCTTGGAGCTGAAGAGCTTTGGTATCCTATCGGTCACATCCTTGATCATCGCACCTGGAAGGCAGCATACTTCTCTTGCAGTTATGTCCGGTCTGCAGATGGCTGCTTCGGTGCCTCTCAGTAGTGAGTCTCCCACCACCACCACTCTTCGTTGCTTCTTGGCTGTACTTTTTGCTGTCACTTGTTGCTGTGTGCCCTTTTCTTTTTTGCTTGCTGGTATTGCTTCATTCTTAGGTGTGCCATCTTCATCCTCTACAAAGATTTGATATCGGTTCTTCAGTTGTGTGGTTGGTGATTTCTCCATGGTCTTCTTGCTTCTTTTGGTCACATGCTTCCACTCATCTGCTTTTGGAGGTTCTCTGACACTTTTTGCACCTTCTGTGACCAGTAGAGATGCTTCTGTTCTGTCTTCTGTCTTCTGTCTGTCTGTCTTCCTCCTTCTTATAATGTACCGTTCATCTCTGGATTAATGATCATGGTTTTAATATTGTATTTTAACCCCTTTACCCCCAAGGGTGGTTTGCACGTTAATGACCGGGCCAATTTTTACAATTCTGACCACTGTCGCTTTATGAGGTTATAACTCTGGAATGCTTCAACGAACCCCTCAAAATGACTTCAAATGAGATGTGGTCCCTAAAAAAAAATGGTGTTGTAAAAATGAGAAATTGCTGGTCAACTTTTAACCCTTATAACTCCCTAACAAAAAAAAATATTGGTTCCAAAATTGTGCTGATGTAAAGTAGACATGTGGGAAATGTTACTTATTATGTATTTTGTGTGACATATCTCTGTGATTTAGTTGCATAAAAATTCAATGTTGGAAAATTGCCAAATTTTCAAAATTTTCGCCAAATTTCCATTTTTTTCACAAATAAACGAAGGTAATTTCAAAGAAATTTTACCACTATCATAAAGTACAATATATCACGAGAAAATAGTGTCAGAATCACCGGGATCCATTGAAGCATTCCAGAGTTATAACCTCATAAAGGGACAGTGGTCAGAATTGTAAAAATTGGCCTGGTCATTAACGTGCAAACCACCCTTGGGGGTAAAGGGGTTAATTACCTGATAGTAGATTTTTCTAACTCTGTTCTTGAAATCCACAAGGGAAAATTTCACGTTCCACCATTTCACTGGGCGTCAGTCACCTGTAAATAGTCAAAGGTGTGATAATATGTTCCTGCTACATGCTATACACAAAGAAAAATATAACACACTAGGGACAAAATTACTTATTTCAGGTATAAGGACTGTGGTCAGTTTATTCTGAATCCTGTAGTCAGTCATTTGTTAGTTTACAGTTTATATTATGTTCAGTCATTCTACATTATTCTATAAATGTTAAAGTCTGACTACAGTATACTAGAAATGTGGTCAGACAATGCACACCTAGCGTAAATGCTATGATCAGCCAGTCCATAAAGTAGTGTAAAAGTTTTGGTCCGCCAGTCCACAGTCCACTGTAAAAGTGGTCTATTAGTCCACATTCTAGTATAAATGTTGTGTTCATTCAGTCCATAGTCTTCTGGCCTACTGGAAATGTGGTCAGTCAGTCCTTAGACTAGTGTAAATGTTATATCCAGGCAGTGCAAACTTTAATGGAAATGTGGTCAGGCAGTCGAAATCTAGTGAAAATGACAAGGTCAGTAAGGCCTTAAACAAGTGCAAATGCTTTGGTCAGTTTGGTCAAATTTTGCACACAGACACTACTAACATTATTAGTTAGGGATATGTAAAAAAATAAGGAATATGAAATGGTTTACTGTATGTAAACCATGTCTCATATCCTGTCGGGTTTGGTAAGGAGTTAGCAAAAGCCGGCAATTGAATTACCGGCTTTTCTGCTATCTAGCGCTATATGAAATATAAATATATGCATATATATGTGTCTCACTGACATATATACTGGTATATATATATAAAATAGAAAATGGAAGACATACAAGACCACTGATAATCTCCCTCGATCTGGGGCTCCACGCAAAATCCCACCCCGTGGGGTCAGTATGATCACAAGAACGGTGAGCAAAAATCCCAGAACCATGCGGGGGGACCTAGTGAATGAACTGCAGAGAGCTGGGACCAATGTAACAAGGCCTACCATAAGTAACACACTACGCCACCATGGACTCAGATCCTGCAGTGCCAGAAGTGTCCCACTGCTTAAGCCAGTACATGTCCGGGCCCGTCTGAAGTTTGCTAGAGAGCATTTGGATGATCCAGAGGAGAATGTCCTATGGTCTGATGAAACCAAACTGGAACTGTTTGGTAGAAACACAACTTGTCGTGTTTGGAGGAAAAAGAATACTGAGTTGCATCCATCAAACACCATGCCTACTGTAAAGCATGGTGGTGGAAACATCATGCTTTGGGGCTGTTTCTCTGCAAAGGGGCCAGGACGACTGATCCGGGTACATGAAAGAATGAATGGGGCCATGTATCGTGAGATTTTGAGTGCAAACCTCCTTCCATCAGCAAGGGCATTGAAGATGAAACGTGGCTGGGTCTTTCAACATGACAATGATCCAAAGCACACCGCCAGGGCAACGAAGGAGTGGCTTCGTAAGAAGCATTTCAAGGTCCTGGAGTGGCCTAGCCAGTCTCCAGATCTCAACCCTATAGAAAACTTTTGGAGGGAGTTGAAAGTCCGTGTTGCCAAGCGAAAAGCCAAAAACATCACTGCTCTAGAGGAGATCTGCATGGAGGAATGGGCCAACATACCAACAACAGTGTGTGGCAACCTTGTGAAGACTTACAGAAAACGTTTGACCTCTGTCATTGCCAACAAAGGATATTTTACAAAGTATTGAGATGAAATTTTGTTTCTGACCAAATACTTATTTTCCACCATAATATGCAAATAAAATGTTAAAAAAACAGACAATGTGATTTTCTGGATTTTTTTTTCTCAGTTTGTCTCCCATAGTTGAGGTCTACCTATGATGTAAATTACAGACGCCTCTCATCTTTTTAAGTGGTGGAACTTGCACTATTGCTGACTGACTAAATACTTTTTTGCCCCACTGTATATATATATATACCTATACTATGTGTAGACATTAATTTTATCTGTTCTATTCTAACCTGTCAGTGTGATTTTACTGTACACCGTGCTGAATTCCTGGCTTTTCTATAGAACACCGGTGCGTATTTCTCGCAAGTCACACTGTTGGTCCATGTGTAATCTGTTTTTTTCTCGCACCCATAGACTTGCATTAGCGATTCTCGGCCGAGATACACTGATAATCGCAGCATGCTGCGATTTCACTCGGATCCTGAATACGGCCGAGAAAACAACGGACGATAGGAGCTGCCCCATAGATTAGCATTGGTCCAAGTGCTATGCGATTTTTTATCGCATAGTATCCGCTGAACACGCACGCAAGGATAGAGGAAAGCGGACATGACACTGGAAGAGAGTTAGTGGTTTGGAAAAGACAGGGAGGTGGAGGGGATGGGGGGGCTGGGTGAAAGGGACAGCAGGGAAGAAATGACAGAGGACAATGGGAGGTGGTGTCTCAGGGAAGGGTTAAAAGGACTGGGCAGGACGTAGGCGTTCTCTTTGACCACAGACAGACGGCTGGATAACAAGTACTCACCGAGTATGGAGGACCTGATAGGTAAATTGCAGGCAGCTGCATCCATTCACCCTCCGGGCTGGTTAGAGACAACCATTAGTGGGATCCTAGGTGGTAGTGGTGGGGGTAACCCAGCTATGTCGACTGGGGCACATAGATCCAGAGCGGGGACAAATAGACGTCGGGTCGGTGCAGCTGGGCGAAGGTCCGGCGCTCTGAGAGGCCCATGTGCCAGCACGCCCGGCACGGGGTCCTCACATAGCGGGGGTCTCGGAGATGGGCTGCCAGAGGGTGTCCCCGGTGGCTCCAACGGTCAAGAGTGGCAGGCAGAGAGCCGGGCCCCCCCCTCTGTGCAGCCTGTGCGGCCTGGAAGAGTGCAGGCCAGGAGAGGTGCGGGTGTCGACCCCCCCGCAGAGCCGTCCGAACCGGCAATCCCCCAGCGCGGCGGCCACATAGCAGGGAGGCGCAGAGATCCCCCTGCAGGGTGTTCAGCAGCGGTAATCCCCCAGCGCGGCGGCCACATAGCTGGGAGACGCAGCGACACCCCCGCCGCTCAGCCTGCAAATGTCAGGCAGCGATCCGGCAGGCTAGCGGTACAGGGGCAGCGCTGCGGAGCCAGGGAACACGTGGAGGAATGGGCGCCGCCATCTTGCTTTGTGAAGGGCCGCGGAAAAAGAGCTGGCTAGCACGGCGCCTGTTAAATCTAACAAACATAGGGGGCTGGCTGTGGGCATGCCTGCAGTAACCGAAAGGCCCATAAGGCCTGCCCGCAGAATCAGGCCCCCAGAAAGGCGGTCCATGGAATGCCTGTGTGGGCACAGCGACGCTGTGGGAGCCCCTCCAGGGATGGGACGGGTCCACGGCAGAGAAGGAAGGGCAGGCCCCAGGGGGAGAGGGAACTTAGCCCACAAGGGAGTCCTTTTTCATGTCGGGAGGAGAGTCCCGACAATGAAGAAGGAGGATCAGTCTCCTACGCCATGGGAGCCGGGGAGAGAAGATCGCCAGCTCGGCCCTTTGGGGACATGCCACATGCCCAGTCCGGAGAAGAAGACGACTTTGAGGACTACGAAACGACCAGAGGGACTTCGGCTCTGGGGGAGCATGGTAATTATGAGTCTATGTTTGGTTTGTCTCCCGTTGCTGGCCAGTATGCAGGAAATAGAGATAGTCGGGGGTCCAAGGATGATAACGTTGTAGTTGACAAGTCACCCCCTGATCTAGTCAGCAACGAGCTGATAGCGTTAGTAGCCAGGTTAGAGAAGAGGTTAGACTGGCTAGAGGAACCGGGGCCAGCTCACCTATCAGCCTGGACGACCCCTTACACCCATCATAGAGGGGGCACGAGTGTAAGTAACGGCACCGTCAAAGTGTCGGACGCGACTTCAACTGGGGAGGGGGAACATTTTCCCTTAGATGATAGGGCCCGGGGGGAGGTGTATATTTGTTTCTCAGGCCCCCTAGGCGCCCATCTCAAAAAAGAGGTGAGGGAAAAAAATTTGGAGGAATGAGTACGTTGACATATTTTCATTGCTGCCCATCGATAAATTGAGTGTTGAGAGGATTGGGAAAGAGGGGAATAAAAAGGAGGAAGAGGAAAGGCGACGGAGTCAGATGGTGCCGCAGACGTTTTCGAATTGGTTGCAGGCCTTTGCAATTCTAGCCAGCATTATAGGGGAGAAAGTGCCAGAGAACTGTTCACAATTGTTCTGCTACATGGATTCCATAGGGGAAGCTTATAGAACTTATGGGGGGCATGCATGGTTGCGGTATGACGAGCAGTTCCGCCAGCGGAAGGCCATTCGTCCCTCCATCAGGTGGGATCAAAAAGATATTGGGCTTTGGTTTCTATGGACTTTCGGTGTGAGATAGAATGTAGGGACTATGGGAAATTCCACCATAAGCCCCTCCATCATCTTGGTAGTAATAACACCATCATCTTTAGCCAACTTGAGTATCTGATCCAATTCCATTTTGTAGTTCTCAAGTGGATTCACTGTTAGCCGCCTATAGCAATGTGCCACATTCAACTGTCTGAATGCTTCACGTTCGTACATATCTGCTGGCCAGACCACATTTCCCCCCTTATCAGCAGGCTTAATCACTATATCCTTCATCTTCTTGAGTTCATTGATGGCTCTATTTTGTGCTGCTGAAAGATTATAGTATGTGGGTTTTTTTGAGATGTGGTGGATATCTCTCTTGACCAATTTGACAAAAATGTCAACATTGGGGCATATCCCACTAGGGGGGAAATGTTGTGATCGGCCATGCAGGTACGTAGGAACACCCACCTGACCATATGTCTCCTGTTCAGCTAGGAGATCCTCAAGATCAGACAGTGTACGGGCTTCAATATCAGAGGGAGAGGTATTTTTAGTCTGGTTGGCAAAGTACTTTTTAAAGTTCAGTTTTCTGGCAAAGAGCTCAAGATCTTTAATCATGGTGAAGGAGTTGAACGAAGCCACTTGGGCAAAACGTCAACCCCTTCTCCAGCACTTGTGTTTGTATAGGCGTAAGTACTCTATCCGAAAGATTTATTACCTTTAGTACTGCTGCTGTCGTCTCTCTCTCCTTGTTGAATTCCTTGTACGCATAGGGAGGAAAGGGGTGGCGGTTTTTTGGGGTGGTTGCTCTACCCGTCGTCCCTCTCCTGCCCCACCCCGTTTGTCTAAAAAAGACTCTCCACATGATTCCTCGGATAGTGTAGATACAATTGACGAGGATCTTGAGTGTTGTTTACGATCAGATTTTTTGTTGTTGACAAACTGCCACCTATACACTCTCTTCTGCTCGTAGTCTTGCTGGTCTCTATGAAATTTCTTTATCTTTTGGCTCTGTATATCCTGTTCCCATTTACTTAATTCAGCCTCAATCTCTTTATCAAATTTATTGCATTCCTCGACTGTCAGAATGGCCTGTATTTTTGTTCTCAATATATCTATTTCGCCTTCAACACTTTCCAGTTTCTTTTTATCAGACCCAATCAACAACTCCAACAATGTGCGTGAACATTTGGACAATGTATCTTCCCACTTATTAGCAAATGCTGAAGGGTAGACCTGGATCCTTAGCCCCCTAGGGATAATCTCTTTGTGGAGATAGTTCTCGAGTGACACCTTATTCCACCACACCTTAGTGCGTTTGTGGAGTAGGTTCTTGATATTAGCTTTCAAATCCTTCACATCACCGGCTTCCGTATCTGACCCTTGCTTCTCACCAAACAGGTGAGACAAATCAGTCTCTGGAGCCAACTTTAAGATATTTTTTGTGCCGATCAGCAGGAGAATTGGTAATCATTTCTTCCTCTGACTGAGTTTTCTTTTAAAAGTCGGGTTAATCAGTCCATGGGAACCTTGCCGTTTTTCTTTAATTACGGGTTTCATCCTCATTTTGGTGAGTTCTCCAGGATAAGTTCCGGGTGTCCTGGGGTGGATGTCACCATTCAAGAGCTGGGGATGTCTGGAGGGAGGTTAAAAAGAACTTTGGGGTGGCTCAGTATTGGCAGCAGCAGGAGGCCAATAAGAGGTGCTCGTCAGGGGCCGCCTTCAAAGTGGGAGTTAATGTATGGTTATCCTCTAAAAATATTAGATTGAAGATGCCCTCGCTGAAGTTGGGTCCTAGATTCATTGGTCTGTATGAAATTCTGAAGGTGGTTAATCCAGTTGCCTTCTGATTAAAACTCCCTCGGTTTTTCCGTATTCTTAATGTGTTCCACAAGTCATCGTTGAAGGAGTTTAATCCTTCTGCTCTGTCTTCCTCACTCCCGCCTCCTCCAGTGTCTATTGAGGGAAGCTTGGAATAGGAGGTACAAAGGATCGTTGATTCCTGAATGGTCCAGAATTTCCTTCAATGTCTGGTACATTGGAAGGGGTATGGACCTGAGGAACGGTCCGGGTCCCAGCTCATTCTGTAAGGACTGATCAGTTGGTACGGGCCTACCATCGGAGGTTTGTTGGGAAACCTGGGGATCCGGTGACCCCCCTTGAAGGGGGGGTACTATCAAGATCTCCATTCTGTTCCTGTCTACTATATTACTTTGTATAGAAGCTGTCAGTCTGTTTTGGTTGTGCTGGGTCTGTGCTGTAATCATCTGTGTTCACTTTCCTTGATTAGTCCTCTACTTAAGCATGCTGGCTCCTCCATCCAGTGTCAATCGTACACTTGCTGTTAACTGTGTAAGACTGATCCGTGCTGAGTCTGTGCTGCAATCATCTGTGTTCACTTTCCTTGAGTAGTCCTCTACTTACGCCTGCTGGCTCCTCCATCCAGTGTCAATTGTACACTTGCTGCTGCCTGTATAAGACTGATCCCTCTGTGCTCTGTGCCTGACCCAGCCTGACTTTATTCCCTTCCCGAACTCAGACTCTTTGCTTGTGACCTGACTTCTCTTGTGCCTGCTCCCTGTAAACTGTCTTGTCTTTCTGGTTTTCCTGAACTCGGCTAGTAAATTGGATTTAGTCTCTGACTTCTCTTTGTTGTACTGCGCCATTTCCTGGACCTGACCTCGGATTGTTTGACCTCCTTTTACGTATTCAGTAAGTAGTGTATATTTTTTATTTCTGTTATTGTAGTCTTTCTCTCCACTTCTGGGGCTAACATTTACTATAGTGACTCGCATCACACATAGTCTATTGGTCTACTAGAAATGTGGTCAGGAATTTCACACCTAGCTAAATGCTAGGGCAAATCAGTCCATAAACTAGCGTAAATCATTTGGTCGGCAAGTCCACAGTCCACTGTAAAAGTGGTCTGTCAGTCCACATTCTAGTGTAAATGTTGTGTTCATTGAGTCCATAGTCCACTGGAAATGTGGTCAGAAATTCCACACCTAGCATAAATGCTGTGGTCAGTCAGTCCACAGTCTAGTGTAAATGTTATGGCCATTCAGTCCATAGTCTTTTAGTCTACTGAAAATGTGGTCATGAATTCCACACCTAGCACATAATTGCTGTGTTCAGTCCTTAGACTACTGTAAATCATTGGATCAGTTAGCCCATGGACTAGTGCAAAACTTTTAGTCCGTCGGTCCACAGTCTGATGTAAATGTGGCCAGTCAGTCCACAGTCAGGTGTGAACGATGTTGTCAGTGGGTTTACTATCTAGTTTAAATGCTGTGGTCCATCAGTCCACAGTCTAGTGTAAATTCTTTGCTCATTTAGTTCACAGTCTAGTGTAAATGTTGTTGTTAGCCGATCCAAAGCCTAGAGGAAATGCTGTGGTCAGTCGGTCAACAATCTAGAGTAAATGTTGTTAGTCTGTCCACAGTCTAGTGGAAATGCTGTGGTCAGTATCTCCACAGCCTAGCGTAAATTATGAGATCAGTCTCTTGTAATCGAGGCATTGAATGTTACACCGCTGATAAGAAGCCTATTCTATGAAACATAAGAACGTTTTCTTATTTTAGAAGACAGATGATAAGGAGAAGAAATGTTCCTTACATCTCTACCTGAAATATGGTTGTGTTATACTAGGAGTTGTGTATAGAAGATATACATGTGAAAAACACAAACAATATACTCTCATGTACCAGGAAGGTGTTATTACACCCCAGCAGGCCTAGAACTTATGTCTAAACCTACAATTATCAGTAATTAATATGAATATTAATTACCTGTTAGGAGATTTTTCTAATTCTCTTCTTGAAATCCACAAGGAAAATTTCACGTTCCACCATCTCACTGGGCGTCAGTCACCTGTAAATAGTCAAAGGTGTGATAATATGTTCCTGCTACATGCTATACACAAAGAAAAATATAACACACTAGGGACAAAATTACTTATTTCAGGTATAAGGACTGTGGTCAGTTTATTCTGAATCCTGTAGTCAGTCATTTGTTAGTTTACGGTATATATTATGTTCAGTCATTCTCCATTATTCTATAAATGTTATAGTCAGACTACAGTATACTAGAAATGTGGTCAGGCAATGCACACCTAGTGTAAATGCTATGATCAGACAGTCCATAAACTAGTGTAAAAGTTTTGGTCCACCAGTCCACAGTCCACTGTAAAAGTGGTCTATTAGTCCACATTCTAGTGTAAATGTTGTGTTCATTCAGTCCATAGTCTTCTGGTCTACTGGAAATGTGTTCAGAAATTCCAAACCTAGCATAAATGCTGTGGTCACTCAGTCTTTAGACTAGTGTAAATGTTATATCCAGGCAGTGCAAACATTACTGGAAATGTGGTCAGGCAGTCGAAATCTAGTGAAAATGACAAGGTCAGTAAGGCCTTAAACAAGTGCAAATGCTTTGGTCAGTCAGTATTCAAACTAATGTAAATGCTGTGATCATTCATCCAAAGACTAGATTAAAAGTTTTGATCTGTCAGTCCTAGGTCTACTGTATATGTGGCCAGTGAGTCCACAGAATAGTATAAATGCTGTGGTCAGTCAGTCCACAGTCTAGTGTAAATGAAATGCTCACTCAGAGCACAGTGTCATGATCTCCATTCTGTTCCTGTCTGCTGTGTTACTTTGTATCGAAGATGTTAGTCTGTTTTGGTTGTGCTGGTCTGTGCTGCAATCATCTGTGTTAACTTTCCTAGATTAGGCCTCTACTTAAGCATGCTAGCTCCTCCATTCAGTGGCGATTTCAGAGAATTAAACAAAATAACATATAAAAATTCTTATCGGCTTCCACTTATTCCCGATCAATACAGTTAGGGCCAGAAATATTTGGACAGTGACACAATTTTCGCGAGTTGGGCTCTGCATGCCACCACATTGGATTTGAAATGAAACCTCTACAACAGAATTCAAGTGCAGATTGTAACGTTTAATTTGAAGGGTTGAACAAAAATATCTGATATAAATGTAGGAATTGTACACATTTCTTTACAAACACTCCACATTTTAGGAGGTCAAAAGTAATTGGACAAACATAACCCAAACAAAATATTTTTATTTTCAATATTTTGTTGCAAATCCTTTGGAGGCAATCACTGCCTTAAGTCTGGAACCCATGGACATCACCAAACGCTGGGTTTCCTCCTTCTTAATGCTTTGCCAGGCCTTTACAGCCGCAGCCTTCAGGTCTTGCTTGTTTGTGGGTCTTTCCGTCTTAAGTCTGGATTTGAGCAAGTGAAATGCATGCTCAATTGGGTTTAGATCTGGAGATTGGCTTGGCCATTGCAGAATGTTCCACTTTTTGGCACTCATGAACTCCTGGGTAGCTTTGGATGTATGCTTGGGGTCATTGTCCATCTGTACTATGAAGCGCCGTCCAATCAACTTTGCAGCATTTGGCTGAATCTGGGCTGAAAGTATATCCCGGTACACTTCAGAATTCATCCGGCTACTCTTGTCTGCTCTTATGTCATCAATAAACACAAGTGACCCAGTGCCATTGAAAGCCATGCATGCCCATGCCATCACGTTGCCTCCACCATGTTTTACAGAGGATGTGGTGTGCCTTGGATCATGTGCCGTTCCCTTTCTTCTCCAAACTTTTTTCTTCCCATCAATCTGGTACAGGTTGATCTTTGTCTCATCTGTCCATAGAATACTTTTCCAGAACTGAACTGGCTTCTTGAGGTGTTTTTCTGCAATTTTACTCTGGCCTGTCTATTTTTGGTATTGATGAATGGTTTGCATCT
Organism: Ranitomeya imitator; assembly: GCF_032444005.1. Lineage (NCBI taxonomy): Eukaryota > Metazoa > Chordata > Amphibia > Anura > Dendrobatidae > Ranitomeya > Ranitomeya imitator. The sequence goes on from NC_091284.1 coordinate 717,612,371, forward strand.
AGATGTGAACCCTTTGTATTTACTGTCATGGAGTCTTCTCTTTACTGTTGACTTAGAGACAGATACACCTACTTCACTGAGAGTGTTCTGGACTTCAGTTGATGTTGTGAATGGGTTCTTCTTCACCAAATTAAGTATGCGGCGATCATCCACCACTGTTGTCATCCGTGGACGCCCAGGCCTTTTTGATTTCCCAAGCACACCAGTCAATTCCTTTTTTCTCAGAATGTACCCAACTGTTGATTTTGCTACTCCAAGCATGTCTGCTATCTCTCTGATGGATTTTTTCTTTTTTTTCAGCCTCAGGATGTTCTGCTTCACCTCAATTGAGAGTTCCTTTGACCGCATGTTGTCTGCTCACAGCAACAGCTTCCAAATGCAAAACCACACACCTGGAATCCACCCCTGACCTTTTAACTACTTCATTGATTACAGGTTAACGAGGGAGACGCCTTCAGAGTTAATTGCAGCCCTTAGAGTCCATTGTCCAATTACTTTTGGTCCCTTGAAAAAGAGGACGCTATGCATTACAGAGCTATGATTCCTAAACCCTTTCTCCGATTTGGATGTGGAAACTATCATATTGCAGCTGGGAGTGTGCACTTTCAGCCCATATTATATATATAATTGTATTTCTGAACATGTTTTTGTAAACAGCTAAAATAACAAAACTTGTGTCACTGTCCAAATATTTCTGGCCCTAACTGTATAATCTGCTTTCCGGGGCTAAATGGTTTTCCAAACTGGATCTCAGCGGGGCATATAGTTTGATATGGATTTGTGAGGGTGAGGAGTGGAAGACAGTATTTTTACCATCTGAAAGTTTCTTTGAAAATCTCGTTATGCCTTTTGGTCTAACAAATGCAGCTGCGGTTTTCAAAATTTTATGAATGATATCTCTTCTCTGATTATATTGGCAAATCTATTGTGGTTTATTTAGATGATATTCTAATTTTGTCAACTAACATGGATTCACATTATAAACATGTCCGTTTGGTTCTGCAAAGGTTGAGAGATAATTGTTTGTTTGGGCAGATACCCTGTCTCGTACTTGATTCTGTGTCTCCTCCAGAACTTCCTTACTCCATTCCCCCTCAGAGTATTGTTGTGGCCATGGTTTCCTCTAATCTGGAACCTGAAATCCATACTGCTCAGTACTTGGCTCTTTCCAATACCCCTGAATGCAAGCTGTTTGTCCCTGTGTATCTCAGATTATGCCTTTTGCAAGAATTCCATGATTCTGTGTTGAGTGTTTATCCAGGGGTCAATGCCACCCCGAAGGCAGTTGCTAGACTGTTTTGGTGGTCCGCCATGCATAAGGATATTAGAGATTTTGTGTCAGCTTGTGAAACTTGTGCACGTGCCAAAGTACAGCATTGCCGGCCAGCTAGGGAATTGGTTCCTTTGCCAATTCCGGAAAGACCATGGAATCATTTGTCCATAGATTTCATTTCAGATTTACTGCTGTCTGGGGGGTTGACTACTATTTGGGTGGCAGTAGATCGCTTCAGCAAACAAGCTCACTTCATCCCATTATCTGGGTTATCCAATGCTGAATCTCTCCAAACTGTTTATTATTCATGTGGTACAATTGCATGGGATTGTTCTAAATATTGCATTGGATAGTGGTGTTGTTGTGAATTCCGCTCTTGGGCTCCCTCCGGTGGTTGTAAGTGGCACTTTTGTGAGTTCTGCTCTTGGGCTCCCTCCGGTGGTTTTAAGTGGAATGGCTGCTCCTTGGATTTAGCTGTCAGCAGCTGCTTCCACTGATTGTCTTTTCTGCTCGGCTATTTAGCCTGGCTTGTGCCACTTGTCAATGGTTCCTGGTTGGATTCACATCTCTTTGGATTTCCCTGTTATCCTGACCAGTTCAGCAAAGCTAAGTCCTTGCTTGCTCTTTTCTGTCCACAGGTTGTGGACGTATCTGTTCTGTGCTTTCTATGTTTGTCCAGCTTGTCAGTATGAATTAATTCTGTGTTGCTGGAAGCTCTGGGAAGCAGATTTACCCTCCACACCTTTAGTCAGGTGTGGAGATTTTTGTAAACTCTGTGTGAGTTTTTTGTAGTGTTTTATACTGACCGCACAGTATTCCATCCTGTCCTATCTATCTAGCTAGACTGGCCTCCTATGCTCATCCTAGTTTCATTCTGTGTATGTCTTTTCCCTCTCCACTCACAGTCATTACTTGTGGGGGGGCTATCTATCCTTTGGGGATTTTCTCTGAGGCAAGATAGTTTTCCTGTTTCTTTCTTTAGGGGTAGTTAGTTCTCAGGCTGTGACGAGGTGCCTAGGGAGTGTTAGGAGCATCCCACGGCTACTTCTAGTGTTGTGTTGAGCTTAGGGACTGCGGTCAGTACAGATACCACTTCCTTCAGAGCTCGTTCCATGTTGCTCCTAAACCACCAGATCATAACAGTACAAGTGGCCAAAAATGAATTAAATGCATCTCAAAAGAAGGAAAAAATTCTGAGCCATTTTTTTTTCTGTGCTCTTTTGTCTTTTTTTTCCTCTTGATTTCTGGGTGGTTCAGGATTTATGCTCTGGCATGGATGTTCAGGGTTTGTTTTCTCGTGTGGATCAACTTGCTGCAAGAGTACAGAGTATCCAAGATTATGTTGTCCAGACTCCGGCTTTGGAGCCTAGAATTCCTACTCCTGATTTGTTTTTTGGAGACAGATCCAAGTTTTTGAACTTTAAAAATAACTGCAAATTGTTTTTTGCTTTGAAACCCCGTTCTTCTGGTGATCCCATTCAGCAAGTTAAAATCATCATATCCTTGCTGCGTGGTGACCCTCAGGACTGGGCATTCTCCCTTGAATCAGGGGATCCGGCACTGCTGAAGGTAGACGCATGTTTTCAAGCGCTCGGATTATTGTATGACGAACCTAATTCTGTGGATCATGCTGAAAAAAACCCTGTTGGCCTTGTGTCAAGGTCAGGAAGCGGCAGAATTATACTGCCAGAAATTTAGGAAATGGTCTGTGCTCACTAAATGGAATGAGGATGCTCTGGCTGCTATTTTCAGAAAAGGTCTTTCTGAAGCCCTTAAGGATGTTATGGTGGGCTTCCCTACGCCTACTGGTTTGAGCGAATCTATGTCTCTGGCCATTCAGATTGATCGGCGTTTGCGCGAGCGCAAAGCTATGCACCATATGGCAGTGTCCTCTGGGCAGAGTCCTGAACCTATGCAATGTGATAGGATTTTGACTAGAACAGAATGGCAGGAATTCAGCCGTCAGAATAGGCTGTATTTTTACTGTGGTGATTCTGCTCATGTTATTTCTGATTGCCCTAAACGTACTAGGAGGGTCGCTAGGTCTGTTGCCATTAGTACTGTACAGCCTAAATTTCTTTTGTCTGTGACCCTGATTTGCTCATTGTCCGTCATGGCATTTGTGGATTCAGGCGCTGCCCTGAACTTAATGGACTTAGAATTTGCCAGGCGCTGTGGTTTTTCCTTGCAGCCTTTGCTGAGCCCTATCCCTTTGAGGGGCATTGATTTGTCTTTTCTTCGGCGTTTCATCCTCAGACTAATGGCCAAACTGAGCGAACTAATCAGACCTTGGAGACCTATTTGAGATGCTTTGTGTCTGCTGATCAGGATGATTGGGTGGCTTTCTTGCCGTTGGCCGAGTTTGCCCTTAATAATTGGGCTAGTTCGGCTACTTTGGTTTCACCTTTCTTTTGTAATTTTGGTTTTCATCCTCGTTTTTCTTCTGGGCAGGTTGAGCCTTCTGATTGTCCTGGTGTGGATTCTGTGGTGGACAGGCTGCAGCAGATTTGGACTCATGTGGTGGACAATTTGACGTTGTCTCAGGAAAGGGCTCAGCGTTTTGCTAACCGCCATCGGTGTGTTGGTCCCCGGCTTCGTGTGGGGGATTTGGTTTGGTTGTCTTCTCGTCATGTTCCTATGAAGGTTTCTTCCCCTAAGTTTAAGCCTCGGTTTATTGGTCCTTATAAAATTTCTGAAATTATTAATCCGGTGTCTTTTCGTTTGGCTCTTCCAGCCTCTTTTGCCATTCATAATGTTTTCCATAGACCGTTGTTGCGTAGATATGTGGTGCCCGTTGTTCCCTCAGTTGATCCTTCTGCCCCGGTGTTGGTTGAGGGAGAGTTGGAATATGAGGTTGAGAAAATTTTGGATTCTCGTTTTTCGAGGCGGAGGCTTCAGTATCTTGTCAAGTAGAAGGGTTATGGCCAGGAGGATAATTCTTGGGTTGTTGCCTCCGATGTCCATGCCACCGATTTGGTTCGTGCTTTTCACTTGGCTCGTCCTGATCGGCCTGGGGGCTCTGGTGAGGGTTCGGTGACCCCTCCTCAAGGGGGGGTACTGTTGTGAATTCCGCTCTTGGGCTCCCTCCGGTGGTTGTAAGTGGCACTTTTGTGAGTTCTGCTCTTGGGCTCCCTCCGGTGGTTTTAAGTGGAATGGCTGCTCCTTGGATTTAGCTGTCAGCAGCTGCTTCCACTGATTGTCTTTCCTGCTCGGCTATTTAGCCTGGCTCTTTCCTTCAGCTTGTGCCACTTGTCAATGGTTCCTGGTTGGATTCACATCTCTTTGGATTTCCCTGTTATCCTGACCAGTTCAGCAAAGCTAAGTCCTTGCTTGCTCTTTTCTGTCCACAGGTTGTGGACTTATCTGTTCTGTGCTTTCTATGTTTGTCCAGCTTGTCAGTGTGAATTAATTTTGTGTTGCTGGAAGCTCTGGGAAGCAGATTTACCCTCCACACCTTTAGTCAGGTGTGGAGATTTTTGTAAACTCTGTGTGGATTTTTTGTAGTGTTTTATACTGACCGCACAGTATTCCATCCTGCCCTATCTATCTAGCTAGACTGGCCTCCTATGCTCATCCTAGTTTCATTCTGTGTATGTCTTTTCCCTCTCCACTCACAGTCATTACTTGTGGGGGGCTATCTATCCTTTGGGGATTTTCTCTGAGGCAAGATAGTTTTCCTGTTTCTATCTTTAGGGGTAGTTAGTTCTCAGGCTGTAACGAGGTGCCTAGGGAGTGTTAGGAGCATCCCATGGCTCCTTCTAGTGTTGTGTTGAGCTTAGGGACTGCGGTCAGTACAGATACCACTTCCTTCAGAGCTCGTTCCATGTTGCTCCTAAACCACCAGATCATAACAGGGTGTACAATTCGTCTCTAGATTGTGGAGGGCTTTCTGCAGAAAATTGGGGATTGATTTGCCCTTTTCCTCTGCTTATCACCCTGAAACTAACGGTCAGACAGAGAGGACAAATCAGTCTCTGGAGCCAATTTTAAGATATTTTTTGCGCCGATCAGCAGGAGAATTTGTAATCATTTCTTCCTCTGACTGAGTTTTCTTTTAAAAGTCGGATTAATCAGTCCATGGGGACCTCGCCGTTTTTCTTTAATTACGGGTTTCATCCTCATTTTGGTGAGTTCTCCAGGATAACTTCTGGGTGTCCTGGGGTGGATGTCACCATTCAAGAGCTGGGGATGTCTGGAGGGAGGTTAAAAAGAACTTTGGGGTGGCTCAATATTGGCAGCAGCGGAAGGCCAATAAGAGGTGCTCGTCAGGGGCCGCCTTCAAAGTGAGAGTTAATGTATGGTTATCCTCTAAGAATATTAGATTGAAGATGCCCTCGCTGAAGTTGGGTCCTAGATTCATTGGTCTGTATGAAATTCTGAAGGTGGTCAATCCAGTTGCCTTCTGATTAAAACTCCCTCGGTTTTTCCGTATTCTTAATGTGTTCCACAAGTCATTGTTGAAGGTGTTTATTCCCTCTGCTCTGTCTTCCTCACTCCCGCCTCCTCCAGTGTCTATTGAGGGAAGCTTGGAATAGGAGGTACAAAGGATCGTTGATTCCTGAATGGTCCAGAATTCCCTTCAATGTCTGGTACATTGGAAGGGGTATGGACCTGAGGAACGGTCCGGGTCCCAGCTCATTGTGTAAGGACTGATCAGTTGGTACGGGCCTACCATCGGAGGTTTGTTGGGAAACCTGGGGATCCGGTGACCCCCCTTGAAGGGGGGGGGTACTATCAAGATCTCCATTCTGTTCCTGTCTACTATATTACTTTGTATAGAAGCTGTCAGTCTGTTTTGGTTGTGCTGGGTCTGTGCTGTAATCATCTGTGTTCACTTTCCTTGATTAGTCCTCTACTTAAGCATGCTGGCTCCTCCATCCAGTGTCAATCGTACACTTGCTGTTAACTGTGTAAGACTGATCCGTGCTGAGTCTGTGCTGAAATCATCTGTGTTCACTTTCCTTGAGTAGTCCTCTACTTAAGCCTGCTGGCTCCTCCATCCAGTGTCAATTGTACACTTGCTGCTGCCTGTATAAGACTGATCCCTCTGTGCTCTGTGCCTGACCCAGCCTGACTTTATTCCCTTCCCGAACTCAGACTCGTTGCTTGTGACCTGACTTCTCTTGTGCCTGCTCCCTGTAAACTGTCTTGTCTTTCTGGTTTTCCTGAACTCAGCTAGTAAATTGGATTTAGTCTCTGACTTCTCTTTGTTGTACTGCGCCATTTCCTGGACCTGACCTCGGATTGTTTGACCTCCTTTTACGTATTCAGTAAGTAGTGTATATTTTTTATTTCTGTTATTGTAGTCTTTCTCTCCACTTCTGGGGCTAACATTTACTATAGTGACTCGCATCACACATAGTCTTTTGGTCTACTAGAAATGTGGTCAGGAATTTCACTCCTAGCTAAATGCTAGGGCAAATCAGTCCATAAACTAGCGTAAATCATTTGGTCGGCAAGTCCACAGTCCACTGAAAAAGTGGTCTGTCAGTCCACATTCTAGTGTAAATGTTGTGTTCATTGAGTCCATAGTCTTCTAGTCCACTGGAAATGTGGTCAGAAATTCCACACCTAGCATAAATGCTGTGGTCAGTCAGTCCACAGTCTAGTGTAAATGTTATGGCCATTCAGTCCATAGTCTTTTAGTCTACTGAAAATGTGGTCATGAATTTCACACCTAGCACATAATTGCTGTGTTCAGTCCTTAGACTACTGTAAATCATTGGATCAGTTAGCCCATGGACTAGTGCAAAACTTTTAGTCCGTCGGTCCACAGTCTGATGTAAATGTGGCCAGTCAGTCCACAGTCAGGTGTGAACGATGTTGTCAGTGGGTTTACTATCTAGTTTAAATGCTGTGGTCCATCAGTCCACAGTCTAGTGTAAATTCTTTGCTCATTTAGTTCACAGTCTAGTGTAAATGTTGTTGTTAGCCAATCCAAAGCCTAGAGGAAATGCTGTGGTCAGTCGGTCAACAATCTAGAGTAAATGTTGTTAGTCTGTCCACAGTCTAGTGGAAATGCTGTGGTCAGTATCTCCACAGCCTAGCGTAAATTATGAGATCAGTCTCTTGTAATCGAGGCATTGAATGTTACACCGCTGATAAGAAGCCTATTCTATGAAACATAAGAACGTTTTCTTATTTTAGAAGACAGATGATAAGGAGAAGAAATGTTCCTTACATCTCTACCTGAAATATGGTTGTGTTATACTAGGAGTTGTGTATAGAAGATATACATGTGAAAAACACAAACAATATACTCTCATGTACCAGGAAGGTGTTATTACACCCCAGCAGGCCTAGAACTTATGTCTAAACCTACAATTATCAGTAATTAATATGAATATTAATTACCTGTTAGGAGATTTTTCTAATTCTCTTCTTGAAATCCACAAGGAAAATTTCACGCTCCACCATCACACTGGGCGTCAGTCACCTGTAAATAGTCAAAGGTGTGATAATATGTTCCTGCTACAAGCTATACACAAAGAAAAATATAACACACTAGGGACAAAATTACTTATTTCAGGTATAAGGACTGTGGTCAGTTTATTCTGAATCCTGTAGTCAGTCATTTGTTAGTTTACGGTATATATTATGTTCAGTCATTCTACATTATTCTATAAATGTTATAGTCAGACTACAGTATACTAGAAATGTGGTTAGGCAATGCACACCTAGCATAAATGCTATGATCAGACAGTCCATAAACTAGTGTAAAAGTTTTGGTCCGCCAGTCCACAGTCCACTGTAAAAGTGGTCTATTAGTCCACATTCTAGTGTAAATGTTGTGTTCATTCAGTCCATAGTCTTCTGGTCTACTGGAAATGTGTTCAGAAATTCCAAACCTAGCATAAATGCTGTGGTTACTCAGTCTTTAGACTAGTGTAAATGTTATATAAAGGCAGTGCAAACATTACTGGAAATGTGGTCAGGCAGTCGAAATCTAGTGAAAATGACAAGGTCAGTAAGGCCTTAAACAAGTGCAAATGCTTTGGTCAGTCAGTGTTCAAACTAATGTAAATGCTGTGATCATTCATCCAAAGACTAGATTAAAAGTTTTGATCTGTCAGTCCTAGGTCTACTGTAGATGTGGCCAGTCAGTCCACAGAATAGTATAAATGCTGTGGTCTGTCAGTCCACATTCTAGTGTAAATGTTGTGTTCATTGAGTCCATAGTCTTCTAGTCCACTGGAAATGTGGTCAGAAATTCCACACCTAGCATAAATGCTGTGGTCAGTCAGTCCACAGTCTAGTGTAAATGTTATGGCCATTCAGTCCATAGTCTTTTAGTCTACTGAAAATGTGGTCATGAATTTCACACCTAGCACATAATTGCTGTGTTCAGTCCTTAGACTACTGTAAATCATTGGATCAGTTAGCCCATGGACTAGTGCAAAACTTTTAGTCCGTCGGTCCACAGTCTGATGTAAATGTGGCCAGTCAGTCCACAGTCAGGTGTGAACGATGTTGTCAGTGGGTTTACTATCTAGTTTAAATGCTGTGGTCCATCAGTCCACAGTCTAGTGTAAATTCTTTGCTCATTTAGTTCACAGTCTAGTGTAAATTGTTGTGAATTCTGTGGCAGAGCTCCCTCCTGTAGTCACAAGTGGTACTTCGGCTGATTCTCTCTGTGAGCTTCCGTTGGTGGAGGAAAGTGGTACTGCGGCTTCTGAGTTTCCTTCCTCAGGTGATGTGGTGAAGTCGTTAGGTGCTGCTCTATTTAACTCCACCTTGTGCTTTGATCCTGACCTCCAGTCAATGTTCTATTATTGGACCTGTTTCCTCCTGGATCGTTCCTGTGGCCTGCTGCTCTGCATAGCTAAGTTCCGCTTTGCTATTTTGTTTGCTGTTTTTTTCTGTCCAGCTTGTCTATTTGTTTTTTCCTGCTTGCTGGAAGCTCTGGGACGCAGAGGGTGTACCTCCGTGCCGTTAGTTCGGTACGGAGGGTCTGTTTGCCCCCTTTGCGTGGTTTTTGTAGGGTTTTGTGTTGACCGCAAAGTTACCTTTCCTATCCTCGCTCTGTTCAGAAAGTCGGGCCTCACTTTGCTAAATCTATTTCATCTCTACGTTTGTCTTTTCATCTTAACTCACAGTCATTATATGTGGGGGCTGCCTTTTCCTTTGGGGTATTTCTCTGAGGTAAGGTAGGCTTATTTTCTATCTTCAGGCTAGCTAGTTTCTCAGGCTGTGCCGAGTCGCATAGGGAGCGTTAGGCGCAATCCACGGCTGCCTCTAGTGTGTTGGAGAGGATTAGGGATTGCGGTCAGCAGAGTTTCCACGTCTCAGAGCTCATTCTATGTTTTTGGGTTATTGTCAGGTCACTGTATGTGCTCTGACCTCTATGTCCATTGTGGTACTGAATTACCTTATCATAACAGTACTGGAGGCCCAAAGTACTAATGATTCTCAATAGAGGGAAAAAAGAAGTTCTGAGACCATTTTTTTTTCTCTGCACTGTGTTTTGCCTTTTTTTTCCCCTAGACATTTGGGTGGTTCAGGACACAGGTGTAGCGATGGACATTAAGGGTCTGTCTTCATGTGTGGATCAGCTCACGGCAAGAGTACAAAATATTCAAGACTTTGTGGTTCAGAATTCTATGTTAGAACCGAGAATTCCTATTCCTGATTTGTTTTTTGGAGATAGAACTAAATTTCTGAGTTTCAAAAATAATTGTAAACTATTTCTGGCTTTGAAACCTCGCTCCTCTGGTGACCCAGTTCAACAAGTTAGGATCATTATTTCTTTTTTACGTGGCGACCCTCAGGACTGGACATTTTCTCTTGCGTCAGGAGATCCTGCATTAAGTAATATCGATGCGTTTTTCCTGGCGCTTGGATTGCTGTACGATGAACCTAATTCAGTGGATCAGGCAGAGAAAAATTTGCTGGCTCTGTGTCAGGGTCAGGATGAGATAGAGGTATATTGTCAGAAATTTAGAAAGTGGTCCGTACTCACTCAATGTAATGAAGGTGCGCTCGCAGCTATTTTCAGAAAAGGTCTCTCTGAAGCCCTTAAGGATGTCATGGTGGGATTTCCTATGCCTGCTGGTCTGAATTAGTCAATGTCTTTGGCCATTCAGATCGGTCGACGCTTGCGTGAGCGTAAATCTGTGCACCATTTGGCGGTATTACCTGAGCTTAAATCTGAGCCTATGCAGTGCGATAGGACTTTGACCAGAGTTGAACGGCAAGAACACAGACGTCTAAATGGGCTGTGTTTCTACTGTGGTGATTCCACTCATGCTATCTCTGATTGTCCTAAGCGCACTAAGCAGTTCGCTAGGTCTGCCACCATTGGTACGGTACAGTCAAAATTTCTTCTGTCCGTTACCTTGATCTGCTCTTTGTCATCGTATTCTGTCATGGCATTTGTGGATTCAGGCGCTGCCCTGAATTTGATGGACTTGGAGTATGCTAGGCGTTGTGGGTTTTTCTTGGAGCCCTTGCAGTGTCCTATTCCATTGAGAGGAATTGATGCTACGCCTTTGGCCAAGAATAAGCCTCAGTACTGGACCCAGCTGACCATGTGCATGGCTCCTGCACATCAGGAGGTTATTCGCTTTCTGGTGTTGCATAATCTGCATGATGTGGTCGTGTTGGGGTTGCCATGGCTACAAGTCCATAATCCAGTATTAGATTGGAAATATATGTCTGTGTCCAGCTGGGGTTGTCAGGGGGTACATGGTGATGTCCCATTTCTGACTATTTCATCATCCACCCCTTCTGAGGTTCCAGAGTTCTTGTCTGATTACCGGGATGTATTTGATGAGCCCAAGTCTGATACCCTACCTCCGCATAGGGATTGTGATTGTGCTATCGATTTGATTCCTGGTAGTAAGTTCCCAAAAGGTCGACTGTTTAATTTATCTGTGCCTGAGCTCGCCGCTATGCGGAGTTATGTGAAGGAGTCCTTGGAGAAGGGGCATATTCGCCCGTCATCGTCGCCATTAGGAGCAGGGTTCTTTTTTGTGGCCAAGAAGGATGGTTCACTGAGACCTTGTATAGATTACCGCCTTCTAAAAACATACTCAGAAGGGAGGTAAGAACATTTCTAAAACAATCCACAGCGAGGAGATTGGAACAAAACAAAATCCTCTAAACTGCATGCTTGCAAACGCCAGAAGCCTGACAAACAAGATGGAAGAACTAGAAGCAGAAATATCTACAGGTAACTTTGACATAGTGGGAATAACCGAGACATGGTTAGATGAAAGCTATGACTGGGCAGTTAACTTACAGGGTTACAGTCTGTTTAGAAAGGATCGTAAAAATCGGAGAGGAGGAGGGGTTTGTCTCTATGTAAAGTCTTGTCTAAAGTCCACTTTAAGGGAGGATATTAGCGAAGGAAATGAGGATGTCGAGTCCATATGGGTCGAAATTCATGGAGGGAAAAATGGTAACAAAATTCTCATTGGGGTCTGTTACAAACCCCCAAATATAACAGAAACCATGGAAAGTCTACTTCTAAAGCAGATAGATGAAGCTGCAACCCATAATGAGGTCCTGTTTATGGGGGACTTTAACTACCCGGATATTAACTGGGAAACAGAAACCTGTGAAACCCATAAAGGCAACAGGTTTCTGCTAATAACCAAGAAAAATTATCTTTCACAATTGGTGCAGAATCCAACCAGAGGAGCAGCACTTTTAGACCTAATACTATCTAATAGACCTGACAGAATAACAAATCTGCAGGTGGTCTGGCATCTAGGAAATAGCGACCACAATATTGTACAGTTTCACCTGTCTTTCACTAGGGGGACTTGTCAGGGAGTCACAAAAACACTGAACTTTAGGAAGGCAAAGTTTGACCAGCTTAGAGATGCCCTTAATCTGGTAGACTGGGACAATATCCTCAGAACTAATAATACAGATAATAAATGGGAAATGTTTAAGAACATCCTAAATAGGCAGTGTAAGCGGTTTATACCTTGTGGGAATAAAAGGACTAGAAATAGGAAAAACCCAATGTGGCTAAACAAAGAAGTAAGACAGGCAAATAACAGTAAAAAGAAAGCATTTGCACTACTAAAGCAGGATGGCACCATTGAAGCTCTAAAAAACTATAGGGAGAAAAATACTTTATCTAAAAAACTAATTAAAGCTGCCAAAAAGGAAACAGAGAAGCACATTGCTAAGGAGAGTAAAACTAATCCCAAACTGTTCTTCAACTATATCAATAGTAAAAGAATAAAAACTGAAAATGTAGGCCCCTTAAAAAATAGTGAGGAAAGAATGGTTGTAGGTGACGAGGAAAAAGCTAACATATTAAACACCTTCTTCTCCACGGTATTCACGGTGGAAAATGAAATGCTAGGTGAAATCCCAAGAAACAATGAAAACCCTATATTAAGGGTCACCAATCTAACCCAAGAAGAGGTGCGAAACCGGCTAAATAAGATTAAAATAGATAAATCTCCGGGTCCGGATGGCATACACCCACGAGTACTAAGAGAACTAAGTAATGTAATAGATAAACCATTATTTCTTATTTTTAGGGACTCTATAGCGACAGGGTCTGTTCCGCAGGATTGGCGCATAGCAAATGTGGTGCCAATATTCAAAAAGGGCTCTAAAAGTGAACCTGGAAATTATAGGCCAGTAAGTCTAACCTCTATTGTTGGTAAAATATTTGAAGGGTTTCTGAGGGATGTTATTCTGGATTATCTCAATGAGAATAACTGTTTAACTCCATATCAGCATGGGTTTATGAGAAATCGCTCCTGTCAAACCAATCTAATCAGTTTTTATGAAGAGGTAAGCTATAGGCTGGACCACGGTGAGTCATTGGACGTGGTATATCTCGATTTTTCCAAAGCGTTTGATACCGTGCCGCACAAGAGGTTGGTACACAAAATGAGAATGCTTGGTTTGGGGGAAATTGTGTGTAAATGGGTTAGTAACTGGCTTAGTGATAGAAAGCAGAGGGTGGTTATAAATGGTATAGTCTCTAACTGGGTCGCTGTGACCAGTGGGGTACCGCAGGGGTCAGTATTGGGACCTGTTCTCTTCAACATATTCATTAATGATCTGGTAGAAGGTTTACACAGTAAAATTTCGATATTTGCAGATGATACAAAACTATGTAAAGCAGTTAATACAAGAGAAGATAGTATTCTGCTACAGATGGATCTGGATAATTTGGAAACTTGGGCTGAAAGGTGGCAGATGAGGTTTAACAATGATAAATGTAAGGTTATACACATGGGAAGAAGGAATCAATGTCACCATTACACACTGAATGGGAAACCACTGGGTAAATCTGACAGGGAGAAGGACTTGGGGATCCTAGTTAATGATAAACTTACCTGGAGCAGCCAGTGCCAGGCAGCAGCTGCCAAGGCAAACAGGATCATGGGGTGCATTAAAAGAGGTCTGGATACACATGATGAGAGCATTATACTGCCTCTGTACAAATCCCTAGTTAGACCGCACATGGAGTACTGTGTCCAGTTTTGGGCACCGGTGCTCAGGAAGGATATAATGGAACTAGAGAGAGTACAAAGGAGGGCAACAAAATTAATAAAGGAGATGGGAGAACTACAATACCCAGATAGATTAGCGAAATTAGGATTATTTAGTCTAGAAAAAAGACGACTGAGGGGCAATCTAATAACCATGTATAAGTATATAAGGGGACAATACAAATATCTCGCTGAGGATCTGTTTATACCAAGGAAGGTGACGGGCACAAGGGGGCATTCTTTGCGTCTGGAGGAGAGAAGGTTTTTCCACCAACATAGAAGAGGATTCTTTACTGTTAGGGCAGTGAGAATCTGGAATTGCTTGCCTGAGGAGGTGGTGATGGCGAACTCAGTCGAGGGGTTCAAGAGAGGCCTGGATGTCTTCCTGGAGCAGAACAATATTGTATCATACAATTATTAGGTTCTGTAGAAGGACGTAGATCTGGGGGTTTATTATGATGGAATATAGGCTGAACTGGATGGACAAATGTCTTTTTTAGGCCTTACTAACTATGTTACTATGTTACTATGTAAATAAGATCACGGTTAAATTTCAGTACCCTTTGCCGTTATCTGATTTGTTTGCTCGGATTAAGGGGGCTAGTTGTTTCACCAAGATAGATCTTCGTGGTGCGTATAATCTTGTGCGTATTAAGCGAGGCGATGAATGGAAAACTGCATTTAATACGCCCGAGGGCCATTTTGAGTATCTAGTAATGCCATTCGGACTTGCCAATGCTCCATCAGTGTTTCAGTCCTTTATGCATGACATCTTCCGAGAGTACCTGGATAAATTCCTGATTGTGTACTTGGATGACATTTTGATCTTCTCGGAAGATTGGGAGTCTCATGTGAAGCAGGTCAGAACGGTGTTTCAGGTCCTGCGTGCTAATTCTTTGTTTGTGAAGGGATCAAAGTGTCTCTTTGGTGTTCAGAAGGTTTCATTTTTGGGGTTCATCTTTTCCCCTTCTACTATCGAGATGGACCCTGTTAAGGTCCAAGCCATCCATGATTGGACTCAGCCGACATCTCTGAAAAGTCTCCAAAGTTCCTGGGCTTTGCTAATTTTTATCGTCGCTTCATCTGCAATTTTTCTAGTATTGCTAAACCATTGACCGATTTGACCAAGAAGGGTGCTGATGTGGTCAATTGGTCTTCTGCTGCTGTGGAAGCTTTTCAAGAGTTGAAGCGTCGTTTTTCTTCTGCCCCTGTGTTGTGTCAACCAGATGTTTCGCTTCCGTTCCAGGTCGAGGTTGATGCTTCTGAGATTGGAGCAGGGGCTGTTTTGTCGCAGAGAAGTTCTGATTGCTCGGTGATGAAACCATGCGCCTTCTTTTCCAGGAAGTTTTCGCCTGCTGAGCGAAATTATGATGTGGGCAATCGAGAGTTGCTGGCCATGAAGTGGGCATTCGAGGAGTGGCGTCATTGGCTTGAAGGAGCTAAGCATCGCGTGGTGGTCTTGACTGATCATAAGAACTTGACTTATCTCGAGTCTGCCAAGCGGTTGAATCCTAGACAGGCTCGTTGGTCGCTGTTTTTTGCCCGTTTTGACTTTGTGATTTCGTACCTTCCGGGCTCTAAGAATGTGAAGGCGGATGCTCTGTCTAGAAGTTTTGTGCCCGACTTTCCGGGTTTATCTGAGCCGGCGGGTATCCTCAAAGAGGGAGTAATTGTGTCTGCCATCTCCCCTGATTTGCGGCGGGTGCTGCAAAAATTTCAGGCTAATAAACCTGATCGTTGCCCAGCGGAGAAACTGTTTGTCCCTGATAGGTGGACGAATAAAGTTATCTCTGAGGTTCATTGTTCGGTGTTGGCTGGTCATCCTGGAATCTTTGGTACCAGAGAGTTAGTGGCTAGATCCTTTTGGTGGCCATCTCTGTCGCGGGATGTGCGTACTTTTGTGCAGTCCTGTGGGATTTGTGCTCGGGCTAAGCCCTGCTGTTCTCGTGCCAGTGGTTGCTTTTGCCCTTGCCGGTCCCAAAGAGGCCTTGGACACATATCTCTATGGATTTTATTTCAGATCTTCCCGTCTCTCAAAAGATGTCAGTCATTTGGGTGGTCTGTGATCGCTTCTCTAAGATGGTCCATTTGGTACCCTTGTCTAAATTACCTTCCTCCTCTGATTTGGTGCCATTGTTCTTCCAGCATGTGGTTCGTTTACATGGCATTCCAGAGAATATCGTTTCTGACAGAGGTTCCCAGTTTGTTTCGAGGTTTTGACGAGCCTTTTGTGGTAGGATGGGCATTGACTTGTCTTTTTCCTCGGCTTTCCATCCTCAGACTAATGGCCAGACCGAACGAACCAATCAGACCTTGGAAACATATCTGAGATGCTTTGTTTCTGCTGATCAGGATGATTGGGTGTCCTTTTTGCCTTTGGCTGAGATCGCCCTTAATAGTCGGGCCAGCTCGGCTACCTTGGTTTCGCCGTTTTTCTGCAACTCTGGGTTCCATCCTCGTTTCTCTTCAGGGCAGGTTGAGTCTTCGGACTGTCCTGGTGTGGATACTGTGGTGGACAGGTTGCAGCAGATTTGGACTCATGTAGTGGACAATTTGACCTTGTCCCAGGAGAAGGCTCAACGTTTCGCTAATCGCAGACGCTGTGTGGGTCCCCGCCTTCGTGTTGGGGATTTGGTTTGGTTATCTTCTCGTCATATTCCTATGAAGGTTTCCTCTCCTAAGTTTAAACCTCGTTTCATTGGTCCGTATAGGATTTCTGAGGTTCTTAATCCTGTGTCTTTTCGTCTGACCCTTCCAGATTCTTTTTCCATACATAACGTATTCCATAGGTCATTGTTGCGGAGATACGTGGCACCTATGGTTCCATCTGTTGATCCTCCTGCCCCGGTTTTGGTGGAGGGGGAGTTGGAGTATATTGTGGAGAAGATTTTGGATTCTCGTGTTTGAAGACGGAAACTCCAGTATCTGGTTAAGTGGAAGGGTTATGCTCAGCAAGATAATTCCTGGGTCTTTGCCTCTGATGTCCATCCTCCCGATCTTTTTTGTGCCTTTCATATGGCTCATCCTGGTCATCCTGGGGGCTCTGGTGAGGGTTCGGTGACCCCTCCTCAAGGGGGGGGTACTGTTGTGAATTCTGTGGCAGAGCTCCCTCCTGTGGTCACAAGTGGTACTTCGGCTGATTCTCTCTGTGAGCTTCCGTTGGTGGAGGAAAGTGGTACTGCGGCTTCTGAGTTTCCTTCCTCAGGTGATGTGGTGAAGTCGTTAGGTGCTGCTCTATTTAACTCCACCTTGTGCTTTGATCCTGGCCTCCAGTCAATGTTCTAGTATTGGACCTGTTTCCTCCTGGATCGTTCCTGTGGCCTGCTGCTCTGCATAGCTAAGTTCCGCTTTGCTATTTTGTTTGCTGTTTTTTTCTGTCCAGCTTGTCTATTTGTTTTTTCCTGCTTGCTGGAAGCTCTGGGATGCAGAGGGTGTACCTCCGTGCCGTTAGTTCGGTGCAGAGGGTCTTTTTGCCCCCTTTGCGTGGTTTTTGTAGGGTTTTGTGTTGACCGCAAAGTTACCTTTCCTATCCTCGCTCTGTTCAGAAAGTCGGGCCTCACTTTGCTAAATCTATTTCATCTCTACGTTTGTCTTTTCATCTTAACTCACAGTCATTATATGTGGGGGCTGCCTTTTCCTTTGGGGTATTTCTCTGAGGTAAGGTAGGCTTATTTTCTATCTTCAGGCTAGCTAGTTTCTCAGGCTGTGCCGAGTTGCATGGGGAGCGTTAGGCTGCCTCTAGTGTGTTGGAGAGGATTAGGGATTGCGGTCAGCAGAGTTTCCACGTCTCAGAGCTCGTTCTATGTTTTTGGGTTATTGTCAGGTCACTGTATGTGCTCTGACCTCTATGTCCATTGTGGTACTGAATTACCTTATCATAACAGTAAATGTTGTTGTTAGCCGATCCAAAGCCTAGAGGAAATGCTGTGGTCAGTCGGTCAACAATCTAGAGTAAATGTTGTTAGTCTGTCCACAGTCTAGTGGAAATGCTGTGGTCAGTATCTCCACAGCCTAGCGTAAATTATGAGATCAGTCTCTTGTAATCGAGGCATTGAATGTTACACCGCTGATAAGAAGCCTATTGTATGAAACATAAGAACGTTTTCTTATTTTAGAAGACAGATGATAAGGAGAAGAAATGTTCCTTACATCTCTACCTGAAATATGGTTATGTTATACTAGGAGTTGTGTATAGAAGATATACATGTGAAAAACACAAACAATATACTCTCATGTACCAGGAAGGTGTTATTACACCCCAACAGGCCTAGAACTTATGTCTAAACCTACAATTATCAGTAATTAATATGAATATTAATTACCTGTTAGGAGATTTTTCTAATTCTCTTCTTGAAATCCACAAGGAAAATTTCACGTTCCACCATCTCACTGGGCGTCAGTCACCTGTAAATAGTCAAAGGTGTGATAATATGTTCCTGCTACATGCTATACACAAAGAAAAATATAACACACTAGGGACAAAATTACTTATTTCAGGTATTAGGACTGTGGTCAGTTTATTCTGAATCCTGTAGTCAGTCATTTGTTAGTTTACGGTATATATTATGTTCAGTCATTCTACATTATTCTATAAATGTTTTAGTCAGACTACAGTATACTAGAAATGTGGTCAGGCAATGCACACCTAGCGTAAATGCTATGATCAGACAGTCCATAAACTAGTGTAAAAGTTTTGGTCCGCCAGTCCACAGTCCACTGTAAAAGTGGTCTATTAGTCCACATTCTAGTGTAAATGTTGTGTTCATTCAGTCCATAGTCTTCTGGTCTACTGGAAATGTGTTCAGAAATTCCAAACCTAGCATAAATGCTGTGGTCACTCAGTCTTTAGACTAGTGTAAATGTTATATCCAGGCAGTGCAAACATTACTGGAAATGTGGCCAGGCAGTCGAAATCTAGTGAAAATGACAAGGTCAGTAAGGCCTTAAACAAGTGCAAATGCTTTGGTCAGTCAGTATTCAAACTAATGTAAATGCTGTGATCATTCATCCAAAGACTAGATTAAAAGTTTTGATCTGTCAGTCCTAGGTCTACTATAGATGTGGCCAGTCAGTCCACAGAATAGTATAAATGCTGTGGTCAGTCAGTCCACAGTCTAGTGTAAATTAAATGCTCACTCAGAGAATAGTGTCACGATCTCCATTCTGTTCCTGTCTGCTATGTTACTTTGTATAGAAGATGTTAGTCTGTTTTGGTTGTGCTGGTCTGTGCTGCAATCATCTGTGTTAACTTTCCTAGATTAGGCCTCTACTTAGGCATGCTAGCTCCTCCATCCAGTGGCGATTTCAGAGAATTAAACAAAATAACATATAAAAATTCTTATTGGCTTCCACTTATTCCCGATCAATATAATCAGCTTTCCAGGGCTAAATGGTTTTCCAAACTGGATCTCAGCGGGGCATATAGTTTGATATGGATTTGTGAGGGTGAGGAGTGGAATACAGTATTTTTACCATTTGAAAGTTTCTTTGAAAATCTCGTTATGCCTTTTGGTCTAACAAATGCAGCTGCGGTTTTCAAAATTTTATGAATGATATCTCTTCTCTGATTATATTGCCAAATCTATTGTGGTTTATTTAGATGATATTCTAATTTTCTCAACTAACATGGATTCACATTATAAACATGTCCGTTTGGTTCTGCAAAGGTTGAGAGATAATTGTTTGTTTGGGCAGATACCCTGTCTCGTAGACTTGATTCTGTGTCTCCTCCAGAACTTCCTTACTCCATTCTTCCTCAGGGTATTGTTGTGGCCATGGTTTCCTCTGATCTGGAACCTGAAATCCATACTGCTCAGTACTTGGCTCCTTCCAATACCCCTGAATGCAAGCTGTTTGTTCCTGTGTATCTCAGATTATGCCTTTTGCAAGAATTCCATGATTCTGTGTCAAGTGTTTATCCAGGGGTCAATGCCACCCCGAAGGCAGTTGCTAGACTGTTTTGGTGGTCCGCCATGCATAAGGATATTAGAGATTTTGTGTCAGCTTGTGAAACTTGTGCACGCGCCAAAGTACAGCATTGCCGGCCAGCTAGGGAATTGGTTCCTTTGCCAATTCCGGAAAGACCATGGAATCATTTGTCCATAGATTTCATTTCAGATTTACTGCTGTCTGGGGGGTTGACTACTATTTGGGTGGCAGTAGATCGCTTCAGCAAACAAGCTCACTTCATCCCATTATCTGGGTTATCCAATGCTGAATCTCTCCAAACTGTTTATTATTCATGTGGTACAATTGCATGGGATTGTTCTAAATATTGCATTGGATAGGGGTGTTGTTGTGAATTCCGCTCTTGGGCTCCCTCCGGTGGTTGTAAGTGGCACTTTTGTGAGTTCTGCTCTTGGGCTCCCTCCGGTGGTTTTAAGTGGAATGGCTGCTCCTTGGATGTAGCTGTCAGCAGCTGCTTCCACTGATTGTCTTTTCTGCTCGGCTATTTAGCCTGGCTCTTTCCTTCAGCTTGTGCCACTTGTCAATGGTTCCTGGTTGGATTCACATCTCTTTGGATTTCCCTGTTATCCTGACCAGTTCAGCAAAGCTAAGTCCTTGCTTGCTCTTTTCTGTCCACAGGTTGTGGACTTATCTGTTCTGTGCTTTCTATGTTTGTCCAGCTTGTCAGTATGAATTAATTCTGTGTTGCTGGAAGCTCTGGGAAGCAGATTTACCCTCCACACCTTTAGTCAGGTGTGGAGATTTTTGTAAACTCTGTGTGGATTTTTTGTAGTGTTTTATACTGACCGCACAGTATTCCATCCTGTCCTATCTATCTAGCTAGACTGGCCTCCTATGCTCATCCTAGTTTCATTCTGTGTATGTCTTTTCCCTCTCCACTCACAGTCATTACTTGTTGGGGGGCTATCTATCCTTTGGGGATTTTCTCTGAGGCAAGATAGTTTTCCTGTTTCTATCTTTAGGGGTAGTTAGTTCTCAGGCTGTGACGAGGTGCCTAGGGAGCGTTAGGAGCATCCCACGGCTACTTCTAGTGTTGTGTTGAGCTTAGGGACTGCGGTCAGTACAGATACCACTTCCTTCAGAGCTCGTTCCATGTTGCTCCTAAACCACCAGATCATAACAGTACAAGTGGCCAAAAATGAATTAAATGCATCTCAAAAGAAGGAAAAAATTCTGAGCCATTTTTTTTTCTGTGCTCTCTTTTGTCTTTTTTTCCTCTTGATTTCTGGGAGGTTCAGGATTTATGCTCTGGCATGGATGTTCAGGGTTTGTTTTCTCGTGTGGATCAACTTGCTGCAAGAGTACAGAGTATCCAAGATTATGTTGTCCAGACTCCGGCTTTGGTGCCTAGAATTCCTACTCCTGATTTGTTTTTTGGAGGCAGATCCAAGTTTTTGAACTTTAAAAATAACTGCAAATTGTTTTTTGCTTTGAAACCCCGTTCTTCTGGTGATCCCATTCAGCAAGTTAAAATCATCATATCCTTGCTGCGTGGTGACCCTCAGGACTGGGCATTCTCCCTTGAATCAGAGGATCCAGCACTGCTGAATGTAGATGCATTATTTCAAGCGCTCGGATTATTGTATGACGAACCTAATTCTGTGGATCATGCTGAAAAAACCCTGTTGGCCTTGTGTCAAGGTCAGGAAGCGGCAGAATTATACTGCCAGAAATTTAGGAAATGGTCTGTGCTCACTAAATGGAATGAGGATGCTCTGGCTGCTATTTTCAGAAAAGGTCTTTCTGAAGCCCTTAAGGATGTTATGGTGGGCTTCCCTACGCCTACTGGTTTGAGCGAATCTATGTCTCTGGCCATTCAGATTGATAGGCGTTTGCGCGAGCGCAAAGCTATGCACCATATGGCAGTGTCCTCTGGGCAGAGTCCTGAACCTATGCAATGTGATAGGATTTTGACTAGAACAGAACGGCAGGAATTCAGACGTCAGAATAGGCTGTGTTTTTACTGTGGTGATTCTGCTCATGTTATTTCTGATTGCACTAAATGTACTAGGAGGGTCGCTAGGTCTGTTGCCATTAGTACTGTACAGCCTAAATTTCTTTTGTCTGTGACCCTGATTTGCTCATTGTCGTCCTTTTCTGTCATGGCATTTGTGGATTCAGGCGCTGCCCTGAACTTAATGGACTTAGAATTTGCCAGGCGCTGTGGTTTTTCCTTGCAGCCTTTGCAGAGCCCTGTTCCTTTGAGGGGCATTGATTTGTCTTTTCTTCGGCGTTTCATCCTCAGACTAATGGCCAAACTGAGCGAACTAATCAGACCTTGGAGACCTATTTGAGATGCTTTGTGTCTGCTGATCAGGATGATTGGGTGGCTTTCTTGCCGTTGGCCGAGTTTGCCCTTAATAATCGGGCTAGTTCGGCTACTTTGGTTTCACCTTTCTTTTGTAATTTTGGTTTTCATCCTCGTTTTTCTTCTGGGCAGGTTGAGCCTTCTGATTGTCCTGGTGTGGATTCTGTGGTGGACAGGCTGCAGCAGATTTGGACTCATGTGGTGGACAATTTGACGTTGTCTCAGGAAAGGGCTCAGCGTTTTGCTAACCGCCGTCGGTGTGTTGGTCCCCGTCTTCGTGTGGGGGATTTGGTTTGGTTGTCTTCTCGTCATGTTCCTATGAAGGTTTCTTCCCCTAAGTTTAAGCCTCGGTTTATTGGTCCTTATAAAATTTCTGAAATTATTAATCCGGTGTCTTTTCGTTTGGCTCTTCCAGCCTCTTTTGCCATTCATAATGTTTTCCATAGATCGTTGTTGCGGAGATATGTGGTGCCCGTTGTTCCCTCAGTTGATCCTCCTGCCCCGGTGTTGGTTGAGGGAGAGTTGGAATATGAGGTTGAGAAAATTTTGGATTCTCGTTTTTCGAGGCGGAGGCTTCAGTATCTTGTCAAGTGGAAGGGTTATGGCCAGGAGGATAATTCTTGGGTTGTTGCCTCCGATGTCCATGCCACCGATTTGGTTCGTGCTTTTCACTTGGCTTGTCCTGATCGGCCTGGGGGCTCTGGTGAGGGTTCGGTAACCCCTCCTCAAGGGGGGGGTACTGTTGTGAATTCCGCTCTTGGGCTCCCTCCGGTGGTTGTAAGTGGCACTTTTGTGAGTTCTGCTCTTGGGCTCCCTCCGGTGGTTTTAGGTAGAATGGCTCCTCCATGGATTTAGCTGTCAGCAGCTGCTTCCACTGATTGTCTTTCCTGCTCGGCTATTTAGCCTGGCTCTTTCCTTCAGCTTGTGCCACTTGTCAATGGTTCCTGGTTGGATTCACATCTCTTTGGATTTCCCTGTTATCCTGACCAGTTCAGCAAAGCTAAGTCCTTGCTTGCTCTTTTCTGTCCACAGGTTGTGGACTTATCTGTTCTGTGCTTTCTATGTTTGTCCAGCTTGTCAGTATGAATTAATTCTGTGTTACTGGAAGCTCTGGGAAGCAGATTTACCCTCCACACCTTTAGTCAGGTGTGGAGATTTTTGTAAACTCTGTGTGGATTTTTTGTAGTGTATACTGACCGCACAGTATTCCATCCTGTCCTATCTATCTAGCTAGACTGGCCTCCTATGCTCATCCTAGTTTCATTCTGTGTATGTCTTTTCCCTCTCCACTCACAGTCATTACTTGTGGGGGGGCTATCTATCCTTTGGGGATTTTCTCTGAGGCAAGATAGTTTTCCTGTTTCTATCTTTAGGGGTAGTTAGTTCTCAGGCTGTGACGAGTTGCCTAGGGAGTGTTAGGAGCATCCCACGGCTACTTCTAGTGTTGTGTTGAGCTTAGGGACTGCGGTCAGTACAGATACCACTTCCTTCAGAGCTCGTTCCATGTTGCTCCTAAACCACCAGATCATAACAGGGTGTACAATTCATCTCTAGATTGTGGAGGGCTTTCTGCAGAAAATTGGGGATTGATTTGCCCTTTTCCTCTGCTTATCACCCTGAAACTAACGGTCAGACAGAGAGGACAAATCAGTCTCTGGAGCCAATTTTAAGATATTTTTTGTGCCGATCAGCAGGAGAATTGGTAATCATTTCTTCCTCTGACTGAGTTTTCTTTTAAAAGTCGGATTAATCAGTCCATGGGGACCTCGCCGTTTTTCTTTAATTACGGATTTCATCCTCATTTTGGTGAGTTCTCCAGGATAAGTTCTGGGTGTCCTGGGGTGGATGTCACCATTCAAGAGCTGGGGATGTCTGGAGGGAGGTTAAAAAGAACTTTGGGATGGCTCAATATTGGCAGCAGCGGAAAGCCAATAAGAGGTGCTCGTCAGGGGCCGCCTTCAAAGTGAGAGTTAATGTATGGTTATCCTCTAAGAATATTAGATTGAAGATGCCCTCGCTGAAGTTGGGTCCTAGATTCATTGGTCCGTATGAAATTCTGAAGGTGGTCAATCCAGTTGCCTTCTGATTAAAACTCCCTCAGTTTTTCTGTATTCTTAATGTGTTCCACAAGTCATTGTTGAAGGAGTTTATTCCCTCTGCTCTGTCTTCCTCACTCCCGCCTCCTCCAGTGTCTATTGAGGGAAGCTTGGAATAGGAGGTACAAAGGATCGTTGATTCCTGAATGGTCCAAAATTCCCTTCAATGTCTGGTACATTGGAAGGGGTATGGACCTGAGGAACGGTCCGGGTCCCAGCTCATTCTGTAAGGACTGATCAGTTGGTACGGGCCTACCATCGGAGGTTTGTTGGGAAACCTGGGGATCCGGTGACCCCCCGTGAAGGGGGGTACTATCAGGATCTCCATTCTGTTCCTGTCTACTATATTACTTTGTATAGAAGCTGCCAGTCTGTTTTGGTTGTGCTGGGTCTGTGCTGTAATCATCTGTGTTCACTTTCCTTGATTAGTCCTCTACTTAAGCATGCTGGCTCCTCCATCCAGTGTCAATCGTACACTTGCTGTTAACTGTGTAAGACTGATCCGTGCTGAGTCTGTGCTGCAATCATCTGTGTTCACTTTCCTTGAGTAGTCCTCTACTTAAGCCTGCTGGCTCCTCCATCCAGTGTCAATTGTACACTTGCTGCTGCCTGTATAAGACTAATCCCTCTGTGCTTTGTGCCTGACCCAGCCTGACTTTATTCCCTTCCCGAACTTAGACTCTTTGCTTGTGACCTGACTTCTCTTGTGCCTGCTCCCTGTAAACTGTCTTGTCTTTCTGGTTTTCCTGAACTCAGCTAGTAAATTGGATTTAGTCTCTGACTTCTCTTTGTTGTACTGCGCCATTTCCTGGACCTGACCTCGGATTGTTTGACCTCCTTTTACGTATTCAGTAAGTAGTGTATATTTTTTATTTCTGTTATTGTACTCTTTCTCTCCACTTCTGGGGCTAACATTTACTATAGTGACTCGCATCACACATAGTCTTTTAGTCTACTAGAAATGTGGTCAGAAATTCCACACCTAGCATAAATGCTGTGGTCAGTCAGTCCACAGTCTAGTGTAAATGTTATGGCCATTCAGTCCATAGTGTTTTAGTCTACTGAAAATGTGGTCATGAATTTCACACCTAGCACATAATTGCTGTGTTCAGTCCTTAGACTACTGTAAATCATTGGATCAGTTAGCCCATGGACTAGTGCAAAACTTTTAGTCCGTCGGTCCACAGTCTGATGTAAATGTGGCCAGTCAGTCCACAGTCAGGTGTGAACGATGTTGACAGTGGGTTTACTATCTAGTTTAAATGCTGTGGTCCATCAGTACACAGTCTAGTGTAAATTCTTTGCTCATTTAGTTCACAGTCTAGTGTAAATGTTGTTGTTAGCCGATCCAAAGCCTAGAGGAAATGCTGTGGTCAGTCGGTCAACAATCTAGAGTAAATGTTGTTAGTCTGTCCACAGTCTAGTGGAAATGCTGTGGCCAGTATCTCCACAGCCTAGCGTAAATTATGAGATCAGTCTCTTGTAATCGAGGCATTGAATGTTACACCGCTGATAAGAAGCCTATTCTATGAAACATAAGAACGTTTTCTTATTTTAGAAGACAGATGATAAGGAGATAAGGAAAAGAAATGTTCCTTACATCTCTACCTGAAATATGGTTGTGTTATACTAGGAGTTGTGTATAGAAGATATACATGTGAAAAACACAAACAATATACTCTCATGTACCAGGAAGGTGTTATTACACCCCAGCAGGCCTAAAACTTATGTCTAAACCTACAATTATCAGTAATTAATATGAATATTAATTACCTGTTAGGAGATTTTTCTAATTCTCTTCTTGAAATCCACAAGGAAAATTTCACGTTCCACCATCTCACTGGGCGTCAGTCACCTGTAAATAGTCAAAGGTGTGATAATATGTTCCTGCTACATGCTATACACAAAGAAAAATATAACACACTAGGGACAAAATTACTTATTTCAGGTATAAGGACTGTGGTCAGTTTATTCTGAATCCTGTAGTCAGTCATTTGTTAGTTTACGGTAAATATTATGTTCAGTCATTCTCCATTAAATGCTATGATCAGACAGTCCATAAACTAGTGTAAAAGTTTTGGACCGCCAGTCCACAGTCCACTGTAAAAGTGGTCTATTAGTCCACATTCTAGTGTAAATGTTGTGTTCATTCAGTCCATAGTCTTCTGGTCTACTGGAAATGTGTTCAGAAATTCCAAACCTAGCATAAATGCTGTGGTCACTCAGTCTTTAGACTAGTGTAAATGATATATCCCGGCAGTGCAAACATTACTGGAAATGTGGTCAGGCAGTCGAAATCTAGTGAAAATGACAAGGTCAGTAAGGCCTTAAACAAGTGCAAATGCTTTGGTCAGTCAGTATTCAAACTAATGTAAATGCTGTGATCTTTCATCCAAAGACTAGATTAAAAGTTTTGATCTGTCAGTCCTAGGTCTACTGTAGATGTGGCCAGTCAGTCCACAGAATAGTATAAATGCTGTGGTCAGTCAGTCCACAGTCTAGTGTAAATGAAATGCTCACTCAGAGCATAGTGTCACGATCTCCATTCTGTTCCTGTCTGCTATGTTACTTTGTATAGAAGATGTTAGTCTGTTTTGGTTGTGATGGTCTGTGCTGCTATCATCTGTGTTAACTTTCCTAGATTAGGCCTCCACTTAAGCATGCTAGCTCCTCCATCCAGTGGCGATTTCAGAGAATTAAACAAAATAACATATAAAAATTCTTATCTGCTTCCTCTTATTCCCGATCAATATAATCAGATTTCCGGGGCTAAATGGTTTTCCAAACTGGATCTCAGCGGGGCATATAGTTTGATATGGATTCGTGAGGGTGAGGAGTGGAAGACAGTATTTTTACCATCTGAAAGTTTCTTTGAAAATCTCGTTATGCCTTTTGGTCTAACAAATGCAGCTGCGGTTTTCAAAATTTTATGAATGATATCTCTTCTCTGATTATATTGCCAAATCTATTGTGGTTTATTTAGATGATATTCTAATTTTCTCAGCTAACATGGATTCACATTATAAACATGTCCGTTTAGTTCTGCAAAGGTTGAGAGATAATTGTTTGTTTGGGCAGATACCCCGTCTTGTAGACTTAATTCTGTGTCTCCTCCAGAACCTCCTTACTCCATTCTTCCTCAGAGTATTGTTGTGGCCATGGTTTCCTCTGATCTGGAACCTGAAATCCATACTGCTCAGTACTTGGCTCCTTCCAATACCCCTGAATGCAAGCTGTTTGTCCCTGTGTATCTCAGATTATGCCTTTTGCAAGAATTCCATGATTCTGTGTCAAGTGTTTATCCAGGGGTCAGTGCCACCCCGAAGGCAGTTGCTTGACTGTCTTGGTTGTCCGCCATGCATAAGGATATTAGAGATTTTGTGTCAGCTTGTGAAACTTGTGCACGCGCCAAAGTGCAGCATTGCCGGCCAGCTAGGGAATTGGTTCCTTTGCAAATTCCATGGAATCATTTGTCCATGGATTTCATTTCAGATTTACCGCTATCTGGGGGGTTGACTACTATTTGGGTGGCAGTAGATCGCTTCAGCAAACAAGCTCACTTCATCCCATTATCTGGGTTATCCAATGCTGAATCTCTCCAAACTGTATATTATTCATGTGGTACAATTGCATGGGATTCTTCTAAATATTACATTGAATAGGGGTGTACAATTCGTCTTTAGATTGTAGAGGGCTTTCTGCAGAAAATTGGGGATTGATTTGTCCTTTTCCTCTGCTTATCACCCTGAAACTAACGGTCAGACAGAGAGGACAAATCAGTCTCTGGAGCCAATTTTAAGATATTTTTTGTGCCGATCAGCAGGAGAATTGGTAATCATTTCTGCCTCTGACTGAGTTTTCTTTTAAAAGTCGGGTTAATCAGTCCATGGGGACCTTGCCGTTTTTCTTTAATTACGGGTTTCATCCTTATTTTGGTGAGTTCTCCAGGATAAGTTCTGGGTGTCCTGGGGTGGATGTCACCATTCAAGAGCTGGGGATGTCTGGAGGGAGGATAAAAAGAACTTTGGGGTGGCTCAGTATTGGCAGCAGCGGAAGGCCAGTAAGAGGTGCTCGTCAGGGGCCGCCTTCAAAGTGGGAGTTAATGTATGGTTATTGTGACGGGGTGTACGGCAGAGCAAGAAGGGACGACAGGCCGAGGGATGATTCCACAGATTCATTATCAAGATAGCTGGAACAACACATGCAGGTAGATCTACAGAGTCCACAATTAGTCCAACGGAACAGGTTCGGGGGCACCTCCCGATAATCCTTGTGCCAGGTAACAAAGCAATAGTCCACACGAGTCCAAGGGATCCCAAAACAATCCCACGGGTGACGAGATATGTCCTCAGCTCAAGTCTCGCCCCGTTAGCTTCCGCAGTCACAGATGGACATGGGGTCTTGCCTCAGCTAAGAATCCCCACTCCTTCTCCTTCAAGGATCAACTCACACCTGATCTCAAAATAAGAATGGATTGTCTGAGCTCCTGGGATCCGCCCATGAA
Source organism: Ranitomeya imitator (assembly GCF_032444005.1). NCBI lineage: Eukaryota > Metazoa > Chordata > Amphibia > Anura > Dendrobatidae > Ranitomeya > Ranitomeya imitator. Next base: position 717,640,986 of record NC_091284.1, read on the forward strand.
GGGGGTAGGGGTTACACCTTCTATTCAATGGTTGGGTCCACCAGAAGATTCTAGACTGGTGGGCTCCAGGCAGTCTATGTAATATGTACATTTGACTAGCCACCTGCTGTGAGAAAGAATGGCTATTCCTCCACTAGTGATGTTGACAAAGCTTAATTACATTAGAGCTTAGGGCTGCAAGTATTGGGGGAAGGAGACATTGTTACAGGTGAACTCCCAGCCAAGAAAATACATAAATTACAGCTAATAGAAACCAGAGAACAGTTACATACATCAAATGGCATATTATTCAAATACAGGACAGGGCAAAAGTACATATCATGACAATCCCTTCCCCTCCCAATTTGTGTACGTACCAGGGACCTCTACAGGTCGCTGGTTAAGTACACACAGGCAGAGCGTAACTTACATGTGGCTTCATGCAGCCACGAATTGGCATCGTAGCTCTCCCACATCATTGCCCAGGAGAACATCTGCAGGCAGACCACCCATCACCCCAACCACACATCGCCTGACCCCAAAACCAAAGTTCAGATCCACAGTGGCTGTGGGAATAGTCCTCCATTTTCCACCATCCAGTTCAATGACAATCCCAGGTCCTCGATGGATTGCCTCAGGCCGAACCACTCGGGGATCAGCCAGTGTGAGGAAAGCTCCTGAGTCACAAAATCCAATAAGTCTCTGTCCATCCAGCACTACCTCCTGCAAGTGCTTACCTCGATGTGCAGAAGTCGTCATAGCTGCGGGTCGCACACCATAAACTCCTAGTGGTGCAACATGGGTGGGTGAGGCACTAGGCCAGTCCTCACGTAGTGGTGACACGTCGTCCTCCATGGCACTTGGGTGTACATAATTAATAATACGACTGGGTACAGGATTAATCCTCATTTGAACAGCTGGGCAGGAGGCTTGCATATGCCCCGGCTGTCCACATCGATAGCATCTCTGCTGGGTCTCACTCCATCCAAGGCGTCCTCTTGGGCGAGGGGCAAGGGAACCTGGAGGCCCGCTTCCACCTGAAGGTGCTGTAGGGGTTTGAGGACGACTTCTCCATGAGCTGGCTGGGCATGAGGCCTGCAGATGCCCCAGATGCCCACAACCATAACACTTGCGCTCTGCTACTTCCTCTCCTCGTCGTATTCCAGAAAACGCAGTAGAAGCAACTGGAGGCACATTTACACGGGTATCAGCATGAGGTGGTGGCTTAGAGGAACGGGGAACAATGGGGACATAAGAACAGGGGGCCACCGGTGTTGTGGAGCTGGTAGGCCTCTCTCCATCCTCCAACAGAACCCTCCACTGAGGCTTGATGGTGAGAGCCTCATCAGCTAGAGCTGCAGCTTCCTCCACAGTGGCTGGTCTCCTCTCACGCACCCATTCCCGGATCTCAGCAGGGCACTTGAAGTAAAACTGCTCTTTTAGGATAACCTGGAGGAAGGTCTCCCAGGTTAAGGCCTCATCTGCCTCCAGCCAGCGATGACATATTTGTTTGAGTCTGTGGGCATACATCTTGAAAGACACTTCCTCATCACAGGCTAAAGTACGGAACTGAGTCCTGTAAGTGTCTGGGGTAACAGCATAATGTTCTAGAATAGTCCGTTTAATCTCTGCATACTCACAGTTCCCCTGAGGGTCCATAGCTCTATAGGCTGCGGCAGCTCCACCCTCTAAGAGCCCCACCAGATGTCGGACTCGGTCCCTTTCCGGGACTTCCATTAATCGACACTGATGCTCAAAGTCCTGGAAGAAGCCCTCAATGTCGCCTGCAGCCTCATTAAAGGGCTTGAAGTCTTTGCGGGACACTCTGGGGAGTTCCCTCATGGTGGGTGCTGGGGTTAGAGTCTGTCTGGAGCTTCTAGCTGCTTCCAAAGCTATCTGCCTCTCCAGCAATGCCATCTCCTGAGCTCTGTCCTCGGCTCGGTTAATGGCCTCCCTCTCCCTCTCCTCGGCTCTGTTAATGGCCTCCCTCTCCCTCTCCTCGGCTCTGTGAATGGCCTCCCTCTCCTCGGCTCTGTGAATGGCCTCCCTCTCCTCGGCTCTGTGAATGGCCTCGCTCTCCCTCTCCTGAGCTCGGTGAATGGCCTCTTTCTTATAGTCTATGGTGGCCTCTTCTCCCAGCAATGCCAACTCCTCCTCGTACCACATAACCCACTGACTTTTTTGGGCATTTACCTCCGGCTGCAGTCTTTCCACCATTTGCTGTGAGGATCCTTCCTCAGCGTCATCTTGCAGGCGAACTCCTTCCAAAGCCTCAATAAGCTGCTCCTTGGAGAGTCCCTTAAAACGGACTCCTACTTCACGGGCCTTTGATTGTAGGCTCCCCAAAGTCCAGTTCTTGTACTCTGTGGTGCTGGTTCTCGATGTTGCTGGGCCGTTGTCCTCCATTCCTTCTGCTCTGATCCCACTGCTTGCCACCAGTCTGTGACGGGGTGTACGGCAGAGCAAGAAGGGACAACAGGCCGAAGGATGATTCCACAGATTTATTATCAAGAACGCTGGAACAACACATGCAGGTAGATCTACAGAGTCCACAATTAGTCCAACGGAACAGGTTCGGGGGCACCTCCCGATAATCCTTGTGCCAGGTAGCAAAGCAATAGTCCACACGAGTCCAAGGGATCCCAAAACAATCCCACGGGCGACAAGATATGTCCTCAGCTCAAGTCTCGCCCCGTTCGCTTCCGCAGTCACAGATGGACATGGGGTCTTGCCTCAGCTAAGAATCCCCACTCCTTCTCCTTCAAGGATCAACTCACACCTGATCTCAAAATAAGAATGGATTGTCTGAGCTCCTGGGATCCGCCCATGAAGGGGGTAGGGGTTACACCTTCTATTCAATGGTTGGGTCCACCAGAAGATTCTAGACTGGTGGGCTCCAGGCAGTCTATGTAATATGTACATTTGACTAGCCACCTGCTGTGAGGAAGAATGGCTATTCCTCCACTAGTGATGTTGACAAAGCTTAATTACATTAGAGCTTAGGGCTGCAAGCATTGGGGGAAGGAGACATTGTTACAGGTGAACTCCCAGCCAAGAAAATACATAAATTACAGCTAATAGAAACCAGAGAACAGTTACATACATCAAATGGCATATTATTCAAATACAGGACAGGGCAAAAGTACATCATATGACAGTTATCCTCTAAGAATATTAGATTGAAGATGCCCTCGCTGAAGTTGGGTCCTAGATTCATTGGTCCGTATGAAATTCTGAAGGTGGTCAATCCAGTTGCCTTCTGATTAAAACTCCCTCGTTTTTTCCGTATTCTTAATGTGTTCCACAAGTCATTGTTGAAGGAGTTTATTCCCTCTGCTCTGTCTTCCTCACTCCCGCCTCCTCCAGTGTCTATTGAGGGAAGCTTGGAATAGGAGGTACAAAGGATCGTTGATTCCTGAATGATCCAGAATTCCCTTCAATGTCTGGTACATTGGAAGGGGTATGGACCTGAGGAACGGTCCGGGTCCCAGCTCATTCTGTAAGGACTGATCAGTTGGTACGGGCCTACCATCGGAGGTTTGTTGGGAAACCTGGGGGTCCGGTGACCCCCCTTGAAGGGGGGGTACTATCAAGATCTCCATTCTGTTCCTGTCTACTATGTTACTTTGTATAGAAGCTGTCAGTCTGTTTTGGTTGTACTGGGTCTGTGCTGTAATCATCTGTGTTCACTTTCCTTGATTAGTCCTCTACTTAAGCATGCTGGCTCCTCCATCCAGTGTCAATCGTACACTTGCTGTTGACTGTGTAAGACTGATCCGTGCTGAGTCTGTGCTGCAATCATCTGTGTTCACTTTCCTTGAGTAGTCCTCTACTTAAGCCTGCTGGCTCCTCCATCCAGTGTCAATTGTACACTTGCTGCTGCCTGTATAAGACTGATCCCTCTGTGCTCTGTGCCTGACCCAGCCTGACTTTATTCCCTTCCTGAACTTAGACTCTTTGCTTGTGACCTGACTTCTCTTGTGCCTGCTCCCTGTAAACTGTCTTGTCTTTCTGGTTTTCCTGAACTTGGCTAGTAAATTGGATTTAGTCTCTGACTTCTCTTTGTTGTACTGCGCAATTTCCTGGACCTGACCTCGGATTGTTTGACCTCCTTTTACGTATTCAGTAAGTAGTGTATATTTTTTATTTCTGTTATTGTAGTCTTTCTCTCCACTTCTGGGGCTAACATTTACAATAGTGACTCGCATCACACATAGTCTTTTGGTCTACTAGAAATGTGGTCAGGAATTTCACACCTAGCTAAATGCTAGGGCAAATCAGTCCATAATCTAGCGTAAATCATTTGGTCCGCAAGTCCACAGTCCACTGTAAAAGTGGTCTGTCAGTCCACATTCTAGTGTAAATGTTGTGTTCATTGAGTCCATAGTCTTCTAGTCCACTGGAAATGTGGTCAGAAATTCCACACCTAGCATAAATGCTATGGTCAGTCAGTCCACAGTCTAGTGTAAATGTTATGGCCATTCAGTCCATAGTAACATAACATAGTAACATAACATAGTTAGTAAGGCCGAAAAAAGACATTTGTCCATCCAGTTCAGCCTATATTCCATCATAATAAATACCCAGATCTACGTCCTTCTACAGAACCTAATAATTGTATGATACAATATTGTTCTGCTCCAGGAAGACATCCAGGCCTCTCTTGAACCCCTCGACTGAGTTCGCCATCACCACCTCCTCAGGCAAGCAATTCCAGATTCTCACTGCCCTAACAGTAAAGAATCCTCTTCTATGTTGGTGGAAAAACCTTCTCTCCTCCAGACGCAAAGAATGCCCCCTTGTGCCCGTCACCTTCCTTGGTATAAACAGATCCTCAGCGAGATATTTGTATTGTCCCCTTATATACTTATACATGGTTATTAGATCGCCCCTCAGTCGTCTTTTTTCTAGACTAAATAATCCTAATTTCGCTAATCTATCTGGGTATTGTAGTTCTCCCATCCCATTTATTAATTTTGTTGCCCTCCTTTGTACTCTCTCTAGTTCCATTATATCCTTCCTGAGCACCGGTGCCCAAAACTGGACACAGTACTCCATGTGCGGTCTAACTAGGGATTTGTACAGAGGCAGTATAATGCTCTCATCATGTGTATCCAGACCTCTTTTAATGCACCCCATGATCCTGTTTGCCTTGGCAGCTGCTGCCTGGCACTGGCTGCTCCAGGTAAGTTTATCATTAACTAGGATCCCCAAGTCCTTCTCCCTGTCAGATTTACCCAGTGGTTTCCCGTTCAGTGTGTAATGGTGATATTGATTCCCTCTTCCCATGTGTATAACCTTACATTTATCATTGTTAAACCTCATTTGCCACCTTTCAGCCCAAGCTTCCAACTTATCCAGATCCATCTGTAGCAGAATACTATCTTCTCTTGTATTAACTGCTTTACATAGTTTTGTATCATCTGCAAATATCGATATTTTACTGTGTAAACCTTCTACCAGATCATTAATGAATATGTTGAAGAGAACAGGTCCCAATACTGACCCCTGCGGTACCCCACTGGTCACAGCGACCCAGTTAGAGACTATACCATTTATAACCACCCTCTGCTTTCTATCACTAAGCCAGTTACTAACCCATTTACACACATTTTCCCCCAGACCAAGCATTCTCATTTTGTGTACCAACCTCTTGTGCGGCACGGTATCAAACGCTTTGGAAAAATCGAGATATACCACGTCCAATGACTCACCGTGGTCCAGTCTATAGCTTACCTCTTCATAAAAACTGATTAGATTGGTTTGACAGGAGCGATTTCTCATAAACCCATGCTGATATGGAGTTAAACAGTTATTCTCATTGAGATAATCCAGAATAACATCCCTCAGAAACCCTTCAAATATTTTACCAACAATAGAGGTTAGACTTACTGGCCTATAATTTCCAGGTTCACTTTTAGAGCCCTTTTTGAATATTGGCACCACATTTGCTATGCGCCAGTCCTGCGGAACAGACCCTGTCGCTATAGAGTCACTAAAAATAAGAAATAATGGTTTATCTATTACATTACTTAGTTCTCTTAGTACTCGTGGGTGTATGCCATCCGGACCCGGAGATTTATCTACTTTAATCTTATTTAGCCGGTTTCGCACCTCTTCTTGGGTTAGATTGGTGACCCTTAATATAGGGTTTTCATTGTTTCTTGGGATTTCACCTAGCATTTCATTTTCCACCGTGAATACCGTGGAGAAGAAGGTGTTTAATATGTTAGCTTTTTCCTCGTCATCTACAACCATTCTTTCCTCACTATTTTTTAAGGGGCCTACATTTTCAGTTTTTATTCTTTTACTATTGATATAGTTGAAGAACAGTTTGGGATTAGTTTTACTCTCCTTAGCAATGTGCTTCTCTGTTTCCTTTTTGGCAGCTTTAATTAGTTTTTTAGATAAAGTATTTTTCTCCCTATAGTTTTTTAGAGCTTCAATGGTGCCATCCTGCTTTAGTAGTGCAAATGCTTTCTTTTTACTGTTAATTGCCTGTCTTACTTCTTTGTTTAGCCACATTGGGTTTTTCCTATTTCTAGTCCTTTTATTCCCACAAGGTATAAACCGCTTACACTGCCTATTTAGGATGTTCTTAAACATTTCCCATTTATTATCTGTATTCTCATTTCTGAGGATATTGTCCCAGTCTAACAGATTAAGGGCATCTCTAAGCTGTTCAAACTTTGCCTTCCTAAAGTTCAATGTTTTTGTGACTCCCTGACAAGTCCCCCTAGTGAAAGACAGGTGAAACTGCACAATATTGTGGTCGCTATTTCCTAAATGCCCAACCACCTGCAGATTTGTTATTCTGTCAGGTCTATTAGATAGTATTAGGTCTAAAAGTGCTGCTCCTCTGGTTGGATTCTGCACCAATTGTGAAAGATAATTTTTCTTGGTTATTAGCAGAAACCTGTTGCCTTTATGAGTTTCACAGGTTTCTGTTTCCCAGTTAATATCCGGGTAGTTAAAGTCCCCCATAACCAGGACCTCATTATGGGTTGCAGCTTCATCTATCTGCTTTAGAAGTAGACTTTCCATGCTTTCTGTTATATTTGGGGGTTTGTAACAGACCCCAATGAGAATTCTGTTACCATTTTTCCCTCCATGAATTTCAACCCATATGGACTCGACATCCTCATTCCCTTCGCTAATATCCTCCCTTAAAGTGGACTTTAGACAAGACTTTACATAGAGACAAACCCCTCCTCCTCTCCGATTTTTACGATCCTTTCTAAACAGACTGTAACCCTGTAAGTTAACTGCCCAGTCATAGCTTTCATCTAACCATGTCTCGGTTATTCCCACTATGTCAAAGTTACCTGTAGATATTTCTGCTTCTAGTTCTTCCATCTTGTTTGTCAGGCTTCTGGCGTTTGCGAGCATGCAGTTTAGAGGATTTTGTTTTGTTCCAATCTCCTCACTGTGGATTGTTTTAGAAATGTTCTTACCTCCCTTCTGAGTATGTTTTCCTGGGTCGTCTTTGTTCGAGTCTAATGTTTTTCTTCCCGTCCCCTCTTCTTCTAGTTTAACGCCCTCCTGATGAGTGTAGAGAGTCTTCTGGCGAATGTGTGTTTCCCAGGTTTGTTGAGGTGTAGTCCGTCTCTGGCGAGGAGTCCATCATACCAGTAATTCACACCGTGGTCCAGGAATCCAAATCCTTGTTGTCTGCACCATCGTCTTAGCCAGTTGTTTGCATCAAGGATCCTGTTCCATCTCCTGGTGCCATGCCCGTCTACTGGAAGGATAGAAGAAAAAACTACCTGTGCATCCAGTTCCTTTACTTTCTTCCCCAACTCTTCAAAGTCCTTGCAGATTGTCGGTAGGTCCTTCCTTGCCGTGTCATTGGTGCCAACATGTATCAGAAGAAATGGGTGGACGTCCTTGGAGCTGAAGAGCTTTGGTATCCTATCGGTCACATCCTTGATCATCGCACCTGGAAGGCAGCATACTTCTCTTGCAGTTATGTCCGGTCTGCAGATGGCTGCTTCGGTGCCTCTCAGTAGTGAGTCTCCCACCACCACCACTCTTCGTTGCTTCTTGGCTGTACTTTTTGCTGTCACTTGTTGCTGTGTGCCCTTTTCTTTTTTGCTTGCTGGTATTGCTTCATTCTTAGGTGTGCCATCTTCATCCTCTACAAAGATTTGATATCGGTTCTTCAGTTGTGTGGTTGGTGATTTCTCCATGGTCTTCTTGCTTCGTTTGGTCACATGCTTCCACTCATCTGCTTTTGGAGGTTCTCTGACACTTTTTGCACCTTCTGTGACCAGTAGAGATGCTTCTGTTCTGTCTAGAAAGTCTTCATTCTCTTTGATGAGTTTCAAAGTTGCAAAGTCTTTTAGTCTACTAAAAAAATGTGGTCATGAATTCCACACCTAGCACATAATTGCTGTGTTCAGTCCTTACACTACTGTAAATCATTGGATCAGTTAGCCCATGGACTAGTGCAAAACTTTTAGTCCGTCGGTCCACAGTCTGATGTAAATGTGGCCAGTCAGTCCACAGTCAGGTGTGAACGATGTTGTCAGTGGGTTTACTAACTAGTTTAAATGCTGTGGTCCATCAGTCCACAGTCTAGTGTAAATTCTTTGCTCATTTAGTTCACAGTCTAGTGTAAATGTTGTTGTTAGCCGATCCAAAGCCTAGAGGAAATGCTGTGGTCAGTCGGTCAACAATCTAGAGTAAATGTTGTTAGTCTGTCCACAGTCTAGTGGAAATGCTGTGGTCAGTATCTCCACAGCCTAGCGTAAATTATGAGATCAGTCTCTTGTAATCGAGGCATTGAATGTTACACCGCTGATAAGAAGCCTATTCTATGAAACATAAGAACGTTTTCTTATTTTAGAAGACAGATGATAAGGAGAAGAAATGTTCCTTACATCTCTACCTGAAATATGGTTGTGTTATACTAGGAGTTGTGTATAGAAGATATACATGTGAAAAACACAAACAAAATACTCTCATGTACCAGGAAGGTGTTATTACACCCCAGCAGGCCTAGAACTTATGTCTAAACCTACAATTATCAGTAATTAATATGAATATTAATTACCTGTTAGGAAATTTTTCTAATTCTCTTCTTGAAATCCACAAGGAAAATTTCACGTTCCACCATCTCACTGGGCGTCAGTCACCTTGGAGCTCTTCAGCTCCAAGGACGTCCACCCATTTCTTCTGATACATGTTGGCACCAATGACACGGCAAGGAAGGACCTACCGACAATCTGCAAGGACTTTGAAGAGTTGGGGAAGAAAGTAAAGGAACTGGATGCACAGGTAGTTTTTTCTTCTATCCTTCCAGTAGACGGGCATGGCACCAGGAGATGGAACAGGATCCTTGATGCAAACAACTGGCTAAGACGATGGTGCAGACAACAAGGATTTGGATTCCTGGACCACGGTGTGAATTACTGGTATGATGGACTCCTCGCCAGAGACGGACTACACCTCAACAAACCTGGGAAACACACATTCGCCAGAAGACTCGCTACACTCATCAGGAGGGCGTTAAACTAGAAGAAGAGGGGACGGGAAGAAAAACATTAGACTCGAACAAAGACGACCCAGGAAAACATACTCAGAAGGGAGGTAAGAACATTTCTAAAACAATCCACAGTGAGGAGATTGGAACAAAACAAAATCCTCTAAACTGCATGCTCGCAAACGCCAGAAGCCTGACAAACAAGATGGAAGAACTAGAAGCAGAAATATCTACAGGTAACTTTGACATAGTGGGAATAACCGAGACATGGTTAGATGAAAGCTATGACTGGGCAGTTAACTTACAGGGTTACAGTCTGTTTAGAAAGGATCGTAAAAATCGGAGAGGAGGAGGGGTTTGTCTCTATGTAAAGTCTTGTCTAAAGTCCACTTTAAGGGAGGATATTAGCGAAGGGAATGAGGATGTCGAGTCCATATGGGTTGAAATTCATGGAGGGAAAAATGGTAACAAAATTCTCATTGGGGTCTGTTACAAACCCCCAAATATAACAGAAAGCATGGAAAGTCTACTTCTAAAGCAGATAGATGAAGCTGCAACCCATAATGAGGTCCTGGTTATGGGGGACTTTAACTACCCGGATATTAACTGGGAAACAGAAACCTGTGAAACCCATAAAGGCAACAGGTTTCTGCTAAATAACCAAGAAAAATTATCTTTCACAATTGGTGCAGAATCCAACCAGAGGAGCAGCACTTTTAGACCTAATACTATCTAATAGACCTGACAGAATAACAAATCTGCAGGTGGTTGGGCATTTAGGAAATAGCGACCACAATATTGTGCAGTTTCACCTGTCTTTCACTAGGGGGACTTGTCAGGGAGTCACAAAAACATTGAACTTTAGGAAGGCAAAGTTTGAACAGCTTAGAGATGCCCTTAATCTGGTAGACTGGGACAATATCCTCAGAAATGAGAATACAGATAATAAATGGGAAATGTTTAAGAACATCCTAAATAGGCAGTGTAAGCGGTTTATACCTTGTGGGAATAAAAGGACTAGAAATAGGAAAAACCCAATGTGGCTAAACAAAGAAGTAAGACAGGCAATTAACAGTAAAAAGAAAGCATTTGCACTACTAAAGCAGGATGGCACCATTGAAGCTCTAAAAAACTATAGGGAGAAAAATACTTTATCTAAAAAACTAATTAAAGCTGCCAAAAAGGAAACAGAGAAGCACATTGCTAAGGAGAGTAAAACTAATCCCAAACTGTTCTTCAACTATATCAATAGTAAAAGAATAAAAACTGAAAATGTAGGCCCCTTAAAAAATAGTGAGGAAAGAATGGTTGTAGATGACGAGGAAAAAGCTAACATATTAAACACCTTCTTCTCCACGGTATTCACGGTGGAAAATGAAATGCTAGGTGAAGTCCCAAGAAACAATGAAAACCCTATATTAAGGGTCACCAATCTAACCCAAGAAGAGGTGCGAAACCGGCTAAATAAGATTAAAATAGATAAATCTCCGGGTCCGGATGGCATACACCCACGAGTACTAAGAGAACTAAGTAATGTAATAGATAAACCATTATTTCTTATTTTTAGTGACTCTATAGCGACAGGGTCTGTTCCGCAGGACTGGCGCATAGCAAATGTGGTGCCAATATTCAAAAAGGGCTCTAAAAGTGAACCTGGAAATTATAGGCCAGTAAGTCTAACCTCTATTGTTGGTAAAATATTTGAAGGGTTTCAGAGGGATGTTATTCTGGATTATCTCAATGAGAATAACTGTTTAACTCCATATCAGCATGGGTTTATGAGAAATCGCTCCTGTCAAACCAATCTAATCAGTTTTTATGAAGAGGTAAGCTATAGACTGGACCACGGTGAGTCATTGGACGTGGTATATCTCGATTTTTCCAAAGCGTTTGATACCGTGCCGCACAAGAGGTTGGTACACAAAATGAGAATGCTTGGTCTGGGGGAAAATGTGTGTAAATGGGTTAGTAACTGGCTTAGTGATAGAAAGCAGAGGGTGGTTATAAATGGTATAGTCTCTAACTGGGTCGCTGTGACCAGTGGGGTACCGCAGGGGTCAGTATTGGGACCTGTTCTCTTCAACATATTCATTAATGATCTGGTAGAAGGTTTACACAGTAAAATATCGATATTTGCAGATGATACAAAACTATGTAAAGCAGTTAATACAAGAGAAGATAGTATTCTGCTACAGATGGATCTGGATAAGTTGGAAACTTGGGCTGAAAGGTGGCAGATGAGGTTTAACAATGATAAATGTAAGGTTATACACATGGGAAGAGGGAATCAATATCACCATTACACACTGAACGGGAAACCACTGGGTAAATCTGACAGGGAGAAGGACTTGGGGATCCTAGTTAATGATAAACTTACCTGGAGCAGCCAGTGCCAGGCAGCAGCTGCCAAGGCAAACAGGATCATGGGGTGCATTAAAAGAGGTCTGGATACACATGATGAGAGCATTATACTGCCTCTGTACAAATCCCTAGTTAGACCGCACATGGAGTACTGTGTCCAGTTTTGGGCACCGGTGCTCAGGAAGGATATAATGGAACTAGAGAGAGTACAAAGGAGGGCAACAAAATTAATAAAGGGGATGGGAGAACTACAATACCCAGATAGATTAGCGAAATTAGGATTATTTAGTCTAGAAAAAAGACGACTGAGGGGCGATCTAATAACCATGTATAAGTATATAAGGGGACAATACAAATATCTCGCTGAGGATCTGTTTATACCAAGGAAGGTGACTGGCACAAGGGGGCATTCTTTGCGTCTGGAGGAGAGAAGGTTTTTCCACCAACATAGAAGAGGATTCTTTACTGTTAGGGCAGTGAGAATCTGGAATTGCTTGCCTGAGGAGGTGGTGATGGCGAACTCAGTCGAGGGGTTCAAGAGAGGCCTGGATGTCTTCCTGGAGCAGAACAATATTGTATCATACAATTATTAGGTTCTGTAGAAGGACGTAGATCTGGGTATTTATTATGATGGAATATAGGCTGAACTGGATGGACAAATGTCTTTTTTCGGCCTTACTAACTATGTTACTATGTTACTATGTATGTTACCTGTAAATAGTCAAAGGTGTGATAATATGTTCCTGCTACATGCTATACACAAAGAAAAATATAACACACTGAGACAAAATTACTTATTTCAGGTATAAGGACTGTGTTCAGTTTATTCTGAATCCTGTAGTCAGTCATTTGATAGTAGATTTCTGGTCTACTTGAAATGTGGTCAGGTATTCATCCGTTAGATTGAATTTAAACTCATGAATCTGAAAAAGGAATCAGTTTCCCCTGTTTTATAACATCAATCAAATAGGCAATCCCTTTATTTCTCCAGGTATTAAATTCTCCCAAGTTCATTAACTCCAGTGAAAGGGAATGATGCCATATCGGAGTAAAGGGTATGATACCCTTTGCTCTAGTAATCTTTCTTAGCCACATGCAGCATGTACAGTTCACACCAAAGGACATATTGGTTGCAATTTCAGCTCATTCATGTTGGGAACATTAGATTCCAACATTGATAAAACACATGTGTATTTTTCTTAGCATATTAGTCTCCAAAGCTCTAACTTCATAAACATCCAAGTTTACAATTCTGACGTTGACATGCCAAGTACAACTTTATATTGGAAGACCTCAACCATCATGAATCGTCACAAAAGTTAATTACTCCTGCCTAAGCCGATTGTTTCCTGCTTCATATCACATAATATTATGCCAATATAAAGCTTGTCCCATTCTGCAAAAATTATGCCCACATACAGGGAAAATAATTTCTTGATACACTTTTTTCTCATTGATCGTGTTTTTGTTCTGCTAAATATTATTTATGTTATTATTATGAAGGCTAATATGTAACAGACAAATGTCCCCCCTTATCTTATCTGCTACTGAAACCCCAGTCTTGTAGTTAGGGATTACATATAAGAAATATGGCAAATGACCCCCACTTCCATCTTGCTGCATGCAGTATAATAATAGGAAGCTTTTACAGAACATGGAGACCTGAACAAAAATCTTTTCTGCTCAATACTTAGGATTTCCTTACCTCTCCTGTGTTCTCTAGTCCTCGTTCTCCCCTGCTGTTTGTGTGCACCCCTGTGATGACAACGGCCTGACTTGTAACCCCACAGCACCGAATTCTAACATTATGATATTAAGCCTCTATGACATCATAAAAGAAGAGAAGGAAAGGAACCTGGGGACGATGTTGTCCTGTGGACGCATACAGCCTGCTGCTTCCTTACCAGCAATTTACAAATGTTCATCTCTAAATTTCAGTTTGCAGTAGAGTAACATGTATCTGTTTTAAAAGCACATTTTTATCAAATAAAAAAAGATTTATCAATTTTTAAAAATGTTTAAAAAAGCTAAATTTGCCCCCTTCTTCGTAAGGTGTGGCAGTATTTTTTGCAGAAATATCGCTCATCAAAGCAAACAATCAGATTTCAGCTTTAAAGGGAACCTGCATCTGAGTTTGCATCTCGGCTTTGGGAAAATGGCCGCCGCGATCTCTTCTGCGCACGCGCGGCATCCCGCGGCCATTTTCCTGAAGCCCCGTGCAGCAGAGCACTCCATCTGTGCACACGCGGCCCCAGGAAGATGGCCGCCCCCACCGATGACAGGGATAACAGCGCAGATTGCGCGCTGTCTCTTCACGTGCGCGCAGGGAATTCGGAACTTGGACATGCGCACACCACTACGCCACCAACGGAAAGCTTGGGAAGAAAAGAGCGATGTCACCACGCCCACCTGACCTGACCAGCCTGATTGACAGGCGAAAACGGCGACTTTGGTAATGTATTTCGCAGCATAGGTGGGAAATCAGGGTACACTACATACACTATTGTAACGCACAGTGCAGGCCCTATTTAACAGTATTTTTATCTCAATCTGAAAAAACGGGGTGACAGGTTCCCTTTAATGTTATTGTCACTGGTAAAATATGTGACTGGTTGTAATAGGGCCTTGTGTAACCACCATAATTCCAAGAAGAGCAGGAGGTGTTAGAGGAGCTGAAACACACAGAATAAAGCCATGTATGACACATGTCTACAACAAATAGACCGCTCTGCAGACTGATTCATTCTCTATGTGACCGAATACAGCGATATCTCAGGCAGTTCAATAGAGAATGAATGGAGCAGAGGTTTATATGCTGCACCTCCAACCTGCTTTCTTGAGATCAGTGAGGGTCCTCGGGGTTGGATCTCCACCAATCAGAAAGTCATCACCTATCCTATGCTAGAAAATTAATGATGATATTTGGATGCAATCCGATCCAAGGTCCTTTTGTATTTGGGGTTATAAGTCCTTAATTACATTAGTTTAACTTGTTGTCCTATAGTTAGTATGTATTCTGATAATTCTAATTAATTATAGTAATTACCTGTCCAGTGTCACCTCTTCCACATCTTCATGCTTCACTGTAATTGTACCAACTGCACAAGTGAATGGAAAATGGAGCTGAAAGTTCTAAGTGATTGTGACATCAACTATCTATGACATCATCAGTGATGACAAGCATAGGATGTGGAAAGGACATTGGATGATTACATAAAGTGTCACAATGGTGGAGGATGCACAAGAAATTATAAGGGCTGATATTTAAGGAGTTAATAAAAACCCACCTGGTCACCCCCCAATAATAATAACGCTATACTACACACAGCTTCTTAATTATAAGTCTATCTGATCATAGCTTTATTGAATGATGATTGATTCAACATGGTGAATATAAGAATTATTAAAAAGAAAAGTATAAACTACCTTGTAGTCAGAGTTCTTGGCAATGATGGCTTCATCATGAAATGCCAAAATCTGAAAAATCCCGTGTACATTTCTACTTATGCTGACCAGTTGTCCAGATACATTCAAGATTATTTTCCACCACTACCCGATAAAACCACCAACCAGCTTCAGTGGTATACAATGGCTGCATACATAGCCCCAAAACATCACCCATCACCTATCCAACCTTAACTGGTCAACTTAGTAAGTGGAACATTATATAATGGATAAAATACATGCAATGCACAATGCAATACATACATACAATGTAATGAAGCAGCTTCCTCTACCTGAGTTACATTCCGCAAAACCTAGTACCAATTTTCAAATAAAAAATGAATATATATATATGTACCGTGTATACTCGAGTATAAGCCGACCCGAGTATAAGCCGACCCCCCTAATTTTGCCACAAAAAACTGGGAAAACTTATTGACTCGAGTATAAGCCTAGGGTGGAAATGCAGCATTTACCGGTGAATTTCAATAATAATAATAGATCATTATTTCCCCATAGCTGTGCCATATAGTGCTCTGCATTTCCCCATAGCTGTGCCATGTAGTGCTCTGCACCGTTCATTATTTCCCCATAGCTGTGCCATATAGTGCTCTGCACTGTTCATTATTGCCCCATATAGTGCTCTGCACTGTTCATTATTTCCCCATATCTGTGCTCCATATAGTGCTCTGCGCCGTTCATTATTGCCCTATAGCTGTGCCCCATATAGTGCTCTGCACCGTTCATTATTGCCCTATAGCTGTGCCCCATATAGTGCTCTGCGCCGTTCATTATTGCCCTATAGCTGTGCCCCATATAGTGCTCTGCACCATTCATTATTGCCCTATAGCTGTGCCCCATATAGTGCTGTGCCCCATATAGTGCTCTGCACCGTTCATTATTGCCCTATAGCTGTGCCCCATATAGTGCTGTGCCCCATATAGTGCTCTGCACCGTTCATTATTGCCCTATAGCTGTGCCCCATATAGTGCTCTGCACTGATCATATTGTCCCATATCTGTGCCCCATATAGTGCTCTGCACCGTTCATTATTGCCCTATAGCTGTGCCCCATATAGTGCTCTGCACCGTTCATTATTGCCCTATAGCTGTGCCCCATATAGTGCTCTGCACCGTTCATTATTGCCCTATAGCTGTGCCCCATATAGTGCTGTGCCCCATATAGTGCTCTGCACCGTTCATTATTGCCCTATAGCTGTGCCCCATATAGTGCTCTGCACTGTTCATATTGTCCCATATCTGTGCCCCATATAGTGCTCTGCACCGTTCATTATTGCCCTATAGCTGTGCCCCATATAGTGCTCTGCACTGTTCATATTGTCCCATATCTGTGCCCCATATAGTGCTCTGCACCGTTCATTATTGCCCTATAGCTGTGCCCCATATAGTGCTCTGCACCGTTCATATTTCCCCATAGAAAGCTCTGCCATTGTCGCTGCTGCTGCTGCTGCAGTAAAAAAAAAAAAACACATACTCACCTCTCTTGGTTGCAGCTCCCAGCGTCCGGTCCCGGCGTCTCGTCCCGGCGTCTCTGCACTGACTGATCAGGCAGAGGGCGCCGCGCACACTATATGCGTCATCGCGCCCTCTGACCTGAACAGTCAGAGCGCAGAGACGCCGGGAAGATGGAGCGGCGCCCGGCGGCTGGAACGCGGACAGGTGACTATGCGATACTTACCTGGTCCTGGCGTCCGGCTCCTTCTCCCGGACAGCTGTCTTCGGTGCCGCAGCTTCTTCCTCTATCAGCAGTCACCGTTACCACTGATTAGAGAAATGAATAGGCGGCTCCACCCCTATGGGAGGTGGAGCCGCTTATTCATTTCTCAGTGTGACCGCTGATAGAGGAAGAACTGCAGCACCGAAGACCGTGGGACGGCAGGGGGAGCGTCAGGACCGCTGGAAGCTGGTAAGTATGCCTCAGCACCCTCTCACCCGCCGACCCTGCCACCCACCTTGACTCGAGTATAAGCCGAGAGGGGCACTTTCAGCCCAAAAATTTGGGCTGAAAATCTCGGCTTATACTCGAGTATATACGGTATATTTGCCAAGCCTCTGTCAATCAGTTCAGAGGGCAGCCAACACATGTATATAGGTGTGTTCATTTGGAATGACATCACAGGATGTTTAAAAAATAACAGAAATAAAAACCACAAGTGAAAACATGAGAAAAAATACATATAGTGATATACTGTCAATAATATTGAACACATCTGCATCATTTTGCAAATAAACCAAAACAATTGTTTGTTTAAACATGGGACCGATGTGCACAGATGATCATACTTAGTGTTATGTATATAATATTTTTTTTTTCCAAGGAATAAGGGCAAGTTGGACACACTTTCTTTTCCACTGTTCCACTAGGAACTGTAACATCATCCGCAAAACACATATTTTATTTTGCACTACTACCCGACCCATACGCTGCATTGTCCACATATCCAGACCTTCATTTCCGCTAAGTAAATATCATTAACCTCTTCCTGACCAATCCTTTCATGCGCACTCTATGCCTATTCTGTGTCTGCTACCATGCTCATAAAAAAAGACGATCTTGAGGCTTCACAATTTTACTTGGAAGCCAGTAATCTGGATGCAGATATTTGTGAGCTGGTGTTGGACTTGCTGCGATTCATACTCACACACAAAAAAATCTGTCAATTCACTTTTACATGTATCTTCTGCACATCTGGGCTCCAAAATCAATGCTATTCCTACTGGCCAATTTCTTTGGGCTCAGAGAATTTGCTCTTCAGATGCTTTGTTTGAGGGACAGCCAGAGACTTTGGCAGAGATTCAGGGATCGGGGATACAGCAACAGGAGTATTAAAAAAGCCTATTTAAGAGCTAAAAAAACATCAAGAGTGGATCTCTTTGTCCCACAAAGAAGCAAATATAAAGAAAAAAATGATGGTACATGCTTTATCTCCACATACAATCAGCAGTGGGAAATGATGCAAACCACTCTCAAAAAACATTTTAATGACGGCACGCAGAGGCAGAAATTTGAAAGACACTTTGGTGTCTAGTCATTATGTTTCAAAATCTCCCTCCTTTTTTTAGAGTAAGGGGAAAAGGAAAGGATTCTTTCCATGTGGCAACTGCCTGGCTTGTAAAAATCATAAAAGATCCACGTACTTCGTGTCATCGGACGGCCTCAAGACCTTTGATATTAGGGATTATATCACATGTACTACCACTGGTGTTGAGCATTCCGATACTGCAAGTATCGGGTATCTGCCGATATTTGCTGTATCGGAATTCCGATACCGAGTTCCGATATTTTTGTGATATCGGAATCGGCGTGTGCGGTGCGTATGGTTCCAAGGGTCTGGAGGTCCATAATAATGTAAAAAATAAAGACTAAAAATAAAAAATATGGATATACTCCCCCCTCCGACGAACCCTGGCTGTCACCGCTGCAAGCGTCCGCCTCCGTTCCTGAGAATGCAGAGAGTGAAGGACCTTCGATGATGTCGTGGTCACGTGAGCGGTCACCTGACCGCGACGTCATTGAAGGTCCTTCACTCTCTGCATTTTCAGGAACGGAGGCGGACGCTTGCAGCGGTGACAGCCAGGGTCCTTCGGAGGGGTGAGTATATCTATATTTTTTATTCTTTATTTTTTACATTAATATGGATCCCAGGGCCTGAAGGAGAGTTTCCTCTCCTTCAGACCCTGGGAACCATCCAGGATACATTCCGATATTTGTGTCCCATTGACTTGCATTGGTATCGGTATCGGCGATATCCGATATTTTTTGGATATCGGCCGATACCATCCGATACCGATACTTTCAAATATCGGAAGGTATCGCTCAACACTAACTACCACACATGTAGTGTATTATGCTATATGCAGTTGTAACCTAATTTACATTGGGTTAACATCGCGTGAGTTGTGTGTGAGAACCCGTGAACACGTTAGGGATATTGAGGCCACCCATGACGTGGATGACGTGGATTTTTTGAAAACAATACCCAGACACTTTAAATTAAAACATAAATGTAACTCAGGGGATTTCAAAATATGGGGCATTGATTGTGTACATATGGGAATTCGAGGTGGTGATAGCTCATGCATACTTACGCAAAAAGAATGTAGGTGGATTGTGACCTTAGATACGATGGCACCTACGGGATTAAATGAGCAACTCAGCATCTCCTCCTTCTTATAATGTACCGTTCATCTCTGGATTAATGATCATGGTTTTAATATTGTATTTTAACCCCTTTACCCCCAAGGGTGGTTTGCACGTTAATGACCGGGCCAATTTTTACAATTCTGACCACTGTCACTTTATGAGGTTATAACTCTGGAATGCTTCAACGAACCCCTCAAAATGACTTCAAATGAGATGTGGTCCCTAAAAAAAAATGGTGTTGTAAAAATGAGAAATTGCTGGTCAATTTTTAACCCTTACAACTCCCTAACAAAAAAAAATATTGGTTCCAAAATTGTGCTGATGTAAAGTAGACATGTGGGAAATGTTACTTATTAAGTATTTTGTGTGACATATCTCTGTGATTTAATTGCATAAAAATTCAATGTTGGAAAATTGCAAAATTTTCAAAATTTTCACCAAATTTCCATTTTTTTTCAAAAACAAACGCAGGTAATTTCAAAAATTTTTTACCACTATGATAAAGTACAATATATCACGAGAAAACAGTGTCAGAATCACCGGGATCCGTTAAAGCGTTCCAGAGTTATAACCTCATAAAGGGACAGTGGTCAGAATTGTAAAAATTGGCCTGGTCATTAACGTGCAAACCACCCTTGGGGGTAAAGGGGTTAATTACCTGATAGTAGATTTTTCTAACTCTGTTCTTGAAATCCACAAGGGAAAATTTCACGTTCCACCATCTCACTGGGCGTCAGTCACCTGTAAATAGTCAAAGGTGTGATAATATGTTCCTGCTACATGCTATACACAAAGAAAAATATAACACACTAGGGACAAAATTACTTATTTCAGGTATAAGGACTGTGTTCAGTTTATTCTGAATCCTGTAGTCAGTCATTTGTTAGTTTACAGTTTATATTATGTTCAGTCATTCTACATTATTCTATAAATGCTAAAGTCTGACTACAGTATACTAGAAATGTGGTTAGACAATGCACACCTAGCGTAAATGCTATGATCAGACAGTCCATAAAGTAGTGTAAAAGTTTTGGTCCGCCAGTCCACAGTCCACTGTAAAAGTGGTCTATTAGTCCACATTCTAGTGTAAATGTTGTGTTCATTCAGTCCATAGTCTTCTGGTCTACTGGAAATGTGGTCAGTCAGTCCTTAGACTAGTGTAAATGTTATATCCAGGCAGTGCAAACTTTACTGGAAATGTGGTCAGGCAGTTGAAATCTAGTGAAAATGACAAGGTCAGTAAGGCCTTAAACAAGTGCAAATGCTTTGGTCAGTGTGGTCAAATTTTGCACACAGACACTACTAACATTATTAGTTAGGGATATGTAAAAAAATAAGGAATATGAAATGGTTTACTGTATGTAAACCATGTCTCATATCCTGTCGGGTTTGGTAAGGAGTTAGCAAAAGCCGGCAATTGAATTACCGGCTTTTCTGCTATCTAGCGCTATATGAAATATAAATATATGTATATATATGTGTCTCACTGACATATATACTGGTATATATATATATATATTTATACTATGTGTAGACATTAATTTTATCTGTTCTATTCTAACCTGTCAGTGTGATTTTACTGTACACCGCGCTGAATTCCCGGCTTTTCTATAGAACACCGGTGCGTATTTCTCGCAAGTCACACTGTTGGTCCATGTGTAATCTGTTTTTTTCTCGCACCCATAGACTTGCATTAGCGATTCTCGGCCGAGATACACTGATAATCGCAGCATGCTGCGATTTCACTCGGATCCTGAATACGGCCGAGAAAACAACGGACGATAGGAGCTGCCCCATAGATTAGCATTGGTCCAAGTGCTATGCGATTTTTTATCGCATAGTATCCGCTGAACACGCACGCAAGGATAGGGGAAAGCGGACATGACACTGGAAGAGAGTTAGTGGTTTGGAAAAGACAGGGAGGTGGAGGGGATGGGGGGGGCTGGATGAAAGGGACAGCAGGGAAGAAATGACAGAGGACAATGGGAGGTGGTGTCTCAGGGAAGGGTTAAAAGGACTGGGCAGGACGTAGGTGTTCTCTTTGACCACAGACAGACAGCTGGATAACAAGTACTCAACGAGTATGGAGGACCTGATAGGTAAATTGCAGGCAGCTGCATCCATTCACCCTCCGGGCTGGTTAGAGACAACCATTAGTGGGATCCTGGGTGGTAGTGGTGGGGGTAACCCAGCTATGTCGACTGGGGCACGTAGATCCAGAGCGGGGACAAATAGACGTCGGGTCGGTGCAGCTGGGCGAAGGTCCGGCGCTCTGAAAGGCCTATGTGCCAGCACGCCCGGGACGGGGTCCTCACATAGCGGGGGTCTCGGAGATGGGCTGCCAGAGGGTGTCCCCGGTGGCTTCAACGGTCAAGAGTGGCAGGCAGAGAGCCGGGCCCCCCCGTCTGTGCAGCCTGTGCGGCCTAGAAGAGTGCAGGCCAGGAGAGGTGCGGGTGTCGACCCCCCCGCAGAGCCGTCCGAACCGGCAATCTCCCAGCGCGGCGGCCACATAGCAGGGAGGCACAGCGATCCCCCTGCAGGGCGTTCAGCAGCGGTAATCCCCCAGCGCGGCGGCCACATAGCTGGGAGACGCAGCGACACCCCCGCCGCTCAGCCTGCAAATGTCAGGCAGCGATCCAGCAGGCTAGCGGCACAGGGGCAGCGCTGCGGAGCCAGGGAACACGTGGAGGAATGGGCGCCGCCATCTTGCTTTGTGAAGGACCCCGGAAAATGAGCTGGCTAGCACGGCGCCTGTTAAATCTAACAAACATAGGGGGCTGGCTGTGGGCATGCCTGCAGTAACCGAAAGGCCCATAAGGCCTGCCCGCAGAACTAGGCCCCCAGAAAGGCTGTCCATGGAATGCCTGTGTGGGCACAGCAACGCTGTGGGAGCCCCTCCAGGGATGGGACGGGCCCACGGCATAGAAGGAAGGGCAGGCCCCAGGGGGAGAGGGAACTTAGCCCACAAGGGAGTCCTTTTTCATGTCGGGAGGAGAGTCCCGACAATGAAGAAGGAGGATCAGTCTCCTATGCCATGGGAGCCGGGGAAAGAAGATCGCCAGCCCGGCCCTTTGGGGACATGCCACATGCCCAGTCCGGAGAAGAAGACGACTTTGAGGACTATGAAACGACCAGAGGGACTTCGGCTCCGGGGGAGCATGGTAATTATGAGTCTATGTTTGGTTTGTCTCCCGTTGCTGGCCAGTATGCAGGAAACAGAGATAGTCGGGGGTCCAAGGATGATAACGTTGTAGTTGACAAGTTACCCCCTGATCTAGTCAGCAACGAGCTGATAGCGTTAGTAGCCAGGTTAGAGAAGAGGTTAGACTGGCTAGAGGAACCGGGGCCAGCTCACCTATCAGCCTGGACGACCCCTTACACCCATCATAGAGGGGGCACGAGTGTAAGTAACGGCACCGTCAAAGTGTCGGACACGACTTCAACTGGGGAGGGGGAACATTTTCCCTTAGATGATAGGGCCCGGGGGAGGTGTATATTTGTTTCTCAGGGCCCCTAGGCGCCCATCTCAAAAAAGAGGTGAGGGAAAAAAATTTGGAGGAATGAGTACGTTGACATATTTTCATTGCTGCCCATCGATAAATTGAGTGTTGAGAGGATTGGGAAAGAGGGGAATAAAAAGGAGGAAGAGGAAAGGCGACGGAGTCAGATGGTGCCGCAGACGTTCTCGAATTGGTTGCAGGCCTTTGCAATTCTAGCCAGCATTATAGGGGAGAAAGTGCCAGAGAACTGTTCACAATTGTTCTGCTACATGGATTTCATAGGGAAAGCTTATAGAACTTATGGGGGGCATGCATGGTTGCGGTATTATGAGCAGTTCCGCCAGCGGAAGGCCATTCGTCCCTCCATCAGGTGGGATCAAAAAGATATTGGTCTTTGGTTAAAGATTATGGCCCCTAGCAATAGATTTGGGAACCCCTTTCAAGGGTGGGCCGGGAGAACCGACCAAGCAGGTTATGGATCAGGGGCTCAAGCATCAAAAGGTTTTCAAGCCCGGGGTGGGATACAAAAACTCGGTATATGTTGGCAGTTTAACGAGAGCCAATGTAAGTTCGGGCTCAGCTGTAAATTCAGACATCAATGTTCAGTGTGCAACGGGTTCTCACATGGAGCCAGTAGATGTGTCAGGAAGAACAGCGCTAGCGCCGGGGGAAACAACCATGGTCAAGGGCCAAACCCCAATCAAACTGCACGCAATGCTCCCCTTTCTAGATAGGTACCCTGATAGACTCAAGGCAGATCTATTAACCCCTTCATGACCGGGGGAATTTTCGTTTTTCCATGTTCGTTTTTCGCTCCCCTCCTTCCCAGAGCCATAACTTTTTTATTTTTCCGTCAATTTGGCCATGTGAGAGCTTATTTTTTGCGGGACGAGTTGTACTTTTGAACGACATCATTGGTTTTAGCATGTCGTGTACTAGAAAACGGGAAAAAAATTCCAAGTGCGGTGAAATTGCAAAAAAAGTGCAATCCCACATTGGTTTTTTGCTTGGCTTTTTTGCTAGGTTCACTAAATGCTAAAAATGACCTACCATTATGATTCTCCAGGTCATTACGAGTTCATAGACACCAAACATGACTAGGTTATTTTTTATCTAAGTGGTGAAAAAAAATTCCAAACTTTGCTAAAAAAAAAAAAAAAACAATTGCGCCATTTTCCGATACTCGTAGCGTCTCCATTTTTCATCATCTGGGGTCGGTTGAGGGCTTATTTTTTGCGTGCCGTGATGACGTTTTTAATGATAGCATTTCGGTGCAGATACGTTCTTTTGATCGCCCGTTATTGCATTTTAAACGCAAAAAAACGTAATTCTGGCGTTTCGAATTTTTTTCCCGCTACGCTGTTTAGCGATCAGGTTAATACTTTTTTTTAATTGATAGATCGGACGATTCTGAGCGCGACGATACCAAATATGCGTAGATTTGATATTTTTTTTATTGATTTATTTTGATTGGGGCGAAAGGGGGGTGATTTAAACTTTTATGTTTTTTTATTTTTTTCACATTTTTTTAAACTTTTTTTTTTTAACTTTTGCCATTCTTCAATAGCCTCCATGGGAGGCTATAAGCAGGCACAGCACGATCGGCTCTGCTACATAGCAGCGATCTGCTGATCGCTGCTATGTAGCAGAATTGCACGTGTGCTGTGAGCGCCGACCACAGGGTGGCGCTCACAGCGACGGGCAATCAGTAACCATAGAGGTCTCAAGGACCTCTATGTTTACCATTCACAAGCATCGCCGGCCCCCGATCATGTGACGGGGGTCGGCGATGACGTCATTTCCGGCCGCCCGCCCGGAAGCGGTAGTTAAATGCCGCTGTCTGCGTTTGACAGCGGCATTTAACTAGTTAATAGGTGCGGGCAGATCGCGATTCTGCCCGCGCCTATTACGGGCACAGGTCAGCTGTTTAAAACAGCTGACATGTCCCGGCTTTGGTGCGGGCTCACCGCGGAGCCCTGCATCAAAGCAGGGGAGCCGGCATCGGACGGTATAGTACGTCCGATGCCGGTAAGGGGTTAATCAGAGGCTTTAGGGACGGTTTCGTAAATTCCTGCGAAAAACGTCAATTTACCAACAAAATTAAAAAATCTAAATTCGGCCTATCAGCACTCCGAAGTTGTGAAGGAAAAACTGAAAAAAGAGGTGCTACTAGGCCGAATGGCAGATCCATTCAAGTCACCGCCTTTTTCGGACCTGGTGGTTTCCCCTTTGGGCATTGTGCCCATGAAGGAACCAAATAAGTTCCGAATGATTCACCATCTGTCATATCCCCGTGGCAAGTCCGTTAATGACGGCATTGATTCTGAGTTGTATTCAGTTGTATACGCATCGTTTGATGAGGCGGTGCAGTGGGTTAGGAAGTGTGGTAAAGGAGCTCTAATGGCGAAGACTGACGTAGAATCTGCCTTTCGGTTACTGCCTGTACATCCGGTTAGTCAACGCCTGCTTGGGTGCTATTGGGAGGGAGAGTACTTTGTGGACAGGTGCTTACCCATGGGATGCTCTCTATCTTGTTCCTTGTTTGAGGCCTTTAGCTGTTTTCTGGAATGGGTAGTTAAGGACATTTCTGGTTTGAAATCTGTGATACATTACTTAGATGATTTTTGGTGCGCAGGCCCCCCGGAATCGGATGAGTGCGAGGTGATTTTGAGGAGCTTAGAGTGGGTGGCAAAGGAATTCGGTGTACCGTTAGCGCCTGAAAAAACGGTCCGTCCAACGACATGTATTTCCTTTCTGGGTATTGTGATTAATACAGTCAAGTGGGAATGTCGGCTCCCGGAGGATAAGGTGTCATCCCTTAAAGAAGAAATACACAGGGCATTGAAACTAAAAAAAAAATTGAGGTTACGGGAGGTCCAGTCCTTACTAGGCAGTTTAAACTTCGCATGTCGGGTGTTGCCTATGGGCAGGGTTTTTTCAAGAAGGTTGGCAGGAGCCACGGCTGGTGTGAAGCTACCTCATCATTATGTTCGATTATCGGCTGACAACAGAGCTGATCTGGCAGTCTGGGACACATTTCTGGGAAATTACAACGGGCGATCATTAATGATGGATGGGGTGTGTTGCAATTCCGACATTGATCTATATACACGGACGCAGCTGGGAGTTGCGGCTTTGGAGCTTATTTTCAGCGGCAATGGTGCGCGGCCAAATGGCCTAATAAATGGGTCCGATGGGGTCTGGTTAAGAACGTAGCGTTACTAGAGATTTTTCACATTTTGGTAGCTGTCAATTTGTGGAAAGGGAGGCTGGCATACAGGAGGATTTGTTTCAAATGTGACAACATGGATGTGGTGTTGGCGATAAATAACATAACCGCTTCTTCCACTCCAGTTATCAGTGTTTTGCGGCAGCTAGTATTGGACTGCCTATCTATCAATGCTCATTTTACCGCATCACATGTACCGGGGGAATTTAACTCAATAGCTGACGCACTTTCTCGTTTCCAGTGGGAGCGGTTCCGGGCTCTGGCACCGGAGGCGGAAGAAAAGGGCATACCCTGCCCTCCCGGACTCTGGAATGTAGTATCAGGGCGGTCGGACCATTAATTAGGTCATCATTGGCAAGCAGCACATGGGCAGCCTATCATCGGTCATGGGAAATGTGGGAACATTGGCTAGGACAGGGAGGGGAACACCTAACAGATGAGGAAAAAGTGGGGGTGTTATTGATGGGAATCAGGCAGGCAGCCAATGATAAGTGGTCCGCAGCGAGGGTTAATCAGTTAATTTCTGGGTTGGCTTTCGGTTTTAAACTTAGGAATAGGACTGATTTGACAAAAAAGTTTATAGTCAGACAGGCGCTTAGAGGTTTTCGTAGAAAAAGAAGCCAAACGGATAATAGGCGGCCAGTTTCATTTCAATAACTAGAGAAGTTGGGATTGCGACTAAAGGCAGTTTGCAGATCACCCTTTGAGGTAAGATTATTCAGGCTGGCATTTTCTTTGGCTTTTTTCGGTGCAATGAGGTTGGGAGAATTAGTTGCGCCAAGTAAGACCAAGGTTGGGGGCATTTTAGTCGAGGACATAATGATTACCAAAAGGGGAGTTGAATTCTGGATCAGGAAATCAAAGACGGACCAGTTAGGAAAAGGACAGAGAGTGCTGTTGGGCAGGGTGAAGGATTCCTTTATGTGTCCATCTCGATGTTTAGAGCAATTTATGGCCGTTAGGCCACTTCTGGGAGGATCGTTGTTATGCCACGAGGAGGGGACATTCCTATCCAAGTATCAGTTTGTTAAGATATTTCACAGGTGTTTGAGGGAATCGGGAATAGAGCCACGCAGTTATGGAGGGCATTCGTTTCGCATTGGGGCTGCAATGGAGGCGGCTGTGGGAGGCTTGAGCACCGAAGTTTTAAAGAGATTTGGCCGCTGGGAATCAAAGCGTTACCGGTCGTACGTGCGACCTTATGGAAACAGAGGGGCCGAGCCGGCTGGTATTTAAACATGTCAATAACATATGTTTGCTTTGTTGCAGGGCACGTTCCACTGTCAATCTGGATCTTTGGCCACTCTTACGTTCACTGGGGAGTGCTGCGAGCGGACAAACAGACGGACGGCAGACAGTTGGGTTACACAAAAGACGTGGCGTCCATTAGGTGGCTGGGTTTTAGGGGGTTGGTCTGGAAGCGGGTTCTTCATGAGTTTCACTTAGCAGTTCACTCCCACAGAGCCCCTGATATTCTAGTTCTACATGTAGGGGGGAACGATCTGGCAGCTCGCTCTGGGAAAGGGTTAGTGGACGACATCAAAAAAGATCTGAGGCAGCTATGGTCAGCCTTCCCGGGGATAAAAGTAGTATGGTCTGACATTGTGCCTAGAAAATTCTGGTGAGGAGCGCGGTCAGTGCCGAAGGTTAACAAAGCACGCATGAAAGTTAATAAAGCAATATCCAAATTCGTAGTGCAGAGAGGGGGAGTGGCGGTTCGCCATGCGGGCCTGGAGGATGTGCATAGGGCATTTTGGCGAGCTGACGGGGTACACCTGAATGCAGCCGGGATGGATGTGTGGATCGCAGGGCTGCAAGGAGGGATAATGAAGGCCACAGCATTGCTAGTTGGTGGGGTCTCGAGCTCCTGAGGCGAGGTGCTCTCGGTGTGGCGTTGGTGGGTCCTCGAAGTCGGTAAGAATTTGAAGTGGGGATTCTTTAAAAGGCCACAAACCCCCTTCACTGGTTGGTTACCTGGTGGTGGTCTGGTGGTAATGGGTGGCACCCGGCGATGGTATGTCGGGGTCACATGGTCGTGAGTTTTGGGTGACACCTGGCGATGGAACGTCGGGGTCACGTTAACAGAATGGAGGTAACCTCTTCCCCTGGACTCGCGGTGCTCCTGAGCTAAAATTAAACGCGGCTAGGAATAAAAAGCGGGGGGGAAGGGGCAATGCCATGGAAACATAGACCACCAGACTTTAGAATTTTTACGACTTCAAGGACCCTACCAAGAGTCTTGGTAATTACTAATAAATTGGCTGCTGTGGCCGTTTAATATCCAAAAGAAAATGTGTCTGTCATTTTTCAGGGGAGTGAGGTCAAAAAGGGGGGAGGGGGGGTAATCACGGATAATCGATCTGTCCAGGGTCAAGTATCCGCTGAACACGCATGCAAGGATAGGGGAAAGCGGACATGACACTGGAAGAGAGTTAGTGGTTTGGAAAAGACAGGGAGGTGGAGGGGATGGGGGGGCTGTGTTTTGATCCGTTGACCTTGGAGCTGCATGAGAACTTTCACTGGAGAAAGTGGCCACTATACTGACCGCAACCCTGAAATTAACACCGCAACTAGAAGTAGCCGTGGAGTGTACCTAACACACCTAGACACCTCGTCACAGCCGGAGGACTAAATACCCCTAAAGATGGAAATCGGAATACTATCTTGCCTCAGAGAAAATCCCCAAAGGATAGACAGCCCCCCACAAATATTGGTGGTGAGTCGGAGAGGAAAAAACATACACAGGCAGAAAAAACAGGATTTAGCACAGGAGGCCACTCTAGCTAGATAGGACAGAATAGGACAGAGTTCTGTGCAGTCAGTATTAAAACCCTTCAAAAAATCCACAGCAGAATATACAAAAAACTTCCTACATCCAACTAAAGATGTAGGAGCGAACCGAACCCTCACCAGGGCCCCCAGGATGATCAGGACGAGCCAGATGAAAGGCACGGACCAAATCAGCAGCATGGACATCAGAGGCAAAAACCCAAGAATTATCCTCCTGGCCATAACCCTTCCATTTGACCAGGTACTGAAGCTTCCGCCTCGAAAAACGGGAATCCAAAATCTTCTCAACAACATATTCCAACTCCCCATCAACCAACACAGGGGCCGGAGGATCAGCAGAGGGAACAACGGGCTCCACATATTTCCGCAACAAAGATCTATGGAAGACATTATGGATAGCAAAAGAGGCCGGAAGCGCCAGTCGAAAAGACACCGGATTACATTTCTCAGAAATCCTATAAGGACCAATAAACCTAGGTTTAAACTTAGGAGAAGAAACCTTCATAGGAACATGACGGGAAGACAACCAGACCAGATCCCCAACCCGAAGCCGGGAACCAACACAGCGACGACGATTAGCAAAATGTTGAGCCTCCTCTTGAGACAACACCAACTTGTCCACCACCTGAGCCCAAATCTGCTGCAACCTGTCCACCACAGAATCCACACCAGGACAGTCAGAAGACTCAACCTGCCCAGAAGAAAAACGAGGATGAAAACCAAAATTACAAAAGAGAGGCGAAACCAAGGTAGCAGAACTAGCCCGATTATTAAGGGCAAACTCGGCCAATGGCAAGAAGGCCACCCAAACATCCTGATCAGCAGACACAAAGCATCTCAAATAAGTCTCCAAGGTCTGATTAGTATGCTCGGTCTGGCCATTAGTCTGAGGATGAAATGCAGAAGAAAAAGACAAATCAATGCCCAGCCTAGCACAAAAGGCCCGCCAAAACCTAGAAACAAACTGGGAACCTCTGTCGGAAACAATATTCTCCGGAATACCATGCAAACAAACCACATGCTGAAAGAACAACGGAACCAAATCAGAAGAGGAAGGCAATTTAGGTAAGGGCACCAAATGAACCATCTTAGAGAAACGGTCACAAACAACCCAGATAACAGACATCTTCTGGGAGACTGGAAGATAAGAAATAGAATCCATTGAAATATGCGTCCAGGGCCTCTCAGGGACTGGCAATGGCAAAAGCAACCCACTAGCACGGGAGCAACAAGGCTTGGCCCGCGCACAAGTCCCACAGGACTGCACAAAAGAACGCACATCACGTGACAATGAAGGCCACCAAAAGGACCTACCAACCAAATCTCTGGTACCAAAAATGCCAGGATGACCGGCCAACACGGAACAGTGAACCTCAGAAATCACTCTACTAGTCCATCTGTCAGGAACAAACAGTTTCCCCACAGGACAGCGGTCAGGTTTGTCAACCTGAAATTCCTGAAGAACCCGTCGTAAATCAGGGGAAATGGCAGAAAGGACCACCCCCTCTTTCAGAATACCGACCGGCTCTAAGACCTCAGGAGAATCAGACAAAAAACTCCTAGAGAGGGCATCAGCCTTAATATTCTTAGAATCCGGAAGGTACGAGACCACGAAATCAAAACGGGAAAAAAACAAGGACCATCGAGCCTGTCTAGGATTCAGCCGTTTAGCAGACTCGAGGTAGATCAGATTCTTATGATCGGTCAAGACTACAATACGGTGCTTAGCTCCCTCAAGCCAATGTCGCCACTCCTCAAACGCCCACTTCATAGCCAACAACTCCCGATTGCCGACATCATAATTGCGTTCAGCAGGCGAAAACTTACGGGAAAAGAAGGTACACGGTTTCATTAAGGAACCAACAGGATCCCTCTGAGACAAAACGGTCCCTGCCCCAATCTCAGAAGCGTCAACCTCAACCTGAAACGGAAGAGAAACATCCGGTTGGCGCAACACTGGAGCAGAAGTAAATCGATGTTTAAGCTCCTGAAAGGCAGAGACAGCCGCAGAGGACCAATTCGCCACATCAGCGCCCTTCTTCGTCAAATCGGTCAAGGGTTTAACCATGCTGGAAAAATTAGCAATGAAACGGCGATAAAAATTAGCAAAACCCAAAAATTTCTGAAAGCTCTTCACGGATGTGGGCTGAATCTAATCATGAATGGCCTGAACCTTAACCGGATCCATCTCTATAGACGAAGGAGAAAAAATGAAGCCCAAAAAAGAGACTTTCTGCACCCCAAAGAGACAATTAGACCCTTTCACAAACAGGGCATTGTCACGAAAGATCTGAAATACCAACCTGACCTGTTGCACATGAGACTCCCAATCATCAGAAAAAATCAAAATATCGTCCAAATATACAATCAAGAATTTATCAAGATAAGTCCGGAAGATATCATGCATGAAGGACTGAAAAACAGATGGAGCATTAGAGAGTCCGAATGGCATCACAAGGTATTCAAAATGGCCTTCGGGCGTGTTAAACGCAGTTTTCCATTCATCACCCTGCTTAATACGAACAAGATTATATGCCCCTCAAAGGTCAATCTTAGTAAACCAACTAGCTCCCTTAATCCTAGCAAACAAATCAGAAAGCAAAGGTAAAGGGTATTGAAACTTGACCGTGATTTTATTCAAGAGGCGATAATCTATACAGGGTCTCAAGGAACCATCTTTTTTAGCAACAAAAAAGAACCCCGCTCCCAACGGTGAAGACGATGGCCGAATATGCCCTTTCTCCAAAGACTCCTTAATATAGCTCCGCATGGCGGTATGTTCAGGCACAGATAGATTAAAAAGTCGACCCTTAGGAAACTTACAGCCTGGAATCAAGTCAATAGCATAATCACAGTCCCTGTGCGGTGGAAGAAAACTGGACATGGGCTCATCGAATACATCCTGAAAATCAGACAAAAACTCTGGAATCTCAGAAGGTGAAGAAGAGGAGATTGACATTAAAGGAACATCATTATGAACCCCCTGACAACCCCAACTAGTCACAGACATGGACTTCCAGTCCAACACAGGATTATGTACCTGCAACCATGGAAAACCCATCACAATAACATCATGCAAGTTATGCAACACCAGAAATCGACAATCTTCCTGATGGGCTAGCGCCATGCGCATGGTTAACTGTGTCCAAAACTGGGGCTTATTTCTAGCCAATGGTGTAGCATAAATGCCCCTCAAAGGAATAGGGTTCTGCAAAGGCTGCAAGGGAAAACCACAACGCTTGGCAAACTCAAAATCCATTAAATTCAAGGTGGCGCCTGAATCCACAAACGCCATGACAGAAAATGATGACAATGAGCAGATCAAGGACACAGATAACAGAAATGTAGGTTGTACAGTACTGATGGTAATAGAACTGGTGATCCTCTTTGTCCGCTTAGGGCAGACAGAAATGACATGAGAAGCGTCGCCACAATAATAACACAACCTATTTTGACGTCTGAAACCTTGTCGTTCTGTTCTAGACAGAATTATATCACATTGCATAGGCTCAGAAATTTGCTCTGAGGATAACGCCACAGTGCGCACAGTTCTGCGCTCCCGCAGGCGTCGGTCAATCTGAATGGCCAGAGACATAGAATCACTCAGACCAGAAGGCATGGGAAACCCCACCATAACATCTTTAACGGATTCAGAAAGCCCCCTTCTGAAAATTGCCGCCAAAGCATCATTATTCCATTTAGTCAATACAGACCGTTTTCTGAATTTCTGACAATACAATTCTGCCGCCTCTTGACCCTGAGACAGGGCCAACAAGGTCTTCTCAGCTTGATCCACAGAATTAGGTTCATCATATAGTAGTCCTAAAGCCTGAAAAAAGGAATCAATATTAAGCAAAGCCGGATTCCCAGATTCCAGGGAAAACGCCCAATCCTGCGGGTCGCCACGCAGCAGGGAGATTACGATCTTTACCTACTGAATGGAATCACCAGAGGATCGACGTCTCAGGTCAAAAAACAGTTTACAGTTGTTTTTTAAAACTCATAAATTTAGACCTGTCACCAGAAAACAAATCAGGAGTAGGAATCTTCGGTTCTAAAGCAGGAGTCTGAACAATATAATCAGAAATACCTTGCACCCTAGCAGCAAGCTGGTCTACACGAGAAGCTAATTCCTGAACATTCATGCTTGCACCAGGCTCCTCAGCCACCCAGATATTAAGAGGGAAGAGAACACAAAACAGACTGAAGAAAAAAAAATGGCTCAAGAGCTTCCTTCCCTTCTTCTGAGATGCATTTAACTCATTGTTGGCCAGTTGTACTGTTTTGATCCGGTGACCTTGGAGCTGCATGAGAACTTTCACTGGAGAAAGTGGCCACTATACTGACCGCAACCCTGAACTTAACACAGCAACTAGAAGTAGCCGTGGAGTGTACCTAACACATCTAGACACCTCGTCACAGCCGGAGGACTAAATACCCCTAAAGATGGAAATCGGAATACTATCTTGCCTCAGAGAAAATCCCCAAAGGATAGACAGCCCCCCACAAATATTGGCGGTGAGTCGGAGAGGAAAAAACATACACAGGCAGAAAAAACAGGATTTAGCACAGGAGGCCACTCTAGCTAGATAGGACAGAATAGGACAGAGTTCTGTGCGGTCAGTATTAAAACCCTTCAAAAAATCCACAGCAGAATATACAAAAAACTTCCTACATCCAACTAAAGATGTAGGAGCGTATATCTGCAACTCCAGTGAAACCAACCAGACTGAGAAAACACAGACACAGTCTAATCTGGACAAAAGAAAAACAAAGGAACAGTACTGAAAATAAGCACACTGCATGTGTGCCACAGGAAAAGAAACAGACACTTATCTTTGCTGAACTGGCAGATAAGCAGGAGAGGCCAGGCAGAGATCCAACACTTCCAAAGAAACATTGACAACTGGCAAGGGCTAAAGGATTAAGCACACCTAAATATCCCAGTCAGAATTGTAATTATCCGATACACCTGGCCAGGACTGCGAGTCAGAGACACCAGCATTCCCACCAACAACCACTGGAGGGAACCCAAGAGCAGAATTCACAACAGGGCTGGGTGAAAGGGACAGCAGGGAAGAAATGACATAGGACAATGGGTGTTGTGAATTCTGCTCTTGGGCTCCCTCCGGTGGTTGTTGATGGTAATGCAGTTATTCCTGAGCAGCAGTCTTGGACAGGTGTTTCTGCTAATTGCAATTCTGACTGGGGTATTTAGCTGTGCAGGACTCATTAGTCCTTGCCAGTAGTCAATGTTCCTTTGGAAGTGTTGGTCCTCTGCCTGGCCTCTCCTGCTTGCTGCCAATTCAGCTAAGATATGTTTTTGCTTCATTTTTTATACACACTGCTGTGTGTTTATTTTCTGTGCTCATCTTGTTTCTATTTTGTTCCTGCTAGACTGTGCCTGATGTTTTTCTCAGTCTAGTTGGACTCGCTGGAGTCGCAGATATACTCTCCACATCTTTAGTTAGGTGGTGGAGTTTTTGTATTTTTCTGCTGTGGATATTTTGTAGTGTTTTATGCTGACCGCATAGTATCCTGTACTATCCTTTCCTATCTAGGTAGAAGTGGCCTCCTTTGCTTATCCCTGTTTTCTGTCTGCGTGTGTCTTTTCCTCTCCTACTCACAGTCATTATTTGTGGGGGGCTATCTATCCTTTGGGGATCTACTCTGAGGCAAGAGAGTTTTCCTATTTCCATCTTTAGGGATATTTAGTCCTTAGGCTGTGTCGAGGTGTCTAGGTCTGGTTAGGCACACCCCACGGCTACTTCTAGATGCGGTGATAGGATCAGGGTTTGCGGTCAGTAAAGTTACCACTGCTCCAGCTAAGGTCATTTCATGCTGCTCCAAGGCCACCTGATCATAACAGTACTACTGGCCAACAATGAGTTAATTGCATCTCAGAAGAAGGGAGGAAAGATCTTGAGCCATTTTTTTTTCTCCAGTCTGTTTTGTCTTCTCCTCCCTCTTTATCTCTGGGTGGCTGAAGAGCCTTGTGCTAGCATGAATGTTCAGGAATTAGTTTCTCGTATAGACCAGCTTGCTGCTAGAGTACAGGGTATTTCTGAATACATTGTTCAGACTACTGCTTTGGAGCCTAAGATACCTACTCCTAATTTGTTTTTTGGTGACAGGTCCAAGTTTTTGAGTTTTAAAAACAACTGTAAACTGGTTTTTGCATTGAAACCTCGATCCTCCGGTGATTCCATTCAACAAGTTAAAATCATCATTTCCCTGCTGCGTGGTGATCCACAGGATTGGGCATTTTCCCTGGAATCTGGGGATCCTGCTTTGCTTAATGTAGACTCCTTCTTTCAGGTGTTAGGATTACTGTATGATGAACCTAATTCGGTGGATCAAGCTGAGAAGACCTTGTTGGCCCTGTCTCAGGGTCAAGAGGCGGCAGAATTGTATTGTCAGAAATTCAGAAAATGGTCTGTATTGACTAAATGGAATAATGATGCTTTGGCGGCAATTTTCAGAAAGGGTCTTTCTGAATCCGTTAAAGATGTTATGGTGGGGTTTCCCACACCCTCCAATCTGAGTGATTCTATGTCTCTGGCCATTCAGATTGATCGGCGCTTGCGGGAGCGCAGAACTGTGCGCGCTATGGCGTTATCCTCAGAGCAAATTCCTGAGCCAATGCATTGTGATAGGATTCTGTCTAGAATGGAACGACAAGGTTTCAGACGTCAGAATAGGTTGTGTTATTATTGTGGCGACGCTTCCCATGTCATTTCTGTCTGCCCTAAGCGGACCAAGAGGATCGCCAGTTCATTTACCATCAGTACTGTACAACCTAAATTTCTGTTATCTGTGTCCTTGATCTGTTCATTGTCATCATTTTCTGTCATGGCGTTTGTGGATTCAGGCGCCGCCTTGAACTTAATGGACTTTGAGTTTGCCAGGCGTTGTGGTTTTCCCTTGCAGCCTTTGCAGAACCCTATTCCTTTAAGGGGCATTGATGCTACACCCTTGGCTAAAAATAAGCCCCAGTTTTGGACACAGGTGACCATGCGCATGGCGCCAGCCCATCAGGAAGATTGTCGATTTCTGGTGTTGCATAATTTGCATGATGCTATCATGCTGGGTTTTCCATGGTTGCAAGTACATAATTTTGTTTTGGATTGGAAGTCCATGTCTGTGACTAGTTGGGGTTGTCAGGGGGTTCATAATGATGTTCCTCTGATGTCTATCGCCCCTTCTCCCTCTTCTGAAATTCCGGAGTTTTTGTCTGATTTTCAGGATGTATTCGATGAGCCCAAGTCCAGTTTCCTTCCAACACACAGGGACTGCGATTGTGCTATTGACTTGATTCCAGGCTGTAAGTTTCCAAAGGGCCGACTTTTCAACCTGTCTGTACCTGAACATACCGCCATGCGGAGCTATATTAAGGAGTTTTTGGAGAAAGGGCATATTCGGCCATCTTCTTCACCGTTGGGAGCGGGGTTCTTTTTTGTTGCTAAAAAAGATGGTTCCTTAAGACCCTGTATTGATTATCGCCTCTTGAATAAGATCACGGTCAAGTTTCAATATCCTTTAGCTTTGCTTTCCGATTTGTTTGCTAGGATTAAGGGAGCTAGTTGGTTTACTAAGATTGACCTTCGGGGGGCTTATAATCTTGTTCGTATTAAGCAGGGTGATGAATGGAAAACTGCGTTTAACACGCCCGAGGGCCATTTTTAATACCTTGTGATGCCATTCGGACTCTCTAAGGGTACCGTCACACAGTGCCATTTTGATCGCTACGACGGTACGATTCGTGACGTTCCAGCGATATCCATACGATATCGCTGTGTCTGACACGCAGCAGCGATCAGGGACCCTGCTGAGAATCGTACGTCGTAGCAGATCGTTTGGAACATTCTTTCGTCGCTGGATCTCCCGCTGTCATCGCTTGATCGGTGTGTGTGACACTGATCCAGCGATGCGTTCGCTTGTAACCAGGGTAAACATCGGGTTACTAGGCGCAGCGCCGCGCTTAGTAACCCGATGTTTACCCTGGTTACCAGCGTAAATGTAAAAAAAAAAAAACAGTACATACTTACATTCCGGTGTCCGTCAGGTCCCTTGCCGTCTGCTTCCCGCACTGACTGACTGCCGGCCGTAAAGTGAAAGCAGAGCACAGCGGTGACGTCACCGCTGTGCTGTGCTTTCACTTTACGGCCGGCAGTCAGTGAGTGCGGGAAGCAGACGGCAAGGGACAGACACCGGAATGTAAGTATGTACTGTTTTTTTTTTACGCTGGTAACCAGGGTAAACATCGGGTTACTAAGCGCGGTCCTGCGCTTAGTAACCCGATGTTTACCCTGGTTACCCGGGGACCTCGGCATCGTTGGTCGCTGGAGAGCTGTCTGTGTGACAGCTCTCCAGTGACCACACAACGACTTACCTACGATCACGGCCAGGTCGTATCGCTGGTCGTGATCATTGGTAAATCGTATAGTGTAACGGTACCCTTATGCTCCATCTGTTTTTCAGTCCTTCATGCATGATATCTTCCGGGATTATCTTGATAAATTCCTGATTGTATATTTGGACGATATTTTGATTTTTTCCGATGATTGGGAGTCTCATGTGCAGCAGGTCAGGATGGCATTTCAGATCCTTCGTGACAATGCCTTGTTTGTGAAAGGGTCTAAGTGTCTTTTTGGGGTGCAGAAGGTTTCCTTTTTGGGCTTTATTTTTTCTCCCTCGTCTATAGAGATGAATCCGGTTAAGGTTAAGGCCATTCATGATTGGATTCAGCCCACATCCGTGAAGAGCCTTCAGAAATTTATGGGTTTTGCTAATTTTTATCGCCGTTTCATTGCTAATTTTTCCAGCGTGGTTAAACCCTTGACTGATTTGACGAAGAAGGGCGCTGATGTGGCGAATTGGTCCCCTGCGGCTGTCTCTGCCTTTCAGGAACTTAAGCATCGTTTTACTTCTGCTACTGTGTTGCGTCAACCGGATGTTTCTCTTCCGTTTCAGGTTGAGGTTGACGCTTCTGAGATTGGGGCAGGGGCTGTTTTGTCTCAGAGGGATCCTGTTGGTTCCTTAATGAAACTGTGTGCCTTCTTTTCCCGTAAGTTTTCGCCTGCTGAACGCAATTATGATGTCGGCAATCGGGAGTTGTTGGCTATGAAGTGGGTGTTTGAGGAGTGGCGACATTGGCTTGAGGGAGCTAAGCACCGTATTGTGGTCTTGACCGATCATAAGAATCTGATTTACCTCGAGTCTGCCAAACGGTTGAATCCTAGACAGGCTCGATGGTCCTTGTTTTTTTCTCGTTTTGATTTCTTGGTCCCGTACCTTCCGGATTCTAAGAATATTAAGGCTGATGCCCTCTCTAGGAGTTTTCTGCCTGATTCTTCTGAGGTCTTGGAACCAGTCGGTATTTTGAAGGAAGGGGTGGTCCTTTCTGCCGTTTCTCCTGATTTACGATGGGTTCTTCAGAAATTTCAGGCTGACAAACCTGATTGTTGTCCTGTGGGGAAGCTGTTTGTTCCTGACAGATGGACTAGTAGAGTGATTTCTGAGGTTCACTGTTCTGTGTTGGCTGGTCATCCTGGCATTTTTGGTACCAGAGACTTGGTTGGTAGGTCATTTTGGTGGCCTTCTTTATCGCGTGATGTGCGGTCTTTTGTGCAGTCCTGTGGGACTTGTGCGTGGGCCAAGCCTTGTTGCTCCCGTGCTAGTGGGTTGCTTTTGCCATTGCCGGTCCCTGAGAGGCCCTGGACGCATATTTCTATGGATTTTATTTCCGATCTTCCTGTTTCCCAGAGGATGTCTGTTGTCTGGGTTGTTTGTGACCGATTCTCTAAGATGGTTCATTTGGTGCCTTTGCCTAAATTGCCTTTCTCTTCTGATTTGGTTCCGTTGTTTTTTCAGCATGTGGTCCGTTTGCATGGTATTCCTGAGAATATTGTGTCCGACAGAGGTTCCCAGTTTGTTTCTAGGTTTTGGCGGGCCTTTTGTGCTAGGCTGGGCATTAATTTGTCTTTTTCTTCTGCATTTCATCCTCAGACAAATGGCCAGACCGAGCGTACTAATCAGACTTTGGAGACTTATGTGAGATGCTTTGTGTCTGCTGATCAGGATGATTGGGTGGCTTTTTTGCCATTGGCCGAGTTTGCCCTTAATAATCGGGCTAGTTCGGCGACTGTGGTTTCGCCTTTTTTTTGTAATTTTGGTTTTCATTCTCGTTTTTCTTCTGGGCAGGTTGAGTCTTCTGACTTTCCTGGTGTGGATTCTGTGGTTGACAGGTTGCAGCAGATTTGGGCTCAGGTGGTGGACAATTTGGTGTTGTCTCAGGAGGAGGCTCAACGTTTTGCTAACCGACGTCGCTGTGTTGGTTCCCGGCTTCGGGTTGGGGATCTGGTTTGGTTATCTTCCCGTCATGTTCCTATGAAGGTTTCTTCTCCTAAGTTTAAGCCTCGGTTTATTGGTCCTTATAAGATTTCTGAGATTATTAATCCGATGTCTTTTCGTCTGGCGCTTCCGGCCTCTTTTGCTATCCATAATGTCTTCCATAGATCTATGTTGCGGAAATATGTGGAGCCCGTTGTTCCCTCTGTTGATCCTCAGGCCCCTGTGTTGGTCGATGGGGAGTTGGAATATGTGGTTGAGAAGATTTTGGATTCTCGTTTTTCGAGGCGCAAGCTTCAGTACCTTGTCAAATGGAAGGGTTATGGCCAGGAGGATAATTCTTGGGTTTCGGCCTCTGATGTCCATGCCGCTGATTTGGTTCGTGCCTTTCATCTTGCTCGTCCTGACCGGCCTGGGGGCTCTGGTGAGGGTTCGGTGACCCCTCCTCAAGGGGGGGTACTGTTGTG
This sequence comes from Ranitomeya imitator, assembly GCF_032444005.1. Taxonomy (NCBI): domain Eukaryota; kingdom Metazoa; phylum Chordata; class Amphibia; order Anura; family Dendrobatidae; genus Ranitomeya; species Ranitomeya imitator. The sequence continues at coordinate 717,680,754 of NC_091284.1, forward strand.
AATTCTGCTCTTGGGCTCCCTCCGGTGGTTGTTGATGGTAATGCAGTTATTCCTGAGCAGCAGTCTTGGACAGGTGTTTCTGCTAATTGCAATTCTGACTGGGGTATTTAGCTGTGCAGGACTCATTAGTCCTTGCCAGTAGTCAATGTTCCTTTGGAAGTGTTGGTCCTCTGCCTGGCCTCTCCTGCTTGCTGCCAATTCAGCTAAGATATGTTTTTGCTTCATTTTTTATACACACTGCTGTGTGTTTATTTTCTGTGCTTGTCTTGTTTCTATTTTGTTCCTGCTAGACTGTGCCTGATGTTTTTCTCAGTCTAGTTGGACTCGCTGGAGTCGCAGATATACTCTCCACATCTTTAGTTAGGTGGTGGAGTTTTTGTATTTTTCTGCTGTGGATATTTTGTAGTGTTTTATGCTGACCGCATAGTATCCTGTACTATCCTTTCCTATCTAGGTAGAAGTGGCCTCCTTTGCTTATCCCTGTTTTCTGTCTGCGTGTGTCTTTTCCTCTCCTACTCACAGTCATTATTTGTGGGGGGCTATCTATCCTTTGGGGATCTACTCTGAGGCAAGAGAGTTTTCCTATTTCCATCTTTAGGGATATTTAGTCCTTAGGCTGTGTCGAGGTGTCTAGGTCTGGTTAGGCACACCCCATGGCTACTTCTAGTTGCGGTGATAGGATCAGGGTTTGCGGTCAGTAAAGTTACCACTGCTCCAGCGAAGGTCATTTCATGCTGCTCCAAGGCCACCTGATCATAACAAATGGGAGGTGGGGTCTCAGGGAAGGGTTAAAAGGACTGGGCAGGACGTAGGTGTTCTCTTTGACCACAGACAGATGGCTGGAGAACAAGTCCCACCCACCCGAGAAGAAGGAAGTATCCCGGGTCACAGTGGCGATGGTCGGCAGTGACAGCATGGCAATAATATGATTCTGTTATGTTAATTTGGCATGTTTCCTTCTAGGCCCAGGGGAAGGGCAATCCGTCGGCCATGGTTCCCCGGATGTTTTTCCCCCACAGGGGGTTTGTTTTCCTCTCCTGAGTGCTGGCGGATGACTCCTTGTGAGTCGAAGGGTCTTGCTACAAAGAATTCGGCAACATCTTGAAGCGTTGGTGGGTCCTCGAAGTCGGTAAAAACTTGAAGTGGGGATTCTTTAAAAGGCCACGACCCCCCTTCATTGGTTGGTTACCTGGTGGTGGTCTGGTGGTAATGGGTGGCACCCGGCGATGGTATGTCGGGGTCACACGGTCGTGAGTTTTGGGTGACACCTGGCGATGGAACGTCAGGGTCACGTTAACAGAATGGAGGTAACCTCTTCCCCTGGACTCGCGGTGCTCCTGAGCTAAAATTAAATGCGGCTAGGAGTAAAAAGCGGGGGGGGGGGTGGGGTAATGCCATGGAAACATAGACCACCAGACTTTTTACGACTTCAAGGACCCTACCAAGAGTCTTGGTAATTACTAATAAATTGGCTGCTGTGGCCGTTTAATATCCAAAAGAAAATGTGTCTGTCATTTTTCAGGGGAGTGAGGTCAAAAAGGGGGGAAGGGGGTAATCACGGATAATCGATCTGTCCAGGGTCAAGCACTCGTCCGTATTACGGTCTAGTGTGACTCTGGCTTTAAAGTCACTTTTAGGGGTCTATATGACAGGAAATACCGAAAAGTGACACCATTCTAAAAACTGCACCCCTCAGGCTATATGCACATGTTGCAGATTAGACTGTAGAATTTTCTGTGCAGATTCTGTATTTCTTGGCAGAAAACGCAGGTGAAAATCCTTGCTTTTTTTTGGGGGGGGGGGGTTGTGTGTTTTTTTGCGGATTTGCTGCGGATTTCATATGTTTTTTACTCCTGCGGATTTCTATTATGAAATGGGTGCAGAAAAGCTGCAGATCCGCAAAAATAATTGACCTGGTCCTTTTTTGAATCTGCTGTGAATTCCATGCACAGCATGTTTTTCCCCATTGATTTACATTGTACTGTAAATCACTTGCAGATCTGCAGCAAATCTGCGCGGAAAAAAACGCTGCAGATCCGCAGGAAATCTGCAACATGTGCACATACCTTGTGCTCAAGGTGCTAAAAAATACAATCAAGAAGTTTATTAACCATTTGGGTATGTGCACACGCTGCAGATTTTGCTGGGGGTCCGCACCGGATTGGCCGCTGCAGATTCGCACCAGTTTTCCATGCGTTTTCAGTACCATGTAAACCTATGGAAAACAAAATCCGCAGTGCAGAGGCTGTGGAAAAAAATGCTCGGAAACGTAGCGTTGTTTATTCCGCAGCATGTCAATTCTTTGTGCGGATTCCGCAGCGATTTACACCTGCTCCATTATAGGAATCCGCAGATGTAAAACCGCAGGTGGAATCCGCACAAAATCCGCAAAAAAAAAACGTGGTAAATCTGCGGTAATTCCGCAGTAAATCCACAGTGTGCGGATTACCTGCGGATTTACCAAAATCAGTCCGGAAAAATCTGCAGCGTAATCCGCAGCGGGTGCACATAGTTTTCTGGAATGTGGGAAAAAAATGAACGTTTATATTTTTTCACAAGAAAATTACTTCAGATTCAAATGTTTTTATTTTGACAAAGGCAACGGGAATAAATGGACTCCAAAATTTGTTGTGTAATTTCGCCTGAGCATGCCTATATCCCATATGAGGGATAAAACTACTGTTAGGCTGGCTTCACACTTGCGAGTTTTACGGACGTAAGAGCGCAGAAACTACGTCCGTAAAACTCGCAAAACAAACGGCACAATTATTCTCTATGCCCCTGCTCCTATCTGCCGTATTAAACTGATCATTATTATAGGGCTTTCTACGGCCGTAGAAAATCGCAGCATGCTGCGTTTGTCACCGTATTGCGCAAATAAAACGTCAATGAAAGTCTATGGAAGCCCCAAAAATACGGATCACACACGGACCAGCAGTGTGACTTGCGAGAAATACGCAGCGGTGTTAGAGAGAAAAGCCGGCAATTCATTGCGGTGTACAGTAAAATCACACTTGACAGCTTCCAGTAGAATAGGTAGAATAAATGTGTACACATAGAATAGGTATATATTGTAGCGATTTCACTCACTCAGCTGCGACGGCTGACACTCAGGAGACGTGTTCCTTTAAAGTTCACTGGGTTTATTGCTTCATAAACCATGTGGCAAAACAACAGAAAGCAAAATAGCCTTTGGTTCAGGCAAAGGAAAACAAGTGTCCAGTTCATCCGGCTCACTCCTGAAGCCGAACACACTCAGGAGGGTTTCACCTCCACACATATCTGCTGTGTAAAGGATTAGCCAGTCTTATATAGGACTAACCACACCCAGTAATCTATCACATGATTAGCCATGTGGTCTGACATCACCACAGGTCCTGAAACACAAACATATGGTTATATAAAACAACGCAATATTCCGGGCTACATTACAGCAACAAGGCACTTATGTGGCACATACCTCCCATCGACTACACACCCTTTAGCCATGCTACATACCTCCCCCCTCTGCCTAAAGCCGTGGGGCTTGGCACTTTCTCCCACTAAACAAGGGATTCTTGATAGGGCATCCGCATTACCGTGCAGCTTTCCGGCCCGATGTTCCACATGGAAACTGAAGTCCTGCAGGGATAAGAACCAACGGGTGACCCTAGCATTTCTACCCTTCGTTTCCCTCATCCACCTAAGTGGGGCATGGTCGGATATCAGTCTAAATTTACGTCCCAGCAGATAGTACCGTAATGTGTCCACTGCCCATTTTATGGCCAAGCACTCCTTCTCAACGACTGAGTAGTTCTTTTCAGATGAGGACAGCTTCCTACTCAGATAGAGAACAGGATGCTCCTCCCCATGTAGTTCTTGGGAAAGGACTGCTCCCACCCCAACATCTGAGGCATCTGTCTGAAGAATAAACTCTTTCTTGAAGTTTGGGGCCATCAGAACGGGTTGCTTACACAAAGCGTTTTTCATTTCTTGGAAGGCTGACTCTGTTTCTTCGGACCACTTAACCATTACTGGTTTTGTCCCTTTTAGCAGGTCAGTCAGAGGCGCAGCCATCGTGGCGAAGTTTGGGATGAACCTCCTGTAATATCCCACGATTCCCAGGAAGGCTTTAACTTGCTTCTTGGAAACTGGTTTTGGCCACGTTTGAATTGCCTCCACTTTACTGATTTGGGGTTTTATTTCTCCGTGACCCACTATGTATCCAAGGTACTTAGCTTCTTCTTTACCCAAGGCACACTTCTTTGGGTTTATAGTAAATCCGGCCTCTCTTATAGCATCCAACACCGCTTGGACTTTCTCCAGATGACTCTCCCAGTCCGGGCTAAAGATGACGATATCATCTAGGTACGCAGCAGCGTAGGCCTTATGGGGTGCAAGAACTCTATCCATAGCCCTCTGGAAGGTCGCCGGAGCTCCCTGTAGGCCAAACGGCATCCGGGCATACTGGAAGCATCCATCAGGTGTCGAAAAGGCTGTCTTCTCCTTGGCTTCCTGCGCCATGGGGATCTGCCAATACCCCTTTGTCAGATCCAAGGTGGATATATATCTGGCGTGCCCAAGCCTTTCGATGAGCTCATCAATACGGGGCATGGGATAAGTGTCGAACTTGGAGACCTCATTCAACTTCCGATAGTCGTTGCAAAACCTCCACTCTCCATCAGGTTTTGGGACCAGGACAATTGGGCTTGACCAACCGCTCTTGGATTCCTCAATGACTCCAAGCCTCAACATACGCTCCACTTCCTTGGAGATAACTTCTCGACGAGCCTCAGGAATACGATAAGGTTTCACATTCACCCGCACATGGGGCTCTGTTAGGACCTCGTGCTCTATGACCTTCGTGTATCCTGGCAATTCTGAAAACAGGTCCCTGTTTTTCTGGAGTAACTCCCGGCACTGCTGTTTCTGGGTTTTCGATAGCGTCTCTGCTATAGTAACCGCTCCAACCTCACCTTCTGGGTTGCTTAACAATGACGGAGTAACTGTCGGCTCTCTATCTTGCCATGGCTTGATGAGGTTGACATGGTAAACTTGGAATGGTTTCCGTCTTCCTGGTTGGTGAATTTTATAATTTACCTCACCAAGTTTCTCGACAACCTCATATGGCCCTTGCCATTTGGCCAAGAACTTGCTTTCCACCGTTGGAACTAACACCAGAACTTGGTCTCCCGTATTGAACTGCCTCACTCTTGCAGACCGGTTGTAGACCCTGGCTTGAGCTTCTTGTGCTTGGAGAAGGTGTTCTTTCACGATAGGCATCACCTTTGCAATCCTCTGCTGCATCAGGGCCACATGCTCAATGACGCTTCTGTGGGGCGTGACTTCGGCTTCCCAGGTTTCCTTGGCTATATCCAGGAGTCCTAGTGGATGTCGGCCATATAGAAGCTCAAACGGTGAGAACCCTGTGGAGGCCTGTGGAACTTCACGAATGGAAAACATCAGATAGGGTAAGAGACAATCCCAGTCTCTACCGTCTTTCTCTATAGCTTTTCTCAGCATGCTCTTTAGAGTCTTGTTAAACCTCTCAACAAGACCATCTGACTGGGGATGGTACACCGAGGTCCTCAACTGGGAGATCTTCAGGGCTTTGCATAACTCCCTCATCACCTTGCTCATGAAAGGTGTACCCTGGTCAGTCAGGATCTCCTTTGGCAGACCTGTCCGGGAAAAGACATGGACCAACTCGCGGGCTATGCTCTTTGAGGAAGAATTCCTCAAGGGAATTGCCTCAGGATAGCGTGTGGCATAGTCCAGGATGACTAATATATACTGATGGCCCCGAGCTGATTTAACTAAGGGACCGACCAAGTCCATGGCAATTCTCTCGAACGGTACCTCAATAATGGGCAGTGGCACAAGGGGGTTCCGGAAATGAGGAGTAGGAGCAGTTAGCTGACATGTAGGGCAGGACCTGCAATAGTTCACTATTTCCCGGTGACACCCAGGCCAATAGAACCTCTGCACAACCCGTTCCTGCGTTTTTTCCACCCCTAGGTGTCCACCCAAGATGTGTGAATGGGCCATGTCCAACACTTTCCGTCTATACGGACCCGGCACTATCAACTGCTCTACCAACTCCTCCCTTATTTTCGTGACCCGGTACAACAATTCCCCCCTCAACAGAAAATGGGGAAATCTTTTGTCTGCCCCCGGCTCCTGTACCACCCCGTCAATAACTGTGACATTATTAAAGGCTTCCCTCAGAGTGGGGTCCCTATGTTGGGCAGTCCCAAAATTTTCACCGGTAACCTCTAACTCCAGAATGTCAGATGTAGGGGATACTTCCTCCTCATCCCCAACCAGAACACAAAAAGGAAAGCTGTCTGCCTCTGGGTGTGGCGATATCGTTCCAGGGTTCACTGGTTCCCTGCCAGGGAGCTCAGAACCCTTTCCCCACAAATCCCAAAACAAACAGAAATCCCGGCCAATAATTATAGGGTGCAACAAGTCCTGAACTACGCCGACTATGTGGGATTCAGTGCCACATGCCGTTTCAATGTCCACCCTGGCCATAGGGTAGTCCTTTGCATCACCATGTATGCACCGCACTCCGACCTTCTTTCCTGGGAGCAGATGAAGAGGAAAAGTGGCCCTCACCAGGGTCACTAGGCTCCCCGAGTCTAACAGTGCCGTTACTGCTCGACCGTTCACCTTTACGGGACACGCTTGAGGTCCCTCGTTGGATGGAGAGTTCACACTACAGACTGGATACGCATAGTATGAACAACGGCGTCCCATGCTGCAGTCCATCTGCTCAGTGGCTTGGGAACAACGGGCAGCTATATGTCCTGGCTTGTGGCACCTCCAACAAATAACATCACCCGTGGGGACCTTGGGCACCACCTCCCCCGCCCTTTGTGACCTTGGACGCAACACCCCTTTTTGGGACTCAGCTGCCCTCTGGGACCCCCAGTATGGCATGGGCTGCCTCCCGAAGGAGCCTTCCAACCCTTGGTATCTCTCAACCAGTCCGATCAGCTCGTCGGCATTCTGGGGATCACCCTGGGCAACCCAAGACTGTATAGGCCTCGGGAGGGAATGGACAAACCGATCCATCATCACCCGTTCTACCATCTGTGCAGGCGCAGAGGTCTCTTGCTGCAGCCATTTCTGGACCAGGTGCAACAGATCAAACATTTGGGAACGAGGTGGTTTGTCCCGGTGATAGCCCCAGGAGTGAACTCGCTGTGCCCTGACAGTCAGTGTCACCCCCAGACGTGCGAGAATCTCGGCTTTCAATTTGTGATACTCTTTGGCATCCTGCAAGGTCAAATCATAGTACGCCTTCTGGGGTTCTCCCGTCAGGTATGGCGCAAGTACCTCTGCCCACTGCTCTGGCGGAAGTTTTTCCCTCTCAGCGACCCTCTCAAACACCGTCAGGAAGGCCTCAACATCATCCCCGGGAGTCATTTTCTGCAATGCACGTCTTACCGTCTTCCGGACGTGGGTGTCATCAGCCAAACCTGGGGTTGGGGCGCTCGCCTTGCCCTGGATGGCGGTTGCCAGAAGCTGCATCTGCTGCTGATGCTCCTGCTGGCTCTGTTGTAACTGCTGCCGTTGCTCCTGCTGGCTTTGCTGCATCTGCTGCCGTTGCTCCTGCTGGCTCTGTTGTATCTGCTGCTGGCTCTATTGTATCTGCTGCATCAACAGCCTGTTGGTCTCTTGCTGCCTTTGCTCCTGCTGGACCAAGTGTTTCAGCAGGTCCTCCATTTTCTCCGGCAATGCTTGCTGGCTTGCAACAGCCTTGACCCAGGACATTCAAAAATAAACTCACGTCTCGTCTCCGCTGGGAACGCTGCTCGCAGGTCTCCACCAATTGTAGCGATTTCACTCACTCAGCTGCGACGGCTGACACTCAGGAGATGTGTTCCTTTAAAGTTCACTGGGTTTATTGCTTCATAAACCATGTGGCAAAACAACAGAAAGCAAAATAGCCTTTGGTTCAGGCAAAGGAAAACAAGTGTCCAGTTCATCCGGCTCACTCCTGAAGCCGAACACACTCAGGAGGGTTTCACCTCCACACATATCTGCTGTGTAAAGGATTAGCCAGTCTTATATAGGACTAACCACACCCAGTAATCTATCACATGATTAGCCATGTGGTCTGACATCACCACAGGTCCTGAAACACAAACATATGGTTATATAAAACAACGCAATATTCCGGGCTACATTACAGCAACAAGGCACTTATGTGGCACATACCTCCCATCGACTACACACCCTTTAGCCATGCTACAATATATATATATATATATATATATATATATATATGTCAGTGAGACACATATATATATATATATATATATATATATATTAATATTTCTTCCAGCGCTAGACAGCTTTAAAGCCGGTAATTCAATTACCGGCTTTTGCTTTCTCCTTCCTAAAACCCGACATGATATGAGACATGGTTTACATACAGTAAACCATCTCATATCCCTATTTTTTTGCATATTCCACACTACTAATGTTAGTAGTGCGTCTATGCAAAATTTGGCCGTTCTAGCTAGTAAATTAAGGGGTTAAATGGCGGAAAAAATTGGCGTGGGCTCCCGCACAATTTTCTCCGCCAGAGTAGTAAAGCCAGTGACTGAGGGCAGATATTAATAGCCTGAAGAGGGTCCACGGTTATTGGCCCCCCCCCCTGGCTAAAAACACCTGCCCCCAGCCACCCCAGAAAAGGCACATCTGGAAGATGCGCCTATTCTGGCACTTGGCCACTCTCTTCCCATTCCCGTGTAGCGGTGGGATATGGGGTAATGAAGGGTTAATGCTACCTTGCTATTGTAAGGTGACATTAAGCCAAATGAATAATGGAGAGGCGTCAATTATGACACCTATCCATTATTAATCCAATACTAGGAAAGGGTTAAAAAAAATACACAAACACATTATTACAAATTATTTTAATGAAATAAAAACAAAGGTTGTTGTAATATTTTAGTCAACGCCCAATCCAATGACTGAAGACCCTCGTTCCGTAACAAAAAATACATAATAAACCAACAATATCCTTACCTTCCGCAGATCTGTAAAGTCCAACAATGTAAATCCATCTGAAGGGGTTAAAATATTTTGCAGACACGAGCTTTGCTAATGCAATGTTGCTCATCTCTGCAAAACCCCGGAGAATGTAGGTAAAGTAGGTCATTGACCTATATTTACCTGCATTTACGGTGAGGCGCCCTCTGCTGGCTGTTCCTAGATCGTGGGAACTTTCCTAGAAAGCTCCCTGGCTCGAGTTCATATGAGGACAAGCAGCAGAGGGCGCCTCTTATGATCTCGAGCCTGGGAGCTTTCTAGGAAAGTTCCCACGATCTAGGAACAGCCAGCAGAGGCCGCCTCACCGCAAATGCAGGTAAATATAGGTCAATGACCTACTTTACCTACATTCTCCGGGGTTTTGCAGACATGAGCAACATTGCATTAGCAAAGCTCGTGTCTGCAAAATATTTTGACCCCTTCAGATGGATTTACATCGTTGGACTTTACAGAACTGCGGAAGGTAAGGATATTGTTGGTTTATTATGTTTTTTTTGTTACAGAACGAGGGTCTTCAGTCATTGGATTGGGCGTTCAATAAAATATTACAACAACCTTTGTTTTTATTTCATTAAAATAATTTTTAATAATGTGTTTGTGTATTTTTTTAACCCTTTACTAGTATTGGATTAATAATGGATAGGTGTCATAATTGACGCCTCTCCATTATTAATTTGGCTTAATGTCACCTTACAATAGCAAGGTGGCATTAACCCTTCATTACCCCATATCCCACCGCTACACGGGAATGGGAAGAGAGTGGCCAAGTGCCAGAATAGGCGCATCTTCCAGATGTGCCTTTTCTGGGGTGGCTGGGGGCAGATGTTTTTAGCCAGGGGGGCCAATAACCATGGACCTTCTCCAGGCTATTAATATCTGCCCTCAGTCACTGGCTTTACTACTCTGGCGGAGAAAATTGTGCGGGAGCCCACGCCAATTTTTTCCGCCATTTAACCCCTTAATTTACTAGCTAGAACGGCCAAATTTTACATAGACACACTACTAACATTAGTAGTGTGGAATATGCAAAAAAAATGGGGATATGAGATGGTTTACTGTATGTAAACCAGGTCTCATATCATGTCGGGTTTTAGGAAGGAGAAAGCAAAAGCCGGTAATTGAATTACCGGCTTTCTGCTACATCGCGCTGGATGAAATATTAATATATATACATATATGTGTCTACTGACATATATATATATATATATATATATATATATATAGACAGTATATATGTTATTTTTTTTTTTTACACACGGATCCCTTGTATAGCCGTATGTCGGTTTTGCAAGCCTGCGATAAAAACACGCAGTACGGATGACATACGGATTACATACGGAGGATGCCATGCGCAAAAAACGCTGAAACACCCTGCCTACGGAGGAGCTACGGACCACTATTTTCGGGACTTTTCAGCGTATTACGGCCGTAATATACGGACCGTATTTTCATACGCTGAATGTGAAGCCGGCCTTAGACAGCACAGCAGAGCTCGGAAGGGAAGAAGCGCCAATTGACTTTTTGAATGCAAAATTTGCTGGAACAATTGGCGAACACCATGTCCCGTTTGGAAAGCCCCCGATCTGCCTAAACAGTGGAAATCCCCCATAAGTGACCCCATTTTCGGATAACGTTGAGCCATAAAAATAAAAAAAATCGCATTTTCCCCACAAATATGTTATTTTGGCCTCAAATTTTGCATTTTCATAAGGGTAACAGGAGAAATTGCACCATACAGTTTGTTGTGCAATTTCTCATGGGTATGCCGATACCCCATATGTGGGGAAATACTACTTTTGAGGCACAGTACAAAGCTCAGAAAGGAAGAGGCACCATATTGGAGTTCAGATTTTGCTGGAATGGTTTGAGGGGGCCATGTCACATTGGCAGAGACCCTGAGGTACCAGAACAACAGAAACCATATTTGAACTCATTTTACAAACTACACTCCCCAATTAATTCATGTACGGGTGCAGTGATCATATTGACACCACATGAACTCACAGAATTTTGCACCATTGAGCGGTGAAGAAAGAATAAATTACATTTTTACCACTAAAATGTTGTAGACCCAAGTTTTAATTTTTCTGAGGGTTAATATGAATTTTTTACAACAAACAGGTCAATATTTCCCTGAATGTGCCAATACCCCTACGTGTAATTCTTTGTGCGGATTCCGCAGCGGTTTACACCTGCTCCATAATAGAAAACCGTAGGTGTAAAACCGCAGTAGAATCCGCATCAAAACCGTGGTAAATCCGCAGAAAATCCGCAATAAATCCGCAGGAAAAACGCACTGTTTTTGCCCTGCGGATTTATCAAATCCGCTGCGGAAAAATCCGCAGTGGACCTTTCTACGTGTGCACATACCCTTATGGCTTGTAGGTGCAATGGCCCACTGGGAGAGCCCTCGAGGTGCCAGAACAGCAGAACCCCTCCATAAGTGACCCCATTTTATAAACTACACTTTTCAATGAATTCATCTAGGGGTGCAGTGATCATATTGACGCCACAGGTGTGTCACATATTTTTATACCATTGGGCAGTGATGAAAAAATAATTACATTTTTAACATCAAAATTTTGTTTTGGCCCCAGATTTTACATTTTCACACAAGTGGGTAAAAATGGCACCATAATTTGTCCCACAATTTCTACTGAACGTGGCAATGCCCCACATGTGGCTGTACAGTACTACTTAGATATACTTAGAAACTCAGGTGGAACGGAGCGCAGATTTTCCTAGAACAGTTTGCGGACTCCATATATAGAGCCCCTAATTGCTAGAAGAGCATGTGGGAGCAGGATTTATATTTCATCTATCCTGACTTCATTTTAGTTTCTTTCTACATGTATTTCTTTCCTTCCAAGATGAAATCCATGATCAGATAAAGGGGCTCAGGAATGCCTTTGTGTAAAGACATAAAGACCAGAGAAACGAAACTTAAAACCTAGTGTGACCCCTAGACCACAAGCTTGGTGTTAACAGTGTTAATTGCCCCCGTCACACAAAGCGAGATCGCTAGCGAGATCGCTGCTGAGTCACAAGTTTTGTGACGCAACAGCGACCTCAGTAGCGATCTCGCTATGTGTGACACGTAGCAGCGACCAGGCCTCTGCTGTGAGATCGCTGGTCGTGTCGGAATGGCCTGGACCTTTTTTTGGTCGTTGAGGTCCCGCTGGGTAGCACACATCGCTGTGTTTGACACCTTACCAACGACGGACAGGATGTCCCTCATTGAGGTCTGTTAATCGTCATGAAATAGCTGCCATGTGACATCGTTGTACAGGTCGCTACAGGTCGCCGCATCGCTGCTGCGTCGTTGGGGAGATCTCACAGTTTGACATCTCACCAGCGACCACATAGCGACGCAGCAACGATCCCTGACAGGTCGTATCGTTGTCGGGATCGCTTTAGCGTCGCTATGTGTGACGGGGCCTTTAGCCAATTAGAAGAATGTATGCTAATGCCAGCACATACAGTGGGGCAAAAAAGTATTTAGTCAGTCAGCAATAGTGCAAGTTCCACCACTTTAAAAGATGAGAGGCGTCTGTAATTTACATCATAGGTAGACCTCAACTATGGGAGACAAACTGAGAAAAAAAAATCCAGAAAATCACATTGTCTGTTTTTTTAACATTTTATTTGCATATTATGGTGGAAAATAAGTATTTGGTCAGAAACAAAATTTCATCTCAATACTTTGTAATATATCCTTTGTTGGCAATGACAGAGGTCAAACGTTTTCTGTAAGTCTTCACAAGGTTGCCACACACTGTTGTTGGTATGTTGGCCCATTCATCCATGCAGATCTCCTCTAGAGCAGTGATGTTTTTGGCTTTTCGCTTGGCAACACGGACTTTCAACTCCCTCCAAAGGTTTTCTATAGGGTTGAGATCTGGAGACTGGCTAGGCCCCTCCAGGACCTTGAAATGCTTCTTACGTTGCCCTGGCGGTGTGCTTTGGATCATTGTCATGTTGAAAGACCCAGCCACGTTTCATCTTCAATGCCCTTGCTGATGGAAGGAGGTTTGCACTCAAGATCTCACGATACATGGCCCCATTCATTCTTTCATGTACCTGGATCAGTCGTCCTGGCCCCTTTGCAGAGAAACAGCCCCAAAGCATGATGTTTCCACCACCATGCTTTACAGTAGGTATGGTGTTTGATGGATGCAACTCAGTATTCTTTTTCCTCCAAACACGACAAGTTGTGTTTCTACCAAACAGTTCCAGTTTGGTTTCATCAGACCATAGGACATTCTCCCAAAACTCCTCTGGATCATCCAAATGCTCTCTAGCAAACTTCAGACGGGCCCGGACATGTACTGGCTTAAGCAGTGGGACACGTCTGGCACTGCAGGATCTGAGTCCATGGTGGCGTAGTGTGTTACTTATGGTAGGCCTTGTTACATTGGTCCCAGCTCTCTGCAGTTCATTCACTAGGTCCCCCCGCGTGGTTCTGGGATTTTTGCTCACCGTTCTTGTGATCATTCTGACCCCACGGGGTGGGATTTTGCGTGGAGCCCCAGATCGAGGGAGATTATCAGTGGTCTTGTATGTCTTCCATTTTCTAATTATTGCTCCCACTGTTGATTTCTTCACTCCAAGCTGGTTGGCTATTGCAGATTCAGTCTTCCCAGCCTGGTGCAGGGCTACAATTTTGTTTCTGGTGTCCTTTGACAGCTCTTAGGTCTTCACCATAGTGGAGTTTGGAGTCAGACTGTTTGAGGGTGTGCACAGGTGTCTTTTTATACTGATAACAAGTTTAAACAGGTGCCATTACTACAGGTAATGAGTAGTGTTGAGCATTCCGATACCGCAAGTATCGGGTATCGGCCGATATTTGCGGTATCGGAATTCCGATACCGAATTCCGATACTTCCCGCGTATCGGATACCGGAATCGGAAGTTCCCAGAATTCAAACTGAACGCAGCAGCCAATGAGGAATGATTGGAAGTGTGGGCACATCCTGTTTAGCATGGTGGGCATGTAAGTACTGGCAAGGCTGTGATTGGCTGCTGAAATGATGTCACTCTGCACTATAAAAAACGCTGCCGCCATTTTGCGCTCACTCTGCTGTGATTTCAGTTAGGGACAGGACGCTGTGTTCTAACTGAGGGCCAGTTGAGCTAGCTAATTGCTTTATTTTCCTTTCCAAAGGCTAATTTAGCAAAACGCTGTGTGTTCTTCACTGTTCACCTTGCTCTTGCCTTGCAGCGCTGTTTTAACAGCGTTCTGCAAGGTCTCTGTGTGTGTGTGTGTGTGTGTGTGCAGCTCACTCTGTAGTCTGTGTGCAGCCATATACCCGGTTGTATTCAGCTCATGGGGGTTCACACTGCCTCACACAGTTGTCCTTTTTTGCTCATAGTGCAGCCTGCTGCACATTTTTTCTCAAATTTCCTATTAGTGTTTTTCCACCAGTCTCCAGCTAAATTGTGGAAAAACACTACATAGGATAACCTAGAGGGGGGTTTTTGGGCCTTGCAGCGCCGTTTACGGCTGTCTGCACGGTCTCCGTGTGAGCCCAGCTCGCCCTGTAGTCTGTGTGCAGCCATAGCCGGTTGGATTCAGCTCAGGGTTCGTTACTGGCTCATACCTTGAGAAAAATTTTCCTTTTTTTCAAATAGTGCAGCCTGTTTAAAAATTTAAAAAAAAATTCCCTATTAGTGTTTTTCCACCAGTCTCCAGCTAAATTGTGGAAAAACACTACATAGGATAACCTAGAGGGGGGGTTTTGGGCCTTGCAGCGCCGTTTACGGCTGTCTGCACGGTCTCCGTGTGAGCCCAGCTCGCCCTGTAGTCTGTGTGCAGCCATAGCCGGTTGGATTCAGCTCAGGGTTCGTTACTGGCTCATACCTTGAGAAAAATTTTCCTTTTTTTCAAATAGTGCAGCCTGTTTAAAAATTTTAAAAAAAATTCCCTATTAGTGTTTTTCCACCAGTCTCGAGCTAAATTCTGGAAAAACACTACATAGGATAACCTAGAGGGGGGTTTTTGGGCCTTGCAGCGCCGTTTACGGCTGTCTGCACGGTCTCCGTGTGAGCCCAGCTCGCCCTGTAGTCTGTGTGCAGCCATAGCCGGTTGGATTCAGCTCAGGGTTCGTTACTGGCTCATACCTTGAGAAAAATTTTCCTTTTTTTCAAATAGTGCAGCCTGTTTAAAATTTAAAAAAAAAAATTCCTATTAGTGTTTTTCCACCCGTCTCCAGCTAAATAGTGGAAAAACACTACATAGGATAACCTAGAGGGGGTTTATTGGGCCTTGCAGCGCCGTGTACGGCTGTCTGCACGGTCTCTGTGTGAGCGCAGCTCGCCCTGTAGTCTGTGTGCAGCTATAGCCGGTTGGATTCAGCTCAGGGTGCGTTACTGCCTCATACCTTGAAAAACAATTTCCTTTTTTTCAAATAGTGCAGCCTGTTTAAAATTTAAAAAAAAAAATTCCTATTAGTGTCTTTCCACCCGTCTCCAGCTAAATAGTGGAAAAACACTACATAGGATAACCTAGAGGAGGGTTTTTTGGCCTTGCAGCGCCGTTTACGGCTGTCTGCACGGTCTCCGTGTGATTTAATCTAGCTCTGTAGCCCGATCTGCACAAAAAAAAAAGTAAAGTTCACCAAACACAACTTAACACTTGTGTAGGCCACATTTGAAAAATAATAAAGTTTAGTCCACACTTTACAACATTAGTGTTTCTTACACCTGTTAGGAGGAGCATTTCAGGAATAAGCACACTAAAGGTACCTTCACACATAGCGACGCTGCAGCGATACCGACAACGATCCGGATCGCTGCAGCGTCGCTGTTTGGTCGCTAGAGAGCTGTCACACAGACCGCTCTCCAGCGACCAACGATCCCGAGGTCCCCAGTAACCAGGGTAAACATCGGGTAACTAAGCGCAGGGCCGCGCTTAGTAACCCGATGTTTACCCTGGTTACCATCCTAAAAAGTAAAAAAACAAACGCTACATACTTACCTTCTGCTGTCTGTCCTCGGCGCTCTGCTTCTCTGGTCTGGCTGTGAGCGCCGGGCAGCCAGAAAGCAGAGCGGTGACGTCACCGCTCTGCTTTCCGGCTGACCGACGCTCACAGCCAGAGCAGGAGGAGAGCAGAGCACAGCGCTGGAGGACAGACAGCGGTAGGTAAGTATGTACTGTTTGTTTTTTTTACTTTTAGGATGGTAACCAGGGTAAACATCGGGTTACTAAGCGCGGCCCTGCGCTTAGTTACCCGATGTTTACCCTGGTTACCAGCAAAGACATCGCTGAATCGGTGTCACACACGCCGATTCAGCGATGTCTACGGGGAGTCCAGCGACGAAATAAAGTTCTGGCCTTTCTTCCCCGACCAGCGATCTCCCAGCAGGGGCCTGATCGCTGCTGCCTGTCACACTGGACGATATCGCTAGCGAGGACGCTGCAACGTCACGGATCGCTAGCGATATCGTCTAGTGTGACAGTACCTTAAGGCCTTAGTACTTTTCTGCTTATCTTTATCTGTCAACCAAGATGAAGAGGGCAGGGAGTAAGGCACGTGGTCGTGGGCGTGGAGCAGGGAGAGGAGCAGGGAGAAGACGTGGTGATTCTGTGCCTGCTGCGGGCGCCGGTGACTCGTCGTCACTCAGTTTCAGCAGGGAACAGTCCTTCATGCGCAGCTTTGTCGGAGAGCGCCGTGCACCGCTGCTGCGTGAAGACCAAATTGAAGCCGTTGTCGGGTGGATGGCAGCTAACGCCTCGGCATCGACTTCAGTTAGTGCCACATCCTCTCAGGCACAGAGCACTGGACAGCAGCCATCTGTCTCTTCACCACCTGCCAAATTGGCCAGGCAGTCAGAGAGCCCAGGACAGGAGCCGTCTCTACTTCTGTTCTCTGAATCTCTTGGCTTGGAAACAGGGGGCCAGCCAAGCAGCATTGGAGAAATGGAAGAAGAGGCAGTGCAGTGATGCCCAACAGCTTTTTCTCTCTGACTCTGAAGAGGCAGGTGGGCCAGTGCCTCCGGTGACCACAGCGCAGTACGCATCTGATGATGAAACTCAGGTGCCGCTTTCTGGTGCGTACTGTGCTGCCGAGACTACCCAGGAGGAGCAGTTGGTGGCAGAGGGTAGTGGAGATGATGAGGTCCTTGACCCATCGTGGCGTGAGGAACAGGAAGGTGGTGGGAGCAGCTCTGAGGAAGAGCTTCCCCTTACGGGCCAAAGAGGGAGAGGGAGGGGGAAGACTGCGGAGCCTGTAGCCTCCACTTTGGCACCCGTTAGGAGCCTGTCTCTTTCCAAAGCCAAAAAGGGCGCTCCCAAGACTTGCAGTGCCTGGTCCTTTTTTGACACAGTTGCAGATGACATTTGTTTTGTCAAATGCAAGCTGTGTCATCAGAAAGTAATAAGAGGGAAAAATGTCAGCAACCTCAATACCACAAATATGTGGAAACATGTGCGGACCAGGCACGCGGTGGAGTTACAGAAACAGACTGAAGATGTAGGCCAACCAACAGCGGCAGCTACCACCTCTTCAGCTCGTGTTGCCTCTTCCTCCAGCTCACGCACAGCTGGTTTGGCTTCCTCCCAGGATCGCCATGGAAGAACCTCTGGCACTGTTGTCCAGAGACCTTGTGTAATTCCACCCACAGCACCACCTTCCCAGTCATCCTCACACTCCCAGTCTACTCTACAGCCATCGGTAGTACAGGCATGGGAGAAAAGGCGGGCATTCTCGGCCAACCACCCCCGAGCACAGGCTCTGAATGCAGGCATTGCCAAACTGTTGTCCCTGGAAATGCTCTCGTTCAGGCTGGTGGAGGCTGACAGCTTCCGTGACTTGATGGCATTGGCAGTCCCACAGTACAAGGTGCCCAGCCGCTTTTACTTCAGCAGGCAGGCTGTCCCTGCCCTGCACAGGCATGTTGAGGCAAACATAAAACATGCGCTACTGAACGCCGTCAGTAGCAAGGTCCACCTCACCACCGATGCGTGGACCAGTCAGCATGGACAGGGGCGATACGTTTCCCTCACTGCCCATTGGGTTAATGTTGTTGAGCCAGGTACAGATCGTGCGAGTGGCGCAGGACGTGTCCTGCCCACTCCAAGGATTGCAGGAATCCAGTCTGTACGCATCGACTCCTCCTCTTACACCAGTTCCTCAGATTCCTCTCTGCAGGATCCGTCACAGTCCACCTCCACATGGACCCGTGAACGTTTACCTATGACCGA
This sequence comes from Ranitomeya imitator, assembly GCF_032444005.1. NCBI lineage: Eukaryota > Metazoa > Chordata > Amphibia > Anura > Dendrobatidae > Ranitomeya > Ranitomeya imitator. The sequence continues at coordinate 717,699,004 of NC_091284.1, forward strand.
CATGAGCACAGCCGTGGCCAAACATCAGCAGGCCGTCTTGAAACTAGTTTCATTGGGGCATCGAAGCCACACAGCGCAGGAGCTCTGGAATGCCCTAAAGCAGGAGAGCGATGAGTGGTTACTGCCAGCGAATCTCCAGCCAGGCATGGTAGTGTGTGACAATGGCCGAAATCTGGTGGCAGCTTTGGCCCTTGGCAACCTCACTCACATCCCATGTCTGGCACATGTGCTCAATTTGGTTGTGCAGAGTTTTCTGAGGGACTATCCGGATCTTGATGCCCTGCTGCACAAGGTCCGCCTAGAGTGTGCTCACTTGCGGCGTTCCAGCTTGGCCAGATCCCGCATTGCTGCTCTGCAGCGCCGATTCCGCCTTCCGGAACACCGCATCATATGTGACCTACCTACCCGGTGGAATTCCACGTTACATATGTTGGAGCGGTTGTGTGAGCAGCAGCAAGCAGTTATGGAGTACCAGCTGCATCAGGCGCAAAGAAGTCGCAGTCAGCGCCGATCAGACTTCACAACCACAGAGTGGGCCACTATGAAGGACGTCTGCTAGGTTTTGCGTCCTTTTGATTATTCCACGCGGATGGCAAGTGCAGATGATGCACTAGTCAGCATGACTGTCCCCCTTATCTGCCTGCTTCAGCAAACTTTGCAAGGGTTAAGGGATGATGTTGTGGAAGAGGTGGAGGATGAGGAGTCACCTTTTCCATCAGCTTCTGGAGAGTCAGCGCCACGTGGTTCCTCACAAAGGGGTACGCAGGGACCAATTTGTGAGGAGGATGAGGAGGAGTCAATGGAGGAGGAAGAGCTCCGTCCAGAGGAGGGAGCGACACAATTGTCCAGTGGTCAGTGTGTACAGCGAGGGTGGGGTGATGACGAGCGGGCAGAGATCATGTCTCAAGCAGGGGACAGCGTTTCTGGGCCAGTTGGCACTCTGCAGCACATGGTGGATTTCATGCTGCAGTGCCTGAAAAACGACCGCCGCATCGACCACATTCTCAACATGCCTGATTATTGGGTGTTCACCCTCCTCGATCCTCGCTACCGGGACAACGTCCAAAACCTCATCCCAGCGTTGACCCGGGAGCGTAAATTGCGGGAGTACCACGACACACTGGTGAATTCCATCATCTTCTCCTGTCCAACTGAGAGGAGTGCTGCTAGTGCTTTACAAAGCAGCTCAGTGCGTCGAGGCAGTGGGGGAGGCTCTGCCCAAAGAGGGAGCAGAAGCAGTGCCTCTGCCCAAGGCAAGCCCAGTATGGCACAACTCTGGCACACTTTTGTGTGCCCGCCCCAAATGTCTACACCATCACCGGCGGCTCCAGTCAGCAGGAGGCAACGGTTCCGTCAGATGGTGACAGACTACATGGCTTGCCCTCTTACTGTACTCCCAGACGGCTCTTCCCCGTTCAAGTTTTGGGTCTCTAAGCTGGATACATGGCCAGAGCTAAGCCAGTATGCATTGGAGGTGCTGGCTTGCCCTGCGGCTAGTGTCTTATTGGAACATGTCTTTAGTGCCGCAGGTGGTGTACTAACAGACCGTCGCATGCGACTGTCCTCCGATAATGTTGACCGGCTTACTTTCCTGAAAATGAACCAGGCCTGGATCTCGCAGGAATTTGCCACTCCTCTGCCTGATTAAGTAATTGGGTGTCATCCAGGTCTCCTGCTGTGTTCATCTTTCTACCACCTGAACTGCTATTCCTGGGCTCCAACACCGCCAGTTGCGGCTCAGAAGTGCAGGCTGCACAGTAAAAACATACGACCCAGTGTTATTGGGTTTCAGTAACGTCAGCTGATCCCCAGCTGTGTAGCCGGCAATGTGTCCTGCGACCGCCACGCTGGCACAACAACCTAAATGTAAGGGAACCTGTCCCCCCCCCCCGTCGTTTGTTACTGAAAGAGCCATCTTGTGCAGCAGTAATGCTGCACAAGGAAAAGGTAGCTCTTTTGGTTTAGCTCCTTGCACACGCAGAACTTAACACTTATAAAATGTGTTCACTGATACCGTTATACCGTCCCGGAGCTGGGACTTTCCTTCGTAATGTGACGCAGCACAGCCGTCATTCCTACCCCCTTGGTGCCATGCGCTGCCTCCTCAGCGTTGTTTTAAGCTGTCACGGAGCCTGCGCTGTTCTGTTATCCCTTGGGCATGCCCTATTTGCGCTGCCTGTCTTCTGACTTAATTTGGTGTCAGGCTGGCTGCGCCTGTGCGGCCGCGCTGCCCGAGATCCCGCCTCGCAGTGTCTTCTGATTGAGTCACACTGCGGGCCTGGGATCCATGGGCATGCGCAGTGCATATACTAGCCTCTCACTCCCCTTCTTCACGCTTCTTCAGACTAGGCGGCGTCAGCTGATCCCTAATAGCATGCCACGGCCATGACGCCGCACAGTCTGAAGAAGCAGGAAGGAGGTGAGTGAGAGGCGATGATATGCACTGCGCATGCCCATGGATCCAAGGCCCGCAGTGGGATTACGTTAGACGAGACTGCGAGGTGGGATCTGGAGCAGCGTGGACGCACAGGCACTGACAGCCTGACACCAAATTATGTCAGAAGACAGGCAGCGCTAATTGGGCATGGCCAAGGGCTAACAGAACAGCGCAGGCTCCGTGACAGCTTAAAACAACGCTGAGGAGGCAGCGCACGGCACCAAGGGGATAGGAATGACAGCTGTGCTTTGTCCCATTACGAAGGAAATTTGCACCTCCGGGACGGTTGAACGGTATAAGGGGACACATTTTTAGTGTTTACTTCAGTGTTTGCAAGGAGCATAATTAAAAGAGCAACCTTTTCCTTTTGCATCCTTAGTGCTGCACAAGATGGCTCTTTCAGCTACAAACGTCTTGGGGGGGGGGGGTTAAAGGTTCCCTTTCAACTTGCTCCAACCAGGCTTCGGCCTACAGTCTCTTCCTCTGCTCCTCCTGCTGACCCTGGGCTCTAACACCGCCAGTTGGTGCCTGGAAGTGCTGTGTGCACAGTTAACAGTCGCTCCTCTGTTATTGGGGTTCAGTAACGTCAGCTGATCCCCAGCTGTGTGTGCGGCAATACCTCCAATCTGCTCCTCCTGCTGTCCCTGGGCTCCAACACCGCCAGTTGGTGCCTGGAAGTGCTGTGTGCACAGCTAACAGTCGCTCCTCTGTTATTGGGGTTCAGTAACGTCAGCTGATCCCCAGCTGTGTGTGCGGCAATACCTCCAATCTGCTCCTCCTGCTGTCCCTGGGCTCTAACACCGCCAGTTGGTGCCTGGAAGTGCTGTCTGCACAGTCAACAGTCGCTCCTCTGTTATTGGGGTTCAGTAACGTCAGCTGATCCCCAGCTGTGTATCCGGCAACGTGTCATGCGACCGCCACGCTGGCACACCTAAAATGTAAGGGGACCTGTCCCCCCCCCCAGGCGTTTGTTACTGAAAGAGCCACCATGTGCAGCACTAATACTGCACAAGGGAAAGGTCGCTCTTGAAATTATGCTCCTTGCAAACGCTGAACTACACACTCATGTAATGTGTCCCCTCACACCGTCCAACCGTCCCGGAGGTTGGACTTTCCTTTGTAATGTGACGCAGCACAGCCGTCATTGCTACCCCCTTGCCACCGTGCGCTGGCTCCTTAGCGTTGTTTGATTCCGTCATGGACCCTGCGCTGTTATGTTATCCCTTGGCCATGCACAGTTTGCGCTGCCCGTCCTCTGACATCATTTGTTGTCGTCCTGGCTGCGCCTGTGCGTCCACGCTGCCTGAAATCCCACCTCGCAGTGTCGTCTAATGTGATCCCACAGTGGGCCTGGTATCCATGGCCATGCGCAGTGCATATACTAGCCTCTCACTCCCCTTCTTCACGCTTCTTCAGGCTAGGCGGCGTCAGCTGATCGCTAATAGCATGCCACGGCCGTGACGCCGCACAGTCTGAAGAAGCAGGAAGGAGGTGAGTGAGAGGCGATGATATGCACTGCGCATGCCCATGGATCCCTGGCCCGCAGTGGGACTACATTAGATGACACTGCAAGGTTGGATCTCGGGCAGCTTGGACGCACAGGCACTGCCAGCCTGACACCTACATGATGTCAGAAGATGGGCACCGCTAACTGTGCATGGCCAAGGGATAACATTACAGCGCGGGCTCCGTGACAGAACCAAACAACGTTGAGGAGGTGGCGCACGGCACCAAGGGGGTTGGAATGACGGCTTTGCTGTGTCACATTACAAAGGAAAGTCCCACTTCCGGGACGGTTTGACAGTGTGAGGGGACACATTATATGAGTGTGTACTTCAGCGTTTGCAAGGAGCATAATTTTCAGAGCCACCATTTTCCATGTGCAGTATTACTGCTGTACAAGATGGCTCTTTCTGCAACAAATGCCTGGGGGGGGGTTAAAGGTTCCCTTTCAACTTGCTCCACTGCAGGCTTCGGCCTACACTCTGCTCCTCTTTGATTCCCTGGGTTTCAACACTGTCAGTTGCCACCTGGAAGTGTTGTCTACACAGAAAAAAACACTAGGTGATGTGTCAGTGGGGTTCAGCACCGCCAGCTGTTCCCCTGCTGTGTAGTCGGCAACATGTCCAGCACAAGCCACGCTGGCACAACAGAACAAAAGCTGCCACCAGTGCAGGCTTCGGCCTACACTCTGCTCCTCTCCTCCTCCTGCTGACCCTGGGCTTAAACACCGCTAGTTTTTACCCGGAAGTGCTAGCTGCACAGAGAAAAACACCAGCCAATGTGTTAGTGGGGTTCAGCAACGCCAGCTGTTCCCCTGCTGTGTAGCCGGCAACGTGACCTGCAAACGCCACGCAGGCACATGAACTGAAATTAAAGGGAACCTGGCCCCACCCCCCCCAGGTGTTTCTATGTATAACAGCCACCTAGTACAGCAGTACTGCTGCATTTGTACAAGGTGGCTGTTTTTTTATCCTTGCCCACGTAGAATTAAACACGTAAAATATGTGCCTCATTACAGACCATTACAATGTCCCTGAGGTGTGACTTTCCTTTTTAATGACACGCACCACCCCCCTTGGTAGCGCTGCCCGTCTTCTGACATCATTGGTTGGCTGCCTGTGCCTGTGCGTCCGCCCTGCCCGACACAACCCCCCTCGTTTCATATATTTTGGCTGCGAGGGTGTGATTGATGGGCATGTGCAGTGCATATGTTCGCCTGTCTTAACTCATCTCCTTCCGCCTTCTTCAGACTGTGCAGCCTCCTGGCCGTGGTAGGCGATAAGGGATCAGCTGAGGCCGCCCAGTCTGAAGCAGGTGTAAGGACATGTGTGAGCGGCAAACATATTTACTGCACAAGGCCACGAATCCCAGCCACGCAGTGTGATTTTTTGAAAACACACTGTGGGCCTGGGATTCATATCCATTGCTAACCGCAACGGCCAACATAAAATGAGGTGAGAAGACAGGCAGCGCTCACAGCGCATGGCCAAGGGATCACAATAGCGCAGACTCATGTACAGCTAATACAAAGCTCAGGAATCTGCGCCCACCACCTAGGTGTAAATTTTGACACCTGTGCTGCGTCTCCTTAAAAAGACAAGTCACGCCTCCACTACTGTTTGACAGTATAATGGGCTAAATAGTGTACGTGTTTTATTCAGCGTGTGCAAGGAGCAAACTAAATAGAGCAACCTTTTACTTGTGCAGCATTAATGCTGCACAAGGTGTGGCTCTTGTACCTTGCAACACCTGAGGGGGGGTTAAAGGTTACCTTTGAAATTGGTTCAACTAGGCTTCGGCCTACACTCTGCTCCTCTCCTCCTCCTGCTGACCCTGGGCTCTAACACCGCTAGTTTTTGCCCGGAAATGCGAGCTTCACAGAGAAAAACAACAGCCAATGTGTTAGTGGGGTTCAGCACCGCCAGCTGTTCCCCTGCTGTGTAGCCGGCATCGTGTCCAGCACAAGCCACGCTGGCACAACCGACCAAAAGCTGCCACCAGTGCAGGCTTCGGCCTACACTTTGCTCCTCTCCTCCTCCTGCTGACCCTGGGCTCTAACACCGCTAGTTTTTGCCCGGAAATGCGAGCTTCACAGAGAAAAACAACAGCCAATGTGTTAGTGGGGTTCAGCAACGCCAGCTGTTCCCCTGCTGTGTAGCCGGCATCGTGTCCAGCACAAGCCACGCTGGCACAACCGACCAAAAGCTGCCACCAGTGCAGGCTTCGGCCTACACTTTGCTCCTCTCCTCCTCCTGCTGACCCTGGGCTCTAACACCGCCAGTTTTTGCCCGGACATGCGAGCTGCACAGAGAAAAACACCAGTCAATGTGTCAGTGGGGTTCAGCAACGCCAGCTGTTCCCCTGCTGTGTAGCTGGCAACGTGTCCTGCAAACGCCACGCAGGCACATGAACTGAAATTGAAGGAAGCCTGCCCCCCACCCCCAGGTGTTTCTATGTATAACAGCCACCTTGTACAGCAGTACTGCTGCATTTGTACAAGGTGGCAGACTTTTTCTCCTTGCCCACGTTTAATTAAACACGTACTAAATTTGTCTCATTGAGACCATTCCACTGTCCCTGAGGTGTGACTTTCCTTTCTAATGATACGCAGCACCACCCTTGTTAGCGCTGCCCGTCTTTTGACATCATTGGTTAGCTGGCTGCGCTGTTGTGAATTCTGTGGCAGAGTTCACTCCTGTGGTCACGAGTGGTACTTCGGCTGATTCTCTCTGGGATCTTCCGTTTGTGGAGGAAAGTGGTACTGCAGCTTCTGAGTTTCCTCCCTCAGGTGATCTGGTGAGCTCGTTGGCTTCTTCTCTACTTAACTCCACCTGATGCTTTGATCCATGCTTCCTGTCAATGTTTCAGTGTTGAACTGGTTTTTTCCCTGGATCATTCCTGTGGCCTGCTGCTCTGCAAAGCTAAGTTTTGCTTATGTTATTTTGTTGCTATTTTTCAGTCCAGCTTGCTTTATTGGTTTTTCTCGCCTGCTGGAAGCTCTGAGACGCAGAGGGACGACCTCCGTACCGTTAGTCGGTGCGGAGGGTCTTTTTGTCCCCTCTGCGTGGTTATTTATAGGTTTTTGTGCTGACCGCAAAGTTATCTTTCCTATCCTCGTTCTATTCAGCTAGTCGGGCCTCACTTTGCTAAATCTGTTTCATCTCTATGTTTGTGTTTTCATCTTACTCACAGTCATTATATGTGGGGGGCTGCCTTTTCCTTTGGGGAATTTCTCTGAGGCAAGGTAGGCTTATTTTTCTATCTTCAGGAATAGCTAGTTTCTCAGGCTGTGACGAGGCGCCTAGGTTCTGGTCAGGAGCGCTCCACGGCTACCTTTAGTGTGGTTTGATAGGATCAGGGTTTGCGGTCTGCAGAGTTCCCACGTCTCAGAGCTCGTTCTTTATTTTTGGGTGTTTGTCAGATCACTGTATGTGTTCTGACCGCTATGTCCATTGTGTTACTGAATTGGTTAACATAACAGTACAGGAAGCCGAAAGTACTAATGATTCTCAATAGAGGGAAAAAGAAGTTCTGAGACCATTTTTTTTCCTTTGCACTGTGTTTTTCTTTTTTTTTCCCCTAGACATTTGGGTGGTTCAGGACACAGGTGTGGACATGGAGATTCAGGGTCTGTGCTCTTTAATTGATAATCTCGTTATAAATGTGCAAAAGATTCAAGATTTGGTGGTTCAGAAGCCTATTTTTGAACCAAGAATTCCTATTCCTGATTTGTTTTATGGTGATAGAGTCAAGTTTGTGAATTTCAAAAATAATTGCAAACTGTTTTTGGCCTTGAAACCTCACTCCTCTGGTGACCCAGCTCAACAAGTGAGAATTATTATTTCTTTTTTGCGTGGCGACCCTCAGGATTGGGCATTTTCTCTTGCGCCAGGAGATCCTGCATTAAGTAATATTGATGCGTTTTTCCTGGCGCTCGGATTGCTGTACGATGAGCCTAATTCAGTGGATCAGGCAGAGAAAAATTTGCTGGCTTTGTGTCAGGGTCAGGATGAGATAGAGGTATACTGTCAGAAATTTAGAAAGTGGTCTGTACTCACTCAATGGAATGAAGCTGCGCTCGCAGCGATTTTCAGAAAGGGTCTCTCTGAAGCCCTTAAAGATGTCATGGTGGGATTTCCTATGCCTGATGGTCTGAATGAATCTATGTCTTTGGCCATTCAGATCGGTCGATGCTTGCGTGAGCGTAAATCTGTGCACCATTTGGCGGTATTACCTGAGCTTAAACCTGAGCCTATGCAGTGCGATAGGTGTTATGTCTGCTAATGAAAGGTGTAATGAAGGCAATCCAGAGACACAGTGTGCCTAGAGATCAGAGCGCACACAGTGATCTGACAAATACCCAAAAACAAAAGAACGAGCTCTGAGACGTGGAAACTCTGTAGACTGCACACCTGATCCTATCCTAAACACAACTAAAAGTGGCTGTGGATTGCGCCTAACCACTACCTATGCAACTCGGCACAGCCTAAGAAACTAGCTAGCCTGAAGATAGAAAAATAGGCCTGACTTGCCCCCAGAGAAATACCCCAAAGGAAAAGGCAGCCCCCCACATATAATGACTGTGAGTAAGATGAAAAGACAAAACGTAGGGATGAAATAGATTCAGCAAAGTGGGGCCCGATATTCTTAGACAGAGCGAGGACAGTAAAGCGAACTTTGCAGTCTACAAAAAACCCTAAAGCAAAACCCACGCAAAGGGGCAAAAAAGACCCACCGTGCCGGACTAACGGCACGGCGGTACACCCTTTGCGTCTCAGAGTTTCCAGCAAAACAAAAGACAAGCTGGACAGAAAAAAGGCAACAAAATAGCAAAAAAGCACTTAGCTATACAGAACAGCAGGTCACAGGAACAATCAGGAGAAGCTCAGATCCAACACTGGAACATTGACTAGGAGCAAGGATAGCAGCATCAGGTGGAGTTAAGTAACGAAGCAGCTAATGAGCTCACCAGAACACCTGAGGAAGGAAGCTCAGAAGCTGCAGTACCACTTGTGACCACAGGAGTGAATTCGGCCACAGAATTCACAACAGTACCCCCCCCTTGAGGAGGGGTCACCGAACCCTCACCAGAGCCCCCAGGCCTACCAGGATGAGCCGCATGAAAGGCACGAACAAGATCGGGAGCATGAACATCAGAGGCAAAAACCCAGGAATTATCTTCCTGAGCATAACCCTTCCATTTAACCAGATACTGGAGTTTCCGTCTAGAAACACGAGAATCCAAAATCTTCTCCACAATATACTCCAATTCCCCCTCCACCAAAACCGGGGCAGGAGGCTCAACAGATGGAACCATAGGTGCCACGTATCTCCGCAACAATGACCTATGGAATACATTATGTATGGAAAAGGAGTCTGGGAGGGTCAGACGAAAAGACACAGGATTGAGAACCTCAGAAATCCTATACGGACCAATAAAACGAGGTTTAAATTTAGGAGAGGAAACCTTCATAGGAATATGACGAGAAGATAACCAAACCAGATCCCCAACACGAAGTCGGGGACCCACACGGCGTCTGCGATTAGCGAAAAGTTGAGCCTTCTCCTGGGACAAGGTCAAATTGTCCACTACCTGAGTCCAGATCTGCTGCAACCTGTCCACCACAGAATCCACACCAGGACAGTCCGAAGACTCAACCTGTCCTGAAGAGAAATGAGGATGGAACCCAGAATTGCAGAAAAATGGAGAAACCAAGGTAGCCGAGCTGGCCCGATTATTAAGGGCGAACTCAGCCAACGGCAAAAAGGACACCCAATCATCCTGGTCTGCAGAAACAAAACATCTCAGATATGTTTCCAAGGTCTGATTGGTTCGTTCGGTCTGGCCATTAGTCTGAGGATGGAAAGCCGAGGAAAAGGATAGGTCAATGCCCATCCTACCACAAAAGGCTCGCCAGAACCTTGAAACAAACTGGGAACCTCTGTCAGAAACAATATTCTCAGGAATGCCATGCAACCGAACCACATGCTGAAAGAACAAAGGTACCAAATCAGAGGAGGAAGGCAATTTAGCCAAGGGCACCAGATGGACCATTTTAGAAAAGCGATCACAGACCACCCAAATGACTGACATCTTTTGAGAAACGGGAAGGTCAGAAATGAAATCCATCGAAATATGTGTCCAAGGCCTCTTTGGGACCGGCAAGGGCAAAAGCAACCCACTGGCACGAGAACAGGAGGGCTTAGCCCTAGCACAAATCCCACAGGACTGCACAAAAGTACGTACATCCCGTGACAGAGATGGCCACCAGAAGGATCTAGCCACTAACTCTCTGGTACCAAAGATTCCAGGATGACCAGCCAACACCGAACAATGAAGTTCAGAGATAAGTTTATTAGTCCACCTATCAGGGACGAACAGTTTCTCCGCTGGACAACGATCAGGTTTATTCGCCTGAAATTTTTGCAGCACCCGCCGCAAATCAGGGGAGATGGCAGACACAATGACTCCTTCCTTGAGGATACCCGCTGGCTCAGATAAACCCGGAGAGTCGGGCACAAAACTCCTAGACCGAGCATTTGCCTTCACATTTTTAGAGCCCGGAAGGTACGAAATCACAAAGTCGAAGCGGGCAAAAAATAACGACCAACGGGCCTGTCTAGGATTCAAGCGCTTGGCAGACTCGAGATAAGTCAAGTTCTTATGATCAGTCAATACCACCACGCGATGCTTAGCTCCTTCAAGCCAATGACGCCACTCCTCGAATGCCCACTTCATGGCCAGCAACTCTCGGTTGCCCACATCATAATTACGCTCAGCGGGCGAAAACTTCCTGGAAAAGAAAGCACATGGTTTCATCACTGAGCAATCAGAACCTCTCTGTGACAAAACCGCCCCTGCTCCAATCTCAGAAGCATCAACCTCGACCTGGAACGGAAGAGAAACATCTGGCTGACACAACACAGGGGCAGAACAAAAACGACGCTTCAACTCCTGAAAAGCTTCCACAGCAGCAGAAGACCAATTGACCAAATCATCACCCTTCTTGGTCAAATCGGTCAATGGTTTGGCAATGCTAAAAAAATTACAGATGAAGCGACGATAAAAATTAGCAAAGCCCAGGAACTTTTGCAGACTTTTCAGAGATGTCGGCTGAATCCAATCCTGGATGGCTTGGACCTTAACTGGATCCATCTCGATAGTAGAAGGGGAAAAGATGAATCCCAAAAATGAAACTTTCTGCACACCGAAGAGACACTTTGATCCCTTCACAAACAAAGAGTTAGCACGCAGGACCTAAAAAACCATTCTGACCTGCTTCACATGAGACTCCCAATCATCTGAGAAGATCAAAATGTCATCCAAGTAAACAATCAGGAATTTATCCAGGTACTCACGGAAGATGTCATGCATAAAGGATTGAAACACTGATGGAGCATTGGCAAGTCCGAACGGCATCACTAGATACTCAAAATGACCCTCGGGCGTATTGAATGCAGTTTTCCATTCATCTCCTTGCCTGATTCTCACCAGATTATACGCACCACGAAGATCTATCTTAGTGAACCAACAAGCCCCCTTAATCCGAGCAAACAAGTCAGATAACAATGGCAAGGGATACTGAAATTTAACAGTGATCTTATTAAGAAGGCAGTAATCAACACACGGTCTCAGCGAACCATCCTTCTTAGCTACAAAGAAGAACCCTGCTCCCAGTGGTGATGACGATGGGCGAATATGTCCCTTCTCTAGGGATTCCTTCACATAACTGCGCATAGCAGCGTGTTCGGGCACGGATAAATTAAATAATCGACCTTTAGGGAATTTACTACCAGGAATCAAATTGATAGCACAATCACAATCCCTATGCGGAGGTAGGGCATCGGACTTGGGCTCTTCAAATACATCCTGATAATCAGACAAGAACTCTGGGACCTCAGAAGGGGTGGATGACGAAATCGACAAAAATGGAACATCACCATGTACCCCATGACAACCCCAGCTGGATACCGACATGGAATTCCAATCCAATACTGGATTATGGGTTTGTAGCCATGGCAACCCCAACACGACCACATCATGCAGATTATGCAACACCAGAAAGCGAATAACTTCCTGATGTGCAGGAGCCATGCACATGGTCAGCTGGGCCCAGTACTGAGGTTTATTCTTGGCCAAAGGTGTAGCATCAATTCCTCTCAATGGAATAGGACACCGCAAAGGCTCCAAGAAAAACCCACAACGTTTAGCATAATCCAAATCCATCAGATTTAGGGCAGCGCCTGAATCCACAAACGCCATGACAGAAAATGACGACAAAGAGCATATCAAGGTAATGGACAGAAGGAACTTGGACTGTACAGTACCAATGACGGCAGACCTAGCATGAGTGGAATCACCACAGTAGAAACATAGCCCATTCAGACGTCTGTATTCCTGCCGTTCCACTCTGGTCATAGTCCTATCGCACTGCATAGGCTCAGGTTTAACCTCAGGCAATACCGCCAAATGGTGCACAGATTTACGCTCGCGCAAGCGTCTACCGATCTGAATGGCTAAAGACAAAGACTCATTCAAACCAGCAGGCATAGGAAATCCCACCATGACATCCTTAAGAGCCTCAGAGAGACCCTTTCTGAACAAAGCTGCCAGCACAGATTCATTCCACTGAGTGAGTACTGACCATTTCCTAAATTTCTGACAATATACTTCTATATCATCCTGACCCTGGCACAAAGCCAGCAAATTTTTCTCAGCCTGATCCACTGAATTAGGCTCATCGTACAGTAATCCGAGTGCCAGGAAAAACGCATCGACACTACTCAATGCAGGGTCTCCTGGCGCAAGAGAAAATGCCCAGTCTTGAGGGTCGCCGCGCAAAAAAGAAATAATAATCAAAACCTGTTGAATAGGATTACCAGAAGAATGAGGTTTCAAGGCCAGAAATAGCTTACAATTATTTTTGAAACTTGGAAACTTAGTTCTATCTCCAAAAAACAAATCAGGAATAGGAATTCTTGGTTCTAACATAGATTTCTGATCAATAGTATCTTGAATCTTTTGTACATTTATAACGAGATTATCCATTGAAGAGCACAGACCCTGAAAATCCATGTCCACACCTGTGTCCAGAAACACCCAAATGTCTAGGGGAAAAAAAAAAAAAAAGTGAACACAGAGCAGAGAAAAAAAAAAAATGATGTCAGAACTTTTTCTTTCCCTCTATTGAGAATCATTAGTTGGCTCCTAGTACTGTTATGTCTGCTAGTGAAAGGTGTAATGAAGGCAATCCAGAGACACAGTGTGCCTAGAGATCAGAGCGCACACAGTGATCTGACAAATACCCAAAAACAAAAGAACGAGCTCTGAGACGTGGAAACTCTGTAGACTGCACACCTGATCCTATCCTAAACACAACTAAAAGTGGCTGTGGATTGCGCCTAACCACTACCTATGCAACTCGGCACAGCCTAAGAAACTAGCTAGCCTGAAGATAGAAAAATAGGCCTGACTTGCCCCCAGAGAAATACCCCAAAGGAAAAGGCAGCCCCCCACATATAATGACTGTGAGTAAGATGAAAAGACAAAACGTAGGGATGAAATAGATTCAGCAAAGTGGGGCCCGATATTCTTAGACAGAGCGAGGACAGTAAAGCGAACTTTGCAGTCTACAAAAAACCCTAAAGCAAAACCCACGCAAAGGGGCAAAAAAGACCCACCGTGCCGGACTAACGGCACGGCGGTACACCCTTTGCGTCTCAGAGTTTCCAGCAAAACAAAAGACAAGCTGGACAGAAAAAAGGCAACAAAATAGCAAAAAAGCACTTAGCTATACAGAGCAGCAGGTCACAGGAACAATCAGGAGAAGCTCAGATCCAACACTGGAACATTGACTAGGAGCAAGGATAGCAGCATCAGGTGGAGTTAAGTAACGAAGCAGCTAATGAGCTCACCAGAACACCTGAGGAAGGAAGCTCAGAAGCTGCAGTACCACTTGTGACCACAGGAGTGAATTCGGCCACAGAATTCACAACAGATAGGACTTTGTCCAGAGTTGAACGGCATGAACACAGACGTTTGAATGGTCTGTGTTTCTACTGTGGTGATTCCACTCATGCCATCTCTGATTGTCCTAAGCGCTCTAAGCGGTTCGCTAGGTCTGCCACCATTGGTAGAGTACAGTCGAAATTTCTTCTGTCCGTTACCTTGATCTGCTCTTTGTCATCGTATTCTGTCATGGCATTTGTGGATTCAGGCGCTGCCCAGAATTTGATGGACTTAGAGTATGCTAAGCGTTGTGGGTTTTTCTTGGAGCCCTTGCAGTGTCCTATTCCATTGAGAGGAATTGATGCGACACCTTTGGCCAAGAATAAGCCTCAGTACTGGACCCAGCTGACCATGTGCATGGCTCCTGCACATCAGGAGGATATTCGCTTTCTGGTGTTGCATAATCTGCATGATGTGGTCGTTTTGGGGTTGCCATGGCTTCAAGTCCATAATCCAGTATTAGATTGGAAATCCATGTCGGTTTCCAGCTGGGGTTGTCAGGGGGTACATGGTGATGTTCCATTTCTGTCAATTTCGTCATCCACCCCTTCTGAGGTCCCAGAGTTCTTGTCTGATTACCGGGATGTATTTGATGAGCCCAAGTCCGATACCCTACCTCCGCATAGGGATTGTGATTGTGCTATTAATTTGATTCCTGGTAGTAAATTCCCAAAAGGCCGATTGTATAATTTGTCCGTGCCTGAGCACACCGCTATGCGCAGTTATGTGAAGGAATCCCTGGAGAAGGGGCATATTCGCCCGTCATCGTCGCCATTAGGAGCAAGGTTCTTTTTTGTAGCCAAGAAGGATGGTTCGCTGAGACCTTGTATAGATTACCGCCTTCTAAATAAGATCACGGTTAAATTTCAGTACCCCTTGCCATTGTTATCTGATCTGTTTGCTCGGATTAAGGGGGCTAGTTGGTTCACCAAGATAGATCTTCGTGGTGCGTATAATCTGGTGCGAATTAAGCAGGGCGATGAATGGAAAACTGCATTTAATACGCCCGAGGGTCATTTTGAGTATCTCGTGATGCCGTTCGGACTTGCCAATGCTCCATCAGTGTTTCAGTCCTTTATGCATGACATCTTCCGAGAGTACCTGGATAGATTCCTGATTGTGTACTTGGATGACATTTTGATCTTCTCGGATGATTGGGAGTCTCATGTGAAGCAGGTCAGAACGGTTTTTCAGGTCCTGCGTGCTAATTCTTTGTTTGTGAAGGGATCAAAGTGTCTCTTTGGTGTGCAGAAGGTGTCATTTTTGGGGTTCATCTTTTCCCCTTCTACTATCGAGATGGATCCTGTTAAGGTCCAAGCCATCCATGATTGGACTCAGCCGACATCTCT
This sequence comes from Ranitomeya imitator, assembly GCF_032444005.1. Lineage (NCBI taxonomy): Eukaryota > Metazoa > Chordata > Amphibia > Anura > Dendrobatidae > Ranitomeya > Ranitomeya imitator. Next base: position 717,714,302 of record NC_091284.1, read on the forward strand.
GAAAAGTCTGCAAAAGTTCCTGGGCTTTGCTAATTTTTATCGTCGCTTCATCTGCAATTTTTCTAGTATTGCTAAACCATTGACCGATTTGACCAAGAAGGGTGCTGATGTGGTCAATTGGTCTTCTGCTGCTGTGGAGGCTTTTCAGGAGTTGAAGCGTCGTTTTTCTTCTGCCCCTGTGTTGTGTCAACCAGATGTTTCTCTTCCGTTCCAGGTCGAGGTTGATGCTTCTGAGATTGGAGCAGGGGCTGTTTTGTCACAGAGAGGTTCTGATTGCTCGGTGATGAAACCATGCGCCTTCTTTTCCAGGAAGTTTTCGCCTGCTGAGCGTAATTATGATGTGGGCAACCGAGAGTTGCTGGCCATGAAGTGGGCATTCGAGGAGTGGCGTCATTGGCTTGAAGGAGCTAAGCATCGCGTGGTGGTATTGACTGATCATAAGAACTTGACTTATCTCGAGTCTGCCAAGCGCTTGAATCCTAGACAAGCTCGTTGGTCGTTGTTTTTTGCCCGTTTTGACTTTGTGATTTCTTACCTTCCGGGCTCTAAAAATGTGAAGGCGGATGCTCTGTCTAGGAGTTTTGCACCCGACTCTCTGGGTTTATCTGAGCTGGCGGGTATCCTCAAGGAAGGAGTAATTGTGTCTGCCATCTCCCCTGATTTGCGGCGGGTGCTGCAAAAATTTCAGGCTAATAAACCTGATCGTTGTCCAGCGGAGAGACTGTTTGTCCCTGATAGGTGGACAAATAGAGTTATCTCTGAACTTCATTGTTCGGTGTTGGCTGGTCATCCTGGAATCTTTGGTACCAGAGAGTTAGTGGCTAGATCCTTTTGGTGGCCCTCTCTGTCGCGGGATGTGCGTACTTTTGTGCAGTCCTGTGGGATTTGTGCTCGGGCTAAGCCCTGCTGTTCTCGTGCCAGTGGGTTGCTTTTGCCCTTGCCGGTCCCGAAGAGGCCTTGGACACATATCTCTATGGATTTTATTTCTGACCTTCCCGTTTCTCAAAAGATGTCAGTCATTTGGGTTGTCTGTGATCGCTTTTCTAAGATGGTCCATCTGGTACCCTTGTCCAAATTGCCTTCCTCCTCTGATTTGGTGCCTTTGTTCTTTCAGCATGTGGTTCGTTTGCATGGCATTCCAGAGAATATTGTTTCTGACAGAGGTTCCCAGTTTGTTTCGAGGTTTTGGCGAGCCTTTTGTGGTAGGATGGGCATTGAATTTTCTTTTTCCTCGGCTTTCCATCCTCAGACTAATGGGCAGACCGAACGAACCAATCAGACCTTGGAAACATATCTGAGGTGCTTTGTTTCTGCTGATCAGGATGACTGGGTGTCCTTTTTGCCTTTGGCTGAGTTCGCCCTTAATAATCGGGCCAGCTCGGCTACCTTGGTTTCACCATTTTTCTGCAATTCTGGGTTCCATCCTCGTTTCTCTTCTGGACAGATTGAGTCTTCGGACTGTCCTGGTGTGGATACTGTGGTGGAAAGGTTGCAGCAGATTTGGACTCAGGTAGTGGACAATTTGACCTTGTCCCAGGAGAAGGCTCAACTTTTCGCTAACCGCAGACGCCGTGTGGGTCCCCGACTTCGTGTTGGGGATCTGGTTTGGTTATCTTCTCGTCATATTCCTATGAAGGTTTCCTCTCCTAAGTTTAAACCTCGTTTTATTGGTCCGTATAGGATTTCTGAGGTTCTTAATCCTGTGTCTTTTCGTCTGACCCTTCCAGATTCTTTTTCCATACATAACGTATTCCATAGGTCATTGTTGCGGAGATACGTGGCACCTATGGTTCCATCTGTTGAGCCTCCTGCCCCGGTTTTGGTGGAGGGGGAATTGGAGTATATTGTAGAGAAGATTTTGGATTCTCGTGTTTCAAGACGGAAACTCCAGTATCTGGTTAAATGGAAGGGTTATGCTCAGGAAGATAATTCCTGGGTTTTTGCCTCTGATGTCCATGCTCCCGATCTTGTTCGTGCCTTTCATGTGGCTCATCCTGGTCGGCCTGGGGGCTCTGGTGAGGGTTCGGTGACCCCTCCTCAAAGGGGGGGTACTGTTGTGAATTCTGTGGCAGAGTTCACTCCTGTGGTCACAAGTGGTACTTCGGCTGATTCTCTCTGGGATCTTCCGTTTGTGGAGGAAAGTGGTACTGCAGCTTCTGAGTTTCCTCCCTCAGGTGATCTGGTGAGCTCGTTAGCTTCTTCTCTACTTAACTCCACCTGATGCTTTGATCCATGCTTCCTGTCAATGTTTCAGTGTTGAACTGGTTTTTTCCCTGGATCATTCCTGTGGCCTGCTGCTCCGCAAAGCTAAGTTTTGCTTATGTTATTTTGTTGCTATTTTTCAGTCCAGCTTGCTTTATTGGTTTTTCTCGCCTGCTGGAAGCTCTGAGACGCAGAGGGACGACCTCCGTACCGTTAGTCGGTGCGGAGGGTCTTTTTGTCCCCTCTGCGTGGTTATTTATAGGTTTTTGTGCTGACCGCAAAGTTATCTTTCCTATCCTCGTTCTATTCAGCTAGTCGGGCCTCACTTTGCTAAATCTGTTTCATCTCTATGTTTGTGTTTTCATCTTACTCACAGTCATTATATGTGGGGGGCTGCCTTTTCCTTTGGGGAATTTCTCTGAGGCAAGGTAGGCTTATTTTTCTATCTTCAGGAATAGCTAGTTTCTCAGGCTGTGACGAGGCGCCTAGGTTCTGGTCAGGAGCGCTCCACGGCTACCTTTAGTGTGGTTTGATAGGATCAGGGTTTGCGGTCTGCAGAGTTCCCACGTCTCAGAGCTCGTTCTTTATTTTTGGGTGTTTGTCAGATCACTGTATGTGTTCTGACCGCTATGTCCATTGTGTTACTGAATTGGTTAACATAACACTGCGCCTGTGCGTCTGCCCTGCTCGAAACAACGCCCCTCGGTGTCTTATTTTTTTGGACAACGAGGATGTGATTGATGGGCATGTGCAGTGCATATGTTTGCCTGTGTTCACTCATCTCCTTCCACCTTCTTCAGACTGCGTGGCCTCATGACCGCGGCATGCGATAAGGGATCAGATGAGGCCGCCCAGTCTGAAGCAGGTGTAAGGATATGTGTGAGCGGCGAACATATTTACTGCACAAGGCCACGAATCCCAGCACCGCAGTGTGACTTTATGGAAAGGCACTGTGGGTCTGGGATTTATGGCCATCGTTAACCGCATCGGCCAACATGAAATGAGGTCATAAGACGGCCTGCACTAACAGGGTATTGCCAAGGGATAACACAAGAGCGCACTCTCCTGTACTGCAAATAACAACGGTAAGGAGTCTGCGCCCAGCACCTAGGTGTAAATTTTGACACCTGTGCTGCGTCTTCTTCAAAAGAAAAGTCACGCCTCCACTACTGTTTGACAGTATAATGGGCTAAATAGTGTACGTGTTTTATTCAGCGTGTGCAAGGAGCAAAATGAAGAGAGCAACCTTAGACTTGTGCAGCATTAATGCTGTTCAAGGTGTTGCTCTTGTACCTTGCAACACCTGAGAGGGGGTTAAAGGTTTCCTTTGAAATTGGTTCAACTAGGCTTCGGCCTACACTTTGCTCCTTTCCTCCTCCTGCTGACCCTGGGCTCTAACACCGCCAGTTTTTGCCCGGACGTGCTAGCTGCACAGAGAAAAACACCAGCCAATGTGTTAGTGGGGTTCAGCACCGCCAGCTGTTCCCCAGCTGTGTAGCCGGCAAAGTGACCTGCAAACGCCACGCAGGCACAACAGAACAAAAGCTGCCACCAGTGCAGGCTTCGGCCTACACTCTGCTCCTCTCCTCCTCCTGCTGACCCTGGGCTCTAACACCGCTAGTTTTTGCCCGGAAATGCGAGCTTCACAGAGAAAAACACCAGCCAATGTGTTAGTGGGGTTCAGCACCGCCAGCTGTTCCCCTGCTGTGTAGCCGGCATCGTGTCCAGCACAAGCCACGCTGGCACAACCGACCAAAAGCTGCCACCAGTGCAGGCTTCGGCCTACACTTTGCTCCTCTCCTCCTCCTGCTGACCCTGGGCTCTAACACCGCTAGTTTTTGCCCGGAAATGCGAGCTTCACAGAGAAAAACAACAGCCAATGTGTTAGTGCGGTTCAGCACCGCCAGCTGTTCCCCTGCTGTGTAGCTGGCAACGTGTCCTGCAAACGCCACGCAGGCACATGAACTGAAATTGAAGGAAGCCTGCCCCCCACCCCCAGGTTTTTTTTATGTATAACAGCCACCTTGTACAGCAGTACTGCTGCATTTGTACAAGGTGGCTGACTTTTTCTCCTTGCCCACGTGGAACTCAACACGTACAAAATGTGTCTCATTGAGACCATTCAACTGTCCCTGAGGTGTGACTTTCCTTTCTAATGATACGCAGCACCACCCTTGGTAGCGCTGCCCGTCTTCTGACATCATTGGTTGGCTGCCTGTGCCTGTGCGTCCGCCCTGCCCAACACAACGCCCCTCGTTGTCTCATATATTTTGGCTGCGAGGGTGTTATTGATGGGCATGTGCAGTGCATATGTTCGCCTGTCTTAACTCATCTCCTTCCGCCTTCTTCAGACTGTGCGGCCTCATGGCCGCGGCATGCGATAAGGGATCAGATGAGGCCGCCCAGTCTGAAGTAGGTGTAAGGACATGTGTGAGCGGCAAACATATTAACTGCACAAGGGCACGAATCCCAGCCACGCAGTGTGATTTTTTCCAAACACACTGTGGGTCTGGGATTCATGTCCACCGCTAACCACATCGGCCAACATGAAATGAGGTCAGAAGACAGGAAGCGCTCACAGCGCATGGCCAAGGGATAACAAGAGCGCAGACTCCTGTACAGCAAATAACAACGCTCAGGAAGCTGCGCCCATGCACCAAGGTGTTATTTTCGACACCTGTGCTGCTTTTCTTTAAAAAGACAAGTCACGCCTCCACTACTGTTTTACAGTAGAATGGGCTAAATAGTGTACGTGTTTTATTCAGCGTGTGCAAGGAGCAAAATTAATAGAGCAACCTTTTACTTGTGCAGCATTAATGCTGCACGAGGTGTGGCTCTTGTACCTTGCAACACCTGAGGGGGGTTAAAGGTTACCTTTGAAATTGGTTCAACTAGGCTTCGGCCTACACTCTGCTCCTCTCCTCCTCCTGCTGACCCTGGGCTCTAACACCGCCAGTTTTTGCCCGGACATGCTAGCTGCACAGAGAAAAACACCAGCCAATGTGTTAGTGGGGTTCAGCACCGCCAGCTGTTCCCCAGCTGTGTAGCCGGCAACGTGACCTGCAAACGCCACGCAGGCACAACAGAACAAAAGCTGCCACCAGTGCAGGCTTCGGCCTACACTCTGCTCCTCTCCTCCTCCTGCTGACCCTGGGCTCATAACACCGCCAGTTTTAGCCTGGAAGTGCTAGCTGCACAGAGAAAAACACCAGCCAATGTGTCAGTGGGGTTCAGCACCGCCAGCTGTTCCCCAGCTGTGTAGCCGGCAACGTGCCCTGCAAATGCCATGCAGGCACATGAACTGAAATTGAAGGGAGCCTGCCCCCCACCCCCAGGTGTTTCTATGTATAACAGCCACCTTGTTCAGCAGTACTGCTGCATTTGTACAAGGTGGCTGACTTTTTCTCCTTGCCCACGTGGAACTCAACACGTACAAAATGTGTCTCATTGAGACCATTCCACTGTCCCTGAGGTGTGACTTTCCTTTGTAATGATACGCAGCACCCCCCTTGGTAGCGCTTCCCGTCTTTTGACATCATGGTTAGCTGGCTGCGCCTGTGCATCCGCCCTGCGTGAAACAACGCCCCTCGTTGTCTTATTTATTTTGTCAGCGAGGGTGTGGTTTATGGGCACGAGCAGTGCATATGGTCGCCTGTCGTCACTCATCTCCTTCCGCCTTCTTCAGACTGTGCGGCCTCCTGGCCGCGGCATGCGAAAAGGGATCAGCAGAGGCCGCCCAGTCTGAAGCAGGTGTAAGGACGTGTGTGAGCGTCGAAAATATTTACTGCTCAAGGCCACGAATCCCAGCACCGCAGTGTGACTTTATAAAAAGGCAGTGTGGGTCTGGGATTTATGGCCATCGTTAACCGCAGCGGCCAACATGAAATGAGGTCATAAGACGGGCAGCGCTAACAGGGCATTGCCAAGGGATAACACAAGAGCGCAGACTCCTGTACAGCAAAAAACAACGCTCAGGAAGCTGCGCCAAGCACAAAGGCGTTATTTGGGACACCTATGCTGCGTCTCCTTAAAAATACAAGTCACGTCTCAACTACAGTTTGACTGTAGAATGGGCTAAATTGTGTACGTGTTGCATTCAGCATGTGCAAGTAGACAAATTAATAGAGCAACCTTTTCTTGTGCAGCATTAATGCTGCACAAGGTGTGGCTGTTGTACTTTGTAACACCTGAGGGGGGGTTAAAGGTTACCTTTGAAATTGGTTCAACTAGGCTTCGGCCTACACTCTGCTCCTCTCCTCCTCCTGCTGACCCTGAGCTGTAACAACGCTAGTTTTTGCCCGGAAGTGCTAGCTGCACAGAGAAAAACACCAGCCAATGTGTTAGTGGGGTTCAGCACCGCCTGCTGTTCCCCCACTGTGTAGCCGGCAAAGTGTCCTGCAAACGCAACGCAGACACAAAGCTGACTCCAGTGCAGGCTTCGGCCTACACTCTGCTCCCCCTGCTTACCCTTTGCTCCAACACCGCTAGTTGGGGCTGTAGGAAGACAATGTTTGATAGGCAAAGCATCCGGGTTCCAGCACCGCAAGCTGGTTCTCGGCAGTGTTTTTGTCACAGGTACTCCCTCGTGCCAAACCTGGTTTCAGCACCGTCAGCTGTTTCCGGGTTGTGTCAAACTCGCTGAGATGCCTATGCTTGCCCCGTCGTGTTGCAGTCGGGTTAGCCAACTCCAGGGTGCCTCCAGTTTAGGAGCTTCCTATGTGGGCTGCGTGAACTGGTAGTCAAGGCTGGTTCTGTAGTGCCAGTAGGCCCAGCTCCCCCTGTAGGACTGTTGGGGTTCGGTAACTGCGGCTGCCTCGCGGCCTAGCTGTTCTCTCCTCTCCTGTGGGCCTTGGGGTCCACCACCTGGTTCCAGCACCGTCAGCTGGTTCCAGGCCGAGCCTTTGGCTTAGGTGCCTCCTCCTGGGTATCCGAATTCCGCCAACGCCAGGCGGTCCTTGGTAGTGCTTTTAAGCGCGGGCACCTACAGCTTAGTAACCGGTAGAGTTGAGCGACCTTGACCTTTTTAGAGTCGAGCCGGGTTTTGCGAAACCCGACTATGTCCAAAGTCGGGTCGAGTGAAATCGGCCGATTATGACGTAAAGTCGGGATCGACCGAAACACGAAACCCAATGCAAGTCAATGGGGCAGCATAGTCGGCAGTGAGTGGGGGCCAGGAAAACACCTAGAGTGGCCATTTTAATGTCAAAACCATCCATTCTTCTTAATGAAGCTTGTCAAGCGTAATTTACCTTATAATAATTGGAAGGCATTTGAAATTGGGGGTCATTTGGCTAAAGTTGTGGGGGGTAGGGCTGGTTCAAGTAATTAGTGGGCCCAGGAAATCTGGACCACGTCACGGCAGTGGAGCAGGGAGAGGTAAGTATTTCAACTTTGCAAGTGCTGTGAACCTGAGCAAGCAGGGGGGGCCCACTCGTTGGCATTGGCACTGGCACAGGGCCCCTCAAAGTACAGCGGTGTGTTTGCACGGCGGGGGCGCCTCCCACCGGCAGCAACACTTTTGCGTACTATGAGAGGCCCTGTGCCAGTGACGTCGCCAACTAGTATTCCTCCCCCCACCTGATGAAGGAACCTGCACTTTCATCTGCACCTTCCTCTTTGTCCCCGTGTAAGGTGGTATGGTATGCGGGAAGAGCAACCTGACTTTCAGCAGGGTCACAATGTTGTTGTGTAGCGTGCACGGGGAATGTTGCGTTATGGGTCAATGTACCAGCAGACTCATCTATCACTGGCTGGGCAATGGGCACGATGAAGTGGAAACACAGATATAGGCCCAAAGAAGAAAGTGGGCTAAATGCAGTTCAAAATTGGTAACACAGGAATAACCAGGGGGCATTGCAGTGGAGGACAACTGGAATGAGAGGCTGACACAGAGAGTAGGGCCAAATCAGTAAGTAGTCGAAATGCAGTTCAAAATTGGCAACCGTAGTAAACAGGCGGCACAGCTTTGTTCAGTGGAGGAGAACAGCAAGGAGTGGCAGACACCGATAGTAGGCCCCAAACCAACTAGTACGCCAAATGCAGTTGTTCCATTTAACCACAATTTAATGAGAGCCTGAAGATAGAAGCTCAGGAAAGGCAACCTGGGGAACACCTTGGAGTGTAACACACCATCTCTCTCCACCCCATACCCATTTTGTATGGCCTAATGCAGTGTACTTTTCTACAACTACTAAACGAGAGTCGGAAGACCGAAGCAATGGCAAGGAAACCTGGGGAACACCTTAGAGTGTAACACACCCTCTCTCTACACCCCATACCCAATTTGAAGGCCTAATGCAGTGTAGTTTCCAAGAACTACTAAACGAGAGCCGGAAGATCGAAGCTCAGGAAAGGCAACCTGGGGAACACCTTGGAGTGTAACACACCCTCTCGCTACACCCCATACCCAATTTGAAGGCCTAATGCAGCGTAGTTTCCAACAACTACTAAACGAGAGCCGGAAGATCGAAGCTCAGGAAAGGCAACCTGGGGAACACCTTGGAGTGTAACACACCCTCTCGCTACACCCCATACCCAATTTGAAGGCCTAATGCAGCGTAGTTTCCAACAACTACTAAACGAGAGCCGGAAGATCGAAGCTCAGGAAAGGCAACCTGGGGAACACCTTGGAGTGTAACAAACCCTCTCTCTACACCCCATACCCAATTTGTAGGCCTAATGCAGCGTAGTTTCCGACAACTACTAAACGAGAGCATGAAGATCGAAGCTCAGGAAAGGCAACCTGGGGAACACCTTGGAGTGTAACACACCCTCTCTCTACACCCCATACCCAATTTGAAGGCCTAATGCAGCGTAGTTTCCAACAACTACTAAACGAGAGCCGGAAGATCGAAGCTCAGGAAAGGCAACCTGGGGAACACCTTGGAGTGTAACAAACCCTCTCTCTACACCCCATACCCAATTTGTAGGCCTAATGCAGCGTAGTTTCCGACAACTACTAAACGAGAGCATGAAGATCGAAGCTCAGGAAAGGCAACCTGGGGAACACCTTGGAGTGTAACACACCCTCTCTCTACACCCCATACCCAATTTGTAGGCCTAATGCAGCGTAGTTTCCGACAACTACTAAACGAGAGCCGGAATATCGAAGCTCAGGAAAGGCAACCTGGGGAACACCTTGGAGTGTAACACACCCTCTCTCTACGCCCCATACCCAATTTGTAGGCCTAATGCAGCGTAGTTTCCGACAACTACTAAACGAGAGCCGGAATATCGAAGCTCAGGAAAGGCAACCTGGGGAACACCTTGGAGTGTAACACACCCTCTCTCTACGCCCCATACCCAATTTGTAGGCCTAATGCAGCGTAGTTTCCGACAACTACTAAACGAGAGCCGGAATATCGAAGCTCAGGAAAGGCAACCTGGGGAACACCTTGGAGTGTAACACACCCTCTCTCTACACCCCATACCCAATTTGAAGGCCTAATGCAGTGTAGTTTCCAAGAACTACTAAACGAGAGCCGGAAGATCGAAGCTCAGGAAAGGCAACCTGGGGAACACCTTGGAGTGTAACACACCCTCTCGCTACACCCCATACCCAATTTGAAGGCCTAATGCAGCGTAGTTTCCAACAACTACTAAACGAGAGCCGGAAGATCGAAGCTCAGGAAAGGCAACCTGGGGAACACCTTGGAGTGGAACACACCATCTCTCTACACCCCATACCCAATTTGAAGGCCTAATGCAGAGTAGTTTCCAAGAACTACTAAACGAGAGCCGGAAGATCGAAGCTCAGGAAAGGCAACCTGGGGAACACCTTGGAGTGTAACACAACGTCTCTCTACACGACGGAAGGGCTGATTCTTAGGAAGGAAGGCTGTTGGAAATAAGCATTGCGCGTCCGAGGGTGATTATATTCTTATTAGGTATATACTCACCCTCGGACGCGCCCTGCTTCTTTATTTGGAATGAATGTTTATTTGCAATGTGGTGTTGACTTTCTCTATTATTTTGGTAATTAATGATTTTATTATTTTCATTATTTTGCATCTTCTCGGCAATAATATAAAGAAGACGCGACAGGACAACACTCGGTGGATGCCATATGTGTGTTTTCAATTTAAAAAAACTTTCAGTTAACTACTTGCAGGAGAAAGTAATTGTAGCTGGTGGCCATTTTTAGTACTGTACCAGATTAGAGTTGTGTGTTTGTTTTTAATGTTAAAATGTCTGCATTTGATATCTCACCAGTATTTTCTTTTTTATAAGCAAAATACTTATTTTTATATTTTCTGATGTTGGTTCCAGGGGTACACGGCCAGCAGTGCCCTGGTCAGTGTAGTAGTAGTTGAAAGAATGGACCGCAGACAGGCATCGAAGGCCTAAAATAATAACACATGGCTGTAGGCAATTTTAAATTGGTTCCAGGGGTACACGGACAGCAGTGGTGTGGTCAGTGGAGGCCTAGTGGAAGGAGTGACCGCAGACAGGCATCGAAGGCCTAAAATAATAACACATGGCTGTAGGCAATTTTAAATTGGTTCCAGGGGTACACGGGCAGCAGTGACCTGGTCAGTGTAGTAGTAGTTGAAAGAATGGACCGCAGACAGGCATCGAAGGCCTAAAATAAAAAAATTGGGCTGGCTGTAGGCAATTTTAAATTGGTTCCAGGGGTACACGGGCAGCAGTGGTGTGGTCAGTGGAGGCCTAGTGGAAGGAGTGACCGCAGACAGGCATCGAAGGCCTAAAATAATAACACATGGCTGTAGGCAATTTTAAATTGGTTCCAGGGGTACACGGGCAGCAGTGACCTGGTCAGTGTAGTAGTAGTTGAAAAAATGGACCGCAGACAGGCATCGAATGCCTAAAATAATAACACATGGCTGTAGGCAATTTTAAATTGGTTACAGGGGTACACGGACAGCAGTGACCTGGTCAGTGTAGTAGTAGTTGAAAGAATGGACCGCAGACAGGCATCGAAGGCCTAAAATAAAAAAATTGGGCTGGCTGTAGGCAATTTTAAATTGGTTCCAGGGGTACACGGACAGCAGTGGTGTGGTCAGTGGAGGCCTAGTGGAAGGAGTGACCGCAGACAGGCATCGAAGGCCTAAAATAATAACACATGGCTGTAGGCAATTTTAAATTGGTTCCAGGGGTACACGGACAGCAGTGGTGTGGTCAGTGGAGGCCTAGTGGAAGGAGTGACCGCAGACAGGCATCGAAGGCCTAAAATAATAACACATGGCTGTAGGCAATTTTAAATTGGTTCCAGGGGTACACGGACAGCAGTGACCTGGTCAGTGTAGTAGTAGTTGAAAGAATGGACCGCAGACAGGCATCGAAGGCCTAAAATAAAAAAATTGGGCTGGCTGTAGGCAATTTTAAATTGGTTCCAGGGGTACACGGGCAGCAGTGGTGTGGTCAGTGGAGGCCTAGTGGAAGGAGTGACCGCAGACAGGCATCGAAGGCCTAAAATAATAACACATGGCTGTAGGCAATTTTAAATTGGTTCCAGGGGTACACGGACAGCAGTGACCTGGTCAGTGTAGTAGTAGTTGAAAGAATGGACCGCAGACAGGCATCGAAGGCCTAAAATAAAAAAATTGGGCTGGCTGTAGGCAATTTTAAATTGGTTCCAGGGGTACACGGGCAGCAGTGGTGTGGTCAGTGGAGGCCTAGTGGAAGGAGTGACCGCAGACAGGCATCGAAGGCCTAAAATAATAACACATGGCTGTAGGCAATTTTAAATTGGTTCCAGGGGTACACGGGCAGCAGTGACCTGGTCAGTGTAGTAGTAGTTGAAAGAATGGACCGCAGACAGGCATCGAAGGCCTAAAATAAAAAAATTGGGCTGGCTGTAGGCAATTTTAAATTGGTTCCAGGGGTACACGGGCAGCAGTGGTGTGGTCAGTGGAGGCCTAGTGGAAGGAGTGACCGCAGACAGGCATCGAAGGCCTAACATAACAAACTTGGGCTGGCTGTAGGCACTTTTAAATTGGTTCCAGGGGTACACGGGCAGCAGTGGTCTGGTCAGTGGAAGTCTAGTGGAAGGAGTGACCGCAGACAGGCATCGAAGGCCTAAAATAATAACACATGGCTGTAGGCAATTTTAAATTGGTTCCAGGGGTACACGGACAGCAGTGACCTGGTCAGTGTAGTAGTAGTTGAAAGAATGGACCGCAGACAGGCATCGAAGGCCTAAAATAAAAAAATTGGGCTGGCTGTAGGCAATTTTAAATTGGTTCCAGGGGTACACGGGCAGCAGTGACCTGGTCAGTGTAGTAGTAGTTGAAAGAATGGACCGCAGACAGGCATCGAAGGCCTAAAATAAAAAAATTGGGCTGGCTGTAGGCAATTTTAAATTGGTTCCAGGGGTACACGGGCAGCAGTGACCTGGTCAGTGTAGTAGTAGTTGAAAGAATGGACCGCAGACAGGCTTAGAAGGCCTAACATAACAAACTTGGGCTGGCTGTAGGCACTTTTAAATTGGTTCCAGGGGTACACGGGCAGCAGTGGTCTGGTCAGTGGAAGTCTAGTGGAAGGAGTGACCGCAGACAGGCTTCCAAGGCCTAACATAACAAACTTGGGCTGGCTGTAGGCACTTTTAAATTGGTTCCAGGGGTACACGGGCAGCAGTGGTCTGGTCAGTGGAAGTCTAGTGGAAGGAGTGACCGCAGACAGGCTTCCAAGGCCTAACATAACAAACTTGGGCTGGCTGTAGGCACTTTTAAATTGGTTCCAGGGGTACACGGGCAGCAGTGGTCTGGTCAGTGGAAGTCTAGTGGAAGGAGTGACCGCAGACAGGCTTCCAAGGCCTAACATAACAAACTTGGGCTGGCTGTAGGCACTTTTAAATTGGTTCCAGGGGTACACGGGCAGCAGTGGTCTGGTCAGTGGAAGTCTAGTGGAAGGAGTGACCGCAGACAGGCTTCCAAGGCCTAACATAACAAACTTGGGCTGGCTGTAGGCACTTTTAAATTGGTTCCAGGGGTACACGGGCAGCAGTGGTCTGGTCAGTGGAAGTCTAGTGGAAGGAGTGACCGCAGACAGGCTTCCAAGGCCTAACATAACAAACTTGGGCTGGCTGTAGGCACTTTTAAATTGGTTCCAGGGGTACACGGGCAGCAGTGGTCTGGTCAGTGGAAGTCTAGTGGAAGGAGTGACGGCAGACAGTCTTCGAAGGCCTAACATAACAAAATTGGGCTGACTGTAGGCACTTTTAAATTGGTTCCAGGGTAACACGGCCAGCAGTGGCCTGGTCAGTGTAGTAGTTGTAGAAAGAAGGGACCGCAGACAGGCTTCGAAGGCCTAACATAACAAAAATGTCAAAACAATGGTATTGTCAGTGCCAGGCATTGAAGGATGTCAGCGGCTAGACTACACATTGGTGAAGCTGTGAGAGATAATTTTGCTAGTGGTAGAGCACTGTTTGAGCTGGAGGGGGGAACTGTCTTGTGGCCGGCGGTACAGGCACAGGGCCCCTCATATTACAACGGTGTGTCTGACGTTGGGTGCGCACCACCACCGCCAGAGACACTTTATTGTACTATGAGGGACCCAGTGGCAGTGCCGTCGACCAAAAGCGGCCACACCCACCTCTTCAGACAAACAGCACTCTCAAGGGTCCAAGCGCAAAGTGGCGATAGCACGGCCCCGTGTGGGGAGTTTGGCCATTTCGTGAGGTGGAAACATGTCGTATGCTGGACAATCAGGTGAAGAAAATTACGAGATTGGAAAAGTCATTCAGAATAGTCCACAGGCAAGACCTTTTCATAGGAAAGCTAGGTGTCAGCCGGGCAGGGTGGGGCAAAAGATTTTGAAATCCAGTTGTGGTTCATTTTAATGAAGGTTAGATCATCTACATTTTGGGTAGCCAGACGAGTCCTTTTTTCTGTTAGTATTGAACCTGCAGCACTGAATACTCTTTCTGATAGGACACTAGCTGCCGGGCAAGCAAGCTCCTGCAATGCATATTCTGCCAATTCTGGCCAGGTGTCTAATTTGGATGCCCAGTAATCAAATGGGAATGACGGTTGAGGGAGAACGTCGATAAGGGATGAAAAATAGTTTGTAACCATACTGGACAAATGTTGTCTCCTGTCACTTTGAATTGATGCTGCAGTACCTGTCCTGTCTGCGGTCATAGAAAAATCACTCCACAACCTGGTCAGAAAACCCCTCTGTCCAACGCCACTTCTGATTTCTGCCCCTCTAACACCTCTGGTCTGCTGGCCCCTGGAGCTCGTGTGAGAACGATCACGGGCGCTGTGTGCAGGGAATGCCAGAAGCAAACGGTCAACAAGAGTTGATTGTTTTGTTGCTAATATTAGTTCCAAGTTCTCATGTGGCATAATATTTTGCAATTTGCCTTTATAGCGAGGATCAAGGAGGCAGGCCAACCAGTAATCGTCATCGTTCATCATTTTTGTAATGCGTGTGTCCCTTTTGAGGATACGCAAGGCATAATCCGCCATGTGGGCCAAAGTTCCCGTTGTCAAATCTGCGGTTGTGCTTGGTTGAGGGGCAGTTGCAGGCAAATCTACGTCACTTGTGTCCCTCAAAAAACCAGAACCCGGCCTTGCCACGCCACCAATTTCCCGTGCCCCCGGGAAAGCTTCCTCATTAAAAATATACTCATCCCCATCATCCTCCTCATCCTCCACCTCCTCTTCGCCCGGTACCTCGTCATGTACACTGCCCTGACCAGACAATCGCTGACTGTCATCAAGGCTTTCCTCTTCCTCTGGTGCAGACGCCTGATCCTTTATGTGCGTCAAACTTTGCATCAGCAGACGCATTAGGGGGATGCTCATGCTTATTATGGCGTTGTCTGCACTAACCAGCCGTGTGCATTCCTCAAAACACTGAAGGACTTGACACATGTCTTGAATCTTCGACCACTGCACACCTGACAACTCCATGTCTGCCATCCTACTGCCTGCCCGTGTATGTGTATCCTCCCACAAAAACATAACAGCCCGCCTCTGTTCGCACAGTCTCTGAAGCATGTGCAGTGTTGAGTTCCACCTTGTTGCAACGTCTATGATTAGGCGATGCTGGGGAAGGTTCAAAGAACGCTGATAGGTCTGCATACGGCTGGAGTGTACAGGCGAACGGCGGATATGTGCGCAAAGTCCACGCACTTTGAGGAGCAGGTCGGATAACCCCGGATAACTTTTCAGGAAGCACTGCACCACCAGGTTTAAGGTGTGAGCCAGGCAAGGAATGTGTTTCAGTTGGGAAAGGGAGATGGCAGCCATGAAATTCCTTCCGTTATCACTCACTACCTTGCCTGCCTCAAGATCTACAGTGCCCAGCCACGACTGCGTTTCTTGCTGCAAGAACTCGGACAGAACTTCCGCGGTGTGTCTATTGTCGCCCAAACACTTCATAGCCAATACAGCCTGCTGACGTATGCCAGTAGCTGCCCCATAATGGGAGACCTGGTGTGCAACAGTGGCAGGTGCGGATGGAGTGTTTGTGCGACTGCGGTCTGTGGACGAGCTCTTGCTTCTGCAGGAGGACGAGGAGGAGGAGGAGGAGGGGGTGCGAACGGCTACAGACAACTGTTTACTAGACCGTGGGCTAGGCAGAACTGTCCCAAACTTGCTGTCCCCTGTGGACCCTGAATCCACCACATTTACCCAGTGTGCCGTGATGGACACGTAACGTCCCTGGCCATGCCTACTGGTCCATGCATCTGTTGTCAGGTGCACCTTTGTGCTCACAGATTGCCTGAGTGCATGGACGATGCGCTCTTTAACATGCTGGTGGAGGGCTGGGATGGCTTTTCTGGAAAAAAAGTGTCGACTGGGTAGCTCGTAGCGTGGTACAGCGTAGTCCATCAGGTCTTTGAAAGCTTCGCTTTCAACTAACCGGTAGGGCATCATCTCTAACGAGATTAGTCTAGCTATGTGGGCGTTCAAACCCTGTGTACGCGGATGCGAGGCTAAGTATTTCCTTTTTCTAACCATAGTCTCATGTAGGGTGAGCTGGACTGGAGAGCTGGAGATCGTGGAACTAGCGGGGGTGCCGGTGGACATGGCAGACTGAGAGACGGTGGGAGATGGTATTGTTGCCGCCGGTGCCCTAGATGCAGTGTTTCCTACTACGAAACTGGTGATTCCCTGACCCTGACTGCTTTGGCCTGGCAAAGATACCTGCACAGATACAGCAGGTGGTGCGCTAAATGGTGGTCCTACACTGCCGGAAGGGATGTTGCGTTGATGACTAGCTTCATTGGCCGAGGGTGCAACAACCTTAAGGGACGTTTGGTAGTTAGTCCAAGCTTTCAAATGCATGGTGGTTAAATGTCTATGCATGCAACTAGTATTGAGACTTTTCAGATTCTGACCTCTGCTTAAAGAAGTAGAACATTTTTGACAGATGACTTTGCGCTGATCAATTGGATGTTGTTTAAAAAAATGCCAGACTGCACTCTTTCTAGCATCGGATACCTTTTCAGGCATTGCAGACTGAGCTTTAACCGGATGGCCACGCTGTCCTCCACCAGGTTTTGGCTTTGCCACGCGTTTTGGGCAAGATACGGGCCCGGCAGATGGAACCTGTGGCGATGTTGATGCCTGCTGCGGCCCCTCCTCCTCCTCTGCTTCAGAACTGCTGCCGCCTGCACCCTGTTCCCCCAATGGCTGCCAATCGGGGTCAAGAACTGGGTCATCTAATAACTCTTCTTGTACCTCCTGCGCAACTTCGTCTGTGTCACCGTGTCGTTCGGTGGTATAGCGTTCGTGATGGGGCAACATAGTCTCATCAGGGTCTGATTCTTGATCAGCACCCTGCGAGGGCAATGTTGTGGTCTGAGTCAAAGGACCAGCATAGTAGTCTGGCTGTGGCTGTGCGTCAGTGCACTCCATGTCAGATTCAATTTGTAATGGGCATGGACTGTTAACTGCTTCACTTTCTAAGCCAGGGACGGTATGTGTAAAGAGCTCCATGGAGTAACCCGTTGTGTCGCCTGCTGCATTCTTCTCTGTTGTTGTTTTTGCTGAAGAGGACAAGGAAGTGACTTGTCCCTGACCGTGAACATCCACTAACGACGCGCTGCTTTTACTTTTACCAGTTTCACGAGATGAGGCAAAAGAGCTAGAGGCTGAGTCAGCAAGATAAGCCAAAACTTGCTCTTGCTGCTCCGGCTTTAAAAGCGGTTTTCCTAATCCCAGAAAAGGGAGCGTTCGAGGCCTTGTGTAGCCGGACGACGAACCTGGCTCCACAGCTCCAGACTTAGGTGCAATATTTTTTCCCCCACGACCACCTGATGCTCCACCACTACCACTACCCTCATTACCAGCTGACAATGAACGCCCCCGGCCACGACCTCTTCCACTAGACTTCCTCATTGTTTTAAAAACGTAACCAAACTAACGTTATTTGTTGCAGTCACACAACTTACACGGTGAGCTATAACTTCAGTATGATTTAGCTACCCCTTTACAGGTTGGTGAGACCACAGCGAAAATCAGGCCCAATGTTACACACTCTTTTTTTGGTGGCTGCAAATTAGAGAGATGCCCCACACGCAGGACTGTCACTGAAGCACAAATGTTAATATTAATGTCACACTATTATTTTTTTTTTATTTTTATTTTTTTCAGGAACACTTTAGAAACCCCCCAAAAAAAAAAAAATAGATTTTTGCAGGGAGAATTTAGAAAACAAATGTAACAAACTATATGCTTTCTATGGGCCACTGAGTGAGAGATGACGCACACAGGAATCAGGAGTGGCACACAAGCCCAGAGGCCAATATTTTTCTACCAATGATTGATGGAGTTATTTTCTCTGGTAGATTTTGGAACCCAAATCAAGGAAAAAAAATGTAGGCTTTCTATGGACCACAATTGGAGAGAGAGAGAGAGAGAGATGGCACACCCAGGAGTCAAGACTGGCACACAAGCAGAAAGGCCAATATTAATCTCCCACTGTTTTTTTTGGTTGTTTTTTTTTTTTTTTTTTTTCAGGGAGACTTTAGAAAAAAAAATAATAAAAAAAATATGATTTTATCAGGAAGAATTTAGAAACCAAATAAAATAAAATGATTTTTTCAGGGAGAATTTATAAAACAAATAAAACCAAAAATAGGCGTTCTATGGCCCACTGACTGAGAGATGACGCACCCAGGAGTCAAGACTGGCACACAAGCAGAAAGGCCAATATTAATCTCCCACTGTTTTTTTTGGTTGTTTTTTTTTTTTTTTTTTCAGGGAGACTTTAGAAAAAAAAATAATAAAAAAAATATGATTTTATCAGGAAGAATTTAGAAACCAAATAAAATAAAATGATTTTTTCAGGGAGAATTTATAAAACAAATAAAACCAAAAATAGGCGTTCTATGGCCCACTGACTGAGAGATGACGCACCCAGGAGTCAAGACTGGCACACAAGCAGAAAGGCCAATATTAATCTCCCACTGTTTTTTTTTTTTTTTTTCAGGGAGACTTTAGAAAAAAAAATAATAAAAAAAATATGATTTTATCAGGAAGAATTTAGAAACCAAATAAAATAAAATAATTTTTTCAGGGAGAATTTAGAAAACAAATAAAACCAAAAATAGGCGTTCTATGGCCCACTGACTGAGAGATGACGCACACAGGAGTCAGGAGTGGCACACAAACCCAGAGGCCAATATTTTTCTACCAATGATTGATGTAGTTATTTTCTCTGGTAGATTTTAGAACCCAAATCAAGGAAAAAAAATATAGGCTTTCTATGGACCACAATTGGAGAGAGAGAGAGAGAGAGAGAGAGAGAGAGAGAGAGAGATGGCACACCCAGGAGTCAAGACTGGCACACAAGCAGAAAGGCCAATATTAATCTCCCACTGTTTTTTTGGTTGTTTTTTTTTTTTTTTTTTCAGGGAGACTTTAGAAATAAAAATAATAAAAAAAATATGATTTTATCAGGAAGAATTTAGAAACCAAATAAAATAAAATGATTTTTTCAGGGAGAATTTAGAAAACAAATAAAACCAAAAATATGCGTTCTATGGCCCACTGACTGAGAGAGAGAGAGAGATGGAACGCTTAGTACTGGCACACAAGCCCAAAGGGCAATATTAATCTCCCTTTTTTTTTCCAGGGAGAATTTCTGAAACCCAAAAAAAAAATAAAATAGGCTTTCTATGGCCCACTATTTGTGAGAGAGATGGGACGCTCAGGACTGGCACAGATGGCACGCTCAGGACTGGCACAGAAGCCCAGAGGCCAATATTAATCTCCCTTTTTTTCTGGGAGAATTTATAAAACCAAAAAAATATTTAAATAGGCTTTCTATGGCCCACTATTTGTGAGAGAGATGGCACGCTCAGGACTGGCACAGATGGCACGCTCACAACTGGCACACAAGCCCAGAGGCCAATATTAATCTCCCTTTTTTCAGGGAGAATTTCTAAAACCCAAAAAAAAAATAAAATAGGCTTTCTATGGCCCACTATTTGTGAGAGAGATGGGACGCTCAGGACTGGCACAGATGGCACGCTCAGGACTGGCACAGAAGCCCAGAGGCCAATATTAATCTCCCTTTTTTTCTGGGAGAATTTATAAAACCAAAAAAATATTTAAATAGGCTTTCTATGGCCCACTATTTGTGAGAGAGATGGCACGCTCAGGACTGGCACAGATGGCACGCTCACAACTGGCACACAAGCCCAGAGGCCAATATTAATCTCCCTTTTTTCAGGGAAAATTTATAAAACAAAAAAAAAAATTAAATAGGCTTTCTATGGCCCACTATTTGTGAGAGAGATGGCACGCTCAGGGCTGGCTGGCACAGATGGCACGCTCAGGACTGGCACACAAGCCCAGAGGCCAATATTAATCTCCCTTTTTTTCTGGGAGAATTTATAAAACCAAAAAAATATTTAAATAGGCTTTCTATGGCCCACTATTTGTGAGAGAGATGGCACGCTCAGGACTGGCACAGATGGCACGCTCACAACTGGCACACAAGCCCAGAGGCCAATATTAATCTCCCTTTTTTCAGGGAAAATTTATAAAACAAAAAAAAAAATTAAATAGGCTTTCTATGGCCCACTATTTGTGAGAGAGATGGCACGCTCAGGGCTGGCACAGATGGCACGCTCAGGACTGGCACACAAGCCCAGAGGCCAATATTAATCTCCCTTTTTTTCAGGGAGAATTTATAAAACCAAAAAAAAAAATAAATAGGCTTTCTATGGCCCACTATTTGTGAGAGAGATGGCACACTCAGGACTGGCACACAAGCCCAAAGGCCAATATTAATCTCCCACTGTATTTTTATCAGGGAGAATTTATACACCCCACAAAAAAAAATACAGAAAAATGAAAAGGCTTTCTATGGCCCACTATGTGAGAGAGATGGCACACACAGGGATGGCACTCTAGCAGAAATGCCAAATTGCCAATCTTAATCTCCCACCAAAAAAAAAAAAAAAAAAAAAACAGGGAATGTCCTACAATTACTATCTCCCTGCCTGCAGTAATCTCAGCCAGGTATGGCAGGCAGCTACTATCTCCCTGCCTGCAGTAATCTCAGCCAGGTATGGCAGGCAGCAATAAGGAGTGGACTGATGCACAAATGAAATAAAAAGTGTGGACAAACAAAAAAGATAGCTGTGCAGAAAGGAAGGAACAAGAGGATTTGTGCTTTGAAAAAAGCAGTTGGTTTGCACAGCGGCGTACACACAGCAATGCAGCTATCAGGGAGCCTTCTAGGGCAGCCCAATGAGCTACAGCGCTGAGGGGAAAAAAAAAAAAAAAAAAAATTCCACTGTCCCTGCACACCGAGGGTGGTGTTGGACAGTGCAAATCGCTGCAGCACAAGCGGTTTTGTGGTTAATGGACCCTGCCTAACGCTATCCCTGCTTCTGACAAAGCGGCAGCAACCTCTCCCTAAGCTCAGATCAGCAGCAGTAAGATGGCGGTCGGCGGGAACGCCTCTTTATAGCCCCTGTGACGTCGCAGACAGCAAGCCAATCACTGCAATGCCCTTCTCTAAGATGGTGGGGACCAGGACCTATGTCATCACGCTGCCCACACTCTGCGTTTACCTTCATTGGCTGAGAAATGGCGCTTTTCGCGTCATTGAAACGCGACTTTGGCGCGAAAGTCGCGTACCGCATGGCCGACCCCGCACAGGGGTCGGATCGGGTTTCATGAAACCCCGACTTAGCCAAAAGTCGGCGACTTTTGAAAATGTTCGACCCGTTTCGCTCAACCCTAGTAACCGGGTTCCAGCACCGTCAGCTGTTCCTCGGTCGTGCCATTGGCTCTTGCACACTGGGGCAACGCATCTGGGTTCCAGCACTGCCAGCTGGTTCTCGGCAGTGTTTTTGTCACAGGTACTCCCTCGTGCCAAACCTGGTTTCAGCACCGTCAGCTGTTTCTGGGTTGTGTCAAGCTCACTGAGACGCCTATGCTTGCCCCGTCGTGGTGCGGTCGGGTTAGCCAACTCCAGGGTGCCTCCAGTTTAGGAGCTTCCTATGTGGGCTGCGTGAACTGGTAGTCAAGGCTGGTTCTGTAGTGCCAGTAGGCCCAGCTCCCCCTGTAGGACTGTTGGGGTTCGGTAACTGCGGCTGCCTCGCGGCCTAGCTGTTCTCTCCTCTCCTGTGGGCCTTGGGGTCCACCACCTGGTTCCAGCACCGTCAGCTGGTTCCGGGCCGAGCCTTTGGCTTAGGTGCCTCCTCCTGGGTATCCGAGTTCCGCCAACGTCAGGCGGTCCTTGGTAGTGCTTTTAAGCGCGGGCACCTACAGCTTAGTAACCGGGTTCCAGCACCGTCAGCTGGTCCTCGGTGCCATTGGCTCTTGCACACTGGGGCAACGCATCTGGGTTCCAGCACCGCCAGCTGGTTCTCGGCAGTGTTCTTGTCACAGGTACTCCCTCGTGCCAAGCCTGTTTTCAGCACCGTCAGCTGTTTCCGGGTTGTGTCAAGCTCACTGAGACGCCTATGCTTGCCCCGTCGTGGTGCGGTCGGGTTAGCCAACTCCAGGGTGCCTCCAGTTTAGAAGCTTCCTATGTGGGCTGCGTGAACTGGTAGTCAAGGCTGGTTCTGTAGTGCCAGTAGGCCCAGCTCCCCCTGTAGGACTGTTGGGGTTCGGTAACTGCGGCTGCCTCGCGGCCTAGCTGTTCTCTCCTCTCCTGTGGGCCTTCGGGTCCACCACCTGGTTCCAGCACCGTCAGCTGGTTCTCGGCAGTGTCTTTTGCTCTTGTACCTTCTGCTCCCCATCCTGGTTCCAGTACCGTCAGCTGGTTCCGGGCAGAGCCTTTGGCTTAGGTGCCTCCTTCTGGGTATCCAAGTTCCACCAACGTCAGGTGGTCCTTGGTAGTGCTTTCAGGCACGGGTACCTCCTGCTTAGTAACCGGGTTCCAGTAACGTCAGCTGGTCCTCGGTAGTTCCATTGGCTCTTGGACCTTCGGCTACCCATCCGGGTTCCAGTACCGTCAGCTGGTTCTCGGCAGTGTCTTTTGCTCTTGTACCTTCTGCTCCCCATCCTGGTTCCAGTAACGTCAGCTGGTTCCGTGCAGAGCCTTTGGCTTAGGTGCCTCCTTCTGGGTATCCAAGTTCCGCCAACGTCAGGCGGTCCTTGGTAGTGCTTTTTAGTACGGGTACCTCCTGCTTAGTAACCGGGTTCCAGTAACGTCAGCTGGTCCTCGGTAGTTCCATAGGCTCTTGAACCTTCGGGTAGCCATCCGAGTTCCAGTTCCATCAGCTGGTTCTTGGCATTTTCTCAGCCTTCTTGTACCTTCTGCTACATTTCCAAGTTGAAGACCCTAAAGTCGACGACCCGGAAGACCACCCCGATGACGACGACGACGACCCGGAAGACCACCCCGATGACGACGACGGCGGAGACGACGACGGCGGAGACGACGACGGCGGAGACGACGACGGCTGAGACGACGACGGCGGAGATGACGACACTGGAGACGACGACCCTGGAGACGACGACATGGAAGACTGAGAAGCAGAAGAACAAGAGGCTGCAGAACAAAGAGCAGAAGAACATTAAGCATAAGACTTAATATCAGAGCAAAAGATATTATCTAAATTATATGCAGAAGAAGACTAAGCAGTGTATGGGGGTGAGTCCGTTCCTCCTCGTGGTGCCCCTGGATAAAGCCTGAAGCTGCAGGCCAAACTGAACGCGGACAAATGTAACTTTTGTGACTGGCAGAACGGAAGGTGTAATCTTCAAACTTTTATAGATAACAACTACGGGAATGCCTGTCACAAATGAGAATATGATGAAGAAGTAGAATAGGAAGAATAATAACAGTGGAATAAAAAGAATATGTAGAATAGGAAGAATAATAATAGTTGAATAAAATGAATATGAAGAATGTAATAAAAAAAAAAAAATAAAAAAAGGTAAAGGATGAAGAAGAAGATGAATAAGGTGAAGAAGAAGTTGATGTCAAAGATGCTGATGATGATGATGAAGATGAAAGTGTGGGAAAAGTAAAAAAAAAAAGAAAAAAAAGAAGGGGAAGGGCGTGGAATAGTGAAACATCAATATCTGACAAAATTTAAAAAAAAATTTACATAGTCAATATCTTTGTCACTCCGAACGTCTTAAAAAAAAACAAAACACATGCTATTCTATTTGATTGGGATAAACCTCTATGACTTTAATGTCTCCGCCACCTCCCCAAATACATCCGGCATTATTCTTAGTTGTTTTCCTTCATGTAGAATGAACCTACAAGGCAAGAAAGGGTTTATTTTAATTCCGATATTTTGGTCCCATTGACTTGCATTGGGATCGGGTATCGGTATCGGCGATATCCGATATTTTTTTAATATCGGCCGATCCTATCCGATACCGATACTTTCCGATATCGGAAGGTATCGCTCAACACTAGTAATGAGTGGAGGAAAGAGGAGACTCTTAAAGAAGAAGTTACAGGTCTGTGAGAGCCAGAAATCTTGATTGTTTGTTTCTGACCAAATACTTATTTTCCACCATAATATGCAAAAAAAATGATAAAAAAACAGACAATGTGATTTTCTGGATTTTTTTTTTCTCAGTTTGTCTCCCATAGTTGAGGTCTACCTATGATGTAAATTACAGACACCTCTCATCTTTTTAAGTGGTGGAACTTGCACTATTGCTGACTGACTAAATACTTTTTTGCCCCACTGTATTTAGAAATAAGATGAGCCAATTATATTGTTACAATGCATGAATACTAATGACCTATGTAAGATGATGTTATTCTATATAATAATATCCAGTTGGACTTCCGGCCGCTGTCCCTGAATCCCATAAGGCACTGCAGCAGTGTCACTTGCACAGGTGCAGTTTGTGGCCGCAAGGACTGCCTGTTCAAGTGACATACATGGCGTCCGGAGGTTCCTTGCCGATGCTGCGGGTGTCTTTGGTGCCCAGTGGTGCTGTGTGGGTGTCCGGCGCTGCCCGAGGCTCTGCCGACATTTTGCGATAGGCCAGAGGCCCAGGCTCTGAGATTTCAGCGTGGAGGTCTCTCGAGATCTTGGTCTCGAGATCACCATCTGCGCATGCTCCGCCCCCAGCAGCAGCCATAATCCCGGAGACCACCGCACATGGAACCGTGGAAGTGCCAGGGCTCTGGCCTGTCGCAAAATGTCGGCAGAGCCCCGGGCAGCACCAGATGCCCACGTAGCACCGCTGGGCACGGGAGACACGCGCAGCAGCACAAGACCCCAGGAGCAGCGCGCCGCACATCGGGGCCCCCCTCATCCCTGCCTGTGACCTGCAGCATCACCCCACTCCTGCCTCCTCCAGCAGCGACCCTGGGACCCCGCTCCACAGCAGCCACCCACGTAAGCAATAAGATGCAAGGATTATAAGAAGCACCACCATTTTATTAAAAAATATTTTTTTTCTTATTTTTCTCCTCAAAATTTGGGGTGCGTCTTATAATCCAAAAAATACGGTATGTTGGAAAGCGCAAACAGTGTAAGACATGTCCGCTGCTCCTGTCCGCACCACTAAGCATACACAGATGTTAATTTCACCACACTCCCTACCTATGCGATCGCATCAGACCTATTTCTAGTGAGGTAATAAATGAGAGATCTCCTTTGATTCTTAATGTATTAGGCCGGCGTCACACTAGCGAGTTTTACGGACGTATGAGTGCATAAAATACGTCCGTAAAACACGCATTACACACGCCCAATGATTCTCAATGGGTCAGGTCCTATCAGCCGTATATTATCCGTATTATACGGCTTTCTACGGCCGTACAAAATCGCAGCATGCTGCGTTTGTCGCCGTATTGCGCAAATAATACGCCAATGAAAGTCTATGGGGGCGAGAAAAATACGGATTACACACGGACCAGCAGTGTGACTTGTGAGAAATACGCAGCGGTATTAGAGAGAAAAGCCGGCAATTCGGTGCGGTGTACAGTAAAATCACACTGACAGCTTACAATAGAATAGGTAGAATAAATGTGTACACATAGAATAGGTATATATATATATATATATGTCAGTGAGACACATATATGTATATATGTATATATATTAATATTTCATCCAGCGCGAGATAGCTTTAAAGCTGGTAATTCAATTACCGGCTTTTGCTATCTCCTTCCTAAACCCGACATGATAAGAGACATGGTTTACATACAGTAAACCGTCTCATATCCCCATTTTTTTTGCATATTCCACACTACTAATGTTAGTAGTGTGTATGTGCAAAATTTGGGCGCTCTAGCTATTAAATTTAAGGGTTAAATGGCGGAAAAAATTGGCATGGGCTCCCACGCAATTTTCTCCGCCAGAGTAGTAAAGCCAGTGACTGAGGGCAGATATTAATAGCCTGGAGAGGGTCCATGGTTATTGGCCCCCCCTGGCTAAAAACATCTGCCCCCAGCCACCCCAGAAAAGGCACATCTGGAAGATGCGCCTATTCTGGCACTTGGCCACTCTCTTCCCATTCCCGTGTAGCAGTGGGATATGGGGTAATGAAGGGTTAATGTCACCTTGCTATTGTAAGGTGACATTAAGCCAGGTTAATAATGGAGAGGCGTCAATTATGACACCTATCCATTATTAATCCAATTGAATGAAAGGGTTAAAAATCACACACACACACATTATTAAAAAGTATTTTAATGAAATAAACACAAAGGTTGTTTTAATATTTTATTGTTCTCTCAATCCACCTGAAGACCCTCGCTCTGTGACAAAGAAAAAATAATAAACCAACAATATACGTACCTTCCGATGATCTGTAACGTCCAATGATGTAAATCCATCTGAAGGGGTTAAAATATTTTACAGGCAGGAGCTCTGCTATAATGCAGCTGTGCTCTTGCCTGTAAAACCCAGGGGAATAAAGGTAATGTAGGTCAATGACCTGTAGTTACCTTCATTCGCGGTTATGCACCCTCTGCTGGATGTCCTTCGAGCGTGGGAAAAAATCAGAAAAGTTCCCAGGCTCGAGTTCATATGAGGACATCCAGCAAGAGGGCACATCACGGACCGTATTGTCTTACGCCGAGTGTGACGCCGGCCTTAGAGTGGCTCTTCCGTACACTTATTTGAATTTACAGTTTAATTTGGAACAGGCACAATGTCTCAGAACATTCCACATAATGTGTTGATGACAAGCAGAATCCCTCCTCAAGTGACCCCATTTTGGAAATTATATCCTTTTGGGTATTTATCTACAGGTGTAGTGCTGACTTTGACTTCATGGGTGTTTTCCAGAAACAAGCAGCAATGAATGTTGCTAAGTGAAAATTGCAAACAGCCGTTGTAGTGACCAGTATGTTGCAGTCTCCAGTACGTTATGCCCAGCCCGTGCTTATGGAGGCATGCACCTGTAAATTAGGCTCTCCTCGCTTCAGAAATGCCAAACAGGTGGATGCTATATGTGGTTTAGGTACAGTGTGGGGCTCAGAAGGGAGGGGGCATTTGGATTTGGGAGCGGCTAATTTGCTGAATTTCTTTTGGAGGGTGAGGAGCCATTTTGCTTTTATAGAGCCTTTGTGCTACCAGTAACGTGGAATCCCCCTATATTTCCGTTAAAGAAGTTGTCCACTACTATAAAGTTTTTTTTTTTTTCATAAATCTTGCTATTATGTGCCAACATCTACTGTGTTTATTTCAACAATATTACCTGTTATCATGCTGTAGCAGCACATCTTTAGTGCTGGATCCAGCTCTCATGGGTAGTGTTGAGCGTTCCGATACCGCAAGTATCGGCCGATACTTGCGGTATCGGAATTCCGATACCGAATTCCGATACTTCCCGCGTATCGGATACCGGAATCGGAAGTTCCCAGAATTCAAACTGAACGCAGCAGCCAATGAGGAATGAATGGAAGTGTGGGCACATCCTGTTTAGCATGGTGGGCATGTAAGTACTGGCAAGGCTGTGATTGGCTGCTGAAATGATGTCACTCTGCACTATAAAAAACGCTGCCGCCATTTTGCGCTCACTCTGCTGTGATTTCAGTTAGGGACAGGACGCTGTGTTCTAACTGAGGGCCAGTTGAGATAGCTAATTGCTTTATTTTGCTTTTCCAAGGCTAATTTAGCAAACGCTGTGTTCACTGTTCAGTTCACCTTGCTCTTGCCTTGCAGCGCTGTTTTAACAGCGTTCTGCAAGGTCTCAGTGTGTGTGTGTGTGTGTGTGCAGCTCACTCTGTAGTCTGTGTGCAGCCATATACCCGGTTGTATTCAGCTCAGGGGGGGTTCACACTGCCTCACACAGTTCTATCCATTGTCCTTTTTGCTCATAGTGCAACCTGCTGCACATTTTTTCTAAAATTTCCTATTAGTGTTTTTCCACCCGTCTCCAGCTAAATAGTGGAAAAACACTAGATAGGATAACCTAGAGGGGGTTTTTTGGGCCTTGCAGCGCCGTTTACGGCTGTCTGCACGGTCTCCATGTGAGCGCAGCTCGCCCTGTAGTCTGTGTGCAGCCATAGCCGGTTGTATTCAGCTCAGGGTTTGTCACTGCCTCATACTGTAAAATAACTTGTCCTTTTTTCAAATAGTGCAGCCTGTTGAAAATTTTTTTAAAAATTTCCTATTAGTGTCTTTCCACCCGTCTCCAGCCAAATAGTGGAAAAACACTAGATAGGAGAACCTAGAGGAGGGTTTTTGGGCCTTGCAGCGCCGTTTACGGCTGTCTGCACGGTCTCCGTGTGAGCGCAGCTCGCCCTGTAGTCTGTGTGCAGCCACAGCCCGTTGTATTCAGCTCAGGGTTTGTCACTGCCTCATACCGTTAAATAACTTGTCCTTTTTTTCAACTAGTGCAGCCTGTTTAAAAATTATTTAAAAATTTCCTATTAGTGTCTTTCCACCCGTCTCCAGCAAAATAGTGGAAAAACACTACATAGGATAACCTAGAGGAGGGTTTTTGGGCCTTGCAGCGCCGTTTACGGCTGTCTGCACGGTCTCCGTGTGAGCGCAGCTCGCCCTGTAGTCTGTGTTCAGCCACAGCCCGTTGTATTCAGCTCAGGGTTTGTCACTGCCTCATACCGTTAAAAAACCTTTCCTTTTTTTGAAATAGTGCAGCCTGTTTAAAAATTATTTAAAAAATTCCTATTAGTGTCTTTCCACCCGTCTCCAGCTAAATAGTGGAAAAACACTAGATAGGATAACCTAGAGGAGGGTTTTTGGGCCTTGCAGCGCCGTTTACGGCTGTCTGCACGGTCTCCATGTGAGCGCAGCTCGCCCTGTAGTCTGTGTGCAGCGACAGCCCGTTGTATTCAGCTCAGGGTTTGTCACTGCCTCATACCATTAAATAACTTTTCCTTTTTTTTCAACTAGTGCAGCCTGTTGAAAATTTTGTAAACAATTTCCTATTAGTGTCTTTCCACCCGTCTCCAGCAAAATAGTGGAAAAACACTAGATAGGATAACCTGGAGGAGGGTTTTTGGGCCTTGCAGCGCCGTTTACGGCTGTCTGCACGGTCTCCGTGTGAGTTAAACTCGCTCTGTAGCCCGATCTGCAGAAAAAAAAAGTAAAGTTCACCAAACACCACTTAACACTTGTGTAGGCCACATTTTATCAATAATAAAGTCTAGTCCACACTTTACAACATTAGTGTTTCTTACACCTGTTAGGAGGAGCATTTCAGGAATAAGCACACTAAGGCCTTAGTACTTTTCTGCTTATCTTTATCTGTCAACCAAGATGAAGAGGGCAGGGAGTAAGGGTCGTGGGCGTGGAGCAGGGAGAGGAGCAGGGAGAGGACATGGTGATTCTGTGCCTGCTGCGGGCACCGGTGACTCACCATCACCCAGTTTCAGCAGGGAACAGTCCTTCATGCGCAGCTTTGTCGGAGAGCGCCGTGCACCGCTGCTGCGTGAAGATCAAATTGAAGCCGTTGTCGGATGGATGGCAGCTAACGCATCGACTTCAATTAGTGCCACATCCTCTCAGGAACAGACCACTGGAGAGCAGTCATCTGTCTCTTCACCACCTGCCAAATTGGCCAGGCAGTCAGAGAGCCCAGGACAGGAGCCGTCTCTACTTTTGTTCTCTGAATCTCTTGGCTTGGAAACAGGGGGCCAGCCAAGCAGTATTGGAGAAATGGAAGAAGAGGCAGTGTGCAGTGATGCCCAACAGCTTTGTCTCTCTGACTCTGAAGAGGCGGGTGGGTCAGTGCCTGCGGCGACCACAGCGCAGTACGCATCTGATGATGAAACAAAAGGTGCCGCATTCTGGTGCGTACTGTGCTGCCGAGACTACCCAGGAGGAGCAGTTGGTGGCAGAGGGTAGTGGAGATGATGAGGTCCTTGACCCATCGTGGCATGAGGAACAGGAAGGTGGTGGGAGCAGCTCAGAGGAAGAGATTCCCCTAACGGGCCAAAGAGGGAGAGGGAGGGGGAAGACTGCGGAGCCTGTAGCCTCCACTTTGGCACCAGTTAGGAGCCTGTCATTTTCAAAAGCCAAAAAGGGCGCTCCCAAGACTTGCAGTGCCTGGTCCTTTTTTGACACAGTTGCAGATGACATTTGTTTTGTCAAATGCAAGCTGTGTCATCAGAAAGTAAAAAGAGGTAAAAGTGTCAGCAACCTCAATACCACAAATATGTGGAAACATGTGCGGACCAGGCACGCGGTGGAGTTACAAAAACACACTGAAGACGTAGGCCAACCAACAGCGGCAGCTACCACCTCTTCAGCTCGTGTAGCTTCTTCCTCCAGCTCACGCACAGCTGGTTCGGCTTCCTCCTTGGATCGCCATGGAAGAACCTCTGGCACTGTTGTCCAGAGACCTAGTGTAATTCCACCCACAGCACCACGTTCCCAGTCATCCTCACACTCCCAGCCTAGTCTACAGCCATCGGTAGTACAGGCATGGGAGAAAAGGCGGGCATTCTCGGCAAACCACCCCCGAGCACAGGCTCTGAATGCAGGCATTGCCAAACTGTTGTCCCTGGAAATGCTCTCATTCAGGCTGGTGGAGACTGACAGCTTCCGTGACTTGATGGCATTGGCAGTCCCACAGTACAAGGTGCCCAGACGCTTTTACTTCAGCAGGCAAGCTGTCCCTGCCCTGCACAAGCATGTGGAGGGACAAATCAAACATGCGCTACTGAACGCCGTCAGTAGCAAGGTCCACCTCACCACCGATGCGTGGACCAGTCAACATGGACAGGGGCGAGACCTTTCCGTCACTGCCCATTGGGTTAATGTTGTTGAGCCGGGTACAGACCGTGCGAGTGGCGCAGGACGTGTCCTGCCCACTCCAAGGATTGCAGGAATCCAGTCTGTACGCATTGACTCCTCCTCTTACACCAGTTCCTCAGATTCCTCGCTGCCGGATCCGTCACAGTCCACCTCCACATGGACCCGTGAACGTTTACCTGTTATGACTGACATGAGCACAGCCGTGGCCAAATGTCAGCAGGCCGTCTTGAAATTAGTTTCTTTGGGGAATCGAAGCCACACAGCGCAGGAGCTCTGGAATGCCCTAAAGCAGGAGAGCGATGTGTGGTTTGTGCCAGCGAATCTCCAGCCAGGCATGGTAGTGTGTGACAATGGCCGAAATCTGGTGGCAGCTTTAGGCCTTGGCAACCTCACTCACATCCCATGTCTGGCACATGTGCTCAATTTGGTTGTGCAGAGTTTTCTGAGGGACTATCCGGATCTTGATGCACTTCTGCACAAGGCCCGCCTAGAGTGTGCTCACTTGCGGCGTTCCAGCTTGGCAAGATCCCGCATTGCTGCTCTACAGCGTCGGTTTCGCCTTCCTGAACATCGCATCATATGTGACCTACCTACCAGGTGGAATTCCACGTTACATATGTTGGAGCGGTTGTGTGAGCAGCAGCAAGCAGTAATGGAGTACCAGCTGCATCAGGCACAAAGAAGTCGCAGTCAGCGCCGCTCAGACTTCACAACCACAGAGTGGGCCACTATGAAGGACGTCTGCCAGGTTTTGCGTCCTTTTGATTATTCCACGCGGATGGCAAGTGCAGATGATGCACTAGTCAGCATGACTGTACCCCTTATCTGCTTGCTTCAAGAAACCCTGCAAGGGATAAGGGATGATGTGGAAGAGGTGGAGGATGAGGAGTCACCTTTTCCATCAGCTTCTGGAGAGTCAGCGCCACGTGGTTCCTCACAAAGGGGTCGGCAGGGAACCCTTTGTGAGGAGGATGAGGAGGAGTCAATGGACGAGGAAGAGCTACGTCCAGAGGAGGGAGTTCCACCATTGTCCAGTGGTCAGTGTGTACAGCGAGGGTGGGGTGATGAAGAGCGGGCAGAGATCATGTCTCAAGCAGGGGACAGCGTTTCTGGGCCAGTTGGCACTCTGCAGCACATGGTTGAGTTCATGTTGCAGTGCCTGAGAGACGACCGCCGCATCGACTACATTCTCAACGTGCCTGATTATTGGGTGTACGCCCTCCTCGATCCTACCGTGACAATGTCCAAAACCTCATCCCGGCGTTGACACGGGAGCGTAAAATGCGGGAGTACCACGACACACTGGTGAATTCCATCATCTTCTCCAGTCCAACTGAGAGGAGTGCTGCTAGTGCTTTACAAAGCAGCTCAGTGCGTCGAGGCAGTGGAGGAGGAGGCTCTGCACAAAGAGGGAGCAGAAGCAGTGCCTCTGCCCAAGGCAAGCCAAGTATGGCACAACTGTGGAAAACTTTTGTGTGCCCGCCCCAAATGTCTACACCATCACCGGCGGCTCCAGTCAGCAGGAGGCAACGGTTCTGTCAGATTGTGACAGACTACATGGCTTGCCCTCTTAGTGTACTCCCAGACGGCTCTTCCCCGTTCAAGTTTTGGGTCTCTAAGCTGGATACATGGCCAGAGCTAAGCCAGTATGCATTGGAGGTGCTGGCTTGCCCTGCGGCTAGTGTCTTATCGGAACGTGTCTTTAGTGCCGCAGGTGGTGTACTAACAGACCGTCGCATGCGACTATCTTCCGATAACGTTGACCGGCTTACTTTCCTGAAAATGAACCAGGCCTGGATCTCGCAGGAATTTGCCACTCCTCTGCCTGATTAAGTAATTGGGTGTCATCCAGGTCTCCTGATGTGTTCATCTTTCTACCACCTGAACTGCTATTCCTGGGCTCCAACACCGCCAGTTGCGGCTCAGAAG
This sequence comes from Ranitomeya imitator, assembly GCF_032444005.1. Lineage (NCBI taxonomy): Eukaryota > Metazoa > Chordata > Amphibia > Anura > Dendrobatidae > Ranitomeya > Ranitomeya imitator. The sequence goes on from NC_091284.1 coordinate 717,747,030, forward strand.
TGCAGGCTGCACAGTCTAAACATACGACCCAGTGTTATTGGGTTTCAGTAACGTCAGCTGATCCCCAGCTGTGTAGCCGGCAATGTGTCCTGCGACCGCCACGCTGGCACAACAACCTAAATGTAAGGGAACCTGTCCCCCCCCCCTCTGCGTTTGTTACTGAAAGAGCCATCTTGTGCAGCAGTAATGTTGCACAAGGAAAAGGTAGCTCTTTTATTTTAGCTCCTTGCACACGCAGAACTTAACACTTATAAAATGTGTTCACTGATACCGTTATACCGTCCCGGAGCTGGGACTTTCCTTCATAATGTGACGCAGCACAGCCGTCATTCCTACCCCCTTGGTGCCATGCGCTGCCTCCTCAGCGTTGTTTTAAGCTGTCACAGAGCCTGCGCTGTTCTGTTATCCCTTGGCCATGGCCAGTTTGCGCTGCCTGTCTTCTGACATAATTTGGTGTCAGGATGGCTGCGCCTGTGCGGCCGCGCTGCCCGAGATCCCGCCTCGCAGTGTCTTCTGATTGAATCACACTGCGAGCCTGGGATCCATGGGCATGCGCAGTGCATATCTACACCTCGGGCTCTCGCCCATCTCCCTCCGCCTTCTTTAGACTGTGCGCTGTCAGCTGATCCCTAATAGCATGCCACGGCCGTGAAGCCGCACAGTCTGAAGAAGAGGGAAGGAGGGGAGTGAGAGTCGAGGATATGCACTGTGCATGTCCATGGATCCAAGGCCCGCAGTGGGATTACAATAGATGACACTGCGAGGTGAGATCTGGAGCAGCGTGGACGCACAGGCACTGACAGCCTGACACCAAATTATGTCAGAAGACAGGCAGCGCTAATTGGGCATGGCCAAGGGATAACAGAACAGCGCAGGCTCCGTGACAGCTTAAAACAACGCTGAGGAGGCAGCGCATGGCACCAAGGGGATAGGAATGACAGCTGTGCTGCGTCCCATTACGAAGGAAATTCCCACCTCCGGGACGGTTTTACGGTATAAGGCGACACATTTTTAGTGTTTACTTCTGTGTTTGCAAGGAGCATAATTAAAAGAGCAACCTTTTCCTTTTGCATCCTTAGTGCTGCACAAGATGGCTCTTTCAGCTACAAACGTCTTGGGGGGGGGTTAAAGGTTCCCTTTCAACTTGCTCTAATCAGGCTTCGGCCTACACTCTGTTCCTCTGCTCCTCCTGCTGTCCCTGGGCTCTAACACCGCCAGTTGGTGCCTGGAAGTGCTGTCTGCACAGTAAACAGTCGCTCCTCTGTTATTGGGGTTCAGTAACGTCAGCTGATCCCCAGCTGTGTGTGCGGCAATACCTCCAATCTGCTCCTCCTGCTGTCCCTGGGCTCTAACACCGCCAGTTGGTGCCTGGAAGTGCTGTCTGCACAGTCAACAGTCGCTCCTCTGTTATTGGGGTTCAGTAACGTCAGCTGATCCCCAGCTGTGTGTGCGGCAATACCTCCAATCTGCTCCTCCTGCTGTCCCTGGGCTCTAACACCGCCAGTTGGTGCCTGGAAGTGCTGTCTGCACAGTCAACAGTCGCTCCTCTGTTATTGGTGTTCAGTAACGTCAGCTGATCCCCAGCTGTGTGTGCGGCAATACCTCCAATCTGCTCCTCCTGCTGTCCCTGGGCTCTAGCACCGCCAGTTGGTGCCTGGAAGTGCTGTCTGCACAGTCAACAGTCGCTCCTCTGTTATTGGGGTTCAGTAACGTCAGCTGATCCCCAGCTGTGTATCCGGCAACGTGTCATGCGACCGCCACGCTGGCACACCTAAAATGTAAGGGGACCTGTCCCCCCCCCAGGCGTTTGTTACTGAAAGAGCCACCATGTGCAGCACTAATACTGCACAAGGGAAAGGTCGCTCTTGAAATTATGCTCCTTGCAAACGCTGAACTATACACTCATGTAATGTGTCCCCTCACACCGTCCAACTGTCCTGGAGGTGGGACTTTCCTTTGTAATGTGACGCAGCACAGCCGTCATTGCTACCCCCTTGGCACCTTGCGCTGCCTCCTTAGCGTTGTTTGATTCCGTCATGGACCCTGCGCTGTTATGTTATCCCTTGGCCATGCACAGTTTGCGCTGCCCATCCTCTGACATCATTTGTTGTCGTCCTGGCTGCGCCTGTGCGTCTACGCTGCCCGAAATCCCACCTCGCAGTGTCGTCTAATGTGATCCCACAGTGGGCCTGGTATCCATGGCCATGCGCAGTGCATATACTAGCCTCTCACTCCCCTTCTTCACGCTTCTTCAGACTAGGCGGCGTCAGCTGATCCCTAATAGCATGCCACGGCCGTGACGCCGCACAGTCTGAAGAAGCAGGAAGGAGGTGAGTGAGAGGCGATGATATGCACTGCGCATGCCCATGGATCCCTGGCCCGCAGTGGGATTACATTAGATGACACTGCGAGGTTGGATCTCGGGCAGCTTGGACGCACAGGCACTGCCAGCCTGACACCTAAATGATGTCAGAAGACGGGCACCGCTAACTGTGCATGGCCAAGGGATAACATTACAGCGCGGGCTCCGTGACAGAACCAAACAACGTTGAGGAGGTGGCGCACGGCACCAAGGGGGTTGGAATGACGGCTTTGCTGTGTCACATTACAAAGGAAAGTCCCACTTCCGGGACGGTTTGACGGTGTGAGGGGACACATTATATGAGTGTGTACTTCAGCGTTTGCAAGGAGCATAATTTTAGGAGCCACCATTTTCCATGTGCAGTATTACTGCTGTACAAGATGGCTCTTTCAGCAACAAATGCCTGGGGGGGGGTTTAAAGGTTCCCTTTCAACTTGCTCCACTGCAGGCTTCGGCCTACACTCTGCTCCTCTTTGATTCCATGGGTTTCAACACTGTCAGTTGCCACCTGGAAGTGTTGTCTACACAGAAAAAACACTAGCTGATGTGTCAGTGGGGTTCAGCACCGCCAGCTGTTCCCCTGCTGTGTAGTCGGCAAAGTGTCCAGCACAAGCCACGCTGGCACGACAGAACAAAAGCTGCCACCAGTGCAGGCTTCGGCCTACACTCAGCTCCTCTCCTCCTCCTGCTGACCCTGGGCTCTAACACCGCCAGTTTTTGCCCGGAACTGCTAGCTGCACAGAGAAAAACACCAGCCAATGTGTTAGTGGGGTTCAGCACTGCCAGCTGTTCCCCTGCTGTGTAGCCGGCAACGTGACCTGCAAACGCCACGCAGGCACATGAACTGAAATTAAAGGGAACCAGCCCCCACCCCAAGCTGTTTCTATGTATAACAGCTACCTTGTACAGCAGTAATGCTGCATTCGTACAAGGTGGCTGATTTTTTCTCCTTGCCAACGTGGAACTCAACACGTACAAAATGTGTCTCATTGAGACCATTCCACTGTCCCTGAGGTGTGACTTTCCTTTTTAATGACACGCAGCACCCCCCTTGGTAGCGCTGCCCGTCTTCTGACATCATTGGTTGGCTGCCTGTGCCTGTGCGTCCACCCTGCCCGACACAACCCCCCTCGTTGTCTCATTTATTTTGGCTGCGAGGGTGTGATTGATGGGCATGTGCAGTGCATATGTTCGCCTGTCTTAACTCATCTCCTTCCGCCTTCTTCAGACTGTGCGGCCTCATGGCCGTGGTAGGCGATAAGGGATCAGCTGAGGCCGCCCAGTCTGAAGCAGGTGTAAGGACATGTGTGAGCGGCAAACATATTAACTGCACAAGGCCACGAATCCCATCCACGCAGTGTGAATTTTTGAAAGCACACTGCGGGTCTGGGATTCATGGCCATTGCTAAACGCACCGGCCAACATGAAATGAGGTGAGAAGACAGGCAGCGCTCACAGCGCATGGCCAAGAGATCACAATAGCGCAGACTTCTGTACAGCAAATAACAACGCTCAGGAGGCTGCGCCCAGCACCAAGGCGTTATTTATGTGCATAATCAACCAAAAAGATAAGTAGAAATGGATGGCACTAGAGCGACATAATGTAAGCAGGACTTAAAGCGGAATCCCAAATTGCCAGGTGTCACGCATGCTGGGGGTAGTGGTGCTCTGCACGATAATAAAGCATGAAGAGTTCATATAAGCAGTAGAAAAGAAATCTGCGGCACTCACCCCAATTGTAGCAGTGAAGACGTGAAACTTTAATGGAGAAAATACATCAATATTACATCCATCTGGACATAAGGTAAGCAGGAGGGTGCGGTAATGGAGCTTGGACGACGGCCGTTTCGCACGTAATGTGCTTCGACGGGTCCAGGTGGTAGATTACTACACGTCATTTCCTTATAAAGGTTTCATGACGTGTAAGCATGAAAATAACAACTTCAAAAAATATTGAAAAATTACGTGATAAAGTGACATAATAGTGCAATAATCTACATACAGAACATACAATTCTACAGGATTCTTCATTAACATCTCATTCGAATATACCATATAACTATCAAAATTATCTGTGATACAGAAATTATTTTATTTTTAATTTTTAACAATACCATGACCTCTAATATTTTATAAAAATACAGACATATCAAGTCTGTCATTTAGACCGATAGGTCCCTGGGCGTTCGCATTGAGAATCCATTTAGCTTCTTTTTGTTATAAGAGTTTGTTCTGGTCTCCTCCTTGCTGGGGAAATTTAACTATTTCTATCCCTATTTCTATCCCTGCGAAACTAAGAAGGTTAGGATTGGCATCATGTTTGTCTCTCATATGTTGAATAAGTCTAAGGCATCCTTTTCCTGTTTTAATCGAATTATAATGTTCCTTGAACCGAACAATTAGCGGTCTTATCGTTTTACCGATATAAAAATATCGGCAGGGGCAGAACAGGACATACAGTGGGGCAAAAAAGTATTTAGTCAGTCAGCAATAGTGCAAGTTCCACCACTTAAAAAGATGAGAGGCGTCTGTAATTTACATCATAGGTAGACCTCAACTATGGGAGACAAACTGAGAAAAAAAAATCCAGAAAATCACATTGTCTGTTTTTTTAACTTTTTATTTGCATATTATGGTGGAAAATAAGTATTTGGTCAGAAACAAAATTTCATCTCAATACTTTGTAATATATCCTTTGTTGGCAATGACAGAGGTCAAACGTTTTCTGTAAGTCTTCACAAGGTTGCCACACACTGTTGTTGGTATGTTGGCCCATTCCTCCATGCAGATCTCCTCTAGAGCAGTGATGTTTTTGGCTTTTCGCTTGGCAACACGGACTTTCAACTCCCTCCAAAGGTTTTCTATAGGGTTAAGATCTGGAGACTGGCTAGGCCACTCCAGGACCTTGAAATGCTTCTTACGAAGCCACTCCTTCGTTGCCCTGGCGGTGTGCTTTGGATCATTGTCATGTTGAAAGACCCAGCCACGTTTCATCTTCAATGCCCTTGCTGATGGAAGGAGGTTTGCACTCAAAATCTCACGATACATGGCCCCATTCATTCTTTCATGTACCCGGATCAGTCGTCCTGGCCCCTTTGCAGAGAAACAGCCCCAAAGCATGATGTTTCCACCACCATGCTTTACAGTAGGTATGGTGTTTGATGGATGCAACTCAGTATTCTTTTTCCTCCAAACACTACAAGTTGTGTTTCTACCAAACAGTTCCTGTTTGGTTTCATCAGACCATAGGACATTCTCCCAAAACTCCTCTGGATCATCCAAATGCTCTTTAGCAAACTTCAGACGGGCCCGGACATGTACTGGCTTAAGCAGTGGGACACGTCTGGCACTGCAGGATCTGAGTCCATGGTGGCGTAGTGTGTTACTTATGGTAGGCCTTGTTACATTGGTCCCAGCTCTCTGCAGTTCATTCACTAGGTCCCCCCGCGTGGTTCTGGGATTTTTGCTCACCGTTCTTGTGATCATTCTGACCCCACGGCGTGGGATTTTGCGTGGAGCCCCAGATCGAGGGAGATTATCAGTGGTCTTGTATGTCTTCCATTTTCTAATTATTGCTCCCACTGTTGATTTCTTCACTCCAAGCTGGTTGGCTATTGCAGATTCAGTCTTCCCAGCCTGGTGCAGGGCTACAATTTTGTTTTTGGTGTCCTTTGACAGCTCTTTGGTCTTCACCATAGTGGAGTTTTGAGTCAGACTGTTTGAGGGTGTGCACAGGTGTCTTTTTATACTGATAACAAGTTTAAACAGGTGCCATTACTACAGGTAATGAGTGGAGGAAAGAGGAGACTCTTAAAGAAGAAGTTACAGGTCTGTGAGAGCCAGAAATCTTGATTGTTTGTTTCTGACCAAATACTTATTTTCCACCATAATATGCAAATAAAATGTTAAAAAAACAGACAATGTGATTTTCTGGATTTTTTTTTTCTCAGTTTGTCTCCCATAGTTGAGGTCTACCTATGATGTAAATTACAGACGCCTCTCATCTTTTTAAGTGGTGGAACTTGCACTATTGCTGACTGACTAAATACTTTTTTGCCCCACTGTATATAACAAATTTACTCTTACAAAAAATAAAATCTTTTACCATATGGGTGATAGAACCTATCTGTAAGGGATTCTTGGTTATGTGAAGATGACAAAATTTACAATTGCCGCATTTATGATTTCCAGAAGGCATGTTACTAGCTAACCAAGTATTTTTTTTTGTAAAACCATTTTATTATGGACCAATAAATCAGCTAAATTGTGGGCACGTTTATAAGCAAATCTGGGAGCCTTTTTATAGGCGGACATAAGCTCTTTGTCACTTTGCAACACATGCCAGTTTTTTCTAATCGATGCATGTATAACTCTATCTAGATTGCTATGTTTGAAACAGAAAGAAAAATTATTATTTGTTTTTTCAGAATGTGATTCATCAATATATTGCGTATGTTTATTAATACGAGTTTCTGCTTCTTTTAATAGCTGCTCAGGATAGCCTCTTTTTAAAAAACGAGATTTTAATTCACTTATCTGTTCATTAAATGTTATATTACTACTATTGATCTTACGTAGTCTAACCATTTGGCTATAAGGCAGCCCTCTTTTTGTGTGTAACGGATGAGCACTCTCAAAGTGCAAGATATTATTTGTTGCAGTTTGCTTTCTGAATACCTTTGTTGAAATATTTCCTTCTCTAATTTGTATTTCTACATCCAAATATTCGAGGTTATGATTCCCGAAACATGAAGTAAACTGCATATTTTCATTATTAGAGGTATTCAAATAACTAACAAAATTATTAAACTCTATCTCATCACCGTCCCATATTATCATGATGTCATCTACAAATCTAGTATATAGGCGAACATGTTTCAAGAAGGGATTATTAATATTATTAACATATGTCTCCTCAAAAACTGATAAAAACAAATTCGCATAAGTACAAGAGATGGGCGTTCCCATTGCGGTACCAATTAATTGTGTATACCACCTGTCCAAAAATTTAAAGGAATTATTAGATAAAATAAAATCCAGACTATCTAAAATAAAAGATATAATATCCGGGTCTACGCCTCTTTTTTGCAAGATTGTTTGTATGGCGTATATTCCTTTATCCCTTGGAATTCGAGTATATAGATTAACTACATCAATAGATGTTAGAGCAAAGGTAGGCTGCCAATCTACCTCCTTTAAAATCAAAATTAAATCTCCCGAATCTTTGATATACGAAGGGATAGCTGGTAACAATGGCTTTAAAAGCCAATCTATATATTGGGATAGTGCCTCTGTAACTGAATTCATCCCAGCAATAATAGGACGTCCCGGAGGTTCTTTCATATTTTTGTGGACTTTTGGTATACTGTACCAATATGGAAATTGTGGGTGTTCTAACAATAAGCTTTCTGCTCGTTTTTTGGGTAACACTCCCTTTTCTACGTACTTTCTATTATTTATGTGCACCTGTGCTGCGTCTCCTTAAAAAGAAAAGTCACGCCTCCAATACAGAACTGAACTACTGTTCAATGGGCTTAATTGTGTACGTCTTTAATTCTGCGTGTGCAATGAGCAAAACTTAAAGAGCAACCTTTAACTTATGGAGCTTTACTGTTGCACAAGGTGTGGCTCTTCAACATTGTAACACCTGAGGGTGTGTTAAAGGTTACCTTTGAAATTGGTTCAAGTAGGCTTCGGCCTACACTCTGCTCCTCCTGCAGACCCTGGGCTCTAACTACGCCAGTTGTGGCCCGGAAGTGCTGGCTGCACAGAAAAAAACACCCACCATTGTGTCAGTGGGGTTCAGCACCGCCAGCTGTTCCCCTGCTGTGTAGCCGGCATCGTGTCCAGCAAAAGCCACGCTGGCACAACAGACCAAAAGCTGCCACCAGTGCAGGCTTCGGCCTACACTCTGCTCCTCTCCTCCTCCTGCTGCCCCTGGGCTATAACACCACCAGTTGTAGCCTGGAAGTGCTAGCTGCACAGAGAAAAACACCCGCCAATGTGTTCACGGCAGTGTTTTTGTCACGGGTACTCCCTCGTGCCCAGCCTGGTTCCAGCACCGTAGTCAAGGCTGGTTCTGTAGTGCCAGTAGGCCAAGCTCCCCATGTAGGACTGTTGGGGTTCGGTAACTGCGGCTGCCTCGCGGCCTAGCTGTTCTCTCCTCTCCTGTGGACCTTCGGGTCCACCACCTGGTTCCAGCACCATCAGCTGGTTCCGGGCCGAGCCTTTGGCTTAGGTGCCTCCTCCTGGGTATCCGAGTTCCGCCAACGTCAGGCGGTCCTTGGTAGTGCTTTTAAGCGCAGGCACCTACAGCTTAGTAACCGGGTTCCAGCACCGTCAGCTGGTCCTCGGTCGTGCCATTGGCTCTTGCACACTGAGGCGACGCATCCGGGTTCCAGCACCGCCAGCTGGTTCTCGGCAGTGTTTTTGTCACGGGTACTCCCTCGTGCCCAGCCTGGTTCCAGCACCGTCAGCTGTTTCCGGGTAGTGTCAAGCTCACTGAAACGCCTATGCTTGCCCTGTCGTGTTGTGGTCGGGTTAGCCAACTCCAGGGTGCCTCCAGTTTAGGAGCTTCCTATGTGGGCTGCATGAATTGGTAGTCAAGGCTGGTTCTGTAGTGCCAGTAGGCCAAGCTCCCCCTGTAGGACTGTTGGGGTTCGGTAACTGCGGCTGCCTCGCGGCCTAGCTGTTCTCTCCTCTCCTGTGGACCTTCGGGTCCACCACCTGGTTCCAGCACCGTCAGCTGGTTCCGGGCAGAGCCTTTGGCTTAGGTGCCTCCTCCTGGGTTTCCGAGTTCCGCCAACGTCAGGCGGTCCTTGGTAGTGCTTTTAAGCGCGGGCACCTACAGCTTAGTAACCGGGTTCCAGCACCGTCAGCTGGTCCTCGGTGCCATTGGCTCTTGCACACTGGGGCAACGCATCTGGGTTCCAGCACCGCCAGCTGGTTCACGGCAGTGTTTTTGTCACGGGTACTCCCTCGTGCCCAGCCTGGTTCCAGCACCGTCAGCTGTTTCCGGGTAGTGTCAAGCTCACTGAGACGCCTATGCTTGCCCCGTCGTGTTGTGGTCGGGTTAGCCAACTCCAGGGTGCCTCCAGTTTAGGAGCTTCCTATGTGGGCTGCATGAATTGGTAGTCAAGGCTGGTTCTGTAGTGCCAGTAGGCCAAGCTCCCCCTGTAGGACTGTTGGGGTTCGGTAACTGCGGCTGCCTCGCGGCCTAGCTGTTCTCTCCTCTCCTGTGGACCTTCGGGTCCACCACCTGGTTCCAGCACCGTCAGCTGGTTCCGGGCAGAGCCTTTGGCTTAGGTGCCTCCTCCTGGGGTATCCGAGTTCCGCCAACGCCAGGCGGTCCTTGGTAGTGCTTTTAAGCGCGGGCACCTACAGCTTAGTAACCGGGTTCCAGCACCGTCAGCTGGTCCTCGGTGCCATTGGCTCTTGCACACTGGGGCAACGCATCCGGGTTCCAGCACCGCCAGCTGGTTCACGGCAGTGTTTTTGTCACGGGTACTCCCTCGTGCCCAGCCTGGTTCCAGCACCGTCAGCTGTTTCCGGGTAGTATCAAGCTCACTGAGACTCCTATGCTTGCCCCGTCGTGTTGTGGTCGGGTTAGCCAACTCCAGGGTGCCTCCAGTTTAGGAGCTTCCTATGTGGGCTGCATGAATTGGTAGTCAAGGCTGGTTCTGTAGTGCCAGTAGGCCAAGCTCCCCCTGTAGGACTGTTGGGGTTCGGTAACTGCGGCTGCCTCGCGGCCTAGCTGTTCTCTCCTCTCCTGTGGACCTTCGGGTCCACCACCTGGTTCCAGCACCGTCAGCTGGTTCCGGGCCGAGCCTTTGGCTTACGTGCCTCCTCCTGGGTATCCGAGTTTCGCCAACGTCAAGCGGTCCTTGGTAGTGCTTTTAAGCGCGGCCACCTACAGCTTAGTAACCGGGTTCCAGCACCGTCAGCTGGTCCTCGGTCGTGCCATTGGCTCTTGCACACTGGGGCGACGCATCCGGGTTCCAGCACCGCCAGCTGGTTCTCGGCAGTGTTTTTGTCACGGGTACTCCCTCGTGCCCAGCCTGGTTCCAGCACCGTCAGCTGTTTCCGGGTAGTGTCAAGCTCACTGAAACGCCTATGCTTGCCCCGTCGTGTTGTGGTCGGGTTAGCCAACTCCAGGGTGCCTCCAGTTTAGGAGCTTCCTATGTGGGCTGCATGAATTGGTAGTCAAGGCTGGTTCTGTAGTGCCAGTAGGCCAAGCTCCCCCTGTAGGACTGTTGGGGTTCGGTAACTGCGGCTGCCTCGCGGCCTAGCTGTTCTCTCCTCTCCTGTGGACCTTCGGGTCAACCACCTGGTTCCAGCACCGTCAGCTGGTTCTCGGCAGTGTCTTTTGCTCTTGTACCTTCTGCTCCCCATCCTGGTTCCAGTACCGTCAGCTGGTTCCGGGCAGAGCCTTTGGCTTAGGTGCCTCCTTCTGGGTATCCAAGTTCCACCAACGTCAGGCGGTCCTTGGTAGTGCTTTTTAGCACGGGTACCTCCTGCTTAGTAACCGGGTTCCAGTAACGTCAGCTGGTCCTCGGTAGTTCCATAGGCTCTTGAACCTTCGGGTAGCCATCCGAGTTCCAGTTCTATCAGCTGGTTCTTGGCATTTTCTCAGCCTTCTTGTACCTTCTGCTACATTTCCAAGTTGAAGGCCCTAAAGTCGACAACCCGGAAGACCACCCCGATGACGACGACGACGACGGCGGAGACGACGACGGCGTAGACGACGACCCTGGAGACGACGACCCTGGAGACGACGACATGGAAGACCGAGAAGCAGAAGAACAAGAGGCTGCAGAACAAAGAGCAGAAGAACATTAAGCATAACACTTAATATCAGAGCAAAAGATATTATCTAAATTATATGCAGAAGATGACTAAGCAGTGTATGGGGGTGAGTCCGTTCCTCCTCGTGGTGCCCCTGGATAATGCCTGATGCTGCAGGCCAAACTGAACGCGGACAAATGTAACTTTTGTGACTGGCAGAACGGAAGGTGTAATCTTCAAACTTTTATAGATATCAACTACGGGAATGCCTGTCACAAATGAGAATATGATGAAAAAGTAGAATAGGAAGAATAATAGTAGTTGAATAAAATGAATATGAAGAATGTAATAAAAAAAAAATTAGTAGAAGATGAAGAAGAAGATGAATAAGGTGAAGAAGAAGTTGATGTCAAAGATGCTGATGATGATGAAGATGAAAGTGTGGGAAAAGTAAAAAAAGAAGAAGGGGAAGGGCGTGGAATAGTGAAAAATCAATATCTGACAAAATAAAAAAAAAATTTACATAGTCAATATCTTTGTCACTCCGAACGTCTCTAAAAAAAAAAAAATCATGCTATTCTATTTGATTGGGCTAAACCTCTATGACTTTAATGTCTCCACCACCTCCCCAAATACATCCTGCATTATTCTTAGTTGTTTTCCTTCATGTAGAATGAACCTACAAGGAAAGAAAGGGTTTATTTTAATTCCGATATTTTGGTCCCATTGACTTGCATTGGGATTGGGTATCGGTATCGGCGATATCCGATATTTTTTGAATATCGGCCGATCCAATCCGATACCGATACTTTCCGATATCGGAAGGTATCGCTCAACACTACTCATGGGTTTAATCGACAACTTCCTTTCTCCTGAGTTATTGTGGTCTACTACTATAAGTTCCATGATGCATTGCACTCGCCTGTAACTCTGCACCTGGCACACCAACTCCAAAACACAACCAAACCCTTCCCTCCTCTCTGTTCAGGCTGATGAGGAGAGGTCACATCTTGGTCACAAGCTGTAGCAGCACCAAGCACTGCACAACCCTGGTGATCAAGCTTTGACCTTTTTTTCTTTCTCATCTATTTCATAGAATAGTTTACTATACATATATGATATACTGAGATCTCACTGCGTATATGTCTTAGATATGTAAATTACACAGTACATGTGTGGGTATATATGGCCATCTACATACACTAGTGTGCATGTATATATTATGTGTGTTCTTATTTTACACTATTTGTGCTCATATAAAGGCACAGTCCGGCCGCAAATTGGCCCCCCACTACTTCCGTCCAGTCAGTGCCCCCTCCATACTCCCCTCCAGTCAGCGCCCACATAGCGTTTTAGGACTGCGTTTCTCCGTGGCATAACACGGTGTAACGCACTCCTTTAACGCTGTCATTAATTATCTAAGGCATTAGGTATGCTTTGCTCATATAAGCTTATCTATAGCATAGAGTATGCTTTGCTCGACGCGTTTCCCCTATGTAGGTTCATCAGGAGACATACCCATATCAAAACTAAAGAATGTAACTTATCTGACTATATTCTGAGGAGCGATGTGTCCTCTACCGCAGTGGGGAGCAATGTCCATCCAGCAACTGCCGGTCACTATCAGCCTTGTAGTAAGTGTGGTAACCAATATGCAGCATCAATAGTAATGTTAAAAAAAAAAAATGGTTATACTCACCCTCTGACGTCCCGATCTCCTCGGCGCTGCACGCGGCGGTCCGGTTCCAAAGATGCTGTGCGAGAAGGACCTTCGTGACGTTACGGTCATGTGACTGCGACGTCACCGCAGGTCCTGCTCGCATAGCAAACCTGAGACAGAACGGCCGCGTGCAGCGCTGAGAGGTGAGTATATAATTATTTTTTATTTTAATTCTTTTTTTTCCACAAATATGGTTCCCGGGGCCTGGAGGAGAGTCTCCTCTCCTCCACCCCGGGTACCACCCGCAGATTATCCGCTTACTTCCTGCATGGTGGGCACAGCCCCATGTGGGAAGTAAGCGGATCAATGCATTTCTATGTGTGCAGAATCGCTGCGATTCTGCACAAAGAAGTGACATGCTGCGGGTTGTAAACCGCTGCATTTCTGCGCGGTTTTTCCCGCAGCATGTGCACAGCGGTTTGCGGTTTCCCATTGGTTTACATGTTTACTGTACACGCAATGAAAACTGCTGCGGACCCGCAGCATCAAAATCGCCGCGGTTCCGCGGTAAAAACCGCAACATGTGCACATAGCCTAAGTGTGCCCAATTTTTTACTATTGATGCTGCCTATGCAGCATCAATAATAAAAACATATGATGTTAAAAGTAATACAAAAAAAAATTACATTATATTCTCACCTTCCGCGCCAGCCTTTCACACTACTCGCGACGATCCGGTCCAAATAATGCATTGCGGCAATGCCCAAACATGACATAGCGTTCTCGCGAGACCGCTACATCATCACGTGTTATGGCCGCAAGGCATTACTGGCAACGGAACGTCACGACATGGCCTGGATGAGGGGGACGCCGGAAGGTGAGTATATAACTATTTTTTATTTTATTTCTTTTTTTTTTTAACAGGGATATGGTGCCCACATTGCAATATACTACGTGGGCTTTGTTATATATTACTTGGGCTGTATTATATACTACATACATATTCTAGGGTACTCGATGCGTTACAATCTGGCCAACATCTAGTAAATCTTATTCACGCAGCGTTTCACAGTTGAAATCAAAATGGCAAAATACTAGGCAGAAACGTGTTAACGCTGTGATAAAGTGCATAGTGCTAATAAGGTGATACATATAGTGCTTACTCATGTGGGTATGGTGCCCGCTGAGTATGTAGCTCCAACACACGTTTCGCAATATTTGCTTCTTCGGGAGGCTTGTGTACTGCTGCTTCAGATTGTTGTGTCATCACTAGTGTTGAGCATTCCAATACTGCAAGTATCGGGTATCGGCCGATATTCGCTGTATCGGAATTCCGATATCGAGTTCCGATATTTTTGCGATATCGGAATTCGGAAGTTCCTATAGTGCAATTATGCAGTATAATGAAGTGTGGGCAGTGCGTGGGCGGAGACTGGGTGTGTGTGTGCGGGCGGTGTCTGTGCGTGACCGTGGGGCTCTCTGCGTGTGTGCCGGGGTTCTGTGCGGTGTGCGTGGTCTCTGTGCGGTATGCGGGGTCTCTGTGCGGCTTGCGGGGTGTCTCTGCGGCAGGCGGGGTGTCTCTGCGGCGGGCTTGGTCTCTGTGCGGCAGGCGTGGTCTCTGTGCGGCGTGCGGGGTCTCTGCGGGGCGTGCGGCGTGTCTCTGTGCAGGGTGTCTCAGTGCGGGCATCGTCCGATGGGACTACAAGTCCCATCGGACGATGCCTACTACACTGACAGTGATTGACACATTAGCCAATGATGGGACAGTAGTAGTCCCATCATCCGGCTAATGTGTTGAATGAAAAAAAAAATACTCCATACATACTCCATACAGTACATACATGACATACAGTACATTAAACATAGAGTTCATACTCACCATTCATCATTTTGATCCCCGAAGCCAGTGTCATCTGTAAAAAAGGTGAAAAAAACAAACAACCAATATACTCCCTGTCCGCAGAAATCCACGTGTGTCCCACGACGATCTCCTGTGGAGAACAGCAGCAACAGCTGTTGCAACCGCTCTCCAGGGGTCCCAGAAATACAATGACGGGAGGAAGGGATTCCTCCGCCGCTGTAAAAAAAATAATCCCTAGCCTCACTTATGGCATTGCTGCATGAGAAATTTTCCCACGCAGCAATTGCCATAAAGTAAGACTTTGAACTTTAGTAACCTCAGTGATGCACTGCAGGAGCCATTGTCTCCTGTCAGTGTGTCACTGAGGGTCCTATAGAGCAGTGACATCACCCGATGTCACTGTTCTATAGGGGAGATCGTCGTGGGACACTCGTTATTAATTTGACTATTTTCTCACAGGGGCGTAGGAATACAGTGTGAGGAATACATTGTGGAAGGATACCTTCCATCATTGTATTCCTGGAGCCCCTGGAGAGCAGTCACATCTGCTGATGCTCCTGCTCTCCACAAGAGATGGTCGTGGGACACTCGTTTTAATTGGATTTCTGCGGATCAGGGAGTATAGTGTTTGTTTATTATTTTAATATTTTTTAGAGGTGACAATGGCTTCGGGGAACAAAGTGACAAGTGACGGTGAGTATGTACTCTATGTTATATGTACTGTATGTCTGTATGTATGTATGTATGTACTGTATGTATGTACTGCATGTCGCATGTCCCATGTCGCATGTTGTCGCATGTCCCATGACGCATGTCCCATGTCGTCGCATGTGTCATGTCGCATGGTGCATGTTGTCGCATGGTGCATGTCGTTGCGTGGTGCATGTCGTCGCATGGTGCATGTCACAAGTCGTCGCATGGTGCATGTCGCATGTCGTCGCATGGTGCATGAATCATGTCGCTGCATGGTGCATGTCGTTGCATGGTGCATGTCACATGTCGCCGCATGGTGCATGTCACATGTCGTCGCATGGTGCATGTCGCATGTTGTCGCATGGTGCATGTCGCATGTCGTCACATGGTGCATGTCACATGTCGTCGCATGGTGCATATCAAATGTTGTTGTTGCATGGTGCATGTCGTCGCATGGTGCATGTCACATGTCGTTGCATGGTGCATGTCACATGTCGTCGCATGGTGCATGTCGTCACATGGTGCATGTTACATGTCGTCACATGGTGCATGTCACATGTCGCCGCATTGTGCATGTCGCCGCATTGTGCATGTCGCATGGTGCATGTTGTCGCATGGTGCATGTCACATGTCGTCGCATGGTGCATGTCGTATGTCGCATGGTGCATGTCACATGTTGTCACATGGTGCATGTCATCGCTTGTTGACGCATGGTGCATGTCATATATTGCATGTCGCCGCATGGTGCATGTGTTGCATGTTGTCACATGTTGCATGATGTCACATGTCACATAGTGTGTGTTGTATGTATGTATGTATGTACTGTATATGTATTTTTTTTTTACATTCAACACATTAGCCGGATGATGGGACTACTACTGTACCATCATTGGCTAATGTGTCACTCACTGTCACTGTAGCAAGCAGAGCCCGATGGGACTTGTAGTCCCATCGGACGATGCCAGCACACACACACACATGACCACCCCCCGCAGCAGACCCCAGCGCCGGCCTGCACATACCAGGCCCGCACATACCGGCGCTGGCAAGCAGACCCCCAGCGCAGACCCCCGGCAGCGGCATGCAGACCCCCGGCGTCCGCACAATCATCCCTGTTCCCTGCCTAGCCCCGCTTGCCCCCCATTATCATAAAGTACAATATATAATGAAAAAAAACCTCAAAACCAGTGGTAGCCATTGAAGTGTTCCAGAGTTATTATTGCATAAAGTGACACTGGTCAGAATTATAAAATTTGCCCTGGTCATGAAGGTGGTGAAAGGGTTAAAGTGTTAAGAAAGCGCAAAGTCAAGATGTTTCACTGTGTTCACAAAATGCATTTTTTTTTCTGTAGGCAAAAGCTGCGCTTTTGGCAGTAAAGGAGCTGCTTACAAAAAAGCAGGTTTTGCTGCGTTAGGCTACTTTCACACTGGCGTTTTTTGCCATCCGTCGTTTTGAGCAAAAAACGGATCCTGCAAATGTGCTCGCAGGATGTGTTTTTTGCCCATAGACTTTTATTGACGGATCGCTACAGATGGCCACACGTCGCGTCCGTCGTGCACTGGATCCGTCGGGCTTTGGCAGACCGTCGGCACGAAAAAACGTTCAAGTGAACTTTTTTTGTACGTCGGATCCGCCATTTCTGACCGCGCATGCGCGTCCGGAACTCCGCCCCCTCCTCCCCGGACTTTACCATGGGCAGCGGATGTGTTGAAAAACTGCATCCGCTGCCCACGTCGTGCACAAATTTCACAACGTGCGTCGGTACGTTGGGTCGACGCATGGCGACGGCTCCGTACAGACGGAAATGTGAAAGAAGCCTTATGTGTTGCCTTTTTTGCTGCTTTTTATCAGGTACATGTGTCTCTTGTGCATGATAAATGCAACTTCCTGAGGTTTTTGCACCAAAAATGCAGCATAATCTGATACCTGCATTTTTGCACTTACCCATCACTTTCTGTGGATGAAAAAACGCTGCAAAAATGCTGAAAAAGCACTGAAAGCAGTGATGTGCTACAGTTTTCCAATTCAGTAAGACAAAAAACCCAATGTGTGTGTGAGATTTCTGAAATCTCATAGCCTTTGCTGGTACTGTAAAATGCAGCTTAAAATTTGCATTAAAAAAGCAGCAAAAAACGCAGCATTTGTACATCGCCTTAGTGGGGGTTGTCCAATGGCACCAAACCCCTTAAATGTGGGAATTTTTTTTTTAGTTTTTCCCCCTGAACCATTGATTTTAAACCACCTGGTAGAAAAAGAAACCGTACGTCACTTCTCCATACACGGTCATACATAGGGCTGCAAAAACAAAAAATAAATCCTAGAGGGAAAGCGCCTCAACACTGAGCGGTTCCTAAAGTTGTTTCCAAACTCGTTCCTACAGTCTATGAAAACCTCCCATGTGAACAGAGCCCGGTGATAACTTAGGCCAGAAGTGAGGAAGTGTATCACCATGTAAACCGCAATATGGCAGTGTCATACATTTGTGCACTGTGCGCCATGTCTGACACATGCACAGGAAATCACTTTATGGATGGAACCAGTATGTGTTTGACAGTAATATGGAGCGTTCAGCAGTCAGGACGCGGTGACCGGACGCCGCCATTTTCGGCCATCTTGCGCCGCCATGACAGGGTATTTTGGCGCCACTGGCTGCGGTGATTACAGGGCGTGGCCTCCTCCTCAGCGGCGCCTTATAGTGAGTGGGCGGGGCGCTGCTGGAGAACCGCGGCGGACACTGAGAAGACCGGACGTGTGACAGGAGAGCGGTAATGGCGGCTCTGGGCTGGGGAGGGGCTCACTGTAGGCGGCCTGCTGGTCATTATAGGGCTGGGGAGGGACACACTGTAGGCGGCCTGCTGGTCATTATAGGGCTGGGGAGGGACACACTGTAGGCGGTCTGCTGGTTATTATAGGGATAGGGAGGGGCTCACTGTAGGCGGCCTGCTGGTCATTATAGGGCTGGGGAGGGACACACTGTAGGCGGCCTGCTGGTCATTATAGGGCTGGGGAGGGACACACTGTAGGCGGTCTGCTGGTCATTATAGGGCTGGGGAGGGACACACTGTAGGCGGTCTGCTGGTCATTATAGGGCTGGGGAGGGACACACTGTAGGCGGCCTGCTGGTCATTATAGGGCTGGGGAGGGACACACTGTAGGCGGTCTGCTGGTCATTATAGGGCTGGGGAGGGACACACTGTAGGCGGCCTGCTGGTCATTATAGGGCTGGGGAGGGACACACTGTAGGCGGTCTGCTGGTCATTATAGGGCTGGGGAGGGACACTGTAGGCGGTCTGCTGGTCATTATAGGGCTGGGGAGGGACACACTGTAGGCGGTCTGCTGGTCATTATAGGGCTGGGGAGGGTCACACTGTAGGCGGCCTGCTGGTCATTATAGGGCTGGGGAGGGACACACTGTAGGCGGCCTGCTGGTCATTATAGGGCTGGGGAGGGGCTCACTGTAGGCGGTCTGCTGGTCATTATAGGGCTGGGGAGGGACACACTGTAGGTGGTCTGCTGGTCATTATAGGGCTGGGGAGGGACACACTGTAGGCGGTCTGCTGGTCATTATAGGGCTGGGGAGGGACACACTGTAGGCGGCCTGCTGGTCATTATAGGGCTGGGGAGGGACACACTGTAGGCGGCCTGCTGGTTATTATAGGGATAGGGAGGGACTCACTGTAGGCGGCCTGCTGGTTATTATAGGGCTGGGGAGGGGCTCACTGTAGGCGGCCTGCTGGTCATTATAGGGCTGGGGAGGGACACACTGTAGGTGGTCTGCTGGTCATTATAGGGCTGGGGAGGGGCTCACTGTAGGTGGTCTGCTGGTCATTATAGGGCTGGGGAGGGACACACTGTAGGTGGTCTGCTGGTCATTATAGGGCTGGGGAGGGACACACTGTAGGTGGTCTGCTGGTCATTATAGGGCTGGGGAGGGACACACTGTAGGCGGCCTGCTGGTCATTATAGGGCTGGGGAGGGACACACTGTAGGCGGCCTGCTGGTCATTATAGGGCTGGGGAGGGACACACTGTAGGCGGTCTGCTGGTCATTATAGGGCTGGGGAGGGACTCACTGTAGGCGGCCTGCTGGTTATTATAGGGCTGGGGAGGGACACACTGTAGGTGGTCTGCTGGTCATTATAGGGCTGGGGAGGGACTCACTGTAGGCGGCCTGCTGGTCATTATAGGGCTGGGGAGGGACACGCTGTAGACGGCCTGCTGGTCATTATAGGGCTGGGGAGGGACACATTGTAGGCGGCCTGCTGGTTATTATAGGGCTGGGGAGGGATACATTGGAGTGGGCTGTGTAATTTGGCTTTGTCAAGCTGTAAGGGTATGTGCACACGTCAGGTTTTTTTCCTGACAAAATCCTGAGAATTCTGCCAGAAATTCGCGTTTTTTTCCGCGCGGAATTTGCACGGATTTTTTGCGGATTTTTAGCGTTTTTCTTTTTCTTCCGGAATGTCATTTTTGCTATGAAATCCGCAAAAAGAATGAGCATGTCCGTTCTTTTTGCGAAATGCGTTTTTTTTGCGGAAAAAAACGCTAACATATGCACAAAAAATGCGGGATGCATAATGTTAGCGTTTTTTTACCGTTTTCATAGCGAAATTCCGCAAAAAAACGCTAAAAATCCGGACGTGTGCACATACCCTAAAGCTATATCCCCCCCCCCTCCCCTCCCCCAAATAAAAAAAAAAAAAAATAATGTTGCCTCTGGCTGATGACAAGGTGTATTGTATGGGGGAAAGAGCAGGAGGTCGGTTATTACAGGTGCATGCCTCAGTACTGCTGCCACTCATCTTTCCTGCCTTCTCGCCATAGAGGAGATGGATACTTTAAACTTCCAATGGTTGATCCTTTTTATGTAGATAAACAACTCTCAGAGGAGTCTGTAAGTGGCCCCTTCATAGAGGACACGGGGACTCTCGGCTGAGCTAGGGGGGAGTGAGGGAAGATCTGTCGGCTGGACAGACAATCTTGTTTGGTGGTCTAGTCTTTGCTTACACTTGTGCTAGATTATTTCCGTTTATTTTTTTGAGAAACTGAAATGGTAATCATGCGAAAAGGATCCAATGAATCCCTCAGTGATAATGGTGTCCATCTGGGTCCTGTTGTGAGACCATCTTTTAGAACCAAAGCACACGCTGCGAGCAGGACTTTTTGCCTAAAATGAATCTCTTGTCTGTTTCTAAAGGTACCGTCACACTTAGCGACGCTGCAGCGATACCGACAACGATCCGGATCACTGCAGCGTCGCTGTTTGGTCGCTGGAGAGCTGTCACACAGACAGCTCTCTCCAGCGACCAATGATCAGGGGAAAGACTTCGGCATCGTTGAAACTGTCTTCAACGATGCCGAAGTCCCCGGGTAACCAGGGTAAACATCGGGTTACTAAGCGCAGGGCCGCGTTTAGTAACCCGATGTTTACCCTGGTTACCATCGTTAGAGGAAAAAAAACAAACGCTACATACTTACCTACCGCTGTCTGTCCCCGGCGCTGTGCTTCTCTGTACTGGCTGTGAGCACAGCGGCCGGAAAGCAGAGCGGTGACGTCACTGCTGTGCTCTGCTTTCCGGCTGCCCGCCGCTCACAGCCAGAGCAGAGAAGCACAGCGCCGGGGACAGACAGCGGTAGGTAAGTATGTAGCGTTTGTTTTTTTTACTTTAACGATGGTAACCAGGGTAAACATCGGGTTACTAAGCGCGGCCCTGTGCTTAGTAACCCGATGTTTACCCTGGTTACCAGCGAAGACATCGCTGAGTCGGCGTCACACACGCCGATTCAGCGATGTCAGCGGGACCTCAACGATCAAAAAATGGCCCAGGCCATTCCGACACTACCAGCGATCTCACAGCAGGGGCCTGATCGCTGCTACGTGTCACACATAGCGAGATCGCTACTGAGGTCGCTGTTGCGTCACAAAACTTGTGACTCAGCAGCGATCTTGCTATGTGTGACGGGGCCTTAAGAAATGGAATAGAAAAATGTAATCTCAAGTAACCTGAGCCACACTGCTAGGGCTGAGCAAAACCTCATAATAAAATCTTGAATTACTTTTTCACATTTTTTTTTCCCCCTTTTCTGTACTTGGTCTACACAAGCTTTACATACTAATCACTTTTGTAATTCGTTTTACTGCTCAATATCGTACACTTCTCACTAAATGTCTTTTTATTTTTTCTCTACTTCACAACCACTGTTTCTTTTGAGAGGAGTCTCAGACAGGATGTCACAGGAGGCTGGGGCTGCACTTACTCCATTCAGCATGTATTGTCCCTCCTGGAACAGGATGTCATGGGACAGCACTACAGTTAGTTTTTTGCATTGCCTCCCTCTGAAGATGTTTTGGATCCTGGATGATTGGTGCTGTGGGAGATGAGTTCAGCGCCTTTTGGCCGGGATCACACTTGTGAGAAACTTGCATGAGTCTTGCATCTGAATACACGGCACTGCCGCCGGAACTTGGACCGGAGTGTGTGGCTGCATAGAAATACATGCGGTCCCGAGTTCCGGCTGCAGTGCCGCGTATTTAGAGGCGAGACTCTTGTGAGTTTCTCCCACTTGTGATCCCTGCCTTACTCTGCTTCTACCGCCGCCATAGCTTCTGTGAAAGATGTTAGTGTGCTTCTAGCACTGCCCTCAAACATGCCGCCATAGCTTCTTTAAAACATATTGTAGGGTGGAGGTGGAATCGGTGAGTGACAAGTGCCGTCCCACAGTTTCTAGCACTGCCCTCAAACACTTTTTATTTATTTTATTTTTTTTAATTTACTTGAGTTTTTAGTTCCCCTTATGGGACTTAGACTACTTTCACAATTCCGTCTTTTTGCCTCCGTCGTTATGGCAAAATGTGCCCACAGGATCTGTTTTTTTGCTATACACTTTATTGGACGACGGATTGCGACGGATGGCCACACGTCGCATCCGTCATGCGACGGATGCGTCGTGTTTTAGCAGTCTGTCCTGACAAAAAAAGTTCAATGTAACATTTTTTTGTCTGTCCGGATCTGCCATTTCCGACCGCGCATGCGCGACTGGAACTCTGCCCCCCTCCTACCCGCTCATCACAATGGGCAGCGGACGCTTTGTAAAACTGCATCCACTGCTCACGTGCTAAATTTTGCACAACGTCCGTCGGGCCGACGGTTTGCGACTGCCCTGTACCGACGGATGTGTGGGAGCCTTAAAGGGAACCTGTCAGCAGGATTGTGCACAGTAACCTACAGTCAGGTTGGCCCCGTTAAACTGAATAAAATGATACCTTGGTTGATGAAATCCGTCTTTATTTTCATTTTTGTTAGAGATTCTCGTGCCCTAAGGCAAATATATAAGTACATAGTGAAGAAAAAAAAAAACCCGCTTCTGCAAAAGCGATGAAGTGCACACTAAACATGCGATTATGCTGCAGCACAGGTGCCACGGCTGGTACCTGACTGCAGAGGCTTTTTTCTTTTCTTTCACTATGCACATATATTCATTATGCAAGCTAGGGGGCAGGTGTGTGAGGGATCAATGACATGTCAGCAGTCTGCATTATGAATATATAATCAGAGCTCCACATACACTAACCCCACCTTAGGGCACGAGCATAGTATTAACACAAAACTGAAAATAAAGAATAAAGATTAAGAAACAGTGACAAGACGGATTTCATCATAGCGATGACCTGACACTGTAGGTTACTGTGCACAATCCTGCTGACAGGTTCCCTTTAACGTACGATCTGATTTTTTTTTTTTATGCTGTGTTCTGTAATACTGCAGTGCATAGAGAAAAAAATTGAGTCAGGCATGATGCTCAGCCTCTGGCTGGGCATGACAGAAGTACCAAGGTGGCAGGGATGGCGTCCTCCAGCAGGTCCCTGGCTCATTGTACCCCATAAATGTTCCATAATTGCTTTGTTGGAGGCAAATGTGAGCCTGTGCGCAGCCAATAAAATGTTACTTTCAGAATTGATAGTTCATAGGATTTTAGACCAATCCTGTTAGATACCAGCTATATAATCTAGCCTGGATCTGGTGTGTGGATTGATCTCTGGTCATAAGCCTCTTCCACTCGCTGTAACTCTCAATAGTCAAATCTTCATGATTTTGCATTAATGGGTTAAAGCACAGGCGGTTTGGTGCCACGCATTGGTAATGGACACTAGCCGTCTTTGTGTTGTCGCACTATATATTAATAGTATTTTATGTTTCTCAGTTTTGGGGAGATGATCGATCTTTACAATTGATTTGGTATGGCTTAAACATGCTTTGCAGAATGCCCTGTACTGCTCATATTTTATATCACATTGACATTGGTTTTCTTTTTGCAGATTGAACTATGGATTACATAACCTGTCCATATAACCCTGAGCACAAAGTCCGTGGGACTGAGATGGGGATGCATCTTAGGGACTGTGAGGTAGTACACATTCTTGTTAACACCTTTGTAGGGATGCAGCAAGTTTTAAGGCCCATTTAGATGGGTTCATAGTTGGGAGCTAAGTGTTCAGACTCTCGGCCTGTATATCCAGCATTCTGTTGTGAACAGGGTATGTGCTGCCAGTAACCTGATGTGACTTACACTGGGGTTTTATAGATGAATCAGACTTTAAGAGGAACCTGTCAGTCAGTGCCAGGTCGTGGTTACTATCGCTACTTTGCTCTGACGGTGACTGAATCCACACCACTATTGCTGTAAGAGCTCACGCTTACCAACGTAAATAAAATGAGTTCGATGTTCCTGAAAAGAAGGGCAAGTGTCATACAGTTTTTAACTTCTCATTCGTATGACATGCATATTCAATGTATTTTTAAAGCGAACCTGTGATCATGATTTTGCTAAGTAAACTACAGGCATTGTCGGGCTGGCGCTGGTACATTAATTAAAATGATATCTGGGATGAAGAAATCAGTCTTGTGGTTTAATGTGTTTGCAGTTTTGAGTTACCGTATATAGTCGTTTATAAGCCGACCCCCCCCCCCCCCACCCCCCTAATTTTGCCACAAAAAACTGGGAAAACTTAATGACTCGAGTATAAGCCTAGGGTGGGAAATGCAGCTACTGGTAAATGTCAAAAGTAAAAATAGATACCAGTAAAATTAATTAAGACATCAGTAGGTTAAGTGTTTTTGAATATCCATATTGAATCAGGAGCCCCATATAATGCTCCATACAGTTTATGATGGCCCCATAAGATGCTCCATATTAAAATATGCCCCATATAATCATGCATAAAGGTTAATAATGGCCCCATAAGATGCTCCATAGACACATTTGCCCAATATAATGCTCCATAAAGATATTTGTCCCATAAGATACTCCATACAGACATTTGCCCCATATTGTGCTGCAAAACGTTGATTATGGCCCCATAAGATGCTCCATACAGACACTTGCCCCACTTGCTGTTGCTGCGATTAAAAAAAAAAAAAAAATCACATACCTCTGCGTCACTCAGGCCCCCGACACTTTCAGTATTCACCTGCTCCATGTTCCGGCGCCGCTCCATCTTCAGCATCTTCTGCACTGACGTGGGAGGTGGAGCCTCATATTCATTACTGTTATGAGCGGTACCATGTGACCGCTCAGTACAGAAACAAGCTGGGGCGCCGGGCAGCCAGGGACCTGCAGGGACCACGCCAGGAGCAGGTGAGTATAATTAGACATCCCCCCCTCTCCTGCCGACCCCTGGGTATGACTCGAGTATAAGCTGAGAGGGGGACTTTCAGCCCAAAAAATGGGCTGAAAATCTCAGCTTATACTCGAGTATATACGGTAATAAAATTCTCGTTCTGGATTGGGCCTGTGGGCACGGCTTTTTTGTGCTCTGGCCTCATTGTCATCCTTAGTGGCTTAAATGACAGATCACTGAACGTTCAGTGACCGGCCTCCTACTTTAAATACTATGCCTGCGCATTTAATACTGTGATATAAAAATAATTGGCTTCAACGAAATGGCTGCGCATGTGCGGTAGCATCTATCGGCAAGTCATTTTTTTTTTTTTTCAATCTGCGCATGCGCCACCCGCCAGTGTGGGAGTACGAACAAGAAGAGGAAATTAATGCCTCTGACCATAGTAACGCTCACGCACTGGTCATCTGAAAACAGTGAGCAGCGCATGCACAGATTGAGAGAATTGCTTGCCGATAGATGCTACTGCTTAGGCTGCCGTCACACTCGCAGTATTTGGTCAGTATTTTACATCAGTATTTGCAAGCAAAAACTAGGAGTGGGTGATAAATACAGAAGTGGTGCATATGTTTCTATTATACTTTTCCTCTAATTGTAAATACTGACCAAATACTGCTAGTGTGATGGCAGCCTTATGCGTCACGGCGCCACTTTGTTAGAGCTAGATTATTTTATTTTTTTTGAATGCCACTGTACTAAACGCGCATGGGCAGTAATTAAAGTAGAAGGCCGGTCACTGAAGTTTGACTGACCAGTCAATTAAGCCCATAGGAATGATGATGAGGCCAGACCACTCAAAAAAGCCCACCCTGAATTATTCTATACAGGATTTCAAATAGGAGGCAAGTCATTGAAGGATTAGTGACCGGTCAGGTAAACCCATAAGGATGAATAGCTGAACAGAGCACATAATAAAGCCCCCCTCTGGAGCACGAAAATCTTATTAACTGAAAACTACAAATACAAATTAACCCTTTCACGCTGCAGCCCTTTATGCATTTGTGTTTTTGCTTCCCTTCATCCCAGAGCCATAATTTTTTTTATTTTTACATCAATGTGGCCATGTGAGGGCTTGTTTTTAGCAGGACGAGTTGTACTGTTGAACGACACCATTGGTTTTACCATATCGTGTGCTCAAATGGGAAAAAATTCCAAGTGCGGTGAAATTGCAAAAAAGTGCAATACCATGTTCACCAAATGCTAAAACTGACCTGCCATTATGATTCTCCAGGTCATTACGAGTTGTTAGATACCAAATATGCATAGTTTTTATTTTTATTATTTAAATGGTAAAAAAAAATCCAGTTTGTTTAAAAAAAAATTGCGTTATTTTCTGAGATATCTCCATTTTTTTTGTTATCTGGGGCTGGGTGAGGGCTTATTTTTGGGCGTTTAGCTGATCAGTATTCCACCCGCAGCTGTTAAGGGCAGATGTCAGCTGTTCAATGCCCGAGCCCACATCAAACACAACATGCGGCGTATGTCATGAAGGCGTTAAACAGCCACAAGATGGATTTAATCAACCAATGTATTTTAATCAGTATAGTGGCGCCATTCTGGCAAGGCCTGTAGTTTTCTTCGCAAAATCCTGATGACAGGTTCTCTTAAATATTAGCTCACAGCTGTCTACTTAGCCTTTACTGGTTATTAACAAGGAGTGACTACCCCCTCACCCCCTCCAAAAAAAACAACCACAAAAACTATGTGGGTTCCCCCGTCATTAATCAGCAAAGGCTAGGCTGGCAGCTGCGGGCTGATACTGATAATAAAAAGGTCCATGGATATTGACCCCCTCCTAGACTAAGAACATCAGCAATCCGCCGCCCCAGAAATTGCCCATCCATTAGATGCGCCAATTCTGGCTCTTGGCCTCCACTATTCCCACTTACCCTGCGACGGTGGCAAGTGGGGTAATAGTATTGGGGTTGATGTCAGCTAAGATCAAACCCAAATTTGGGATTCTAAATAAAACAAAGGAAAAATACACATTTGGTATCGCCACGTTCAGAAACGCCCAATCCATCAATAGAATACAATGAATCATATCTACACCAAAATGATATAAAAAAAATTGTCAGCTTGGCACGCAAAGTAAGCCCTCACACAGCCAAATTTTATATATATGTGTATATATATGTATATATGTGTATATACACACACGCTGGGAGCGTCACTCTGTCCGAAGCCTTTATAGACTGCGCAGGCGCAAGCGCCGGCGCAGTCTGGGCCTCAGAGTGACGCTCCCGGGAGATCGCGGTATGCGTTCACACTGAACGCACACTGCGATCTCCAACAGAGAAGCAGGGACCGCCAGGAGGGTGAGTATCGGCCATAGTCACCTGTCCTCCGTTCCAACACTGAGCGCCGCCATCTTCCCGGTCTTCGGCCTGTGACCTTCAGTTCAGAGGGCGCGATGACGCGCTTAATGCACACCGGCGCCGCCCTCTGACTGAACAGTCACAGCCAGGAGACCGGGAAGATGGCGGCGCGCAGCGCTGGAATGGGACAGACAGGTGAGTATAGTAAGTGCTGGGGGGCCTGAGCTGGCGGCGATACCGGCATCTGACCACCACAGCGCGCCGGTGTCCCCGCCTGCTCAGGCCCCCGGATGGGTGCAGCACATGACAGGATGGGGACGCAGGATGGGTGCAGCACATGACAGGATGGGGACGCAGGATGGGTGCAGCACATGACAGGATGGGGACGCAGGATGGGTGCAGCACATGACAGGATGGAGCAGCATGACAGGATGGGGCGCAGGATGGGTGCAGCACATGACAGGATGGGGACGCAGGATGGGTGCAGCACATGACAGGATGGGGACGCAGGA
This sequence comes from Ranitomeya imitator, assembly GCF_032444005.1. Taxonomy (NCBI): domain Eukaryota; kingdom Metazoa; phylum Chordata; class Amphibia; order Anura; family Dendrobatidae; genus Ranitomeya; species Ranitomeya imitator. The sequence continues at coordinate 717,774,899 of NC_091284.1, forward strand.
TGGGTGCAGCACATACCAGGATGGGGACGCAGGATGGGTGCAGCGCATACCAGGATGGGGACGCAGGATGGGTGCAGCACATGACAGGATGGGGACGCAGGATGGGTGCAGCACATGACAGGATGGGGACGCAGGATGGGTGCAGCACATGACAGGATGGAGCAGCATGACGGGATGGGGTGCAGCGCATGACAGGATGGGGACACAGGATGGGTGCAGCACACGACAGGATGGGGACACAGGATGGGTGCAGCACACGACAGGATGGGGACGCAGGATGGGTGCAGCACATGACAGGATGGGGACGCAGGATGGGTGCAGCACATGACAGGATGGGGCGCAGGATGGGTGCAGCACATGACAGGATGGGGACGCAGGATGGGTGCAGCACATGACGGGATGGGGACGCAGGATGGGTGCAGCACATACCGGGATGGGGACGCAGGATGGGTGCAGCACATACCGGGATGGGGACGCAGGATGGGTGCAGCACATGACAGGATGGGGACGCAGGATGGGTGCAGCACATGACAGGATGGGGACGCAGGATGGGTGCAGCACATGACAGGATGGAGCAGCATGACGGGATGGGGTGCAGCGCATGACAGGATGGGGACACAGGATGGGTGCAGCACACGACAGGATGGGGACGCAGGATGGGTGCAGCACATGTCAGGATGGGGCGCAGGATGGGTGCAGCACATGACAGGATGGGGACGCAGGATGGGTGCAGCACATGACAGGATGGGGGTGCAGGATGGGTGCAGCACATGACAGGATGGGGACGCAGGATGGGTGCAGCACATGACAGGATGGGGACGCAGGATGGGTGCAGCACATGACAGGATGGGGACGCAGGATGGGTGCAGCACATGACAGGATGGGGACGCAGGATGGGTGCAGCACATGACAGGATGGGGACGCAGGATGGGTGCAGCACATGACAGGATGGGGACGCAGGATGGGTGCAGCACATGACAGGATGGGGACGCAGGATGGGTGCAGCACATGACAGGATGGGGACGCAGGATGGGTGCAGCACATGACAGGATGGGGACGCAGGATGGGTGCAGCACATGACAGGATGGGGACGCAGGATGGGTGCAGCACATGACAGGATGGGGACGCAGGATGGGTGCAGCACATGACAGGATGGGGACGCAGGATGGGTGCAGCACATGACAGGATGGAGCAGCATGACAGGATGGGGCGCAGGATGGGTGCAGCACATACCAGGATGGAGACAATATACCAATATAAATGCTCGCCACCCGGGCGTAGAACGGGTTCAATAGCTAGTAGATAGATAGATAGATGGATAGATAGATAGATTTCCCTAGTGACCTGGAGAATCATAATGGCAGGACAGTTTTAGCATTTGGTGAACATGGTAAAAGCAAAACCCAGAGAGACAATTGTGGAATTATACTTTTCTGTCGCTTCATTTGGGGAACACAGGAAACCATGGTGGTATGCTGCTGCCACTTGGAAGCTGACACAATGTACAAAAAAGTTAGCTCCTCAGCAGTGATAAAATGTTGGCTCGTATCAGATAAGCATTTTTGTTACACAGAGCGGGGCCACGGTCCTGCAATGTGTAACACAAGGAATCAGAAGATCGCTGAAGAAGTGTTGTTAAAGGGACTGTCACCCCCTCCAGCCGTTAGAAACTAAAAGAGCCACCTTGTGCAGCAGTAATGCTGCATTCTGACAAGGTGGCTCTTTTAGTTATTGGTGCAGTCAAAGCAGAAATAAAGCGTTTTATAATTTCGCAAAAATACCTGTCTTTAGTCCTGGAGGCAGTTCTTAAACCCCCCTGCTGCACACGCCACACTACCGTCACTCAAGGCCCCTCCGCGCTGTATTCAAATCAAATCCGGCACCTGCGCTGTTTTGTTCTGCCTGGGGCAGGTGCAGTGAGCGCTGCCCGTCTGACCTCAGATGCAGTCTTGCAGACTGCGCCTGTGCGGCCACCCAGCTTATGAATCCCAGCCCCGCAGTGTTATGCATGTTTGAACAGGTGAACCAGAGCATCATTAGTTATCAGCAGCACATGTTCTATTTACACAACACAATGTGCTGATGAACTATATTTTCTAAGTTTGCTTAGAAATAATTGCACCCAATGAGCATTTTGCTCCTACATGGTGTTTTCTGCTCTGTTTTGTAAAGCAATTAATGCCTACACAAGAGCTGTCTGGCGTTTGACCACAAGTATGCGATTTGCAGGCACACAGTCAAGTGACTAGAAGTGCGCAGCCTCTCTGAATATAAGTGTATTGAGCAAGGCCTGATGCGTCTAGTTGGAATGTGACCGGAAATATGCATATCACAAACCTGTAGTCACATGACTGTCTGCTTCCAGCACTGGAGAATCTTTACAATGCGCACTGTGAGGATGCACAAGTCTGCAGTCACTTAGTGACTGTGGACTTGTACCCATATTCCAGACAGCCCCGTATATTTAACAGGATGGATAGTGTTCCCAATTGTCAGATGCAATCTTCAAAAGTTGTGATCATCCACTTCTTGTCCGAGTTTTGTAATCTTTTCAGTCACTTTGCAGTTGCTTTAAAGAATAAATTATATATTGGTCAATATTGCGTCTACTGTAGATACTTAGTTTCAGTATCTTTATTTTAGAGCTTTGTAACCGTAAAGTCTTCAAATAATCCGCAAACCAAGCAGAAGACAAAATGGGTTGCCATTTCTTTGAAAAGGGAAAAAGAGGAGGAACAAAGGAGGTTGGAACGGGATATAGAATCATTTGGTAAGTCTCCACAGTAAGTGAGTTTTGATTCACACTTGTATTGGACTCCAGGTTTTTTTTATTTCATTTTTTATTTTTTTTTTTTTTGCTTTAGAAATATTTATTGTGTTCTGACTATCTAGTGTACCATTTTTTTTCTTCTCTATCTCTACTACATAAAACTCAAGAGAGGACGGTGCACGTCAGCCAACAGAGTACCCCTGTTGAATCACTTCACCTTCACATAGAAGCACAACTTTCCTTCTGGCTAGTCTGTGACCTGTGCTGATTGCAGAAGTCTGCACACCCCACGGGAGCTTCCACCTCACAAAATGTGTTTTCCCCCCCACCCCCCACCCCACACTGGGCTGTAGCGCTCTTGTTGGTGGCTGAGCTTCCAAAGGTGTTCCAGTCCCTAGTTAATGTCATGAAGCATCTGCCTATTATTCTGCATCTGGTACTGTACTTTTGACCACTTCATAAGGGAAATTCAGACTCGCCAGCCACCCCACTCCAACACTGCTGATTGCATTCTCTCTTCACCTCTCGCGCATGGATTCTGTCTTGTTCCATCTAGCCTGAAACCCAGCCGGTGCGAGAACCAGACCTTTGCTCAGACTTGAATTTGTACTCTGTCCAAGTTGTGAACTGCTTCCTGATACCTTGAACCCGTTGGACAACCTTTTTTTTTTTTTTTTTTTTTTTTTTTCAGCCTACTTCCCTTTTTTATTCAGGCATCATTGTACTGTCACTGCTACCAGAGAAACCTTCAAGGGTTTTCATTCAAATCTATTCTTGTACTCAAGTATGTCTTGGTCTAGCATTTCCAGAACAAACCTGCTTAACAAGCAGGTCTGACTCATTCTGGATGGAGTCCCTTCAGGCTATATTCACACTTTGCGGATTTTGCTGCGGATCCGCAGCGGATTTGACCGCTGCGGATCTGCAGCAGTTTCCCATGAGTTTACATTTCAATGTAAACCTATGGGAAACAAAAAACGCTGTGCACATGCTGCAGAAAAATCCGCGCGGAAACGCTGCGGATTACATTCCGCAGCATGTCACTTCTTTTCTGCGGATTTTCAGCTGCTCCAATAGAAAACTGCAGTTGAAAATCCGCAGAAGAAAACGCAGTAAAAACCGCGATAAATCCGCAGTAAAAACCGCGATGGGTTTTCACTGCGGATTTTGCAATTCCGCTGCGGAAAAATCCGCAGTGGAATCTGCAAAGTGTGCACATAGCCTTAGTCATCACTTTCTTGTATCATGGGGAATTTTTTCTGTGGATCTTCAGGATGCTTATCACCTCATCTCAATTTTTCCTACTCATCACAAGTTTTGCAGTCCACCAGTCTTACTTTCATCTTGTGGCTCCTCCATTTGGGCTAACCGCAATATTATTATTTTATTTTTTATCCAGGCCACTCTGTTCAGAGAATCTGGAAAGTCTACAGATCTCACTTTGGATGGAGAATCTATAAACCAAAGTCTTACCAGATTCCTACTTGGCTTTAATTTTTTCTGGAGATGGTGTTCGATACTGCCTAGGCAAGAGTCCTTAACACTATTTCGTCCAGCCTCTCTCCATTTCTGCATGAAAGTGCAAGGCAAGGGGGCAGTCCCCTTTGCTCATTTTCATACCAGGATACCAGGCCACCACCTCCGACAGTCTTTTATCTTGTGGCTGACTTCCCCTCAAGTGTGCCATTTATTGGCATATTGTGCTGACAGATGGCAGCTACCAAAGCAAAAAAATGGCTTTCTGGCAGTTCTATGTAAAGGGCTATTGTATGATCCATGTAGGGTTACTGCCCATCAGAGTGCTGGAGTCTATCCTTTTCATCACTGGCAGGACAATCTGTCGGGACTTCCCATTTTGATCTAGACTGAAGATGCCACTGCCGTGGCATACATTACCTTTAAGGGTGGAACTAAAGTCTTCAAGGTATCAGTTTTGCCTGGGTAAAAAGTGTTCCAATTTTCCAGGACGTCCCTCCTGACAGCAACATGGACGACGTCCTCCTGCTCCTCCTTCTTGCAGGGACACGAAACACACAAGAGGTTAAAAGGACCCTTCCCAGCCTTCATTCCCTCTGTTTTTCCTGTCCCTGCATGGAGGGACACACAAGGATTATCTTCTTACCGGATGGGGCCCCGGGGATCGTGCGGCTGGTCCAAACCTTCCCCCTGCCAATAAGCCCTGGGCTGAAACCCTCCTGGATGTCGGTCACTCAGCCGCAGAGACCAGGGTGCGGACGATGCCTCTGGGTAGTGCCATTTCCTCCTGCAGTGGAGGCTCTGATGCCGGCCAATATACAGCTCGGGAACTGTAAGTTGGGGAATCCCAACGCACCTCCGGTGATGACAGCGCTGGAGGTAAAAGGCCGGCGAGCGTTCCAGGAAGTAACGCAGAGATAACGAGACAGGTGGCAGTGCTCTCCCTGGTTCTTGCAGCGTTCAGGGCACCTGTGGCAGTAGCGGATCATGGAGGAACCAGGCAGGACGAGGCAAAATGCGCAACCTGCTGACCCGGACCAGAGCCCTGACTGTTCACTCTGTTGCATTATGCAGGAAAAGGCACTCCCCTACCTGTGCCCAAGCGACCAGGAAAGGCTTTAGCAAAGTCTAAGAGATGCACTGTATGCCATTAATGGCTACCTGATATATGTAGCAAGACACTGTGACATATGTACGTCCAAGATCTTGAGGAACAGCCATCCCTTCTATCAGAGATGCGGTCTATGATCCGGGAAGAAGTGCAGGCTTCCATATCCACCCTGTCCAGCCCACAGCCCTATAGTCCTGGCCCTAGTGCTAAAAGCCAGGTGGGAAATGGAGCTAAGCTCAGATGAGGATTCCTATCTTCGGGGATCTGACCAGGAGGAGGGCGAAGTAATTTCAGAGGAAAAGGAGCGAGGTAGAAGATACTTGTTCCTGTCGGAAGATACAGCCAACCTAGTCCGAGCAGTAAATAACAGTGCAGGTTGGGGAGGTTCCAGAGCCACGGTCTAGACAGGACTTAATGTTTGGGGGCCCTGGGGCACAAAAGCAATGGGTGTTCCCAGTGAACGACCACGTGCAGGCTATGGTCCTGAAAGAGTGGGAAGAGGCTGAGAAGTGCCTTCTGATATCCTGGGACTATAAGAAGCGGCTGCCGTTTGATCCAGAGGAAATTAAGATCTGGAAAGAGGTGCCCAAGATTGATGTACCAGTGGCTAAGGTGGCCAGAAAGACTTCCATTCCCTTTGAGGATTCTTCTAGTTTAAAAGACACTATGGATAGGAAGGCGAATAATCTGCTAAAACGAGCCTGGGAGTCAGCAGCCTTAATCAAGACAAATATAGCCGCTACTTCAGTTGCTAGATCTGTTTTTATGGATGGGGCAACTGGAGGAGCACTTGTCTAACAAAACCCCAACGGAGGATATCTTGGCTTCCATTCCTCTCATGAAGTCAGCTACAGCCTTTTTGGCCATTGCATCTGCTTAATTGGTAAGATTCTTGGCCAGAAATAGCTCGCTTTCCAACGTGGCTCGCAGAGCTCTGGTTGAAAACCTGGTCCGGGGATGGTGCTTCAAAAAAAAACAAGCTCTGCTCTTTTCCTTTGTCAGGGTTGAGTATTCAGCCCTGCACTAGATGATTTTCTACAAAAGGCGGCTGACAAAAAGAAGGGGTTCCTGGAAGACAAAGGTAGAAGGGAGCAGCCCTTTCGTAGGCCGGGCATCTATCAAAAAAAAAAAACTGAGTACAGGAACCAGGGAAACTCTTATAGGGGTCCCTACAGTAGTTCCCACTCTAGAGGCGGAAAGAGTAGAGGTTCCCTGTTTGGATCAGGTACAAGGTCCAGGAAACAATGATGCTGTTCGGATTGGGGGGTGATTCAAGCAGATCTCAGGTCACTCAGAATCAATGGGTCATAAGACCATATCAGAGTGCTATCAAATAGAATTTGCTCCCCTCCCCGCCAGCGAGTCATTGCTCCCCTTACGGTAAAATCAGACTCCCAATTACGGTCAGACTTGGTAGATCTAGCAAACTCAGCGGTTATAGTGCCAGTCCCCTGGGCAGAAATAGGCTTGGGGTACTACTCCTTTGTTTTCCATCATAAAACCATCAGGAGAGTTTCGCACAATTATAAACTTAAAACTCCTAAACACCTGGGTCTCTTAAGGTACCGTCACACTAGACGATATCGCTAGCGATCCGTGACGTTGCAGCGTCCTCGCTAGCGATATCGTCCAGTGTGACAGGCAGCAGCGATCAGGCCCCTGCTGTGCTGTCGCTGGTCGGGGAAGAAAGTCCAGAACTTTATTTGGTCGCTGGACTCCCCGCAGACCGCTGAATCGGCGTGTGTGACACCGATTCAGCGATGTCTTCACTGGTAACCAGGGTAAACATCGGGTAACTAAGCGCAGGGCCGCGCTTAGTAACCCGATGTTTACCCTGGTTACCATCCTAAAAGTAAAAAAAACAAACACCACATACTTGCCTACAGCCGTCTGTCCTCCAGCGCTGTGCTCTGCTCTCCTCCTGTACTGTCTCTGAGCGTCGGTCAGCCGGAAAGCAGAGCGGTGACGTCACCGCTCTGCTTTCCGGCCGCTGTGCTCACACAGACAGTACAGGAGGAGTGCAGAGCACAGTGCTGGAGGACAGACGGCTGTAGGTAAGTATGTAGTGTTAGTTTTTTTTTACTTTTAGGATGGTAACCAGGGTAAACATCGGGTTACTAAGCGCGGCCCTGCGCTTAGTTACCCGATGTTTACCCTGGTTACCGGCATCGTTGGTTGCTGGAGAGCGGTCTGTGTGACAGCTCTCCAGCGACCAAACAGCGACGCTGCAGCGATCCGGATCGTTGTCCGTATCGCTGCAGCGTCGCCAAGTGTGACGGTACCTTTACAAGCGATTCCGGATGGAGTCGGTCAGGTCCACCTAATAAACAAAAACGCCCTAATGTGCACAATAGACTTGAAAAACACTATCAGGTTCCTGTCCACCTGGCATCCAAAAGGTTCCTGAAATTTGCGGTGAGGCTGCCAGAAGTTCGGACCTGCCACTTTGTTTCAGTGTTTTCCATTTGGCCTATCGTTAGCTCTAGTATTCACCAAGCTAGTCTCAGATGGTAGCTTTTCTAAGAAATCTGGGAATAATCATCATACCATACCTGGACGACTTCCTCCTAGTTGCGAATTTGGCGGAAGAACTCCCAACAACACAGAAAAATCCATAGCGGTTATGGAATCCCTCGGCTGGATCATAAACAGAAACAAATCAGACCTAACAAAGGTGTGTTTTTTTTTTTTTTTTCTTTTCTTGGGAGTCCTGCTGGATTCCAGTCGCAGAACTTCCTTTTTGCCCCTGGAGAAACAAAGGACCGTGCGGAGCAGAGTAAAGGAGCTTATGAAAGGTCGTATCTCTATCAGGACCGTGATGCGAGTTTTGGTCCTTATGACTGCCTGTATCCCCTGCGTTCGCTGGGCTCTGTTTCATTCGAGAGTTTTACAGAGGGAGATCATGACTGTCTGGGAAAGTCGCTAATCGTCCCTCGAGGAGAAACTATTCTGATCCCCGTCAGGCAAGAAGTCCCTACTATGGTGGATCCAATTAAGGAACCTAAAGGAGGGTGTTCCTTGGATTACTTATCCATAAGTCACAATCACCACAGATGCCAGCAAGTGGGGATGGGGGTGCACCTGGAGGGAAGAATTCTCCAAGGAGGAGTGGCCAGTAAACATACAATCCAGCTGCTCCAATTACAGGGAACTTTACGGGAAGCTCTAAGACAAAGTCAGGCCGAACTGAGGCGTTGACACATCAAAATCCTGACGGACAATATGACGGCGGCATCCTTCTTGCACAATCTGGGAGGTACCAGGCATCAAACTCCAGGAACTATCAGGGAAGATATTTTCCTGGGCGGAAAGAACAGTTTTATCGATAACATCCCAAAAGACTTTTTTTTTTTTTCTTTTGGTATGTATCTTTTCCATCGGGTCCAGTGGAATTAGGACATGCATCCACATATCTGTTGTGCTGTCAGCTATCTTCTAACACACTTATCAATAACATCCATCCATCTAGAGGGTTCCCGGAACGTCGTCGCAGACTACCTAAGCAGATGAAAGATCTGGACAACTGAATGGTAGGTATTCCAGGATTTGTGCCATCGCCAGGGCAGGCTGCAGATAGATCTGTTCGCAACCAGAAAGAATGCGAAGGCGGACAGACAGGTTTTTTTCTCTGAACCCGTCAGACAGGCCAGAGGGTGTAGATGCGCTGAGTCAGAATTGGGGAAGATTCCTCTTATGCTTTTCCGCCGATACCTCTCATTCCAACCTCCATCCTTGGGAAGATACAGGAAGATCGAGCAAGAGTACTTCTTATTGTGCCCTATTGGTCAAGGAGATGGTTTCCGCTTCTGGGGATTATGGCAGAGATACACCCGGTGCTGCTGCCACAGAGGGAAGATCTTATCCAACAAGGTCCAGTCTTTCACCAGAAAATGGGGAGGCTTCATCTGTCAGCTTGGATCCTGAGCGGGACATCCTGAGGGCTCGGGGATCATTGGACCAGGTGATATCCACAGTCCAACCAAAAACCAGTTACAGCCGCAATCTACCTTACAATCTGGAAGAGGTTGTCTTGAGAGGGGGGGGGGGGGGCCGGTTGCAGGTCCGGCCTTTCTGGAAGAAAGTCGGATATCCCAAGGGTCTCCAATTTTCTGCAGGTGCGCTTTAATAAGGGGCTTAGACCCGGCACCCTAAAAGTCCAGATCTCAGCCTTAAGTACCTTCCTCGACTATTCCCTGGCTTCTCATCCGTGGGTAATAAGATTAGTCAGGGCAATTCAGCGTCTGCGCCCCACGATCAGGCCTTTAGTTCCCCCTTGGAACTTGAATCTAGTTCTTTGGTTCATATTCTGAGACCCTGTCATTTCTGGGGGTCAGATATCCCATCTTGCATCTAACATGAAGGTGACATTAGTGGCTATCACCGCAGCAAAACGGATAGGGGAAATTCAGGCCTTGTCCATTCAAGACCATGCCTCTGAATTTGGGATGACCGGATAATCGTGAAGTTAGACCCTTCCTTCCTACCGAAAGTCCAGTCATAATTTAATTCAGGAGATTGTGCTTTCTTCGTTCTGCGAAAACCCCTTGAACGAAAAAGAACGGGTCCTACATAACTTAGATGTTAGACAGGCGATCATTGACTACATTGAGGCCCACACGCAGGTGGAGGCAGGATCAGAGTTTATTCGATCTTTTTGGGAGGAAGAATAAAGGATAAAAAGCCTCCCCAAGTCCACCATCGCTTCAGTGATCTCCCTAGCTTATCAGTCGCAGTGCATTAGTTCTCCTGTAGGATTAACAGCCCGCTCAACTCTAGCGTTACCAACTTTCTGGGCAGAGAGCAGGAGCATCAGTAAGCCAAATTTGTAGGCCCGCTGCCTGGTCCAGGCTGGATATGTTTTGTAAACCCTACAAACTAGATGTATTATCTAGCCAACAAACAGCTTTCGGGAGAATGGTTCTCCCAAGATGTGATCCCACCCTGAAGTTTTTGGTACTCTCCATGGTGCTGTCAGGAGGGACGTCCTGGAAAAAAGGACTACCGTTAATTGTTTCCAGGAATCCTTCCTGACAGGACGGTTAGTTCCCTCCCCTTATTATGTATGTCATATGTCTTAATATATGTTTAATGAATGTGTTAAGTTGCATTATCCATGGTGTGTTACTTGTTAAGAGGGAATGAGGGTGGGGAGTGATCTTTTAACCTCTTGTGCTTCCTGTCCCTGCAAGGAGGAGGATGTCCTCCATGGTGCTGTCATGATGGACTCGTGGAAACCTAATTACCGGTAGGTCTAATCCCTTTTATTTCAGCTGTCAACATACCGGGAGTTATATAATTAAGCCACTTTCTAAGCTGGAAAGGGTTCTCACTCGGAGAGTGGTACCTTCATGTAGAGGTCTATAGCTAGATTTGTTTTCAGTGAGACACACTGGACATTAATTTGATAGCATTCAGACTGAACCACAATGTTCCAGAGCTCATGTCTAGATCCTGCGTCTCTTCCTCTGATGTGCTGGCTTTCCCATGATCCCTCTTTCCCACCCTTATTCAGTCACTCAGTATAAAAGCTTGGCCTTGCCACGGTTGTGATGGCTTTGGGCCTCTGATCAGGTCATTCAGAATTGGTGTGCATAAACCTACCTTGTTGCATATCTTATCTGCATGCTTATCTGGAAGGTTTTTTTTTTTAATCCAACAAATTGTTCCTATGTCATCATCCCTTCAGGTTATCTCCTTTCTGCTCTGTGGGTATGTGCACACGTCAGGATTTCTTGCAGAAATTTCCTGAAGAAAACCGGAAATTTTCTGCAAGAAATCAGCATCAATAGTAAAAGATAGACTGTTTAAAAATAATAAAAAAAAAAAAATGGTTATACTCACCCTGCAGACAGCCGATCTCCTCAGCGGCGTCCATTCCTATAGATGGTGTGTGTGTGTGTGTGTGTGTGTGTGTGTGTGTGTGTGCCGGACCTTCCATGACATCGCGTTCACGTGACCAATCTCAGGACCACGACGTCATAGCAGGTCCTTCACACAGACCATCTATAGGAACAGAAGCGGCAGCATGCACCGCTGAGAGGCGGGAAGACACCGGGGCCATCAGAGGGTAAGTATATGACTATTTTTTAAATTTTTTTTTAATTTTTTTTTTTTTTTTTTTACTAATTGTATGGCGCCCAGTCCGTGGAGGAGAGTCTCCTCTCCTCCACCCTGTGTACCAACCGCACATAATCTGCTTACTTCCCGCATGGCGTGCACAGCCCCATGCGGAAAGTAAGAAGATCAAGGCCCTCCTAGGTTAGCGGAATCCCCGCAATTCCGCATTTTTAATGAACATGTTGCTTTTTTTCCCGCAATGCGATTTTTTTTTTTTTTTTTTTTTTTTTTTTTTTTTTTTTTTTTTTTTTTTCCCGCGGGAAAAAAAAGCAACATTTGCACTAGAAATGCGGAATACACTGTAATTAATAGGAGGCATATGTAAGCGTTTTTTTCGTGTTTTTATAGCGAAAAAATACTGAACGTGTGCACATGGCCTGTGACTACAAGGGTGCATCTGACTTGTTCTCTTCCAGAGGAACCTGGATGACTTTAACCCCTTAATGACCACCAAAATGTCTTTTTACTGACCTGAGATATAACAAAATAGCATCCACATACAGGTGACAATCCAGCAGCTGTCTTCTGAACACTATAGCTGACATCTTGCTGCATCAGCCACGATCATTGTTGGCACCGTCCATATCGGTTTAACCCCTTAGATGCTGCTGTCAATAGTGACTATCATATAAATGGTTAACAGGAGTGCAGGGGCTCCCTCTTTATCCCTATCGTCACCCTGAGATCATGATTGTGTGGTCCTGATATTTGCCATGGCAATTCACGACCAAATAACGTCCTTAGTCTGCCGGCTGTTGTAACCTGTTAAGACGTTAGCGACATTTAGGTGGTAGAAATCAGCTTTTTCATTCCTGTCATGTCACTTTGCATTAATTACTGAAAATCACCTGAAGGGTTAATAAACTACCTGACAGCCCAAGGGTGCTGTTTTTAACCCCTTCATGACCCAGCCTATTTTGACCTTAATGACCTGGCCGTTTTTTGCAATTCTGACCAGTGTCCCTTTATGAGGTAATAACTCAGGAACGCTTCAACGGATCCTAGCGGTTCTGAGATTGTTTTTTCGTGACATATTGGGCTTCATGTTAGTGGTAAATTTAGGTCAATAAATTATGCGTTTATTTGTGATAAAAATGGAAATTTGGCGAAAATTTTGAAAATTTCACAATTTGAATTTTTATTCTGTTAAACCAGAGTTGTGACACAAAATAGTTAATAAATAACATTTCCCACATGTATACTTTACATCAGCACAATTTCTAAAAACTGCACCCCTCAAGGTGCACAAAACCACATTCAAGAAGTTTATTAACCCTTCAGGTGCTTCACAGCAGCAGAAGCAACATGGAAGGAAAAAATGAACATTTAACTTTTTAGTCACAAAAATTATCTTTTAGCAACATTTTTTTTATTTTCCCAATGGTAAAAGGAGAAACTGAACCACGAAAGTTGTTGTCCAATTTGTCCTGAGTACGCTGATACCTCATATGTAGGGGTAAACCACTGTTTGGGCGCACGGCAGGGCTCGGAAGGGAAGGAGCGCCATTTGACTTTTTGAATGGAAAATTATCTCCATCGTTAGCGGACACCATGTCGCGTTTGGAGAGCCCCTGTGTGCCTAAACATTGGCGCTCCCCCACAAGTGACCCCATTTTGGAAACTAGACCCCCCAAGGAACTTATCTAGATGCCTAGTGAGCACTTTAAACCCTCAGGTGCTTCACAAATTGATCTGTAAAATGAAAAAGTACTTTTTCCCTTCCCCCATGACGGCACACCTGAGAGAGGATCCGCCCAGCCAGGACAGGAACCCCTACTGAAAATAAAAGGGCGGTACCTCTCGGTCGCTTCAGTTGGGTTTCCTGTCCTGACAGGGACCCTCGTGCTGAACACGGCGGTGATTCCACTTACCCAGGTCCCGTCCCGGCGTGGAAGAAACAGGCAGCGCCTGTGCGTCGGGTTCGGGAGTCTGGATGCGCCGTCCGCAGGTCCCCCGGGTCTCTGCGTCCGAGCGGGCGTTGTTGCAGCACGGTCGGATATCCTGGGTCCTTCCGTGGCTGCCACGCCGCCCTCCTCCCTCTGCCGGCATCCAGGTGCGGTGGCCGCTTCCGGGTCGCCCGTCTGACGTCACGCGCAAGGCACGCTGGGAATGGGCGTGCCCGTGTGACGTCGGGGGCGGGCGCCGGATCCAAGATGGCGGCGCCCATGAAGAAACGCCGGCCGGTGGAATAAGGTCTCCGGCGGCGCGGCAGAGGAGGGGAGGGGCCACTATTGGGCACCGGAGGAGGCGGGGAGTGTAGTGGTCCCCCATAAAAGGGTGCCTGACCACAGAAGACGCGCTCATGTCCATAAACTTCAATATGGAAGTAGGACAACAGGAGCAGCAGCAGCAGCCGCCGCCATCACAGCAGCAGCGCCAGGAGCTCTCATCAGATGCTTTGCCGAGCCACCAGCACAGGAGCAGTCGCTCAAGTGGTAGAAGTGGCAGCCGTCCTGTTCGGCAAGATTCTTCAGCGTCCAGGAAGGACACTACACGTGCATCTGTCCAGCCTCCAAAATCGGTACCCTTGACTGTCGGCGGTGGTGAGTGATCTACGTGAATGTCGACCTTATGGTAACAGGGTCCATTTTTTCTGTTTGATCACTAGGGGTCGAGGAAATCTAGCGGCAAAACAAAGAACCATGAATGTGCCCTTTGTAAAGTTCCGCTTGCAGTTCAGTGGCAGAAAGACCTCTGCGCTGACTGCATTAATAGAACTATTCAGGAAGAGACCCCTAATTTTGCCTCTAGCCTTAAAACCATAATTCAGGCAGAGATAAAAGACTCCCTAAAACTGGCCCTCAAAAAAGCGGGGAGGAAAAGCCGTAAGGTGCCTACGGATTCGGAGGCCTCTCAGAAATCATTCCAGTCTCCCTCTACCTCTTCCGCCTCTATCCAGTCCTCAGATTCCTCCTCAGATAGTGATACGGGGGGGCGTCCATGTTTCCCGACTGAGGATGTAGAAAAATTAGTTAAAGCGGTCAGGACTGCTATGGGTCTTAAAGAGGAAAAGACGCCTTGATCAATTGAGGATGTCATGTTTAGCGGTCTAGAAGAGAAAAGAAAACGAACATTTCCGGTCAATGCAAAAATCAAAGCATTGATCGAAAAAGAATGGAAGAAACCCGAAAAAATGGGTACCCTACCTTCTTCATCAAAAAGGAGATATCCCTTTGAAGAAAAAGATTCTGAATCCTGGGAAAAAATCCCTAAGATTGACGGTGCGGTAGCCAAATCTTTGAAAAAGTCATCCCTTCCGTTGGAAGATTCAGGGGTCCTAAAAGATCCACTAGACAAGAAAACGGATAGCTTCTTGAAACACATCTGGGCCGCGGCAGGGGGCTTGAAACCAGCTATAGCTGGAACGTGTACAGCTCGCGCCCTTATGGTCTGGTTACAGCAAATTGAAGACCAGCTAAGAAATAAAGTTCCTAGGAATGATATTCTGGCAAACATATCCCTAGTTCAAGGGGCAGCAGCCTTCTTGGCAGATTCTTCCGTGGATTCTGCGAAATTAACGGCTAGGGCAGCTGGCCTGTCCAACGCGGCCAGGAGGGCCTTATGGCTTAAAGGGTGTCCGGGAGATTTGCCATCAAAACATAAGCTTTGCTCCATCCCATGTGACGGTCAACTCCTCTTTGGGAAGAAGTTAGAAGAGATATTGGAACAGGCAGGAGACAAAAAGAAAGCCTTTCCAACCTTCCCTAAAGATCCTAAAAAACCTTTTTTCGGAGGAGATTTAACAGAGGCCGACCTCCGGGAGATGGGAGAAATTGGGATTTCAAAGATAAAAGGAGAACGGGCTATATGTTCAAAGGGCCCTCTACCTCAGCAAAAAAGTCCCCCCAATGACATTACATCAGAGGTTGGAGGAAGACTCTCCCTCTTCTATCCAGCCTGGATAAACATCGCCCCGAGCACCTGGGTTCTGAATATTATAAAAGACGGCCTAAAAAAATATAGTTCTTACCGATAACGGTATTTCTCTGAGCCCATGACGGCACCACGGAGAGAGGGGATCCGCCCACCAAGGACAGGAAACCTACGGATAAAAAGGCGGTACCACTCTCTTGCATCAGTTGTTTTACATAGAGAACGATGGGAGACTACTAAACATTTGTTAAATTTTAACTGTTTATCATAACTAGATACCGCGTGACTATTAACACTATGAGTAGACTATGGCACTATTTTGATGTGCGCACCCACAAGTGAAGGGAGGGAATGTACGGGTGCCGTCATGGGCTCAGAGAAATACCGTTATCGGTAAGAACTATATTTTTCTCTGATCGCCCATGACGGCACCACGGAGAGAATTGCATAGATAGTGCATTCAGGGAGGGACCACCGCCTCCAGAACCCTTTTACCGAAAGTAAGGTCTGAAGAGGAGATTAGGTCCAATCTATAGTGCCTATAGAATGTGGATGGTGAGGACCAGGTAGCAGCTCTACATATCTGGTCTATGGAAGCTCCGGTCTTCTCCGCCCAGGAAGTCGCTACTGCTCTTGTTGAGTGAGCCTTAACCTCCCCGGGAACGGACATCCCACTTGCTGAGTATGATAGACTGATGGCGTCTGTGATCCATCTTGCTATGGTGGCTTTAGATGCTTTTTTCCCCTTCCGGGGACCCTGAAAACACCCAAACAGAGAGGAATCCTCCCTACTCTCTCTAGTGACTTCTAGGTAGTGTAAGAGACATCTTCTTACATCTAGTGTATGTAATGTTTGTTCCTCCTTATTTTTAGGATTGGGACAGAAGGAGGGGAGAGATCTCTTGAGACCTGTGAAATTTTGAAGCCACTTTTGGGAGATATGCTGGGTCTGTTTTTAAAATGACCCTATCCTCTAGGAATTGTGTGTAGGGAGGGTTAGCTGAGAGAGCCTGTAAATCGCTAACCCTGCGGGCCGAAGTGAGGGCGACTAATAGAGCTGTTTTGAGGGATAGATTTTTTTATTGTAGACTCGTGTAATGGCTCAAATGGAGAATTAGTCAGGGCTTTAAGGACCAAGTTTAAGTCCCATTGAGGAACAACTTTTACTGGAAGAGGCCTTGATCTTCCTGCCGCCCTGATGAATCTAGCGACCCACCTATTTGAGGCTAAATCAAAATTGAATAGGGCTCCCAAAGCTGCCACGTGAACTTTTAGGGTGTTAGTGGCTAAACCCATCTCCAACCCGTTTTGTAGGAACTCTAATATGGAATTAAGGGGAATTTCTTTCCCTATTTTTGCACCTGATGATGACAGACACTTTTTCCATATCTTGCCATACTGTCTTGTTGTAACAGGCTTCCTACTTTGTAACAGAGTTGAGATCAAGCCCGGAGAGAACCCCCTGCTTTCTAGTAATTTCCTTTCAAGAGCCAAGCTGTCAAGTGCAAGTTCTTGACCTGCGGATGACAGACTGGGCCCTGTGACAACAGATCTTGGAGGTCTGGTAATACCCAAGGGTCTGATATTGATAACTTCCTCATCCATGAGAACCAAGGCCTCTTCGGCCAGAACGGGGCAATTAAGATGACCAGCGCCCCGTCCTCCCGAATCTTCCTCAGCACTGCTGGAATCAGAATAAGAGGAGGAAAGGCATAGACCAGATGGTGACCCCAAGATATCAGGAAGGCGTCCACAGCTACTGGGTTCCCCAGGGGAGATGGGGAGCAAAAGGAGGTTACTTTTTTGTTTAGATGACTCGCAAAGAGATCTATTTTGGGAACGCCCCATCTTTCTGTGATCTGGGTGAATATCGCCTGATTTAGTTCCCATTCCCCCTGTTTTAGACTGGACCGGCTGAGGAAGTCTGCTTTGTAGTTGTCCACTCCCCTTATGTGTAAGCTTGTTAGGGATAAGAGGTTGCTCTCGGCTATTTGCAGGATTGAATTGGTCACCTCCATTAGATTTTTGGAACGGGTGCCCCCCTGGTGATTTAGGTAAGATACTACCACCCGATTGTCCGACATTACTCTTACATGGTGAGAGTGAAGGACCCCCAAGAATTCCTGAAGGGCAAATTTTACTGCAAGGAGCTCCTTCATGTTGGAGGATTTGTTGACTGTGGATGGAGACCAAGTGCCCTGGGTTACTAGGTCGCCCAGATGAGCCCCCCACCCTGAAGGGCTTGCATCCGTAGTCAGGACTTTCGAGATCTGAATTACCCACGGGACTCCCTGGGAAAGATTTTTCTGCGATCTCCACCATGTCAGAGAGTGATTTGTGCGAGGAGATAGAGATAACTGCCATCCTAAATTCTCTCCTAGATGGATTTGCTCCGACAATATCTGCCATTGAAGTTCTCTTGAATGTAATTGGGCCCACTGGACTGCAGGGATGCAAGAGGTCATAGAGCCTAAGAGGGACATGGCCTGACGGAGTGTTATGGAGGGGAGAGATTGGGTTCTCGATACTAAACTTTTTAGTTTTTGTATCTTGTACTCTGGGAGACGACATTCCATCTTTTTGGAGTCTAGAGTGAGACCCAGGTACTCCTGGACCTGAGAAGGCATTAGTCTGGACTTTCCCATGTTTATTAGCCAGCCCAATTCCTTCAGAGAATGCATCACAATTGCCAGTTGATCCTCGCAATGTTGCGGGGAGGAGCCTATCACCAAGAAATCGTCCAGATATGGAACGATTAGGGTATTTTCTTCTCTGAGGTGAGCCATTACCTCCGCTATCAGCTTTGTGAAAACTCTCGGAGCTATGGCAAGACCAAATGGTAGAGCTGAAAACTGGAAGTGTTTTAGGACTCCCCTGATGTGAACTGCCATCCTGAGGAATCTCTGGTGATCCTTGTGTATTGGGACGTGATAATATGCGTCCTTTAAGTCCAGGACCACCATGAAGCATTGGGGAAACAACATCTTGATAGATGACTTTATCGTTTCCATCTTGAATGCTTGAACCTCCAGGAAATCGTTTAATTTCTTTAGATTTATAATAGTCCTGAAGGAACCGTCTGGTTTCTTCCTCATGAATAGAGGGGAATAGTACCCTTGCCCTCTTTCTTGTGGGGGAACCTCCAGGAGTACACCCTTTTTTACTAACTCGATGACCTCGTTTTCCAGAGCCAGCTGTTCTTCTGCCGAAGATCTTATGGATGTCATCATAAAAGAGGGACGGGGGCATCTTTTGAATGTCAGCCTCAGGCCTGATTCTATAATGTTCAGAATCCATTGACTGGAGGTAATCTTTTTCCAGGCTGGAAGAAAGAGAGATAACCTCCCTCCCACCTGGGGCGAACCTTCATTGAGAAGGTTTCTTGTTATCACTGGGGATTTTGTTAAAGATGAACCCCTTGTTTTTGTTCCTCTTATCCTCCCACTTTCCCTGGCCTCTTCCAGGGTTCTTGCGGAAAAACCTCTTGTTCCGAAAGGGCTTCCGGTAAGAGGGGAGACCAAGGGAGGGAAAGGACTTTTTCTTGTCCCCGGCTTTTTCCAGGATGTCATCTAATGTGGAACCGAACAAAAACTCCCCTTCGCAGGGGATAGTACATAGTTTTGTTTTTGTTTGCAGATCGCCAGGCCAATTTTTAAGCCAGAGGGCACGCCTGGCCGCATTAGCGAACACTGCTGACCTGGCGGCTAACCTGATAGTCTGCTGAGGCGTCAGCCAGAAAAGCCGCCGCTCCCCTTATTACAGGTAATGTTTTCAGCATCGAGTCTCGGGAGGTTTTCCCTTTTAATTGACCCTCTAGTTGATTTAACCAGATCATTAGGGAGCGGGATGTGCAAGCTGCTGCCACTGCTGGTTTCAGGCCTCCTCCCGCTGACTCCCAAGAGCCCTTGAGGAAGGCGTCGGTCTTTTAGGACCCCCATGTCCTCAAACGGGAGAGCGAATTTCTTTGATGCTTTGGCTATTGCTACATCTAACTTGGGGGCTTTTTCCCAAAAGGAACAGGATTCATCCTCGAAGGGGTATTTCCTTTTCGGGGTTAGGAGAGTCTTTTTCATGGGTTTTTTCCATTCCTTTTTAATTAACGCTGCAATTGTTTCGTTAAGCGGAAAAGCTCTTCTCTTTTTTTGTTCTAATCCCCCAAACATGATGTCTTGTGCTGACTTTTTGGGGTGGGAGTCTACTAGTCCCATAGTACTCCTCACTGCCTTTATGAGGCCATCAGTGTCCTCTAGCGGGAAACAATTGTGACCTCCTGAGGAAGAAGTGGATGATGAGGAGGAGGAGTCGGAGGATGCTGAACTCGCACTATCGCTGTCAGATTTAGAGACTGGGGACGGGGACCTGTGTCTGGTCCTTCTCCGTTTTTTTCCTCTTTTTAGGGATCTAAAGGTGTCTTCCACCTGTTCTTTAATCAGGTTTTTAAGATCTGTTGCAAACCCGGGCAGGCTTTCAGATACTGTTTGCTGTATGCAGGAATTGCATAGCTGCTTCTCCCATGCGGGTGGAAGATCCTCTTTACAGATGGCACAGGCTTTGTGCTTTGTTTTACCTACGCTTTTCCTCCCCTAAAAGAGACAAATAATAATCTTACTGTCTCTAACTTTCACGAAGATCAACTTACCACCTCCAGGACCCATAAATACCGGTTGGGGATTCTCCGCCTCTGGCTTTTTCCCCGACGCCGTGCTGGACTCTTTGCTGTGTTGAGACCTTTGGCGTTCTTTGCCGGTGTCCTGGTAACTTTTCTGCTGTCTCCTTTTTTGCTGCTGCTGAGGCGATGCTGTAGGTGGAGGTGATCCAGGCAGGGGAGACGCCGGGTCGCTCATACTGCTGCTGGTCTGCTGCCAATAACGCTGGCTGCGCCTGATGCTGCGACGATTAGTAGCTCCTAAGGCTCTTGCTGATAAACTGCAGAGCCGCTGAGAGGAAGTAAATCCCCAATTTTAAAGCTCCCGCCGCTTTTCTTCCGGCGCCTGCGCAGTAGCGCTTGGCCGACGGCGAGGAGCGCCTGCGCAGACGCTTCTGCCTTTGGAACGCCCAAGCGACCTATCTTTTGGCGACGCCTGCGCAGATGCTTCTGCGCCGCCTTTGGAACGCCCAAGCAACCTATCTTTTGGCGACGCCTGCGCAGACGCTTCTGCGCCGCCTTTGGAACGCCCAAGCAACCTATCTTTTGGCGACGCCTGCGCAGACGCTTCTGCGGCGCCTTTGGAACGCCCAAGCAACCTATCTTTTGGCGACGCCTGCGCAGACGCTTCTGCGGCGCCTTTGGAACGCCCAAGTGACCTATCGGCAACGCCTGCGCAGTAGCGCTCAGCCGACGGCGAGGAACGCCGACGCCTGCGCAGATCCAAGCCCAGCGTCTCGCGAGACCAGCGCAACTCCGGGCAAGCGCCCTACTCACAAGATGGCCGCCCGGAGTGCAGATATGGCGCTGCTGACCGGCACCCCCGGTCCTATGCAGACCCTACTGCGTGGCTCTGCATACCCGATGGCGTGCAGTGTGCAGGCTGACGTGTGCTAGGGGAGGGCCACGCCGCACCTCCCGCAACCACAGAGGGACCCCCCTGGATGTTGCCGCTGCTGCGTCTTACCTGGGGAGGTGACCGCGAACTCCTTGTCACCTCCCCCGCACACCCTGTCGGCCCACTGGCTCCCAGCGGTGGCGCTTCGGGTCACCACCCTAGCCGAGGCAGAGGGACCCCAGCTGCCTGAATCGGACTGGTTGGCCCCGGAATTCCAACGACGACTGGTAAGTCCGTAGGTCTCCCATCAAGGACAGGAAACCAACTGATGCAGGAGAGTGGTACCGCCTTTTTATCCGTAGGTTTCCTGTCCTTGGTGGGCGGATCCCCTCTCTCCGTGGTGCCGTCATGGGCGATCAGAGAAATAAAATTTATCCGTCCACCCAGTCACAATTTTATAATGACTCCTCGGAGGAAAGTCCAGCAGGAACAGTTAGTTCTAGAAACAGAAGTCCTTGGTCTAATTCAAAAAAATGTTTTGCAAGAAGTCCCGGTTCAGGAAGTAGGAAGGGGGTTTTACTCCCCCCTCTTTCTGATACAAAAACCCGATGGCTCTTGGAGAACCATAATCAACCTAAGAAAACTCAACCACTCGATAGACAACCACTCCTTCAAGATGGAGTCCATCAATACAACTACAAAGCTTCTGTTCCCTCACTGCTTCATGGCAGTAATAGACTTGAAGGACGCATATTATCATGTTCCAATACATCGCGGATACTGGAGATACTTGAGTGGCACTCTACATACAAGACCAAGTGAAACATTACCAATATACAGCTCTTCCATTCGGCCTATCCACAGCTCCCAGGGTTTTTACCAAGGTGATGGCAGAGGTAATGTCATACCTCCGTTCCCGAAATGTCGTCATCGTCCCATACTTAGACGATTTTCTGGTGATAGGGAAGACAGAGGCCGATTGCTCCCATCAGATAACGGTTGTGATAGCAACTCTAATAGAGCTGGGTTGGATGATAAATGTTCCCAAATCGAAGTTGGTCCCAGTGAAGATACAGTCCTTCCTAGGTTTAATACTAGATTCAGAACGTCAACTCTGCCTCCTTCCGGAGAACAAAGTAGCCAAAATAATCAACTTGACCACTGCAGCAATACACCAACCCGAGATGACCCTGAGAAAAGCAATGTCCCTACTAGGCTCGTTAACATCTTGCATTCCGGCTGTAGGGTGGGCACAATTCCACCTGAGACAACTACAGTGGGAAGTTCTGTCAGCTCAAAGACTGTTAAAAGGGCGTTTGGAAGGAAATCTGTCTTCATCAGGATGTAAGAGATTCCTTAGTTTGGTGGACCATAAAGGAACATCTCACTATGGGAGTCCAGTGGCAGAAACCGGTCGAAGACGTCATCACGACCGATGCAAGCGGGTCAGGTTGGGGAGCTCACTTGAGATCCCATTCAGTTCAAGGAACTTGGTCCTCCCAAGAAAGGAGCTCTGGCTCAAACGTGAAAGAACTATGGGCAGTAGAAAAATCCTTGAAACATTTTTTTTCCCCTACTCCAGGGGCGCCATGCTCGAATCATGACTGACAATCGAACAGTAGTGGCCTACATCAATCACCAGGGGGGGACGAGGTCTTGGAACCTTATGAAGGTGTCAAACTTACTATTCCATTGGGCAGAAAAACACCTATCTTCCCTAACAGCACTACACATAAGAGGTGTAGAAAACTCACGAGCAGATTTTCTGAGTCGCAGAATTCTGAGACAAGGGGAATGGTCCCTGAATCTCGGGGTATTCCAACAAATACAGACCTGGGGTACACCAGAGATAGACTTATTTGCTACCTCACACAACAAGAAAGTGAAAAAATTCTGCTCACTGAACCCAAAGGAACATCCTTTCGCGGTAGATGCTCTACTAATACCGTGGAAATTCTCTCTGGCTTACGCATTTCCCCCGATAGTGTTGATTCCAGCAGTAGTCCGGAAAATCGGGGAAGACCGAGCGGAAATAATACTCATAGCTCCATTCTGGCCAAGAAGACCTTGGTTCTCCCTTCTAAGGCAGATGTCGTTAACAGACCCATGGATTCTGCCAGATGTACCGGACCTGTTAACCCAGGGACCAGTGACCCACTCTCAGGTGAAGGGCTTCCATCTGGCAGCCTGGAATTTGAGAGGGCACTACTAAGTCGCCAAGGATTCTCTCCGGGCTTAATCTCCACCTTGTTAAAAAGCAGAAAGCCTATAACATCCAGAATCTACGGTAGGACCTGGAAGAAATTTTTAAACTTCTTGGGTGAACCGTTAGGGGATGTAGCTCCAGTGGGTCCCATCCTAGAATTTCTACAAACAGGTTTGCAATTAGGATTAGCAACTAGCACCCTTAAGGTACAAGTTTCAGCCTTAGGGGCCCTATATAATTGCAACCTAGCATCTAATAGGTGGGTTTCACGATTTATAAAATCCTGTGGCAGGTCTAGACCGGTTATTATCCCCAAAATTCCCCCTTGGGATCTAAATCTAGTATTGGAGGCTTTAACCAAAAATCCTTGAGAGCCCTTGCAGGACATATCACCTAAATTACTCACCCTGAAAACAGTCCTACTAGTAGCCCTAACATCGGCCCGTAGGGTAGGTGATTTACAAGCTCTATCGATATGCCCTCCTTACACTCAGATTCTTGATGACAGGATAATCCTAAGACCAGATCCAGCGTATCTCCCCAAAGTAGTCCAAAAATTTCATAGGAGTCAGGAGATTGTTACCTTCATTCTGTAGTAATCCTAAAAATCCGGGGGAACAAAGGTTCCATATGTTAGATGTGAGGAGATCCATGTTACAATACATGACCATGACTAGTCAGTGGAGGAAAGATCAAACCCTATTTGTAGCCTTTCAGGGTTATAAAAAGGGATGTGGGGTAGCTAAAAGTACCATTGCTAGATGGATCAGGGAGGCCATTAGTCTATCCTATTCTGCAAGTGGCACTCCGGTTCCTGACGGCATCAAGGCTCACTCCACCAGAGCTATGGCTACCTCCTGGGCAGAGAAGGCTGAGGTATCAATTGACCAAATTTGCAAGGCCGCTACCTGGTCCTCACCCTCGACTTTTTTCAAACACTACCGGCTAGACCTTTCCTCCTCTGCTGACCTAACCTTTGGTAGAAGGGTGCTTCAAGCGGTGGTCCCTCCCTAAGGTTTTTTCTTTCTACAAAAGTCTCTCAGGTGTGCCGTCATGGGGGAAGGGAAAACACCAAGGTTACTTACGGGTAGCCGGTTTTTCCGGAGCCCATGACGGCACCCGTATATTCCCCCCCTTTTATCACCTTTTCGGTGTGCACTATTGTTTTGGGTGCTTTTAGTTATTATAATGTGGTGTTGGATTGCCATGTGTACTAACCAGGGGGGCCTCTCATGCTCTGAAAACCAACTGAAGCGACCGAGAGGTACCGCCCTTTTATTTTCAGTAGGGGTTCCTGTCCTGGCTGGGCGGATCCTCTCTCAGGTGTGCCGTCATGGGCTCCGGAAAAACCGGCTACCCGTAAGTAACCTTGGTGTTTTTTTCACACAAAATTTCTTTTCGCCTCAATTTTTTCATTTTCACATGGGCAATAGGATAAAATGGATCCTAAAATTTGTTGTGCAATTTCTCCAGAGTACGCCGATACCTCATATGTGGGGGTAAACCACTGTTTGGGCACACGGCAGGGCTCGGAAGGGAAGGAGCGCCATTTGACTTTTTGAATGGAAAATTATCTCCATCGTTAGCCGACACCATGTCGCGTTTGGAGAGCCCCTGTGTGCCTAAACATTGGAGCTCCCCCACAAGTGACCCCATTTTAGAAACTAGACCCCCCCAAGGAACTTATCTAGATGCATATTGAGCACTTTAAACCCCCAAGTGCTTCACAGAAGTTTATAACGCAGAGCCGTGAAAATAATAAATACGTTTTCTTTCCTCAAAAATAATTATTTACCCAGAATTTTTTATTTTCCCAAGAGTTACAGGAGAAATTGGACCACAAAAGTTGTTGTCCAGTTTCTCCTGAGTACGCTGATGCCCCATGTGTGGGGGTAAACCACTGTTTGGGCATACGTCGGGGCTCAGAAGGGAAGTAGTGACTTTTGAAATGCAGACTTTGATGGAATGGTCTGCGGGTGTCACGTTGCGTTTGGAGAGCCACTGATGTGCCTAAACAGTAGAAACCCCCACAAGTGACCCCATTTTAGAAACTAGACCCCCCAAGGAACTTATCTAGATATGTGGTGAGCACTTTGAACCCCCAAGTGCTTCACAGACATTTACAACGCAGAGCCGTGAAAATAAAAAATCATTTTTTTTCCCTCAATGATGTTTTAGCAAGCCATTTTTTATTTTCACAAGGGTAACAGGAGAAATTGGACCCCAATAATTGTTGCGCAGTTTGTCCTGAGTATGCTGGTACCCCATATGTGGGGGTAAACCACTGTTTGGGCGCACGTCGGAGCTCGGAAGTGAGGGAGCACCATTTGACTTTTTGAATACAAGATTGGCTGGAATCAATGGTGGCGCCATGTTGCGTTTGGAGACCCCTGATGTGCCTAAACAGTGGAAACCCCTCAATTCTACCTCCAACACTAACCCCAACACACCCCTAACCCTAATCCCAACTGTAGCCATAACCCTAATCACAACCCTAACCACAACCCTAACCCTAAGGCTATGTGCCCACGTTGCGGATTCGTGTGAGATTTTTCAGCACCATTTTTGAAAAATCGGCGGGTAAAAGGCACTGCGTTTTACCTGCGGATTTACCGCGGATTTCCAGTGTTTTTTGTGCGGATTTCACCTGCAGATTCCTATTGAGGAACAGGTGTAAAACGCTGCGGAATCCGCACAAAGAATTGACATGCTGCGGAAAATACAACGCAGTGTTTCCGTGCTGTATTTTCCGCACCATGGGCACAGCGGATTTGGTTTTCCATAGGTTTACTTCGTACTGTATACCTGATGGAACACTGCTGCGAATCCGCAGCGGCCAATCCGCTGCGGATCCGCAGCCAAATCCGCACCGTGTGCACATAGCTTAAAGGCATGTGCACACGCTGCAGAAAATGTTGCAGATCCGCAGCAGTTTCCCATGAGTTTACAGTTCAATGTAAACCTATGGGAAACAAAAATCGCTGTACACATGCTGCAGAAAAACTGCACGGAAACGCAGCGGTTTACATTCCGCAGCATGTCACTTCTTTCTGCGGATTCTGCAGAGGTTTTACAACTGCTCCAATAGAAAATCGCAGTTGTAAAACTGCAGTGAAATGTGCAGAAAAACCGCGGTAAATCCGCAGCGGTTTAGCACTGCGGATTTATGAAATCCGCAGCGGAAAAATCCACAGAGGACCAGAATACGTGTGCACATATCGAAACCTTAACCCTAACCCTATTCTAACCTTAGTGGAAAAAAAAAATAAAAAATGCTTTATTTTTTTTATTGTCCCTACCTATGGGGCTGACAAACGAGGGGGCTCATTTACTATTTTTTTTAATTTTGATCACTGTGATAGATTATATCTCAGTGATCAAAATGCACTTTGGAACGGAGCGCGGGGGGGGGGGGGGTGGGCTGGATCGGAGCACGGGGGGTGGGGTGGATCGGAGCGCGGGGGGGTTGGATCAGAGCACGGAGGGGTGATTGGAGCACGGGGGGAGCGGAGCACAGGACGGAGGGGAGCCGGAGCAGTGTACCGGGCAGATCGGTGGCTTGGGGGGCGATCGGTGGGGTGGGGGCACATAAGTGTTTCCAGCCATGGCCGATGATATTGCAGCATCGGCCATGGCTGGATTCTAATATTTCACCAGTTTTAATAGGTGAAATATTACAAATCGCTCTGATTGGCAGTTTCACTTTCAACAGCCAATCAGAGCGATCGTAGCCAAGGGGGGGTGAAGCCACCCCCCCTGGGCTAAACTACCACTCCCCCTGTCCCTGCAGATCGGGTGAAATTGGAGTTAACCCTTTCACCCGATCTGCAGGGATGCGATCTTTCCATGACGCCACATAGGCGTCATGGGTCGGATTGGCACAGACTTTCATGACGCCTACGTGGCGTCAAAGGTCGGGAAGGGGTTAAAGAATGCACTGGGGGCTGACATTTTGGTTTTGCAGCAGTAGCAGGGCACTATCAGTGTCAGATTACGGCACCCCATGGACAGAGTCAGCGCCGGTCTATTATCTCCTATGTGTAACATTGTAGCAGCATTAGCAGTGAGCTGGGCACGCCTCTGTGGGCTGCACAACTCACTGCTGTAGGTGTGACTAGCTGCCATTTTATTATAGCCCTGTGCTATCTGCTGAGCTCCACTTACACTCTATCGCAGGACAGAAGAAGCCCTCACTGCTCCTCTGTACTCCAAGCAGGCACACATCCTCTGCTCCTCACATGCTGCCCTGTGTGCTTCTCCTGCAGTCTCCCCCTCCCCCTCACACACAGTCCCTGTGATCTCCAGTAAGCTGCACTCACAGCCTGCAGAGAGGGAGGTGACACCTGGAGAGAGAGAGCAGGGCAGCTGACAGGACAGGGATTAAGGTGGGGGAAGGGGGATGGCAAGAATGTTATTCACAAAAAATGCTGCGGAGTCCACTGGGTTCTGCTCCTCTGTAAACAAGCTGTGCCTCTGATGCAGCAACTGCTGGTGATAGCAGGTCACAGGGCAATCACACACAAAATGGTGCTGCCCTGTGATGCTGCTCTTCATTCTACCCCAGTGATATTAGACCACCCAAAGGGGGAGGGAAATGGTGATGTCAGCAGTTACTGCCCCTATTTTCCAGCAAAGAGTATAGCTGCTAAATCTTACTATAGCTGCTTGAGGTCTAAAACTGAAAATGCTCCCCCTAGTGGTAAATATGTATATTTGTAGAAAAATATATAATATTTTTCATATAGAAATGTTTGCAAACAGTGTAAACATTGCATTAATACATTTTAATTACTATTTTAAGCTTAATTTCACAAAAAACAAAATACAAGAAAACTGCACCTTCCCTTTAACGTGCAAACCACCCTTGGGGGTAAAGGGGTTAAATCCGCAGCATTTCCGCACAGATTTTTCCGCACCATCTGCACAGCTTTTTTTTTTTTTTTTTTACATTGATTTACTTTGTACTGTAAATCAGTGCAGATCTGCAGCGTTTCTGCGCAGAAAAATCTGCTGTGGATCCGCACTACATCCTCATCGTGTGCACACAGCCTAAGAAATCCTTACTGTAGCTGCCCCTATTTTTACTGAAAGGCTGCAGCAGTAATGTAATGACTACAGCTTATGTGACCTCTGCATCCAATCACTTGGTTTAGCAGTCATGCCTACATTACATCAGTGATGTCAACAATGTCTCATCTTTCTTTCTTTTTTTTTTTTTTTTGTTAATACTGTAGACCCACAGGATCCTGATAGACTACTGCAATGCCCGTATGATTCCAATCACCAAATAAGAGCTTGTCGTTTTCCTTATCACCTGATAAAGTGCAGGAAGGTCAGTGTATTTTAGAGACACAAAAATAATGTATCTTGGACATCTGAAGTCCTGGGAGGTGGACCCATTTCACACAGCTATTTTTTTTTTTTTTTTTCTTTTAGTTTACTTTTATGTACGTTATGGTTTGTAAGTATGTAACAAAAGGTTTTCTTCTAGAATCACGGTGGCGTTGCCAATCAGCTTGTCACCTGCCCTTTTAATGCCCGTCATGTGTTACCTAGAGGACAGCTGAGTTTCCACATTTCCAGATGCGATGACAAAGGCTGCATTGAACAGGACATTGGCAAGTAAAGCATTCATATTGTCGGGGTCGTCACGACAATACCCTTCCTTCACCAGTCATTCCAAATCAGAATAAGAGCGTTGGTACCGGAGTGAAGAATGAGTCGGACAAAATGCTGGTTCAAACTCATTGCATGCACGTGTGTCTACAAGGTGTAGCAACGTCACAGCAACTGACTTTATTTTCTAATACACAACATTATATGATCTATTGGGGGAAGGTGTGCAGAGGGCGGGGATAGGCAGGGTTTAAGCAATGTATCTAGTATTCAGTCTTTCTTGTTGGCTCTGACATCATCTGATGGATCTTCCCTTCTCCACGTCGCTTTAAGTATCATTTCAAGAGAAATGATACTTGGCTTCTGGAATGTGTAACTTGCTTCTTTAGCAGAATCAGAATTTAGGGCAAAGGTGAATACTGGCAGCCATGTTAAATACAGTTAAATTTGCACTAGCAAGCATAAAGGGGAAAAACTTATTGTTTCACAGCATAAGAATACATAAAAGTACAAAAGAGTATAAAGAAAATATATTTTCACCTTGACAATATCATTAGTTATGCAAAAAAGAAAAAAAAAAAAAAGCATGAACCGCACATCCCAAAATCATACGTTGATCTAAAGCCGCTAGGCAAAAATTAATATAACTGAATATGAGGTTTTCAGTTTAACATTCTGATCAGACTGTATGAAGCCCACTGCCCCGTCACGGCAAACCTCGTAGTGGGTGTTGGTGCTGTGTGGCGGCCATTGTTGCTGTGGCTTTGTGCTGGTGGGGCGGCGTGGTCTGGAGTCTTGGGGACTCAGTCTTGCAGCATGGGTGCTGTGGGGCAACAGGCCGTCCGCCCTGCTGGTGCATGGCCGCTGTGGCGGTGGGTGCCGCACGGCTCCGCTCCGTTAGGGCGATAGGACCCACTACGAGGTTTGCCGTGAAGGGGCAGTGGGCTTCATACAGTCTGATCAGAATGTTAAACTGAAAACCTCATATTCAGTTATATTAATTTTTGCCTAGCGGCTTTAGATCAACGTATGATTTTGGGATATGCGGTTCATGCTCTCTTTTTTTTTTTTTTTTTTCTTTTTTTCAATATCATTAGTTATGCTCTAAGCTTATAGTAGACTTCAGGGTTTTCCCTTGAACAAAGTTCATTTTAATCAATAGATTTTAGAATAATTTCTACAATCGGATGTTTTAAAAAAAATTTAAAAAAATAAAAAAAGGTTCCTGTGCTGAGAATCTCTTATAAATGTGCCCATACTGTGTAATGGCTTGGGCTACTTTCACACTTCCGTCGGTACGGGGCTGTCGCAAACCGTCGGCCCGATGGACGTTGTGCAAAATAGTGCACAATGTGGGCAGCAGATGCAGTTTTCAGACGCATCCGCTGCCCATTATGAGTTCTGGGGAGGAGGGGGCTTGTTTCGGCCGTGCATGCGCGGTAGAAAATGGCGGACGCGTCGCACGATAAAACGTTACATGGAACTTTTTTGTGACGACGGGCTGTCAATTACCGACGCATCCAGGGAACGACATGGAACGTGTGTCTACACGTCGGGATGCGTCGGTAATACAAGTCTATGTGTAAAAAAAAAACGCATCCTGCGGGCAACTTTACAGGATGCGTGTTTTTTTTTCCGCAAAACGCATTGTGACGGCCGTCAAGACTGAAGTGTGAAAGTAGCCTTAGGCTACTTTCACACATCAGGTTTTTGCCATCGGGCACAATCAGTCGAATCTTGATAAAAAAAAAAAAACGGATGCGACGGATCCTTTTTTTTTTTTTTTTTTTTTGCAACAGATACGACTAGCATATCCAGATAATTGGCTTAAGAAAAAAAAATTGGAGCATGCTCAGGTAAAAAAAAAAAAAAAATAGAATCCAGCGCTGGAATCTGACATTTTCCGGATCCGGCACCTTCCAGCTCCCATAGGCTTCCATTCTACCAAAAAGCCTAAATACTTCTGTATGGTTGTTGTGATGCCACTTACCTGGAGACTTTAGTAAACCGGAATCAAATGTCCGCTGTAAGGATGAAAATTGTATTTAACATTGTTTTATCCCTTTTGTGTTAGGGTATGTTCACACGTTCAGGATTTCCATCCTTTTTTTTTCCTGACTGTTTTTTAAAAAACTGCAGCTCTTGGCAGAAAACGCAGGTCCTTTTTTTGGTCCTTTTTTGGTCCGTTTTTGATGCGTTTTTTGATGCGTTTTTTGATGCGTTTTTTGATGCGTTTTTTGATGCGTTTTTTGATGCGTTTTTTGATGCGTTTTTTGATGCAGTTTTCTAGCCAGAGTCTGTGTGTTTTCTAGGAATTTTTTTAGGGTTAAAATGGCTGAAAATACCCTAACCCTACCCCTAACCCTACCCCTAACCCTACCCCTAACCCTACCCCTAACCCTACCCCTACCCCTAACCCTACCCCTAACCCTACCCCTACCCCTATTCTAACCTTAGTGAAAAAAAAAAAAAAAAAATTCTTTATTTTTTTTATTGTCCCTACCTATGGGGGTGACAAAGGGGGGGGGGGTGTCATTTACTATTTTTTTATTTTGATCACTGAGATAGGTTATATCTCAGTGATCAAAATGCACTTTGGAACGAATCTGCCGGCCGGCAGATTCGGCGGGCGCACTGCGCATGCGCCCGCCATTTTGCAAGATGGCGGCGCCCAGGGAGAAGACGGCCGGACGGACACCGGGACGCCGGGTGAGTATAAGGGGGGGAGATTAGGGCACGGGGGGGGGCATCGGAGCACTGGGGGGGGGCATCGGAGCACGGGGGGGCGGGATCGGAGCACGGGGGGGCAGCCACACTCCGCCCACGCACTTCCGCCCGCTCCCCGCACTTCCTGCTGCAGCGGTTCTGCACATCAAATCGCAGTAAAACCCGCAGATATATTTTTGATCTGCGGGTTTTACTGCGGTTTGGACCTCACAATGGAGGTCTATGGGTGCAGAACCGCTGCGGCTCCGGAAAAAGAATTGACATGCTCCTTCTTTTTTCCGGGAGCTATTCAGCGCGTCTTTTTTTTAACAATTTCCGGACCATGTGCACAGTGTGTCCTGTTTTCCATAGGGTACAGTGTACTGTACCCTGCATGGAAAACAGCTGCGGAACCGCAGCGGCAAAACCGCCGCGGTTCCGCGGTAAAAAACGCACTGTGTGAACATGGCCTTAGTTTCCAACATTTGCTGGGCCTTTTTTCAGTTAAAACGTGGCACTGTAAACAATGTTTGTTTGTTTTCACTTTCACCCCTATAATCCTTCTCTTTCTGCTAACTCCCCTAATCCCTACACCTAGTAAGGTACTGTTCATCTCTTCCTCAATCCTCCCCATCCATCTCGCCTCCTCCTCAGAACTGTTCCTCAACATACAATCTTCTGTCTTCAAGCACAGACAAAGTAAATATAGAAAAACTGACTGAACAGCAATCTAATCTGAACTGGTGCATAACCAAAAAAGTCAAATCTTGTGCCAAGAATCTCATGTGTTTTTTTTCATATATTTCACAAGCCATTATGCTATTCCCATTTCATGTATCGCACATTTCCTTGCTGTAGCACAGATTAATTTTGAGTGCAGCCATTAATCTATTTGCTATATGACTTTTTTGGTTATGCACCAGTTCAGATTAGATTGCTGTTCAGTCAGTTTTTCTATATTTACTATGTACTATTTTTTCTGACTTGAACCATGCCCTTCACCATGCTGTGATTTTAATTACATCCAGACACAGTTGGTTCTGAGCTTCCTATAAAAGCAGGCTTTACCATGTTATTAGCCATAGGTAAGTGTTCACACTAGGCAGTCAGCTCAGGTACCCATCCGTTCTGAGATTACCTTGACGATTGGTGGATGGGCTCACAAGTTTTGGCCAAATCTTGTGCTAAGAATCTCATGTGTTTTTTCATAAATTTCACAAGCCATTATGCTATTCCTATTTCATGTATCGCACATTTCCTTGCTCTAGCACAGATTAATTTTGAGTGCAGCTATTAATCTATTTGCTTCAAGCACAGACAGCCACCTCATTCCCTCTCCTGCTCCCACCTGCTAACACTTTCTCTGCCCCTTCTCACTGCTGGTGATCTCTCCAAATCCTTGTCCTCCTCACCACATCCCCAGTCAGTTCTACCTCCCATCCACGCTCTATCACAAATTTCCGTAACCTCTCTAACCTTATACCCATTTGCCCAGCCCCCACTTCCCCAGTCCCACTAACAGGAGCTCTATGCAACGCTCGTTCAGTCTGCAACAAGCTTTCCTACATCCATGATCTTTTTATTACAAACTTTCCTTCCTCGCCATCACCGAAACCTGGCTCACCCCTTCTGACACAGCCTCCCTTGCTGCACTCTTACGGTGGTTTCCACCTTTCTCACACACCCCGCCCCAGCAGCAAGCATGGTGGAGGAGTTGGTTTTCTCCTGTCAAATTACAGCTTTCACCCACTCCCACCCTCTGTTACCCTCCCGTTCTTTGAGGTGCACTGGCTATCATTTACTGCCCCCCAGGGCCAGCCACCACCTTGTCTACTTCATTTCCTTTCTGTGGACATCCCCACTATCATCATGGGTGACTTCAACATCCCCATTGACACTTCCCTCTCAGATGCCACTAAACTTCTATCTCACTTCCTCCTTCGGCCTCATTCAATGGTCTTCTGCAGCCACTCACAAAGATGGTCACACACTGGACCTCATCTTCACCCACCTCTGCTCCCTATCTAACCTCTCTAACTCACCTCTTCCACTCTCTGACCACAATCTACTCACATTCTCTTCCCTCTCCACTCCTTATCTACAATCCCCACCCCACAAACTTGCACACCCTCGCAGAAATCTTAAACACCTTGATCTACATTCACTCTCTGAATGCGGATGATGCTGCCGCTCTATATAACACCACAATAGCTGTAACTCTGGAATCTCTTGCCCCTCTCACACATACCAAAGCTCGCAAAATCAACACAGCCATGGCACAGCAGCCTGACCAAAGAACTGAGGCGAGCTTCCAAGGCTGCTGAGCAGAGATGGAAAAGATCCCACTCCAACGAGCACTTCATCCCATTCAAACAGTCCCTCACTACTTTCAAGACCACACTCGCCACAGCTAAACAAACCTACTTCTCATTTCTCATACCCTCCCTGTCTCACAACCCTAAACAGTTATTCAACACCTTCAACTCTCTCCTCCGTCCCCCAGCACCTCCTCCCTCCCCACTTATCTCTGCTGAAGACTTTGCCTCATTTTTCAAGCAGAATATTGAGAACATCAGAGACCGTTTTAGTCGACAACCCCCATGTCCCTTCCTCCCAACTACCCACCCCTACACCTCCAAAACAAACTTCTCCACCATTACAGAAGATCGACTCTCCACTCTACTCTCAAGATCGCATCTCACCACCTGTGCTCTTGACCCGATCCCTTCCCACTTCATCCCAACCCTAACCCATCTCTTCAACCGATCACTAACAACTGGTGTTTTCCACTCAAGCTTTAAACATGCCTCAATCACACCTATCCTCAAAAAGCCCTCTCTTGACCCATCCTCTGTATCGAGCTATCGCCCTATATCACTTCACCCCTATGCCTCAAAACTACTGGATCACGTCAATCTTGAACTGTCCTCCCATCTATCTTCCTGCTCCCTCTTTGACCGCTTACAATCAGGCTTCCGGTCACACCACTCCACTGAAACTGCCCTAACTAAGGTCACCAATGACCTATTAACCGCCAAGAGCAAGCGACACTACTCTACCCTCCTCCTCCTGGACCTGTCCTCTGCTTTTGACACAGTGGACCATTCCCTATTATTTCAGACCCTCTCATCCCTTGGCATCACAGACTTGGCCCTATCCTGGATCTCATCATACCTAACTGACCGGACATTCAGCGTCTCCCACTCACACACCACCTCCTCACCTCACCCCCTATCTGTCGGAGTCCCGCAAGGCTCAGTTCTAGGGCCCCCTGCTCTTCTCCATTTACACTTTTGACCTGAAACAGCTCATAGAATCTCACGGTTTTCAGTATCGTCTCTATGCTGACACACAAATGTACATCTCTGGACCAGATATCACCACCCTACGAACCAGAATCCCTCAAGGTCTGTCCGCCATTTCATCCTTCTCCGCTAGATTTCTAAAACTTAATATGGACTAAACAGAATTCATCATCTTTCCCCCATCTCACGTGACCCCCCCCCCCCCCCCCCCCAACGAACCTATCCATTACTGTAAACGGCTGCCCACTCTCCCCAGTCTCACAAGCTCGCTGTCTAGGGGTAATACTTGACACTGATATCTCCTTCAAACCACATCATATCCAAGCCCTTTTCAACTCAAAAATATTTCACGGATCCGTACATTCCTAAACAAAGAATCTGCAAAAACCCTAGTCCATGCCCTCATCTCCCGCCTCGACTACTGTAACCTCCTGCTCTGTGGCCTCCCCTCGAACACTCTCGCACCCCACCGCTCCCCATTACCCAGAGAGTCCAGTACAAAAGCCTAAGGGCTCATTTCCACTTGAGAGGAAAAAAAAGGTCCGATTTACGGGCTGAAAAAAACGGAGGTAAATCATGCGAGTGTCATGTGTTTTTTTTTTGTTTTTTTTTGTTTTTTTTTTTATCGGATTGCACTCGTCCGTTTTCCTCGCAAGTGGAAATGAGCCCTTACCGTGACGTACAAAGCCATCCACAACCTGTCTCCTCCATATATCTGTGACCTTGTCTCCTGGTACTTTCCTACACTCAACCTCCAATCCTCATAAGACCTCCTTCTCTACTCCCCTCTTATCTCCTCTTCCCACAATCGCATAAAAGATTTCTCTCGGGCATCACTCCTTCTCTGGAACGCTCTACTGCAACATATCAGACTCTCGCCTACCATTGAAACCTTAAAAAAAGAACCTGAAGACCCACCTCTTCCGGCAAGCCTACAACCTGCAGTAACCACCGATCGATCAAACCACTGCATGACCAGCTCCACCCTCACCTACTGTATTCTCACCCATCCCTTGTAGATTGTGAGCCCTCGCGGGCAGGGTCCTCTCTCCTCCTGTACCAGTTGTGACTTGTATTGTTCAAGATTATTGTACTTGTTTTTATGTATACTCCTCCTCACATGTAAAGCGCCATGGAATAAATAAAGCTATAATAAAAAAGACAAATTTATCACCAGATGTTAGGAAGGTTATTCTGAGTGAAGTCAGGCAAAAGCCAGCTATGGAATTCAACTGCTCCGAGTCAAGTGTCACGTGTGATAAAGAACCAGGAAACTGACCTCACAACAACCAGACAAAAGTAATCAGTTTAACCCCTTCATGACCTTGGGATTTTTCGTTTTTCCATGTTCGTTTTTCACTCCCCTCCTTCCCAGAGCCATAACTTTTTTATTTTTCCGTCAATTTGGCCATGTGAGGGCTTATTTTTTGCGGGACGAGTTGTACTTTTGAACGACATCATTGGTTTTGGCATGTCGTGTACTAGAAAACGGGGAAAAAATTCCAAGTGCGGTGAAATTGCAAAAAAAAGTGCAATCCCACACTTGTTTTTGTTTGGCTTTTTTGCTAGGTTCACTAAATGCTAAAACTGACCTGCCATTATGATTCTCCAGGTCAGTACGAGTTCATAGACACCTAACAGGACTAGGTTATTTTTTTATCTAAGTAATGAAAAAAAATTCCAAACTTTGCTAAAAAAAAAAAATTGCGCCATTTTCCGATACTCGTAGCGTCTCCATTTTTCGTGATCTGGGGTCGGTTGAGGGCTTATTTTTTGCGTGCCGAGATGACATTTTTAATTATAGTATTTTGGTGCAGATACGTTCTTTTGATCGCCCGTTATTGCATTTTAATGCAATGTCGCGGCGACCTAAAAAATGTAATTCTGGCGTTTCTAATTTTTCTCGCTACGCCGTTTAGCGATCAGGTTAATGCTTTTTTTTAATTGATCGGCCGATACTGAGCGCGGTGATAACAAATATGTGTAGATTTGATTTTTTTTTTTTAATTGATTTATTTTGATTGGGGCGAAAGGGGGGTGATTTAAACTTTTTATATTTTTTTTATTTTTTTCACCTTTTTTTTTTTACTTTTTTTTTTTTTTTACTTTTGCCATGCTTCAATAGCCTCCATGGGAGGCCAGAAGCAGGCACAACTCGATCGCCTCTGCTACATAGCAGCGATCTGCTGATCGCTGCTATGTAGCAGAAATGGAGGTGTGCTGTGAGCGCCGACCACAGGGTGGCGCTCACGGCCACCGGTGATCAGTAACCATAGAGGTCTCTAGGACCTCTATGGTTACCATCCTGATGCATCGCCGACCCCCGATCATGTGACGGGGGTCGGCGATGACGTCATTTCCGGCCGCCCGGCCGGAAGCGGTAGTTAAATGCTGCGGTCTGCGTTTGACAGCGGCATTTAACTAGTTAATAGGTGCGGGCAGATCGCGATTCTAGCCGCGCCTATTACGGCCACATGTCAGCTGTTCAAAACAGCTCACATGTCCCGGCTTTGATGCGGGCTCACCGCGGAGCCCTGCATCAAAGCAGGGGATCTGACCTCGGACGTACTATCCCGTCCGAGGTCAGAAAGGGGTTAAAGAATACAAAAAAAAATGGAAAACCTTTTAATCACCTAGAATGTTTGAGCAATTACTGCTTCTGGACAAGTCCACTAAAAGTAGACTAATTACCACTTTTACAACTCTTGGAAGTTGCTGTGTTTTCATAAATTTGTGTTTAACTTATTTTTACAGCTGATGAAAAGAGTATGTACAAGAGGGATGTGAGCCCAAGTCGATGGAACTCTCCTCCCTGCAATGAGGACTGGGATAATGGTATGCAAAATAAATTTCTTCATTCTGATTCTAGGGGATGGGACACCTAAACTCACTGCAAATGGTAATTTTGTAAGTTGGTTTGATTGACATTATAGGACCGAGCCTCATTTTTTCAAATTTGCCAGCATCTTTGTGTACTTTAAAACGCTTCAACATATCCCAGTGATTCTGAGATTGTTTGTTTTTTTTGAGACATGTATTTCATGCTGGTGGTAAATTTTGATCAATATTTGTTTATGAAAATATTGAAGATATGACAAAATTAGAAAATGTCACACCTTTCAAATATTGAATTTCTATTCCCTTAACCACTTAATGAACATGCCAAATTTCTCCTTTGCCTCATTGGGGGACACAGACCATGGGTTGTATGCTGTTTGCTACTAGGAGGCTGACACTTTAAGTTAACACAAAAATAGTTAGCTCCTCCTCTGCAGCATACACACTCTTGCTGGCTCCCATAGAACCAGTTCTTGCTTAGTGTCCATAGGAGGCTCACGGAAGGGTCTGTATTCAGACAAAAACTCTTCATTATTTTATTTTAACATTTTTTATTTTTTACAATGGACGAAGGGGCGACGGATCCTTTCAAGGCTCTGTTCTCCCCGAACAATCAACATGTGAGCACGGAGAGTGTCACCTCTCCGTATCCTCTCCTGCAACGTAGGATGCCACTCCTGAGCTGATTCTTAGGGGTAACGGGTCCCTTCAAGGGCACCGATCTCCCCACACCATCAATGGACGAGCACATGGAGTGTTGATTCCATGTACCCTCTTCTGTAGCCAGGCCTATTGCCAGACATTCAGCCCTGTCCCATCCTAGGGGATTAACCCCTTGGATGTACAGAGGCCCACCATGTGGTGTCCGAGCAGCCCCCACTGTTAAAGCGGATGGTACAAGGAGGCGGACGGTACCTCGCCACCTCCCTATTAAAGGGATGGTGGATTGAGGTTTTCTTTATCGCTTCTTGGGGGACACATAACTGTGGGTGTATGCTGCTGCTAGGAGGCTGACACTATGCAAAAAAGGAAAAAGAATAGCTCCTCCCCGGCAGTATACACCCAAGGACAGGCACAAAGTACCTCAGTTTGTGCTTCGTGTCTGTAGGAGGCAGACCTGTATCTATCCCAGATCTGCATCTTATCCCTTTTTCTCTTTCTTCTCATTGGGGGACACAGACCGTGGGTGTATGCTGCTGCCACTAGGAGGCTGACACTAAGTGATATAAAGAAAGTTCGCTCCTCCCCTTGTGTACTCACCGTAAAATCCTTTTCTCCGAGCCATTCATTGGAGAACACAGCTCCCACCCTGTTATTAGCTTATGCTTGTTTATATAATCTGACATGCTATACTCTAATAATGACATGCTATACGCTCATATGTTATTGATTTCCTACTGCTTTTGCACCGAACTGGTTAGCTGCGAGCCAGCAGGAGGGTGTATACTGCAGGGGAGGTGTTAACTTTCTTTGTATCACTTAGTGTCAGCCTCCTAGTGGCAGCAGCATACACCCATGGTCTGTGTCCCCCAATGAATGGCTCGAAGAAAAGGATTTTATGGTGAGTACACAAAAATCCCTATTTTCCTTACAGGTTTGTGTTTTATTAACTCTTTTGTTTTTCCGATACAGCTTCTGGGAAACTTAGTTTCACTCTGCCTTCCCATCATAGGCGGCTGAGCGAGCAGTGTGGTGTCACCCACATCGCAACTCTCAGGCCCGCTGGCAGGACAATATCCCCTGTCGCCTTAAGGGTGCTCCAAGGCTGATTCGGTGGCTAGTCCTTGCCATTTCCCTCCTCACCCCTCTCCTCGGAGAGGGCCGAGAGGAAGACTGTGGTTGACAGCGGCGACCTCCCTAGGGGGGTTGATGCTGTCTTGTACACGGTCTGGAGACGGTGTGGGAAGAAGGATCTTGGTATCCAGCGACCCTCCCACCCTTGGGCCCTTGGACGATCCTCATCGATTATGGGACCGGACTTCTACCAGGTACAGGGAAACTGCAGAAGCGCCATTAACTTTCAAATTTCGCGCCTCTTTTTACCGCTATTCTCTCATCCCAGTGCAGGCCTTTCTTATTGCGCCTTACCTGATTCTGTCAGGGCACACTCTCTGGCATTTTTACTTTCACTTTCGCTCGGTCGAGTTAACCACGCCCCCTCCTTGTGTGCGCTTTCTCAGCGTCTCCTCGGGCCAATCAGATGTTGTTCTATACAAGGACACACACCCCTTGCCGCTCATCCTATCTCATTGGCTCTACGACTAGGCCATCTTTCCCTCCTTCACACGATGTGGTCTGCATTCCTCCATCTTGGAAGCTGCAGCATCTCGTGCATTGTTCTGCCTGGATGGATATTTTTTTTGGCTCAGGCGACACAGTAACCTCTGTTGCTGCGATCGTTGGACTGGGTAGATTCTTGTTCTTGGTTTTTTTTCTATGCCCCTGGGTTTTCAGCTTCTCCTCCGCAGTATCTCCACTGAGACTCCTCTGGCAGATAGCGCAACAGGCTCCACATATGTCCAACTCTGCAGGGGCTTCCCTTTCTCTAAGCCCGCTATAATTCTTTACTTAGATTATTAAGAGAATTAAACGCTCTCATAAGGCATTTGCTATTCACCCTAAATTTAGAGCCATAGTTAATAGGCACAGAGAGCGCCCGGATAAATGCTTCACAGGACAAAGGCCTCTTGAAGCCAAGTATCCTTTTTCATCTGATCTGAAAAAAGATTGGCCTAAGTCTCCAACAGTAGATTTATCCCCCCTCCTCCCCCCCCCCCCCCAGTCAGCAGCCAATGCCATCACTATATATGGCCATGTTCACATGTTCAGTATTTGTTCCACTCCTGATTTTGTCTTACTTTTCCTCTAATTGGTCAGTATTTTACCTCAGTATCTGTATCATAGAAACACGTCGCCACTCCTTGTTTTGGCTTACAAATACTGACCTTGTGAACGTGGCCTAAAAAGGTCATTATTGCTGAGAATGGAAGGCAGACTCTGTGTTTGTCAGTGTGGCCATTGAATCCTGGGTCTTAACCCAGGTAGGGTTTTCTCAATAGGTTATTCCCACCATGGCTAGTGCCCGTAAACCCTCATCGGTACGCATCCATCATCGTACTTGGAAGACATATTTTGCATGATGCAAGGATGGTGGTCTCTCCTTTCGTCTTTTCAGTTCCCACCGTTTTAGAGTTCCTGAAGGCCGGTCTGGACTCCAGGCTGGCACTCGGCGCTCTCAAGGGCCAAATCTCCGCCCTATTGGTCTTATTTCCGAGACTCATCGCATCAAGACTTCAGGTTTAAGACTTTTCTTCAGGGGGTGCCGCATGTCTCCCCCCTATCGCATGCCTTTAGAGCCTTGGGACCTCAACTTGGTGCTACGTGCCCTTCAAGAACCTCCCTTTGAACCGCTTCAGGACACTTCTCTGGTCCTTCTGTCCTGAAAGGTTGCCTTCCATGTGGCGATCACATCGATCAGAAGGGTTTCGAAATTAGCTGCCTTTATCTTTCCGGGCGCCTTTACTTATCTTCAATCAGGGCAAGGTTGTCCTCAGGCAGTCGCTGTCCATTTTGCCAAAGGTCGTTTCGTCCTTCTTAAAGAGGACATTGTTCTTCTTTTTTGTCTGGCCCCTTTTTTAGAATTGAAAGAGCTCTCTACACTCTATACTTGGTCAGAGCTCTGCGAAGGTACGTCTCAAGGACGGCATCCTTCAGAAGAACAGATGCTCTGTTCGTTCTCCCAGAAGGCCACAGGAGGGGTCTTGCCACTTCTAAGGCCACAACAGCCAGGTGGATTCGTTCCTCCATCTAGGAGTCCTACCGAGTAAGAAGTCAGCCCATCCCAGCGGGGATCTGGGCACACTGCACTCGGGCGGTGGCGGCTTCTTGGGCCATTCGGCATCAGGCGACGGTGGAGCTGGTCTGGAAAGCCACTTTACATACCTTCGCAAAGCACTATAATATTCACTCTCAGGCTTCAGCGGATGAGTGGGCAGAAGAATTCTGCAGGCAGCGGTGGCACACATTTAGGCAGTTGTTGCATGTAGCCTAATCCTTTGTGTTTATCCACCCAGGGACTGGTTTGGGAAATCCCGTGGTCTGTCCCTCAATGAGGCGAAGGAGAAACAGGGATTTTTGTGTACTCACTATAAAATCTTTTTCTTCGAGCCACTCATCGGGCACCCAACCTGTTAGCCTATGGCTTATATGGTTTTTGCCTGTTCTTTTAAGTTGACATGTTGTACTCTTCTATGTTTTTACTGTTTGTTCCTACTGCTTTTGCACTGAACTGGTTCTCTGGGAGCTAGCAAGAGGGTGTATACTGCAGAGGAGGAGCATCTTTGTTACCTTGGTGTCAGCCTCCTAGTGGCAGCAGCATACAACCCATGGTCTGTGTTCCCCAATGAGTGGCTTGGAGAAAAGGATTTTACGGTGAGTACACAAAAATCCCTGTTTTTAAAATCTGACCATTGTTGTTTGTTATAGCACACTTATTCCATGGCGCTTTACATGTGAGGAGGGGTATACATAATGAAAACAAGTACAATAATCTTAAGCAATACAAGTCAGAACTGGTACAGGAGGAGTGAGGACCCTGCCCGCGAAGGCTCACAATCTACAAGGGATGGGTGAGAATATAGTAGGTGAGGATAGAGCTGGTCATGCAGCGGTTTGGTCGATCGGTGGTTACTGCAGGTTGTAGGCTTGTCGGAAGAGGTGGATCTTCAGGTTCTTTTTGAAGGTTTCGGTGGTAGGCGAGGGTCTTCGTTTTGGTAGAGGGTTCCAGAGTAGGGGTGATACGAGAGAGAAATCTTGTATACGATTGTGGGAAGAGGAGATAAGAGGGGAGTAGAGAAGGAGATCTTGTGAGGATCGGAGGTTGCGTGTAGGCAAGTACCGGGAGACGAGATCACAGATGTTTGGAGGAGACAGGTTGTGGATGGCTTTGTACGTCATGGTTAGGGTTTTGTACTGGAGTCTCTGGGCAATGGGGAGCCAGTGAAGGGAGAGGCCGGGGAATAGCGGGGGGACAGGTGGATTAGTTAGGCAGCAGAGTTTAGAATAGATTGGAGGGGTGTTAGAGGGGAGGCCACGGAGCAGGAGGTTGCAGTAGTCAAGGCGAGAGATGATGAGGGCATGAACTAGGGTTTTTGCAGATTCTAGGTTGAGGAATGAACGGATTCGTGAAATATTTTTGAGTTGAAGTCGGCAGGAAGTGGAAAGGGCTTGGATATGTGGTTTGAAGGAGAGATCAGCGTCAAGGATTACCCCGAGGCAGCGAGCTTGTGGGACTGGGGAGAGTGGGCAGCCATTTACTGTAATGGATAGGTTTGTTGGGGGGGGGATGAAGACTGATGAAGACTGTGGTGAGGTTTGGGATGAGGTGGGATGGGAGCAGGTCAAGTGCACAGGTGGTGAGATGCGATCTTGAGAGTAGAGTGGAGAGTTGATCTTCTGTAATGGTGGAGAAGTTGGTTTTGGAGGTGGAGGGCTGGGAAGTCGGGAGGAAGGGCTCTGGGGGTTGTTGACCAAAACTGTCTCTGATGCCATCAATCTTCTGCTTGAAAAATGAGGCAAAGTCTTCAGCGGAGATAAGTGGGGCGGGAGGAGGTGCTGGGGGACGGAGGAGAGAATTGAAGGTGTTGAATAACTGTTTATGGTTGTTAGACAGAGAGGAGATGAGAAGTAGGTTTGTTTAGCTGTGGCGAGTGTGGTCTTAAAAGTAGTGAGGGACTGTTTGAATGGGATGAAGTGCTCGTTGGAGTGGGATCTTTTCCATCTGCGCTCAGCAGCCCTGGAAGCTCGCCTCAGTTCTTTGGTCAGGCTGGTGTGCCAGGGCTGTCTGTTGATTTTGCAAGCTTTGGTATGTGTAAGTGGGGCAGCAGATTCCAAAGCTACAGCTATTGTGGTGTTATATAGAGCGGCAGCGTCATCCGCATTGTGTATGGAACTTATGTCTGTGAGAGGGAGGAGGGATTCGGAGAATGAATGTAGGTCAAGATGTTTAAGATTTCTGCAAGGGTGTGGAAGTTTGTGGGGTGGGGATAGTGGAGAGAGATGAGAATGTGAGTAGATTGTGGTCAGAGAGTGGAAGAGGTGAGTTAGAGAGGTTAGATAGGGAGCAGAGGCGGGTGAAGATGAGGTCCAGTGTGTGACCATCTTTGTGAGTGGCTGCAGAAGACCATTGAATGAGGCCGAAGGAGGAAGTGAGATAGAAGTTTAGTGGCATCTGAGAGGGAAGTGTCAATGGGGATGTTGAAGTCACCCATGATAGTGGGGATGTCCGCAGAAAGGAAATGAAGTAGCCAGGTGGTGAAGTGATCAAAGAAGGTGGTGGCTGGGCCTGGGGGGCGGTAAATGACAGCCAGTTGGAGGGGGAGTAGATGCGCAGAGTGCACCTCAAAGGAAGGGAGGGTGGCAGTGGGATTGGGGTGAAGGAGCAGTTATCTGACAGGAGAAAACCAACTCCTCCGCCATGCTTGCTGCTGGGGCGGGGTGTGTGAGAAAGGTGTAAGTAAGAGTACAGCAGGGGAGGCGGTGTCAGAAGGGGTGAGCCAGGTTTCGGTGATGGCCAGGAAGGAAAGTTTGGTAGTAACAAAAAGATATGGATGTAGGAAAGCTTGTTGCAGACAGAGCGAGCGTTCCACAGAGCTCCTGTTAGTGGGACTGGGGAAGCGGGGGCTGGGTGAATGGGTATAAGGTTCGAGAGGTTACGGAAGTTTGTGATGGAGCGTGGATGGGAGGTAGAAATGACTGTGGGAATATGGTGAGGAGGACAAGAATTTGGACGCTCTATGACGGGCCGAGTCTGACGCTTGTGTAAAAGTAGACTTAGATGCTGACATACCTGTATAATTTTTGAAGGTGAAGACTGGTAAAGTCTTGTGCACGTGTTGCAGGTTGGGTGTGTTTTTACGATGCAGACTTGCTAGCAATATTGATGTCGGCAAAGTTAATAACCTGAAGTGTCATATACATGTTGACTATTTTTGATTTTGTGCAGAAAATAACCTGCGGCTTGTTAATTTTCTGCGGTTTTGGCAGCATTTTCTCTATCGCCTTTCATTGGGGGACACAGGAACCATGGGTGTATGCTGCTGCCACTAGGAGGCTGACACTATGCAAATAAAAGTTAGCTCCTCCTCTGCAGTATACACCCTACCGACAAGAAGTAGGATATTCAGTTTAGCTTAGTGTCAGTAGGAGGTGGACACGGGTCTTTCATTAGACCCTTATCTACCTCAATGTGCGTCGTTACCTTTCAGGTTTTTCCGGAGGGATACAGGGTGAACAGTCACACCTGTAGTCCCACTATGCGGACTATGAGTACGGCGTGTACTGCCACCCCGTATC
The DNA here is from genome assembly GCF_032444005.1 of Ranitomeya imitator. NCBI lineage: Eukaryota > Metazoa > Chordata > Amphibia > Anura > Dendrobatidae > Ranitomeya > Ranitomeya imitator. The sequence continues at coordinate 717,819,753 of NC_091284.1, forward strand.
CTCATAGATCCCTCTCCAGGACCAAGATCCTAGCACACAAGCGTGCTCAGAAGTCCGGTCCTGGCTCCGTCCCCCACCCACTCGCCCACCAGAGCCTGTCTGTCGGAGGAGACGAGGACGTCCCATCGCCTCCGTGGACGTCTCATTCCTTCCAGGTTAGTACCGGCGTGGGATGTTTAGGTGAGTATTTTCCCTCCCCACCCTGTGGCTTCCCTGGATCCTAAAAAGGGGGTTCCTATTTGGGGAGTTTTCTGGTGCGGGTCGCATCTCTTTTCGGCCGCGCCACTTCCGTGGATGCGGCCTCCCTGTCCCCTGTTCTGGCGCGGCTGCCTATGCGGACCGCCGCACCGCTTCTTGTCCGGGCGCGCTGTCTGCGTGGCCTTGCTCAGGGGGGACATTTCCGCCTCGGGTCCTGTGGGCTTCCCAGCCCCGGTTTCAGCGCGGCCCTCGGTGGCTCCCCTGCTCCGGCCGCTGTGTGCGGCCGTTCATTTCCTTTCAGCGCGGCGGCTTTGCCGGCCGCCGCGTCGCTTCGGCCCTCTGTGGCTTCCCTGCCCGGTTTCGAACCAAATCGCTAACATGAGGGATATGGTTCAAAGCCTCATTGGAGCGACCAATCAGACCTGTGGCATCAAAGATTCCTCTACGAAACCCGCAGATCAGGCGGTTTCGTTTAGACGGTCTAAGCTACCTCCCAAGGTATTTGCTCCTCATCCTGAATTCAAGGAGCTTCTGTCCAGAGAAAGAGCGAATTCTACCAGAAGTTCTCAAAGAGACAAGCGTCTTGGAATCTCATATCTCTTTCCTCCGGATCTCATTGCCAACGGGAATGAGAGGCGTTAGAGAACGACCTCTCCCCCTGTGGATCCGTCGGCTGCTAAACTTGCCACCAACACAGTCCTTACGCTGTCCGGTGGGCGGCTCTGAAAGATTCCATCGATGGGATCATGGAATCCTTCGTGAAGTCGGCTTTCAAAACTGCCGAATCATCCCAATGCCCAGCCTTGGCTTCCATTTGGGTTTCGAAGTCTGTATCCGAGGGGCTAAACAACTCCGTTAAGGCATTCAAGCTGGAGCTCCATCAGGCCGGCTGGCGGAACTTGCCACCCAGATTACTCACGCCGGGGAATATTTTGTTCCCTGGACGTCGCGTCTTCTGCCGCACAGGCGCCCAGTAATGTTGTTGCCAGCTGTCGCACTGTTTGGCTCAAGAGTCATCAAAGAAGTCCCTTACGAGCCTGCCTTTTCAAGGTTCACGTCCTTTCGGTTCCAAGCTGGACCAAATTTATTAAGGACGCCACTCGCGGCACCAGTCCCCTTCTCCAGACCTCGCCTACTTTCCCATTAGGCGGCTACTTCGGTCTTTTTGACTTTTTTCGTAGTTTTGCGGCATCAGATTCCTCTTCGCAGAGGCCACAGGCACGTTAAGAGAAGAAGGTATTCTTCGACTCACTCTTTTCTGGCGTGCCCGCTACTCCTAAGGTGGATTCTCCAGGTCCAGGACTGGAGGTTCCACCTAGGCATGACCCACGACCAGACCCCAGCCCGTTTCTCAGGCTGGGCAACCGTCTCCTGTTCCTCAGGGACGTCTGGGTCTCCTCAGTAGAGGGTGCATGGGCCAGGGCACTTGTATCCTCTAGATACAAATTCTTCATTTCACGGTCCTGGGATCGTTTTCTTCAAATCCCAACCTCCAAGAGACCCCGCTCTATTCCCGGGTTTCTTTACGGCCATTGTTTCCCTCCTTAAATCTGGGGTAAACGTTCCCATCCCAAAACAGGAACGGTTCAACGGTTCACAGGCTTCTCTTCGAATCTTTCTGTACTGACACAGGACAACAAGGTTCGTCCCAGTCCGGATCTCCATTTGCTGAACAGGAAGTTTCGTCGGAGACACTTCAGGATGATATTCCCTCGTTCAGTAATCACTTTCATGGAGGCTCAGGAATTTCGGTTTCAGGCTCCCGAAAGTCTATCCATCTTTCCCGACATTCTAACCGTTGCGGGTGGCTCGTCAACAGGAAGAAGTTCCGCCTTGTTCAGCGCCTCGTATCTCCGGGCATGTTCTTCGACACTTGTCGGACCAGAGTCTTCCTTCCCGAGGACAGGATATCCCTCCTTTGTCAGGAAGTTCGCTTGCTCCAGGGTTCTCGGCTCCCCTCCTTTCCGATGGGCCTTAAAGACCCTAAGGAGGTTTGGTTGCAACATCGGAAGCAATTTTCCCTTCGCCCGTTTCTTTCAAGACTTCTTCAGCAGGCTATTTTATCGCAGGGGACAGGTCTGTCTTCTCCCTGCATCGTCCGATCCGGCTTTCTCCCAGGTCAAATGGTTCCTCGACTTGTGGCCGAGGTCACTTCTCTTATCCCAGAGTAGATCCTTCACAGCATATCCTTCCTTCCAGTTCCCTGGCAGGTGGTGACGACGGACGCCTGTCCGCTCGCGGAGGCGCGGGGCTTTGTCTCCTGTTCTTTCAGGGTGGTTGGTCGGCGCAGGAACCCTCTGCCGATCAATGTCCTCGAGTTCCGGATCATCTTTCTGTCTTTCCTTCACTGGGTAAGGATTCTCAGCAGCCTGCCAATTCGAATCCAGACAGACAATGACACAGCTGTGGCATATGTCTACCACCAGCGGTGGACTCTGCGTTCGCTGGCCTCGGCCGAGATTCCAGGATCCTCCTTTGGACAGAGGCAACAGTCCTGGTGAGCTCCGCAGTGCATGTCCCCGGCGTGGACATTTAGGCCGCCGACTTCCTCGGCCGTGAGGGCCTCGCGGCAGGGGAATGGTACTACAGGAGGTTTCCTATCGGATTACTTTTCTGTGGGGGACTCCAGAGGTGGTCCTCATGGCGTCCCGATTGAACAGGAGGTCCCTCGGGTCGGCTCAGGGTCCCGTGTTTCTCTCACAGTGGGGTTGACGCTCTGGCCATTCCTCGGTCGCAGTTCGGGCTCCCCTATTGGTTTCCATGCCTTCCCTTGCTTTCCAAGCTGTCGAAAAAGATCAAGGCTGGATGGGTGCCGGTCATTCTGATCATCCCGGATTGGCCCAGGAGGTCCTAGTTTGCAGACATCGTCAATCCTCTCGCGGACACCCCTGGTGTCTTCCAGGCGGACCCGATCTGCTGTCTCAGGGTTCAATTTTTTTTTTTTTTTTCACCCGAATTATCGGTCGCCCAGTTTAACGGCGTGGCTGTGGACTCCACAGTTCTAAGAGCGTCCGGCCTTTCGGCCCAGATGGGTCACTCTATAGTCCAGGCTGGGAAGCCTTCGTCTTCTTTCAGGATCTACTATCGTACCTGGTAGGCTTACTTTCGTTGTTGCGAGTCCAACCGCTTTTCACCTATGTCCTTTTTCCCTGCCTTCCATTTGGTTTTCCTTCAGGCAGGACGGGATTCGGGCTTCGCTCTCAGTTCCCTATAGGGCCAGGTTCCTACGCTCTTCTTCCCTTTAAGAAGACGTTATCTTCTCAGCCACAGGTTAAGACCTCCCTTCAATGAGTGGCCCACGCTGTCCCTCCCGTACAGGGCCTCTGGATTCATGGGATTTAAAGGTTGGGTTGGTGGTGCTTAGGGGTTCCCCCCTTATAGCCTCTCAGGGAGTTTTCCCTGTCAGTTCTATCTCGGAAGGTGGCTTTTCCCAGGTCCATCTCTTCGATCCCCCGCGTTTTTGAGTTGGCGGCCATTTCTTGCCGACCTCCTTTCTTGATTTTAATCCAGGACAAGGTGGTCGCAGACCTCTGCCTTCCTTCCTTTCTCGAGGTGGTTTTCATCTTTCCACCTCAACGAGGACATCGTTATACCTTTCCTTTTGTCCAGCTCCGACTCTGGAGTGATCGTTGAACAGGCTGGGTCTCGTCAGGGCAGTGAGGATCTCCCTGGCTAGCACAGCCGCTTTCCGAAAGATGGATTCTCTTTTCGCCATCCCTGATGGCGTGCGTAGAGGCCTGCCGGCTTCCAAGGCGACTATTGCTCGCTCTATCAGAATGGCAATTTTGGAAGCTTCCGGGTCAAGAACAAGAGTGCCTCCTGAGATAAGGCTCACTCTACCCGGGCAATCGGCGCTTCCAGTGCAGTATGCCACGGGGTTATCGCTGATGGCTTTGCAAGCGGCAACCTGATCTTCCATCCACACGTTTCGCCGAACTACGGCGGACTCCAGCCTGGGCAGAAGGATCCTGCAGGCAGCAGTGGTGAGTCCTCGGACCTGATGGAAGTCGGTTTTCCCCACCCCAGGGACTGCTTTGGGACGTCCCATGGTTCCTGTGTCCCCCAATGAAAGGCGATAGAGAAAACAGGATTTTTGGTTGCTTACCGTAAAATCTGTGTCTCGGAGCCTTCATTGGGGGACACAGCTCCCTCTCAAGTTGAACAGCTCTGTTTACTGTTTACGTTTGAGTTTTTTGAACACTTGAGTGTTTGAAACTGTTAATCTATGGAGCGCCGTAGAATTTGTCGGCGCTATATAAATAAAGTTTATTATTATGTTATTATTATAGTTCTCTTTTACACGTTGCTTCTCCTACTGCTTTCTCACTAACTGAATATCCTACTTCCTGTCGGTAGGGTGTATACTGCAGAGGAGGAGCTAACTTTTTTATTTGCATAGTGTCAGCCTCCTAGTGGCAGCAGCATACACCCATGGTTCCTGTGTCCCCCAATGAAGGCTCCGAGAAACAGATTTTACGGTAAGCAACCAAAAATCCTGTTTTTCATCATTGACTTCAGTCAAAAGCATGAAACGTGAGTTTTACCTGCCAAGAGATGCAGAATTTTCTGCATCCATTTACTCAATGCAGGTAGCCTAAGGGTATGTGCGCACGATGCAGATTTAGTGCACAATTAGTGTAGTTCTGCAGAACTGCACTGTGATTTACAGTACAATGTAAATCAATGTGAAAAAAAAGCTGTGCACATGGTGCAAAAAAATCTGCGCAGAAACGCTGCAGATTTTGAAGTGCATGTCCCTTCTTTTGTGCAGTTCTGCTGTGTTTCTGCACCCCTCCATGATAAAGATCTGCAGTGGTAAAATCTGCACAAAAACTGCAGAAAATCTGCATTGCAGATTCTGCCAGGAGATGCAGATTTAGTGCAGAAAATTCTGCACTACATTTCCTACGTGTGCACATGGCCTAAAGGAAAACTCCCGCTGTGTGTCCAGAAGGGTCTTCTTAGTTGTCTCTTTGGTCCTTTTGTGGCCTTTTTTTTTTTTCCGACAGTCTGCTCTTTTAGCGGCTTCAAAGATTTGGAAGAGCTAAATGAGGTTATATAAGTCAATATATTCACAAGTGACATTGCAGTGCATATTATAATTTCTGTTTTGTGTTTTTAGCTCTTTCAGGCGAGTTCCAGGCAGAAAACACCTGAAAGACATCACGTGTCTAAGGCCGGTTTCACATGTCAGTGGCTCCGGTACATGAGGTGACCGTTTCCTCATGTACTGGAGACACTGACTCACGTAGACACATTAAAATCAATGTGTCTCTGCACATGTCAGCGTGTTTTCACGGACCGTGTGTCCGTTTGGAAAACACGGAGACATGTCGGTGTTCGTGGGAGCGCACGGATTACACGGACCCATTAAAGTCAAACACGTACCACACACGGATGTTGTCCGTGTGCCGTGCAGGAGACAGCGCTACTGTAAGTGCTGCCCCCCCCCCAAACCCTCCCCTCCCCCCGTGTGTGGCCGGTATTCATCCCTTCTTCCCAGCAGAGTTCGCTGGAAAGAAGGAATGAATAATCTTTATTTTTAAGGGGAAAGAAAAAAAGTTTGTGCTACCCTCTTCCCCCCCATGTGGTCCCGCTCATTACAGTGAGGAATATGCGCATAATGAGCGGGAACACGTGACCGCTCACACAGCACAGGCTGCAGCCGCTAAGAGGAGACATGGAGCTGGGTGTCGGTGAGTATTTCCTGGCAAGCTTATTGAAGTTTGTCTATTGTGTAATGGCCATGAGTGTTTCTGGGCCATGCGCCTGCAGTGCACATCACCCCTTGTGTTAAAGGGGCCTGAGGCCGGCTTCACACTTGCGAGTTTTACGGACGTAAGAGCGCAGAAACTACGTCCGTAAAACTCGCAAAAAATACGGCACAATTATTCTCTATGCCCCTGCTCCTATCTGCCGTATTTTACTGATCAGTATTATACGGCTTTCTACGGCCGTACAAAATCGCAGCATGCTGCGTTTGTCACCGTACTGCGCAAGAAATACGCCAATGAAAGTCTTTGGAAGCGTGAAAAATACGGATTTCACACGGACAAGCAGTGTGACTTGCGAGAAATACGCAGCGCTGTTAGAGAGAAAAGCCGGTAATTCAGTGCGGTGTACAGTAAAATCACACTGACAGCTTACAGTCCAATAGGTAGAATAAATGTGTACACATAGAATAGGTATATATATATATATACCTATTCTATCAGTGAGACACATATATGTATATATATTACTATTTATTCCAGCGCTATACAGCTTGAAAGCCGGTAATTCAATTACCGGCTTTTTCTTTCTCCTTCCTAAAACCCGACATGATTTGAGACATGGTTTACATACAGTAAACCATGTCTGCTCTCCATTTTTTTTGCAGATTCCACAATACTAATGTCAGTAGTGTGTATCTGCAAAATTTGGCCGTTCTAGCTCTTAAAATAAAGGGTTAAATGGCGGAAAAAATTGGCGTGGGCTCCCGCGCAATTTTCTCCGCCAGAGTAGTAAAGCCAGTGACTGAGGGCAGAGATTAATAGCCTGGAGAGGGTCCATGGTTATTGGCCCCCCCTGGCTAAAAATATCTGCCCCCAGCCACCCCAGAAAAGGCACATCTGGAAGATGCGCCTATTCTGGCACTTGGATTTCCTAGAAAGCTCCCAGGCTTTCTAGGCAAGTTCCCACGATCTATAAACAGCCAGCAGAGGGCGCCTCACCGCAAATGAAGCTAAATATAGCTCATTGATCTATATTTAGACTCATTCCCCGGGGTTTTGCAGCGAGGAGCAGCCTGCATTAGCAAAGCTCCTTGCTGCAAAATGTTTTAACCCCTTCAGAAGGATTTACATCGTTGGACGTTACAGATCTGCGGAGGGTAAGTATATTGTTGGTTTATTATGTTTTTTCTTTCACAGAACGAGGGTCTTCAGTGATTGGATTGGGCGTAGAATAAAATACTCCAACAACCATTGTATTTATTTCATTAAAATAATTTTAAATAATGTGTTTGTGTTTTATTTAACCCTTTCATTCAATTGGATTAATAATGGATAGGTGTCATAATTGACGCCTCTCCATTATTAATTAGGCTTAATGTCACCTTACAATAGCAAGGTGGCATTAACCCTTCATTACCCCATATCCCACCGCTACACGGGAATGGGAAGAGTGTGGCCAAGTGCCAGAATAGGCGCATCTTCCAGATGTGCCTTTTCTGGGGTGGCTGGGGGCAGATATTTTTAGCCAGGGGGGGCCCAATAACCGTGGACCCTCTCCAGGCTATTAATATCTGCCCTCAGTCACTGGCTTTACTACTCTGGCGGAGAAAATTGCGCGGGAGCCCACGCCAATTTTTTCCGCCATTTAACCCTTTATTTTAATAGCTAGAACGGCCAAATTTTGCAGATACACACTACTGACATTAGTAGTGTGGAATCTGCAAAAAAAATGGAGAGAAGACATGGTTTACTGTATGTAAACCATGTCTCAAATCATGTCTGGTTTTAAGAAGGAGAAAGAAAAAGCCGGTAATTGAATTACCGGCTTTCAAGCTGTATAGCGCTGGAATAAATAGTAATATATATACATACAGTGGGGCAAAAAAGTATTTAGTCAGTCAGCAATAGTGCAAGTTCCACCACTTAAAAAGATGAGAGGCGTCTGTAATTTACATCATAGGTAGACCTCAACTATGGGAGACAAACTGAGAAAAAAAAATCCAGAAAATCACATTGTCTGTTTTTTTAGCAATTTATTTGCATATTATGGTGGAAAATAAGTATTTGGTCAGAAACAAACAATCAAGATTTCTGGCTCTCACAGACCTGTAACTTCTTCTTTAAAAGTCTCCTCTTTCCTCCACTCATTACCTGTAGTAATGGCACCTGTTTAAACTTGTTATCAGTATAAAAAGACACCTGTGCACACCCTCAAACAGTCTGACTCCCAACTCCACTATGGTGAAGACCAAAGAGCTGTCAAAGGACACCAGAAATAAAATTGTAGCCCTGCACCAGGCTGGGAAGACTGAATCTGCAATAGCCAACCAGCTTGGAGTGAAGAAATCAACAGTGGGAGCAATAATTAGAAAATGGAAGACATACAAGACCACTGATAATCTCCCTCGATCTGGGGCTCCACGCAAAATCCCACCCCGTGGGGTCAGAATGATCACAAGAACGGTGAGCAAAAATCCCAGAACCACGCAGGGGGACCTAGTGAATGAACTGCAGAGAGCTGGGACCAATGTAACAAGGCCTACCATAAGTAACACACTACGCCACCATGGATTCAGATCCTGCAGTGCCAGACGTGTCCCACTGCTTAAGCCAGTACATGTCCGGGCCCGTCTGAAGTTTGCTAGAGAGCATTTGGATGATCCAGAGGAGTTTTGGGAGAATGTCCTATGGTCTGATGAAGCCAAACTGGAACTGTTTGGTAGAAACACAACTTGTCGTGTTTGGAGGAAAAATAATACTGAGTTGCATCCATCAAACACCATACCTACTGTAAAGCATGGTGGTGGAAACATCATGCTTTGGGGCTGTTTCTCTGCAAAGGGGCCAGGACGACTGATCCGGGTACATGAAAGAATGAATGGGGCCATGTATCGTGAGATTTTGAGTGCAAACCTCCTTCCATCAGCAAGGGCATTGAAGATGAAACGTGGCTGGGTCTTTCAACATGACAATGATCCAAAGCACACCGCCAGGGCAACGAAGGAGTGGCTTCGTAAGAAGCATTTCAAGGTCCTGGAGTGGCCTAGCCAGTCTCCAGATCTCAACCCTATAGAAAACCTTTGGAGGGAGTTGAAAGTCCGTGTTGCCAAGCGAAAAGCCAAAAACATCACTGCTCTAGAGGAGATCTGCATGGAGGAATGGGCCAACATACCAACAACAGTGTGTGGCAACCTTGTGAAGACTTACAGAAAACGTTTGACCCCTGTCATTGCCAACAAAGGATATATTACAAAGTATTGAGAAGAAATTTTGTTTCTGACCAAATACTTATTTTCCACCATAATATGCAAATAAAATGTTAAAAAAACAGACAATGTTATTGTCTACCTATGATGTAAATTACAGACGCCTCTCATCTTTTTAAGTGGTGGAACTTGCACTATTGCTGACTGACCAAATACTTTTTTGCCCCACTGTGTGTGTATGTATGTATATATATATATATATAATTTTTTTTTTTTTTCTTTTTGGGACACATGGATCATTTCTATAGCGGTATGTTGGTTTTGCAAGCCTGCGAGAAAACCACGCAGTACGGATGCCATACGGATTACATACGGAGGATGCCATGCGCAAAAAACGCTGACACACCCTGCCTACGGAGGAGCTACGGACCACTATTTTCGGGACATTTCAGCGTATTACGGCCGTAATATACGGACCGTATTTTCATACGCTGAGTGTGAAGCCGGCCTAATTCTGTAAAAAAAAAAAATCATCAGTTTTTGCTGTCAGTTACAATCTGTTGGTTCAACGAATCCGTCTGACTGTGGAAAACTGAGGCGACAGATTAGTTTTTTCGATGGATCAGACTAGGGGATCTTGCTAATTGGATCGAAGCATGCTCAGTTACAAAAAAAAAAGGAATCCGTTGCCGGATTCTGTCAATTGACGGACCCAGCGCTATAGGCTTCCATTCTAGCAAACAATGGACGCCGACGGATCAGTCCTGTCTGTTTTTTCGACGGAGACAAAAAACGTTACTATGTCCGTTGTCTCCCCCCGAAGAAGCCCACGCGAAACGTGCGTCGGGGCTGTCTGCACCTGATGCTGAGTGGAGAATATGGGTAAGAACCTTGAACTGTAGTGTTGTGGCAGCATACCATTTGATGACTTCTCTGCAGTGATATACTGGCTTTCTAGTGTAGATGCCAATAAGTGTGAGACTGCAATGTGAGTAGCTAGTATATATCTATATATGTAGTGATTATTAAACACTGCAGAGGGACATTGAATGAAGAGATTAGGTTAGGCACTAGCACTTTATTTCTATTGCTGCTAACCCTATGGCTCTACCCATCCACCGTATTTATAATATGAAAAAAAAGGGACAGGTGCTTCACTAGTGTTCCACATTATCCAGCTTTTGTTATTTATTATGTTTTGTAGTTATATATTGGTAGTTTCTACAGATGTGTGTTTTTGTTACCACTTTGGACAAAGTCTCTCGTTTTTCCTTTTGTTGGTATTCTATGAGATAATGGAGAGTGTCCTTTAAGACTTGACCCTTCGTGCCACTTGGTATAGGGTTCTATTCATATGAGTATGTATTCTGTTCTATGTTTTGTTTTCTATGTCCATTGTCTGCTGCCACCGGACAAACAATTTTTGACGGATCCGGCGAACAATGGATAAAACGTGAGGCCGTCCATCGCAATCGTCGCTAACACGAGTCTATGAGAGAGAAAAAACTGGTCGTTTTTTTTCAAACTTGACGGATTGCGACTGATGGAAAAAAACTGTGAAAGGGGCCTTAATCTATAGGTGCCCCCCCCCCCTCCCCGACATGGTTACCCCTTCTCCGTGTTTACTAGGGGTTCAGGAGCTCTAGCTGGGAGCCCCTCCAATTGCAGAAACAAAGGGATACAAGTACTGTTTTTATCACACAATAGCTTCTCTCTAACTTGCCTAATTAGTCTTTTCTGTTTTTAAATTGCTCATATGTACAGTTAAGATGTGTGCATGTGTATATATACATTGGTAGAAATTAATGTGTAAGGCGCTTATGGAAATGCTTATTGTGTTTTAGATTTACAGAGTGAGGAAAGAGCCACATTCGTTTGGGGTACACCTTCTTATGCAGGACCGAGGTAAGTGAAAGTGATGTATTTACTAGTTTTCGGTGCTCTTTTGTACTTCTAGCATGGACAGCTCCCCACTATGCTGCACACAGGAAAATAAAGAGAGCGAGCGACTAGCGCACACAGGGTGATAGAGTATGAGTTGTCAGGGGAAGCTGAGAGTTGCTAACCTGACTAGACTGTGAATGGCACAGCTCCATTGTATGCCTGTAGAGTGTACAGCTGCTGCAGTTGCGCTAACGGGTAGAAGATAATCCATCTGCATTTATTTAGAGGAGATAATTCTCGTCGACCGCACTGCTGTTTGAAGAGTAGTCATGCCACACGGGTAGTATCCAATAATGGCTTTTATGTGTTTTCAAGTTTGTACTGAACACTCTTTTAAAAAATAGACTGCTCCTCAAAATATGCTGACACAGAAATAAATCTGTCATAACGTTACCATTTTTTTTTTTATTATACATTTTTATAGCGCCATTTATTCCATGGCGCTTTACATATGAACGGGGCAAATATAGACTAGTACAGTAAACATGAGTAAAACAAGGCACACAAGTACAGGAGGAGAGAGGACACTGCCCGCGAGGGCTCAGTTTACAGGGGGTGGGTGAGGATACATTAGGAGAGGGTAAGAGCAGGTCGTGCGGCGGTTCAGCAGACTAGAGGATCACTGCAGGTTGTAAGCTAGTCGGAAGAGATGGGTCTTCGGGTTCCTTTTGAAGGTTTCTGTGGTAGGTGAGATCCTGATGTGTTGGGGTAGAGAGATCCAGAGCATAGGGGAAACACGGGAGAAGTCTTGTATGCGGTTGTGGGAGGAAGAGATGAGAGGAGTAGAGCAGGAGATCAGGAGAGGATCAGAGGATGCGTTGTAGGTAGGTACCGGGAGACCATGTCATAGATTTATGGAGGAGACCGGTTGTGAATGGCTTTGTATGTCATTATTAGTGTTTTGAACTGTAGCCACTGAGCAATAGGAAGCCAGTGAAGGGCCTGGCAGAGAGGAGAGGCTGGGGAATAACTGGGAGACAAATGGATTAGTCGGGCAGCAGAGTTTAGGATGGATTGGAGTGCTGCCAGAGTTCTAGAGTGGAGGCCAGAGTAAGAGGTTGCAGTAGTTGAGGCGGGCGGTAAGGGCATGCACTAGTTTTTGTGATTTAATGGTCAAGGAATGCACGGATCCGGGAAATGTTTTTGCGTTGGAATCTGCAGGAGGAGGCAAGGGCTTGGATATGTGGTTTGAAAGAGAGGGAAGAGTCAAGGATCACCCCAGGCACCGATCGTGCGGGACTGGGGAAAGTGAGCAGCCATTGACATTGATGGGTAGGTCAGGTAGAGTGAGGTGGGGGAAAGATGATGAATTCTGTTTTGTCCATGTTCAGTTTTAGAAAGCGAGCAGAAAAGAAAGCTGAAACAGCAGACACATTGCAGGATATTGGTCAGTAAGGAAATGAGGTCAGGTCCAGATAAGTAGATCTGCGCGTCATCAGCGTAGATACTGTAAACCGTGGGATTCTTTGAGCTGTCCCAGGCCGAAGGTGTAGATTGAGAAGAGTAAGGGTCCTAGAACTGAGCCTTGGGGAACACCGACAGGGCGAGGTGAGGAGGTGGTTTTGGAGAAGGACTCTGAATGTCCTGTCTGTTAGATATGCTGAGATCCAGGATAGGGCCAAATCTGTGATGCCCAGAGATAAAAGAATCTGTAACCGGAGGAAGTGGTCCACATTGTCGAAGGCAGAAGACAGGTCCAGGAGGAGGAGGACAGAGTAGTGTCACTTGCTCTTGGCGGTTAGTAGGTCGTTGGTCACTTTAGTTAAAGCCGTTTCAGTTGAGTGATGTGGTCAGAAGCCAGATTGTAAATGGTCAAAGAGGGAGCAGGAGGAGAGGTGGGAGGACAGTTCAAGATGGACATGCTGTTCCAGTAGTTTTGAGGCATATGGGAGAAGGGATATCGGGCGATAGCTTGACAGAGGGTGGGTCGAGGGTGTTTTTTTTTTTTTTTTGAGGATAGGTGTGATTGATGCGTGTTTGAAGGATGAGGGGAAGACACCGTTTGTAAGTGAGATGTTGAAGAGTTGTTAGGGTTGGGATGAAGACTTTGGCGAGGCTAGGGATGAGGTGGGACGGGAGCAGGACATGCGTGCAAGTGGTGAGATGTGATCTTGCCAGAAGGGTGGAGAGCTGATCGTCTGTCATGGTGGAGAAGCTGGCTTTGGAAGAACAGGGCTGAGCAGTCAAGAGGAGGGGCATTGGGGGCTGCGGGCCAAAGCTTTGTTTGATGTTATCGATCTTCTGCTTAAAGAAAGAGGCAAAATCTTCAGCAGAAATGAGGAGAGGGAGGAGGTGCTGGGGGACGGAGTAGAGAATTGAAAGTGTTGAAGACCTGTTTAGGGTTGTGAGTCGGAGGAGATGAGAAGTAGGTTTGTTTTGCGGAAGTAAGAGTGGACTTGAAGCTGGTGAGGGACTGCTTGCATGCGATAGTGCTCAGCAGAACGAGATCTTTTCCATCTCAGCAACCCTGGAAGCCCGTCTCAGTTTTTTGGTCAGGCTGGTCAGCCAGGGCTGCCTGTTCATTGTACGAGTTTTGCTATGCTTGAGGGGGGTGGCCGAATCAAGTGTAGCTGTTATTGTAGTTTTAGAAAAATTGGCAGCAGCATCGGTCATAGAAGGAAGCTATGTCTGTAAGAGGGAGAAGGGACTCAGAGTGAATGTAAATTGAGGTGTTTGAGATTTCTGTAAGGGTGAGTGAGTTTGTGGCGAGGGGATTGCGCACTTGGAGAGGAGAGGCAAGAGACTGTCAGTAGGTTGTGGTCAGACAGCGGAAGGGGTGAGATTAGTAAGGGAACAGAGGCTTTTGAAGATTTGGTACACTTGTTGGTGGCTGCGGAGGTCCATTGAGTGAGACTAAAGGAGGCAGTGAGCGATAAAAGTTGCGGCAGCTGAGGTGGAAGTGTCGATGGGGATATTGAAGTCACCCATTATGATAGTGGGATGTCGCCTGAGCGGAAATGAAGTAGCCAGGTGGTGAAGTGGTCAAGAAAGGAGATGGCTAGTTCTGGGGGGCGGTAGATGACAGCCAGCTGGAGGTTGGAGGGGGATTAGATGCTAATGGAGTGCACCTCAAACGAGTGAAGAGTAGCTGAGGATGGTAATGGAATTGGGGTAAAGGAGCAGGTATTGGACAGGAGCACGTTTGCTGGTGGGGCGAGGGGTGTGAAAGAGATTGAGTCTGCCATAAGAAAGTGCAGCTGGAGAGGCTGAGTCAAAGGGGGTGAGACAGGTTTCAGTGATGGCAAGGAAGGAGAGTTTTGGTGATAAAGAGGTCATGGACAAATGAGTATGTTGCAGACAGAGCGTGCGTTCCATAGTGCTCCAGGTAGGGGGAATGGGGGCTGGATTAATGGGTATGAGGTTATCGTTGTTGCGAAGACGTGTAGAGGATCGTAAGAATGGACAAAAAACGGTCATAGGAGTTCATGCGAGACGGTGAGTTGATATAAAATCTTAATGCATTAGTTTCCACAACGCGTTTCAACGGAATAGCTCTGTCTTCCTCAGGTGGCAGTTATAGTGTACAGTAGAAGATCGTGGCAGGGGGGTTAGAAATGTGAGGGGATGTGCTGAGGGCCAGGATTAAGTCAGTGTTGGGGAAAAATAAACCTGTCAAATTGAAAATTAATGTTTCCCTGCTACCTCATAAATGGTTTTTTTTATTTTTTTTTTTTATTTTTTTATTTGGGACTGAATACTTATTTTTAATTTATACTATGTACAAATTTGTGGGTGATGTAATTAAAACTCCCATCTGCCCATAAAAAAGCTTTTATCAGCCATGTATGGAGATAATCATCCGTGAGGAACAGCCATCCCTGATGTATGAGGTTAGAGGAATGTTGTGACAAGAAATCCTGTTGTCCCTAGCTACCTTCTCCCAGTCGTTTTCAGGGGGCCTCTCTGCCAGAAAAGAGGAAATACGCTTCTGAAGATGGCTCTGACTCAAAAGCAGAAATAACAGGTCCAGAAGAATGGTTGGAAGAGGGAGAAGTTACTCCCAAGTTATATGGAGGTTGATAAATGTTTTTTTTTCTCTTGAGGACTTGGAGTAAATATTACTCGTGGTCATAAATGCGATGGGAGTTAACCCCTTCATGACCCAGCCTATTTTGACCTTAAAGACCTTGCCGTTTTTTGCAATTCTGACCAGTGTCCCTTTATGAGGTAATAACTCAGGAACGCTTCAACGGATCCTAGCGGTTCTGTTTTTTCGTGACCTATTGGGCTTCATGTTAGTGGTAAATTTAGGTCAATAAATTATGCGTTTATTTGTGATAAAAACGGAAATTTGGCGAAAATTTCGCAATTTTCACAATTTGAATTTTTATTCTGTTAAACCAGAGCGTTATGTGACACAAAATAGTTGATAAATAACATTTCCCACACGTCTACTTTACATCAGCACAATTTTGGAAACAAAATTTTTTTTTTGCTAGGAAGTTATAAGGGTTAAAATTTGACCAGCGATTTCTCATTTTTACAACGAAATTTACAAAACCATTTTTTTTTAGGGACCACCTCACATTTGAAGTCAGTTTGAGGGGTCTATATGGCTGAAAATACCCAAAAGTGACACCATTCTAAAAACTGCACTCCTCAAGGTGCACAAAACCACATTCCAGAAGTTTATTAACCCTTCAGGTGCTTCACAGCAGCAGAAGCAACATGGAAGGAAAAAATGAACATTTAACTTTTTAGTCACAAAAATGATTTTTCAGCAACAATTTTTGTATTTTCCCAATGGTAAAAGGAGAAACTGAACCACGAAAGTTGTTCTCCAATTTGTCCTTAGTACGCTGATACCTCATATGTGGGGGTAAACCACTGTTTGGGCGCACGGCAGGGCTTGGAAGGGACGGAGCGCCATTTGACTTTTTGAATGAAAAATTGGCTGCACTCTTTAGCGGACACCATGTCAAGTTTGGAGAGCCCCCGTGTGCCTAAAAATTGGAGCTCCCCCCACAAGTGACCCCATTTTGGAAACTAGACACCCCAAGGAACTTATCTAGATGCATAGTGAGCCCTTTAAACCCCCAGCTGCTTCACAAATTGATCCATAAAAATGAAAAAGTACTATTTTTTTTTTCACAAAAAAAATTCTTTTAGCCTCAATTTTTTCATTTTCACATGGACAACAGGATAAAATGGATCCTAAAATTTGTTTGGCAATTTCTCCTCAGCACACCGATACCTCACATGTGGGGGTAAACCACTGTTTGGGCACATGGTAAGGCTCGGAAGGGAAGGAGCACCATTTGACTTTTTGAATGGAAAATTATCTCCATCGTTAGCGGACACCATGTCGCGTTTGGAGAGACCCTGTGTGCTTAAACATTGGAGCTCCCCCACAAGTGACCCCATTTTGGAAACTAGACCCCCCCAAGGAACTTATCTAGATGCATACTGAGCACTTTAAACCCCCAGGTGCTTCACAGAAGTTTATAATGCAGGGCCATGAAAATAAAAAATAATTTTTCTTTTCTCAAAAATTATTTTTTAGCCTGGAATTTCCTATTTTGCCAATGGTAATAGGAGAAATTTGACCCCAAAAGTTGTTGTCCAGTTTCTCCTGAGTACGCTGATACCCAATATGTGGGGGTAAACCACTGTTTAGGCACATGCTGGGGCTCGGAAGTGAAGTAGTGACGTTTTGAAATGCAGACTTTGATGGAATGCTCTTCGGGCGTCACGTTGCGTTTGCAGAGCCCCTGATGTGGCTAAACAGTAGAAACCCCCCACAAGTGACCCCATTTTGGAAACTAGACCCCGAAAGGAACTTATCTAGATGTGAGGTGAGCACTTTGAACCCCCAAGTGCTTCACAGAAGTTCATAACGCAGAGCAGTGAAAATAATAAATACGTTTTCTTTCCTCAAAAATACTTTTTTAGCCCAGAATTTTTTATTTTCCCAAGGGTTACAGGAGGAATTGGACCACAAATGTTGTTGTCCAGTTTCTCCTGAGTAAGCTGATACCCCATGTGTGGGGGTAAACCACTGTTTGGGCACACGTGGGGGCTCAGAAGGGAAGTAGTGACTTTTGAAATGCAGACTTTGATGGAATGGTCTGCGGGCGTCACGTTGCGTTTGCAGAGCCCCTGGTGTGCCTAAACAGTAGAAACCCCACACAAGTGACCCCATTTTGGAAACTAGACCCCCAAAGGAACTTATCTAGATATGTGGTGAGCACTTTGAACCCCCAAGTGCTTCACAGACGTTTACAACGCAGAGCCGTGAAAATAAAAAATCATTTTTCTTTCCTCAAAAATGATGTTTTAGCAAGCAATTTTTTTCTTTTCTCAAGGGTAACAGGAGAAATTGGACCCCAGTAATTGTTGCACAGTTTGTCCTGAGTATGCTGGTACCCTATATGTGGGGGTAAACCACTGTTTGGGCGCACGTCGGGGCTCGGAAGTGAGGGAGCACCATTTGACTTTTTGAATACAAGATTGGCTGGAATCAATGGTGGCGCCATGTTGCGTTTGGAGACCCCCTGATGTGCCTAAACAGTGGAAACCCCTCAATTCTAACTCCAACACACCCCTAACCCTTATCCCAACTGTAGCCGTAACCCTAATCACAACCCTAACCCCAACACACCCGTACCCCAACACATCCCTAACCCTAACCACAACCCTAATTCCAACCCAACCCTAGCCCTAAGGCTATGTGCCAACGTTGCGGATTCGTATGAGATTTTTCAGCACCATTTTTGAAAAATCCGCGGGTAAAAGGCACTGCGTTTTACCTGCGGATTTCCAGTGTTTTTTGTCCGGATTTCACCTGCGGATTCCTATTGAGGAACAGGTGTAAAACGCTGCGGAATCCGCACAAAGAATTGACATGCTGCGGAAAATACAACGCAGCGTTCCCGCGCGGTATTTTCCGCACCATGGGCACAGCGGATTTGGCTTTCCATATGTTTACATGGTACTGTAAACCTGATGGAACACTGCTGCGAATCCGCAGCGGCCAATCCGCACCGTGTGCACATAGCCTAATTCTAAAGGTATGTGCACACGCTGCGGAAAACGCTGCGGATCCGCAGCAGTTTCCCATGAGTTTACAGTTCAATGCAAACATATGGGAAACAAAAATCGCTGTACACATGCTGCAGAAAAACTGCACGGAAATGCAGCGGTTTACATTCCGCAGCATGTCACTTCTTTCTGCGGATTCCGCAGCGGGTTTACAACTGCTCAAATAGAAAATCGCTGTTGTAAAACCGCATTGAAATGCGCAGAAAAAACATGGTAAATCCGCAGCGGTTTAGCACTGCGGATTTATCAAATCCGCAGCGGAAAAATCTGCAGAGGACCAGAATACGTGTGCACATACCGAAACCCTACCCCTAACCCTAACCCTAGTTCTTACCCCAACCTTAGTGGGGAAAAAAAAAAAATATTTTTTTTATTGTCCCTACCTATGGGGGTGACAAAGGGGGGGGGGTGGGGGGGGGTCATTTACTTTTTTTTTTATTTTGATCACTGAGATATAACCTCTGTGATCAAAATTCACTCTGGAACGAATCTGCCGGCCGGCAGATTCGGCGGGCGCACTGCACATGCGCCCGCCATTTTGGAAGATGGCGGCGCCCAGGAAAGAAGACGGACGGTCCCCGGGAGGCCAGGTAAGTATACGGGGGGGGGGGGGGGGCGTCGGAGCACGGGGGGGTGGATCGGAACACGGGGGGGGGGGGGGGGGGGGATTGGAGCACGGAGTGGGGGATCGCTGTGCGGGCGGGTGGATCGGAGGGGGGGGGGGGGATTGGAGCACGGAGTGGGGGATCGCTGTGCGGGCGGGTGGATCGGAGTGCGGGGGGGGGGGATTGGAGCACGGGGGTGTGATTGGAGCACGGGGGGAGCGGGCAGGAGGACGGGGGAGCGGAGCACAGGACGGAGGGGAGCAGACCACAGATTGGGGGGGCGATCGGTGGGGTGGGTGCACATTAGTGTGTCCAGCCATGGCCGATGATATTGCAGCATCGGCCATGGCTGGATTGTAATATTTCACCATTTTTTTAGGTGAAATATTACAAATCGCTTGGCAGTTTCACTTTCAACAGCCAATCAGAGCGATCGTAGCCACGAGGGGGTGAAGCCACACCACACCCCCCCCCCCCCGGGCTAAACTACCACTCCCCCTGTCCCTGCAGATCGGGTGAAATGGGAGTTAACCCTTTCACCCGATCTGCAAAGACGCGATCTTTCCATGACGCATATGCTGCGTCATGGGTCGGAATGGCACCGACTTTCATGACGCAGCGTATGCGTCAAAGGTCGGGAAGGGGTTAAAGAAAACATCTCGAAGAGTCTAGGATGAGATGTTCGGGGGCTTGAGATCTAGAAGGAAGATGGTATTTCCCATGCATGACAACGTTCAGAATTTAATCCTTGATGAATGGGAGTTCCCAGAAAGAAAGCTGAACGTTCCAGGTGATATGAAGGACCGCTTTCCCCTGGATGAAGACCTCTCAAAGTGCTAGACTGACATTCCCAAAGTGGATATCCTGGTAGCTAGGGTAGCCAAAAAAACTTCCCTACCCTTTGAGAACTCCTCCCAACTTAAGGATGCAGTTGACTGCAAGATTGATAGTCTACTGAGGAAGTCTTGGGAGGCCTCGGCAAACATCTTAAGGACAAATGACGCATTAGCCTGCATCACCAGGGCCTTGTTTCTTTGGTTACAACAGTTGGAAGACAATATTAAGGGAGGTACCTCTAGAGAAGATTTTCTCGCTTCATTCCCCTCTTGCTGAAAGCAGCAGGATTCCTTGCAGATGCCTCTGCTGAATATGTCCAGATTACTGCAAGAACTTCTGTGGTTACCGTGGTTAAAGATGTGGAGTGGAGACATCCTATCCAAGTCTAAGAGGTATGCTGTATACCAGTGTTCCCCAACTCTGGTCCTCAAGAGCCACCAACAGGTTGTGTTTTCAGGATTTCCTTAGTATTGCCCAGGTGATCATTGCATTACCTGGAAATGCAAGGATTCCATCACCTGTGCAATACTAAGGAAATCCTGAATACATGACCTGTTGGTGGCTCTTGAGGACCGGACTTGCGGAGCACTGCTCTGCACCTGTCATAGGGGAATACGTGTTTGGTCCTGCCCTGGACGAATTGTTGGAAAAGGTGACTAACAAAAAGAAGTCTTTCTGAACCAGAAAGCAGCCATTTTGCTCCAACCCCTACTCAGACGCAAATTCCTCCATACAGAGGAAGGGTTGTGACGGGGTGTACGGCAGAGCAAGAAGGGACAACAGGCCAAGGAATGATTCAGCAGATTTATTATCAAGAACGCTGGAACAACACATGGAGGTAGATCTAGAGTCCACAATTGGTCCCTACGGAACAGATTCGGGGGCACCTCCCGATAATCTTTGTGCCAGCTAACCAGCAATAGTACACACGAGTCCAAAGGATCCCAAAACAATCCCACGAACGACGAGATATCCTCAGCTCAAGTCTCGCCCCGTTTGCTTCCGTAGTCACAGATGGACGTGGGGTCTTGCCTCGGCTAAGAATCCCCACTCCTTCTCCTTCAAGGGTCAACTCATATCTGATCTCAAAAATAAGAATGGATTGTCTGAGTTCCTGGGATCAGCCCATGAAGGGCATAGAGGGGGGGGTCACACCTTCTATTCAATGGTTGGGTCCACTAGAAGATTCTAGACTGGTAGGCTCCGCTTAGTCTATCCAGTATGTGCATTTGACTAGCCACCTGCTGTGAGGAAGAATGGCTATTCCTTCACTAGTGGTGTTGACAAAGCTTAATTACATTATAGCTCAGGGCTGCAAGTATTGGGGGAAGGAGATAGGTTAAGTTACATACATCGCATGACATTGCAAAGTGTACAGTAAAGGTACCTTCACACATAACGATTTCGTTAACGATATCGTTGCAACGTCACGCTTTTTGTGACGTAGCAACGTCACGCTTTTTGTGACGTAGCAACGAGCCCGCTAACTATCTCGTTGTGTGACGGCGTCCAACGATCAGGCCCCTGCTGGTAGATCGTTGGTCGTTGGGGAATGATCAGGACCTTTTTTTGGTCGCTGATCACCCGCTGTCATCGCTGGATCGGCGTGTGTGACGCCGATCCAGCGATGCGTTCACTTGTAACCAGGGTATTTATCGGGTTACTAAGCGCAGGGCCGCGCTTAGTAACCCGATGTTTACCCTGGTTACCAGCATAAACGTTTAAAAAACAAACACTACATACTTACCTTCAGCTGTCTGTCCTCCGGGGCTCTGCTTTCCTCTGCACTGTCAGCGCCGGTCAGCCGGAAAGCAGAGCGGTGATGTCACCGCTCGGCTGGCCGGCGCTGACACAGGATGCAGGAGAAGTGCAGAGAAGCAGAGCGCCGGGGACAGACAGCTGAAGGTAAGTATGTAGTGTTAGTTTTTTAACGTTTACGCTGGTAACCAGGATAAACATCGGGTTACTAAGTGCGGCCCTGCGCTTAGTAACCCGATATTTACCCTGGTTACCAGTGAAGACATCGCTGGATCGGTGTCACAAACGCCGATCCAGCGATGTCAGCGGGAAGTCCAGCGACGAAATAAAGTTCTGGAGTTTCCTCAGCGACCAACGATCTCCCAGCAGGGGCCTGATCGTTGGTCGCTGTCACACAAACGAAATCGTTGCTACGTCACAAAAAGCAACGATATCGTTGTGTGACGGTACCTTAACCCCTTAGCGACCGCCGATACGCCTTTAAACGGCGGCCGCTAAGGGTACTTAAACCACAGCGCCGTTAATTAACGGCGCTGTGGAAAAACTAAATAGCGCCCCCCAGAGTCGGATTTTCTCCGGGGTCTCAGCTGCCGGGGGTAGCCGAGACCTCAGAGAACATGATTCGGGGTTTTTTTTACCGACCCCGCATTTGCGATCGCCGGTAATTAACTGTTTACCGGCGACCGCAAAAAAAAAAGCAAAGTGTAATTCTCTGTCGTGCGATCACATCAGAGGACAGAGAAATAGGGGGATTCGGGGACCCTATCATACTCACCGGTGTCCCTGGGTCCTCCTGCTGCTCCTCCTGGCCGCCGGGGAAAAGAAAATGGCGGGCGCATGCGCAGTGCACCCGCCATCTGTCTCCATCTGCCGGCCGGCAGGAGAAGAGCAGTTGGGGCTAAAATTAGGGTTAGGATTAGGGCTAGGGTTAAATTTAGGGTTGGGGCTAAATTTAGGGTTAAGGTTGGCGCTAAATTTAGGGTTAGGCTTCTTTCACACTTACGTCGGTACGGGGCCGTCGCAATGCATCGGCCCAACATAACGACGCACGTGAAAATTGTGCACAACGTGGGCAGCGGATGTAGTTTTTCAACGCATCCGCTGCCCAATCTATGTCCTGGGGAGGAGGGGCGGAGTTAAGGCCACGCATCCGCGGTCAGAAATGGCGGATACGACGTACAAAAAAACGTTACATTGAACTTTTTTTGTGCTGACGGTCCGCCAAAACACTGATCCAGTGCACGACGGACGCGACGTGTGGCCATCCGTCACGATCCGTCGGCAATACAAGTCTATGGGCAAAAAAACGCATCCTGCGGGTACATTTGCAGGATCTGTTTCTTGTCCAAAACGACGGATTGCGACGGATGCCAAACGACGTAAGTGTGAAAGTAGCCCTAGGGTTGGGGCTAAAGTTAGGGTTAGAGTTGGGATTAGGGTTAGGGTTTGGATTAGGGTTGGCATTAGGGTTACGCTTGGGATTAGGGTTAGGTTTGGGATTAGGGTTAAGGTTAGGGTTGTGATTAGGGGTGTATTGGGATTAGGGTTAGGTTTGAGGTTAGGATTAGGGGTGTGTTGGATTTAGGGTTTTGATTAGGGTTATGGTTAGGGTTGACATTAGGGTTGTTTTGGGGTAAGGGTTGTGATTATCGTTAGGGTTAGTGATTAGGATTATGGATCGGGTTGGGATTAGGGTTGGAGCTAGAATTGGGGGGTTTCCACTGTTTAGGTACATCAGAGGGTCTCCAAACACGACAGCCAATTTTGCGCTCAAAAAGTCAAATGGTGCTCCCTCCCTTCTGAGCTCTGCCGTGCGCCCAAACAGTGGGTTACCTGTTATGACCTGGTGGTCAGGACAATAATGGACCTGGTGGTTAAGAGCACACGGAATGACCTGATAGTTACTGATAATAAGGACGAGCTCTGGGACGTGGGAACTCTGCTGACCGCAATCCCTAAACCTATCAAACACACTAGAAATAGCCGTGGATTGCGCCTAATGCTCCCTATGCAACTCGGCACAGCCTAAGAAACTAGCTAGCCCTGAAGATAGAAAAATAAAGCCTACCTTGCCTCAGAGAAATTCCCCAAAGGAAAAGGCAGCCCCCCACATATAATGACTGTGAGTAAAGATGAAAATACAAACACAGAGATGAAATAGATTTAGCAAAGTGAGGCCCGACTTACTGAACAGACCGAGGATAGGAAAGGTTACTTTGCGGTCAGCACAAAAACCTACAAAAAGACCACGCAGAGGGCGCAAAAAGACCCTCCGCACCGACTCAAGGTGCGGAGGCGCTCCCTCTGCGTCCCAGAGCTTCCAGCAAGCAAGACAACAAATTAAATAGCAAGCTGGACAGAAAAATAGCAAACCAAAGAAATACAAGCTGGAACTTAGCTTCTGATAGGAAGACAGGTCACAAGAACGATCCAGGAGTGAACTAGACCAATACTGGAACATTGACAGGTG
This sequence comes from Ranitomeya imitator, assembly GCF_032444005.1. NCBI lineage: Eukaryota > Metazoa > Chordata > Amphibia > Anura > Dendrobatidae > Ranitomeya > Ranitomeya imitator. The sequence goes on from NC_091284.1 coordinate 717,843,526, forward strand.
GCATGGAGCAAAGATGTAAGTGGAGTTAAATAGAGCAGCAGCTAACGAATTAACCTAGTCACCTGAGGAAGGAAACTCAGAAACACCCACCAGAGGAAGTCCATGGACAGAACCAGCCGAAGTACCATTCATGACCACAGGAGGGAGCCCGACAACAGAATTCACAACAGTACCCCCCCCCCCTTGAGGAGGGGTCACCGAACCCTCACCAGAACCCCCAGGCCGACCAGGATGAGCCACATGAAAGGCACGAACCAGATCGGCAGCATGAACATCAGAGGCAAAGACCCAGGAATTATCTTCCTGACCATAACCCTTCCACTTGACCAGGTACTGGAGTTTCCATCTCGAAACACGAGAATCCAAAATCTTCTTCACCACATACTCCAACTCCCCCTCAACTAACACCGGGGCAGGAGGATCAACGGATGGAACCACAGGCGCCACGTATCTCCGCAATAACGACCTATGGAACACATTATGGATGGCAAAAGAAGCAGGAAGGGCCAAACGAAATGACACAGGATTGTGTTGTGAATTCTGTGGCTGAATTCACTCCTGTGGTCACAAGTGGTACTGCAGCTTCTGAGCTTCCTCCCTCAGGTGTTCTGGTGAGCTCGTTAACTGCTTCATTACTTAACTCCGCCTGATGCTGCTATCCTTGCTCCTTGTCAATGTTTCAGTGTTGGATCTGAGCTTCTCCTGATTGTTCCTGTGACCTGCTGCTCTGTATAGCTAAGTGCTTTTTGCTTTTTTGTTGCTTTTTTTTCTGTTCAGCTTGTCTTTTGTTTTGCTGGAGGCTCTGAGACGCAAAGGGTGTACCGCCGTGCCGTTAGTTCGGCACGGTGGGTTTTTTTGCCCCCTTTGCGTGGTTTTGCTTTAGGGTTTTTTGTAGACTGCAAAGTTCGCTTTACTGTCCTCGCTCTGTCCTAGAATATCGGGCCCCACTTTGCTGAATCTATTTCATCCCTACCTTTTGTCTTTTCATCTTACTCAGTCATTATATGTGGGGGGCTGCCTTTTCCTTTGGGGAATTTCTCTGGGGCAAGTCAGGCCTATTTTTCTATCTTCAGGCTAGCTAGTTTCTTAGGCTGTGCCGAGTTGCCTAGGTAGTTGTTAGGCGCAATCCACAGCCGCTTTTAGTTGTGTTTAGGATAGGATCAGGTGTGCAGTCTACAGAGTTTCCACGTCTCAGAGCTCGTTCTTGTATTTTTGGGTATTTGTCAGATCACTGTGTGCGCTCTGATAGCTAAGCACACTGTGTTTCTGGATTGCCTTCATAACACCTGTCATTAGCAAACATAACAGTACAAGGAGCCAAACTAATGATTCTCAATAGAGGGAAAGAAAAAGTTCTGACATCATTTTTTTTTTTTTTTCTGCTCTGTGTTCACTTTTTTTTTCCCCCTAGACATTTGGGTGATTCTGGACACAGGTGTGGACATAGATATTCAGGGTCTGTGCTCTTCAATGGATAATCTCGTTATAAATGTACAAAAAATTCAAGATACTATTGATCAGAAATCTATGTTAGAACCAAGAATTCCTATTCCTGATTTGTTTTTTGGAGATAGAACTAAGTTTCTAAGTTTCAAAATTAATTGTAAGCTATTTCTGGCCTTGAAACCTCATTCTTCTGGTAATCCTATTCAACAGGTTTTGATTATTATTTCTTTTTTGCGCGGCGACCCTCAAGACTGGGCATTTTCTCTTGCGCCAGGAGATCCTGCATTGAGTAGTGTCGATGCGTTTTTCCTGGCGCTCGGATTGCTGTACGATGAGCCTAATTCAGTGGATCAGGCTGAGAAAAATTTGCTGGCTTTGTGCCAGGGTCAGGATGCTATAGAAGTATATTGTCAGAAATTTTGGAAATGGTCAGTACTCACTCAGTGGAATGAATCTGCGCTGGCAGCTTTGTTCAGAAAGGGTCTCTCTGAGGCTCTTAAGGATGTCATGGTGGGATTTCCTATGCCTGCTGGTTTGAATGAGTCTTTGTCTTTGGCCATTCAGATCGGTCGACGCTTGCGCGAGCGTAAATCTGTGCACCATTTGGCGGTACTGCCTGAGGTTAAACCTGAGCCTATGCAGTGCGATAGGACTATGACTAGAGTTGAACGGCAGGAATACAGACGTCTGAATGGTCTGTGTTTCTACTGTGGTGATTCCACTCATGCTATTTCTGATTGTCCTAAGCGCACTAAGCGGTCCGCTAGGTCTGCCGTCATTGGTACTGTACAGTCCAAATTCCTTCTGTCCATTACCTTGATATGCTCTTTGTCGTCGTTTTCTGTCATGGCGTTTGTGGATTCGGGCGCTGCCCTGAATCTGATGGATTTGGATTATGCTAAACGTTGTGGGTTTTTCTTGGAGCCTTTGCGGTGTCCTATTCCATTGAGAGGAATTGATGCTACACCTTTGGCCAAGAATAAACCTCAATACTGGGCCCAGCTGACCATGTGCATGGCTCCTGCACATCAGGAAGTTATTCGCTTTCTGGTATTGCATAATCTGCATGATGTGGTCGTGTTGGGGTTGCCATGGCTACAAACCCATAATCCAGTATTGGATTGGAATTCCATGTCGGTATCCAGCTGGGGTTGTCAGGGGGTACATGGTGATGTTCCATTTTTGTCGATTTCGTCATCCACCCCTTCTGAGGTCCCAGAGTTCTTGTCTGATTATCAGGATGTATTTGAAGAGCCCAAGTCCGATGCTCTACCTCCGCATAGGGATTGTGATTGTGCTATCAATTTGATTCCTGGTAAATAATCGACCTTTAGGGAATTTACTAATTTATCCGTGCCCGAACACGCCGCTATGCGCAGTTATGTGAAGGAATCCCTGGAGAAGGGACATATTCGCCCATCGTCATCACCACTGGGAGCAGGGTTCTTCTTTGTAGCCAAGAAGGATGGTTCGCTGAGACCGTGTATTGATTACCGCCTTCTTAATAAGATCACTGTTAAATTTCAGTATCCCTTGCCATTGTTATCTGACTTGTTTGCTCGGATTAAGGGGGCTAGTTGGTTCACTAAGATAGATCTTCGTGGTGCGTATAATCTGGTGAGAATCAGGCAAGGAGATGAATGGAAAACTGCATTCAATACGCCCGAGGGTCATTTTGAGTATCTAGTGATGCCGTTCGGACTTGCCAATGCTCCATCTGTGTTTCAGTCTTTTATGCATGACATCTTCCGTGAGTATCTGGATAAATTCCTGATTGTTTACTTGGATGACATTTTGATCTTCTCAGATGATTGGGAGTCTCATGTGAAGCAGGTCAGAATGGTTTTTCAGGTCCTGCGTGCTAACTCTTTGTTTGTGAAGGGATCAAAGTGTCTCTTCGGTGTGCAGAAAGTTTCATTTTTGGGGTTCATCTTTACCCCTTCTACTATCGAGATGGATCCAGTTAAGGTCCAAGCCATCCAGGATTGGATTCAGCCGACATCTCTGAAAAGTCTGCAAAAGTTCCTGGGCTTTGCTAATTTTTATCGTCGCTTCATCTGTAATTTTTCTAGCATTGCCAAACCATTGACCGATTTGACCAAGAAGGGTGCTGATTTGGTTAATTGGTCTTCTGCTGCTGTGGAAGCTTTTCAGGAGTTGAAGCGTCGTTTTTGTTCTGCCCCTGTGTTGTGTCAGCCAGATGTTTCTCTTCCGTTCCAGGTTGAGGTTGATGCTTCTGAGATTGGAGCAGGGGCGGTTTTGTCACAGAGAGGTTCTGATTGCTCAGTGATGAAACCATGTGCTTTCTTTTCCAGGAAGTTTTCGCCCGCTGAGCGTAATTATGATGTGGGCAATCGAGAGTTGCTGGCCATGAAGTGGGCATTCGAGGAGTGGCGTCATTGGCTTGAAGGAGCTAAGCATCGCGTGGTGGTATTGACTGATCATAAGAACTTGACTTATCTCGAGTCTGCCAAGCGCTTGAATCCTAGACAGGCCCGTTGGTCGTTATTTTTTGCCCGCTTCGACTTTGTGATTTCGTACCTTCCGGGCTCTAAAAATGTGAAGGCGGATGCTCTGTCTAGGAGTTTTGTGCCCGACTCTCCGGGTTTATCTGAGCCAGCGGGTATCCTCAAGGAAGGAGTCATTGTGTCTGCCATCTCCCCTGATTTGCGGCGGGTGCTGCAAAAATTTCAGGCGAATAAACCTGATCGTTGTCCAGCAGAGAAACTGTTCGTCCCTGATAGGTGGACTAATAAACTTATCTCTGAACTTCATTGTTCGGTGTTGGCTGGTCATCCTGGAATCTTTGGTACCAGAGAGTTAGTGGCTAGATCCTTCTGGTGGCCATCTCTGTCACGGGATGTACGTACTTTTGTGCATTCCTGTGGGATTTGTGCTAGGGCTAAGCCCTGCTGTTCTCGTGCCAGTGGGTTGCTTTTGCCCTTGCCGGTCCCAAAGAGGCCTTGGACACATATTTCGATGGATTTCATTTCTGACCTTCCCGTTTCTCAAAAGATGTCGGTCATTTGGGTGGTCTGTGATCGCTTTTCTAAAATGGTCCATCTGGTGCCCTTGGCTAAATTGCCTTCCTCCTCTGATTTGGTACCTTTGTTCTTTCAGCATGTGGTTCGGTTGCATGGCATTCCTGAGAATATTGTTTCTGACAGAGGTTCCCAGTTTGTTTCAAGGTTCTGGCGAGCCTTTTGTGGTAGGATGGGCATTGACCTATCCTTTTCCTCGGCTTTCCATCCTCAGACTAATGGCCAGACCGAACGAACCAATCAGACCTTGGAAACATATCTGAGATGTTTTGTTTCTGCAGACCAGGATGATTGGGTGTCCTTTTTGCCGTTGGCTGAGTTCGCCCTTAATAATCGGGCCAGCTCGGCTACCTTGGTTTCTCCATTTTTTTGCAATTCTGGGTTCCATCCTCGTTTCTCTTCAGGACAGGTTGAGTCTTCGGACTGTCCTGGTGTGGATTCTGTGGTGGATAGGTTGCAGCAGATCTGGACTCAGGTAGTGGACAATTTGATCTTGTCCCAGGAGAAAGCTCAACTTTTCGCTAATCGCAGACGCCGTGTGGGTCCCCGACTTCGTGTTGGGGATCTGGTTTGGTTATCTTCTCGTCATATTCCTATGAAGGTTTCCTCTCCTAAATTTAAACCTCGTTTTATTGGTCCGTATAGGATTTCTGAGGTTCTCAATCCTGTGTCTTTTCGTTTGACCCTCCCAGACTCCTTTTCCATACATAATGTATTCCATAGGTCGTTGTTGCGGAGATACGTGGCACCTATGGTTCCATCTGTTGAGCCTCCTGCCCCGGTTTTGGTGGAGGGGGAATTGGAGTATATTGTGGAGAAGATTTTGGATTCTCGTGTTTCTAGACGGAATCTCCAGTATCTGGTTAAATGGAAGGGTTATGCTCAGGAAGATAATTCCTGGGTTTTTGCCTCTGATGTTCATGCTTCCGATCTTGTTCGTGCCTTTCATGCGGCTCATCCTGGTCGGCCTGGGGGCTCTGGTGAGGGTTCGGTGACCCCTCCTCAAGGGGGGGGGGTACTGTTGTGAATTCTGTGGCTGAATTCACTCCTGTGGTCACAAGTGGTACTGCAGCTTCTGAGCTTCCTCCCTCAGGTGTTCTGGTGAGCTCGTTAACTGCTTCATTACTTAACTCCGCCTGATGCTGCTATCCTTGCTCCTTGTCAATGTTTCAGTGTTGGATCTGAGCTTCTCCTGATTGTTCCTGTGACCTGCTGCTCTGTATAGCTAAGTGCCTTTTGCTTTTTTGTTGCTTTTTTTCTGTCCAGCTTGTCTTTTGTTTTGCTGGAAGCTCTGAGACGCAAAGGGTGTACCGCCGTGCCGTTAGTTCGGCACGGTGGGTTTCTTTTGCCCCCTTTGCGTGGTTTTGCTTTAGGGTTTTTTGTAGACTGCAAAGTTCGCTTTACTGTCCTCGCTCTGTCCTAGAATATCGGGCCCCACTTTGCTGAATCTATTTCATCCCTACGTTTTGTCTTTTCATCTTACTCACAGTCATTATATGTGGGGGGCTGCCTTTTCCTTTGGGGAATTTCTCTGGGGCAAGTCAGGCCTATTTTTCTATCTTCAGGCTAGCTAGTTTCTTAGGCTGTGCCGAGTTGCCTAGGTAGTTGTTAGGCGCAATCCACAGCCGCTTTTAGTTGTGTTTAGGATAGGATCAGGTGTGCAGTCTACAGAGTTTCCACGTCTCAGAGCTCGTTCTTGTATTTTTGGGTATTAGTCAGATCACTGTGTGCGCTCTGATAGCTAAGCACACTGTGTTTCTGGATTGCCTTCATAACACCTGTCATTAGCAAACATAACAGGATTGATAACCTCAGAAATCTTATACGGACCAATGAAACGAGGCTTAAACTTAGGAGAGGAAACCTTCATAGGAACATAACGAGACGACAACCAAACCAAATCCCCAACACGAAGTCGGGGACCCACACAGCGCCGGCGGTTAGCGAAACGTTGAGCCTTCTCCTGGAACAATGTCAAATTGTCCACCACATGAGTCCAAATCTGCTGCAACCTATCCACCACAGTACCTACACCAGGACAGTCTGAAGACTCAACCTGCCCTGAAGAGAAACGAGGATGGAAACCAGAATTGCAGAAAAACGGCAAAACCAAAGTAGCCGAGCTGGCCCGATTATTAAGGGCGAACTCAGCCAACGGCAAAAAGAACACCCAATCATCCTGATCAGCAGAAACAAAGCATCTCAGATATGTTTCCAAAGTTTGATTAGTTCGTTCGGTTTGGCCATTTGTCTGAGGATGGAAAGCCGAGGAAAAAGACAAATCAATGCCCATCCTAGCACAAAAGGATCGCCAAAACCTTGAAACAAACTGGGAACCTCTGTCAGAAACTATGTTCTCCGGGATACCATGTAAACGAACCACATGCTGGAAAAATGGCACCAAATCAGAGGAGGAAGGCAATTTAGACAAAGGTACCAAATGGACCATCTTAGAAAAGCGACCACAAACCACCCAAATGACCGACATATTTTGAGAGACAGGGAAATAGAATCCATAGAAATATGCGTCCAGGGCCTCTTCGGGACCGGCAAGGGCAAAAGCAACCCACTAGCACGAGAACAGCAGGGCTTAGCCCGAGCACAAGTCCCACAGGACTGCACAAAAGAACGCACATCCCGTGACAAGACGGCCACCAGAAGGATCTAGCCCGGCCAACACTGAACAATGAATCTCAGAGATAACTCTACTAGTCCATCTATCAGGGACAAACAGTTTCTCCGCTGGGCAACGGTCAGGTCTATCAGCCTGAAATTTTTGCAGCACCCGCCGCAAATCAGGGGAAATGGCAGACAAAATTACCCCCTCTTTGAGAATACCCGCCGGCTCAGGAACACCCGGAGAGTCAGGCACAAAACTCCTTGACAGGGCATCAGCCTTCACATTCTTAGAGCCCGGAAGGTACGAAACCACAAAATCAAAACGGGAGAAAAATAATGACCATCGAGCCTGTCTCGGATTCATCCGTTTGGCAGACTCAAGATAAGTCAAATTCTTGTGATCTGTCAAGACCACCACGCGATGCTTGGCTCCTTCCAGCCAATGACGCCACTCCTCGAATGCCCACTTCATGGCCAACAATTCACGATTACCAACATCATAGTTACGCTCAGCAGGCGAAAACTTTCTAGAAAAGAAAGCACATGGCTTCATCACCGAGCCATCAGAACTGCTCTGCGACAAAACAGCCCCTGCTCCAATCTCAGAAGCATCAACCTCAACCTGAAACGGAAGCGAAACATCTGGCTGGCACAACACAGGGGCAGAAGAAAAACGACGCTTCAACTCCTGAAAAGCCTCTACAGCCGCAGAAGACCAATTGACCACATCAGCACCCTTCTTGGTCAAATCAGTCAACGGTTTAGCAACAGTAGAAAAGTTAGCGATGAAGCGCCGATAAAAATTAGCAAAGCCCAGGAACTTTTGCAGGCTCTTCACAGATGTCGGCTGAGTCCAATCGTAAATGGCCTGGACTTTAACAGGGTCCATCTCGATAGTAGAAGGGGAAAAAATGAACCCCAAAAATGAAACCACCTGAACTCCAAAGAGACACTTTGACCCCTTCACAAACAAGGAATTCGCACGAAGGACCTGGAACACCATTCTGACCTGCTTCACATGAGACTCCCAATCATTCGAAAAGACCAAAATATCATCCAAATACACAATCAGGAATTTATGCAGGTACTCTCGGAAGATGTCATGCATAAAGGATTGAAATACTGATGGAGCATTGGAAAGCCTGAATGGCATAACCAGGTACTCAAAATGGCCCTCGGGCGTATTAAATGCTGTTTTCCATTCATCGCCTTGTTTAATACGCACAAGATTATACGCCCCTCGAAGATCTATCTTGGTGAACCAACTAGCCCCTTTAATACGAGCAAACAAATCAGACAGCAACGGCAAAGGATACTGAAATTTGACTGTAATTTTATTAAGAAGGCGGTAATCAATACAAGGTCTCAAAGAACCATCCTTCTTGGCCACAAAAAAGAACCCTGCTCCTAACGGTGATGACGACGGGCGAATATGGCCTTTCTTCAAGGATTCCTTTATATAACTCCGCATAGCGACATGTTCTGGCACAGATAAATTGAACAATCGGCCCTTAGGAAACTTACTACCAGGAATCAAATTAATTGGGCTCATCAAATACATCCCGATAATCCGACAAAAACTCTGGAACTTCAGAAGGAGTGGAAGACGAAATAGACAAAAATGGAACATCACCATGTACCCCCTGGCAACCCCAGCTGGACACACATAGATTTCCAGTCCAATACTGGATTATGAACCTGTAGCCATGGCAACCCCAAAACGACCACATCATGCAAATTATGCAACACCAGAAAGCGGATATCCTCCTGATGTGCAGGAGCCATGCACATGGTCAATTGGGTCCAGTACTGAGGCTTATTCTTGGCCAAAGGCGTAGCATCAATTCCTCTCAATGGAATAGGACACTGCAAGGGCTCCAAGACAAACCCACAGCGCCTAGCAAACTCCAAGTCCATCAAATTCAGGGCAGCGCCTGAATCCACAAATGCCATAACAGAATAGGATGACAAAGAGCAAATCAGAGTAACAGACAATAGAAATTTAGACTGTACTGTACCAATGGTGGCAGACCTAGCGAACCGCTTAGTGCGCTTAGGACAAACGGAGATAGCATGAGTGGAATCACCACAGTAAAAACATAGCCCATTCCGACGTCTGTGTTCTTGCCGTTCAGCTCTGGTCAAAGTCCTATCACATTGCATAGGCTCAGGCCCATGCTCAGATAGTACCGCCAAATGGTGCACAGCTTTACGCTCACGCAAGCGTCGATCGATCTGAATGGCCAAGGACATACTCATTCAGACCAGCAGGCATGGGAAACCCCACCATGACATCCTTAAGGGCTTCAGAGAGACCCTTTCTGAAGATTGCTGCCAGGGCACATTCATTCCACTGAGTGAGCACAGACCACTTTCTAAACTTCTGACAAAATATCTCCGCTTCATCCTGACACAGAGCCAGCAAGATTTTCTCTGCCTGATCCACTGAATTAGGTTCGTCATAAAGCAATCCAAGCGCCAGGAAAAACGCATCAACATCACGCAATGCCGGATCTCCTGGCGCAAGGGAAAATGCCCAGTCTTGAGGGTCACCACGTAACAAAGAAATAATGATCTTTACTTGTTGAACAGGGTCACCTGAGGAGCGAGGTTTCAAGGCAAGAAACAATTTACAATTATTTTTGAAATTCAAGAACTTAGATCTATCACCAAAAAACAAATCAGGAATTGGAATCCTAGGCTCTGACATCGGATTCTGAACCACAAAATCTTGAATGTTTTGTACCCTTGTAGTGAGATTATCCATCCAAGAGGACAGACCTTGAATGTCCATGTTTACACCAGTGTCCTGAACCACCCAGAGGTGAAGGGGAAAATAGACAAAACACACTGCAAAGAAAAAAAAATGGTCTCAGAACTTCTTATCACTCTATTGAGATGCATTAGTACTTTGGGCCACCTGTACTGTTATGACCTGGTGGTCAGGACAATAATGGACCTGGTGGTTAAGAGCACACGGAATGACCTGACAGTTACTGATAATAAGGACGAGCTCTGGGACGTGGGAACTCTGCTGACCGCAATCCCTAAACCTATCAAACACACTAGAAATAGCCGTGGATTGCGCCTAATGCTCCCTATGCAACTCGGCACAGCCTAAGAAACTAGCTAGCCCTGAAGATAGAAAAATAAAGCCTACCTTGCCTCAGAGAAATTCCCCAAAGGAAAAGGCAGCCCCCCACATATAATGACTGTGAGTAAAGATGAAAATACAAACACAGAGATGAAATAGATTTAGCAAAGTGAGGCCCGACTTACTGAACAGACCGAGGATAGGAAAGGTTACTTTGCGGTCAGCACAAAAACCTACAAAAAGACCACACAGAGGGCGCAAAAAGACCCTCCGCACCGACTCACGGTGCGGAGGCGCTCCCTCTGCGTCCCAGAGCTTCCAGCAAGCAAGACAACAAATTAAATAGCAAGCTGGACAGAAAAATAGCAAACCAAAGAAATACAAGCTGGAACTTAGCTTCTGCTGGGAAGACAGGTCACAAGAACGATCCAGGAGTGAACTAGACCAATACTGGAACATTGACAGGTGGCATGGAGCAAAGATGTAAGTGGAGTTAAATAGAGCAGCAGCTAACGAATTAACCTAGTCACCTGTGAAACTCAGAAACACCCACCAGAGGAAGTCCATGGACAGAACCAGCCGAAGTACCATTCATGACCACAGGCGGGAGCCAGACAACAGAATTCACAACAGTTACCCCCACATATGGGGCATCAGCGTACTCGGGATAAATTGGACAACAACTTCTGGGGTCCAATTTCTCCTGTTACCCTTGTGAAAATAAAAACTTGGGGGCTACAAAATCTTTTTTGTGGGAAAAAAAAAATATATTTTTTATTTTTATGACTCTGCATTATAAACGTCTGTGAAGCACTTGGGCATTCAAAGTTCTCACCACACATCTATATAAGTTCCTTGGGGGGTCTAGTTTCCAAAACGGGGTCACTTGTGGGGGGTTACTACTGTTTAGGTACATCAGGGGCTCTGCAAACGCAATATAACGCCCACAGGCCATTCTATCTAAGTCTGCATTCCAAAACGGCGCTCCTTCCCTTTCGAGCTCTGCCGTGCGCCCAAACAGTGGTTTACCCCCACATATAGCGCATCAGCGTACTCGGGATAAATTGGACAACTATTGCAGTCCAATTTCTCCTGTTACCCTTGTGAAAATAAAAACTTGGGGGCTAAAAAATCTTTTTTGTGGAAAAAAAAAATATTTTTTTTTGCACTGCTCTACGTTATAAACGTCTGTGAAGCACATGGGGGTTCAAAGTACTCAACACACATCTAGATAAGTTCCTTAAGGGGTCTAGTTTCCAAAATGGTGTCACTTGTGGGGGGTTTCCACTGTTTAGGCACACCAGGGGCTCTGCAAACGCAACATGGCGTCCGATCTCAATTCCAGGCAATTCTGCATTGAAAAAGTCAAACGGCGCTCCTTCACTTCCAAGCTCTGCGGTGCGCCCAAACAGTGGTTTACCCCCACATATGGGGTATTGGCGTATTCAGGAGAAATTGCATCACAAAATTTATGGTTACATTTCTGTTTTTACACATGTGAAAATAAAAAAAAATGGTTCTGAATTAAGATGTTTGCAAAAAAAGTTAAATGTTCATTTTTTCCTTCCACATTGTTTCAGTTCCTGTGAAGCACGTAAAGGGTTAATAAACTTCTTGAATGTGGTTTTGAGAACCTTGAGGGGTGCAGTTTTTAGAATGGTGTCACACTTCGTTATTTTCTATCATATAGACCCCTCAAAATAACTTCAAATGTGATGTGGTCCCTAAAAAAAAAAATGGGGTTGTAAAAATGAGAAATTGCTGGTCAACTTTTAACCCTTATAACTCCGTAACAAAAAAAAATTTTGTTTCCAAAATTGTGCTGATGTAAAGTAGACATGTGGGAAATGTTATTTATTAACTATTTTTCGTGACATATCTCTCTGATTTAAGGGCATAAAAATACAAAGTTTGAAAATTGCAAAATGTTAAAATTTTTTGCCATATTTCCATTTTTTTCCATAAATAATCGCAAGTAATATCGAAGAAATGTTACCACTAACATGAAGTACAATATATCACGAAAAAACAATCTCCGAATCAGCGGGATCCGTTAAAGCGTTGCAGAGTTATAACCTCATAAAGTGACAGTGGTCAGAATTGTTAAAATTGGCTCAGTCATTAAGTACCAAATTGGCTCTGTCACTAAGGGGTTAAACCAGTAGTACAAATTTGATTATGAACAGAACCTTCTAGCAAATTGTAATGTAAAACATGTGATTACTTGCTGTATAATACCAGTAAAGTGGTGTTTTGTTTCTTTTTTCTTTCAGTACTGGTACTTTGATGGACCCCAAAAATGCTCTTGGTGATAAAGTTCGTGCTCCTAAATCTCTCCCCTATGTCCTGCCATGGAAAATGAGTAAGCAACTATTTGTTACATCGAGTGAAGTAGAGCAGAGTCTTGTGGCTGTATACTCGTATGCTTTGGATTGCAAAAGACTTCACCCTCATGGCATTTTTTTACTACTTCACAACCTGGAATTTATTTATTTTTTTTTTTTTTTTAGGGTTTGCATCAGTTCATGTAAAGTACATGCCTACAACTATGAACATATTGGTTTTCTTTTTATTGTAAAGCAACAACAAATAGGACAAAATAACTGAAATCTTAAGTGTGCATAGCTGTTCATCCCACTACGGTCAGTACCGTATTTTTCGGACTGTAAGACACACTTCCCCCCCCCCCCCCCCCCCCCCCAAAAAAAAAAAAAATTGGGGGTTTGCGTCTTATAATTCAAATGCAGGCAGAGGTGCGGGGATGATGAGGCGCGGTGAGCGGTATGGCGTGAGCAGGGTCCCTTCCACAGGTGACGCCGAGGCCCGGTATTGAAGGCGAGCAGCAGAGCTGTGCTTATCAGTGCGCAGATTGAGTGCTCTGCTTCCCGGGCTTCAGGAAAATGGCCGCTCGTGCGCAGATGGATATCGCAGCGGCCATTTTCCTGAAGCTGACTTCTCCATCTCCATTTGCGCATGCGCGGCCTCCTGCCATTTTCCTGAAGCCCTGGGAATTAGAGCACTAAATCTGCGCAAGCGTGTGGCCTCAGGAAGATGGCCGCCACCGAGAAACCAGTGATAAACACAGCTCTGCTACTCGCCTTGGATACTAAGCTGCACAGCACTGCCGCAACTCCCCCCATGGACACCAGGCTGTGGCGTCGCCCACCTAAGCAGGAAGGGACCCTGCTCAGGTGCACGCCGTACCGCCCACCGCGCCTCAGCATCGCCACACCTCTGCCAACACCATGCTTCCTGTGACCCTGCTCTGCCACCGCCAGCCCCCAGGTAAGATACCTTAAATTCGGACAAGAAGACAGACTCCCATCTTATAAATAAAATCTTTTTTTTTTTCTGCAGTTTTCACCCCAAATTTGGAGTGCGTCTTATAGTCCGAAAAATACGGTACTTTGTAGAGCCTCCTTTTGCAGCAATTACAGCTGCAAGTCGCTTTGGCTAAGTCTGAGCTTTCCACTGGGATTTTTGCACATTCCTCAATGCAAAACTGCTCCATTCCCTTCAAGTTAGATAATCTGTTTCCTCTGGTGAACAGCAATCTTCAAGTCTGACCACAGATTCTAAATTGGATTAAATGGGTATTCCCATCTCCAAGATTGTATCCCAGTATGTAGTAGGTATAATAATATAAGCATATACCTCCAATTAAAAATGTAGTATAGTTTTTCTGATTTGCGATGTCTTTACTCATGTGCAGGGCATTACAGGACCTTAAATATCGATGGTTATGACCACTGATAGTCATCAATGTTTATGACAACTAGTAACTAAGGTCCTACAATGCCTGCACATGAGGAAAGAGACATAGCGAGTCAGAAAAACTACTACTTTTATAGTTGGAGGTATTTGCTAATATTACGCCTATTACATATTGGAATAAGATCTTGGAGATGGGAATGCCCCTTTAAGGTCTGGGCTTCAACTAGGCCACTCCAAAAAATTTACATTTTACCCCTTAGACTACTCGAACGTTGCTTTAGTAGTATTCTGTAGGTCTTTCTCATTTGAAGGTGAACCTCCATCCCAGTCTCAAATCACTGATAGGGTATGTTCACACGTTCAGGATTTCCATCCTTTTTTTTTCCTGACTGTTTTTTAAAAAACTGCAGCTCTTGGCAGAAAACGCAGGTCCTTTTTTTGGTCCTTTTTTGGTCCGTTTTTGATGCGTTTTTTGATGCGTTTTTTTGATGCAGTTTTCTAGCCAGAGTCTGTGTGTTTTCTAGGAATTTTTTTAGGGTTAAAATGGCTGAAAATACCCTACCCCTACCCCTAACCCTAACCCTACCCCTAACCCTACCCCTAACCCTACCCCTACCCCTATTCTAACCTTAGTGAAAAAAAAAAAAAAAAAATTCTTTATTTTTTTTATTGTCCCTACCTATGGGGGTGACAAAGGGGGGGGGGGTGTCATTTACTATTTTTTTATTTTGATCACTGAGATAGGTTATATCTCAGTGATCAAAATGCACTTTGGAACGAATCTGCCGGCCGGCAGATTCGGCGGGCGCACTGCGCATGCGCCTGCCATTTTGCAAGATGGCGGCGCCCAGGGAGAAGACGGCCGGACGGACACCGGGACGCCGGGTGAGTATAAGGGGGGGAGATTAGGGCACTGGGGGGGGGCATCGGAGCACTGGGGGGGGGCATCGGAGCACTGGGGGGGGGGCATCGGAGCACGGGGGGGCGGGATCGGAGCACGGGGGGGCAGCCACACTCCGCCCACGCACTTCCGCCCGCTCCCCGCACTTCCTGCTGCAGCGGTTCTGCACATCAAACCGCAGTAAAACCCGCAGATATATTTTTGATCTGCGGGTTTTACTGCGGTTTGGACCTCACAATGGAGGTCTATGGGTGCAGAACCGCTGCGGCTCCGGAAAAAGAATTGACATGCTCCTTCTTTTTTCCGGGAGCTATTCAGCGCGTCTTTTTTTTTACAATTTCCGGACCATGTGCACAGTGTGTCCTGTTTTCCATAGGGTACAGTGTACTGTACCCTGCATGGAAAACAGCTGCGGAACCGCAGCGGCAAAACCGCCGCGGTTCCGCGGTAAAAAACGCACTGTGTGAACATGGCCATAGACTGAAACTGGTTTTGCTCAAGAATATCCCTGTATTTCACATCGTTCATCTTCCTTCCAACCCCTCCCCCCCCCCCCCCCAACTTAGACCATTTTTTCTGTTTGTTAGTAAAAAAAAAATGCCACAGCATGATGCTGCCATCACCGTGTTTCACTGTGGGGGTGGTTTTCTTGGGGTGATGAGCTGTTTGTCTGGCGCCAGACATGGGGTTTACCCTGGTGTGTAAAAAGTTCAATTTTGGTCTCATCTGACCACAGCATACTGCGCTAGCAGTGACGGACCCGGAAACGCTGCAGCCCGCATCTCGGGGTCCGTCACTCAATGACGGCACATCGCTAGCGATGCGTCCGACATAGGAGTTAATGGCGGCGTTGGGGACTAAGTTACCACCGCATTATGCCGCGGTGTAACGTAGCCCGTCTAACTGACGCCATTAACGTAATGTGAACCTAGCCTAAGGCTATGTCCACATGTGTTGTGTTTTTGCTGCGTTTTTTTTTTTTTTTGGTAAGTAATTTTCCCCAGAAAAGCAGCTTTCACTTATTGTTGCATTTTTGGCAGGGTACATTTCTCTTGTGCATGCTGATAAAGTTTAGTGGATAAAAAAAATCTGATTCTAGTTCATCAAGTTTTGGCACTAAAAGCGCAGCAAAACCTGATACCTGCGTTTTTTCCGCCACTCATTGCTTTCAATGTGTGAAAAACGCTCAAAGTGACATGTACTTGGCAAAAAGAACAAGCTGTGCATGAGGTTTCCGAAAACTCAGACTTTAAGGCTATGTACACACGCTGCGGATTTTGTTGCGGATTCGCAGCGGTTTCCCATGCGTTTACAGTACAATGTAAACCTATGGGAAACGAAATCCGCAGTGCACATGCTGCGGAAAAAAACGTGCAGAAACGCAGCGGTTTACATTCCGCAGCATGTCAATTCTTTGTGCGGATTCTGCAGCGGTTTTACACCTGCTCCAGTAGAAAAACTGCAGATGTAAAACCGCAGCGGAATCCGCAATAGGAACCGCGATAAATCCGCAGGATAAACCGCAGCGGTTTTGCACTGCGGATTTATCAAATCCGCTGTGGAAAAATCCGCAGCCCTCAGATACGTGTTCACATACCCTTATGGAACTGTTGGTAAAATGCAGCTGAAAATTTGTATAGAAAAAGCAACATGTGACAGTTATATACAAAAAAATTGCATCACCATATTTTAAGGCTATATGCACACGTTGTGGGTTTGACTGGATTTTTTTTTGTGCAGATTCTGCATTTCTTGGCAGAAAACGCATGTTAGAATCTGCGTGCTTTTTTTTGCGTTTTTTTTCTCTAGTAACCCCCCACGACAGCACACCTGGAGGATGTTACCCCTTTCCTAATAGGGACAGGAAATGACAAGAGGTTAAATAACCCCTCCCTCATCCTCCCCTCAGTGTTCTTTCCTGTCCCTACTAGGGATGAAGAGGTCATCCCAGGTGCACTGTGCCGGCAGCGGTCACCGGGGGGGAATAGAGATAATCTGGCCGGGCAGCTGGGATCAGACTTGCGTCCATTCCCCGTCGCTGCTCCCGTCTCCTCCGACTCGGGACTCCTTTGCCACCATTCCGCACCTGCGGGTAAGGTTTGGGGCGTTCTTCGGCTGGAGGCCTCTCTGAGCTCTCCAGCCCTTCTCCTCCGTGTGCGCGTGTGTGAGTACTTCCGGTCTGAAGCCGGCGGCCGGATATGACGTCAGACGCCGGCCGGCTTCACTGAACAGGAAGTTCCTTGTGCGTTCCAGCTGGAACGCTAGGCAAACAGCGTGGAAGACGTCGGCGTTCTACCCCCACGTACTTCCGGACACCGGAGGAGGAGGTCCTCATCCAGGAGGACAGGTGCTGCGGTCCGGTCGCCTATATATACAGGCCCTGGACAGGAAGACATCGCAGGTAGGACCACTGTGTGGTGAAGACTATGGAGATGTCTGCTTCCTCGCGCTCTGCACCTGCAGATCACAGCACCATCCCGGCCCCAGTGAGTAGTCTGGCCCTGGGTGTCCATTCCCTGATGTGGGTTGTAGTCTTATGATTCCTTCTCCCCTTCCTTTTTAGGGGGACAAGGAACCCACATCAGGAAGCAAAACAAAAACTACCCGCAAATGCGCAGTTTGTATGAAGAAGCTGTCCTCTTCATACAAGAAATCATTGTGCAAAGAATGCACAGACAAAATTATCAGGGAGGAACAGCCGTCCCTGATGGAGGAGATTAAAACCTTAATCCAGCATGAGATTAAAACATCTCTGGCCACTCTTTCCCAGTCTACACCATCTCCTAGTGCCCCTCCTGAGGCTAAGAAAAGGAAACTTAATCCACAGGAGGAAGAGCAGGAGGACTCTCGGGGTGAGACGTCGGACGAACCCCCAGAGGAGGGTGAATTATCCCTGGACTCTGAGACCGTCCAGCAAGAGAGATACTACTTCTCTTCATCTGATATAGAAGAACTCCTCACGGCTGTAAGGAAAACTATGGAGATTGAGGAAGAAAAGATGGCCCAGTCAGTACAAGAGATGTTTGGAGGACTTCGTTCTAGGAAGCGTCAGGTGTTTCCTATTCACCAAAATATCCGGGATTTAGTTCTGGAGGAGTGGGAATCCCCAGAAAAGAAGCTGACTACTCCAGCGGAAATTAAAGACAGATTTCCTGTAGATGCCGAGACAGTGTCATGCTGGTCAGAAGTTCCAAAAGTGGACGTCCAGATTGCCAGAGTAGCCAAAAAGACCACGCTACCATTCGAGGATGCCTCCCAACTGAGAGACCCTCTGGAACGTAAGATGGACGGACTACTAAGGAAGTTGTGGGAAACATCAGCGTCCTTACTGAACATCAATTCAGTATCCACTTGCATGGCTAGATGGATGCATCGCTGGCTGGGGCAGCTAGAGGAGCACTTGTCCTCAGGTACTCCGAGAGAAGATATTCTAGCCTCCTTACCTATCTTCCAGAAAGCAACAGGCTTTTTAGCAGATGCTTCCGCAGAATCCGTGAGTGACGGCGAGATCATCTGCACTGTCAAACTCAGTAAGGCGTGCACTTTGGCTAAGATCCTGGTCTGGTGATATGACTTCCAAGATGAGACTGTGTTCTATTCCTTTCAAAGGAAAGTATGTTTGGACCAGCCTTGGATGATCTTTTGGAGAAGGCTTCAGACAAGAAAAAGACCTTACCAGAACCTAGAAACCCTAGGAAAAGACCCTTCCGCGCTCAGCAAGAGCATACTCCTCAATACAGAGGAAAGGGTAAGACAGGTCGCTGGAGTTATCCAAAAGCAGGGAAAGACGGGAATCTTTTTCTTTCCCAACCCCAAAGTCAGAGAAAGCAATGACGCCGTCATAGTGGGGGGTCGGATTTCGAACTTCTTCCCAGTCTGGCAAGAGATCGGTGTGGATCAGTGGACCTTAAGATTGGTCAAAGAGGGGATGAAAATAGAGTTTACATCATATCCCCAAAAAAGAATGAAAACGACAACGTTATCAACACCGAAGCTACAGTCCACTCTGATAACTGGGATAGAAGATCTCTTATTCAACAATGTGATCTCCATAGTCCCAGAAGACAAAAGAAACAAAGGTCATTATTCCAGCCTATTTCTGATAAGGAAACCAAACGGAACCCATCGGATGATAATCAATTTAAAACCTCTGAATCAATATGTAACCTACAGAAGATTCAGAATGGAGTCCGTGAGATCGACAGTACCCTTAATAGGGCAAGACTTCGTCATGGCAACCATCGACTTACAGGACGCATATTATCACGTCCCAGTCCATCCAACCTATCGAAAATTTCTAAGGTTTGCGGTCACCAGAGGAGAGGTTATAGACCACTTCCAGTTCAATGTCCTCCCATTCGGACTATCGTCAGCTCCAAGGATCTTCACAAAGGTCATGTCCGAGGTAATGGCCTACATCAGAAGTCGGCAGATATGCATAATCCCATACCTCGACGACCTCTGGATAGTGGCTCCCACGGTTCCAATTCTGCAGGAACATCTTCAAACAGTCCAGATCCTGTCATCCCTGGGATGGGTGGTAAACCCCCAAAAATCGGATATGGTTCTGTCCACAACGAAGATCTGTTTAGGGGTCTTATTAGACTCCCACAACCAAACATCTTTCTTGCCCGAACAAAAGCGTTCCCTGCTTACATCAAAGATAAGAATGTTGCGGGACAAGAAGAGAGTATCTCTAAGATGGGCCATGTCGGTTCTAGGAACCATGACATCTTGCATCCAGATGGTGGCATGGGCACAAACCCACACCAGGATACTTCAGACCCATATTCTATCAAGCTGGGACGGATCCCCAGGTTCTCTAGACAAAAAGATCCGGATACCACCGCATGTAAGGTCCTCATTGACATGGTGGCTACAAAAAGAGAACTTAATAAGGAGTTCCCTGGTTACAGGTCCCAGCAGTGACCATAACAGTAGATGCCAGCGGGAAAGATTGGGGAGCTACGGTAGACCAGCACATATTCCAGGGATTCTGGTCAACCGAAATAGAACAGCAATCTTCAAATTTCAAAGAGCTAAAAGCAGTAGAAGAAGTTCTCAAAGCGGCAGTAACTCTTGTACAAAATTCCCATATAAAAATATACTCAGACAACATGACAACAGTTGCCCACCTTCGCCACCAGGGAAGTACAAGACACGAGGATCTAAAAAGAATATCAGCGAGAATATTTTCGTGGGCCGAAGAACATGTTCTCTCCATATCCGCCCTACATATAAAAGGAGAGATAAACGTACAAGCCGACTTCCTGAGCAGGACAGAGGTCCATCCAGGAGAATGGAGCCTAAACCCGGAAGTCTTTCAGATACTGGTCAAAAGATGGGGACAACCAGAAGTGGACTTGTTCGCGAACAGTCAGAACGCAAAGGTAGACCAGTTCTTGCTAGATCCGATGAATCCGGGGTTAGCTGTGGACGCATTGGTCCAGCCATGGACATTCTCACTAGCATATGCTTTCCCGCCATTGCCAGTCCTACCCAGAGTCCTGCAGAAGATAAGGGCAGAAAAACTCAAGGTGATCTTGGTGGTTCCACTTTGGCCCAAAAGAAGTTGGTTCGGGGCCCTCATCAGCCTATAAATAGATGGACCAATAGCACTTCCACCAGTCAAAAACCTTCTCTACCAGGGGCCAATACTCCATCCAGATCCCGAGAGGTTACACCTAAATACCTGGCTTCTGAATTCTCAATTCTGAGGACCAGAGGGCTATCAAAGAGAGTAATTAAGACACTACAAAAAAGCCGTAAAACAGTTACTAATTCTATCTACCCAAAAAATCTGGAAGACTTTCATCACATGGTGTGCTCCTGAACAACCTAACCCAGACAGACCGAACCTAGCCAGGATCCTGGATTTCCTACAGGATGGGCTGGAAAAGGGTCTCAGACCCAGCACCCTCAAGGTACAAGTGGCAGCCTTAAGCTCTTATTTTGACCAGTCTTTAGCTGACCATAGATGGGTGAGAAGATTCATGACGGCAGCATCCCGCATATCTCCAAGACCCATAAATATAGTTCCATCCTGGGACTTGAATATAGTCCTGAAAGGACTTACACTGCCACCGTTTGAGCCCTTGTCATCCATAAGTATGGATAAACTCGCCTGGAAGACCACCTTCCTGGTAGCCATAACAACAGCCAGAAGAGTTGGTGAACTTCAAGCCCTGTCAATCAATGAGCCCTACATGAAGATTCTTCAGGACAGGCTTATCCTGCGATTAGACTCATCCTTTCTCCCAAAGGTCGTCTCTGATTTCCACAAATTACAGGAGATAATTCTTCCGTCGTTCTATCAAGAACCAAAGAATGAGGAAGAGGAACATTTCCATACTTTGGATGTTCGAAGAATGGTACTCTATTATCTTCATGCATCAGAGAAGATTAGAAAAGATCAGAATCTGTTTATTCATCTTCTCGGCCAGAATAAGGGGAAGAAGACTTCCAGATCCACAATTGCAAATTGGATCAAAAGAGCAATCCTGGAGGCTTATCAAATTCAAGGCCTTCCACCACCAGAAAAGCTCACAGCCCATTCTACTAGAGCAACAGCTGTCTCCTGGGCCGAGAAAGCCAGTGCTTCCATTGAGCAAATATGCAGCGCGGCTACGTGGTCCTCGGTCCATACGGTCTCCAAACATTACAGGCTTGACCTGATGTCAAAAGAAGACTTAGCCTTCGGAGAAAAAGTCCTTAGTGCTGTAGTCCCTCCCTAAAAATTACTCTTGGGTACTGCTCCAGGTGTGCTGTCGTGGGGGGTTACTAGAGAAAATAGAATTATTCTTACCGTTAATTCGGTTTCTAGTAACCCACCACGATAGCAGGAGTAATCCCTCCCTTTTGCTTAATATACGTTCTGAAAAGAATAAATATAATTTGGAGCATTCATTCTCCTGTGGTCCTTTATAATAACACTGAGGGGAGGATGAGGGAGGGGTTATTTAACCTTTTGTCATTTCCTGTCCCTATTAGGAAAGGGGTAACATCCTCCAGGTGTGCTGTCGTGGTGGGTTACTAGAAACCGAATTAACGGTAAGAATAATTCTTTTTTTTTTTTTTTTACCCACCCCTGTGGATTTCTATTATGCAGAAACGCTGCAGATCCACAAAAAGAATTGATTTGGTCCTTCTTTGAATCTGCTGTTTTTTCCGTGCAGATTTTTCTGCACCATTAGTACAGCATTTTATTTTATTTTTTACTGTAAATCACTTGCGGATTTACTTGCGCGTTTCTGCGTGGAAAAAAAAACCACCTTGGATCCGCAGGAAATCTGCAACGTGTGCACATACCCGAAGAGCTGTAGTTTTTTGTTTTTTTTTGTCAGGTGAGGGCTTGCTTTTTTGTGGGACAAGCTGACTTTATTGATACCTTTTTCAGGCAATGACTTTATTTGATCGCTTTCTATTCCATTTTTTTGGAAAGCAGAATAAACAGGATTTTTTTTTTAAATGCCTTTGCGTGTTTAGTAAAATTGATAAGGCAGCTTTATTCTTCAGGTCAGTACGATTACAGTGATACCTCATTTATAGCTTCTATTTTGCCGCTTTTACACACTGTTTTGAATTTTTTTTTTCCATCACTTTATCCTGAGATCTAGAAGGTTGTTTTTGTTTTTTTGCTTGCCAACTGAGCTGTATGGAGGCTCATTTTTGTGGCACTAGACTACCTTTTCATCAATACCAATTTTATTTGCACTCCTTTTTTTATCATGTATTTTTCCACTCTATCCAGCAGTATGACGAAAACGTGTGTGTTTTGTTTGCTTTTTCTGCGTTTTATTTATTTATTTATTTTTTGTCTTCATTGAAAGGGTTTGTAACTGCGACAGTTTCATAGATCAGGTGGTTCCAGACGCAGCGTTGGTAACAGTTTTTTTGTTTTGTTTTTACATAAATATATATTTGTAATTTTTTTTATATTTTAAACATTTTTACTTTTTTTTTTTTTTTTTTTCCTTCGCACCTATATGGCACTTTTGTGTGATTACTGGTTTCCTGTACTGCAATACACATCTACTGCAGTTTAAGAACTGTCAATTTTACTGGCAGATCACCTGTTAGGCCTCCTTCACACACCAGTGTCCCACCCAGTATATGTGGTGACAGTTTTCACACATACCAGAGACATTTGCACAGGTAGACCCATACCTGCACAGAGGTTTTTGTATTTCCACTTACCTTGTGTCTGTTGGGAAAACACGCTGACATGTCCATGTTTTTTTTTTTTTTTTGTTCTTTAACATCCGCACGGACCACAAATTGTCATCTGTGTATAAGTGGATGGGACATCAGTGTGAAACGTACTGGCAAGCAGTACAGTCACTGATTGCCCCAAAACTTAGGCTACAAACAGATAAGTTTGAAGAGCAGGCAGCAACTAATAGAATGGTATTTAACAGTAAGAAATGCAAGAGTCTATATCTGGGCAAGGAAAATGAAAATTAATTTTACAGAATGGGTTCAATAGAATTAAGTATACCCAGGTCTTTTTCACATGTGCTTTTGCTAATAGATCACAGGCTGCACATGAGTCAGCAGGGTGAGGCAGCAGCAAAAGCACAGTTCTAGGATATATTGAAAGAAGCATAGTCTAGATCATGTGAAGTAATTATCCCCCTCTACTCCTCCTTGGTTGGATTTCATCTGTAATACTGTGTCCAGTTCTGGCCACCAAATTTAAAAAAAAAAATTGAAATATTGGAGCAAGTTGAAAGAAGGTCTACCAGGATGGTGAGCGCATAGTGCAGAGTATGTCCTATGAGGAACAGTTACAAGATATGGGAACGTTTAGCTTGCAAAAAAAGGCTAAGAGGAGACTTCATAGTTGCATACAGATACCTGTATGGATGTCAGTGTAGACGGTCACCTTATTCTCTTTTGCACATGGAAACCAGAGAAGCAATGGGATGAAACTAAAAGGGGGAAGATACAGATTAGATGTTAGAAAGGGTGAGGGTGATGAATGAGTGGAACAGGTTGCTGCGAAAGGTGGCGAGTTCTCCTTCAATGAAAGTTCTCAGACTGGACAGACATCTGTCTGAGATGGTTTATTGCGTCCTGCACTGTTGAGCAGTGAGTTGGACACGATGTCCCTTCCAACTCTTAACATTCTATGATCAGCCCTCCAAGAAATGGCTCATCCATAAGATGCGCTTGGCCTCGTTCTTCCCACTTGCCCTGGTGTGGTGGCAAGTGGGGGAATAGGACTGGGGTTGATGGCAGCTTTGTATTGTCAACGGTCATAAAGCCCAAGAGTTAGTAATGAAGTGGTGTCTATAAGATAAATCCATTACTAACCCCACAGCCATATGGTAAAAAATGCACAGGAAGAATAAAGCCCTTTTTAATTGAAAGACAGTTATTTGACAAACTCCCCACCCTCTTTTTACCATTTATTACTATAAAAATTAAAATAAATCTCATTCCTCTTCTGTAAGACAATCCATTTGTCCCACGAACGTCCAGTTCTGCTCCATCTGGAATGCATGACTGAGCAGTGGCATGATGTGACCACTCAGCCATGAATCCCGAACACTGAGCTGAGCTTGGGACTTAACTTCAGTGATGAGTAGTAACCTCATAGAGGTTACTGCAGATCACAGCCAGCTGTTCCCACGCTCAGTTCAGTGTGAACCGGCCAATGAACTGCGGTAACCTTCATGACTTCACCACTGGCAGCGTGAGAAAATTGTGATGCGGCACATGGATGTCACATTTATGTAACACACGGGACAGCGCTGGTACTGGTTTCTCCAGTACCAGAAATATCAGGCCAAGTGTTGAGCGAACGTGCTCGGGTAAGGTGTTATCCGTGCATGCCCGGGTGGCTAACACGATCTTAAACGTTCTCGATTACTATGTTCCAGTCGACGCGGCTGCATGTCTCGCAGCTGTTGTAAGGCCACATAAGGCCCCTTTTCCACTTGCGAGGAAAACTGACGAGTGCAATCCGATAAAAAATCGGATTGCACTCGTACCAATGTTATTCAATAGGTGACATTCCATTTGCGAATTTTTTCTTTTTTTTCTCAGCCAAAATTGGACTGAGAAAAAAATCGCAGCAGGCTGCGTATTGCTGCGATTCTCTGACGAGACTCGCCAATGCAAGTCAATGGGTGCGAGAAAAAAAACACTCGCACCATGCGAGTGCTGTCCGATTTTTACGAACCGGTGTCCTTTGAAAAGACGGCAATTCAGCGCGGTGTACAGTAAAATCACACTGACAGGTTAGATTAGAGTAGATACAGTCATGGCCAAAAGTATTGACACCCCTGCAATTCTGTCAGATAATACGAATTTTCTTCCTGAAAATGATTGCAAACACAAATTATTTGGTATTATCTTCATTTAATTTGTCTTAAATGAAAAAACACAAAAGAGAATGAAGCAAAACATTGGTCATTTCACACAAATCTCCAAACATGAGCCAGACAAAAGTATTGGCACCCTCAGCCTAATACTTGGTTGCTTAACCTTTAGCCAAAATAACTGCGACCAACCGCTTCTGGTAACCATCAATGAGTTTCTTACAATGCTCTGCTGGAATTTTAGACCATTCTTCTTTGGCAAACTGCTCCAGGTCCCTGATATTTGAAGGGTGCCTTCTCCAAACTGCCATTTTTAGATCTCTCCACAGGTGTTCTATGGGATTCAGGTCTGGACTCATTGCTGGCCACCTTAGAAGTCTCCAGTGCTTTCTCTCAAACCATTTTCTAGTGCTTTTTGAAGTGTGTTTTGGGTCATTGTCCTGCTGGAAGACCCATGACCTCTGAGGGAGACCCAGGTTTCTCACACTGGGCCCTACATTATGCTGCAAAATTTGTTGGTAGTCTTCAGACTTCATAATGCCATGCACACGGTCAAGCAGTCCAGTGCCAGAGGCAGCAAAGCAACCCCAAAACATTAGGGAACCTCCGCCATGTTTTATTGTAAGGACCGTGTTCTTTTCTTTGAATGCCTCTTCTTTTTTTTTTTCTCCTGTAAACTCTATGTTGATGCCTTAGCCCAAAAAGCTCTACGTTTGTCTCATCTGACCAGAGAACATTCTTCCAAAACGTTTTAGGCTTTTTCAGGTAAGTTTTGGCAAACTCCAGCCTGGCTTTATTATGTCTCACGGTAAGAAGTGGGTTCTTCCTGGGTCTCCTACCATACAGTCTCTTTTCATTCAGATGCCGATGATAGTACGGGTTGACACTGTTGTACCCTCGGACTGCAGGGCAGCTTGAACTTGTTTGGATGTTAGTCGAGGGTCTTTATCCAACATCTGCACAATCATGCGTTGAAATCTCTTGTCAATTTTTATTTTCCATCCACATCTAGTGAGGTTAGCCACAGTGCCATGGGCTTTAAACTTCTTGATGACATTGCGCACGGTAGACACAGGAACATTCAGATCTTTGGAGATGGACTTGTAGCCTTGAGATTGCTCATGCTTCCTCACAATTTGGTTTCTCAAGTCCTCAGACAGTTCTTTGGTCTTCTTTCTTTTCTCCATGCTCAATGTGGTACACACAAGGACATAGGACAGAGGTTGAGTCAACTTTAATCCATGTCAATTGGCTGCAAAGTGTGATTTTAGTTATTGCCAACACCTGCCAACAGCCACAGGTAAGTTACAGGTGCTGTTAATTACACAAATTAGAGAAGCATCACATGATTTTTCGAACAGTGCCAATTACTTTTGTCCACCCCCTTTTTGTTTGGTGTGGAATTATATCCAATTTGGCTTTAGGACAATTCTTTTTGTCTTTTTTCATTTAAGACAAATTAAATGAAGATAAGAATACCAAATAATTTGTGTTCGCAATCATTTTTAGGAAGAAAATTATCTGAGTAAGGATACTCTTTAGGAAGAGTATTATCCGACAGATTTGCAGGGGTGTCAATACTTTTGGCCATGACTGTATATACACATAGAATAGGTATATATACATATATTAGCGCTAGATAGCTTAAAAGCCAGTAATTGAATTGCCAGCTTTTCCAATCTCCTTCACAAACCCGACATGAGACATGGTTTACATACAGTAAACTTCTCATATCCCCCTTTTTTTTTTTTTTTTTTTTTTTTTTTTTTTTGCATATTCCACACTACTGTTAGTAGTTTGTATGTGCAAAATTTGGGCGCTCTAGCTATTATATATAAGGGTTAAATCGCGGAAAAATTGGCGTGGGCTCCCGCGCAATTTAATTCGCCAGAGTGGCAAAGCCAGTGACTGAGGGCAGATATTAATAGCCTGGAGAGGGACCATGGTTATTGTTTCTCTCCCCCCCCCAACCCCCCCCCCCCCCCCGGTTAAAAACATCTGCCCCCAGCCACCCCAGAAAAGGCACATCTGGAAGATGCGCCTATTCTGGCACTTGGCCACTCTCGTCCCACTCCCGTGTAGTGGTGGGATATGGGGTAATGAGGGGTTAATGTCACCTTGCTATTGTAAGGTGACATTAAGACGGATTAATAATGGAGAGGCGTCAATTATAACACCTATCCATTATTAATCCAATTGTATGAAATGGTTAAACACACATACATTATTACAAAGCCTTTTAATGAAATAAAGACACAGGTTGTTTTAATATTTTATTAGACTCTTGATCCACCTGAAGAACCTCGCTCTGTCAAAAAGGTAAAATAAAAAAACAATATCCCATACCTTCCGATCAGTCTCGTCCCACGCTGTAAATCCATCTGAAGGGGTTAACTAATTTTACACCCAGGAGCTCTGCTAATGCAGCTGTGCTCGTGGCTGTAAAACCCCAGCGAATGAATGGAATGTAGGTCAGTGACCTGTAGTTACCTTCAGTCGCGGTGATGCGCCCTCTGCTGGATGTCCTCCTATGAACTCGAGCGTGGGAAAATATTCTGAAAAGTTCCCAGGCTCGAGTTCATATGAGGACATCCAGAGATTCTAGAGGTGAGTCCAGAGAGAAGGAGGTTGCAGTACTCATGGTGGGAGATAAGGGCATGCACTAGTGTTTTTGTGGTATTGCGGTCAAGGAATGCGCAGATCCGGGAAATATTTTTGAGTTTGAGACGGCAGGAGGAGGCAAGGGCTTGGATATGTGGCAGAGTTGAGGATCACCCCGAGGCACTGGGCGTGTGGGACTGGGGAAAGTGAGCAGCCACTGACATTGATGTATAGGTCTGGTGGAGGGGTAGAGAGATGGGGGAAAGATGATGAATTCTGTTTTGTCCATGTTCAGTTGTAGAAAGCGAGCAGAAAAGAAGGCTGAAATAGCAGACACAGTGCGGGATTTTGGTAAGGAGGTCCGGTCCGGATAGGTAGATCTGCGTGACATCGGCGTAGAGATGTTACTGCATACTTTGGGATTCTTATGAGCTGTCCAAGGCCGAAGGTGTAGATGGAGAAGAGTAGGGGTCCTAGAACAGAGCCTTGAGGAACACCGACTGACAACGGGCGAAGTGACTAAATGTTTGGTCTGTCAGATATGACGATATCCAGGAGGGCTAAGTCTGTGATGCCATGATATGAGAGGATCTGTAGCAGAAGGGAGTGGTCCACAGTGTCGAAGGCAGAAGACCGGTCCAGGAGAAGGACAGAGTAGTGTCGCTAGGTCATTGGTGACTTTAGTTAGGGCAGTTTCAGTTGAGTGATGGAGATGGAAGCCAGATTGTAACCGATCTTAGAGGTAGCAGAAGAGGTGGGAGGACAGTTCAAGATGGACGTGTTGCTCCAGTACCGTATTTACTCGAGTATAAGCCGACACGAGTATAAGCCGACCCCCCTAATTTTGCCACAAAAAACTGGGAAAACTTATTGACTCGAGTATAAGCCTAGGGTGGAAATGCAGCATTTACCGGTGAATTTCAAAATTAAAAATAGATCATTCTTGCCCCATAGCTGTGCCATATAGTGCTCTGCATGTTCATTATTGCCCCATAGCTGTTTCATATAGTGCTCTGCACCGTTCATTATTGCCCCATAGCTGTGCCATATAGTGCCCTGCACCGTTCATTATTGCCCCATAGCTGTGCCATATAGTGCTCTGCACCGTTCATATTTCCCCATAGCGGTGCCATATAGTGCTCTGCACTGTTCATTCTTGCCCCATAGCTGTGCCATATAGTGCTCTGCACCGTTCATATTTCCCCATAGCTGTGCCATATAGTGCTCTGCACCGTTCATATTTCCCCATAGCTGTACCATATAGTGCTCTGCACCGTTCATTCTTGCCCCATAGCTGTGCCATATAGTGCTCTGCACCGTTCATATTGCCCCATAGCTGTGCCATATAGTGCTCTGCATGTTCATTATTGCCCCATAGCTGTACCATATAGTGCTCTGCACCGTTCATTATTGCCCCATAGCTGTACCATATAGTGCTCTGCACCGTTCATTCTTGCCCCATAGCTGTGCCATATAGTGCTCTGCACCGTTCATATTTCCCCATAGCTGTGCCATATAGTGCTCTGCACCGTTCATATTGCCCCATAGCTGTGCCATATAGTGCTCTGCACCGTTCATATTTCCCCATAGCTGTGCCACATAGTGCTCTGCACCGTTCATATTGCCCCATAGCTGTGCCATATAGTGCTCTGCACCGTTCATTCTTGCCCCATAGCTGTGCCATATAGTGCTCTGCACCGTTCATATTGCCCCATAGCTGTGCCATATAGTGCTCTGCATGTTCATTATTGCCCCATAGCTGTACCATATAGTGCTCTGCACCGTTCATTCTTGCCCCATAGCTGTGCCCCATATAGTGCTCTGCACCGTTCATATTTCCCCATAGCTGTGCCCCATATAGTGCTCTGCACCGTTCATATTTCCCCATAGATGCTCCACATAAATCTGTGCCGCTGCTGCTGCAATAAAAAAATTAAAAAAAATGCCATACTCTCCTTTCTTGCTTGCAGCTCCCAGCGTCCGGTCCCGGTGTCTCTCCGCTCTAATTGATCAGGCAGAGGGCGCCGCGCACACTATATGCGTCATCGCGCCCTCTAACCTGCACAGTCAGTGCAGATAGACGCCGGGAAGATGGAGCGGCGCCTGGCGGCTGGAACGGGGACAGGTAAATATGCGATACTTACCTGCTCCCGGCGTCCGGCTCCTTCTCCCGCACAGCTGGTCTTTGGTGCCGCAGCTTCTTCCTCTATCAGCGGTTACCGCTGATTAGAGAAATGAATGTGGCTCCACCCCTATGGGAGGTGGAGCCGCTTATTCATTTCTCTAATGAGCGGTCCCACGTGACCGCTGAACAGGGGAGGAACTGCAGCACCGAAGACCGTGGGACGGCAGGGGGAGCGCCAGGATTGCTGGAAGCATGTAAGTATGCCTCAGCGCCCTCACCCCCTCACCCGCAGACCCTGCCACCCACCTTGACTCGAGTATAAGCCGAGAGGGGCACTTTCAGCCCCAAAATTTGGGCTGAAAATCTCGGCTTATACTTGAGTATATACGGTAATTTGGAGGCATAAAGGAGAAGAGATATCGGGCGATGGCGAGACACAGAGGATGGGTCGAGGGATGGCTTTTTGAGGATGGGTGTGATCTTGGCATGCTTGAAGGATGAGGGAGGGGAAGACACCTGTTGTGAGTGGTTGAAGATGAGCGTTGGGGTTGGGATGAAGACCGTGGAAAGGTTAAGGATGAGGTGGGATGGGAGCAGGTCGAGCATGCAGGTGGTGAGGTGTGATCTTGACAGGAGGGTGGAGAGCTGATCTTATGTCATGGTGGAGAAGCTGGTTTTGGAGGAGCAGGGTTGAGCAGCTAAGAGGGGCTGTAGGCCAAAGCTTTCTCTGATCGTATTGATCTTCTGTTTAACGAAAGAGGCAGTCTTCAGCAGAATTGAGGGGAGGCAGGGGGACGGAGTAGAGAATTGAAAGTGTTGAAGAGCTGTTTAAGATTGTGAGACAGGGAGGATATGAGAGATGAGAAGTAAGTTTGTTTTGCAGCAGCAAGCGTGGACTTGAAGCTGGCGAGGGACTGCTTGTATGCAGTGAAGTGGTCGGAAGAGTGGGATCACATGAAAATAAGTTTGAAAATTGTGAAATTTGCAATACATTTTGCCAAATTTGCATTTTTTTTTTTTCACAAACACAAGGTATATTGAAGAATTTTTACCACTATCCTGAAGTAAAATATGTCATGAAAAAACAATCAGTGGGAACCGTTGAAGCGTTCCAGAGTTATTCAGGCCTGGTTATTAATCTACAAAGTGGCTCCGTCTTTAAGCGGTTAATTAAATTAGTGATGCATATGTGAAATATTGGCCTACAAAGGTGAGATTGAACAATGCCTGAGCAACTCAAAGTGTGAAACTAAAGTGGTCTACAAACTTGGGTAAATTATTCCAGACCAATTCGCCTTTCTCAGCTGTTACATTTGTATGTGTATTGTTTTCATGAACGTTGGTGACCTGCGTTAATTCTTATGTTTTGGAAGTTAAATATGCAAATTGCCTCTTCTGAGAAAAAGAGGACTTAAACTCTATAGCGCCACCTATTGGAAGTAGCGATCCTACAAGTCACAATCAACTCTTTAACGAGTCATGCAATATGACTTGGGATTAAAGCCAAATCAGTATCTCAATTCGCAGACACGGTGTTTCGGGCTGTTGGCCCTCGTCAGTGCAAAGCATGAGAACTGATTTGGCTAGGTGAGAGGCTCTGGACTGGGGTCTAAGGGGTATCGTTTCTCCTTGTGGAGAGTGACATACCATCTCTGGCTTGTCAAGGTAAGGAAGCTTATTCGCCATGCAATGCTCCTCTGGGAAATTAAATATGCAAATTGCCTCGTCTGAGAAAAAGAGGACTTAAACCCTATAGCGCCACCTATTGGAAGTAGTGATCCTACAAGTCACAATCAACTCTTTAACGAGTCGTGCAATATGACTTAGGATTCAGTTCTCATGCTTCGCACTGACGAGGGCCAACAGCCCGAAACACCGTGTCTGCGAATTGAGATACTGATTTGGCTTTAATCCTAAGTCATATTGCACGACTCGTTACAGAGTTGTGTTGAGTCCTCTTCCGTCCCTGGCTTCCTGGATTGAGGAATCCAAGTAAATGACACGCAGCACAAAGGTTGTGTGTTCATAAACAGGGGTAGCCCCGGAGCACGCCTGCCTCACTGGGCGCTGCCCCTTCTTTATATAGTAAGAAGTTAGGCATTTACAGACATGCGCACAAGCGCTCATATTTTATAATCACTTACAAAGCAAATCTATACTAGTGAAAAGTTACAATATCTGGTATGTGGGTGAAAGGCTACAATATCAAGGAGAAATGCGCGCGTGATTACTTCTATAAAAGGAAATGTCAAGTTTGCTGTGCAGAAGCAGATTTCATCTGGGAGACAAAATGGATCCTTTGGTTCAGTCTGGTCTCCACAATTCTCCCCTTTGACATATTCTTTTATTATTTGTCATAAATTTTTGCATGAAGCTTGTGCATTTTCTTCTTTATGCGGCAGTATACTAAAATATAAAAGAAAATTAGTACGGCAATAATAAACTTTATACTCTTGCATCTATTACACAAAATTTATTTGTGCATACTGAGATACCCTTGAGTACAATCTTGAATAACACATATATGATTACAATAATCATAACTATATGTATTATGCTCTGCATAATCCCGGCAACCCACCCACCGATCCCTCTGAACCAGTTGGCTGGGTTAAGAAAAGAAAAGGTATCTGACCACCAGCTATCCTTATTCTGGTCATTGTCTTTGTCATACTGATCTGAGTCGTTGTACGTCCTTTAATTTAAATGTCATACTCATAGTACTATTCGGGTCTATATAATGACAGCAGGTGGGTCCAATGATTTGACACATACCCCCTTGTGAGGCAGTTAGGTAATCCAATACCAGGGTATGTTGGTTGACGACTATTATAAGCTGATTCTGTACAGCTATACTAGTGTTTAGTATATCTAATATATCCCAGATCTGATCATCTAGATAATCCGTGGCTCTAACTAATTTATCCCACATTTGTGTTAACATAGGATAAATAAAAATGGTACTAGCAATTTTGTTGGGAATTCCCATTTGTACTATATGTGGCCTCCCCGAGGGACGTGGTGAGTTATCTGCAGCTCTTTTATATAGTGTGTGCTTGGGTACGGCTTGCATATTCACTTGTTTATTTGAAATTATGAAAGTAGCTGGGGTTAGGCGTCCTAATGTACAAGTACCCTTTATACCTACGGGAAGCCATTTATATGCTCCTTCTCCGCATATCCAAAATGTACCTTCAGGCAGATCC
This sequence comes from Ranitomeya imitator, assembly GCF_032444005.1. NCBI lineage: Eukaryota > Metazoa > Chordata > Amphibia > Anura > Dendrobatidae > Ranitomeya > Ranitomeya imitator. The sequence continues at coordinate 717,876,598 of NC_091284.1, forward strand.
CATAGAGCTGAGTGCTGCAATACCAATCTGTGAGCCAAATCCACAAAACTAGATACATTTTGAAGCATACACCAAGAGGGTTTTTGTCCCAAGGGGCTACAGTACCCGGCTGCGGGATTCCCACACACATGCATTCCGTTGACATACTCATCAGATTCATTACAAACCAGGTTCCCCGGCTTACTTGTACAACTATTTGCATCACCTTGGGGGAACAACTCAGAATGTTCCCATTTTCTATTATGTATGTATCTTTCCAATACTACAGGTTTGAAAGCATCAGAGGGAGGGGCGGTTGTACTGAAACTGAGCTGTAGATTTTCTGTGGGGACCTGTCCTAAATTAGTTAATCCAGTCTTATTCCTAGGGACCCAGGCTCCACCCTTATAGGCCAAATATTGTAGATGTGTACTACTCCCTGAGAGATTACCCTGCCACCAAGGAAATTCTACCCATCCCACAATTGGTATGGCGATTGTAGTATTCCATAGCCTAGTATTACCAGGTTGGTTGTTGGCCAGGTTGTCTGAACAATTAGGCCAAGCGAATATTTCTTCTGCTGATACGGGAACTGCTAGAAAAGGTATACTTGTGGCTGATACCGGCGAATGGGTACAGATCCAACAATCTGTCAGGGTTTGTGTATTGTTTAACAAGTCGTGCACTAATTTTCTATGATGTTGTACGAATCTATTGTTCAAAGGGGCTAAAGAATTTAGTCTTTCCCATGCCTTCGTTGTGGTTAACATTATTAACATCAATATCATGAGTTTTATACTGCTTTTTTGCAATGGCTTGCATGTATCCATGATGCCTTTCCTTCAAGCTTGACTGATGTAGGTGTTGTCAACAGGACTTGGAAGGGTCCGTCAAATCTTGGTTCAAGAGCCTTTCTGGTGTGTCTTTTTACATAGACTTGATCACCTGGTTCCAACTTGTGACTTCCTTCAGTGTTGTCAGGATCTGGAAGGGAAGCAAAAACTTGTGCATGCACCTTAGTTAATTGTTTCTGAAGATTTTGCACATAGGAAGTCAGTGATTCAATATTTAACACAAGTTGCTGTGGAAAATAACATCCTAAATTGGCAGTCCTGCCAAACAAAATTTCATATGGAGACAGTTTAGTCTTACCCCTTGGGGTATTGCGTATTTAGTAAAGGGCCAGTGGAAGGCATTCTGTCCAAGGCTTTCCTGTTTCAGCCATGGCTTTCTGTATTTTTAATTTTAAAGTTCCATTCATGCGTTCTACCTTACCAGAACTTTGAGGATGATACGGAGTGTGTAACTGACTTTCAACACCCAACATTTTTAGTACATTTTGAAATATTTCTCCAGTGAAATGAGTACCCCTATCTGACTCGATCACTTCAGGGAGACCATAACGGGGCACCAGTTCGGTAACTAGCTTTACAGCAGTGTTTTTAGCTGAAGCCTTCCGAACTGGATAGGCCTCTGGCCACCCCGAGAACATGTCCACACACACCAACACATACTCATACCCATTACTCTTTGGCAGCTGGATAAAGTCTATCTGCAACCGTTGAAACGGGTAGAGAGGTCGGACGTGGTGCTTCATAGGGGTCTTTGCTGTCTGTCCGGGATTATGTGTCAGGCATATAGCGCATGCAGCACAATAGTCTCTTGCGTAGTTGCCAAAACCTGGAGCCAACCAGACTTGCTTTGCCAGTAGTGTCATTGCATTTGCAGACACATGCGTAGGGTGATGTAATCCACCAACTACTATCGGGTACCAGGCTCTAGGTAGACATATTAGTCCATTTTTCTTCCAAATTCCCTCTTGTTCTTCTGCCCCTTCCTTTTTCCACCTGTCCCTCTCCTCTTCTCCTGCATCTTCCTGTGCTTGTCTCAGTCTATCTTCAGTATTTTCTGTGGGATTTACAGTATGGACCTGTTGTAAGGGTTTGACTGCTGCTGCTTTGGCTGCTTTATCAGCCCTATCATTTCCCCTAGATTCCCTAGTGTCGAGTCTCACATGTGCAGCTACCTTGATTACTGCTACTTCTTTTGTTTCTTGTGCAGCCTCTAAGATCTGTTTGATCAGAGAAGCATGTTTTACAGGTTGTCCTGACGCTGTCATGTAACCTCTAGCTCTCCAGATTACTCCAAAATCAAACACAATACCATGTGCATACCTAGAATCAGTGTATATATTAGCTGTCTGATTCTCAGCTATTTTTAGAGCTTCAATCAATGCTGTTAGTTCTGCTTCTTGTGCAGATTGTTTCGGTGGAAGCGGTTCTGCTTTGAGAGTTTCAGATTCTGACACAACTGCATACCCTGTATGGAAGTTACCTGTGTCATCTGCAAACCTACTACCATCTATAAACAGCTCTAAATCTGGATTTTGAAGTGGTGTTTCGGATACATTGGGTAAGCCTACCGTTTCTTGTAAAATGAGCTCTGTACAATCATGTGTGTCTGTAGGGAAAAAATTTGCGTGTGGATCAGTGTCCTTATTCCCCCCTTTAGACTCGAGAGGTAGCAGTGTAGCTAAATTGAGAGTCTGAAGCCTTGCAAATGTGATAGTAGAGGGGAGCAGCAAAGAACACTGCAGCCGCAAATGTCTGGCCATGGAAATGTGTTTTGGTTGAACCTGGTTTAATATCCCATAAACATCATGTGTAGTTTGAACTGTGAGTGGATGCTCTAGGACAATTTCTGATGCTTTGTCCAACAATAGTGAGACAGCAACAACTACACGTACACAGGTTGGCGCTGCTCTAGCTACGGGATCTAACCTTGCTGAAAGATATGCAATTGGTCTTTGTTTCCCTGCATGCTTCTGGGTAAGAACTCCTGTAGCATGGGAATCAACTTCTGCAGCCATAAGCTGAAACGGTTTGGTGTAGTCTGGTAGCCCTAACGCTGGAGCTGAAACAAGGGCATCTTTTAATTGTTGGAACGAAATCTGACCTTCTTTTGTCAACAAATAAGGTTCACTTTTTACACAGTCATACAGTGGTTGCATTAGTTGACTGGCATGTATAATCCATTGTCTACAATGAGACACTATTCCTAAAAATGCTCGTAGCTGTTTATGATTTCTAGGCTCATTCATCTGTCTTATTGCTTCAGTTCTTTGAGGTGTAAGATGCTTTTTACCTTGAGAAATGCAATGACCTAGAAAGACCACTTTGGTCTGACAAACTTGTAGCTTTTGTCTATTCACTTTACACCCTTCTTTTTCTAGAAAACATAGTAAACTCACAGTGGACCTTTCTGCAGTTTCTAGATCTGGGCAGCAAAGTAGTAGGTCATCCACATACTGCAAAATTACTACCTGTGGTTCGGGTTCAAACCTCTGAAGGACTGTTTGTAGGGCATTTGAATAAAGAGTAGGGGAGTGTATCATTCCCTGTGGAAGGCGTGTCCACGCCAACTGTTTGCCCTTAAATGTAAATGCAAACAAATGCCAACTGTCTTGGTGTAAAGGAACCGAGAAAAATGCATTTGAAAGATCTATTACAGTAAACACTTGAGAACTGGCTGGTATCTGTGATAGTAACGTATGAGGATTGGGTACAACTGGGGTGATTGGATCTAGAACTTTTTTATTTCTCTTAGATCATGTACCATACGATATTTGGGCATAGAACCCTTATCAAGAGTTCTCTTCTTGACTGGATACAGAGGAGTGTTAGCAGGTGATTGTATCTCTACCAAAACCCCTTTCTCTCTATATCCCTCTATCTGTTTTGTAATCGCTAGTTCCTGCTGGGCACTCACAGGGTATTGTCTGAGCTGTGGGAGAACAGTTCCTGGTTGCACAGATAGTTTTACAGGAGAGATATGCAATAATCCCACATCAGTGTCACCCTGTGCCCAGTGTTTCTGGGACCGTTGAGAGGTCTAGATCTGTGGTGTACTCTTTTTCTTCAGTATAATCCTCAAAAGCCTGAATTCTGACATATTGTTCTAATATTTCTGCATCATCAGGGATAGTCAGCATGACTGTGCCATCTTCCCTAAAATTGATGTTAGCTTCTAATTTCTTCAAGACATCAGTTCCCAACAAACATGTTGGGGCACCTCTGGCATACAAAAATCTGGATGCAAAACATTTAGGTCCTAATGAGACCTCTAGGGGCACAGTGTATGGTAGTGTTTGAATTACCCCATCATAACCCTCAGCAAAAGTTGTTTGTTGTGAAATATCTTCCGGGTTTGGAAGAAAATCTTGATTCAAAATTGAGGAAGTTGCACCTGTATCTATTAAAAATGGAATCTCTCTTCCCCCCACATTCACCTGTATTATAGGTCTTCTAGCTGGTAGGGAAGTTTGTAACACATTGAGTCAATCTGAGTCTGGTATGGGACCATCCACTATGGATGTCTGTTGGATGTCTGAGGGCTTATTCTTTGGTACAAATTTTCCTGATTTTATGTCTGCCTGCTTCTTTCTACATTCTCTCTGGAAATGTCCTGGTTTCTTGCAGTAATGACAGGGAAAATTGTCTTGCCCTTCCACCTGTTGTGTTTGCTTGCGCTATTCTGACAGGCTTATGATTTTCTCTTAAATCCAACTCTATCCCTACGGCTTTTTGCCTGGCCAAGTGTGGGTCTTCCAAGGTTCTCCAATCAGGAGTTGCAGCCTTAAGTTTTTCCTTTACTTTTGGAGACAATCCATCTATAAAGGTTTTTGTAATTAACCTCATCATTCCTGGAGCGGTTAGATCTATTCCTTCATCTCTAAAATTATTCTCTACCCCTAAATAATATTCATCTACCGATTGTCCAGGTCTCTGAGCCACCACTCCCGTTGTTCCTCTCTGCCTCTGTTTCTGCCTCATGAAAACTATTAAATGGTCTACAAATTGTGTTCCTGATTCTATCGTTTGTAAGGCACCTTGTCCCGCTTGTCCCTCTTGTAGCTCCTGTCCCACCTGTGGCCTGTGTCCCTGTAGATGTGTTAGCAGTTCCTGGAAGAGACCAGGAGTCATTTTCATTCTACATAATTCCTCTCCATCTGCCCAGACTCCTGCATGAGTCTGCATAATTTGCTGTATATACTGTGCAAATCTAACTGGGTACTGGGTAGGATCTGGTGCATTATGTAGAAGAGACATTCCTTCAGCGGGGGACCAAGGGAAGTATTGTCGGGTTTGGTGATATCTAGTTGCCATTGCTCCATCTACACCAGTTTCTCTGAAGGGTTTCGGTACTATCCTAACAGGAGCTAACAATTGATGACCTCTGGGGGCCCCACAGGCAGAACATTCAGTTCTCCAGTCTGGATTCTGCTGGCCACAATTTTTGCACACCCATCCTTCCACCCCATTTAACCCAGGATATAAATTTGGTTTGGTTTGTCCTCCTTCAGAAGGTACAAATGGTTGAACATTCGGATCTAGGTAAGGAGGAGGAACTGAATGAGTCGTGGCACAACATTTTCCCGTACCCATACTCCATTTGGAAGTGTCTGGATCATACTTCCAATTCTCCTCTTTAGCTGTTTTTGAGACCTTTATCATACAGTGTATGATTTCTTCCCACCCATTATCCCTGATAATTCCACCTCGTTCTTTACTCAGTCTTTCCCATTCAGTGCTAAACATAAGTGCTTCTGAAATTCCCAATTTTTCTCTTACCCTTCTGATCTGCCTTCTGACTGTCTTTCCTGTATGATATCTTTTGCTTCTACTTGTCCTAAGACGGATTTTGTATGTTTATTTCCCATTTTTCTTTTCAATAATAGCTACACTTATCCTAGGTGACGTTTGGACAATCACCTCACTGGAGTGATGTCTCGTTGTCTTCTTTCCTAGGGAGCTAAGATATTGAAGGGCTGATTTGCTCCGTTCTTTCTAATGTGCAGAATAAACTTGATTCCTACAATGCACGCAAACAGGATCAGCAACACCAAACAGATCACCAAACTCTCCGTCTCTGTTATCATACTTGTCCCAGGCTCATGGACTCGTGTCCTGGGCTCATTCTATCAATCTCTTATCCAAAAATGAAGGAACAAGTTTCTCAAAGAGAGTCAAGCATGGGCGGAGGTCTCCCCGAAAGGACGCAACCACATGACCCAGTTAGGCTGACTTCACTAATAAGACTTGTCCTAACAATTTCGGCTTATTGTTCTACGTACTTTTATCCTTCTTTCAGAACATGCCACAACCTTCACACTTGTTCACACACTGCCAGGGACAGGACTCATAAATCTATACAATATGGTAACCCGAGTGTTATAGGTATCTACTCACTACTAGACTAACCCAGCGTGACACGGCTCGTAGAGATCTTTCGGATAATACAGGGCAGATAAAAGAGAACTAATAATGTCTCTTACCTGGCCAGGTTTTTCAATTCATTTGCCGTCCATTATCCCAGATCTCCGTTGTCCGTATCCGCAGGTGAATCTCGAGCAGATACTCTCGCCTCGGGTCCCTGTTTCAGGCGCCAAGAAATGTTGAGTCCTCTTCCGTCCCTGGCTTCCTGGATTGAGGAATCCAAGTAAATGACACGCAGCACAAAGGTTGTGTGTTCATAAACAGGGGTAGCCCCGGAGCACGCCTGCCTCACTGGGCGCTGCCCCTTCTTTATATAGTAAGAAGTTAGGCATTTACAGACATGCGCACAAGCGCTCATATTTTATAATCACTTACAAAGCAAATCTATACTAGTGAAAAGTTACAATATCTGGTATGTGGGTGAAAGGCTACAATATCAAGGAGAAATGCGCGCGTGATTACTTCTATAAAAGGAAATGTCAAGTTTGCTGTGCAGAAGCAGATTTCATCTGGGAGACAAAATGGATCCTTTGGTTCAGTTTGGTCTCCACAGTTGATTGTGACTTGTAGGATCGCTACTTCCAATAGGTGGCGCTATAGGGTTTAAGTCCTTTTTTTCTCAGAAGAGGCAATTTGCATATTTAATTTCCCAGAGGAGCATTGCACAGCGAATAAGCCTCCTTACCTTGACAAGCCAGAGATGGTATGTCACTCTCCACAAGGAGAAACGATACCCCTTAGACCCTATGTTTTGGAAGGAAAGCTGAACTTTTGAGTTCCTGAAAAACGCAACAAAAACTGTTTTTGGTGCTACTACATTTCTGCCGAGAGTGCAGGTTTTGCTGCAGGAAAAAAATACCTAGTGTGAACATAGCCAAAATATTCACATATTTTCTCTGTAATTTCTCAGTATTACACACAACTTAATTTATGGACATCTATGGATTGATTTCTTTGCCTCTGTGGGTTGTTACTGACATCTGGTGAAAATTTTTATATTTTTATTACATTTCATTCACTGAGGGACTTGAACATTTGTGCTGTATCATTGATGTAATACTGTACTACTTTTATGTTATGCCAGTTACTAAAATGCTGACCAGTCTAAGGCTGGGTTTAATGGTATTAACCCCTTCACGACCTTGGGGTTTACCAATTTTGCATATCCGTTTTTGCTCCCCTTCCCAGAGCCATAACTTTCTGTCAATATTGCCGTGGGAGGGATTGGTTTTTTGCGGGATGAGTTGTACTGTTGAACGACACCATTGGTTTTACCATATTGTGTACTGAAAAATGGAGGGAAAAAAATCAAATAGCGGTGAAATTGGAAAAAAGTTTAATTCTACATGTTCATTAAATGCTAAGTCAACTGTCATGATTGTCCAGGTTATTATGAGTTCAGATACTAAACATAACTTCTTTCTTTTATATAAGTGGTGGAAAATTTTCAATTTTACAAAATCCATAGCATCTTCTTTATTTATTTTTTTTTTTTTTTTGTTTTGTTCTGGAGCCGGGTAAGGGTTTTTTTTTTTTTTTTGCACTCTAAGGCTACTTTCACAGTAGCGTTGGCTGTACGTCGCAATGCGTCGTTTAGGAGAAAAATTGCCTCCTGCAAAGTTGTCAGCAGGATGCGTTTTTTTCCCCATAGAGTAACATTAGCAACGTATGGCCACACGTCGCAACCGTCGGCACAAAAAAAGTTACATGTAAGGTTTTTTTGCGCGTCGTGTCCGCCATTTTCGACCACACATGCGCGGCCAAAACTCCGCCCCCTCCTCCCCGGACCTTACAATGGGGCAGCGGAAGCGTCGTAAGACTGCTTCTGCTGCCCACGTCGGGTATTATTTTCACAACGCACGTCAGGCTGCTTTCACACTAGCGTCGGCCCAACATGAGTTTTCTTTATTGATACAATTTTGGTGTAGATAAGTTTTGATCATCTGTTGTTGCGTTTTGCAAAAACATAATTGTGGAGTTTTGATTTTTTTTTTTTTTTTTTCCTCCTTGCGTAGTTTACCGATCAGATTACTTTACGTTATATTTTGATACATCGGGCATTTGTGAACGTGGTGATATTTATTTATTTATTTTTTTATACTGGCATCAGTAGTCTCTATGGGATACTACAAGCTGTGATTATCTTATCGCCTGGGCTACATATAGCAGGGCTTCAGCCCTATGTGTAGCTAGAATGATCTGCTATGTTCGCCCGCCAAAGGGTGGTGCTAACAGCAGACCTGCACTGACAACCACACGGAGGTGTCCTGTAGATCCCGGGTTGTCATGCCTTCCCATCGGCACCCCCGAGTCATGTGATATGGGTGGGATTAGTAACGCACTTCCATCATGACCATGTGATATGCCGCTGTCGGAGACTGAAAGCTGCATTTAACATGGTAACAGCCACTGGTGGTTCGCGATTAAATCCGCTAACATGCGTGCTCAGCGCCCGAACCTCCATGGACTGCAGGGACACGGTCTATAACTTGTGTATATATACGTCATAGGTTGTGAAGGGGTTAAGATAACAATCTACTATGCCATTGCTTTCTTAGCAACCAAGTGGCACCCTTTTTCCCATGACTGAAATGTCTATCGCAGCTTGAGAACCCGCACCAGGCTGCCACATCATATTCTTGTTACTGTTCAGAAACCAATTAAGATGCTCCAGAATTGATCAATTTATTGAGGGATAGAACTAAACGGCAACTAATTTTTATTACTGATAAGTAACCGATCAGTCATGCTGCTGGATCTTAACTGCGAGAGTGCAATTCAAAGTATTGCTTTTCATCTACTTTCTGTGCATTAAATGTTTTTTCCCACTAGATGGCAGTGTACAAGCTCACATTTTAGATGAGCTTTTGTAGTGCTTCTTAGGGTTAACACAAGGAGATTTAAAGGCCATGGAATGGTCCCCTGGGAAATTAAAAATGCTTATTTTCTTCAGTGACGGAAAGTACTTGCAAGCAGCATAATACAAAGAATAGCTGGTTTACCCAGAATCCTTTGCAGTAGGCGGAGCTATGCAAATCATCTCTTTCCACCCCAGTCTAATCCACAGCGCTTGGAACCGCCAAGCGTGCAATGCTGCGGATTAGTTTCTAAATTTACACAGCTACATTTAGCCCAACTTGGGTCTCTCCCTAAGGTGGCTAGCATGTGTGTATCGCTTGCTCACCGAGCCCCACTCCATACAGCCAACCAATTCCAGCCCTGTGCTGATGAGGGCCTAAAGCCCGAAACACGTGTCCACAGGTAGGAATTGGTTGGCTGTGTAAATTTAGAAACTAATCCGCAGCATTGCACGCTTGGCGGTTCCAAGCGCTGTGGATTAGACTGGGGTGGAAAGAGATGATTTGCATAGCTCCGCCTACTGCAAAGGATTCTGGGTAAACCAGCTATTCTTTGTATTATGCTGCTTGCAAGTACTTTCCGTTTCAGGAAAGCATCCACTATGTATTTCCTTTAAGTAGAGGGCTTTTCGGTCTCTTTCGTCCCGCTACATTTAGCCCAACTTGGGTCTCTCCCTAAGGTGGCTAGCATGTGTGTATTATTTTCTTCAGAAAAGAAGAGGACTTGAAGTCTAGTGCAGTGTTCCCCAACTCCAGTCCTCAAGAGCCACCAACAGGTCATGTTTTCAGGATTTCCTTAGTATTACACAGGTGATGGAATTATTGCTTGTCCCGGTGATGCAATCATCACCTCTGCAATACTAAGAAAATCCTGAAAACATGACCTGTTGGTGGCTCTTGAGAACCGGAGTTGGGGAACACTGGTCTAATGCTACCTTTAGAAAGTCGCAATACTAAGTCTATCGATTCTTTAACAAGACTTGCCACATGACCCACCTCTTCCAGCAAGCCTACAACCTGCAGTAATCACCGATCGACCAAACCGCTGCATGACCAGCTCTATCCTCGCCTACTGTATCCTCACCCATCCCTTGTAGATTGTGAGCCCTCGCGGGCAGGGTCCTCTCTCCTCCTGTACCAGTTATGACTTGTATTGTTTAAGATTATTGTACTTGTTTTTATTATGTATACCCCTCCTCACATGTAAAGCGCCATGGAATAAATGGCGCTATAATAATAATAATGACTTGGTGTAAAAACCAAACACTTTATTTGTAGACCTGCTTCAAGGCGATATGCCCCTCATCAGTGCTATGCAAAAGGTTTGATTTGACTTCAAATTTGTGATTATGGAGTTAACAGTTTTACTTTTCCAGTATAAAGTCATCTAATGGGCCAGAGCCAGTAAGTAAATGAGATACTGAAGTTTATACTTATAAAAATGGCTGCTGTGCGCTATAAAAAAATAAACGACAAAAAAAAAACCTGCTTATCCTTGAAACCTCAACAGTGAAAGCCATGGAGGTTCAACTCCTCTGCCTCACTGGTCTCCCACTGATAAGATAAGGGAACCTGTCACCTGGCTGTTATGTTTATCCCTCGGAATGCTGAAATCAGTTTTATAAATTTGGCGCCATACCTCTATTGAGTCAGGGAGGTATGATTTCTCTCTAACTCAAGTGCCTTGAAGCCATCCATTATCCCATCGGGCGCCGCCGCCTCCTCTGTCGTGACGTCACGGTGCCTTTGTGTAGCCGAGACCCCAGTGTCGTATGATGTATTCACACTGCGGGGCTGGGAATCTGGCGCCTGCGCAGTGGAGCAGGTAACTTTGCTCCTTTGAAGACAGTGCCGAAGTCTCGCGAGACTGATCCGCTCCACTTCGCAGGCGCCACTGCGGGGCGGGATCTGGGACCTCTGCTACACGAAGGCGCCGTGACACCACGAAAGAGGAGGCCGCACCCGGTGGGATGATGGACGGATGTAAGTCAGGGAGAAATCATACCTCCCTGACTCAATAGAGGTATGGCGCTAAATTTATAAAACTGATTGTTTCAGCTTTCCTAAGGATGCTAAACGTAAGAGCCACCTTCACAGAATGCAGCCTTAGTGCTGCTGAAGGTGGCTATTTTACTCTAACATAAATGTGCTATTAAATAATTGTATTCTCCGTAATAACATTGCTGGAGCCTTTGTTTCTGTTATTCCTCTCTACACTCTTGGAAGTGAGCCATCAGTGGTGATAATGGTACTAGACTGTAAGGACACTCACTGTATTCAGAAGGAATAATGCACGGTCACCACAATGCAGAGTTAGATTCTCCACAGTTATTTAGTAAAACAGATGTTGGTAGGGTTGAGGCTTGATTGGCAATGTGAAGAACTGTATATTTGTTTAAACTGGCATTTGTTTTCTTTACCAACTAATATAACATTCTGCTTCTTACAGATAACCAGTTTTGATTCAGTATTATGTAAGTATACTTTGTGAGATCATGTAAACATGACATGAAGCTCCTGTCTGGAAATGAATTTTCTTTGCCTCTGCGTTTCTCTTCTGTATTGGTGTTCTTTGCTCATGCATTAGATACACCCAGGCATCACAAATGCTCCATAGAAGCCAGTGAGGCCTTAACTTCCGTTCTCATGAAACATAAGAAGTCTGGGTGATGCTCCCATTTTATACCTGCCCAAAACCTCCTTGGGCCAATTCCTTTTGAAACTTTTGCATCGATGACCTGTCCATACTTACAAGATCCATATTTTGGAACCAATACGAAGTACTTGGATATTGATATCCCATCCTTAGGTTCTCATCAATATTCCTTTATTGGAGATCTTACACATTGCAGCCCTACCAGTCTGATCCTGTTCACTTGTGTAGGTAGGGACCAAAATGCAGCACCTGAGGATGGTATGGAGCCATGCTATTTCTGCTCTGCTGCTGGACAACCAATCATTTTTGCATAGTCCCTAAAAATACAAATACTTGCTAAAAATTTGTCATGAAGTGCCTTTTTGAAATGTGTATAAATTGTCTAAAATACTGATGGGTGTGTAATTTAACGTCAATGGAGAACCTGTAAAATTTTAAGATGACCAATCTTGTTCTTGTGGAAAATAAGCTGCTGCCTATGGGGTGGGAGTGGACACAGAAGGCCCCTATGGAAGAGCAATATGTGGGCTCTTTATCTTCCAGTATATCTTTATGCACAACTCCACCTGCTTTGGAGATGGAAGTGGCCCCCATTACCTCTTAGGCCCTGTGCGGCTGCACAGCAATGTTATACTTGCCTTTTCTCTGGGGTCTGGCAGTGACGTATTCATCTTATCCCTTTAACCCCTTTCTGCCATCGGATGTACTATCCCGATCATGTGACCTGGGACTTAGTTCCCATGGACGGCGTAGTACGTCATACGCGATCACCTGCGCTCACGGTGGGAGTCCGGGCGGATATCGGCTGCTTATCGCAGCTGACACCCGGCACTTTGTGCCAGGAGCGGTCACGGACCGCTCCCGGCACTTTAAGCCCCAGGACACTGCAATCAAACAAGATCAGAGCATTGCGGTGGCATAGGGAAGCATCGCGCAGGGAGGGGGCTCCCTGCGTGCTTCCATGAGACCCTCAGAACAACGCGATGGGATTGCATTGTTCCGAGGGTCTCCTCCCTGCAGGCCCCAGGATCCAAGATGGCCGCGGGGTCATTCCGGGTCCTGCAGATAGGTGGTTTGTCGGTGCCTGCTGAGAGCAGGCGCCTGCAGCACTGCCTGTCAGATCGCTGATCTCACACAGTGCTCTGCAAGGTGTCAGATCAGCAATCTGACTTTATACAGTGATGTCCCACCCTGGGACAATGTATAAAAAGTAAAAAAAAAAAAAAAAAATTAAAATTAACATGTGTAAAAATATTTAAAAAGAAGAAAAAAAAATCCTAAATAAAGGAAAATACAATTTTTTTTTTCCAAAAAATAAATTTCTTTATGTACATAAAAAAACAATAGTACACATACTTAGTATCGCCACGTCCGTAACGACTGGACCTATAAAACAGTCCCACTAATTAACCCCTTCAGTGAACACCGTATTAAAAAAGGCAAAAAGCAATGGAAAAAACACGCGATCAAGACGGATATAAATAAACATGGCACCGCTGAAAACGTCATTTTGTCACGCAAAAAACGAGCCCCCATACAGCATCATCAGTGAAAAAATAAGCTATAGCTCTCAGAGGGACAGTATAACCCCCCCTCTCCCCCCCCCCCCCCAAAAAAAAAAAAAAAAGTAATTCATGAATAGCTGGTTTTTGTTCATTCTACCTCCAAAAAATTGTAACAAAAAGCGATCAAAAAATGTCATCTGCCGAAAAATGGTACCAATAAAAATGTCACATCGTCCTGCAAAAAAACAAGACCTCACATGGCTGTGGGCCAAAATATGGAAAAATTACAGCTCTAAAAATGTGGTGATGCAAAAACTATTTCTTGCAATAAAAAGTCTTTTAGTGTGTCAGCTGCCAAACAAAAACCCGCTATAAAAACCCGATATAAATAGTAAATCAAACCCCCCCTTCCTCACCCCCTTAGTTAAGGAAAAAAATTTAAAAATTGTATTTATTTCTATTTTCCCGTTAGGGTTGGGGCTAAAGTTGGGGGTTAGGGGTGTGGTTATGATTAGTGTTAGGGGTGTGTTCTGGTTAGGGTTGGAATTAGAATTGGGAGGTTTCAATGTTTAGACACATCAGGGGCTCTCAAAATGCAACATGGCAACATGGCGTCCTATCTCAATTCCTGCCAATTTTGCATTGAAAAGTCAAACGGTGCTCCTTCCCTTCTGAGCTCTGCCATGCGCCCAAACAGTGGTTTACCCCCACATATGGGGTATCAGCGTACTCTGGACAAATTGCACATCAACTTTTGGGGTCCAATTTCTCCTGTTACCCTTGGTAAAAGTAATTCAGATCCAATTTGTTTTATTTGTGAAAAAAAAAGTTAAATTTTTTTAAAACATTCCAAAAATTCCTGTGAAACACCTGAAGGGTTAGTAAACTTCTTGAATGTGGTTTTGAGCACATTGAGGGGTGCAGCTTTTAGAATGGTGTCACATTTGGGTATTTTCTATCATATAGACCCCTCAAAGTGACTTCAAATGTGATGTGGTACCTAAAAAAAAATATGGTGGTGTAAAAATGAGAAATTGCTGGTCAACTTTTAACCCTTATAACTTCCTAACAAAAAAAATTGATTCCAAAATTGTGCTGATGTAAATTAGACATGTGGGAAATGTTACATATGTATTTTGTGTGACATATCTCTGTGATTTAAGGGCATAAAAATTCAAAGTTGGAAAATTGTGAAATGTTTGCCAAATTTCCATTTTTTTTTCACAAACGCAAGTAATATTTAGGAAATGTTGCCACTATCATGAAGTATAATATGTCACAAGAAAACCGTGTCAGAATCACCGGGATCCGTTGAAGTGTTCCAGAGTTATAACCTCATAAAGGGACAGTGGTCAGAATTGTAAAAATTGGCCCGGTCATTAACGTGCAAACCACCCTTGGAGGTTAAGGGGTTAAAATAAACATGAGTGCAACTCATCATTTAGTGACGGAGGTGGGGATGTGCAAAATCACAGGGCCAAACAGTGCACTAAACCTAGTAGCCACTCCAAGCCTGCACCGAGCATAATAATCCATGTTTAAGTAAAGTCATGTCAAAATGTGATGTCACAATAGATACAAGTATTCAGTATATAAAATATAGACTACATTACGGTCTTATGGAATCTAATATATAAAACTGAGCTACATGGAGCCCAATTATGTCAAATTGTCTGGGCCACCCAGCTATGACGAGGGACTCTGTGATGTGACCCTAAGGCTACGTTCACATTAGCGTTGTGCGTCGGCGACGCAACGCACGTAAAAACGCACGCAAAAACGCTGCGTTTTGCGACGCATGTGTCGTTTTTTGCCGAAATTCGGACGCAAGAAAAATGCAACTTGTTGCGTTTTCTTGGTCCGACGCTTGCGGCAAAAGACGCATGCGTCGCACAACGCAACAAACAAAAACGCATGCGTCCCCCATGTTAAATATAGGGGCGCATGACGCATGCGTCGCCGCTGCGTCGCCCGACGCAAACTAGCATAACGCTAGTGTGAACGTAGCCTAACCGGGTCAGATGTACCCCAAGTGTGTCAAAAGCCTGCGAATGTAAGTGTGGTAAGACCCAGTATCTTGTTCTGTCAGGAGATGAAGTGTCACTGTAAGAAGGGAGTATACATTGAAAAGTAAAGGGGCCGTCCACTTTACAAACCACTTTACTTTGCAAAAACAGTTCTGTATTAATGGAAAGACATCCTCCCCATACACATTGGGTAAATGTTGGCCTAAAGTAAGAGAGCGGTCTATGCTGTGCCTCACTCTCTATTAGATATAATTGGTAACACGATTGGCTGCTTTGCTGTAATAATGACGTAAGACTCAGCATCTCATGTTTGATATGTATTTTTTGTTTCAGATCCATGGACCCTTGAGAAGGTTGATCTTCCTCCGGCATGTTGCTTTAACATGTGAATTTGTACCTCTAGAACTGTTACGGGTTTTTGTTTTTTAGAGGTAGATCTTGTTTTTTGGGACCACATTGCATTAATGGTCCAGATTAAAATACAGATGACTAAAGCAATGGAGTCACTTGCACTCCAGATTACACATTTGTAAGTTGTATGCAAGTCTGTTGTAATATCGTTTAGAATTTCCTCAGGAGCATGGTCCTCGCCTCTAAAGTATGGCAGTTACATATGATTTATAGGAGCCGTTCATTTGCTTGCATACCATAACATTTCTGTTCAGATTCCGCCTTTGTTGAACATGTTTGTAAGCTGCCTTGTAGCTCTGCACCTGTATATTTTGGATATGTTAGGCCTAGAGGGCGACATAAGCCACTAGTACTGATCGCAGACTGTTATCTGATGCTGCTTGGACATTCACTTCAGTTACGTTTCAATGTTGTAGATGTATGGAGTCGCATATCATTATTTAACAAATACCCAGCACATAGTGTGCAATCAATACCTTATTTTTTTTTAATTAAGGTAACAGAAGGTTTTTGTTTTCTACAATATGGCTCTGTAGTCTTGAAGCCAAAGAAACAAGCATATTTAATTGTGTAGGAGCGATTGACCACAATAGCAGGCTGGTCATAGAGCACAAGAGTCGGGTACATTGCACAGATCCTGCCTGCAGGAGTACAGGAAGAGACGTATATGGAATTCACAGGAAGGAATAAGGTTATTTTTCCTGTTTTTGCAGATAATTCTAAAATACCCTGTTAATTCTCTAGGGACTTGTTTGTAGTTGTCGTGGCCTCAGGAGGCAGGGGGTTATCACAAATGCAGGCAATGATTTTTGGTTTGTGATGAGACTTTTCCCTCTATTTAAGGACATAGATGCATGATGCAATTTTTTCCTTTTCTGTATGTTAAAACTACTTTCATTTGATCCTGCCCATTCACAAAGGCTAATGTGTACAAGCTCACAGCAGAGGAGGAGATGATTACATAGATTTGGATTGTCAAGCTAGTACGTTTTGCGTTTGTCCTTAAGGATGGCTGAAGCAAAGTCAAAGCCCTTTAAATTAATGCATCTGGAACATGTTCTATAGCTACTAGTATCTGCAGCAGGACGCTCGGTCGCCTAATTCACATAGTGCAGAATGTATACCCAAAACCAGGAGTGGAACATATACAGAGAAGCGTGAGGGGAAGTTTTAATATTTGATACCAGTACAGTGCAAGTTTAGGATATTGTTGTTGGGGTACTAAAGGCTACAGACTTTTTTTTTTTTTTTAATAGAACACCCTCTCCCCACCCTAAACTAAAAATATATATATATTTTAGTTTAAATGATTCATTCACCAATTGTGTGATCACTTTCTAATATAATCATTGCTAAATTAGTGGCCTGTGGGCAGTCTATGCCTCAAGAGTTATTACTTCTAGGAGCTGCAACAATTCAACATGTCTTGGAGCATGGCAGACTATCTACCTTTTGTATTTTTCCAAAGATTCACATATAGCTACTTTTGGGCCCAGATAATTAATGTAGGAGACGTTATGGTGGCTTTAAATAGCTATATTTCTGCTTCAAGCAGGCTTTTAGTTTACAGCCAAGTACTAAATCATATCTTATTTTACTAATTGGGATGCTTTCCTATTGTTTAAAGCACCACTCCAGCGTTTTGTTTTTTCCAGCACTGGAATGGCACTTTAAATCTAAGCCCCCATTCCTATACTCCTTTTCTGGCAGCTTCCCCTTTTTTTCAGAAGCTGCAACGGTGCTATCATGTGCCCATAACGTCTTATTGTCCAGAAGTTACGTTAGAGCTTCCAATTAAAGTCTGATTGTCACATTGAGGCTCTGAGACTTGTATTGAAAAGTGCCTTCTGACGCACTCCAGCAGACAGGTCACTTTTCGCTGGAGACTGATTGGAGGGATGCTGGAAAAGAATGAAGGGGACAACAGGTGGGTAGGAGGCAGGGGACTACTTTAAAGCACCACTCCTGTGGTGCAATAAAAAAAATAAAACCACTGAAGTGGTACTTCAACTTTGTCCTCTTAGGCCACGTCCCCACAGTCAGTAATCGGCAGAGCTTTGGACGTAGCACATGTCTGATGCGTCCGAAGCGCTGCTGGCTTTTGAACGCAGGTGATTCTGCATGTGTTCATTGAACCATGCGGAAACACCACACCGAATACATTGTACGGGTGACATCTTGCAGAGACTGAGCATCTCCACTAGATGAACAGACATGCTGCGGTCTGGAAAGACGTGCTGCATGTCAGTCTCCACAGGGAAGCCGCGGGTGCCAATGCAACGCATAATGGAGATGGGATTTCTTGAAATCCCATTCACTTTACTGTAATATCTGGACGCTGCGGATGTACGGACCGTCCAATCCGCAGCGTTAACTGACCATGGGAACATATCCTTATAGTACATGATTTGATCTCTTCACTTAATGTATATTAATAAACAAAACTGCGATTTGCAAACTATACCCCATACATATGGTAAGATGAGCTTGCATAGACATATATTCATATAGTCTATTGTCTATTCTAAAGTCTGTCTATTAAAGGCTAAAAGTCTGCAGTCACTTTGACATCGGTTCACGTTATGACTAGATGTTCTTGGCCTCACTCAATTTACTTGTATTGAGTGAGGCTGCACATGTGTAGTTGGACTGTGGTTAAAAATATGCAAATGATCTACTTAGGCTTGAGACTTCCCAGTCTTGCTGCTTATACCAGAGAATCTTGACAGTGTGTGGTGCTTGGGCTGTGAGGATTCAGTCAGCAGTCCCATAGAATGACTGAACTCTTTTAGCAAAAGACCGCCCCTTCTAAGTTGTAGAGTTAGAGAAACATGGCTGCTTTCTAAAAGTGAATGTCGGTTGGTATAACCCTCCCAAGCCAGCTATATGGGCATATAGGTCATAAGAAGCAAAATAAAATGACACCTTGATATCTGCGATCTGATGCCTTATTCCAGGTAATTCCATATTTTCCTAAATGTAAATGACCTGCTCTGGGCCATGGCCCATGCACTGATCTCCACGAGAATGTGCAAGTAGAGATTTATTTTGTATGAAGAGGGGGGTTACCAGTGTGATATGTAATGACTAGGCTTGATCGAATAGCTTCAATAAGTGCTTATCTGAATAGCTATAGCACTTACCAAATAGCTGCCTTGGTAACCTGGATACCTGGAGCGCTCCCGATAATCAGCTGTTCAGTTCCGCAGCTTCATGTGTTGTGGCTGTGAGTCGCAACAGGTGCATGAACAGCCTGTTTCTTTGACTTTCCATGCAAGTGTTGTGACTGTCACACAGCTGCGGCACCGAACAGCTGGTTATCGGGAGCGTTCCAGGTTACCGAGGAAGCTATTCGGTAAGCGCTATAGCTATTCAGAAAAGCTCTTATCCGAAGCTATTCGATCAACACTAATAATGACCGCTCTCCTCTCACTGCAGAGCTGTGTGTGATTGTAACTGACACGTCTGCAGATTTCTCTCGGCTTCCATCTTAGGCTATGTGCACACTTCCCGTCGCGGTTTTTACTGCGGATTTATTGCGGTTTTTACTGCGGTTTCTTCTGCGGATTTTCATCTGCAGTTTCCTATTGGAGCAGGTGAAAATCCGCAGAAAAGAAGTGACATGCTGCGAATCCGCAGCGTTTCCGCATGTTTTTTTCCGCAGCATGTGCACTGCGTTTTTTGTTTCCCATAGGTTTACATTGGACTGTAAACTCATGGGGAAACTGCTGCGGATCCGCAGCAAAATCCGCAAAGTGTGAACATAGCCTTACAGGTAGATAGGGTTGCAATACAGCAGAGCTGTAAGACCTGCAGCAAATGTTTTTGTAGGGAGACCAAGTATTGTTAAATGTCTTACACTGGTAACGCCCTTTGTATTTAAACTAAGCTCTGGAGGCAAATTCTGAGGCACATCAGTGTCCAGGTCATAGTCCTGAACAACCATTTACATATAAGAAAAATGTGTATTTCTCTGAATAAAATGGTAGCTTGATAACTGTGATCACAATGTCTGATTCTAGCCTGCTTCCTATTATCATGCCCACGTAGACTGCTTAAAAGGTTTCATCCTACTGCCAGTTAGCCTATAAAACAGGGCCATGTCTGTCTGCAAGTTTTTTGTGATTTATTTTAGTTCAGCCACATTTGCTTCATGGAAAAGTGTACTGCTGTTTCTAAAATAAAGCAGCCCTCTTTGTAATACTGTACAACCACTTGAAAAAGTAAGCACTGCTCAGAAGTCAAAATTTTAGCAATATATGTATTAGAAAGTTTTAGCAGTACCTATGCCAGCACTATTGTAGGCCACATTAAAGACATTCATTTATTTACTGAAGTATGTTATTGTGGTTTAGGGACTGTTCAGTTTGCTAAGTTGCTTTTAAATCGTTAATTGCATTACAAGTTGCTGTCTAAAATCTCTAAAAATAAAACCTTTTATTTGATTTCTTTTGGTCTTGAGTTTGACTACAGACTTGCTTGTTCCGTATTCCATTCTTAAAACAAATCACATCACTGCTATTGTCTAATCAATATTCACAAGGGCTTGAAGCAAATTATTGGAACCTTGGACCACTTTTTTTCTTTAAACACATTAAAAGATTATATTGTATATTTTAGTTTTGTTATAATAAAGATTGCTATCTGAGCCTGGAAAAACCCAATGTGTAAGCTCACTAGATAAAGCCACCATAGAGCAAAAGGTGTTATTATTGTACATCTTGTGCTGTCATGACTTGCTGCGAGTGAGATTATCAGTGAAAAAAAAAAAAAATCTGATTCTTCAACACAAGCAGTTTTCAGTGTCTTGTTGAGGAGGCTTCACTGAGTCAGACACTCTTGATTTATTAAAAAGTACATGCCTCTTAAGGAATCCGGCACATCTGTAAAATGGCATATCCCTCGCCATAAATCTTACTCTAGTCTAGGGGTCCTCAAACTTTTTTTAAATGGAGCCAGTTCGTGGTCCCTCAGACCATTGGAGGGCCGGAATAGTTTAAAAAAAAAAAAAAAAACTATGAGCAAATTCCTATGCACACTGCACATATCTTATTTTGAAGTAAAAAAAACAAACAAAACAGGAACAAATACATTATTTAAAATGAATAACAAGTAGTTAACCCCTTCCCGACCCATGACGCCACGTAGGCGTCATGAAAGTCGGTGCCATTCCGACCCATGACGCCTATGCGGCGTCATGGAAAGATCGCGTCCCTGCAGATCGGGTGAAAGGGTTAACTCCCATTTCACCCGATCTGCAGGGACAGGGGGAGTGGTAGTTTAGCCCAGGGGGGGTGGCTTCACCCCCTCGTGGCTACGATCGCTCTGATTGGCTGTTGAAAGTGAAACTGCCAATCAGAGCGATTTGTAATATTTCACCCATTATAACGGGTGAAATATTACAATCCAGCCATGGCCGATGCTGAAATATCATCGGCCATGGCTGGAAATACTAGTGTGCCCCCACCCCACCCCTCCGATCGCCCCCCCACCCCCCCGATCTGGCCGGTACACTGCTCCGGCTCCCCTCCGTCCAGTGCTCCGCTCCCCCCCGTGCTCGTGTCCGCTCCCCCCGTGCTCCAATCACCCCCCCGTGCTCCAATCACCCCCCCTGCACTCCGATCCACCCCCCCGTGCTCCGTTCCACCCCCCGTGCTCCATTCCAGCCCCCCCGTGCTCCGTTCCACGCCCCCCGCGCTCCGTTCCACCCCTCCCGCGCTCCGATTCCCCCCCCCGTGCTCCGATCCCCCCCCCCGTGGTCCCCCCCCACCCTATCATACTTACCGATCCAGCCGTGGTCCCGTCCGTCTTCTCCCGGGCGCCGCCATCTTCCAAAATGGCGGACGCATGCGCAGTGCGCCCGCCGAATCTGCCGGCCGGCAGATTCGTTCCAAAGTGCATTTTGATCACTGAGATAGATTATATCTCAGTGATCAAAATAAAAAAAATAATAAATGACCCCCCCCCCCCTTTGTCACCCCCATAGGTAGGGACAATAAAAAAATAAAGAATTTTTTTTTTTTCCACTAATGTTAGAATAGGGTTAGGGTTAGGGGTAGGGTTAGGGTTAAGGTTAGGGCTAGGGGTAGGGGTAGGGGTAGGGTTAGGGTTAGGGGTAGGGTTAAGGTTAGGGGTAGGGTTAGGGCTAGGGTTAGGGCTAGGGTTAGGGTTAGGAATGTGCACACGTATTCTGGTCCTCTGCGGATTTTTCCGCTGCGGATTTGATAAATCCGCAGTGCTAAACCGCTGCGGATTTATGGCGGATTTACCGCTTTTTTTCTGCGCATTTCACTGCGGTTTTACAATTGCGATTTTCTATTGGAGCAGTTGTAAAACCGCTGCGGAATCCGCACAAAGAAGTGACATGCTGCGGAATGTAAACCGCTGCGTTTCCGTGCAGTTTTTCCGCAGCATGTGTACAGCGATTTTTGTTTCCCATAGGTTTACATTGAACTGTACACTCATGGGAAACTGCTGCGGATCCGCAGCGTGTGCACATACCTTTAGAATTAGGCTATGTGCACACGGTGCGGATTTGGCTGCGGATTCGCAGCAGTGTTCCATCAGGTTTACAGTACCATGTAAACATATGAAAAATCAAATCCGCTGTGCCCATGGTGCGGAAAATACCGCGCGGGAACGCTGCGTTGTATTTTCCGCAGCATGTCAATTCTTTGTGCGGATTCCGCAGCGTTTTACACCTGTTCCTCAATAGGAATCCGCAGGTGAAATCCGCACAAAAAACACTGGAAATCCGCGGAAAATCCGCAGGTAAAACGCAGTGCCTTTTACCCGCAGATTTTTCAAAAATGGTGCGGAAATATCTCACACGAATCCGCAACGTGGGCACATAGCCTTAGGGTTAGGGTTGGAATTAGGGTTGTGATTAGGGTTAGGGGTGTGTTGGGGTTAGTGTTGTGGTTAGGGGTGTGTTGGGGTTAGGGTTGTGATTAGGATTATGGCTACAGTTGGGATTAGGGTTAGGGGTGTGTTGGGGTTAGTGTTGGAGTTAGAATTGAGGGGTTACCACTGTTTAGGCACATCAGGGGTCTCCAAACGCAACATGGCGCCACCATTGATTCCAGCCAATCTCGTATTCAAAAAGTCAAATGGTGCTCCCTCACTTCCGAGCCCTGACGTGTGCCCAAACAGTGGTTTACCCCCACATATGGGGTACCAGCATACTCAGGACAAACTGCGCAACAATTACTGGGGTCCAATTTCTCCTGTTACCCTTGTGAATCTAAAAAAATGCTTGCTAAAACATAATTTTTGAGGAAAGAAAAATGATTTTTTATTTTCACGGCTCTGCGTTGTAAACGTCTGTGAAGCACTTGGGGGTTCAAAGTGCTCACCACATATCTAGATAAGTTCCTTGGGGGGTCTAGTTTCTAAAATGGGGTCACTTGTGGGGGGTCTCTACTGTTTAGGCACACCAGGGGCTCTGCAAACGCAACGTGACACCCGCAGACCATTCCATCAAAGTCTGCATTTCAAAAGTCACTACTTCCCTTCTGAGCCCCGACGTGTGCCCAAACAGTGGTTTACCCCCACATATGGGGTATCAGCGTACTCAGGAGAAACTGCACAACAACTTTTGGGGTCCAATTTCTCCTGTAACCCTTGGGAAAATAAAAAATTCTGGGCTAAATAATTATTTTTGAGGAAAGAAAACGTATTTATTATTTTCACGGCTCTGCATTATAAACTTCTATGAAGCACTTGGGGGTTCAAAGTGCTCACCACACATCTAGATAAGTTCCTTTCAGGGTCTAGTTTCCAAAATGGGGTCACTTGTGGGGGGTTTCTACTGTTTAGGCACATCAGGGGCTCTGCAAACGCAACGTGACGCCCGCAGAGCATTCCATCAAAGTCTGCATTTCAAAACGTCACTACTTCAATTCCAAGCCCCGGCATGTGCCCAAACAGTAGTTTACCCCCACATATGGGGTATCACCGTACTCAGGAGAAACTGGACAACAAATATTGGGGTCAAATTTCTCCTGTTACCCTTGGGAAAATTAAAAAATTCTGGGCTAAATAATTATTTTTGAGGAAAGAAAACGTATTTATTATTTTCACGGCTCTGCATTATAAACTTCTATGAAGCACTTGGGGGTTCAAAGTGCTCACCACACATCTAGATAAGTTCCTTTGGGGGTCTAGTTTCCAAAATGGGGTCACTTGTGGGGGGTTTCTACTGTTAAGCCACATCAGGGGCTCTGCAAACGCAACGTGACGCCCACAGAGCATTCCATCAAAGTCTGCATTTCAAAACGTCACTACTTCACTTCCGAGCCCCGGCATGTGCCCAAACAGTGATTTACCCCCACATATGGGGTATCAGCGTACTCAGGAGAAACTGGACAACAACTTTTGGGGTCAAATTTCTCCTGTTACCCTTGGGAAAATAAAAAATTGCAGGCTAAAAGATCATTTTTGAGAAAATAATTTTTTTTTTTTATTTTCATGGCTCTGCGTTATAAACTTCTGTGAAGCACTTGGGGGTTCAAAGTCCTCACCACACATCTAGATTAGTTCCTTTGGGGGTCTAGTTTCCAAAATGGTGTCATTTCTGGGGGATCTCCAATGTTTAAGCACACAGGGGCTCTCCAAACGTGACATGGTGTCCGCTAATGATTGGAGCTAATTTTCCATTTAAAAAGCCAAATGGCGTGCCATCCCTTCCGAGCCCTGCCGTGCGCCCAAACAGTGGTTTACCCCCACATATGGGGTATCAGCGTACTCAGGACAAACTGGACAACAATATTTGGGGTCCAATTTCTCCCATTATCCTTGGCAAAATAGGAAATTCCAGGCTAAAAAATCATTTTTGAGGAAAGAAAAATTATTTTTTATTTTCATGGCTCTGCGTTATAAACTTCTGTGAAGCACCTGGGGGTTTAAAGTGCTCAATATGAATCTAGATAAGTTCCTTGGGGGGTCTAGTTTCCAAAATGGGGTCACTTGTGGGGGAGCTCCAATGTTTAGGCACACAGGGGGCTCTCCAAACGCGACATGGTGTCCGCTAACAATTGGAGCTAATTTTCCATTCAAAAAGTCAAATGGCGCGCCTTCCCTTCCGAGCCCTGCCGTGTGCCCAAACAGTGGTTTACCCCCACATATGAGGTATCGGCGTACTCGGGAGAAATTGCCCAACAAATTTTATGATCCATTTTATCCTACTGCCCATGTGAAAATGAAAAAATTGAGGCGAAAATAATTTTTTTGTGAAAAAAAAGTACTTTTTCATTTTTACAGATCAATTTGTGAAGCACCTGAGGGTTTAAAGTGCTCACTAGGCATCTAAATAAGTTCCCTGGGGGGTCTAGTTTCCAAAATGGGGTCACTTGTGGGGGAGCGCCAATGTTTAGGCACACAGGAGCTATCCAAACGCGACATGGTGTCCGCTAACGATGGAAATAATTTTTCATTCAAAAAGTCAAATGGCGCTCCTTCCCTTCCGAGCCTTACCATGTGCCCAAACAGTGGTTTACCCCCACATGTGAGGTATTGGTGTACTCAGGAGAAATTGCCCAACACATTTTAGGATCCATTTTATCCTGTTGCCCATGTGAAAATGAAAAAATTGAGGCTAAAAGAATTTTTTTGTGAAAAAAAAGTACTTTTTCATTTTTACGGATCAATTTGTGAAGCACCTGGGGGTTCAAAGTGCTCACTATGCATCTAGATAAGTTCCTTGGGGCGTCTAGTTTCCAAAATGGGGTCACTTGTGGGGGAGCTCCAATTTTTAGGCACACGGGGGCTCTCCAAACGTGACATGGTGTCCGCTAAAGAGTGGAGCCAATTTTTGATTCAAAAAGTCAAATGGCGCTCCTTCCCTTCCAAGCCCTGCCGTGCGCCCAAACAGTGGTTTACCCCCACATATGAGGTATCAGCGTACTCAGGACAAATTGGACAACAACTTTCGTGGTTCAGTTTCTCCTTTTACCATTGGGAAAATAAAAAAATTGTTGCTAAAAGATAATTTTTGTGACTAAAAAGTTAAATGTTCATTTTTTCCTTCCATGTTGCTTCTGCTGCTGTGAAGCACCTGAAGGGTTAATAAACTTCTTGAATGTGGTTTTGAGTACCTTGAGGGGTGCAGTTTTTAGAATGGTGTCACTTTTGGGTATTTTCAGCCATATAGACCCCTCAAACTGACTTCAAATGTGAGGTGGTCCCTAAAAAAAATGGTTTTGTAAATTTCGTTGTAAAAATGACAAATCGCTGGTCAAATTTTAACCCTTATAACTTCCTAACAAAAAAAAATTTTGTTTCCAAAATTGTGCTGATGTAAAGTAAACATGTGGGAAATGTTATTTATTAACTATTTTGTGTCACATATCTCTCTGGTTTAACAGAATAAAAATTCAAAATGTGAAAATTGCGAAATTTTCAAAATTTTCGCCAAATTTCCGTGTTTATCACAAATAAATGCAGAATTTATTGACCTAAATTTACCACTAACATGAAGCCCAATATGTCACGAAAAAACAATCTCAGAACCGCTAGGATCCGTTGAAGCGTTCCTGAGTTATTACCTCATAAAGGGACACTGGTCAGAATTGCAAAAAACGGCAAGGTCTTTAAGGTCAAAATAGGCTGGGTCTTGAAGGGGTTAAATCAACAAACTTACAGGTATTTCAATGGGAACTATGGGCCTGCTTTTGGCTAATGAGAGATGGCCAGTGTCCGGTTCCATATTTCTCACTGCTAGTCGTAACAAGTGAAGCAGTTGTTCTTTCTTGATATCATGGTTTCCTTGGGATTCCAAATTGCTATTGGTAAAAAACCACAATATATTTTACGCTACAAAAACAATATACCAGCAATAAAATTGCCCACACAGAGACATACAGACTGCACAGCCCATCAATGCAGTCTGATCAGTGCCCATCAATGCAGCCTTTCCGGTCAATATCCTTTCAGCCTCCCTCACCAGTGCCCATGTTGGTGGAACTCTGCTTTTACTTCAGGCTCAGACTAGTGTGGTCCGAGAGTCCCCAATAGGCAGCATGGTCCCCAATAGGCAGGTAAATGTCACAATGGGCAGCATAGTCACTAACAAGCAGGTAAATGTTCCCAGCTGGCATGATAGACCGGACCCGGCGTTAAAAATAAAATACCAGTACTCTCCTATGTCCCCTGCTGCTCTGAAGACTGTCTTCTGGCGCAGGTGCAGTGATGGCAATCACGTGGTCTGTGCTGCATACGGAGGGCCGCTCCTCGTCATTCTGCCCGGTCTGCGATTACAGGGCCCGCTGTCATTGAACTGTAGTGAAGCCAGATAGATGTCCTCGGCGGGCCGCATGTAAGCCCCCACATAGCCATATTGACTGAAAAATAAGTTATGGTTCTGGAAAGAAGGGGAGCGAAAAATGAAAACTAAAAAAGCTCCGGGGGTGAAGGAGTTAATCCCATAGAAATCTTGTTGAGGAAGTTGAAGCTCTGAGTTGCCAAAAGTCAGCCTCAAAATCTTACTGATTTAGAGATAATCTGCAAAGAGGAGTGGACCAAAATTCCTCCTGACATGTGCGCAAACCTCATCTACAACTTCAAAAAACGTCTGACTGCTGCGCTTGCCAACAAGGGTTTTGCCACCAAGTATTAAGTCTGGTTTGCCAGAGGGATCAAATACTTATTTCTCACTGCAAAATGCAAATTTTTAGAATTTCTACAATGTGATTTTCTGGATTTTATTTTTGATATTCTATCAATGTTAAAATTAACCTACCCTTAAAATTATAGACTGTTCATGTCTTTGTCCATGGGCAAACTTACAAAATCAAGGGATCACATACTTATTTCCCCCACTGTATGTATTCTGGCAGCATATAGAATCAAAGATATAGAACAGTGTTTAGAACCAAACAAAAATGTGTACATTGTTCAGTGACCATGTGTACTACAGCTCGGCTCTCATTCACTTCAATAGGAGTTGAATTGCAGTACCGAAGAATGGCCACTATACAATGTACAGAACAGTATTGTTCCGGTTCTGTACACTAGATTTCCAGCAACAACGTGACCTGCTTACAGCTAATAATTGAAGGTTATAGCTGTGGGACCGCCACAGATCTGATATTGATAACTTATCTTAGGGATAGGTCATAAATATCATTATAATAATAATAATAATTTTTATTTATATAGCGCCAACATATTCCGCAGCGCTTTACAAATTATAGAGGGGACTTGTACAGACAATAGACATTACAGCATAACAGAAATACAGTTCAAAACAGATACCAGGAGGAGTGAGGGCCCTGCTCGCAAGCTTACAAGCTATGGGGAAAAGGGGAGACACAAGAGGTGGATGGTAACAATTGCTTTAGTTATTCGGACCAGCTATAGTGTAAGGCTCAGGTGTTCATGTAAAGCTGCATGAACCAGTTACCTGCCTAAGTATGTAGCAGTACATTGTCTTGAACAACTCCTTTACTTAATAAAATATTGCCACTACTACTTTTTTTGTCCTCAAAGTTCAAACAACTGTCTGGTTATTACAGTTTGGCTAACTTTCTACTATGAGCATATCAATAGCATGTCAATGCTGTATGCACATTCAAGTACTCCAGTCATCCCAACATGTATATGTGAAAGGGTGGTCCAAGATCTGCTTTTTCTCCACCTGGGGACAGGGCTCTGATTGCCTGTCTATTTAAGGACAGCAGGATATAGAATTTGGCTGCTGTCACCATGTGGTTGCTGACTAGCCATTACTTCATAATCTCTTTATAAACAGACAAGTGGTGACACAAGCTTCCTGTCTATGTCCAACACACACTGTACATCCAAGAGTGGAAAGAACGTCTTTCTGTCTTCATTGCAGCAGTGTATGGCTAATATGCTTGAGATTGAGCAGAGCTGTCCCAGTGTGGGTGATTATACTCTGAAGCTTGGCAGGTGTCTGCCACATGAAAGTACAGTTCAGACAGTTTAGTAAAAATGTTCTTTATAGCAGTCTGGGGGTTCTGCATTGTGCAGCTTATGTTTGCAAGCTTTATGTCTAGAGAATGAAAAAGCCGACAAAAATGAGGTAACTATTCACCTCATGGTACAGTTACAGTGGCACGTAAAAATGTGGACACCCCTGGTCAAATTTACCATTACTAGATGGTGGCCCGATTCTAACGCATCGGGTATTCTAGAATATGCATGTCCACGTAGTATATTGCCCAGCCACGTAGTATATTGCCCAGCCACGTAGTATACTGCCCAGCCACGTACTATATTGCCCAGCCACATAGTATATTGTCCAGCACAGAGCCACGTAGTATAGAGACTTAAAAAAACAAACCATACTCGCCTTCCGAAGGCCCGTTGGAAGTCCTGCTATACTCGCCCCCCGCCGCCTTTTCCGCTCCTCTGGACGCTCCCGGGACCGCTCCATAGCAAGCGCCAGCTTCTGCTCCCAGGGCTGGTGTGAACAGGACCTATGATGATGTCGCGTTCACATGACCGTGACGTCACGGCAGGTCCTTGTCGCACACCAGCCCTGGGAGCGGAAGCTGCCGCTTGCAATGGCGCGGTCCCGGGAGCGTTCAGAGGAGCGGCAGAGGGGGAGTATAGCAGGTTTTTTTTTATTATTATTTTTAACATGACATATTTTTACTATTGATGCTGCATAGTAATTAGATGGAGAGAGACCGAGACCCCAGAACAAAGCTTTCTGGGCATTCTCAGTGTGTTAAAAACGGTTTCTGTCGCCGGAAATGTTCTTTCACACATCACTTCCCTGCGTTTATTGCTGAAAACGTCCCTTCAGGCTTTTTCGCCGGACACAAAAAAACGTTGCAGGAGATGTTTTTTGTATCCGGCAAAAAAGCCTGAAGGGACGGATCCGGCACAAAACGGATGAAACGCATGTCCTTCTGGCACAATCCGGCAGTAATACAATTCTATGGGGAAAAAACGGATCAGGCATCAGAAAAAACTGATCCAGATTGTGCCTGAAACTGCCGGATTATGCCTGAAATCAAAAACCTGATGTGTGAAAGCAGCCTTAGACAATTATGTATATAGATTGTGAACAGTTGAGCAAGTTGAAGTCTAAATGATCTCTATCAGGACTAGAGTTAAAAGTGACACTTTCTTTGTATATTAGGACAAAATATATATATATATATATATATATATATATATATATATAGTGTGTTTTTATTTTTTCATTTTAAAAATTACAAAATGGAAAATGGGCTGATGCAAGAGTTTGTGCATCCTGGCAGATTTGTGTGTTCAGATAATTTTGACCAAGGTTTCAGATCTTAGTTGGACTGTTAGGGTTATGGATTGTTCACCATCATCGTTAGGAAAGGCCAGGTGATAGGTTAAGATAAGGTCTGGAAAACCAAGAAAAACTTAAGTGAGAGCTGCTCGTAGGATTGCTAGAGGGGTAAATCAGAACCCTTGCTTGACTGCAAAATATCTTCAGAAAGATATACCAGACTCTACAGGTCCTTCTCAAAAAATTAGCATATAGTGTTAAATTTCATTATTTACCATAATGTAATGATTACAATTAAACTTTCATATATTATAGATTCATTATCCACCAACTGAAATTTGTCAGGTCTTTTATTGTTTTAATACTGATGATTTTGGCATACAACTCCTGATAACCCAAAAAACCTGTCTCAATAAATTAGCATATTTCACCCATCCAATCAAATAAAAGTGTTTTTTAATAACAAACAAAAAAACCATCAAATAATAATGTTCAGTTATGCACTCAATATTTGGTCGGGTATCCTTTGGCAGAAATGACTGCTTCAATGCGGCGTGGCATGGAGGCAATCAGCCTGTGACACTGCTGAGATGTTATGGAGGCCCAGGATGCTTCAATAGCGGCCTTAAGCTCATCCAGAGTGTTGGGTCTTGCGTCTCTCAACTTTCTCTTCACAATATCCCACAGATTCTCTATGGGGTTCAGGTCAGGAGAGTTGGCAGGCCAATTGAGCACAGTAATACCATGGTCAGTAAACCATTTACCAGTGGTTTTGGCACTGTGAGCAGGTGCCAGGTCGTGCTGAAAAATGAAATCTTCATGTCCATAAAGCATTTCAGCCGATGGAAGCATGAAGTGCTCCAAAATCTCCTGATAGCTAGCTGCATTGACCCTGCCCTTGATGAAACACAGTGGACCAACACCAGCAGCTGACATGGCACCCCACACCATCACTGACTGTGGGTACTTGACACTGGACTTCAGGCATTTTGGCATTTCCTTCTCCCCAGTATTCCTCCAGACTCTGGCACTTTGATTTCCGAATGACATGCAAAATTTGCTTTCATCAGAAAAAAGTACTTGGGACCACTTAGCAACAGTCCAGTGCTGCTTCTCTGTAGCTCAAAAGTGGCTTTACCTGGGGAATGCGGCACCTGTAGCCCATTTCCTGCACACGCCTGTGCACGGTGGCTCTGGATGTTTCCACACCAGACTCAGTCCACTGCTTCCTCAGGTTCCCCAAGGTCTGGAATCGGTCCTTCTCCACAATCTTCCTCAGGGTCCGGTCTCCTCTTCTCGTTGTACAGCGTTTTCTGCCACATTGTTTCCTTCCAACAGACTTACCATTGAGGTGCCTTGATACAGCACTCTGGGAACAGCCTATTTGTTGAGAAATTTCTTTCTGGGTCTTACCCTCTTGCTTGAGGGTGTCAATGATGGCCTTCTTGACATCTGTCAGGTCGCTAGTCTTACCCATGATGGGGGTTTTGAGTAATGAACCAGGCAGGGAGTTTATAAAAGCCTCAGGTATCTTTTGCATGTGTTTAGAGTTAATTAGTTGATTCAGAAGATTAGGGTAATAGGTCGTTTAGAGAACCTTTTCTTGATATGCTAATTTATTGAGACAGGTTTTTTGGGTTATCAGGAGTTGTATGCCAAAATCATCAGTATTAAAACAATAAAAGACCTGACAAATTTCAGTTGGTGGATAATGAATCTATAATATATGAAAGTTTAATTGTAATCATTACATTATGGTAAATAATGAAACTTAACACTATATGCTAATTTTTTGAGAAGGACCTGTAGAGTTGCGAGACACTGGCACAAATATGGCTTCCATGGAAGAGTCATCAGAAGAAAACCTCTCCCGCATCCTCACCATAACATTCAGCATCAGAAATATGAAAAAGAACATACAACAAGCCTGATGCATTTTGGAAAAAAGTCCTGTGGACCGATGATGTTCAAATAGAACTCTTTGGCAACAATAATCAAAGGCATGTGTGGAGAAAAAGGGGCACAGAATTTCAGGAAAAAAAAAAATCTCGCCAACCATAAAGCATGGGGGTGAATTAATCATGCTTTGTAGTTGTTTTGCAGTTAATGCACAAGGAATATTTCACGGGTCGAGGAAAATTTATTCAATAAAATTTCAACAAATTCTTGATGCAAACAAAACACCATCTGTAAAAAAGCTGAATTTGATAAGAGGATGGCTTCTACAAATGGATAATGATCCTAGACACAAGTCAAAATCCACAGTAGGCTACCTCAAAATCAGGGCCGGTATTAGACAAAGTGGGGCCCTGGGAAAAAGTTTAAAAAGGGGCCTGAAATGCTCACATATTGCACAATCATACAGAACTTTTTTTCAGTTATATTTACATGCGCTGACGTAGTTCGACGCTTATTCCCGAGTTTCTTTACACCGACTCGGGAAGAATGATGGGGACAGATAGTCCTCGATACAGTATAATGCAAGTCCCATATAGTATAATGCACATGGTATTTGACAAAGTATACTGCAGCCCACTCATAGAATATAATGCAGCCCCTTACATACACCGTATAATGCAGCCCATTCATAGATTATAATGTAGCCCCTTAGAGTATAATGCAGCCCCCCCACACAGTATAATGTACCCTCCACACAGTATAATGCACCCCCATACACACTTCGTATAATGCATACACATATACAATGCTCACCTCTTCTCGTTCCCCACGCTGCTCCAGACTCTGCTCTCTGATCAGCTCCACAGCTGGCACCGTATTTTACTCGATGAATTTACGTCAATGAGCGGGCCTGCTGAATCACAAGCAGGGTGGGAGTGTCGGAAGACTCGTCCATCACTACTTTCAACTGTATCGGCAACTATGAAGCCGATAAGTTGAATGCGTGATGCAGGAGAGGGAGCGGCGCCAGGCTCCCCTTACTCAAGGGCCCCATAGCGGCCGAGTGGTGTGCCGCTATTAGAGGCACGCCACTGGCTGGGGGCTCCTGGAGGAGGGCAGGCCCAAGGCAGCTGCCTGGTTTACCTGCTCCTAAGGCCGGCCCTGCTAAAAAGGCTCAAGCTGAAGGTTTTATAATGGCCATCACAGGCCGCTTATCTGAACAAAAACAACCAGGCAAAAAAATATAGAGTTGGAGCATATAACTAATGACAACCAAAAAAAAAGAGAAAAAAATGCCCCTAAAATATAACTTTTAATTAATAAAGGTAAAAATGACCTAATAGAGTCAGGAGACAGTATTACTTAACCATATAACTTAATTCTAAAAAAGGATAGAGGTATCTAGGTGAGGGGGTGCTCTCTCCCTAACTTCTTGGTATTGAGCAATGGGCTATCTTTTGTACCTACCACCAGGTTCGACCCATTTTTATGGGTCAAAGATGTCAACCTATTTATGAGAAAATTAAAATGGAGAAAATTTTTCATTAATGACAAGTCTCAATGCCAGTCACTGGGCATATCAGCTGACTCATTAGAAGATGTAAGACTGCTGGCTGGATTAGCTGCAGAAGGAAGTCTGGGTATCGGAGAGGGCCCGTATTCGGACCTGAAACCTAAAAGTAGGAAGATGCCTCCAAACGGTAATTTCGGAAACATTGATATCTTTCTGGATCTGGTCACAAAGGAGATTAATAAAATTGATCCAAGAAGGAATGCATTGACTTCCAACTTGGAAGATACAGAAAGACAGGCACTTCTGTCCCCGGAAAAAAGTCATAACATCATAATTAAACCCTCTGACAAAGGGGGCAATGTGGTGGTCCTTGATAAATCACAATATCTCATGATGTGTAGGAGTATTCTACCTGACTCCACAACCTATGAGATTTTGAAAAAGGACCCCACATTGCCCTACCAAACTGAATTGAGAATAATATTATCTGAGGCATTAGGGGATGGTCTCATATCCAGGAGCGAGTTCGATAATATGTACCCAAAGTATCCTGCACTGGCAACTTTTTATTGCCTACCAAAAATTCATAAGGGTTACAACCCACTAAAAGGACGTCCGATTGTGGCTGGTATAGACGCACTCTGCCAAAACTCAAGTATTTATTTAGACCAGATCCTGCGTCCTTTTGTATATTCTCTACCCTCGTATATTAGAGATACTTCAGACTTATTAACCAAAATCGAAGGGATCCAAATTGAGCCAGATACTATCTTGGCATCAATAGATGTGGAAACCCTCTACAGCAGCATACCACACGAGAAGGACGTAGAGGCAGTAGAATACTATCTTAAAGCACGAGGAAACCATTGCCTTCCACATAACAGATTTTTGGTTAAGCTACTCCGATACGTATTGACTCATAATTTTTTTCTGTTTAACGGGGAGTTCTTCCACCAGCTCAGGGGCACTGCGATGGGGACCCCTTGTGCCCCCACGTATGCTAACTTGCTCCTAGGCTGGTGGGAGGAGACACTGGTCTTTAGAGACTGGGATATCACATGGTGCCCCCAGATCATTTTCTGGGGGCGCTATGTTGATGACGTCCTCGTCCTGTGGTCAGGAGGTGCTGCTTTGTTCACGAGATTTCTGGACCACTTGAATGAAAATAACTTAAATCTAAGGTTTACCTGCGAAGTGGGGGGAGATAAGATCTCCTTTTTGGATGTCCTTCTCTGGAAAAACAGAGAGGTGACATTGAGCAGCTCCATTTACCAGAAAGAGACGGCGACGAATAGTCTCCTGAGATGGGAAAGCTACCACCCCACCAATCTAAAAAGAGGGATCCCAAAGGGGCAGTTCTTCAGACTACGGAGGAACTGCTCCTCCCTGTCAGACTTTGAACATCAAGCAGGTAAACTAAAACAACGTTTCAGAGACCGGGGATACCCAGACCATGTAATTAATGCCGGGTATGAGACGGCACGTGGAGCAAACAGAAATCACTTACTTAATGTCAAATCAAAAGAACAAAATGATAATCTCACCAGACTTATTGGTACTTTTGATGACCAAAATCATAAGGTGATGGGGATTCTGAGACGCTACTGGGGTATCCTGCGAGCTGATCCGGATTTGGTGGGATGTATCCCCAAATTTCCCTCTGTCACCTATAGAAGAGGAAAATCTATACGAGAACACGTGGTCCATAGTCACTTGGATTCCCAAAAAGCAGGAGGCACCTGGCTAGAACGCAGGAATGTGGGTACATTTAAATGCAGAGGCTGTAAGAACTGTAAATTGATTAATCAATCTAACACATTTTGCAGTGTCGCCACAGGACGAATTTTTAAAAATAGAGATTTTGCCAGTTGCAGAACCACGGGAGTAGTCTATCTCTGCACATGTAGCTGCCCGTTAAATTATGTCGGGAAAACAAAAAGACAGCTGAGAATTAGAATAGGTGAACATGTAGGAGATGTCAAACACAAACATGAAACCCCGTTAGCACGTCATATGGTTGAAAAACATGGGGGTGATCTTGACTCGTTCTCGTTCCAGGTTATAGAGACTATCCCCATGCCTGTTAGGATGGGTGATTGGGACAAAAAGATACTCCAGCGAGAGACAAGGTGGATTTACCTTTTGGACTCTGTCTCCTTCAGGTCTGAATGAGCAGCTCAACTTTACAAGTTTTATTTAAGTATTTTGTTGTATTCACAAGGTTTATAGTGTCAGTCAACTGAGAATGTATACGTCTATGACCACATAAGTAGTTGTCGCCTGATAAGTGAAACAATATCATATGGACCACTTAGAGTTGACCCCACTTATCTAGTGGGGGTTAGGAAAATGTCTTTTTTATATGACCGCCATGGAAGGGTTACCAATTATCCTCCAATCCTGTCTAAAGGTATTGAGTTAATCTCTTTTGATCTGTTGTTCTATTTAATATTAATGTGAGTCACTATTGTATGGCGTTTTTCTGCTAAGTATTGCCCTTGGCAGGTTTCAACGGTATCACACATTATACATCCTAATGCGCGTGCGCAAGATGGGGCGCAAAGCGCTTCAGTGCTATGGGTGGTATGCAATGCTTTCTTTACGGCAAGTATGTCTATTATTGCTGCCCTGTGGCCGGCGGTAATGATATGTCATTTCCGGTAAGAGGCTACGCTGAGTATAGTGGTGGACGCTGTACAATGGCGAACCGCTGACTAATGCGCCTGCGCAAGGTGGTGCACATATCATTGCGTGTTACATTGAATGGCCTCCCTATGGTAGGAACGTTCCTCCTTGTTCTAGCGAAAAGACCGGCAGCAGTAATACGTCATATCCGGTAGGAGGGCACGCCGAATATGGCGGCGGACGTTATTTAAACAGGACGGCGAGTGACAGGTAACCCTTCACAGTGAGCAGTCAGAGCCAGGTGTAGCTCATTGTAGCAGCCACCGGCTCGGGAAACAAGCCCCCCTTTTTTGGTCCCCTGATGAACCCCGGTCCATCTCCCGGGGGAAACGCGTTGGGACGGGCAGCAAAATGATGAGTACCATTAGTACTATTTTTCTCTGACCATGTCTTAAACTTCTGATTATTTAAATCCTGCAATGTGCTATGTAACTGGGCTTGTATTGTCACACTTTACTGAATATGTGTGAGCAGTTTTTTACTACTGTGGTTATTGTCACCTATGAATTGGGGAGTTTTGAATATACCTTACCAATATCTCTGAATGGGACACTCCCCCTCTGTTCGGATGTGAACATATTGACATTTACCAATGTATGTGTGAATACCACATGTTGTGCAGCTGACAACAATATCATCCTATAGAGTATATTTTTTTTCTCGAGTAATTTTTTGCATCTTGAGATATCTATATGATAAGATATATTAGTCTATCTGTATGCACTTGTCTGATATAGAGTACAATTCCATCAATATCTCTACTCACAGCTCGCACCCCCAGTTACTAGGGAGCAGGATTCATACCAAGAGAATCCTGAATAATTAACTGGTATATGACAAACACTGAATATACCTTGCAGGTGTCATTTAAGCACTTTAGCACATTAGTACTTTAAATATTTGTGGTGGTGGTGTTTTCTTTAAGTAGTCCCCATTAGGGTCTCAAGGGAGAGCCGTCGTTGAGTGGGGGCGCCATGTCGACTTTAGGGTGCCAACCTCCGCGGTAAGGTAGGGTGAGTTAGGGAGAGAGCACCCCCTCACCTAGATACCTCTATCCTTTTTTAGTATCAAGTTATATGGTTAAGTAATACTGTCTCCTGACTCTATTAGGTCATTTTTACCTTTATTAATTAAAAGTTATATTTTAGGGGCATTTTTTTCTCTTTTTTTCGTTGTCACTTATCTGAACATCATTGAAAATCTGTGGCTAGACCTCAAAATAGCAGCGCATGCAACACAACCCTGGAATCTCACAGAATTGTAATGATTTTCCAAGGAAGAATGAATGAAAATCCCTCAAGTATTGAAAGACTCTTTGCTGGTTACAAAAAGCGTTTTATAAGCTGTGATACTTTCAAAAAAAGGTTGCTGCTAGGTATTAGCTGTAGAGGGTGCCCAAACTTTTGCATCAACCAATTTTACTTTTTTTGTAATTTTTAAAATGTAAAAGATGAATATATATATTAAAAAAAAAATCCGACAAAAATTAAGAGGCCACTACAGGTATATTTTTGATTAAAATGTAAATTGTTCTTTTAGTCTATAAACTTCTGACATGTCTCCGAATTTCCAAGCAATACATTTTGTATTTTTTTTCAAACAGGAGAAATGGTCAAATAAAAACAAAACAAAACAGTGCTTTCAGACCTGAAATAATGCAAAGAAAACAAGTTCATAATCATTTAGAAACAATACTAATGTTTTAACTTGGGAAGAGTTCAGAAATTTATATTCTGTGAAATAACCATGATTTTTATTCACAGCTTTCATGCATCTTGGCATACTTATTTCATGCAATAAAATGCAATTTAATTATTTAAAAAATCATACAATGTGATTTTCTGTTTTATTTTTAGATTCTGTCTCTCACAGTTGAAGTGAGCCTACGATAAAAAGTACAAACTCCCATTCTTTATCAGTTATAAAATTTGCAAAATCTGTGGTGTATCGAATACTTATTCTCCCCAGTGTGTGTGTGTGTGTGTGTATAATTTTTTTTTTTTATAGCACTTACTGCATGTGTTGGAGGACACTCGCTTAGCAACGGGATTCAGTCACACAGGCACGATTTTCTCTATTAAACAGTCCATGCGGTTTGCACGTCGTAAACCATGTTACACATCGCACATATAGTTCATGGTACACAGCTTCCTTCATTTGACAGACACTACACCCGCCAGTCCTCTGACTAGTTCCCGGGGGTGTCCGTGCACCGTATCAATGTTTCTACTCACATAGCATTACACGACATTAGGTTGCAGTCTGTAAACACGCTGGACCATACTCCGTCCAGTTACCGTGGGTGACTGCACAGTTCATAAACATCCATGGAACATCATAGGCACTAACCGTCTGTTCCACTGGCAGATACTCGTCTGCCCATAACCCCCTTTATCTGGAGTTACCTTACAGGAGCTGCTCCACACACTGACTCGTCAGTCCTTTTTCCCATGGAAGCTGCCTAACTGGGATCATCGTCTCAGACCATGCCTTGCTCACCAGATTACCCAACAGTTTCAGACCCATAGGACTGTAGCATCCCCAACACCGTAGCCGTCACAAGCTCTGCAAGACCATGGCCTCGCCCCGTGCTCTTCAGGAATCCAGTCCTACTCCCAGGAAATCCCAACACAGAGGCCATTGGGTCCACAGCCTCTCCTTGTGCTATTCTGGAATTCGATCCTACTCCCAGGACATTCCAACACACAGGCCATCCAGGAGCTTACACACTGACCATGTGACCAGACCTCAGTCACATATCACTGTAGACACCCCTATAGGTGGGAGGTGTGTGTGGTTAGTCAGACCCGCACAGCTCTCCAACTAACCCTGTAAGCCTCCCTTATTATAAACTACACAAACACTTGTGGAACTACAGGTCCCAGAACAACATTACTGGCTTAATGCGCACAGGACCTCCTCTGCGACATGCCGGCCATTTACAATAATGCCGGTCACTGTTTCACCATCACAGTTACACCTGCGACTGCCATGCACTCCCATGGCCTCAATACACCTCCGTGCGAATTATGAGAACATACAGCACCCCCTAGCTGTAACAGGGGGTCACTGCCTCACAATATATATACTAGATGGAGGCCCGATGCTATCGCATTGGGAGGGCGGTAATGTCACAATGGGGGCAGGCTTTGCAGCATTGAGAATCCCCCTCGTGCTCACCCACTTATCGACTCTCTATTTCCCCATGTGCTGACTTCTCACGTATGTGCTCTCTTCTTTGACCGGTCTACCCCATGTGCTATCCCCCTTGTCTGCTGTCTTTCTCCCTCCTGTGCTGTGTTCTCCCCTCATGTGCTGTCCCATTTGAGCTGTCTCCCCCTGTGCTCTGTCTCTCACGCCTGTGCGATTTTGCTTTCCCCCGTCTGCTGTCTTTTCCTCTCATGTCACCTCTAAAATATTGTTTAAAAACAATCACTGAAATATTTTACCTGACAAAATGAATGCTCTGTGATCCCCTGCTGTAATGTCAGTATTGTCTTTCGCTTCCTCCCCTGCCCAGGAGATGTGGTATGCTCCGTACATGGTCAGACACAGACAAATTTTAAAATTAACTTTCGTTCGTGGGAAAACCCCTTTAATGTGACCGGCTTGCTCTTTGGCTTCGTACGGTGTATACAGTGTGTGTGTGGTGCGACTGTGTTCCGCTGACGGTACCGCGCAAGAGGCTAGTACCACCAGCAGTTTCCATATTTAGACACCCATCACTTGGGTGTCCCAATATGGGGGTCGGTGAACTTCCGTCGCTTGAAATTCTGGGATCTGGACACATCTGGATGGAACAGGATGTGAAGACATTACAAGGTAAGTGTATGTGTATATATATATATATATATATATACATATACATACACACAAGACACAAAAGAGAATAGTAAAACCAAAAACACTCAGTTTGAAAAAATGTTGCAGTAATCCGCAAGTGCTAGTAAAAGATGTAAAAAACAGGGTATTTGGTTGATACGTTTTTTGCAAAAAATGTATACTAAGCTGGTATGGTAGAGCAGCTTAGTATACATTTTTTGCAAAAAACGTATCAACCAAATACCCTGTTTTTTACATCTTTTACTAGCACTTGCGGATTACTGCAACATTTTTTCAAACTGAGTGTTTTTGGTTTTACTATTCTCTTTTGTGTCTTCAGGTTTCTTGGTGGTGTGTGAACATGATCATACAGACTTGTTCACTGTGCAAGTAGCCCATGTGTTCCTGTTTCCATAATTGTTCTCTTGTGTCTACAAGACTGGGGAGTTCCACCACTCCTCTTGGGCTATCTGCACAAAAGCTGTTCTACCCTGTATGCACACATGGATTTTTCCTCTCTGAACCCTGTTCACACAGGTTATATACAGATGATCAGGTTTTTAAATACATCAGATAGGGATTGCATACATTAGTTAGGACTGCTCTGATAAGGGTATACCGTGAAGATTGGTAGAGCAGCTTAGTATACATTTTTTGCAAAAAACGTATCAACCAAATACCCTGTTTTTTACATCTTTTACTAGCACTTGCGGATTACTGCAACATTTTTTCAAACTGAGTGTTTTTGGTTTTACTATTCTCTTTTGTGTCTTCAGGTTTCTTGGTGGTGTGTGAACATGATCATACAGACTTGTTCACTGTGCAAGTAGCCCATGTGTTCCTGTTTCCATAATTGTTCTCTTGTGTCTACAAGACTGGGGAGTTCCACCACTCCTCTTGGGCTATCTGCACAAAAGCTGTTCTACCCTGTATGCACACATGGATTTTTCCTCTCTGAACCCTGTTCACACAGGTTATATACAGATGATCAGGTTTTTAAATACATCAGATAGGGATTGCATACATTAGTTAGGACTGCTCTGATAAGGGTATACCGTGAAGATTGGTAGAGCAGCTTAGTATACATTTTTTGCAAAAAACGTATCAACCAAATACCCTGTTTTTTACATCTTTTACTAGCACTTGCGGATTACTGCAACATTTTTTCAAACTGAGTGTTTTTGGTTTTACTATTCTCTTTTGTGTCTTCAGGTTTCTTGGTGGTGTGTGAACATGATCATACAGACTTGTTCACTGTGCAAGTAGCCCATGTGTTCCTGTTTCCATATACATACACACAACCCGTGGCAAAAATTATGGAATCACCGACCTTGGAGGATGTTCATTCAGTTGTTTAATTTGTAGAAAAAAAGCAGATCACAGACATGGCACAAAACTAAAATCATTTCAAATGGCAACTTACTTTCTGGCTTTAAGAAACACTAAACGAAATCAGGAACAAAAAATGTAGTCAGTAAGTTACTTTTTTTTTTAACCAAGCATAGGGGAAAAATTATGGAATCACTCAATTCTGAGGAAAAAAATTAAGGAATCGCCCTGTAAATTATCATACCCAAAAATAACACCTGCATCAAATTGGATCTGCTCGTTAGTCTGCATTTAAAAATGAGTGATCACACCATGGAGAGCTGTTTCACCAATTGGACTGACATGAATCATGGCTCCAACATGAGCGTTGTCAATTGAAACAAAGGAGAGGATTATCAAACTCTTAAAAGAGGGTAAATCATCACGCAATGTTGCAAAAGATGTTGGTTCACAATCAGCTGTGTCTAAAATCTGAACCAAATACAAACAACATGGGAAGGTTGTTAAAGGCAAACATACTGGTAGAGCAAGGAAGACATCAAAGCATCAAGACCGGAAACTTAAAGCAATATGTCTCCAAAACAGGAAATGCACAACAAAACAAAAGAGGAACGAATGGGTGGAAACTGGAGTCAACGTCTGTGACCGAACTGTAAGAAACCGCCTAAAGGAAATGGGATTTACATACAGAAAAGCTAAACGAAAGCCATCATTAACAACTAAACAGAAAAAACAAGGTTACAATGGGCTAAGGAAAAGCAATGATGGACTGTGGATGACTGGATGAAATTCATATTCAGTGATGAATCACGAATCTGCATTGGGCAAGATGATGATGATGGTACTTTTGTTTGGTGCTGCTCCAATGAGATTTATAAAGATGACTGCCTGAAGAGAACATGCAGATTTTCACAGTCATTGGTGATATGGGGCTGCATGTCAGGTAAAGGCACTGGGGAGATGGCTGTCAATACATATTCAATAAATGCACAAGTTTATGTTGATATTTGACACTTTTCTTATCCCAGCAATTGAAAGGATGTTTGGGGATGATGAAATCATTTTTCAAGATGATAATGCATCCTGCCATGTAGCAAAAAATGAAAAAAAGACACATAAGGTCAATGTCATGACCTGAAAATAGTCCGGATCTGAATCCAATTGAAAATATTTGGAGAAAGTTGAAGAAAATGGTCCATGGCAAGGCTCCAACCTGCAAAGCTGATCTGGCAACAGCAATCAGAGAAAGTTGGAGCCAGATTGATGAAGAGTACTGTTTGACACTCATTAAGTCCTATGCTTCAGAGACTGCCAGCTGTTATAAAAGCCAGAGGTGGTGCAACAAAATACTAGTGATGTTTTGGAGTGTTTTTTTTTTTTTTTCATCATTCCATATTTTTTTCCTCAGAATTGAGTCATTCCATAACTTTTCCACTATGCTTTGTTAAAAAAAAAGTAACCATTACTGACTACATTTTTTGTTCTTGATTTTTTTTTATTGTTTCTTAATGCCAGAAAATTGCCATTTGAAATGACTTTAGTTTTGTGCCATGTCTGTGATCTGCTTTTTTTCTACAAAATCAAACAACTGAATGAATATCCTCCAAGGCTGATGATTCCATAATTTTTGCCAGGGGTTGTACATACATACAGTACAGACCAAAAGTTTGGACACACCTCATTTAAACATTTTTCTATATGTTCGAGACTATGAATATTGTAAATTCATACTGAAGGCATCAAAACTATGAATTAACACGTGGAATTATATACTTAACAAAAAAGTGTGAAACAACTGAAATTATGTCTTATATTCTAGGTTCTTAAAAGTAGCCACCTTTTGCTTTGATGACTGCTTTGCACACTCTTGGCATTCTCTTGATGAGCTTCAAGAGGTAGTCACCGGGAATGGTTTTCACTTCA
Organism: Ranitomeya imitator; assembly: GCF_032444005.1. Lineage (NCBI taxonomy): Eukaryota > Metazoa > Chordata > Amphibia > Anura > Dendrobatidae > Ranitomeya > Ranitomeya imitator. Next base: position 717,919,710 of record NC_091284.1, read on the forward strand.
CAGGTGTGCCCTGTCAGGTTTAATAAGTGGGATTTCTTGCCTTATAAATGGGGTTGGGACCAGAAGTTGTGTTGTGCAGAAGTCTGGTGGATACACAGCTGATAGTTCTACTGAATAGACTGTGAGCTGCTTTTTTCTTGCCATAATACAAATTATAAGTAAAGAAAAACGAGTGGCCATCATTACTTTAAGAAATGAAGTTGTCAGTCCGAAAAATTGGGAAAACTTTGAAAGTGTCCCCAAGTGCAGTGTCAAAAAACCATCAAGCGCTACAAAGAAACTGGCTCACATGAGGAACGCCCCAGGAAAGGAAGACCAAGAGTCACCTCTGCTTCTGAGGATGAGTTTATCCGAGTCACCAGCCTCAGAAATCGCAGGTTAACAGCAGCTCAGATTAGAGACCAGGTCAATGCAACACAGAGTTCTAGCAGCAGACACATCTCTACAACAACTGTTAAGAGGAGACTTTGTGCAGCAGGCCTTCTTGGTAAAATAGCTGCTAGGAAACCACTGCTAAGGACAGGCAGCAAACAGAAGTGACTTGTTTGGGCTTAAGAACATAAGAAATGGACATTAGACCAGTGGAAATCTGTGCTTTGGTCTGATGAGTCCAAATTTGAGATCTTTGCTTCCAACTACCATGTCTTTGTGCGACGCAGAAAAGGTGAACGGATGGACTCTACATGCTTGGTTCCCACCGTGAAGCATGGAAGAGGAGGTTTGATGGTGTGGGGGTGCTTTGCTGGTGACACTGTTGGGGATTTATTCAAAATTGAAGGCATACTGAACCAGCATGGCTACCACAGCATCTTGCAGCGGCATGCTATTCCATCCGGTTTGCATTTAGTTGGACCATCATTTATTTTTCAACAGGACAATTACCCCAAACACACCTCCAGGCTGTGTAATGGCTATTTGACTATAAAGGAGAGTGATGGGGTGCTGTGCCAGATAACCTGGCATCCACAGTCACCAGACCTGAACCCAATCGAGGTAGCTTGAGGTGAGCTGAACTGCAGAGAGAAAGCCAAAGGGCTTAGCCTCCCCCTAAAGTTGAGTAAAGCTACTCAATCCAGGCTGCTACATGGTGGTAATAGATCTAACCAACGCTTATTGCTATGTACGAATCTGCAGAGAACACCAGCGGTGCCTAAGGTTGGTAGTGGAGATTGTGCAAATTCCCACTCACCTACAATATCAGTGTCTTCCCTTCGGGGTCTCGGTAGCCCCTTGTATATTTACAAGAATAATCTCCGAAATGGCGTCCTACGTGAGGAAGGAAAATATACTGCTGGTACCCTATTTGAATTACTTGTCGTGGTAGAGGACAAACAAGCAAAAATGCACAAAGGCAGTCACAAGAGTGCTAGAAGTACTGACCAGTCTATGCTGAATAATACATTTCAAAAAGTCAAGACTAAATCCAACTCAGATACAGGAATTCCTGGGGATCCGACTGGATTCAATCAAGCAAGAATGTGTCCTCCCAGAGAGAAAGATCTGGACCATTCAGCAAAAGATACAGCAGGTACAGTCGGGTCAACCCATCTCGGTAAGATTGGCAATGTCACTCTTGGGCGTCCTAACAGCGACAATCCCAGCAGTCCAGTGGGCACAAGCCCATACAAGGGAGTTACAATGGCAGATCCTGTTCGAACAGGCAGCGGATCCATACAACTTAAATCGAAAGATTCTCCTATCGCCACAGGTGCAAGAATCATTAAAGTGGTGGCTGAGCATCAAAAACTTAAGCAACACTGTACCTTGGTCAATTGAAAACCTGGTAGTATTAACTACAAATGCAAGTCCGTTGGGGAGCACACCTGTCAGGCCAAATTCTGCAGGGTCTATGGGAACCCTCAATGAGAGCGGCATCCTCCAACCTAAAAGAGTTAACAGCTGTAAGGTGAGCACGTCTTCATGCAGGGAAAGAAGTCCAAGGGAGACATGTCACAATACTGTCCGATATATATAGCTTATATAAAATGACAAGGAGGTACAAGATCAACATCCCTGATGGCGGAAGCCAAAGAGCTGTTCAAATGGGCAGAAAACAACTTGTCCCTATCAGGAACGCACTTGAGAGGAACAAACAATTTTGTGGCAAATTTTTTAAGTCATCACTAGTGATGAGTGAGTGTACTCGTTGCTCGGGTTTTCCCGAGCACGCTCGGGTGATCTCCAAATATTTGTTAGTGTTCGGAGATTACGTTTTCATCACCTCAGCTGAATGATTTATAGCTATTAGCCAGGCTGAGTACATGTGGGGGTTGCCTGGTTGCTAGGGAATCCTCACATATGTAATCAAGCTGTCTAGTAGCTGTAAATCATTTAGCTGAGGCGATGAAAACTTAATCTCCGAACACTAACAAATATGACGAGCGTGCTCAGGAAAACCCGAGCAACAAGTACATTCGCTCATCACTAGTCGTCACGTATTATGCCAGGGAGAGTGGTCCCTGAATCAAGAAGTATTTGGGAAAGTCTGTGCCATCTGGGGCATGCCAGATGTGGATCTGTTCTCCACAAGGGAAAATCAGAAGGTAAACAGATTCAACTCCCTAAATCCAAATGAACACCCGGAAGGAGTGGATGCACTCCTGCACCACTGGAAGTTTCACCTGGGGTACGCATTTCCCCCCCAAATCCATTGATCCCGATAGTCCTAAAGAAGATTTGGGAAGACAAGGCGCGAATAATCCTTGTCGCGCCCTTTTGGCCAAGAAGGGCATAGTTCACATGACTCAGATGCATGTCTATCTCGGACCCATGGATCCTCCCGGATATCCCAAATCTCCTGCACCAGAGCCCAGTATTACATCCTCAAGTGCACAGACTCCATCTCACCGCTTGGAACTTGAGGGGGGACTTTTTCTAGCAAGAGGTTTTTCAACCCCTTTAGTAACCACTTTGCTTGCTAGCAGAAAGAAGATAACATCGGACAAGTACCAAAAAATATGGGAAAAATTCCTGGAGTTTTCGGGACGACAGTTGTCCAATTCGAGTCAGAAAGTCCTGGTAAAGGAAATTCTAGAGTTCCTTTAAAAAGGGCTGGAAAGAGGGTTATCTACGAACACCCTTACAGTGCAAGTCTCTGCCCTGGGTGCATTGTTTGACCAAAAACTTGCGGATCACCCTTGGTTCTGCAGGTTCATCCGAGCCTCCTTTGCAGCCAGACCCTCAAAATCACTACCCAAGGTAGCTCCCTGGGATCTAAATTTAGTTTTAAATGCCTTAACTTCTTCTCCTTTTGAGCCTCTTACTTCTATTGCAGTAAAGGCCTTGACATTCAAAACCGTACTCCTGGTTGCCCTGACGTCAGCTCGGCGTATCTGCGAGCTGCAAGATATCTCTGTAAATCCCCCATATACTACCTTTTAGGAGGACAGAGTAATCATAAGAACTGACCCGGCCATCCTTCCAAAGGTCAATTCAAAATTTCACAGGGACCAGGAAATAATTCTGCCCTCAGTTTGTGCCAACCCAAAATTCCAGGGAGAACAAACCTTCCATTGTCTAGATGTCAAGACATTGCCTACACCAATATATAGAAATCTCAAAACCATGGCGCCCTTTGTCTCCTTCCAGGGGGACAAACGGGGAAAAAAGCTTCAAAATAAACTATCGCACGGTGGCTTCGTATGGCTGTTTCACGGTCTTACTCTTCCTTAGGTCAGACTCTCCCACTAGGTGTAACAGCTCACTCTACAAGGGCCATAGCCATGTCCTGGGCTGAAAGGGCGAATGCGTCTGCAGAACAAATTTGCAGAGCAGCAGTTTGGTCTTCACCCTCCACTTTCTTCCGCCACTATAGGCTAGATCTAGGGCTCTCAAATCTAGCCTTTGGAAGAAAGGTGTTATCTGCTGTTGTCCCACCCTAGGAGTCTCTTCTATTTCTTCCTCTCATGTGCTGTGATGTCATGATAATTACTTACCGGTAATTTGATTTTCCAGAGCCACGACAGCACCGCATTAATTCCCGCCCTATCTAGGTGATTGTTGTGTGATGCATGGGGAAAAAAAAGAAAAAGGGGGTAAAAATGTTTATTAAACATTAAAGAAGGTGAATAAGAGTGACTTTGTTAAAATGAATATACATGTGAACTAATAAGGCGGTTACCTTGCATACTCTGAAACAAACTGAGGAGAGAGTTGCTGTCCTTTCTTTTATCTCTGCTACAGGTTTCCTGCTCCTGGGGGCAGATACCATCTCTCATGTGCGGTGCTGTCATGGCTCTGGAAAATGAAATTACCGGTAAGTAATTATAATTTTTGCTTGCTGAGCTGACATTTTAATGATACTATTTTGGTGCAGATATGTTCTTTTGATCGCCCGTTATTAAATTTTAATGCAATGTCGCGGCGACCAAAAAAATGTAATTTTCGCGTTTTTGATTTTTTTTTATCGCTACGCCATTTAGCGATCAGTTTAATCCTTTTTTTTATTGATAGATCGGGTGATTCTCAACACGGCGATACCAAATATGTGTAGGTTTGATTTTTTTTATTGTTTTATTTTGATTGGGGTGAAAGGGGGGTGATTTGAACTTTTATATTTTTTAAATTTTGTTTATATTTTTAAACACTTTTTAAAAAAGTTTTGGCATAGAGGTGATGCACAGATTATCTCTATGCAGCAGAATTGCAGGCTTGCTATGAGCGCCGACCACAGGGTGGCGCTCATAGCAATCTGCCATCAACAACCTTAGAGGTCTCAAGGAGACCTCTGGTTGTGATGGCAACGCACCGATGACCCCCGATCACGTGACGGGAGTCAGCGATGCGAGTACTTCCGGCCACGCGGCCGGGAGCCATTGTTAGATGCCACTGTCAAACTCTAACTAGTCACGGCTTTGAAGTGGGCTCACCGCCGGAGCCCACCTCAAAGCGGGGGATACTGCCAGCTGATGTACTATTCCGTCAGCTGGCAGAAAGGGGTTAAGGTCTCGAGACTGGCTAGGCCACTCCATGACCTTATTGTGCTTCTTTTTGAGTCACTCCTTTGTTGCCTTGGCTGTATGTTTTGGGTCATTGTCTTGCTGGAAGACCTAGCCATGACCCATTTTTAATGTCCTGGTGGAGGGAAGGAGGTTGTCACTCAGGATTTTACAGTACATGGCTTCATCCATTCTCCCATTGATGTGGTGAAGTAGTCATGTGCCCTTAGCAGAGAAACACTCCCAAAACATAATGTTTCCACCTCCATGCTTGACAGTGGGGACAGTGTTCTTTGGGTCATAGGCAGCATTTCTCTTCCTCCAAACATGGCGAGTTGGGTTAATGCTAAAGAGGTCAACTTTTGTCTCATCTGACCACAGTACCTTCTCCCAATCACTCACAGAATCATCCAGGTGTTCATTGGCAAAACTTCAGACGGGCCTGCATATGTTCTTTCTTGAGCAGGGGAATCTTGCAGGCACTGCAGGATTTTAAACCGTTTTGGTGTAATGTGTTACCAATGGTTTTCTTGGTGACTGTGGTCCCAGCTGCCTTGAGATCATTAACAAGTTCCCCTTGTGTAGTTTTAGGCTGATCTCTCACCTTCCTCATGATCAAGGATACCCCACGAGGTGAAATTTTGCATAGTGCTCCAGATTGATGTTGACAGTCATTTTGTTTTTCTTCCATTGCACCAACCGTTGTCTATTCACCAGCATCTTACCTATGGTTTTGTTGCCAATTCCAGCTTTTGCAGTTCTATGATCTTGTCCTGGACATCCTTAGGAAGCTCTTTGGTCTTGCCCATGTAGAGGTTAGAGTCCGACAGATCAATTGAGTCTGTGGACAGGAGTCTTTTTTTTTTTTAAAGGTGACTATGTAAGATAGCCGACTTTATTGCAGGTAACAAGTTGATTAGGAGCGTCTAAGTGGTCTATGGGAACCAGAACTCTTAATGGTTGGTGGGGGATCAAATACTTATTTGTCACTGCAAAATGCAAATAAATTTATATAATTTATACAATGTGATTTTCTGGATTTTATTTTTGATATTCTCTCTCTCAATATTAAAATTAACCTACCCTTAAAATTGTAGACTATTCATGTCTTTGTCAGTGGGCAAATTTACAAAATCAGCAAGGGATCAAATACTTATTTCCCCCACTGTACCAAAGGACACTCTGTTGGCATATGTTAGAGAAAAGCAGCACAATGAATATTCTTGGATTATGCTAAATTATTGTTATTATTATTTATGTTAGAGAAAAGCAGCATTTAGGATGCTAAATTATTATTATTTATTTACATAGCACCATTAATTCCATGGTGCTGTTCATGAGAAAGGGTTACATACAAAGTTATAGATATCGTTTACAGTGAACAAATTTACGATGACAGACTGGTGTAGAGGGGAGAGGACCCTGTCCTTGCGGACTTACATTCTATGGGATAATGGGGAAGAGACAGAAGGTCGGGGGTGCAGCAACTTTGGTGGTGAGGCGGCAGAATGGTTATTGCAGGCTGTAGGCTTTCCTGAAGAGATGGGTTTTCAGGTTCCGTCTGAAGGATCCGAGGGTGGTGGATAATTGGACGTGTTGAGGCATGGAATTCCAGAGGATGGAGGATATTCGGGAAAAATCTTGGAGGCGGTTGTGTGAGGAACGAATAAGTGTGGAGGAGAGTAGGAGGTCTTTTGAGGATTGAAGATTACGTGAGGGAGAGAGAGAGAGATTAATTCAGAGATATAGGGAGGGGACAGGTGTTGTGGATGGCTTTGTAGTTCAGGCTTAGTAGAGGCAAACCTGATTTTTCAAGTTTTATACATACACTAGATGGTGGCCCGCATCAGGTATAGTAGAATATGTATATATGTATGTATTTATATAGCAGCCACATAGTATACAGCACAGGCCAAGTAGTACCGTATATACTCGAGTATAAGCCGAGATTTTCAGCCCAAATTTTTGGGCTGAAAGTGCCCCTCTCGGCTTATACTCGAGTCACGGTGGGTGGCAGGGTCGGCGGGTGAGGGGGAGAGGGCGCTGAGGCATACTTACCTAGTCCCAGCGATCCTGGCGCTCCCCCTGCCGTCCCACGGTCTTCGGGTGCTGCAGCTCTTACCCTCTTCAGCGGTCACGTGGGACCGCTCATTAGAAAAATGAATATGGACTCCACTCCCATAGGGGTGGAGCCGCATGTTCATTTCTCTAATCAGCGGTAACGGTGACCGCTGATAGAGGAAGAGGCTGCGGCACCGAAGACCAGCTGTGCGGGAAAAGGAGCCGGACGCCGGGACCAGGTAAGTATCGCATATTCACCTGTCCCCGTTCCACATGCCAAACGTCGCTCCATCTTCCCGGCGTCGCTCCATCTTCCCGGCGTCTCTCCGCTCTGACTGTGCAGGCAGAGGGCGCGATGACGCATATAGTGTGCGCGCCGCCCTCTGCCTGATCAGTCAGTGCGGAGAGACGCCGGGACCGGACGTTGGGAGCTGCAAGCAAGAGAGGTGAGTATGTTTTTTTTTTTTTTATTGCAGCAGCAGCAATGGCACAGCTTTCTATGGTACATCAATGGGGCAATAATGAACGTTGCAGAGCACTATATGGCACAGCTATGGGACAAAAATGAATGGTGCAGAGCACTATATGGCACAGCTATGGGGCAAAAATGAACGGTGCAGAGCACTATATGGCACAGCTATGGGGCAAAAATGAACGGTGCAGAGCACTATATGGCACAGCTATGGGGCAAAAATGAACGGTGCAGAGCACTATATGGCACAGCTATGGGGCAATAATGAACGGTGCAGAGCACTATATGGCACAGCTATGGGGCAAAAATGAACGGTGCAGAGCACTATATGGTACAGCTATGGGGCAATAATGAACGGTGCAGAGCACTATATGGCACAGCTATGGGGCAAAAATGAACGGTGCAGAGCACTATATGGCACAGCTATGGGACAAAAATGAACGGTGCAGAGCACTATATGGCACAGCTATGGGGCAATAATGAACGGTGCAGAGCACTATATGGCACAGCTATGGGGCAATAATGAATGGTGCAGAGCACTATATGACACAGCTATGGGGCAATAATGAACGGTGCAGAGCACTATATGGCACAGCTATGGGGCAATAATGAACGGTGCAGAGCGCTATATGGCACAGCTATGGGGCAATAATGAACGGTGCAGAGCACTATATGGCACAGCTATGGGGCAATAATGAACGGTGCAGAGCACTATATGGCACAACTATGGGGCAATAATGAACGGTGCAGAACACTATATAGCACAGCTATGGGGCAATAATGAACGGTGCAGAGCATTGTATATGGGGCACAGCTTTATATGGAGCATCTATGGGGCAATAATGAACTGTATGGAGCATTATATGTGGCACATTTTTATATAGAGCATCTTATGGGCCCATCATGAACTGTATGGAGCATTATATGTGGCACATTTTTATATAGAGCATCTTATGGGCCCATCATGAACTGTATGGAGCATTATATGGGGCTCCTGATTCAATATGGATATTCAAAAACACTTAACCTACTGATGTCTCAATTAATTTTACTTTTATTGGTATCTATTTTTATTTTTGACATTAACCGGTAGCTGCTGCATTTTCCACCCTAGGCTTATACTCGAGTCAATAAGTTTTCCCAGTTTTTTGTGGCAAAATTAGGGGGGTCGGCTTATACTCGGGTCGGCTTATACTCGAGTATATACGGTATATAGGAGCCATGTAGTATATAGCAGACAAATACTACATGGCCTGTGCTATATACTATGTGACTGCTATATACATACATACATATTGTAGAATACCCGATGCGTTAATACAGGCCACGCAATATATAGCAGTGGCTACGCAGTATATATAACACAGCCCAAACAGTATATAACACAGCCCACGTACTATATAACACAGCCCACGTACTATATAACACAGCCCACGCAGTATATAGCAGCCACGCAGTATATAACACAGGCGATGTACTATATAACACAGGCCACCTAATATATAACACAGCTCACGCAGTATATAACACTGGCCACGTAATATATAGCACGTAATATATAGCACAGCCCACACAGTACATAACACTGGCCACATAGTATCTAACACTGGCCAGGTAGTATATAGCAGCCACGTGGTATATAACACAGCCCACGCAGTATATAACACTGGCCACGTAATATATAGCACAGCCCACACAGTACATAACACAGCCCACATAGTATGTAACACTGGCCGGGTAGTTTATAGCAGCCACGCGGTATATAACACAGCCCACATAGTATATAGCAGTGTGGGCACCATATCCCTGTTAAAAAAAATACAAAATAGTTCTATACTCACCCACCGGGATCCAATCCAGCGAAGCTCTGGCGATAAGCGCGGCTGCCGCCATCTTCCGTTCCCAGGATGCATTGCGAAATTACCCAGATGACTTAGCGGTCCCGTGCGGCTCAGCGGACTACGGAAGGTGAGAATAGCAGGTTTTTTGTTTTTTTATTATTTTTAACATTACAACTTTTTACTATTGATGCTGCATAGGCAGCATCAATAGTAAAAAGTTGGGGACACACAGGGTTAATAGCAGCGGTAACATAGTGCTTTTCCCATGGCATAACGTGGTCCGTTACCGCTGGCATTAACCCTGTGTGAGCGGTGACTGAATGTCGCACCGGCTGGGCGCGACCAATCAGCGACATTGGTGCGGAATTTAAATCCTGCTTCGCTGGGATCCCGCGCGAATGTCGCTGATTGGTCGCGCGCGCCGGCCGGGCGCGACCAATCAGCGAAGCGGCATTTAAATCCCGCGCCAATGTCGCTGATTGGGCACGAGCAATCAGCGAAGCGGGATTTAAATCCCGAGGCAATGTCGCTGATTGGTCGCGCTGGCTGGGCGCTATCAATTAGTGAAGCGAGATTTAAATCCCGCGGCAATGTTGCTGATTGGTCGCGCGGTGCCTTGCGGTCTCGCGAGATGATGACGTAGTGGTCTCGCGAGACCACCACATCATCTCGCGAGACCGCAATGCATGGACCGGTCACCGGAGCGTCGCGAGGAGTGGGAAAGGCCTGGGCTGGATCCGGGGGGGGGGCCGACAGAAGGTGAGCATATAATGATTTTTTATTATTTTTAACATTAGATCTTTTCACTATTGATGCTGCATAGGCAGCATCAATAGTAAAAAAGTTGGTCACACAGGGTTAATAGCAGCGTTAATGGAGTGCGTTGCACCGCGGCATAACGCGATGTAATGCAGCCATTAACCCTGTGTGAGCGCTGACTGGAGGGGAGTATGGAGCGGGCACTGACTGCGGGGAGTAAAGAGCGGCCATTTTTCCGCCGGACTGTGCCGGTCGCTGATTGGTCGCGGCAAAACAGCCACGACCAATCAGCGACTTTGATTTCCATGATAGACCGAGGCCGTGACCAATGAATATCCGTGACAGACAGACAGAGAGAAGTGACCCTTAGACAATTATATAGTAGATGCCAACATACATAGATAGCATTATAAATGTCTGAGTAGATTCTTATATTTCATATTCTTCCAGGCAAATTATCAACATAAAAAAGTGTGTTCAGTTTCTGAGACAGGTTCCATTAAGAGAAATTAAATATCAGGTACTCTGCTAAAGATATCATCCTTGTACAGGGTATATTAGTTACACGGAATATACTGAAAGAGAGCAGATTAGGTGGTTTATCGCACATGGCCGACAGGGTGAGGAAATAAGAGTGTCTAGAGAGAATGAGGTCATGTTTTCCATGCAAGTATAAAATCTTAGCTCATGGAGGTTGAGGGTACATGCAAACCTAAACAGAGGGAGAAGGAAAGACAAAGGCATGAGGCGGAGGGTTAGAGGTTGAAAGTTTAGAAATATAAAAGTACAACTCTATTCCTGTGTTCTTTTTGGAAACTTTCACCAGCTAAACCTTTTCTACCATTTTTATAGCATGCTGTATATTGGTAAAGAAAGCAATCTGTTAACTAAAAGTGTACATAATAAAAATATCGTTTGACTAAGATAACCAAAAGAATATGTAATGATGAATATTCTTGTCAAAAAAAGACAAAGAAGTTTAAAGGAGTGATAGAGAGCCGCGGAAGATCGACTTTAAGTCCATTCAGGTCGCTGCAAATTTGATTGATTTAAACAATCTAGGATTTAACTCGTGAGGATCACCTAAAGAAAAATCCTCAGCGCCATGTCACATATTGCTGAAGACTCAGAGAGGCATCCCCATGATACTTTGCAGCTGGGGTCACATTGCGTTTTGGTCAGAGCGCTAACGGACAGCGTTGCACGGCGAAATTAACGCCATGCAACGTGTCCGTTAGCGCTCCCATTGCCCGCAATGTACCAGCGCATTGCTAGCGCGTGTCATTTTCGGCACGCGCTAGCGACGCGCCGGTCTTTTGTAGCGCGCCTCGGACGCTGCTTGCAGCGTCCGCGGCGCGCCCGAGGTCCGTTCCCCGCTCTCGCAGATCGGGGATCTGCGAGAGCGGGGACGTTAACGCGACCCCGAAACGCGACCCTTTAAAAACATTGCGTTAGCGCAATCCGCTAGCGCTAGCGCTAAACGGATTGCACTAACGCAATGTGACCCTAGCACATAACATGGTCTAGCCCAGCCAACTAGGGTGTACCAATCCAGCCAGTATAAGATCGGGGCGGACCAAACTGCATTATTTTAAGCTTTTACAGTGTATAGATAGCGATCAAAGCAAACCGCTCATTCCACATAGGGAGAGAAAAAGGCGTACTCTGGTGGTGTACTACTGCAGGGCTGAAGAACATTGAAAATAGCAGTCATAGTCTCAGTTTGTGAATAATAATCCAAATATTGAAGTGACATATATAAGGAAGTGCTGTACCGTGTGACTGTGAACCTTAATATCCACATCGCATTTTTTAAAATTCTTCACACACTGCAAAAATGAGGCCAGTATTAAGCCCCTCAGCGCTAAAATTTGGCTGCTTAACCATAATCATGAAATCATAGCTTGTGTGTCACAAAAAGCATGTTTTCTACATTGAGAAAGGGGCTAGCCATATTTTTTAAGCCTAAAAAAAATCTCCACATTCCATAAGGGTATGTGCACACGTAGAATGGACCTCTGCGGATTTTTACGCAACGGATTTTAGAAATCCGCAGGTAAAAGGCACTGCGTTTTACCTGTGGATTTACCGCGGATTTTGGGCGGATTCCACTGCGGTTTTACACCTGCGGATTCCTATTGAGGAGCGTTTACGCACTTTTTTTCCGCAGCATGGGCACAGCGTTTTCTGTTTTCCATAGGTTTACATTGTTCTCATGGGCAGGGTCGGTTTTAGGCAAAGTGAGGCCCTAGGCAAATATTTAAAATGGGTCCCCAAATGCTAACATATTGCACCATCAAACAGAAACATTTTGGTTGTAGCTACATGCGCTGATTTCAGGTCACTAAACGAGTGTGATTAACAATATTGAAGTCATTTGCCGCTTGTTTCCAGCCTCTTTACACTGGCTGAGGAATAATGATGGGGACAGAATGATCACTAGTAAATCAATCTGTCCTCATACAGTATCATCTTAGTAGCATATCTGCAGGTTTAACTGAGCGATGTGCTGATGAGAACAATGATTTTTGTTCCAGCATATACTGTACATACATACACCGTACATACACACAGATACACATAATACCGTACATACATACACAGACGTATACCTTACATGCATACACACATACAGTTATATACACATATAGTATACACATACCGTACATACATACACCGTACATACACACAGATACACATACCGTACATACATACACAGACATATACCTTACATGCATACACACATACAGTTATATACACATATAGTATACACATACCGTACATACATACACCGTACATACACACAGATATACATACAAATACAGTATATGCAAACACATACATATACCTTACATGCACAGATACATACATATACCGTCATACATACACATAACGTACATACACACATGCATATACCGTACATTCACACAAATACCGTACATACATATACCATACATACACACAGATACACACATATACCGTACATACACAGATAGTTATATACACATATAGTACACACATATACCATACATACACCAAATACACATACCGTACATATACAGTGGGGCAAAAAAGTATTTAGTCAGTCAGCAATAGTGCAAGTTCCACCACTTAAAAAGATGAGAGGCGTCTGTAATTTACATCAAAGGTAGACCTCAACTATGGGAGACAAACTGAGAAAAAAAATCCAGAAAATCACATTGTCTGTTTTTTTATCATTTTAATTGCATATTATGGTGGAAAATAAGTATTTGGTCAGAAACAAAATTTCATCTCAATACTTTGTAATATATCCTTTGTTGGCAATGACAGAGGTCAAACGTTTTCTGTAAGTCTTCACAAGGTTGCCACACACTGTTGTTGGTATGTTGGCCCATTCCTCCATGCAGATCTCCTCTAGAGCAGTGATGTTTTTGGCTTTTCGCTTGGCAACACGGACTTTCAACTCCCTCCAAAGGTTTTCTATAGGGTTGAGATCTGGAGACTGGCTAGGCCACTCCAGGACCTTGAAATGCTTCTCACGAAGCCACTCCTTCGTTGCCCTGGTGGTGTGCTTTGGATCATTGTCATGTTGAAAGACCCAGCCACGTTTCATCTTCAGTGCTCTTGCTGATGGAAGGAGGTTTGCACTCAAATCTCACGATACATGGCCCCATTCATTCTTTCATGTACCCGGATCAGTCGTCCTGGCCCCTTTGCAGAGAAACAGCCCCAAAGCATGATGTTTCCACCACCATGCTTTACAGTAGGTATGGTGTTTGATGGATGCAACTCAGTATTCTTTTTCCTCCAAACACGACAAGTTGTGTTTCTACCAAACAGTTCCAGTTTGGTTTCATCAGACCATAGGACATTCTCCCAAAACTCCTCTGGATCATCCAAATGCTCTCTAGCAAACTTCAGACGGGCCTGGACATGTACTGGCTTAAGCAGTGGGACACGTCTGGCACTGCAGGATCTGAGTCCATGGTGGCGTAGTGTGTTACTTATGGTAGGCCTTGTTACATTGGTCCCAGCTCTCTGCAGTTCATTCACTAGGTCCCCCCGCGTGGTTCTGGGATTTTTGCTCACCGTTCTTGTGATCATTCTGACCCCACGGGGTGGGATTTTGCGTGGAGCCCCAGATCGAGGGAGATTATCAGTGGTCTTGTATGTCTTCCATTTTCTAATTATTGCTCCCACTGTTGATTTCTTCACTCCAAGCTGGTTGGCTATTGCAGATTCAGTCTTCCCAGCCTGGTGCAGGGCTACAATTTTGTTTCTGGTGTCCTTTGACAGCTCTTTGGTCTTCACCATAGTGGAGTTTGGAGTCAGACTGTTTGAGGGTGTGCACAGGTGTCTTTTTATACTGATAACAAGTTTAAACAGGTGCCATTACTACAGGTAATGAGTGGAGGAAAGAGGAGACTCTTAAAGAAGAAGTTACAGGTCTGTGAGAGCCAGAAATCTTGATTGTTTGTTTCTGACCAAATACTTATTTTCCACCATAATATGCAAATAAAATGATAAAAAAACAGACAATGTGATTTTCTGGATTTTTTTTTCTCAGTTTGTCTCCCATAGTTGAGGTCTACCTATGATGTAAATTACAGACGCCTCTCATCTTTTTAAGTGGTGGAACTTGCACTATTGCTGACTGACTAAATACTTTTTTGCCCCACTGTATACATATACCGAACATACAGATACACATACATGTACCATACATACACACATACAGTATATACACATAGTATACACATACCGTACACACATATACATACACATATACTGTATGTACGTGCACATAAACATACATATATACCATATATCCAAAGAAATTTATTGCACATACACATATACACACAGATACTGTACATACATACACACATAGACCTACACATATTGTACATGCATACACACACAGCCATACAAATATACCATACATACACACATATGCCGTACATACACAGATATACAGACAGATAGAAACATACACACAGATGCACACACACATACATACATACAAGCACATATATACACACATACTAATCTTGCATAGGTGATCAGATGAGCCCTGGATGAGGTCACATAGTTCAGTTGCAGAGGGCTGCAGACCCCACTGTGGGGGATGGGGCACAGAGCAGACGGATATCAGCCCCCTGGTTCTACCTGCTGTCCTGTGCAGTGAGCCTCCTCCCCCATCTCTTCACAGTGATGAGACGCTGCAGCCTGCTGGGGACAGAACAGTGGAGTGAGCAGAAGACCCCCTAAGGCTACGTTCACATTAGCGTTATGCATGTTTGCGTCGGGTGACGCAGCGGCGACGCATGTGTCATGCGCCCCTATATTTAACATGGGGGACGCATGCGTCTTTTTGTGCTGCGTTGTGCGACGCATGCGTTTTTTTTGCCGCAAGCGTCGGGCCAAGAAAACGCAACAAGTTGCATTTTTCTTGCGTCCAAATTTTGGCAAAAAACAACGCATGCGTCGCAAAACGCAGCGTTTTTGCGTGCGTTTTGTTGCATTTTTGTTTGCGTTGTGCGTTGCGTCGCCGACGCAGCGGCACACAACGCAAATGTGAATATAGCCTAAGGCTCTCTTCCTCCACTGCTGTCTCTATGTGCTGTGCGGTGGGGCACCTCACCTGACTGTAGGGGTGAGTACTCACGATTGGGACGCGCCATGCAGGAGGACAGCAACCAGTGAGCGCTCTCCTCAGTCTGGTCATGGTGAGGTAAGGAAAGCGTTCATTGGCCAGCGTCTCTCCCTGCATGACACGCCCCCTTTTTGATCTCCTGCACTTCGCGCCCCGCTCTCTCCCTCGCACTGGGTGTTCCATGATTATAGGAGGGAGTGAGAGGGGCCCGATCCTGCCCTGGAGCAGTGCCATCAGCAGTGTGTCCGCCCTTGGCTGGGGGCCCTTAGGGCAGTGGGGGCCCTAGGCAGCTGCCTAGTCTGCCTGCCCCTAACGCCGGCCCTGCTCATGGGAAACTGCTGCGGACCCGCAGCAAAATCCACAATGTGTGCACGTAGCCTTAATGTAGACAAACTGTCTACAACACAAAGTATGCTCAGTGTAAAACAAATATGTATTTTTTTGCACCTTTATTTGTGTAATAGTCCATTAATAAACCCATAAATGCCACACAAACTGCTGTTGGTTACCACTATAGATGATCGGGTGATCGGCGGATATTTGAGTTTGCCGAATATACAGTAAAAAGTTCCGTTTGGGTCCGAATTTGACCTCGACCTTAACCACAGACCTGAACCCAATAGAAGTTAATGGAGACCCGAACTTCGGTGGTTTAAAATGGCTGCAAATGGTCATAGTCAGGGCTTTGGGACTGCAATACAAAGCTAAATGGGAGTAAGAGCAGGACGATTGCTCTGCAAGCAAATGCGGATAAGGAGATGACTTAAAATAACAAAGATTAAAAAAAAAAAGAAGAAGAATCTTGAGGTCCAAGTGGAGAAGGAGGTGGACGAGGCAGGGGAGTAGGTAGACAAGGCATTGGAGGAGGTATCCAACACTGTTTTGTGGGGTATTTTTTGTTTTTGTTAGAGAACTGACTTAAATTTCATAAATTGTCATAAACCATAAAAAATGTACAGTAAATGCTACAATAGTCAAATAATTTGATACTAATTATCTTATTGATGCATACATAACATTTGTGCTATTCTTCCACTTTTTGATAGTCCCAGTTGTTTTTTTTCTCCTGTAGCCAGACCATACATTCGGACACTCAGGGATCATATGATTATTATCTCTAATGTTGTTTATGGGACAACTGCTTAACCCCTTTCTGCCAGCTGACGGAATAGTACGTCAGCTGGCAGATCCCCTGCTTTGAGGTGGGCTCCGGCGGTGAGCCCACCTCAAAGCCGCGACATGTCAGCTGTTTTGTACAGCTGACATGTGCGCACAATGAGCTTGAGCAGAATCGTGATCCTCCTGCGCCCATTAACTAGTTAAATGCCGCCGTCAAAAGCTGACAGCGGCATTTAACTAGCGCTCCCGGCCGCGTGTCCGGGAGTGCTCGGACCGCTGACACCCGTCACATGATCGGGGGTCATCGGTGCATTGCCATAACAACCAGAGGTCTTCTTGAGACCTCTATGGTTGTTGATGGCCGATTGCTTTGACCGCCACCCTGTGGTCGGCGTTCAAAGCAACCCTGCATTTCTGCTACATAGAGGTGATCTGTGCTTCACCTCTATGTAGCAGAGGCGATCGAGTTGTGCATGCTTCTAGCCTCCATGGAGGCTATTGAAGTATGCCAAAATTAAAAAAAAAAATGTTTAAAAATATTAAAAAAAATAAAAAAATATATAAAAGTTTAAATCACCCCCCTTTCGCCCCAATCAAAATAAAACAATTAAAAAAAATTCAAACCTACACATATTTGGTATCACCGCGTTCAAAATCGCCGATCTATCAATAAAAACAGAGGATTAACCTGATCGCTAAATGGCATAGCGAGAAAAAAAATCAAAACGCCAAAATTAAGTATTTTTGGCCACCACAACATTGCATTAAAATGCAATAACGGGCGATCAAAAGAACGGATCTGCACCAAAATGGATCATTAAAAACGTCAGCTCAGCACGCAAAAAATAAGCCCTCACCTGACCCCAGATCACGAAAATTGGAGACGCTACCGTTATCGGAATATTGCACAATTTTTTTTTATTTTTTTTTTTAACCACTTAGATAAAAAAGAACCTAGACATGTTTGGTGTCTATGAACTCGTAATGACCTAGAAAATCATAATGGCAGGTCAGTTTTAGCATTTACCATATATACTCGAGTATAAGCCGAGATTTTCAGCCCAAATTTTTGGGCTGAAAGTGCCCCTCTCGGCTTATACTCGAGTCAAGGTGGGTGGCAGGGTCGGCGGGTGAGGGGGTGAGGGCGCTGAGGCATACTTACCTGCTTCCAGTGATCCTGGCGCTCCCCCTGCCGTCCCACGGTCTTCTGTGCTGCAGCTCTTCCCCTCTTCAGCGGTCACGTGGGACCGCTCATTAGAAAAATGAATAGGCGGCTCCACCACCCATAGGGGTGGAGCCGCCTATTCATTTCTCTAATCAGCGGTCCCGGTGACCGCTGATAGAGGAAGAAGCTGCGGCACCGAAGACAGCTGTCCGGGAGAAGGAGCCGGACGCCAGGACCAGGTAAGTATCGCATATTTACCTGTCCCCGTTCCAGCCGCCGGGCGCCGCTCCATCTTCCCGGTGTCTATCCGCTCTGACTGTGCAGGTCAGAGGGCGCGATGACGCATATAGTGTGCGCGGCGCCCTCTGCCTGATCAGTCAGTGCGGAGAGACGCCGGGACCGGACGCTGGGAGCTGCAAGCAAGACAGGTGAGTATGGCATTTTTTTTTTTATTGCAGCGGCAGCAGCGGCACAGATTTATGTGGAGCATCTATGGGGAAATATGAACGGTGCAGAGCACTATATGGGGCACAGCTATGGGACAATATGAACGGTGCAGAGCACTATATGGGGCACAGCTATGGGACAGTATGAACGGTGCAGAGCACTATATGGGGCACAGCTATGGGGCAGTATGAACGGTGCAGAGCACTATATGGCACAGCTATGGGGCAGTATGAACGGTGCAGAGCACTATATGGCACAGCTATGGGACAGTATGAACGGTGCAGAGCACTATATGGTACAGCTATGGGGCAGTATGAACGGTGCAGAGCACTATATGGCACAGCTATGGGACAGTATGAACGGTGCAGAGCACTATATGGCAGAGCTATGGGGAAATATGAACGGTGCACAGCACTATATGGCACAGCTATGGGGAAATAATGATCTATTTTTACTTTTGAAATTCACCGTTAGCTGCTCCATTTTCCACCCTAGGCTTATACTCGAGTCAATAAGTTTTCCCAGTTTTTTGTGGCAAAATTAGGGGGGGTCGGCTTATACTCGGGTCGGCTTATACTCGAGTATATACGGTAGTTAACCTAGCAAAAAAGCCAAACAAAAAACAAGTGTGGGATTGCACTTTTTTTGCAATTTCATCGCACTTGGAATTTTTTTACCGTTTTCTGTTACAAGACATGGTAAAAACCAATGGTGTCATTCAAAAGTACAACTCGTCCTGCAAAAAATAAGCCCTCACATGGCCATATTGACAGAAAAATAAAAAAGTTATGGCTCTGGAAATAAGGGGAGGGAAAAATGAAAACGAAAAAAGCTCCGGGGGTGAAGGGGTTGATGAATCTGTAAGAAATCATCGTTGATTTTGTTAACAAGAAACTTATCCTACGTCAGAGCTGCAGAAAGTGAATGTTTTTTTTCCATGATCTGAAGTTCCCGCATGACAAGCAACAAAGAAACAAGCTCGGCAGTCATGGTCAGAATAATCTTCGGTCTCTTATGTCCTGACACCCTGTGCCCTGTCGCCACTCACTTCTCACTTTCCTCTCTTTAGTCTTATAGCAGTGGGATGACCTAATCAGTTTCTCTGTTCCAACCTGTCTTGCATCTATTTCACACATCTCTAATTCTGTTTCCTATGTCCTCCCACTGTCCGGACTCAATCTCCACCTGCCGTTTGCACTGCCTGATGCCCGCACCTTCATTATTTTGGTATTTGTCATCCATTTATCCCATGCATCTAACTTGGCCCTATGTACTATAAAAAAAGGAATATTCAACCTTCGGACTTGTGATTCTTGTTACAGAGGAGGAATAATTCTACAGACTGACTGACTGCTATTTGATCTGCCTTCTGTCTTATATAGCATCGCTCTCCATATTAGGAGGCATGTTCCATGCTGCCCCTAACACCGTATTTGGCTTTTGAAGTATAAATCCTCTATCCAAGTAACCAGCCAAGTATTACTAAATCGCAGAAATAACGTTCTGCAGAAACTTGGCTTGCATCGAGCTTGAATCATCCTGACTCTGCAAAGTGTTCTTGAGAAATTGTAAGGGATATTTGGTAAATGAAAACATATATGGTCATTTGTCTTTACTTTACCTCTTAGTTTATGCATGCATTTAGTTTAACCCCTTCCCGACCCATGACGCCACGTAGGCGTCATGAAAGTCGGTGCCATTCCGACCCATGACGCCTATGCGGCGTCATGGAAAGATCGCGTCCCTGCAGAACGGGTGAAAGGGTTAACTCCCATTTCACCCGATCTGCAGGGACAGGGGGAGTGGTAGTTTAGCCCAGGGGGGGTGGCTTCACCCCCTCGTGGCTACGATCGCTCTGATTGGCTGTTGAAAGTGAAACTGCCAATCAGAGCGATTTGTAATATTTCACCCATTATAACGGGTGAAATATTACAATCCAGCCATGGCCGATGCTGAAATATCATCGGCCATGGCTGGAAATACTAGTGTGCCCCCACCCCACCCCTCCGATCGCCCCCCCACCCCCCTGATCTGGCCGGTACACTGCTCCGGCTCCCCTCCGCCCTGTGCTCCGCTCCCCCCCGTGCTCGTGTCCGCTCCCCCCGTGCTCCAATCACCCCCCCGTGCTCCAATCACCCCCCCTGCACTCCGATCCACCCCCCCCCCGTGCTCCGTTCCACCCCCCCGTGCTCCATTCCAGCCCCCCCGTGCTCCGTTCCACGCCCCCCGCGCTCCGTTCCACCCCTCCCGCGCTCCGATTCCCCCCCCGTGCTCCGATCCCCCCCCCCCCCCGTGGTCCCCCCCACCCTATCATACTTACCGATCCAGCCGTGGTCCCGTCCGTCTTCTCCCGGGCGCCGCCATCTTCCAAAATGGCGGGCGCATGCGCAGTGCGCCCGCCGAATCTGCCGGCCGGCAGATTCGTTCCAAAGTGCATTTTGATCACTGAGATATAATCTATCTCAGTGATCAAAATAAAAAAAATAATAAATGACCCCCCCCCTTTGTCACCCCCATAGGTAGGGACAATAAAAAAATAAAGAAATTTTTTTTTCCACTAATGTTAGAATAGGGATAGGGGTAGGGTTAGGGGTAGGGTTAGGGTTAAGGTTAGGGCTAGGGGTAGGGGTAGGGTTAGTGGTAGGGCTAGGGTTAGGGTTAGGGGTAGGGTTAGGGGTAGGGTTAGGGCTAGGGTTAGGGCTAGGGTTAGGGTTAGGAATGTGCACACGTATTCTGGTCCTCTGCGGATTTTTCCGCTGCGGATTTGATAAATCCGCAGTGCTAAACCGCTGCGGATTTATGGCGGATTTACCGCGTTTTTTTCTGCGCATTTCACTGCGGTTTTACAATTGCGATTTTCTATTGGAGCAGTTGTAAAACCGCTGCGGAATCCGCACAAAGAAGTGACATGCTGCGGAATGTAAACTGCTGCGTTTCCGTGCAGTTTTTCCGCAGCATGTGCACAGCGATTTTTGTTTCCCATAGGTTTACATTGAACTGTACACTCATGGGAAACTGCTGCGGATCCGCAGCGTTTTCCGCAGCGTGTGCACATACCTTTAGAATTAGGCCATGTGCACACGGTGCGGATTTGGCTGCGGATCCGCAGCAGTGTTCCATCAGGTTTACAGTACCATGTAAACATATGAAAAACCAAATCCGCTGTGCCCATGGTGCGGAAAATACCGCGCGGAAACGCTGCGTTGTATTTTCCGCAGCATGTCAATTCTTTGTGCGGATTCCGCAGCGTTTTACACCTGTTCCTCAATAGGAATCCGCAGGTGAAATCCGCACAAAAAACACTGGAAATCCGCGGAAAATCCGCAGGTAAAACACAGTGCCTTTTACCCGCAGATTTTTCAAAAATGGTGCGGAAATATCTCACACGAATCCGCAACGTGGGCACATAGCCTTAGGGTTAGGGTTGGAATTAGGGTTGTGGTTAGGGTTAGGGGTGTGTTGGGGTTAGGGTTGTGATTAGGATTATGGCTACAGTTGGGATTAGGGTTAGGGGTGTGTTGGGGTTAGTGTTGGAGTTAGAATTGAGGGGTTTCCACTGTTTAGGCACATCAGGGGTCTCCAAACGCAACATGGCGCCACCATTGATTCCAGCCAATCTCGTATTCAAAAAGTCAAATGGTGCTCCCTCACTTCCGAGCCCTGACGTGTGCCCAAACAGTGGTTTACCCCCACATATGGGGTACCAGCATACTCAGGACAAACTGCGCAACAATTACTGGGGTCCAATTTCTCCTGTTACCCTTGTGAATCTAAAAAAATGCTTGCTAAAACATAATTTTTGAGGAAAGAAAAATGATTTTTTATTTTCACGGCTCTGCGTTGTAAACGTCTGTGAAGCACTTGGGGGTTCAAAGTGCTCACCACATATCTAGATAAGTTCCTTGGGGGGTCTAGTTTCTAAAATGGGGTCACTTGTGGGGGGTTTCTACTGTTTAGGCACACCAGGGGCTCTGCAAACGCAACGTGACACCCGCAGACCATTCCATCAAAGTCTGCATTTCAAAAGTCACTACTTCCCTTCTGAGCCCCGACGTGTGCCCAAACAGTGGTTTACCCCCACATATGGGGTATCAGCGTACTCAGGAGAAACTGGACAACAACTTTTGGGGTCCAATTTCTCCTGTAACCCTTGGGAAAATTAAAAAATTCTGGGCTAAATAATTATTTTTGAGGAAAGAAAACTTATTTATTATTTTCACGGCTCTGCATTATAAACTTCTATGAAGCACTTGGGGGTTCAAAGTGCTCACCACACATCTAGATAAGTTCCTTTGGGGGTCTAGTTTCCAAAATGGGGTCACTTGTGGGGGGTTTCTACTGTTAAGCCACATCAGGGGCTCTGCAAATGCAATGTGACGCCCACAGAGCATTCCATCAAAGTCTGCATTTCAAAACGTCACTACTTCACTTCCGAGCCCCGGCATGTGCCCAAACAGTGATTTACCCCCACATATGGGGTATCAGCGTACTCAGGAGAAACTGGACAACAACTTTTGGGGTCAAATTTCTCCTGTTACCCTTGGGAAAATAAAAAATTGCAGGCTAAAAGATCATTTTTGAGAAAATATTTTTTTTTTTTATTTTCATGGCTCTGCGTTATAAACTTCTGTGAAGCACTTGGGGGTTCAAAGTCCTCACCACACATCTAGATTAGTTCCTTTGGGGGTCTAGTTTCTAAAATGGTGTCATTTCTGGGGGATCTCCAATGTTTAGGCACACAGGGGCTCTCCAAACGTGACATGGTGTCCGCTAATGATTGGAGCTAATTTTCCATTTAAAAAGCCAAATGGCGTGCCATCCCTTCCGAGCCCTGCCGTGCGCCCAAACAGTGGTTTACCCCCACATATGGGGTATCAGCGTACTCAGGACAAACTGGACAACAATATTTGGGGTCCAATTTCTCCTATTATCCTTGGCAAAATAGGAAATTCCAGGCTAAAAAATCATTTTTGAGGAAAGAAAAATTATTTTTTATTTTCATGGCTCTGCGTTATAAACTTCTGTGAAGCACCTGGGGGTTTAAAGTGCTCAATATGCATCTAGATAAGTTCCTTGGGGGGTCTAGTTTCCAAAATGGGGTCACTTGTGGGGGAGCTCCAATGTTTAGGCACACAGGGGCTCTCCAAACGCGACATGGTGTCCGCTAACAATTGGAGCTAATTTTCCATTCAAAAAGTCAAATGGCGCGCCTTCTCTTCCGAGCCCTGCCGAGTGCCCAAACAGTGGTTTACCCCCACATATGAGGTATCGGCGTACTCGGGAGAAATTGCCCAACAAATTTTATGATCCATTTTATCCTACTGCCCATGTGAAAATGAAAAAATTGAGGCGAAAAGAATTTTTTTGTGAAAAAAAATTACTTTTTCATTTTTACAGATCAATTTGTGAAGCACCTGAGGGAGGGTTTAAAGTGCTCACTAGGCATCTAAATTAGTTCCTTGGGGGGTCTAGTTTCCAAAATGGGGTCACTTGTGGGGGAGCGCCAATGTTTAGGCACACAGGAGCTATCCAAACGCGACATGGTGTCCGCTAACGATGGAAATAATTTTTCATTCAAAAAGTCAAATGGCGCTCCTTCCCTTCCGAGCCTTACCATGTGCCCAAACAGTGGTTTACCTCCACATGTGAGGTATTGGTATACTCAGGAGAAATTGCCCAACACATTTTAGGATCCATTTTATCCTGTTGCCCATGTGAAAATGAAAAAATTGAGGCGAAAAGAATTTTTTTGTGAAAAAAAATTACTTTTTCATTTTTACAGATCAATTTGTGAAGCACCTGAGGGTTTAAAGTGCTCACTAGGCATCTAAATTAGTTCCTTGGGGGGTCTAGTTTCCAAAATGGGGTCACTTGTGGGGGAGCGCCAATGTTTAGGCACACAGGAGCTATCCAAACGCGACATGGTGTCCGCTAACGATGGAAATAATTTTTCATTCAAAAAGTCAAATGGCGCTCCTTCCCTTCCGAGCCTTACCATGTGCCCAAACAGTGGTTTACCTCCACATGTGAGGTATTGGTGTACTCAGGAGAAATTGCCCAACACATTTTAGGATCCATTTTATCCTGTTGCCCATGTGAAAATGAAAAAATTGAGGCTAAAAGAATTTTTTTGCGAAAAAAAAGTACTTTTTCATTTTTACAGATCAATTTGTGAAGCACCTGGGGGTTCAAAGTGCTCACTATGCATCTAGATAAGTTCCTTGGGGCGTCTAGTTTCCAAAATGGGGTCACTTGTGGGGGAGCTCCAATTTTTAGGCACACGGGGGCTCTCCAAACGTGACATGGTGTCCGCTAAAGAGTGGAGCCAATTTTTGATTCAAAAAGTCAAATGGCGCTCCTTCCCTTCCAAGCCCTGCCGTGCGCCAAAACAGTGGTTTACCCCCACATATGAGGTATCAGCGTACTCAGGACAAATTGGACAACAACTTTCGTGGTTCAGTTTCTCCTTTTACCATTGGGAAAATAAAAAAATTGTTGCTAAAAGATAATTTTTGTGACTAAAAAGTTAAATGTTCATTTTTTCCTTCCATGTTGCTTCTGCTTCTGTGAAGCACCTGAAGGGTTAATAAACTTCTTGAATGTGGTTTTGAGTACCTTGAGGGGTGCAGTTTTTAGAATGGTGTCACTTTTGGGTATTTTCAGCCATATAGACCCCTCAAACTGACTTCAAATGTGAGGTGGTCCCTAAAAAAAATGGTTTTGTAAATTTCGTTGTAAAAATGACAAATCGCTGGTCGAATTTTAACCCTTATAACTTCCTAACCAAAAAAAATTTTGTTTCCAAAATTGTGCTGATGTAAAGTAAACATGTGGGAAATGTTATTTATTAACTATTTTGTGTCACATATCTCTCTGGTTTAACAGAATAAAAATTCAAAATGTGAAAATTGCGAAATTTTCAAAATTTTCGCCAAATTTCCGTGTTTATCACAAATAAATGCAGAATTTATTGACCTAAATTTACCACTAACATGAAGCCCAATATGTCACGAAAAAACAATCTCAGAACCGCTAGGATCCGTTGAAGCGTTCCTGAGTTATTACCTCATAAAGGGACACTGGTCAGAATTGCAAAAAACGGCAAGGTCTTTAAGGTCAAAATAGGCTGGGTCTTGAAGGGGTTAAAGAGTAACAGGCATTTTATACATTTTTTTTTTTAATAAAACAATAGTACACGTGAAAAATGAGACATTTTGTAATATATCTTATCCCAGAAATCTGCATCTTTCTCCTCCTGGTCTGATCTTTCACTTTGTACAGTCTGTATTCAATGACTACACTTTATAATTTTAGTGAGATAGATGGCATTCAGTGCTTGTAAGATTCTATGGAGAACTGTTAACTGTCCTTTCAGGAGAACTTGCAGCAGAATGTGTCGGCACCAACTTCCATCTTCTATCTCGGTAATGGTAAAATCTGTCTTCACTGAATACAGATTTTACAAATTTTACCAATCAATTGAGTGAATGATCAGTCCAGAAGGAAAAAGACATTTCTCTTCTCTTATAAGATATAATACAAGGTTGCTTAATTTCGTGTTATATTGATTCATGAAATAAAAATTAAAATGACGGAGATTATTTTTTGTTAAACAGATCAGACATGTTATTAGTTGCGACTGATCAAAATTGTACTATGTACAACCTATTTCAGTTGGAAGAATTGGGGAGGATGTATTAAATAATATGAATGCAAAGGATTGGCGGGGAAGTAAGGGCAGGTTTAAAAATAATAAACGGTTTCTGCTCAACAGTTATCATGCTGAATTTTTGACAAACTGAAACCCTAGACTTGGCACCAATAGAGTTTACATTGCCGTTTCCGTACTCCTATGGATGTTAATGCAAAAAAACACCAAATGTAAAAACAGATTTTGTCTATTTGTTTTCAGTGGATACAAAGTTATTTTATACAGTGGGGCAAAAAAGTATTTAGTCAGTCAGCAATAGTGCAAGTTCCACCACTTAAAAAGATGAGAGGCGTCTGTAATTTACATCATAGGTAGACCTCAACTATGGGAGACAAACTGAGAAAAAAAAATCCAGAAAATCACATTGTCTGTTTTTTTATCATTTTATTTGCATATTATGGTGGAAAATAAGTATTTGGTCAGAAACAAAATTTCATCTCAATACTTTGTAATATATCCTTTGTTGGCAATGACAGAGGTCAAACGTTTTCTGTAAGTCTTCACAAGGTTGCCACACACTGTTGTTGGTATGTTGGCCCATTCCTCCATGCAGATCTCCTCTAGAGCAGTGATGTTTTTGGCTTTTAGCTTGGCAACACGGACTTTCAACTCCCTCCAAAGGTTTTCTATAGGGTTGAGATCTGGAGACTGGCTAGGCCACTCCAGGACCTTGAAATGCTTCTTATGAAGCCACTCCTTCGTTGCCCTGGCGGTGTGCTTTGGATCATTGTCATGTTGAAAGACCCAGCCACGTTTCATCTTCAATGCCCTTGCTGATGGAAGGAGGTTTGCACTCAAAATCTCACGATACATGGCCCCATTCATTCTTTCATGTACCCGGATCAGTCGTCCTGGCCCCTTTGCAGAGAAACAGCCCCAAAGCATGATGTTTTCACCACCATGCTTTACAGTAGGTATGGTGTTTGATGGATGCAACTCAGTATTCTTTTTCCTCCAAACACGACAAGTTGTGTTTCTACCAAACAGTTCCAGTTTGGTTTCATCAGACCATAGGACATTCTCCCAAAACTCCTCTGGATCATCCAAATGCTCTCTAGCAAACTTCAGATGGGCCCGGACATGTACTGGCTTAAGCAGTGGGACACGTCTGGCACTGCAGGATCTGAGTCCATGGTGGCGTAGTGTGTTACTTATGGTAGGCCTTGTTACATTGGTCCCAGCTCTCTGCAGTTCATTCACTAGGTCCCTCCGCGTGGTTCTGGGATTTTTGCTCACCGTTCTTGTGATCATTCTGACCCCACGGGGTGGGATTTTGCGTGGAGCCCCAGATCGAGGGAGATTATCAGTGGTCTTGTATGTCTTCCATTTTCTAATTATTGCTCCCACTGTTGATTTCTTCACTCCAAGCTGGTTGGCTATTGCAGATTCAGTCTTCCCAGCCTGGTGCAGGGCTACAATTTTGTTTCTGGTGTCCTTTGACAGCTCTTTGGTCTTCACCATAGTGGAGTTTGGAGTCAGACTGTTTGAGGGTGTGCACAGGTGTCTTTTTATACTGATAACAAGTTTAAACAGGTGCCATTACTACAGGTAATGAGTGGAGGAAAGAGGAGACTCTTAAAGAAGAAGTTACAGGTCTGTGAGAGCCAGAAATCTTGATTGTTTGTTTCTGACCAAATACTTATTTTCCACCATAATATGCAAATAAAATGATAAAAAAACAGACAATGTGATTTTCTGGATTTTTTTTTCTCAGTTTGTCTCCCATAGTTGAGGTCTACCTATGATGTAAATTACAGACGCCTCTCATCTTTTTAAGTGGTGGAACTTGCACTATTGCTGACTGACTAAATACTTTTTTGCCCCACTGTATATTTTACACTGAGCAAAATTGGATGATGCATGGGAAATCTGACATGATTGATGGCAACTTTATTCCTTCAGTTTCTCACTGATTGGTGACTTGCTGCTAAACGATAATATTGGAACATACGATAAGTCAAGAATAAACAGCAAGTTCAAGCATTTTTTGTAAATAGAGTAAAAAAAATGAACAAAAATTGTGATATTCAAATCCCTACATTTCTCGTATTTAAGTTTGACTATATCAGTCAAGAAGCTCCGATTAAATCTAGTCATTTTTAAAAGGAAGTCTCATGTAAATAGATTGACATAAATTTCATAGTGAAAATTACAGGTTATAGAATAATCAAGTTAAGGGGAACTACTATTAGTGAGGGTATAGGCCATATAGGCAAGATTGCTGATGTATGTAACACACTGTGGAAACTCATGGTGCTATTTAACCCCTTCACGACCTTGGATGGCTGGGAATGAATTCCCGGCCTTGCACATACCGAGTACGTCCTGGCGATTTTGCATGCACAGGAGCTGTGGATGAGCGATCGCTGCCACTCCCAGCAGTTTGACCCCCTAAATGCTGCAATCAATATCAATTAATGAAGTTGAGGCATACATATTACACACATGGGGCACACAAATTATAATACGTCAACACTAATACTAACACTAGTGTACCATGTGCGTATGCTGGGACCAAAAATAGGGACAACTGTAAAACAGAAATCCTAACACTCCACAGAGAAACACAGTCAATAAGTCCCATAAAAAATAGCTTTATTAAATATATATTAAAAAACAACAACACGAAGGGAAAAGGTACATAGGAAAAAGTGGGGCTAGTGAAAAACTATACGGCAATACCACTAATGCACATAGGGCTACAAGGTACCATCCACCGCATCAGCACATCATATATTACTGACGTAAACCACACAAGGTGGCTGAAAACATCTATAAAGCACACATACACCGGTCACTCTAATAAGGCCGATAAGCAATATATGAAATATAGTGCAAATACACAGAAAAAAATGCAATCAATAAATAATAGCCATTTACCACGGTTGTACATGCTATAGAGATATTACCTGATGTGTGCAAACAGTGGGGGATCCTGAGCCCACCCCGACGCGCGTTTCGGAGCGCAACAAGGCTGAGGAAGGAGCCATGTGTTGTCTTGTGTAGCATTACGATCACGTTAAAAGGAGATCAGGTGTTCAGTGGGATGATCCCTGGTCTATGCAGTTTCAGCTAGTGGACAAGGGCACCTGTGAACCCTCTGTGTTATATGTGGGGGCTGAGTGTTACTCTGATGGGCATTGAGAAGCTGGAATTCAGCCACTGCCTTCTGCTGCTCACTAAGAATTGCCAACATATGAAAGGTCGAATTCCCCCATGTGGACAGGTCACAAAAAGGTTGGTGATGAGGCTAATTAAAGCGCTGCTGCCTCGAAGCCAGAAAGGTGAAAGCCTGAGATGACTTTCAGAAATGGGTGCTGACATGGCGTACTTTGGCAAGTAGGTCAGGCAAGTCGGTATGTTTTTAAAAACCGCTGTACAACCAAGTTCAGCAGAACATGTTGCCACTTTGCCAAGGCAGTGCTGCAGAGCTCCCACTTGGGGAGTGATGCGGAGGCTAGTTAAGCTGAGTATGAGGAGGAGAGACAGGAACTGGAATATGAGGAGACTGAAACCTTGTTGGAAGTTGGGCCCACTATTCTTGGTGTGGGTAAGATGAGTGATGTTCCAGACTCCACCAGGTTCACCCAGTGTGAGGTCAGGGAAATGTAGCATCCCTGTCCACAAGAGCTTGTCCACGTGTCTGTGGTTAGGTGGACCTTCCCTGTGATTGCATTGGCAGAGCACGGCTGATATTGTGTAACACGTGCTTATGTAACACTGGGACGGCACACCAGGAAATTTAGTGGCAGCTTGGAATCGTGTACTGTGGGGCTGCCACCGCCTGGAGGTTCACAAGCAGAAATGGCAACATTTGCAGGGCTAGCAATCTGGCAATGTGAATGTTTGGCATTTGGGCCTGTGGGTCCATATTTCTGCTTCCTGTGAAACATCTGGGGCATGTACAACTGAACGCTGTGCTGGGACAATGACCTGGACTTACTGTGATGCTTGGGTGCCATGTGCTTCTGCATGCTGATGGTGCTCTGGTTAGCTATGTTATTGCCCCTTTTCAGCTTGGTATGGCAGATGCTGCAAATTACAGTTGTTTTTTCTGAAGGACTTTCTTAAAAACACTTCCATACAGGGGAACAACACACCCTTGGCCTGTTATCTAGCTGAGTGGAGGGCTCTGTCGAACAGTTGTATATAATTTATACAATGTGATTTTCTGGATTTTATTTTTGATAATATATCTCTCAATGTTAAAATTAACCTACCCTTAAAATTATAGACTGTTCATGTCTTTATCAGCGGCCAATTCAGCAAGGGATCACATACTTATTTCTCCCACTGTATGTCATTTGTTGCGCTTAGGTAGTGCTCTCTTGTGTTTTCTCCCCCTCTTCTCAGCTTCCTGCAAAATTTTCTTGCACCATATTGAATGCTTATTAAATTAAAAATCCTGGCTTTATTTTTCACAAGTACCCTCACAGAGGTGTAATGTACAAATTCCCTGTATCTCTCAATGTGTAGGTAATTTTTTTTAGCTATCAGCTTTCTTACACACGGCAACAGCAGACTCAGGAAAATTACTGTTAAATAGTGAAGTTTGCGTATCTCAGCATGCTTTGCGCCAGTTGCAAAACTGCTAGATACATATGGCTCTGGCAAAAATTAAGAGACCACTGCAAAATTTTCAGTTTGTCTGATTTTTCTCTTTATAGGTATAGTTTTGAGTAAAAAGTAAATTGTTCTTTTATTCTATAAACTATTGACCACTTGTCTCCGAGATTCCAAGCAATAAATTTTGTATTTTTGTAATTTTGTATTTTTTCTGAAAATGAGAAATGGTCAAAATAACAAAAAAAATGCATGTCTTGCAGACCTCAAATAATGCAAAAAAAGTAGTTAATAATAATTTAGAAACAACAATACTAATGTTTTAACTCACAAAGAGTTCAGAAGTCAATATTTTGTGGAATAACCATGATTTTTAATCACAGCTTTCATGCGTCTTGGCATGCTTTCCACCGGTCTTTCACATTGCTTTTGGGTGACCTTATGCCACTCTTGGTACAAAAATTTAAGCAGTTCTTCTTTGTTTGATGGCTTGTGACTATCCATCTTCCTCTTGATTACATTCCAGAGGTTTTCAATGGGCTTCAGGTCTGGAGATTGGCCTGGCCTTGACAGGGATTTGATGTGGTGGTCCTTCATCCACACCTTGATTGACCTAGCTGTGTGGCATGGCACATTGTCCTGCTGGAAAAAAACAGTTCTCAGAGTTGGGGAACATTGCCTGAGCAGAAGAAATCAACTGTTTTTCCAGGATAATCTTGTAGGCGGCTTGATTCATACGTTCATACGTCCTTCGCAAAGAACAACCTGCCCAATTCCAGCCTTGCTGAAGCATCCCCAGATCATCACCGATCCTCCACCAAATTTCACAGTGGGTGCAAGACACTGTGGCTTGTATGCCTCTCCAAGTCTCCGTCTAACCATTAGATGACCAGGTGTAGATTTGGGGATGCTTCAGCAAGGCTGGAATTGGGCAGGTTAATCTTTGCCCAAGGACGTCTGAATCTGAGCAACGAGCACCCAAGCATTTTAGTTCTCGCTCATCTCTATCGATGATGTATAATTCGAGATGTTTTAAAAATGTTTTTTTCATTATTTACATATACTTAACATGCCTATAGTGCAATTTTCTTAATTTCATAACTTTTTCTTCTTGGTGTTGCAATTTCAATGTTGAGGAGTTGTTATACATAGTAGGATGGATATTTGAATGAAAAAAAACCTTTACATTGCAATGACGATTCAACAGCAATACTGCGGCTTAGTGTGATGCATCCAGAAACTCATGCCCCCCAAGATTTTAAATCTCAATGCGTTCCATCAGGTGCCAAATTGATAGGATTGTACTGCATAACCATAATACAAGACACAAAAGAGCATAGTAGAACCAAAAACACTCAGTTTCAAAAAATCAAAGTAATCTGCAAGTGCTAGTAAAAAGATGTAAAAAACAGGGTATTTGGTTGATACGTTTTTTGCAAAAAATGTATACTAAGCTGCTCTACCAAACGTTCAGGTGATCGCGAGAACTGCCGTGCACGTTACTGTCAGGGACTGAGCTATCTCCGGTCATCAGCTTCAAGCTCAGCTGTGTTCTGGCATAATGCCACCTTTCAGCCAAAGGCATCCAGATGTAGCAGAGCTGGACTTGTCATGGGACAGTATGTATATCTTCTTGTCAGGCAGGTAAGGAATATTGTTGCTTTTTTATTTCAATTCTCTTCCAGGAGACAAGGGCGTTGGTGGAATAGTCGATGCAGTAAGTATGGTTTAATTAAGTTTTATTAAAGGAGTCTGTGTCATTATTTCAACTGAAATACTTTATTCTGGGTGTCTGTGTGTATGGTAAATATCTATAGGATTAGTAATGGATAGGTGTCTTATAGACTCCTCTCCATTACTAAGCCATGGACTTGAGGTCATCTGCACAAAGGTGACATCAACCCCACAAATATGAACCCCACTTGCCACTGCTACAGAGCAATTGGGAAGAGCCAGGTAAAGTGCCACAATTGGCGCATTTTTGGATGTGCAATCGTGGGGCGGCTGCAGGCTGCTATTTCTAGGCTGGTGAGGGCCAAAATACATGGGCCTTGCCAGTCTTAGAATACCAGGCCGCTGTCTGCTTTCTTCTTGGTTGTTTTTTTTTTTTTTGGAGGGGATCCCACTATTTTTGATAACCATCTAATGTAAGCAGACTGCTGCAGCCTGGTATTATCAGGCTAATAAGGTTCATGGATATTGGATACTTACCAGCCTGAAATACCAGTCCCAGTAGTCTGCTTTAGGGTATGTGCACACGTCAGGATTTCTTGCAGAAATTTTCCTGACAAAAACCAGACATTTCTGCCAGAAATCTGCATGCGTTTTTACAGCGATTTTACCGCGTTTTGACGCGTTTTTGATGCGTTTTTGGTGCGTTTTTCCCAAATGCATAGACTTGCGGGAAAAACGCAGAAAATCCGCAAAAATAATGAACATGCTCATTTTTTTACCGCGATGTGGTTTTTTCGCGGAAAAAAACGCATCCAAGTGCACAAAACATGCAGAATGCATTCTAAATGATAGAATGCATAATGTATGCGTTTTTAATGAGTTTTTATAGCGTTTTTAGCGCGAAAAAACACAAAAAAAATGCGAAAAAACCTGAACATGTGCACATGGCCTTACCGCGTTTTTCACGCGGTTTTCATGGGTTTTTGACGTGTTTTTGGTGCGTTTTTTGTGCGTTTTTCCCA
This sequence comes from Ranitomeya imitator, assembly GCF_032444005.1. Classification (NCBI taxonomy): domain Eukaryota; kingdom Metazoa; phylum Chordata; class Amphibia; order Anura; family Dendrobatidae; genus Ranitomeya; species Ranitomeya imitator. The sequence goes on from NC_091284.1 coordinate 717,953,119, forward strand.
AATGCATAGAATTGCGGGAAAAACGCAGAAAATCCGCAAAAATAATGAACATGCTCATTTTTTACCGCGATGTGTTTTTTTCACGGAAAAAACGCATCCATGTGCACAAAACATGCAGAATGCATTCTAAATGATAGAATGCATAATGTATGCGTTGTTAATGAATTTTTATAGCCTTTTTAGCGCGAAAAAACGTGAAAAAACCTGAACGTGTGCACATAGCCTTACTCTGGCTGTTTAACAAATATAGGGAGACCCCACACTATTTATTTTTTTTTAATTATTTATTACAAAAAGGAGAGGACCTCTCTCTGTGCTTTCCTCCACTTCCTGAGTTATGTACTTCTGGCTGTGTCACAAGACTCACCATTATTTAAATTGGTACACATGCGTAGTAAGATGCGTTCTCGCACCTATAAAAAAATATAGTTGGCTAATGTTTAAGTTAATAATTTTATACGGCCCCCAAACACCTATAAAATTCCATATGGCCCTTGACAGAAAAAAAGGTCCCCACCTCTGCTATATAGCAATATACATTTTTGACGATTAAATACTATTGAGTAGACGTAACACATATTGTTAAAAAAACAATTTTATCAATAATCAACAATATCACCATGTAAGGGAAAAATCATATTGCTAGACAATGACCACATGCTGTACTATCATCATACAAGATACCAGTACTACACCATCTACACCAGTGAATGTAAATGAATATAGCACAGGTTAATCCATTGGAAACACGAGAAGCAATGGAATGAAACTGACCTCACATGACTCTGTAGACCAAAATATGGAAAAATTATAGCTCTCAAAATGTGGTGACGCAAAAACTATTTTTTGCAATAAAAAGCTTCTTTTTGTGTGTGACAGCTGCCAAACATAAAACCCAGCTTTAAATAGTAAATCAAACCCCCCTTTATGACCGCCTTAGTTAGGGAAAAATAATAAAATAAAAAAATGTATTTATTTCCATTTTCCCGTTATGGTTGGTACTAGAGTTGGGGTTAGGGTTTGAATTATATTTACGGTTGGGTTAGGGATGTATCAGGGTTAGGGGTGTGGTTAGGGTTGGGATTAGGGTTAGGGGTGTGTTGGGGCTAGGGGTGTGTTCGGGTTAGGGTTGTGATCGGGTTAGGGTTATGGTTAGGGTTGGGATTAGGGTTAGAGGTGTGTTGGGGTTAGGGGTGTGGTTAGGATTGGGATTAGGGTTAGGGGTGTGTTGGGGCTAGGGGTGTGATCGGGTTAGTGTTATGGTTAGGGTTGGGATTAGGGTTAGAGGTGTGTTGGGGTTAGGGGTGTGGTTAGGGTTGGGATTAGGGTTAGGGTTAGAGTTAGAATTGGGGGTTTCTACTGTTTAAGCACTTCAAGGGCTCTGCAAACGTAACATGATGTCCGATCTCAATTCCATCCAATTCTGCATTGAAAAAGTAAAACGGTGCTCCTTCCCTTCCGAGCTCTGCCGTGTGCCCAAACAGTGGTTTACCCATATATGGGGTATTGACATACTCAGGACAAATTTTACAACAACTTTTGCGGTCCAATTTCTCCTGTTACCCTTGGAAAAATAAAAATTTTGGGGCTAAAAAAATAATTTTTGTGGGAAAAAAATGATTTTTTATTTTCACGGCTCTGCGTTATAAACTTTAGTGAAACACTTGGTGGTTCAAAGTTCTCACAGCACATCTAGATAAGTTCCTTGGGGGTCTAGTTTCCAATATGGGGTCACCTGTGGGGGGTTTCTACTGTTTAGGTACATCAGGGGCACTGTAAACGCAATGTGAAGCCCGTAGACCATTCCATCAAAGTCTGCATTCCAAAACTCCACTTCCATTCAGAGCCTCGACACGTGCCCAAAGAGTGGTCTACCCCCATATGCAGGGTATCGGCTTATTCAGGACAAATTGTTCAACAACTTTTGCAGTCCAATTTGTCCTGTTGCCCTTGGGAAAATAAAAATTTGGGAGCTGAAAATCATTTTTGTGGTAAAAAAAATGATTTTTAATTTTCACGGCTCTGCGTTATAAACTTTAGTGAAACACTTGGGGGTTGAAAGTTCTCACCACACCTCTAGATAAGTTCCTTAGGTGGTCTAGTTTCCAAAATGGGGGGTTTCAACTGTTTAGGCACATCAGGGGTTCTCCAAATGCGACATGGCGTCTGATCTCAATTCAAGCCAATTTTGTATTGAAAAGTCAAATGGCGCTCCTTCCCTTCCAAGCTCTGCCATGCGCCCAAACAGTGGTTTACTCCCACATATGGGGTATCGGCGTACTCAGGACAATTTCTCCTGTTACCCTTGGTAAAATAAAACAAATTGGATCTGAATTAATTTATTTGTGAAAAAAAAGTTAAATATTCATTTTTTTTAAACATTCCAAAAATTCCTGTGAAGCACCTGAAAGGGTCAATCAACTTTCTTAAATTTGGTTTTGAGCACCTTGAGGTATTTTCTATCATATATTCCCCTCAAAGTGATTCAAATGTGATGTGGTCCCTAAAAAAAATAAATGGTGTTGTAAAAATGAGAAATTTCTGGTCAACTTTTATCCATAAATATCTCCCGAACAAAAAATTTTGGTTCCAATATTGTGCTGATGTAAAGTAGACATGTGGGAAATGCTACTTATTAAGTATTGTGTAACATATCTCTATGATTTAAGGGCATGAAAATTCAAAGTTGGAAAATTGCTAAATTTTCGCCAAATATCCGTTTTTTTCACAAATAAACGCAAATAATATCAAAGAAATTTTACCACTGTCATAAAGTACAATATGTCTCGAGGAAACATTGTCAGAATCTTCGGGATCTGTTGAAGCGTTCCAGAGTTATAACCTCATAATAGGGCAGGGGTCAGAATGGTAAAAATTGGCTCGGTCATTAACGTGCAAACCACCCTTGGGGTAAAGGGGTTAAGAAATGACAGACTCAGTATCTATATATATAATTGTCTAAGGGTTTTTCTGTCTGTCCTGGAAATCCCGCGTCTCTGATTGGTCGAGGCCGCCAGGCCTCGACCAATCAGCGACGGGCACAGCATGGCAACGATGATGTCATAAAGGTTGCCTCGACCAATCAGCGATGGGCACAGTCTGCCGCGAATTCGCCTCGACCAATCAGCGACGGGCACAGTATCAACATAGATGTCATAATGGTTGCCATGGCGATGATTAGGTCATAAAGGTTGCCTCGACCAATCAGCGACGGGCACAGTCTGCCGCGAATTCTGGAATCATCATTGTCCATATACTACGGGGACATGCATATTCTAGAATACCCGATGCGTTAGAATCGGGCCACAATCTAGTCACAACATAAGGGGTAATATGTAGTACCGTTCGTTCTATAAGGTCAGTGACCATCCAAATTTTTTAGTCATAACAGTGGTTGAGCAAGTCTTGTAATTGTTGGTTCTTACCCATATTAATGACTGTGTGCGTAACACGCACCCCACACGCCCTGTTTTGTATTGTTTTTTTATTAACTAATTTGTCATTAAAAAATATACCTTTTTATTACTTTACTTTTTGTGTTTCATGTGCTCCATGTTTCTATGTTCTAATAGTCTCTTCAGAATGTAACACACACATCTTTGGCGTATCGCTTTTCCAGCATTTTTCTCACTCGCTTTCCACATATACAAAAACACTATAGTGCTATGACCATCCATTTTTCCCAAGAGTGATAATGACCCTCCCTGGTGCCCCACACCATAATAGTACCCCACTGCCCCTTTTTGTCACACAAAGAAATAGTCTCCTCTTTTACTCTAAGTGTACGTACACAGTAAAAATCTTAACTTCAACTTTTTCTATGCATTAATAATGCCCCATCAGTGTATTGCACATATTCAGTAAAATGCCCCTATGTATGATCATACATTAATATTGCCCCATGCCCCTATGTGTCTCCACATAATAATAGTGCTGTAATGTACCGTCCACATAATGTTGAAGCACAGAGGGTGCATTATTACTGTTAAGCTCCTTCCATGTACCTCCGCGTAGTAATACTTCCCCCATCTATGTCTTATTGCTACAGTGCTACCATTGTGTCTCCACATAGTAATATTTCCCCGTATATGACTCCATGTATTGTGTCCCCATTGCACCTCCACTCTGTAGTACTACCTTTATTGTGCATACACACTTTAATAGTACCTCCTCTATGCCTCGACATAGAAAAAATGCTCCCTTCTGTGCCTCAGCATAACATTAGTGCCCCCTCTGTGTCTCCACAAAACAATAGTACACCCTTTTGTGCTACCACATAGAAAGAGTGCCTTCTTCTTTGCCCCTTAGAAACCACCTAGTGCCTCTGCATAATAATAGTGAGATGCCAATGCCTTCCTATTCCCTTTGAGTCCTCACATACCTTATTTGAAGCAATTAAAAAGTGAAAGAAATTTAAACTCACTGACCTCCACTCTCACAACCAGTTGTGATCTCTTCTGTTTTTCTTTAAATGGATCTCACATATTGCCCAGCGGTAAATTGTCTGTGTAAAAATTTAAAGTAGATTTTATTTTATCAAATTCACAGATTATTCAGCTGAATATAAATATTTGCACATGAGAATGAAGAGAAACCTGCAAGGATGGTAAAATAAATTCTTTAGTAAGGTAACGGATAACCGAATTCAAAGATTAGATATATCAAGTAGCAGTGGAACTAGTTTAGTTTTCCTGCTGTTCAGTATCATGTACTTATCAGAATATGTCAGATCCCAAATTGTTAGAATATGCCAAATATGAAAAAATTGTGTATAAACAACTTTGATTCAAGCATGTGATGTATGTTCAAACTTACTTGTGGCAAGTAACAGATGTGGGAAATATGAAAATCACACCTGAAACCAAATAAAAAGGGGGAGAAGTTGACTCAATATTTGCATTGTGTCTGTTTGTGCCACGCTAAGCATGGATATCAGAAAGAGAACTGTCTGAGAACTTGAGAAACAAATTGTTGAAAAATATAAAAAAATCTCAATTTACAAATCCATCTCCAGTGATGTTGATGTTCCTTTGTCCTCAGTGTGCAACTTAACCAAGAACTATACAATCCATGGCTGGATGGTGAATAAGCAGCTCCAATCAAGTTGTCAAGAAATTCAAGCTGACCTGAAGGCTCAGTGTGCATCAGTGTCAACAACAAATATTCATCGACATTTGAATTAAATTAAATCCTACAGCAGGAGACGAAAGAGGACCCCACCATACTGAGACAGAGTCATGAAAAGCTAAACTGCAGTTTGCCAAAATGTACATGAGTAATAATAATAATATTTTTTTATTTATATAGCGTCAACATATTCCGCAGCACTTTACAATTAAGCGGGGACATGTACAGACAATAAATTGAATACAAGGTAGAACAGTTAAACAGTGACATTAGGAGTGAGGTCCCTGCTCGCAAGCTTACAATCTACAAGGAAATAGAAGGACACAATAGGTGAAAAGTGCTTGTAAGTAAGCCAAAATCCTTCTGTGAAAGCATTTTGTGGACAGATGAACATTATTCTACTGTGTATCGAAAAAAAGAATGAGGCCTGCAAAGAATAAAATCACTGTACCTACAATCAAATATTGTGGAGGTTCAAAGATATTTTAGGGTTGCTTTACTGAATCTGGTACTTGGTGTCTCGACTGTGTGCAAGGCATCATGAAATCTAAAGCTTACTAAAGAATTTTGTGTCCTAGGTAATGGGTCTTCAAGCAGGACAATGCCAATGACCCCAAACATACTTCAGTAAGCACCCAGAAATGGATGGTAACAAAGTACTGGAGAGTTATGAAGTGGCCAGCAATGAGTCCAGATCTAAAAATGAGTCCAGATCTAAATCCCATTGAATACATGTGAAGAGATAATAAAATTGCTGTTGGAAGAAGGCACCCTTCAAATATGAGAGACCTGGAGCAGTTTGCAAAAGAAGAATGGTCCAAAATTCCAGTTGAGAGGTGTTAGAAGCTTGTTGATGATTATAAGCAGCCATTGATTGCAATTATTTATTCCAAAGGATGTGCAGCCAAATATTAACTTGAGGGTGCCATTGATTTTTTTGTGACACACTTTTGGGGTCTTGTGTGAAATTGTGTCCAATTTGCCTTATTTTCTCTGTGTGTATTGGAACAATATATAAAAAAGGGAATAAACATGTGCATAACAAAACATGTAGGATTTAATAATTTTCTGTGGGTAATACCTAATTTTATGGAACAATTTTATGGGTGCCAACACTTTCAGCCATGACTGTATACAACTGTAAGTGTCCCTATCCCGTTTTCAAATGCTTTGTGTGCAATGTGCATTTATGATATTGCACAATGGTTTGTATTTATTTGTTTGATTCTCTGCATATTATTATATTTTAGTTGCATTATTATTTTTGCTGTGCCGTTGTCATGACTGTCACATCCTCCTGGGAGATCTGGAATTATAAGTTCACTACGTATTGTGAATCGCAGATCTTCCATTTGACCTGTGTGTTTGTGTCCCATATTTAATGGATTTTATTTCCTTTGGAGCTGAAGAGGTTAACGACCTTTTCTATGCTGGTTAGAAACTTGCAGCTCCATTTTCAGCTGCTTCTGATCTGGTCATTACCTCTCCCTAGCCATACCGTCTCTGTCTTGCCAGTGAAAGCTTTGCTTCCTATCTCCTTGAAGACACTGTGCTGAATCGGAGATTGTTGTTGCTACTGGAAATTGTGTGCTGTTTTTGGGTGTATGCTTTCATCTTTGTCCCATTTGGTTGGTACATTCCTGTCCTTCCATACATAATTCTACCTTCGGTGAGTGTTTGTATGTTTGTTGCATTCTGTTATCGCTGTGTTGTTTTTGTGTCTTGTTTACCTTAAATTTCTATCCCAGGCTTCATAGGGTGGGCAGTGGGGACAAATCAGAGTTTAACAGGAACATGGGAAGGTCGGAGACTCGGGCCTCTCTACTTTTAAGAGTACTCCAAGGACAGGGATAGTTAGGGTCCCAGTTCCAGGGACAGGTGAAAAGCCCTTGTTTACTGAAGACCATGACAGAATGACGTTCACTGGCCCCACATTTTTCTGGATCTTGACATGGTTCTTGTCGCTAACCTTGCAAGACAGCTGCAGGGTCTGCCTTTTGAGCTGTTCAACCTATGGTCTAAGGTCTTGCCACAACAGACAGCTAAAATGGTGCTCCCAGATAGTCTTTCTGGGGGTCAGTATAAATTTGTTTAATTCTGGGAAGTCTGCAAGCTTTTTTCAGGTTTCGTTCACGGTTATCTGGGAGTTAGGTACACAGGGTGGGGATTGTTGTCGCCCTTCATCGAGAAGACACTTAATCCTGGGCCTTCTCACTCCCATCTGGCTCACTGTCACTCCAGTTGGTGGTTGATTTTTCACGGCTCTTGGCCTCATTTAGGTTGACTTGAACTTGCACAGTCTAAACTTCATAAGATCCAGTAGGGAGACAGACTGACAGGGATATTTGGGGTCTCAGTTCCACAGACAGTTTGTGGCCGCCCTTCCTTACTGAAGACCGTCCCAGCGTGACAGCGATGACATTTGTTTCATTTTTCATGCTGCAATTCTTCTGGTTAAGGTTATCAGAATTATGTTGAAAGCTGGGAGGTTCATCTTACCAGGATTCCATCATATGCATAAATGCAATGACTTGTTGCCGCAAACAGGGTAAAGTCAAGGATGTAGCTACCTTAGACTGGAATAGAGGTTAGAGCTTTTGGACAATCTGATGCATTGTAAACTGACAGAAATCCAATGAACCCAATGTGTGTAAGGATGGCAAGGTTGTAGTTTGTGAAGAAAGAGCCCCAGCTAGATTGGCCAGAGCCTGGAGATTGAAGCCATGGCAACCCCAAGAGTGCTGGAATATTGAAATCGGATGAACACCGGGTTCAGGTAGTGAAGGCCAGTGAGAGAGCATGGATGGTTCTTCTGAAGGGACAGTCCAAAAGCAGATCAATGTTTTAAATAGTTTATAAGTCAGAAAGGATGCAATGTTGCTAAAAGGTACCAAAGGTGGTTAATTTGCCATCAGAAATCCCTTAAATTGGAAGGAAAGTCATGGATTACTTGTGTAACCAGACAAAATAATCCTGTGGACATTTCAGAGAAGTCTGCTACCTTTATTGCCCCCAGAAAGATCACTATACAGTATGCAGTCAGTTGCATGCAACAGAATACATACAGAGCCTTTATTACAGCAGGTTGTAGAAAGGTCAAAACCTAAGATCAAAACAAAATACACATATACCCTGCTGTAAATAAATGTGTGAGTAATAATAATATAAATACCATAAGGTACGTAGTAAACACTGTTTTTGATTAAAAAAGCGTAAAAGCCATCCCACTGCAACAAGGTGTACAACAATTGGGACGTTCCTATCCTCTACTATTAAAACCTCACATTGTGTCCAGCAACCTCAATGTAGATGGGGACACAACAGGACTGGGGTCCGACTGTTCAGATACCTGGCCATGGGAAGATATCTACTATATAATTGTCTAAGGGTCACTTCCGTCTGTCTGTCCTTCTGTCACTGTTATTCATTCGCTGATTGGTCTCGGCAGCTGCCTGTCATGGCCGCCGTGACCAATCAGCGACGGCCACAGTCCGATTAGTCCCTCCCCTACTCCCCTGCACTCACTGCCCGGCGCCCGCTCCATAATCCCCTCCACTCACCACTCACATAGGGTTAATGGCAGCGGTAATGGCCCGCGGTGTAACGCACTCCGTTACCGCCGCTATTAACCCTGTGTGTCCCCAACTATTTACTATTGATGCTGCCTATGCAGCATCAATAGTAAAAATATGTCATGTTAAAAATAATTTAAAAAAAACAAAAACCTGCTATACTCACCATCCGCCGCCTTTCCCGCTCCTTGGGACGCTCCCGGGATCGCTCCATTGTAAGCGGCAGCTTCCGGTCCCAGGGCTGGTGTGCGACAAGGACCTGCTGTGACGTCACGGTCATGTGAGCGCGACGTCATCACAGGTCCTGCTCATACCAGCCCTGGGACTGGAAGCTGACGCTTGCAATGGAGCGATCCCAGGAGCGTCCCGAGGAGCGGGAAAGGCGGCGGATGGTGAGTATAACAGGACTTCAATGGGCCTTCGGAAGGTGAGTATATATATATATTTTTTTAAGTCTCTATACTACGTGGCTCTGTGCTGTATACTCCGTCGCTGTGCAATATACTATGTGGCTGGGCAATATACTACGTGCCTGGGCAATATACTACGTGACTGGGCAATATACTATGTGGTTGGACAATATACTCCGTCGCTGTGCAATATACTCCGTGGCTGGGCAATATACTACGTGGCTGGGCAATATACTATGTGACTGGGCAATATACTACGTGGCTGGGCAATATACTACGTGACTGGGCAATTTACTACGTGGCTGGGCAATATACTACGTGGGCTATGCAATATACCACGTGGCTGGGATATATACTACATCGCTGGGCAATATACTACGTGGCTGGGCAATATACTACGTGGCTGGGCAATATACTACATGGCTGGGCAATATAGTACATGACTGGGCAATATATGACGTCGCTGGGCAATACACTACGTGGGCTGGGCAATATACTACGTGGGCTGGGCAATATACTATGTGGCTGGGCAATATACTATGTGGCTGGGCAATATACTATGTGGCTGGGCAATATACTATGTGGCTGGGCAATATACTACGTGACTGCGTAATATACTACGTGGCTGGGCAATATACTACGTGGCTGGGCAATATACTACGTGACTGGGCAATATACTACGTGGCTGGGCAATATACTACGTGGCTGGGCAATATACTACGTGGCTGGGCAATATACTACGTGACTGGGCAATATACTACATCGCTGGGTAATATACTACGTGGCTGGGCAATATACTACATGACTGGGCATTATAGTACGTGACTGAGCAATATACTACTTTGCTGGGCAATATACTACGTGGACATGCATATTCTAGAATACCCGATGCGTTAGAATCGGGCCACCATCTAGTATAAAAGAAATGCCTAGCTTTAAAAGGAGACAACACTCCTGTTTCTACAAAGTACAAGAAACTACAGGAAAACCCAAAAAATGAGCTGGAGCACAACTTGGTATACATGCAACGTATAAGAGCATGTTCACACTGTGGCCATTTAACAAAACTTATGGCTCCCAATGGCCAGGTGTCTGAACAGTCAGACCTTTTTCCTGCTCTGCCCCATCTACATTGACATATTCTAACATAAGGTGAGGTTTTAATACTAGAAGATAGGACCATCCGGATTGGGGTACACCTTGTCCTGAATCCTGATGGAATGGCTTTTTTACTTTTTTGATCAAAAACTGTTTACTAAGTATCCTTTGTTCTTTATATGTATTATTACTACTTACTTACCTAATGCAGGGTACATGCTAATTTTTTCTATCTTAGGTTATGTCTATTAAATGGCCACAGTGTAAACATTCTCTTTTATGTTGCATGTATGCCAACTTGTGCTCAAACTCATGTCTTTGGTTTTAATTTTCAAAGGAGCAATATAAAATGTGTGCTTCTTCACAAGATTCTTTTAGTTCTGTACATTCTGAGAGCATACATTTGTGTTTGGAACACATGGCTCTTTACAGGTTGTTAAGACAGATATGGAGCAGCCTATCCATAACCAGAAAATATTTTTGTTGCCAGAAGACCATCATGCTGTCTCTTGCAGCTACCACAAATGTCCATCACAAATGGAAATATTTGGATCTTTCAATAGGGTTATATATGCATTTGCATTGGTAAAACTAGAGAACAGGTGTTGGGAGGCTTTGGCACAACTTCAGTTGTCCATTTTGGCTTGTAGTCTATGGGAAAAAAACGGAGATGACTGAACATCTGCATCTCAATATTGATACCCTACATTAACTGGCTACCCATCCACTCCAGAATCCAGTACAAAACTACTACCCTCATCCACAAAGCACTCCATGGCTCAGCACCACCCTACATCTCTTCTCTGGTCTCAGTCTACCACCCTACCCGTGCCCTCCGCTCCGCTAATGACCTCAGGTTAGCATCCTCAATAATCAGAACCTCCCACTCCCGTCTCCAAGACTTTACACGTGCTGCACCGATTCTTTGGAATGCACTACCTAGGTTAATACGATCAATCCCCAATCCCCACAGTTTTAAGCGTACCCTAAAAACTCATTTGTTCAGACTGGCCTACCGCCTCAATGCATTAACCTAACGATCCCTGTGTGGCCTATTTAAAAAAAAAAAAAATCGGGTTCCTCGCATTATGTTCTCATTCACTTTATGCAGTTATTAGCCCGCTGTGTCTGTACTGATACATACTTAGGCAGTTAACTGGTTCATGCAGCTTTACATGAACACCTGAGCCTTACACTATGGCCGGTCCGAATAACTAAAGCAATTGTTACCATCCACCTCTCGTGTCTCCCCTTTTCCTCATAGTTTGTAAGCTTGCGAGCAGGGCCCTCACTCCTCCTGGTATCTGTTTTGAACTGTATTTCTGTTATGCTGTAATGTCTATTGTCTGTACAAGTCCCCTCTATAATTTGTAAAGCGCTGCGGAATATGTTGGCGCTATATAAATAAAAATTATTATTATTATTATTAACTAGCATTCAAGCTTTCATAGTGATGACAGCATTGAATATATCTGTAAAATTCTTTTGTAACTCAAAAAAATAATAATTTCCTGAATGTGGGTCTCCTAGAGACAAGGAGTCCTTGAGGAGTACCAAGAAGCAACTTAGAGAATTGCAATGTCTGATAAGCTTCACAGACTAATTATTCTTTCCTCCGGGAACCATATATGTTTTAAGCACTTTCATCAACACTAGACAATCCTACAGATCATTGCTCCTTTAAACAAATGTTGGCATTCTGCTGTAGACAGCAGCCCGGAACAGCACTGTTTATCCATCATGTCTTGTGTATAAACCCAGCTACATCTGTTCTGGCTCTGTGTCTGTGGGTCTCTTTGGCCCTGTCCAAACTGACATCTGCTAGGCTACATTAACAGAGCTGAAACATTCCTTGAAAGCTTTGACCACCTGCAAGCTAAGGCTACCTATGACCATTATTTAGCAAGGTCAGTCTCTTTACTGCCAAACAGCAAGAGCGACTGAACATCTCTTCTATATTATTGGACCACCATGCCTCAAAAACCAATGCTAGAAGTCCCATCACTATTAAAGTCAAGAAATATATAAAAGCAAATATTTTTACTTAATATACCTTGCATAAATTAAGTATAAACAATTCGGCTTAATAATTCAAATGTACTTTAGTTTATTCTGAGTACAGACGGATCAGCTGGTGATACGTGCAATTCCTGAAGAAAAAGATGTAACACAAAATAAAACTCAACGAAGGAACTATAGACTTTCTTATGAAGAACAGAAGGTACACTGAATTCTTAGAACGAGTGATGAGGTGCCCAAGTTGGGTATCCTGCCCGTATCATACAGTATTAAACAAACTTGGCACTCAAAAAGCCACAGCGATGCAGCTCGCACCCTCAATGTGCTGATTTACACGGGTTCCTGCTTCCCCTCAGCATTCAGTTCTGATGAAGGTCCCCAGTAGGACCGAAAATGTTTAACACCTACAAATGCACAATAAAAGGAACTTTTTTGTCCTCACAAAAATATTGCTTTTTGAGTGCCAAGTTTGATTAATGCTATAGACTTCCTTATGTTATATTCACGTTGGCTTGCTCCTGTCCGACACCTGCTCCTTCACTCCAATCCCGCTACCACCCTCCGCTACTCTTCCCTCGTTTGAGGTGCACTCTGTCCGCATCTATTCCCCCTCCAACCTCCAGCTGGCTGTCATCTACCGCCCCCCAGAACTAGCCATCTCCACCTTTCTCGACCACTTCACCACCTGGCTACTTCATTTCCTCTCTGTTGACATCCCCACTATCATCATGGGTGATTTCAATGTCCCCATTGACACTTTCACCTCAGCTACCTCTAAACTTTTATCACTGACTGCCTCCTTTGGCCTCACTCAATGGTCCTCTGAGGCCACTCACAAAGATGGCCACACGCTGGACCTCATCTTCACCCGCCTCTGCTCCCTTACTAATCTCACTAACACACCCCTCCCCCTGTCTGACCACAACCTACTGACATTCTCGTCCCTCTCCTCTCCTAGTGTGCAACCCCCACTCCACAAACTCACTCACCCTCGCAGAAATCTCAAACATCTGAACTTACAATCACTCTCTGAGTCCCTTCTCCCTCTCACAGACATAGCTTCCCTTCATGACACAGATGCTGCTGCCACTTTTTATAACACCACAATAACAACAACACTCGATTCGGCTGCCCCACTCATGCATAGTAAAACTCGTACAATTAACAGGCAGCCCTGGCTGACCAGCCTGACCAAAGAATTGAGACGGGCTTCCAGGATTGCTGAGCGGAGATGGAAGCGATCCCACTCTGCCGACCACTTCACTGCATACAAGCAGTCCCTCGCCAGCTTCAAGTCTGCGCTCACTGCCGCAAAACAAACTTACTTTTCATCCCTCATATCCTCCCTGTCCCACAACCCTAAACAGCTTTTCAACACTTTCAATTCTCTACTCCGTCCCCCCGCACCTCCTCCCTCCCCCCTCATTTCTGCTGATGACTTCGCCTCTTTCTTTAAACAGAAGATCGATACGATCAGAGAAAGCTTTGGCCCACAGCGCCCACTGCCCCTCTTAGCTGCTCAACCCAGCTCCTCCAAAACCAGCTTCTCCACCATGACAGAAGATCAGCTCTCCACCCTCCTGTCAAGATCACACCTCACCACCTGCACGCTTGACCCGCTCCCATCCCACCTCATCCCTAACCTTTCCACGGTCTTCATCCCAACCCTAACGCACCTCTTCAACCTCTCACTCACAACAGGTGTCTTTCCCTCATCCTTCAAGCATGCCAAGATCACACCCATCCTCAAAAAGCCCTCCCTCGACCCATCCTCTGTGTCTAGCTATCGCCCAATATCTCTTCTCCCTTATGCCTCCAAATTGCTGGAGCAACACGTCCATCTTGAACTGTCCTCCCACTTCTCCTCCTGCTCCCTCTTTGATCGGTTACAATCAGGCTTCCGTTCCCATCACTCAACTGAAACTGCCCTAACTAAAGTCACCAATGACCTACTAACTGCCAGGAGCAAGCGACACTACTCTGTCCTCCTTCTCCTGGACTTGTCTTCTGCCTTTGACACTGTTGACCACTCCCATTTGCTACAAATCCTCTCATCCCTTGGCATCACAGACTTGGCCCTTTCCTGGATCTCGTCATATCTAACAGACCGAACATTCAGTGTCTCCCTCCCCCACACCACCTCCTCACTTCGCCCCTTGTCAGTCGGTGTTCCTCAAGGCTCTGTTCTAGGACCCCTACTCTTCTCCATCTACACTTTCGGCCTGGGACAGCTCATAGAATCCCACGGTATGCAGTACCATCTCTACGCTGACGACACGCAGATCTACCTCTCCGGACCGGACCTCTCCTCCTTGCTTACCAAAATCCCGCACTGTCTGTCTGCCATTTCAGCCTTCTTTTCTGCTCGCTTTCTACAACTGAACATGGACAAAACAGAATTCATCATCTTTCCCCCATCTCACTCTACCCCTCCACCAGACCTATCCATCAATGTCAATGGCTGCTCACTATCCCCAGTCCCACTCGCCCGGTGCCTCGGGGTGATCCTCGACTCTGCCCTCTTTCAAGCCACATATCCAAGCCCTTGCCTCCTCCTGTCGTCTCAAACTCAAAAATATTTCCCGGATCCGTGCTTTCCTTGACCGCAACACTGCAAAAACGCTAGTGCATGCCCTTATCATCTCCCGCCTCGACTACTGCAACCTCCTACTCTCTGGACTCCCCTCTAGCACTCTGGCACCACTCCAATCCATCCTACACTCTGCTGCCCGACTAATCCACCTGTCCCCCCGCTATTCCCCAGCCTCTCCCCTGTGTCAAGCCCTTCACTGGCTTCCTATCGCCCAGAGACTCCAGTTCAAAACCCTCACACTGACATACAAAGCCATCCACAACCTGTCTCCTCCATACATCTGTGACATGGTCTCCCGGTACCTACCTACACGCGACCTCCGATCCTCCCAAGACCTCCTTCTCTACTCCCCTCTCATCTCTTCTTCCCATAACCGCATCCAAGACTTCTCCCGTGCTTCCCCCATACTCTGGAACTCTCTACCCCAACACATCAGACTTGCGCCTACCATAGAAACCTTCAAAAAGAACCTGAAGACTCATCTCTTCCGACAAGCCTACAGCCTGCAGTGATCCTCAACTTACTGAACAGCCGCACAGCCAGCTCTTCCCTCTCCTAGTGTATCCTCACCCACCCCCTGCAGACTGTGAGCCCTCGCGGGCAGGGTCCTCCCTCCTTATGTACTCGTGTGCCTTGTTATCTGCTCATGTTTAATGTATTTGTCTATATTTGCCCCGTATTCACATGTAAAGCGCCATGGAATAAATGGCGCTATAAAAATGTATAATAATAATAATAATAATGACATGCATTCACAACAACCCCATACAAAATCTACTTTATTTTACCCTAAATATCCTCCCTATTTACAACACCACATTTTATTATCTCAGCGCAATAAGTATTTTCCATAAGGCTCTCCTCAAACAACATTTTAACCTATATATCAGAAGCACATTGTCAGGGGGGGACTTGTCAGGGAGTCACAAAAACACTGAACTTTAGGAAGGCAAAGTTTGACCAGCTTAGAGATGTCCTTAATCTGGTAGACTGGGACAATATCCTCAGAAATAATAATACAGATAATAAATGGGAAATGTTTAAGAACATCCTAAATAGGCAGTGTAAGCGGTTTATACCTTGTGGGAATAAAAGGACTAGAAATAGGAAAAACCCAATGTGGCTAAACAAAGAAGTAAGACAGGCAATTAACAGTAAAAAGAAAGCATTTGCACTACTAAAGCAGGATGGCACCATTGAAGCTCTAAAAAACTATAGGGAGAAAAACACTTTATCTAAAAAACTAATTAAAGCTGCCAAAAAGGAAACAGAGAAGCACATTGCTAAGGAGAGTAAAACTAATCCCAAACTGTTCTTCAACTATATGAATAGTAAAAGAATAAAAACTGAAAATGTAGGCCCCTTAAAAAATTGTGAGGAAAGTATGGTTGTAGATGACGAGGAAAAAGCTAACATATTAAACACCTTCTTCACGGTATTCACGGTGGAAAATGAAATGCTAGGTGAAATCCCAAGAAACAATGAAAACCCTATATTAAGGGTCACCAATCTAACCCAAGAAGAGGTGCAAAACCGGCTAAATAAGATTAAAATAGATAAATCTCCGGGTCCGGATGGCATACACCCACGAGTACTAAGAGAACTAAGTAATGTAATAGATAAACCATTATTTCTTATTTTTAGGGACTCTATAGCGACGGGGTCTGTTCCGCAGGACTGGCGCATAGCAAATGTGGTGCCAATATTCAAAAAGGGCTCTAAAAGTGAACCTGGAAATTATAGGCCAGTAAGTCTAACCTCTATTGTTTGTAAAATATTTGAAGGGTTTCTGAAGGATGTTATTCTGGATTATCTCAATGAGAATAACTGTTTAACTCCATATCAGCATGGGTTTATGAGAAATCGCTCCTGTCAAACCAATCTAATCAGTTTTTATGAAGAGGTAAGCTATAGGCTGGACCACGGTGAGTCATTGGACGTGGTATATCTCGATTTTTCCAAAGCGTTTGATACCGTGCCGCACAAGAGGTTCGTACACAAAATGAGAATGCTTGGTCTGGGGGAAAATGTGTGTAAATGGGTTAGTAACTGGCTTAGTGATAGAAAGCAGAGGGTGGTTATAAATGGTATAGTCTCTAACTGGGTCGCTGTGACCAGTGGGGTACCGCAGGGGTCGGTATTGGGACCTGTTTTCTTCAACATATTCATTAATGATCTGGTAGAAGGTTTACACAGTAAAATATCGATATTTGCAGATGATACAAAACTATGTAAAGCAGTTAATACAAGAGAAGATAGTATTCTGCTACAGATGGATCTGGATAAGTTGGAAACTTGGGCTGAAAGGTGGCAGATGAGGTTTATCAATGATAAATGTAAGGTTATACACATGGGAAGAAGGAATCAATATCACCATTACACACTGAACGGGAAACCACTGGGTAAATCTGACAGGGAGAAGGACTTGGGGATCCTAGTTAATGATAAACTTACCTGGAGCAGCCAGTGCCAGGCAGCAGCTGCCAAGGCAAACAGGATCATGGGGTGCATTAAGAGAGGTCTGGATACACATGATGAGAACATTATACTGCCTCTGTACAAATCCCTAGTTAGACCGCACATGGAGTACTGTGTCCAGTTTTGGGCACCGGGGCTCAGGAAGGATATAATGGAACTAGAGAGAGTACAAAGGAGGGCAACAAAATTAATAAAGGGGATGGGAGAACTACAATACCCAGATAGATTAGCGAAATTAGGATTATTTAGTCTAGAAAAAAGACGACTGAGGGGCGATCTAATAACCATGCATAAGTATATAAGGGCACAATACAAATATCTCGCTGAGGATCTGTTTATACCAAGGAAGGTGACGGGCACAAGGGGGCATTCTTTGCATCTGGAGGAGAGAAGGTTTTTCCACCAACATAGAAGAGGATTCTTTACTGTTAGGGCAGTGAGAATCTGGAATTGCTTGCCTGAGGAGGTGGTGATGGCGAACTCAGTCGAGGGGTTCAAGAGAGGCCTGGATGTCTTCCTGGAGCAGAACAATATTGTAACAAACAATTATTAGGTTCTGTAGAAGGACGTAGATATGGGGATTTATTATGATGGAATATAGGCTGAACTGGATGGACAAATGTCTTTTTTTGGCCTTACTAACTATGTTACTATGTTACTATGTTACATTGACCAGACATATGCCAAAAGAGGATTAGTAAAGATAACCTTCAACTTTTTTTAAAGGGAATATGTCAGGAGGGTTTTGCTATTTAATCTGAGAGCAACCCTGCCCCTGCCATTGATTGGTAGCTTGCTGACAATTTACAGTGTACACCAGAAGCTGCCAATTAGGGGTGTGGGTGTGGTTATATAGAGCTCAACATTCTGAGAACTGCTACATCTACTGCAGAGAAAGCAATAATTCCAAACAAACTGCACCAATCATCCAAGTAAGTGACACATAGCTGGAATCAGGCTCTTTGCCCCTACTTCATGCTACTGTCAGATTACATAGCAAAAACCTGCTAACAGATTCCCTTCAAAGGAAAACAAACAGCTGTACAATGACTATATAGAGATAAAGCTGCTCATGTGTGGGGGCATTGAGCAAATATATACACCAAACTTTGGGAGAAAAAGTAAATTCTTTGGGAATTTTCATGATAGTCCTGAAGTTTAATACAGTTCCAAAGTAGGAGAACTAAGGCCCTCTGTAAAAACAAGTAGCTGGAAAAGAATGAACAAACTAGTTTTCTGTCTCATTCAAGTCTGTAGTTGCAATTTTTTAACCCTGTCATGCCTTTTTGTCATGCTTCAGTTTTATACTTTTGTCACAATTGTCAGTGATCAATAGGGACTTTGCGGAGAAAAATCAGATGTCATATTTTAAGCCTCTTCAATACACCATACATTGAGCTGACTGCCTATAGAATTCACTAAAGATATTGCTTTCTCCCTTTTGGATGAGAGCTTATTTGCTTCCTTTTTTTCAATGGAGCACTGACCTTTTGGCTTTTTGAAGCAGTCAAAAATGTTGAGTTTTGCAAGTGGAAACCTCTTCTGGAAACTCTCCTTTGGGTAGTGTGGTGAAATATGTGTGTATGTATATATACATATACATATATATATAATCCGTGTGTGTGCAGTGACCTTATATATAGGTATTGTGTGACTAGGAACATCTGTCCTGAAAGCTGCAGATTTGCACCCAGGTATTAACCCGTTTCTGACAGATCCCCTGCTTTGATGCAGGGCTCCGCGGTGAGCCCGCATCAAAGCCGGGACATGTCAGCTGTTTTGAACAGCTGACATGTGCCCGCAATGGGTGCGGGCAGAATCGCGATCTGCCCGCACCTATTAACTAGTTAAATGCCGCTGTCAATCGCAGACAGCGGCATTTAACTACCGCATCTGGTTTAACTACCGCAATGGTTTTACCATTCTCTTTCGTGTCTTCAGGTTTCTTGGTGGTGTGTGAACATGTTCTTACAGACTTGTTCACTGTGCAAGTAGCCCATGTGTTCCTGTTTCCATGATTGTTCTCTTGTGTCTACAAGACTGGGGAGTTCCACCACTCCTCTTGGGCTAGCTGCACAAAAGCTGTTCTGCCCTGTATGCACACATGGATTTTTCCTCTCTGAACCCTGTTCACACAGGTAATATACAGATGATCAGGTTTTTAAATACATCAGATAGGGATTGCATACATTAGTTAGGACTGCTCTGATATGGGTATACCGTGAAGATTGGTAGAGCAGCTTAGTATACATTTTTTGCAAAAAACGTATCAACCAAATACCCTGTTATTTACATCTTTTACTAGCACTTGCGGATTACTGCAAACATTTTTTCAAACTGAGTGTTTTTGGTTTTACCATTCTCTTTCGTGTCTTCAGGTTTCTTGGTGGTGTGTGAACATGTTCTTACAGACTTGTTCACTGTGCAAGTAGCCCATGTGTTCCTGTTTCCATGATTGTTCTCTTGTGTCTACAAGACTGGGGAGTTCCACCACTCCTCTTGGGCTAGCTGCACAAAAGCTGTTCTGCCCTGTATGCACACATGGATTTTTCCTCTCTGAACCCTGTTCACACAGGTAATATACAGATGATCAGGTTTTTAAATACATCAGATAGGGATTGCATACATTAGTTAGGACTGCTCTGATATGGGTATACCGTGAAGATTGGTAGAGCAGCTTAGTATACATTTTTTGCAAAAAACGTATCAACCAAATACCCTGTTATTTACATCTTTTACTAGCACTTGCGGATTACTGCAAACATTTTTTCAAACTGAGTGTTTTTGGTTTTACCATTCTCTTTCGTGTCTTCAGGTTTCTTGGTGGTGTGTGAACATGTTCTTACAGACTTGTTCACTGTGCAAGTAGCCCATGTGTTCCTGTTTCCATGATTGTTCTCTTGTGTCTACAAGACTGGGGAGCTCCACCACTCCTCTTGGGCTAGCTGCACAAAAGCTGTTCTGCCCTGTATGCACACATGGATTTTTCCTCTCTGAACCCTGTTCACACAGGTAATATACAGATGATCAGGTTTTTAAATACATCAGATAGGGATTGCATACATTAGTTAGGACTGCTCTGATATGGGTATACCGTGAAGATTGGTAGAGCAGCTTAGTATACATTTTTTGCAAAAAACGTATCAACCAAATACCCTGTTATTTACATCTTTTACTAGCACTTGCGGATTACTGCAAACATTTTTTCAAACTGAGTGTTTTTGGTTTTACCATTCTCTTTCGTGTCTTCAGGTTTCTTGGTGGTGTGTGAACATGTTCTTACAGACTTGTTCACTGTGCAAGTAGCCCATGTGTTCCTGTTTCCATGATTGTTCTCTTGTGTCTACAAGACTGGGGAGTTCCACCACTCCTCTTGGGCTAGCTGCACAAAAGCTGTTCTGCCCTGTATGCACACATGGATTTTTCCTCTCTGAACCCTGTTCACACAGGTAATATACAGATGATCAGGTTTTTAAATACATCAGATAGGGATTGCATACATTAGTTAGGACTGCTCTGATATGGGTATACCGTGAAGATTGGTAGAGCAGCTTAGTATACATTTTTTGCAAAAAACGTATCAACCAAATACCCTGTTATTTACATCTTTTACTAGCACTTGCGGATTACTGCAAACATTTTTTCAAACTGAGTGTTTTTGGTTTTACCATTCTCTTTCGTGTCTTCAGGTTTCTTGGTGGTGTGTGAACATGTTCTTACAGACTTGTTCACTGTGCAAGTAGCCCATGTGTTCCTGTTTCCATGATTGTTCTCTTGTGTCTACAAGACTGGGGAGTTCCACCACTCCTCTTGGGCTAGCTGCACAAAAGCTGTTCTGCCCTGTATGCACACATGGATTTTTCCTCTCTGAACCCTGTTCACACAGGTAATATACAGATGATCAGGTTTTTAAATACATCAGATAGGGATTGCATACATTAGTTAGGACTGCTCTGATATGGGTATACCGTGAAGATTGGTAGAGCAGCTTAGTATACATTTTTTGCAAAAAACGTATCAACCAAATACCCTGTTATTTACATCTTTTACTAGCACTTGCGGATTACTGCAAACATTTTTTCAAACTGAGTGTTTTTGGTTTTACCATTCTCTTTCGTGTCTTCAGGTTTCTTGGTGGTGTGTGAACATGTTCTTACAGACTTGTTCACTGTGCAAGTAGCCCATGTGTTCCTGTTTCCATGATTGTTCTCTTGTGTCCACAAGACTGGGGAGTTCCACCACTCCTCTTGGGCTAGCTGCACAAAAGCTGTTCTGCCCTGTATGCACACATGGATTTTTCCTCTCTGAACCCTGTTCACACAGGTAATATACAGATGATCAGGTTTTTAAATACATCAGATAGGGATTGCATACATTAGTTAGGACTGCTCTGATATGGGTATACCGTGAAGATTGGTAGAGCAGCTTAGTATACATTTTTTGCAAAAAACGTATCAACCAAATACCCTGTTATTTACATCTTTTACTAGCACTTGCGGATTACTGCAAACATTTTTTCAAACTGAGTGTTTTTGGTTTTACCATTCTCTTTCGTGTCTTCAGGTTTCTTGGTGGTGTGTGAACATGTTCTTACAGACTTGTTCACTGTGCAAGTAGCCCATGTGTTCCTGTTTCCATGATTGTTCTCTTGTGTCTACAAGACTGGGGAGTTCCACCACTCCTCTTGGGCTAGCTGCACAAAAGCTGTTCTGCCCTGTATGCACACATGGATTTTTCCTCTCTGAACCCTGTTCACACAGGTAATATACAGATGATCAGGTTTTTAAATACATCAGATAGGGATTGCATACATTAGTTAGGACTGCTCTGATATGGGTATACCGTGAAGATTGGTAGAGCAGCTTAGTATACATTTTTTGCAAAAAACGTATCAACCAAATACCCTGTTATTTACATCTTTTACTAGCACTTGCGGATTACTGCAAACATTTTTTCAAACTGAGTGTTTTTGGTTTTACCATTCTCTTTCGTGTCTTCAGGTTTCTTGGTGGTGTGTGAACATGTTCTTACAGACTTGTTCACTGTGCAAGTAGCCCATGTGTTCCTGTTTCCATGATTGTTCTCTTGTGTCTACAAGACTGGGGAGTTCCACCACTCCTCTTGGGCTAGCTGCACAAAAGCTGTTCTGCCCTGTATGCACACATGGATTTTTCCTCTCTGAACCCTGTTCACACAGGTAATATACAGATGATCAGGTTTTTAAATACATCAGATAGGGATTGCATACATTAGTTAGGACTGCTCTGATATGGGTATACCGTGAAGATTGGTAGAGCAGCTTAGTATACATTTTTTGCAAAAACCGTATCAACCAAATACCCTGTTATTTACATCTTTTACTAGCACTTGCGGATTACTGCAAACATTTTTTCAAACTGAATGTTTTTGGTTTTACCATTCTCTTTCGTGTCTTCAGGTTTCTTGGTGGTGTGTGAACATGTTCTTACAGACTTGTTCACTGTGCAAGTAGCCCATGTGTTCCTGTTTCCATGATTGTTCTCTTGTGTCTACAAGACTGGGGAGTTCCACCACTCCTCTTGGGCTAGCTGCACAAAAGCTGTTCTGCCCTGTATGCACACATGGATTTTTCCTCTCTGAACCCTGTTCACACAGGTAATATACAGATGATCAGGTTTTTAAATACATCAGATAGGGATTGCATACATTAGTTAGGACTGCTCTGATATGGGTATACCGTGAAGATTGGTAGAGCAGCTTAGTATACATTTTTTGCAAAAAACGTATCAACCAAATACCCTGTTATTTACATCTTTTACTAGCACTTGCGGATTACTGCAAACATTTTTTCAAACTGAGTGTTTTTGGTTTTACCATTCTCTTTCGTGTCTTCAGGTTTCTTGGTGGTGTGTGAACATGTTCTTACAGACTTGTTCACTGTGCAAGTAGCCCATGTGTTCCTGTTTCCATGATTGTTCTCTTGTGTCTACAAGACTGGGGAGTTCCACCACTCCTCTTGGGCTAGCTGCACAAAAGCTGTTCTGCCCTGTATGCACACATGGATTTTTCCTCTCTGAACCCTGTTCACACAGGTAATATACAGATGATCAGGTTTTTAAATACATCAGATAGGGATTGCATACATTAGTTAGGACTGCTCTGATATGGGTATACCGTGAAGATTGGTAGAGCAGCTTAGTATACATTTTTTGCAAAAACCGTATCAACCAAATACCCTGTTATTTACATCTTTTACTAGCACTTGCGGATTACTGCAAACATTTTTTCAAACTGAATGTTTTTGGTTTTACCATTCTCTTTCGTGTCTTCAGGTTTCTTGGTGGTGTGTGAACATGTTCTTACAGACTTGTTCACTGTGCAAGTAGCCCATGTGTTCCTGTTTCCATGATTGTTCTCTTGTGTCTACAAGACTGGGGAGTTCCACCACTCCTCTTGGGCTAGCTGCACAAAAGCTGTTCTGCCCTGTATGCACACATGGATTTTTCCTCTCTGAACCCTGTTCACACAGGTAATATACAGATGATCAGGTTTTTAAATACATCAGATAGGGATTGCATACATTAGTTAGGACTGCTCTGATATGGGTATACCGTGAAGATTGGTAGAGCAGCTTAGTATACATTTTTTGCAAAAAACGTATCAACCAAATACCCTGTTATTTACATCTTTTACTAGCACTTGCGGATTACTGCAAACATTTTTTCAAACTGAGTGTTTTTGGTTTTACCATTCTCTTTCGTGTCTTCAGGTTTCTTGGTGGTGTGTGAACATGTTCTTACAGACTTGTTCACTGTGCAAGTAGCCCATGTGTTCCTGTTTCCATGATTGTTCTCTTGTGTCTACAAGACTGGGGAGTTCCACCACTCCTCTTGGGCTAGCTGCACAAAAGCTGTTCTGCCCTGTATGCACACATGGATTTTTCCTCTCTGAACCCTGTTCACACAGGTAATATACAGATGATCAGGTTTTTAAATACATCAGATAGGGATTGCATACATTAGTTAGGACTGCTCTGATATGGGTATACCGTGAAGATTGGTAGAGCAGCTTAGTATACATTTTTTGCAAAAAACGTATCAACCAAATACCCTGTTATTTACATCTTTTACTAGCACTTGCGGATTACTGCAAACATTTTTTCAAACTGAGTGTTTTTGGTTTTACCATTCTCTTTCGTGTCTTCAGGTTTCTTGGTGGTGTGTGAACATGTTCTTACAGACTTGTTCACTGTGCAAGTAGCCCATGTGTTCCTGTTTCCATGATTGTTCTCTTGTGTCCACAAGACTGGGGAGTTCCACCACTCCTCTTGGGCTAGCTGCACAAAAGCTGTTCTGCCCTGTATGCACACATGGATTTTTCCTCTCTGAACCCTGTTCACACAGGTAATATACAGATGATCAGGTTTTTAAATACATCAGATAGGGATTGCATACATTAGTTAGGACTGCTCTGATATGGGTATACCGTGAAGATTGGTAGAGCAGCTTAGTATACATTTTTTGCAAAAAACGTATCAACCAAATACCCTGTTATTTACATCTTTTACTAGCACTTGCGGATTACTGCAAACATTTTTTCAAACTGAGTGTTTTTGGTTTTACCATTCTCTTTCGTGTCTTCAGGTTTCTTGGTGGTGTGTGAACATGTTCTTACAGACTTGTTCACTGTGCAAGTAGCCCATGTGTTCCTGTTTCCATGATTGTTCTCTTGTGTCTACAAGACTGGGGAGTTCCACCACTCCTCTTGGGCTAGCTGCACAAAAGCTGTTCTGCCCTGTATGCACACATGGATTTTTCCTCTCTGAACCCTGTTCACACAGGTAATATACAGATGATCAGGTTTTTAAATACATCAGATAGGGATTGCATACATTAGTTAGGACTGCTCTGATATGGGTATACCGTGAAGATTGGTAGAGCAGCTTAGTATACATTTTTTGCAAAAAACGTATCAACCAAATACCCTGTTATTTACATCTTTTACTAGCACTTGCGGATTACTGCAAACATTTTTTCAAACTGAGTGTTTTTGGTTTTACCATTCTCTTTCGTGTCTTCAGGTTTCTTGGTGGTGTGTGAACATGTTCTTACAGACTTGTTCACTGTGCAAGTAGCCCATGTGTTCCTGTTTCCATGATTGTTCTCTTGTGTCTACAAGACTGGGGAGTTCCACCACTCCTCTTGGGCTAGCTGCACAAAAGCTGTTCTGCCCTGTATGCACACATGGATTTTTCCTCTCTGAACCCTGTTCACACAGGTAATATACAGATGATCAGGTTTTTAAATACATCAGATAGGGATTGCATACATTAGTTAGGACTGCTCTGATATGGGTATACCGTGAAGATTGGTAGAGCAGCTTAGTATACATTTTTTGCAAAAACCGTATCAACCAAATACCCTGTTATTTACATCTTTTACTAGCACTTGCGGATTACTGCAAACATTTTTTCAAACTGAATGTTTTTGGTTTTACCATTCTCTTTCGTGTCTTCAGGTTTCTTGGTGGTGTGTGAACATGTTCTTACAGACTTGTTCACTGTGCAAGTAGCCCATGTGTTCCTGTTTCCATGATTGTTCTCTTGTGTCTACAAGACTGGGGAGTTCCACCACTCCTCTTGGGCTAGCTGCACAAAAGCTGTTCTGCCCTGTATGCACACATGGATTTTTCCTCTCTGAACCCTGTTCACACAGGTAATATACAGATGATCAGGTTTTTAAATACATCAGATAGGGATTGCATACATTAGTTAGGACTGCTCTGATATGGGTATACCGTGAAGATTGGTAGAGCAGCTTAGTATACATTTTTTGCAAAAAACGTATCAACCAAATACCCTGTTATTTACATCTTTTACTAGCACTTGCGGATTACTGCAAACATTTTTTCAAACTGAGTGTTTTTGGTTTTACCATTCTCTTTCGTGTCTTCAGGTTTCTTGGTGGTGTGTGAACATGTTCTTACAGACTTGTTCACTGTGCAAGTAGCCCATGTGTTCCTGTTTCCATGATTGTTCTCTTGTGTCTACAAGACTGGGGAGTTCCACCACTCCTCTTGGGCTAGCTGCACAAAAGCTGTTCTGCCCTGTATGCACACATGGATTTTTCCTCTCTGAACCCTGTTCACACAGGTAATATACAGATGATCAGGTTTTTAAATACATCAGATAGGGATTGCATACATTAGTTAGGACTGCTCTGATATGGGTATACCGTGAAGATTGGTAGAGCAGCTTAGTATACATTTTTTGCAAAAAACGTATCAACCAAATACCCTGTTATTTACATCTTTTACTAGCACTTGCGGATTACTGCAAACATTTTTTCAAACTGAGTGTTTTTGGTTTTACCATTCTCTTTCGTGTCTTCAGGTTTCTTGGTGGTGTGTGAACATGTTCTTACAGACTTGTTCACTGTGCAAGTAGCCCATGTGTTCCTGTTTCCATGATTGTTCTCTTGTGTCTACAAGACTGGGGAGTTCCACCACTCCTCTTGGGCTAGCTGCACAAAAGCTGTTCTGCCCTGTATGCACACATGGATTTTTCCTCTCTGAACCCTGTTCACACAGGTAATATACAGATGATCAGGTTTTTAAATACATCAGATAGGGATTGCATACATTAGTTAGGACTGCTCTGATATGGGTATACCGTGAAGATTGGTAGAGCAGCTTAGTATACATTTTTTGCAAAAACCGTATCAACCAAATACCCTGTTATTTACATCTTTTACTAGCACTTGCGGATTACTGCAAACATTTTTTCAAACTGAATGTTTTTGGTTTTACCATTCTCTTTCGTGTCTTCAGGTTTCTTGGTGGTGTGTGAACATGTTCTTACAGACTTGTTCACTGTGCAAGTAGCCCATGTGTTCCTGTTTCCATGATTGTTCTCTTGTGTCTACAAGACTGGGGAGTTCCACCACTCCTCTTGGGCTAGCTGCACAAAAGCTGTTCTGCCCTGTATGCACACATGGATTTTTCCTCTCTGAACCCTGTTCACACAGGTAATATACAGATGATCAGGTTTTTAAATACATCAGATAGGGATTGCATACATTAGTTAGGACTGCTCTGATATGGGTATACCGTGAAGATTGGTAGAGCAGCTTAGTATACATTTTTTGCAAAAAACGTATCAACCAAATACCCTGTTATTTACATCTTTTACTAGCACTTGCGGATTACTGCAAACATTTTTTCAAACTGAGTGTTTTTGGTTTTACCATTCTCTTTCGTGTCTTCAGGTTTCTTGGTGGTGTGTGAACATGTTCTTACAGACTTGTTCACTGTGCAAGTAGCCCATGTGTTCCTGTTTCCATGATTGTTCTCTTGTGTCTACAAGACTGGGGAGTTCCACCACTCCTCTTGGGCTAGCTGCACAAAAGCTGTTCTGCCCTGTATGCACACATGGATTTTTCCTCTCTGAACCCTGTTCACACAGGTAATATACAGATGATCAGGTTTTTAAATACATCAGATAGGGATTGCATACATTAGTTAGGACTGCTCTGATATGGGTATACCGTGAAGATTGGTAGAGCAGCTTAGTATACATTTTTTGCAAAAAACGTATCAACCAAATACCCTGTTATTTACATCTTTTACTAGCACTTGCGGATTACTGCAAACATTTTTTCAAACTGAGTGTTTTTGGTTTTACCATTCTCTTTCGTGTCTTCAGGTTTCTTGGTGGTGTGTGAACATGTTCTTACAGACTTGTTCACTGTGCAAGTAGCCCATGTGTTCCTGTTTCCATGATTGTTCTCTTGTGTCTACAAGACTGGGGAGTTCCACCACTCCTCTTGGGCTAGCTGCACAAAAGCTGTTCTGCCCTGTATGCACACATGGATTTTTCCTCTCTGAACCCTGTTCACACAGGTAATATACAGATGATCAGGTTTTTAAATACATCAGATAGGGATTGCATACATTAGTTAGGACTGCTCTGATATGGGTATACCGTGAAGATTGGTAGAGCAGCTTAGTATACATTTTTTGCAAAAAACGTATCAACCAAATACCCTGTTATTTACATCTTTTACTAGCACTTGCGGATTACTGCAAACATTTTTTCAAACTGAGTGTTTTTGGTTTTACCATTCTCTTTCGTGTCTTCAGGTTTCTTGGTGGTGTGTGAACATGTTCTTACAGACTTGTTCACTGTGCAAGTAGCCCATGTGTTCCTGTTTCCATGATTGTTCTCTTGTGTCTACAAGACTGGGGAGTTCCACCACTCCTCTTGGGCTAGCTGCACAAAAGCTGTTCTGCCCTGTATGCACACATGGATTTTTCCTCTCTGAACCCTGTTCACACAGGTAATATACAGATGATCAGGTTTTTAAATACATCAGATAGGGATTGCATACATTAGTTAGGACTGCTCTGATATGGGTATACCGTGAAGATTGGTAGAGCAGCTTAGTATACATTTTTTGCAAAAAACATATCAACCAAATACCCTGTTATTTACATCTTTTACTAGCACTTGCGGATTACTGCAAACATTTTTTCAAACTGAGTGTTTTTGGTTTTACCATTCTCTTTCGTGTCTTCAGGTTTCTTGGTGGTGTGTGAACATGTTCTTACAGACTTGTTCACTGTGCAAGTAGCCCATGTGTTCCTGTTTCCATGATTGTTCTCTTGTGTCTACAAGACTGGGGAGTTCCACCACTCCTCTTGGGCTAGCTGCACAAAAGCTGTTCTGCCCTGTATGCACACATGGATTTTTCCTCTCTGAACCCTGTTCACACAGGTAATATACAGATGATCAGGTTTTTAAATACATCAGATAGGGATTGCATACATTAGTTAGGACTGCTCTGATATGGGTATACCGTGAAGATTGGTAGAGCAGCTTAGTATACATTTTTTGCAAAAAACGTATCAACCAAATACCCTGTTATTTACATCTTTTACTAGCACTTGCGGATTACTGCAAACATTTTTTCAAACTGAGTGTTTTTGGTTTTACCATTCTCTTTCGTGTCTTCAGGTTTCTTGGTGGTGTGTGAACATGTTCTTACAGACTTGTTCACTGTGCAAGTAGCCCATGTGTTCCTGTTTCCATGATTGTTCTCTTGTGTCTACAAGACTGGGGAGTTCCACCACTCCTCTTGGGCTAGCTGCACAAAAGCTGTTCTGCCCTGTATGCACACATGGATTTTTCCTCTCTGAACCCTGTTCACACAGGTAATATACAGATGATCAGGTTTTTAAATACATCAGATAGGGATTGCATACATTAGTTAGGACTGCTCTGATATGGGTATACCGTGAAGATTGGTAGAGCAGCTTAGTATACATTTTTTGCAAAAAACGTATCAACCAAATACCCTGTTATTTACATCTTTTACTAGCACTTGCGGATTACTGCAAACATTTTTTCAAACTGAGTGTTTTTGGTTTTACCATTCTCTTTCGTGTCTTCAGGTTTCTTGGTGGTGTGTGAACATGTTCTTACAGACTTGTTCACTGTGCAAGTAGCCCATGTGTTCCTGTTTCCATGATTGTTCTCTTGTGTCTACAAGACTGGGGAGTTCCACCACTCCTCTTGGGCTAGCTGCACAAAAGCTGTTCTGCCCTGTATGCACACATGGATTTTTCCTCTCTGAACCCTGTTCACACAGGTAATATACAGATGATCAGGTTTTTAAATACATCAGATAGGGATTGCATACATTAGTTAGGACTGCTCTGATATGGGTATACCGTGAAGATTGGTAGAGCAGCTTAGTATACATTTTTTGCAAAAAACGTATCAACCAAATACCCTGTTATTTACATCTTTTACTAGCACTTGCGGATTACTGCAAACATTTTTTCAAACTGAGTGTTTTTGGTTTTACCATTCTCTTTCGTGTCTTCAGGTTTCTTGGTGGTGTGTGAACATGTTCTTACAGACTTGTTCACTGTGCAAGTAGCCCATGTGTTCCTGTTTCCATGATTGTTCTCTTGTGTCTACAAGACTGGGGAGTTCCACCACTCCTCTTGGGCTAGCTGCACAAAAGCTGTTCTGCCCTGTATGCACACATGGATTTTTCCTCTCTGAACCCTGTTCACACAGGTAATATACAGATGATCAGGTTTTTAAATACATCAGATAGGGATTGCATACATTAGTTAGGACTGCTCTGATATGGGTATACCGTGAAGATTGGTAGAGCAGCTTAGTATACATTTTTTGCAAAAAACGTATCAACCAAATACCCTGTTATTTACATCTTTTACTAGCACTTGCGTGTTACTGCAAACATTTTTTCAAACTGAGTGTTTTTGGTTTTACCATTCTCTTTCGTGTCTTCAGGTTTCTTGGTGGTGTGTGAACATGTTCTTACAGACTTGTTCACTGTGCAAGTAGCCCATGTGTTCCTGTTTCCATGATTGTTCTCTTGTGTCTACAAGACTGGGGAGTTCCACCACTCCTCTTGGGCTAGCTGCACAAAAGCTGTTCTGCCCTGTATGCACACATGGATTTTTCCTCTCTGAACCCTGTTCACACAGGTAATTTACAGATGATCAGGTTTTTAAATACATCAGATAGGGATTGCATACATTAGTTAGGACTGCTCTGATATGGGTATACCGTGAAGATTGGTAGAGCAGCTTAGTATACATTTTTTGCAAAAAACGTATCAACCAAATACCCTGTTATTTACATCTTTTACTAGCACTTGCGGATTACTGCAAACATTTTTTCAAACTGAGTGTTTTTGGTTTTACCATTCTCTTTCGTGTCTTCAGGTTTCTTGGTGGTGTGTGAACATGTTCTTACAGACTTGTTCACTGTGCAAGTAGCCCATGTGTTCCTGTTTCCATGATTGTTCTCTTGTGTCTACAAGACTGGGGAGTTCCACCACTCCTCTTGGGCTAGCTGCACAAAAGCTGTTCTGCCCTGTATGCACACATGGATTTTTCCTCTCTGAACCCTGTTCACACAGGTAATTTACAGATGATCAGGTTTTTAAATACATCAGATAGGGATTGCATACATTAGTTAGGACTGCTCTGATATGGGTATACCGTGAAGATTGGTAGAGCAGCTTAGTATACATTTTTTGCAAAAAACGTATCAACCAAATACCCTGTTATTTACATCTTTTACTAGCACTTGCGGATTACTGCAAACATTTTTTCAAACTGAGTGTTTTTGGTTTTATCATTCTCTTTCGTGTCTTCAGATTTGCACCCAGGTATTAACCCGTTTCTGACAGATCCCCTGCTTTGATGCAGGGCTCCGCGGTGAGCCCGCATCAAAGCCGGGACATGTCAGCTGTTTTGAACAGCTGACATGTGCCCGCAATAGGTGCGGGCAGAATCGCGATCTGCCCGCACCTATTAACTAGTTAAATGCCGCTGTCAATCGCAGACAGCGGCATTTAACTACCGCATCTGGCCGGGCAGCCGGAAATGACGTCATCGCCGACCCCCGTCACATGATCGGGGGTCGGCGATGCGTCTCCATTGTAACCATAGAGGTCCTTGAGACCTCTATGGTTACTGATGACCGGTGGCTGTGAGCGCCACCCTGTGGTCGGCGCTCACAGCACACCTCCATTTCTGCTACATAGCAGCGATCAGCAGATCGCTGCTATGTAGCAGAGCCGATCGCGTTGTGCCTGCTTCTAGCCTCCCATGGAGGCTATTGAAGCATGGCAAGAGTAAAAAAAAAAAAAGTAAAAAAAATGTGAAAAAAATAAAAAAAATATAAAAGTTTAAATCACCCCCCTTTCGCCCCAATCAAAAGAAATCAATAAAAAAAAAATCAAATCTACACATATTTGGTATCGCCGCGTTGAGAATCGCCCGATCTATCAATTAAAAAAAAGCATTAACCTGATCGCTAAACGGCGTAGCGAGAAAAAAATTCGAAACGCCAGAATTACGTTTTTTAGGTCGCCGCGACATTGCATTAAAATGCAATAACGGGCGATCAAAAGAACGTATCTGCACCAAAATGCTATCATTAAAAACGTCATCTCGGCACGCAAAAAATAAGCCCTCAACCGACCCCAGATCACGAAAAATGGAGACGCTGCGAGTATCGGAAAATGGCGCAATTTTTATTTATTTTTTTTTAGCAAAGTTTGGAATTTTTTTTCACCACTTAGATAAAAAATAACCTAGTCATGTCAGGTGTCTATGAACTCGTACTGACCTGGAGAATCATAATGGCAGGTCAGTTTTAGCATTTAGTGAACCTAGCAAAAAAGCCAAACAAAAAACAAGTGTGGGATTGCATTTTTTTTGCAATTTCACCGCACTTGGAATTTTTTTCCCGTTTTCTAGTACATGACATGCTAAAACCAATGATGTTGTTCAAAAGTACAACTCGTCCCACAAAAAATAAGCCCTCACATGGCCAAATTCACGGAAAAATAAAAAAGTTATGGCTCTGGGAAGGAGGGGAGTGAAAACCGAACACGGAAAAATGAAAAATCCCAGGGTCATGAAGTGGTTAATATGTATTTTCCTTGGACAAGTAGAATTCTGTCTCCAATCTCACCAGGGGGTCCTGCTGGAAGCCAAGAAGAAAGGTAACATTTGGCACCTCCTAGCTCTTGGAAGAGAGATGTTAATTATGGCCTATTTGAGAGGTGTATATTGATTATAGTACTGCATTTGTAATATTAGTTTATTCATCTGTGGAATAGGCACTGATGGGCCCATGACAGGCTTGGGTTGCTACCCCTAAATCAACAATAGCTATAACTATAACTACTGTTCTGGAGTCAAAGTAATAAAAGATTTTGAAGACTCTTTATAATACTCCTCCATCCTTATCTTTTCTCCGGCTAGCACCCCTATGGGGTAACATTTAATTACTCACAGGGTTTGAATCCCCTCTGACATTCTACACGTGGATTGCAGCAGGTGTCACTAGTAGGGTTGAGCGTCCTTGACCTTTTTAGAGTCGAGCCGTGTTTCGCGAAACCCGACTATCTTAAAAGTCGAGTCGAGTGGAATCGGCCGATTATCGCGAAAAGTCGGGTATCGACCGAAACACGAAACCCAATGCAAGTCAATGGGGGAGCATAGTCGGCAGTGAGTGGAGGCCAGGAAAACACCTACACTGCCCATTTTAATGGCAAAAACATCCATTCTTGTTACAGAAGCTTGTCAATCGTAATTTAGCTTATAATAATTGGAAGGCATTTGAAATTGGGGGTCATTTGGCTAAAGTTGTGGGGGGTAGGGCTGGTTCAAGTAATTAGTGGGCCCAGTAAATCTGGACCACGTCACGGCAGTGGAGCAGGGAGAGGTAAGTATTTAAACTTTGCAAGTGCTGTGATCTTGAGCAAGCAGGAGGGGCCCACTCGTTGGCATTGGCACTGGCACAGGGCCCCTAAAAGTACAGCGGTGTGTTTGCACGGCGGGGGCGCCTCCCACCGGCAGCAACACTTTTGCGTACTATGAGAGGCCCTGTGCCAGTGACGTCGCCAACTAGTATTCCTCCCCCCACCTGATGAAGGAACCTGCACTTTCATCTGCACCTTCCTCTTTGTCCCCGTGTAAGGTGGTATGGTATGCGAGAAGAGGAACTTGACTTTCAGCAGGGTCACAATCTTGCTGTGTAGCGTGCACGGGGAATGTTGCGTTATGGGTCAATGTACCAGCAGACTCATCTATCACTGACTGGGCAATGGGCAGGATGAGGAGGAAACACAGATATAGGCCCAAAGAATAAAGTGGGCTAAATGCAGTTCAAAATTGGTAACACAGGACTAACCAGGGGGCATTGCAGTGGAGGACAACTGAAATGAGAGGCTGACACAGAGAGTAGGCCCAAATCAGTAAGTAGTCGAAATGCAGTTCAAAATTGGCAACAGTAGTAAACAGGCGGCACAGCTTTGTTCAGTGGAGGAGAACAGCAAGGAGTGGCAGACACCAATAGTAGGCCCCAACCCAACTAGTAGGCCAAATGCAGTCTAACATTAACAACTACTTAACGAGAGCCTGAAAATGGAATTTCAGGACAGGAAACCAGGAGAACAGCAAGGAGCGGCAGACACTGTTAGTAGGCCCCAAACCAACTAGTACGCCAAATGCAGATGTTCCATTTAACAACTATTTAACAAGAGCCTGAAGATAGAAGCTCAGAAAAGGCAACCTGGAGAACACCTTGGAGCGGAAGACACCATCTCTACAACCCAGACCCAACTTGTAGGCCTAATGCAGTGTTGTTTCAACAACTACTTAACGAGAGCTAGAAGATCGAAGCTATGGAGAGGCAACCTGGAGAACACCTTGGAGCGGAAGACACCGTCTCTATGACCCAGACCTAACTTGTAGGCATAATGTAGTGTTGTTTCAACAACTACTTAACATGAGCATGAAGATTGAAGCAATGGAGAGGCAACCTGGAGAACACCTTGGAGCGGAGGACACCGTCTCTACAACCCAGACCCAACTTGTAGGCCTAATGCAGTGTAGTTTTCAACAACTACTAAACGAGAGTCGGAAGATCGAAGCAATGTGGACGAAACCTGGGGAACACCTTGGAGTGTAACACACCGTCTCTCTACACCCCATACCCAATTTGTAGGCCTAATGCAGTGTAGTTTGCAACAACTACTAAACGAGAGTCGGAAGACCGAAGCAATGGCGAGGAAACCTGGGGAACACCTTGGAGTGGAACACACCGTCTCTCTACACCCCATACCCAATTTGTAGGTCTAATGCAGTGTAGTTTGCAACAACTACTAAACGAGAGTAGGAAGATCGAAGCAATGTGGACGAAACCTGGGGAACACCTTGGAGTGTAACACACCGTCTCTCTACACCCCATACCCAATTTGTAGGCCAAATGCAGTGTAGTTTGCAACAACTACTAAACGAGAGTAGGAAGATCGAAGCAATGTGGACGAAACCTGGGAAACACCTTGGAGTGTAACACACCGTCTCTCTACACCCCATACCCAATTTGTAGGCCTAATGCAGTGTAGTTTGCAACAACTACTAAACAAGAGTCGGAAGACCGAAGCAATGGCGAGGAAACCTGGGGAACACCTTGGAGTGTAACACACCGTCTCTCTACACCCCATACCCAATTTGTAGGCCTAATGCAGTGTAGTTTGCAACAACTACTAAACGAGAGTAGGAAGATCGAAGCAATGTGGACGAAACCTGGGGAACACCTTGGAGTGTAACACACCGTCTCTCTACACCCCATACCCAATTTGTAGGCCTAATGCAGTGTAGTTTTCAACAACTACTAAACGAGAGTAGGAAGATCGAAGCAATGTGGACGAAACCTGGGGAACACCTTGGAGTGTAACACACCGTCTCTCTACACCCCATACCCAATTTGTAGGCCTAATGCAGTGTAGTTTGCAACAACTACTAACCGAGAGTAGGAAGATCGAAGCAATGGAGAGGAAACCTGGGGCACACCTTGGGGCGGCAGACACCGTTAGTAGGCCCTACCAAAGTAGTAGCCCCAATGCAGTTTTAAAATTCCTAGAGGCTGAAAACAAGACTATTGACGCTCTGCTTTTTTCAAAGGAGGACAGCTGTATTAAGTGGCGCAGACAGACACAGGTAGTAGGCCTTAAACCAAAAATGTGGCTCACTGCAGTTTAAAAAAGGTTACAGGGGTACACAGGCAGCATTGCTCTGGGCAGTGGAGGACAATTTCAGTAGTGGACCGCAGACAGACTTTGTACGCCTACTATTAAAAAAAGGATGCTCTATGCAATTAAAAATAGGTTCCAGGGGTCCACGGGCAGCAGTGGTGTGGTCAGTGGACGAGTATTGGAAGGAGGGACCGCAGACAGGCGTAGTAGGCCTAACATAACAAAATTAGGTTGTAGGCACTTTAAAATTGGTTCCAGGGGTACACGTGCAGCAGTGGTGTGGTCAGCGGAGGACAATTTGAATTAGGGACTGCAGACAGACTTTGTAGGCTGTCCCCTGTGGACCATGCATCCAACACATTAACCCAGTGCGCCGTAATAGACACGTA
This sequence comes from Ranitomeya imitator, assembly GCF_032444005.1. Classification (NCBI taxonomy): domain Eukaryota; kingdom Metazoa; phylum Chordata; class Amphibia; order Anura; family Dendrobatidae; genus Ranitomeya; species Ranitomeya imitator. The sequence continues at coordinate 717,989,377 of NC_091284.1, forward strand.
ACTTTTTGTGGACATGCCTACTGGTCCATGCGTCTCTTGTCAGGTGCACCTTTCTACTGTTTGATTGCCTGAGTGCTATGACAATGCAGACTTTTTCATGCCGGTGGAGGGCTGGGATGGCTTTTCTCGCAAAAGAAATGTCGACTGGGTAGCTTGAACCGTGGTACAGCGTAGTTCATCTGGGCTTTCTAAATATAAAACAAAGAAAAATAGGAGGCTCCATGCACTTTCAGCTGGGTTCCAGGGGTACACGGCCAGCATTGGTCTGGTCAGTGGAGAACTATTGGAAGGAAGGACCGCAGACAGGCTTTGAAGGCCTAACATAATAAATTAGGGCTGTAGGCACTTTAACATTGGTTCCAGGGGTACACGGGCAGCAGTAGACTGGTCAGTGGAGGCCTAGTGGAAGGAGGGACCGCAGACAGGCTTCGAAGGCCTAACATAATAAATTAGGGCTGTGGGCACTTTAACATTGGTTCCAGGGATACACGGGCAGCAGTTGACTGGTCAGTGGAGGCCTAGTGGAAGGAGGGACCGCAGACAGGCTTCGAAGGCCTAACATAATAAATTAGGGCTGTGGGCACTTTAACATTGGTTCCAGGGATACACGGGCAGCAGTAGACTGGTCAGTGGAGGCCTAGTGGAAGGAGGGACAGCAGACAGGCTTCCAAGGCCTAACATAATAAATTAGGGCTGTAGGCACTTTAACATTGGTTCCAGGGGTACACGGGCAGCAGTAGACTGGTCAGAGAGGGCCTAGTGGAAGGAGGGACCGCAGACAGGCTTCGAAGGCCTAACATAATAAATTAAGGCTGTGGGCACTTTAACATTGGTTCCAGGGATACACGGGCAGCAGTAGACTGGTCAGTGGAGGCCTAGTGGAAGGAGGGACCGCAGACAGGCTTCGAAGGCCTAACATAATAAATTAGGGCTGTAGGCACTTTAACATTGGTTCCAGGGGTACACGGGCAGCAGTAGACTGGTCAGTGGAGGCCTAGTGGAAGGAGGGACCGCAGACAGGCTTCGAAGGCCTAACATAATAAATTAGGGCTGTGGGCACTTTAACATTGGTTCCAGGGATACACGGGCAGCAGTAGACTGGTCAGTGGAGGCCTAGTGGAAGGAGGGACCGCAGACAGGCTTCGAAGGCCTAACATAATAAATTAGGGCTGTAGGCACTTTAACATTGGTTCCAGGGGTACACGGGCAGCAGTAGACTGGTCAGTGGAGGCCTAGTGGAAGGAGGGAACGCAGACAGGCTTCGAAGGCCTAACATAATAAATTAGGGCTGTAGGCACTTTAACATTGGTTCCAGGGGTACACGGGCAGCAGTAGACTGGTCAGTGGAGGCCTAGTGGAAGGAGGGACCGCAGACAGGCTTCGAAGGCCTAACATAATAAATTAGGGCTGTGGGCACTTTAACATTGGTTCCAGGCATACACGGGCAGCAGTAGACTGGTCAGTGGAGGCCTAGTGGAAGGAGGGACCGCAGACAGGCTTCAAAGGCCTAACATAATAAATTAGGGCTGTAGGCACTTTAACATTGGTTCCAGGGGTACACGGCCAGCAGTAGACTGGTCAGTGGAGGCCTAGTGGAAGGAGGGACCGCAGACAGGCTTCGAAGGCCTAACATAATAAATTAGGGCTGTGGGCACTTTAACATTGGTTCCAGGGATACACGGGCAGCAGTAGACTGGTCAGTGGAGGCCTAGTGGAAGGAGGGACCGCAGACAGGCTTCGAAGGCCTAACATAATAAATTAGGGCTGTGGGCACTTTAACATTGGTTCCAGGGATACATGGGCAGCAGTAGACTGGTCAGTGGAGGCCTAGTGGAAGGAGGGACCGCAGACAGGCTTCGAAGGCCTAACATAATAAATTATGGCTGTAGGCACTTTAACATTGGTTCCAGGGGTACACGGGCAGCAGTAGACTGGTCAGTGGAGGCCTAGTGGAAGGAGGGACCGCAGACAGGCTTCGAAGGCCTAACATAATAAATTAGGGCTGTGGGCACTTTAACATTGGTTCCAGGGATACACGGGCAGCAGTAGACTGGTCAGTGGAGGCCTAATGGAAGGAGGGACCGCAGACAGGCTTCGAAGGCCTAACATAATAAATTAGGGCTGTAGGCACTTTAACATTGGTTCCAGGGATACACGGGCAGCAGTAGACTGGTCAGTGGAGGCCTAGTGGAAGGAGGGACCGCAGACAGGCTTCGAAGGCCTAACATAATAAATTAGGGCTGTAGGCACTTTAACATTGGTTCCAGGGGTACACGGGCAGCAGTAGACTGGTCATTGGAGGCCTAGTGGAAGGAGGGACCGCAGACAGGCTTCGAAGGCCTAACATAATAAAATTGGGCTGTAGGCACTTTGAATTCTCTTGCAGGGGTACACAGGCAGTGGGCACCATTGGTGTTGTCAGCGGCGGCCGATTGTAATGAGTGTCTGCCAGTTAGTAGTCCCAAAAAATCAATACATGTTAATGTCTCGCATTACAACAAAAAGAAAAACCAAAAGGGTGCAATCATTAGGTACAGGGTTGGGCTCCTCTGCGTAGTTTCAGACCTAGTAATTTGGCACAAAGTATTTACTTGGGTAAATATAGGACACTGCCCCTGACTATGTTAAGTACCATCATACATGTCAACACAATGGTATTGTCAGTGGCAGTAATTTACGGATGTCAGCGCATAGACTAAACATAGGTGTAGCTGTGAGAGATAATTGTGCAAGTGGTAGAGCAATGTTTGAGCTGGGGGTGGGTGAACTCTCTTGTGGCCGGCGGTACATGCCCAGGGCCCCTCATGTTACAACAGTGTGTCTGACGTTGGGTGCGCACCACCACCGCCAGAGACACTTTATTGTACTATGAGGGACCCAGTGGCAGTGCCGTAGACCAAAAGCGGGCACACCCACCTCTTCAGACAAACAGCACTCTCACGGGTGCTTGCGCCAAGTGACGATACCACGGCCCCGTGTGGGGAGTTTGGCCATTTAGGGAGGTGTAAACATGTCGTATGCTGGACAATCAGCTGCTGCAAATTACGAGATTGGTAAAGTCATTCAGAGTAGTCCACAGGCAATACCTTTTCATAGGAAAGCTAGGTGTCGGCCGGGCAAGGTGGGGCAAAAGAATTCGAAATCCAGTTGTGGTTCATTTTAATGAAGGTTAGATCATCAACATTTTGGGGGGCCAGACGAGTCCTTTTTTCGGTTAATATTGAACCTGCAGCACTGAATACTCTTTCTGATAGGACACTAGCTGCCGGGCAAGCAAGCTCCTGCAATGCATATTCTGCCAATTCTGGCCAGGTGTCTAATTTGGATGCCCAGTAATCAAATGGGAATGACGGTTGAGGTAGAACATCGATAAGTGATGAAAAATAGTTAGTAACCATACTGGACAAATGTTGTCTCCTGTCACTTTGAATTGATGCAGCAGTACCTGTCCTGTCTGCGGTCATAGCAAAATCACTCCACAACCTGGTCAGAAAACCCCTCTGTCCAACGCCACTTCGGATTTCTGCACCTCTAACACTTCTGTTCTGCTGCCCCCTGCTGCTCGTGTGAGAACGATTACGGGCGCTGTGTGCTGGGAATGCCTGAAGCAAACGGTCAACAAGAGTTGATTGTTTGGTTGCTAATATTAGTTCCAAGTTCTCATGTGGCATAATATTTTGCAATTTGCCTTGATAGCGAGGATCAAGGAGGCAGGCCAACCAGTAATCGTCATCGTTCATCATTTTAGTAATGCGTGTGTCCCTTTTGAGAATACGTAAGGCATAATCCGCCATGTGGGCCAAACTTCCAGTTGTCAAATCAGCGGTTGTGCTTGGTTGAGGGGCAGTTTCAGGCAAATCTACGTCACTTGTGTCCCTCAATAAACCAGAACTCGGCCTTGCCACACCACCAATTTCCAGTGGCCCCAGAAAAGCTTCCTCATTAAAAATATACTCATCCCCATCATCCTCCTTGTCCTCCTCCTCTTCGCCCGCTACCTCGTCCTGTACACTGCCCTGACCAGACAATGGCTGACTGTCATCAAGGCTTTCCTCTTCCTCTGCTGCAGACGCCTGATTTTTTATGTGCGTCAAACTTTGCATCAGCAGGCGCATTAGGGGGATGCTCATGCTTATTATGGTGTTGTCTGCACTAACCAGCTGTGTGCATTCCTCAAAACACTGAAGGACTTGACACATGTCTTGTATCTTCGACCACTGCACACCTGACAACTCCATGTCTGCCATCCTACTGCCTGCCCGTGTATGCGTATCCTCCCACAAAAACATTACAGCCCGCCTCTGTTCGCACAGTCTCTGAAGCATGTGCAGTGTTGAGTTCCACCTTGTTGCAACGTCTATGATTAGGCGATGCTGGGGAAGGTTCAAAGACCGCTGATATGTCTGCATACGGCTGGAGTGTACGGGCGAACGGCGGATATGTGAGCAAAGTCCGCGCACTTTGAGGAGCAGGTCGGATAACCCCGGATAAGTTTTCAGGAAGCACTGCACCACCAGGTTTAAGGTGTGAGCCAGGCAAGGAATGTGTTTCAGTTGGGAAAGGGAGATGGCAGCCATTAAATTCCTTCCGTTATCACTCACTACCTTGCCTGCCTCAAGATCTACTGTGCCCAGCCACGACTGCGTTTCTTTCTGCAAGAACTCGGACAGAACTTCCGCGGTGTGTCTGTTGTCACCCAAACACTTCATAGCCAATACAGCCTGCTGACGCTTGCCAGTAGCTGCCCCATAATGGGACAACTGGTGTGCAACAGTGGCAGCTGCGGATGGAGTGATTGGGCGACTGCGATCTGTGGACGAGCTCTCGCTTCTGCAGGAGGACGAGGAGGAGGAGGGGGGGTTCGAACGCCTACAGCCAACTGTTTCCTAGACCGTGGACTAGGCAGAACTGTCCCGAAATTGCTGTCCCCTGTGGACCCTGCATCCACCACATTCACCCAGTGTGCCATGATGGACACGTAACGTCCCTGGCCATGCCTACTGGTCCATGCATCTGTTGTCAGGTGCACCTTTGTACTCACAGATTGCCTGAGTGCATGGACGATGCGCTCTTTAACATGCTGGTGGAGGGCTGGGATGGCTTTTCTCGAAAAGAAGTGTCGACTGGGTAGCTCGTAGCGTGGTACAGCGTAGTCCATCAGGGCTTTGAAAGCTTCACTTTCAACTAACCGGTAGGGCATCATCTCTAACGAGATTAGTCTAGCTATGTGGGCGTTCAAACCCTGTGTACGCGGATGCGAGGATAAGTACTTCCTTTTTCTAACCAGAGTCTCATGTAGGGTGAGCTGGACTGGAGAGCTGGAGATCGTGGAACTAGCAGGTGTGCCGGTGGACATGGCAGACTGAGAGACGGTTGGAGACGGTATTGTTTCCGCCTGTGCCCTAGATGCAGTGTTTCCTACTACGAAACTGGTGATTCCCTGACCCTGACTGCTTTGGCCTGGCAAAGAAACCTGCACAGATACTGCAGGTGGTGCGGAAAATGGTGGCCTTACAATGACGGCAGGGATGTAGCGTTGGTGAGTAGCTTCATTGGCTGAGGGTGCTACAACTGTTATGAACAGGTAATTCAGAACCACAATGGACCTTGAAGTTCAGAGCATGCAAAGTGACCTGACATTTACCAAAAACATATGACGAGCTCTGAGACGTGGAAACTCTGCTGACCGCAATCCCTAATCCTATCACACCACACTAGAGGTAGCCGTGGATTGCGCCTAACGCTCCCTATGCAACTCGGCACAGCCTGAGAAACTAACTAGCCCTGAAGATAGAAAAATAAGCCTACCTTGCCTCAGAGAAATTCCCCAAAGGAAAAGGCAGCCCCCCACATATAATGACTGTGAGTAAAGATGAAATACAAACACAGAGATGAAATAGATTTAGCAAAGTGAGGCCCGACTTACTGAATAGACCAAGGATAGGAAAGATAGCTTTGCGGTCAACACAAAAACCTACAAACAACCACGCAGAGGGGCAAAAAGACCCTCCGCACCGACTAACGGTACGGAGGTGCTCCCTCTGCGTCTCAGAGCTTCCAGCAAGCAAGAAAAACCAATATAGCAAGCTGGACAGAAAATATAGCAAACAAAAATAACATAAGCAGAACTTAGCTTATGCAGGATAGAAGGGCCACAGGAACGATCCAGGAGGAAGCAAGACCAATACTAGAACATTGACTGGAGGCCAGGATCAAAGCACCAGGTGGAGTTAAATAGAGCAGCACCTAACGACTTAACCTCATCACCTGAGGAAGGAAACTCAGAAGCCGCAGTACCACTCTCATCCACCAAAGGAAGCTTATAGACAGAACCAGCCGCAGTACCACTCACGACCACAGGAGGGAGCTTGGCCACAGAATTCACAACATACAACCTTAAGGGACGTTTGGTAGTTAGTCCAGGCTTGCAAATGCATGGTGGTTAAATGTCTATGCATGCAACTTGTATTCAGACTTTTCAGATTCTGACCTCTGCTTAAGGTAGTTGAACATTTTTGACAGATGACTTTGTGCGGATCAATTGGATGTTGTTTAAAAAAATGCCAGACTGCACTCTTTCGAGCCTCGGATCCCTTTTCAGGCATTGCAGACTGAGCTTTAACCGGATGGACACTCTGTCCTCCAACAGTTTTTGGCTTTGCCACGCGTTTTGTCCCATCTACGGGCCCGGCAGATGGAACCTGTTGCGATGTTGATGCCTGCTGCGGCCCCTCCTCCTCCGCTTCAGAACTACTGCCGCCTGCACCCTGTTCCCCCAATGGCTGCCAATCGGGGTCAACAACTGGGTCATCTATAACCTCCTCTTCTAGCTCGTGCGCAACTTCGTCTGTGTCACCGTGTAAGTCGGTGGTAGAGCGTTCGTGACGGGGCAACATAGTCTCATCAGGGTCTGATTCTGGATCAGTACCCTGCGAGGGCAATGTTGTGGTCTGAGTCAAAGGACCAGCATAGTAGTCTGGCTGTGGCTGTGCATCAGTGCACTCCATGTCAGATTCAACTTGTAATGGGCATGGCCTGTTAACTGCTTCCCTTTCTAAGCCAGGGACGGTATGTGTAAAGAGCTCCATGGAGTAACCCGTTGTGTCGCCTGCTGCATCCTTCTCTGTTGTTGTTTTTGCTGAAGAGGACAAGGAAGCGACTTGTCCCTGACCGTGAACATCCACTAACGACGCGCTGCTTTTACATTTACCAGTTTCAAAAGAGGAGGCGAAAGAGCTAGAGGCTGAGTCAGAAAGGTAAGCCAAAACTTGCTCTTGCTGCTCCAGCTTTAAAAGCGGTTTTCCTACTCCCAGAAAAGGGAGCGTTCGAGGCCTTCTGTAGCCAGACGACGAATGTTGTGAATTCTGTGGCAGAGCTCCCTCCTGTGGTCACAAGTGGTACTTCGGCTGATTCTCTCTGTGAGCTTCTGTTGGTGGAGGGAAGTGGTACTGCGGCTTCTGAGTTTCCTCCCTCAGGTGATCTGGTGAGGTCGTTAGGTGCTTCTCTACTTAACTCCACCTAATGCTTTGATCCTGGCTTCCTGTCAATGTTCCAGTGTTGGACTTGCTTTTCCCTGGATCATTCCTGTGGCCTGCTGCTCTGCATAGCTAAGTTCTTCTTTGCTATTTGTTTGCTATTTTTTCTGTCCAGCTTGTCTAATTTGTTGCTGGAAGCTCTGGGACGCAAAGGGTGTACCTCCGTGCCGTTAATTCGGTACGGAGGGTCTTTTTGCCCCCTTTGCGTGGTTTTCTTTAGGGTTTTGTGTAGACCGCAAAGTTACCTTTTCTATCCTCGATCTGTTAAGAAAGTCGGGCCTCACTTTGCTGAATCTATTTCATCTCTACGTTTGTCTTTTCATCCTAACTCACAGTCATTATATGTGGGGGGCTGCCTTTTCCTTTGGGGTATTTCTCTGAGGCAAGGTAGGCTTATTTTCTATCTTCAGGCTAGTTAGTTTCTCAGGCTGTGCCGAGTTGCATAGGCAGAGTTAGGCGCAATCCACGGCTGCCTCTAGTGTTGTTTGGAGAGGATTAGGGATTGTGGTCTGCAGAGTTCCCACGTCTCAGAGCTCGTTCTATGATTTTGGGTTATTGTCAGATCACTGTATGTGCTCTGACCGCTATGTCCATTGTAGTACTGAATTGCCTGTCATAACAGTACAGGAAGCCAAAAGTACTAATGATTCTCAATAGAGGGAAAAAAGAAGTTCTGAGACCATTTTTTTTTCTTTGCACTGTGTTTTGCCTTTTTTTTCCCCTAGACATTTGGGTGGTTCAGTACACAGGTGTAGCGATGGACATTAGAAGTCTGTCTTCATTTGTGGATCAGCTCTCGGCAAGAGTACAAAAGATTCAAGACACTATTGATCAGAAAGCTATGTTGGAACCAAGAATTCCTATTCCTGATTTGTTTTTTGGAGATAGAACTAAGTTTCTGAGTTTCAAAAATAATTGTAAATTATTTCTGGCCTTGAAACCTCGCTCCTCTGGTGATCCAGTTCGACAGTTTTTGATTGTTATTTCTTTTTTGCGCGGCGACCCTCAGGACTGGGCATTTTCTCTTGCGCCAGGAGATCCTGCATTGAGTAATATCGATGCGTTTTTCCTGGCGCTCGGATTGCTGTACGATGAACCTAATTCAGTGGATCAGGCAGAGAAAAATTTGCTGGCTCTTTGTCAGGGTCAGGATGAGATAGAGGTATATTGTCAGAAATTTAGAAAGTGGTCCGTGCTCACTCAATGGAATGAATCTGCGCTGGCAGCTATGTTCAGAAAGGGTCTCTCTGAGGCCCTTAAGGATGTCATGGTGGGATTTCCTATGCCTGCTGGTTTGAATGAGTCTATGTCTTTGGCCATTCAGATCGGTCGACGCTTGCGTGAGCGTAAATCTGTGCACCATTTGGCGGTATTACCTGAGCTTAAACCTGAGCCTATGCAGTGCGATAGGACTTTGACCAGAGTTAAACGGCAAGAACACAGACGTCTGAATGGGTTGTGTTTCTACTGTGGTGATTCCACTCATGCTATCTCTGATTGTCCTAAGCGCACTAAGCGGTTCGCTAGGTCTGCCACCATTGGTACGGTACAGTCAAAATTTCTTCTGTCCGTTACCTTGATCTGCTCTTTGTCATCGTATTCTGTCATGGCATTTGTGGATTCAGGCGCTGCCCTGAATTTGATGGACTTGGAGTATGCTAAGCATTGTGGGTTTCTCTTAGAGCCCTTGCAGTGTCCTATTCCATTGAGAGGAATTGATGCCACGCCTTTGGCCAAGAATAAGCCTCAATACTGGACCCAGCTGACCATGTACATGGCTCCTGCACATCAGGAGGTTATTCGCTTTCTGGTGTTGCATAATCTGCATGATGTGGTCGTGTTGGGGTTGCCATGGCTACAAGCCCATAATCCAGTATTAGATTGGAAATCCATGTCGGTGTCCAGCTGGGGTTGTCAGGGGGTACATGGTGATGTTCCATTTCTGTCAATTTCGTCATTCACCCCTTCTGAGGTTCCAGAGTTCTTGTCTGATTACCGGGATGTATTTGATGAGCCCAAGTCCGATGCCCTACCTCCGCATAGGGATTGTGATTGTGCTATCAATTTGATTCCTGGTAGTAAATTCCCAAAAGGTCGACTGTTTAATTTATCCGTGCCTGAGCACGCCGCTATGCGCAGTTATGTGAAGGAATCCCTGGAGAAGGGGCATATTCGCCCGTCATCGTCACCATTAGGAGCAGGGTTCTTTTTTGTAGCCAAGAAGGATGGTTCGCTGAGACCTTGTATAGATTACCGCCTTCTAAATAAGATCACGGTTAAATTTCAGTACCCCTTGCCATTGTTATCTGATTTGTTTGCTCAGATTAAGGGGGCTAGTTGGTTCACCAAGATAGATCTTCGTGGTGCGTATAATCTGGTGTGAATCAGGTGAGGAGATGAATGGAAAACTGCATTTAATACGCCCGAGGGTCATTTTGAGTATCTAGTGATGCCATTCGGACTTGCCAATGCTCCATCAGTGTTTCAGTCCTTTATGCATGACATCTTCAGAGAGTACCTGGATAAATTCCTGATTGTGTACTTGGATGACATTTTGATCTTCTCGGATGATTGGGAGTCTCATGTGAAGCAGGTCAGAACAGTTTTTCAGGTCCTGCGTGCTAATTCTTTGTTTGTGAAGGGATCAAAGTGTCTCTTTGGTGTGCAGAAGGTTTCATTTTTGGGGTTCATCTTTTCCCCTTCTACTATCGAGATGGATCCTGTTAAGGTCCAAGCCATCCATGATTGGACTCAGCCAACATCTCTGAAAAGTCTGCAAAAGTTCCTGGGCTTTGCTAATTTTTATCGTCGCTTCATCTGCAATTTTTCTAGTATTGCCAAACCATTGACCGATTTGACCAAGAAGGGTGCTGATTTGGTCAATTGGTCTTCTGCTGTTGTGGAAGCTTTTCAAGACTTGAAGCGTCGTTTTTCTTCTGCCCCTGTGTTGTGTCAACCTGATGTTTCTCTTCCGTTCCAGGTCGAGGTTGATGCTTCTGAGATAGGAGCAGGGGCTGTTTTGTCGCAGAAAGGTTCTGATTGCTCAGTGATGAAACCATGCGCTTTTTTTTCCAGGAAGTTTTCGCCTGCTGAGCGAAATTATGATGTGGGCAACCGAGAGTTGCTGGCCATGAAGTGGGCATTCGAGGAGTGGCGTCATTGGCTTGAAGGAGCTAAGCATCGCGTGGTGGTATTGACTGATCATAAGAACTTGACTTATCTTGAGTCTGCTAAGCAGTTGAATCCTAGACAGGCTCGTTGGTCGCTGTTTTTTGCCCGTTTTGACTTTGTGATTTCGTACCTTCCGGGCTCTAGAAATGTGAAGGCGGATGCTCTGTCTAGGAGTTTTGTGCCCGACTCTCCGGGTTTGTCTGAGCCGGCGGGTATCCTCAAGGAAGGAGTAATTGTGTCTGCCATCTCCCCTGATTTGCGGCGGGTGCTGCAAAAATTTCAGGCTAATAAACCTGATCGTTGTCCAGCGGGGAGACTGTTTGTCCCTGATAGGTGGACCAATAAAGTTATCTCTGAGGTTCATTGTTCGGTGTTGGCTGGTCATCCTGGAATCTTTGGTACCAGAGAGTTGGTGGCTACATCCTTTTGGTGGCCGTCTCTGTCGCGGGATGTGCGTGTTTTTGTGCAGTCCTGTGGGATTTGTGCTCGGGCTAAGCCCTGCTGTTCTCGTGCCAGTGGGTTGCTTTTGCCCTTGCCGGTCCCGAAGAGGCCTTGGACACATATCTCTATGGATTTTATTTCTGATCTTCCCGTTTCTCAAAAGATGTCAGTCATTTGGGTGGTCTGTGATCGCTTTTCTAAGATGGTCCATCTGGTACCCTTGTCTAAATTGCCTTCCTCCTCTGATTTGGTGCCATTGTTCTTCCAGCATGTGGTTCGTTTACATGGCATTCCAGAGAATATCGTTTCTGACACAGGTTCCCAGTTTGTTTCAAGGTTTTGGCGAGCCTTTTGTGGTAGGATGGGCATTGACTTGTCTTTTTCCTCGGCTTTCCATCCTCAGACTAATGGCCAGACCGAACTAACCAATCAGACCTTGGAAACATATCTGAGATGCTTTGTTTCTGCCGATCAGGATGACTGGGTGTCCTTTTTGCCTTTGGCTGAGTTCGCCCTTAATAATCGGGCCAGCTCGGCTACCTTGGTTTCACCATTTTTCTGCAATTCTGGGTTCCATCCTCGTTTCTCTTCAGGACAGGTTGAGTCTTCGGACTGTCCTGGTGTGGATACTGTGGTGGACAGGTTGCAGCAGATTTGGACACATGTAGTGGACAATTTGACCTTGTCCCAGGAGAAGGCTCAACGTTTCGCTAATCGCAGACGCCGTGTGGGTCCCCGACTTCGTGTTGGGGATCTGGTTTGGTTATCTTCTCGTCATATTCCTATGAAGGTTTCCTCTCCTAAGTTTAAACCTCGTTTCATTGGTCCGTATAGGATTTCTGAGGTTCTTAATCCTGTGTCTTTTCGTCTGACCCTTCCAGATTCTTTTTCCATACATAACGTATTCCATAGGTCATTGTTGCGGAGATACGTGGCACCTATGGTTCCATCTGTTGATCCTCCTGCCCCGGTTTTGGTGGAGGGGGAATTGGAGTATATTGTGGAGAAGATTTTGGATTCTCGTGTTTCTAGACGGAAACTCCAGTATCTGGTTAAATGGAAGGGTTATGCTCAGGAAGATAATTCCTGGGTTTTTGCCTCTGATGTCCATGCTCCCGATCTTGTTCGTGCCTTTCATGTGGCTCATCCTGGTCGGCCTGGGGGCTCTGGTGAGGGTTCGGTGACCCCTCCTCAAGGGGGGGGTACTGTTGTGAATTCTGTGGCAGAGCTCCCTCCTGTGGTCACAAGTGGTACTTCGGCTGATTCTCTCTGTGAGCTTCTGTTGGTGGAGGGAAGTGGTACTGCGGCTTCTGAGTTTCCTCACTCAGGTGATCTGGTGAGGTCGTTAGGTGCTTCTCTACTTAACTCCACCTAATGCTTTGATCCTGGCTTCCTGTCAATGTTCCAGTGTTGGACTTGCTTTTCCCTGGATCATTCCTGTGGCCTGCTGCTCTGCATAGCTAAGTTCTTCTTTGCTATTTGTTTGCTATTTTTTCTGTCCAGCTTGTCTAATTTGTTGCTGGAAGCTCTGGGACGCAAAGGGTGTACCTCCGTGCCGTTAATTCGGTACGGAGGGTCTTTTTGCCCCCTTTGCGTGGTTTTCTTTAGGGTTTTGTGTAGACCGCAAAGTTACCTTTTCTATCCTCGATCTGTTAAGAAAGTCGGGCCTCACTTTGCTGAATCTATTTCATCTCTACGTTTGTCTTTTCATCTTAACTCACAGTCATTATATGTGGGGGGCTGCCTTTTCCTTTGGGGTATTTCTCTGAGGCAAGGTAGGCTTATTTTCTATATTCAGGCTAGTTAGTTTCTCAGGCTGTGCAGAGTTGCATAGGCAGAGTTAGGCGCAATCCACGGCTGCCTCTAGTGTTGTTTGGAGAGGATTAGGGATTGCGGTCTGCAGAGTTCCCACGTCTCAGAGCTCGTTCTATGATATTGGGTTATTGTCAGATCACTGTATGTGCTCTGACCGCTATGTCCATTGCAGTACTGAATTGCCTGTCATAACAGACGAACCTGGCTCCACAGCTCCAGACTTGGGTGCAATATTTTTTTTCCCACGACCACCTGGTGCTCCACTACCACTACCATCATTACCAGCTGACAATGAACGCCCACGGCCACGACCTCTTCCACCAGACTTCCTCATTGTTTTAAAAACGTAACCAAAGTAACGGTATTTGTTGCTGTCAAACAACTTACACGGTGAGCTATAACTTCAGTATGATTTAGATATCCCTTTAACCCCTTCCCGACCCATGACGCCACGTAGGCGTCATGAAAGTCGGTGCCAATCCGACCCATGACGCCTATGCGGCGTCATGGAAAGATCGCGTCCCTGCAGATCGGGTGAAAGGGTTAACTCCCATTTCACCCGATCTGCAGGGACAGGGGGAGTGGTAGTTTAGCCCAGGGGGGGTGGCTTCACCCCCTCGTGGCTACGATCGCTCTGATTGGCTGTTGAAAGTGAAACTGCCAATCAGAGCGATTTGTAATATTTCACCTATTATAACGGGTGAAATATTACAATCCAGCCATGGCCGATGCTGAAATATCATCGGCCATGGCTGGAAATACTAATGTGCCCCCACCCCACCCCACCGATCGCCCCCCCCAGCCCCCCGATCTGGCCGGTACACTGCTCCGGCTCCCCTCCGTCCTGTGCTCCGCTCCCCCCGTGCTCTTGTCCGCTCCCCCCGTGCTCCAATCACCCCCCCGTGCTCCAATCACCCCCCCTGCACTCCGATCCACCCCCCCGGTGCTCCGTTCCACCCCCCCGTGCTCCGTTCCAGCCCCCCCGTGCTCCGTTCCACGCCCCCCGTGCTCCGTACCACCCCTCCCGCGCTCCGATTCCCCCCCCCCCGTGCTCCGATCCCCCCCCCCGTGGTCCCCCCCAACCCCATCATACTTACCGATCCAGCCGGGGTCCCGTCCGTCTTCTCCCTGGGCGCCGCCATCTTCCAAAATGGCGGGCGCATGCGCAGTGTGCCCGCCGAATCTGCCGGCCGGCAGATTCGTTCCAAAGTGCATTTTGATCACTGAGATATAATCTCTCAGTGATCAAAATAAAAAAAATAATAAATGACCCCCCCCCTTTGTCACCCCCATAGGTAGGGACAATAAAAAAATAAAGAATTTTTTTTGTCCACTAATGTTAGAATAGGGTTAAGGTTAGGGTTAGGGGTAGGGTTAGGGGTAGGGGTAGGGTTAGGGGTAGGGTTAGGGTTAGGGGTAGGGGTAGGGTTAGGGGTAGGGTTAGGGGTAGGGTTAGGGGTAGGGTTAGGGGTAGGGTTAGGGTTAGGGGTAGGGTTAGGGCTAGGGTTAGGGGTAGGGGTAGGGTTAGGGTTTCGGTATGTGCACACGTATTCTGGTCCTCTGCAGATTTTTCCGCTGCGGATTTGATAAATCCGCAGTGCTAAACCGCTGCGGATTTATGGTGGATTTACCGCGTTTTTTTCTGCGCATTTCACTGCGGTTTTACAACTGCGATTTTCTATTGGAGCAGTTGTAAAACCGCTGCGGAATCCGCACAAAGAAGTGACATGCTGCGGAATGTAAACCGCTGCGTTTCCGTGCAGTTTTTCCGCAGCATAGCGATTTTTGTTTCCCGTAGGTTTACATTGAACTGTAAACTCATGGGAAACTGCTGTGGATCCGCAGCGTTTTCCTCAGCGTGTGCACATACCTTTAGAATTAGGCTATGTGCACACGGTGCGGATTTGGCTGCGGATTGGCCGCTGCGGATTCGCAGCAGTGTTCCATCAGGTTTACAGTACCATGTAAACATATGAAAAACCAAATCCGCTGTGCCCATGGTGCGGAAAATACCGCGCGGAAACGCTGCGTTGTATTTTCCGCAGCATGTCAATTCTTTGTGCGGATTCCGCAGCGTTTTACACCTGTTCCTCAATAGGAATCCGCAGGTGAAATCCGCACAAAAAACACTGGAAATCCGCGGAAAATCCGCAGGTAAAACGCAGTGCCTTTTACCCGCGGATTTTTCAAAAATGGTGCGGAAATATCTCACACGAATCCGCAACGTGGGCACATAGCCTTAGGGTTGGAATTTGGGTTGTGGTTAGGGTTGTGATTAGGGTTATGGCTACAGTTGGGATTAGGGTTAGGGGTGTGTTGGGGTTAGTGTTGGAGTTAGAATTGAGGGGTTACCACTGTTTAGGCACATCAGGGGGTCTCCAAACGCAACATGGCGCCACCATTGATTCCAGCCAATCTCGTATTCAAAAAGTCAAATGGTGCTCCCTCACTTCCGAGCCCTGACGTGTGCCCAAACAGTGGTTTACCCCCACATATGGGGTACCAGCATACTCAGGACAAACTGCGCAACAATTACTGGGGTCCAATTTCTCCTGTTACCCTTGTGAATCTAAAAAAATGCTTGCTAAAACATAATTTTTGAGGAAAGAAAAATGATTTTTTATTTTCACGGCTCTGCGTTGTAAACGTCTGTGAAGCACTTGGGGGTTCAAAGTGCTCACCACATATCTAGATAAGTTCCTTGGGGGGTCTAGTTTCTAAAATGGGGTAACTTGTGGGGGTTTCTACTGTTTAGGCACACCAGGGGCTCTGCAAACGCAACGTGACACCCGCAGACCATTCCATCAAAGTCTGCATTTCAAAAGTCACTACTTCCCTTCTGAGCCCCGACGTGTGCCCAAACAGTGGTTTACCCCCACTCATGGGGTATCAGCGTACTCAGGAGAAACTGGACAACAACTTTTGGGGTCTAATTTCTCCTGTAACCCTTGGGAAAATAAAAAATTCTGGGCTAAATAATTATTTTTGAGGAAAGAAAACGTATTTATTATTTTCACGGCTCTGCATTATAAACTTCTATGAAGCACTTGGGGGTTCAAAGTGCTCACCACACATCTAGATAAGTTCCTTTCGGGGTCTAGTTTCCAAAATGGGGTCACTTGTGGGGGGTTTCTACTGTTAAGCCACATCAGGGGCTCTGCAAACGCAACATGACGCCCACAGAGCATTCCATCAAAGTCTGCATTTCAAAACGTCACTACTTCACTTCCGAGCCTCGGCATGTGCCCAAACAGTGGTTTACCCCCACATATGGGGTATCAGCGTACTCAGGAGAAACTGGACAACAACTTTTGGGGTCCAATTTCTTCTGTAACCCTTGGGAAAATAAAAAATTCTGGGCTAAATAATTATTTTTGAGGAAAGAAAACGTATTTATTATTTTCACGGCTCTGCATTATAAACTTCTATGAAGCACTTGGGGGTTCAAAGTGCTCACCACACATCTAGATAAGTTCCTTTGGGGGTCTAGTTTCCAAAATGGGGTCACTTGTGGGGGGTTTCTACTGTTAAGCCACATCAGGGGCTCTGCAAACGCAACGTGACGCCCACAGAGCATTCCATCAAAGTCTGCATTTCAAAACGTCACTACTTCACTTCCGAGCCCCGGCATGTGCCCAAACAGTGATTTACCCCCACATATGGGGTATCAGCGTACTCAGGAGAAGCTGGACAACAACTTTTGGGGTCAAATTTCTCCTGTTACCCTTGGGAAAATAAAAAATTGCAGGCTAAAAGATCATTTTTGAGAAAATAATTTTTTATTTTTATTTTCATGGCTCTGCGTTATAAACTTCTGTGAAGCACTTGGGGGTTCAAAGTCCTCACCACACATCTAGATTAGTTCCTTTGGGGGTCTAGTTTCCAAAATGGTGTCATTTCTGGGGGATCTCCAATGTTTAGCCACACAGGGGCTCTCCAAACGTGACATGGTGTCCGCTAATGATTGGAGCTAATTTTCCATTTAAAAAGCCAAATGGCGTGCCATCCCTTCCGAGCCCTGCTGTGCGCCCAAACAGTGGTTTACCCCCACATATGGGGTATCAGCGTACTCAGGACAAACTGGACAACAATATTTGGGGTCCAATTTCTCCTATTATCCTTGGCAAAATAGGAAATTCCAGGCTAAAAAATCATTTTTGAGGAAAGAAAAATTATTTTTTATTTTCATGGCTCTGCGTTATAAACTTCTGTGAAGCACCTGGGGGTTTAAAATGCTCAATATGCATCTAGATAAGTTCCTTGGGGGGTCTAGTTTCCAAAATGGGGTCACTTGTGGGGGAGCTCCAATGTTTAGGCACACAGGGGCTCTCCAAACGCGACATGGTGTCCGCTAACAATTGGAGCTAATTTTCCATTCAAAAAGTCAAATGGCGCGCCTTCCCTTCCGAGCCCTGCCGAGTGCCCAAACAGTGGTTTACCCCCACATATGAGGTATCGACGTACTCGGGAGAAATTGCCCAACAAATTTTATGATCCATTTTATCCTACTGCCCATGTGAAAATGAAAAAATTGAGGCGAAAAGAATTTTTTTGTGAAAAAAAAGTACTTTTTAATTTTTACAGATCAATTTGTGAAGCACCTGAGGGTTTAAAGTGCTCACTAGGCATCTAAATAAGTTCCTTGGGGGGTCTAGTTTCCAAAATGGGGTCACTTGTGGGGGAGCTCCAATGTTTAGGCACACAGGGTGTCTCCAAACGCGACATGGTGTCCGCTAACGATGGAAATAATTTTTCATTCAAAAAGTCAAATGGCGCTCCTTCCCTTCCGAGCCTTACCATGTGCCCAAACAGTGGTTTACCCCCACATGTGAGGTATTGGTGTACTCAGGAGAAATTGCCCAACACATTTTAGGATCCATTTTATCCTGTTGCCCATGTGAAAATGAAAAAATTGAGGCTAAAAGAATTTTTTTGTGAAAAAAAAGTACTTTTTCATTTTTACGGATCAATTTGTGAAGCACCTGGGGGTTCAAAGTGCTCACTATGCATCTAGATAAGTTCCTTGGGGCGTCTAGTTTCCAAAATGGGGTCACTTGTGGGGGAGCTCCAATTTTTAGGCACACGGGGGCTCTCCAAACGTGACATGGTGTCCGCTAAAGAGTGGAGCCAATTTTTTGATTCAAAAAGTCAAATGGCGCTCCTTCCCTTCCAAGCCCTGCCGTGCGCCCAAACAGTGGTTTACCCCCACATATGAGGTATCAGCGTACTCAGGACAAACTGGACAACAATATTTGGGGTCCAATTTCTCCTATTATCCTTGGCAAAATAGGAAATTCCAGGCTAAAAAATCATTTTTGAGGAAAGAAAAATTATTTTTTATTTTCATGGCTCTGCGTTATAAACTTCTGTGAAGCACCTGGGGGTTTAAAATGCTCAATATGCATCTAGATAAGTTCCTTGGGGGGTCTAGTTTCCAAAATGGGGTCACTTGTGGGGGAGCTCCAATGTTTAGGCACACAGGGGCTCTCCAAACGCGACATGGTGTCCGCTAACAATTGGAGCTAATTTTCCATTCAAAAAGTCAAATGGCGCGCCTTCCCTTCCGAGCCCTGCCGAGTGCCCAAACAGTGGTTTACCCCCACATATGAGGTATCGACGTACTCGGGAGAAATTGCCCAACAAATTTTATGATCCATTTTATCCTACTGCCCATGTGAAAATGAAAAAATTGAGGCGAAAAGAATTTTTTTGTGAAAAAAAAGTACTTTTTAATTTTTACAGATCAATTTGTGAAGCACCTGAGGGTTTAAAGTGCTCACTAGGCATCTAAATAAGTTCCTTGGGGGGTCTAGTTTCCAAAATGGGGTCACTTGTGGGGGAGCTCCAATGTTTAGGCACACAGGGTCTCTCCAAACGCGACATGGTGTCCGCTAACGATGGAAATAATTTTTCATTCAAAAAGTCAAATGGCGCTCCTTCCCTTCCGAGCCTTACCATGTGCCCAAACAGTGGTTTACCCCCACATGTGAGGTATTGGTGTACTCAGGAGAAATTGCCCAACACATTTTAGGATCCATTTTATCCTGTTGCCCATGTGAAAATGAAAAAATTGAGGCTAAAAGAATTTTTTTGTGAAAAAAAAGTACTTTTTCATTTTTACGGATCAATTTGTGAAGCACCTGGGGGTTCAAAGTGCTCACTATGCATCTAGATAAGTTCCTTGGGGCGTCTAGTTTCCAAAATGGGGTCACTTGTGGGGGAGCTCCAATTTTTAGGCACACGGGGGCTCTCCAAACGTGACATGGTGTCCGCTAAAGAGTGGAGCCAATTTTTTGATTCAAAAAGTCAAATGGCGCTCCTTCCCTTCCAAGCCCTGCCGTGCGCCCAAACAGTGGTTTACCCCCACATATGAGGTATCAGCGTACTCAGGACAAACTGGACAACAATATTTGGGGTCCAATTTCTCCTATTATCCTTGGCAAAATAGGAAATTCCAGGCTAAAAAATCATTTTTGAGGAAAGAAAAATTATTTTTTATTTTCATGGCTCTGCGTTATAAACTTCTGTGAAGCACCTGGGGGTTTAAAATGCTCAATATGCATCTAGATAAGTTCCTTGGGGGGTCTAGTTTCCAAAATGGGGTCACTTGTGGGGGAGCTCCAATGTTTAGGCACACAGGGGCTCTCCAAACGCGACATGGTGTCCGCTAACAATTGGAGCTAATTTTCCATTCAAAAAGTCAAATGGCGCGCCTTCCCTTCCGAGCCCTGCCGAGTGCCCAAACAGTGGTTTACCCCCACATATGAGGTATCGACGTACTCGGGAGAAATTGCCCAACAAATTTTATGATCCATTTTATCCTACTGCCCATGTGAAAATGAAAAAATTGAGGCGAAAAGAATTTTTTTGTGAAAAAAAAGTACTTTTTAATTTTTACAGATCAATTTGTGAAGCACCTGAGGGTTTAAAGTGCTCACTAGGCATCTAAATAAGTTCCTTGGGGGGTCTAGTTTCCAAAATGGGGTCACTTGTGGGGGAGCTCCAATGTTTAGGCACACAGGGTCTCTCCAAACGCGACATGGTGTCCGCTAACGATGGAAATAATTTTTCATTCAAAAAGTCAAATGGCGCTCCTTCCCTTCCGAGCCTTACCATGTGCCCAAACAGTGGTTTACCCCCACATGTGAGGTATTGGTGTACTCAGGAGAAATTGCCCAACACATTTTAGGATCCATTTTATCCTGTTGCCCATGTGAAAATGAAAAAATTGAGGCTAAAAGAATTTTTTTGTGAAAAAAAAGTACTTTTTCATTTTTACGGATCAATTTGTGAAGCACCTGGGGGTTCAAAGTGCTCACTATGCATCTAGATAAGTTCCTTGGGGCGTCTAGTTTCCAAAATGGGGTCACTTGTGGGGGAGCTCAAATTTTTAGGCACACGGGGGCTCTCCAAACGTGACATGGTGTCCGCTAAAGAGTGGAGCCAATTTTTTGATTCAAAAAGTCAAATGGCGCTCCTTCCCTTCCAAGCCCTGCCGTGCGCCCAAACAGTGGTTTACCCCCACATATGAGGTATCAGCGTACTCAGGACAAATTGGACAACAACTTTCGTGGTTCAGTTTCTCCTTTTACCATTGGGAAAATAAAAAAATTGTTGCTAAAAGATAATTTTTGTGACTAAAAAGTTAAATGTTCATTTTTTCCTTCCATGTTTCTTCTGCTGCTGTGAAGCACCTGAAGGGTTAATAAACTTCTTGAATGTGGTTTTGAGTACCTTGAGGGGTGCAGTTTTTATAATGGTGTCACTTTTGGGTATTTTCAGCCATATAGACCCCTCAAACTGACTTCAAATGCGAGGTGGTCCCTAAAAAAAATGGTTTTGTAAATTTCGTTGTAAAAATGACAAATCGCTGGTCAAATTTTAACCCTTATAACTTCCTAACAAAAAAAATTTTTGTTTCCAAAATTGTGCTGATGTAAAGTAAACATGTGGGAAATGTTATTTATTAACTATTTTGTGTCACATATCTCTCTGGTTTAACAGAATAAAAATTCAAAATGTGAAAATTGCGAAATTTTCAAAATTTTCGCCAAATTTCCGTTTTTATCACAAATAAACGCAGAATTTATTGACCTAAATTTACCACTAACATGAAGCCCAATATGTCACGAAAAAACAATCTCAGAACCGCTAGGATCCGTTGAAGCGTTCCTGAGTTATTACCCCATAAAGGGACACTGGTCAGAATTGCAAAAAACGGCAAGGTCTTTAAGGTCAAAATAGGCTGGGTCATGAAGGGGTTAAAGGTGGGTGAGACCGCAAGGAAAATCAGGCACAATGTTACACACTCTGTTTTCGGTGGCACCAAATGAGAGAGATGCCACACACGCAGGACTGTCACTCAAGCAGAAATGTCAATATTGATCTCCCACTTTTTTTTTTTATTTGTTCAGGGAGAATTTAGAAACCAAATTAAAAAAAAATAGGCTTTCTATGGCCCACTATTTGAGAGAGAGAGATGGCACACCCAGGAGTCAAGACTGTCACACAAGCAGAAAGGGCAATATTAATCTCCGACTGATTTTTTTTTATTTTTTCAGGGAGACTTTAGAAACAAAATAAAATAAAATGATTTTTTCAGGGAGAATTTAGAAACCAAATTAAAAAAAATAGCCTTTCTATGGCCCAGTGCCCACTATTTGAGAGAGAGAGAGATGGCACACCCAGGAGTCAAGACTGGCACACAAGCAGAAAGGGCAATATTAATCTCCCACTGATTTTTTTTTTCAGGGAGACTTTAGAAACAAAATAAAATAAAATGATTTTTTCAGGAAGAATTTAGAAACCAAATAAAATAAAATGATTTTTTCAGGGAGAATTTAGAAACCAAATAAAAAAAAATAGGCTTTCTATGGCCCAGTGCCCACTATTTGAGAGAGAGAGATGGCACACCCAGGAGTCAAGACTGGCACACAAGCAGAAAGGGCAATATTAATCTCCCACTGATTTCTTTTTGATTTTTTCAGGGAGAATTTAGAAACACAATAAAAAAAAATAGGCTTTCTATGGCCCAGTGCCCACTATTTGAGAGAGAGAGATGGCACACCCAGGAGTCAAGACTGGCACACAAGCAGAAAGGGCAATATTAATCTCCCACTGATTTTTTTTTTCAGGGAGACTTTAGAAACAAAATAAAATAAAATGATTTTTTCAGGAAGAATTTAGAAAACAAATAAAATAAAATGATTTTTTCAGGGAGAATTTAGAAACCAAATAAAAAAAAAATAGCCTTTCTATGGCCCAGTGCCCACTATTTGAGAGAGAGAGATGGCACACCCAGGAGTCAAGACTGGCACACAAGCAGAAAGGGCAATATTAATCTCCCACTGATTTCTTTTTGATTTTTTCAGGGAGAATTTAGAAACACAATAAAAAAAAAATAGGCTTTCTATGGCCCACTATTTGAGAGAGAGAGATGGCACACCCAGGAGTCAGGAGTGGCACACAAGCAGAAAGGGCAATATTAATCTCCCACTGATTTCTTTTTGATTTTTTCAGGGAGAATTTAGAAACACAATAAAAAATAAAAAAAATAGGCTTTCTGTGGCCCAGTGCCCACTATTTGAGAGAGAGAGAGATGGAACACCCAGGAGTCAAGACTGGCACACAAGCAGAAAGGGCAATATTAATCTCCTACTGATTTTTTTTTCAGGGAGACTTTAGAAACAAAATAAAATAAAATGATTTTTTCAGGAAGAATTTAGAAACCAAATAAAATAAAATGATTTTTTCAGGGAGAATTTAGAAACCAAATTAAAAAAAATAGCCTTTCTATGGCCCAGTGCCCACTATTTGAGAAAGAGAGATGGCACACCCAGGAGTCAAGACTGGCACACAAGCAGAAAGGGCAATATTAATCTCCCACTGATTTTTTTTTTTTTCAGGGAGACTTTAGAAACAAAATAAAATAAAATGATTTTTTCAGGAAGAATTTAGAAACCAAATAAAATAAAATGATTTTTTCAGGGAGAATTTAGAAACCAAATAAAAAAAATAAATAGCCTTTCTATGGCCCAGTGCCCACTATTTGAGAGAGAGAGAGATGGCACACCCAGGAGTCAAGACTGGCACACAAGCAGAAAGGGCAATATTAATCTCCCACTGATTTTTTTTTTTCAGGGAGACTTTAGAAACAAAATAAAATAAAATGATTTTTTCAGGAAAAATTTAGAAACCAAATAAAAAAAAATAGCCTTTCTATGGCCCAGTGCCCACTATTTGAGAGAGAGAGATGGCACACCCAGGAGTCAAGACTGGCACACAAGCAGAAAGGGCAATATTAATCTCCCACTGATTTCTTTTTGATTTTTTCAGGGAGAATTTAGAAACACAATAAAAAAAAAATAGGCTTTCTATGGCCCACTATTTGAGAGAGAGAGATGGCACACCCAGGAGTCAGGAGTGGCACACAAGCAGAAAGGGCAATATTAATCTCCCACTGATTTCTTTTTGATTTTTTCAGGGAGAATTTAGAAACACAATAAAAAAAATAAAATTGGCTTTCTATGGCCCAGTGCCCACTATTTGAGAGAGAGAGATGGCACACCCAGGAGTCAAGACTGTCACACAAGCAGAAAGGGCAATATTAATCTCCCACTGATTTTTTTTTTTTCAGGGAGACATTAGAAACAAAATAAAATAAAATGATTTTTTCAGGAAGAATTTAGAAACCAAATAAAATAAAATGATTTTTTCAGGGAGAATTTAGAAACCAAAAAAAAAAAAAAAATAGGCTTTCTATGGCCCAGTGCCCACTATTTGAAAGAGAGAGATGGCACACCCAGGAGTCAGGAGTGGCACACAAGCAGAAAGGGCAATATTAATCTCCCACTGATTTTTTTTAAATTTTTTCTGGGAGTATTTAGAAACCCAATAAAAAAAAAATTAATAGGCTTTCTATGGCCCACTATTTGAGAGAGAGATGGCACACTCAGGACTGGCACAGAAGCCCAAAGGCCAATATTAATCTCCCACTGTATTTTTTTTATCAGGGAGAATTTATAAACCCCACAAAAAAAAAACAGAAAAATGAAAAGGCTTTCTATGGCCCACTATGTGAGAGAGATGGCACACACAGGGATGGCACTCTAGCAGAAATGCCAATCTTAATCTCCCACAAAAAAAAAAAAAAAACAGGGACTGTCCTAAATTACTATCTCCCTGCAGTAATCTCAGCCAGGTATGGCAGGCAGCAATAAGGAGTGGACTGATGCACAAATGAAATAAAAATTGTGGACAAACAAACAAGATAGCTGTGCAGAAAGGAAGGAACAACAGGATTTGTGCTTTGAAAAAAGAAGTTGGTTTGCACAGTGGCGTACACACAGCAATGCAGCTATCAGGGAGCCTTCTAGGGCAGCCCAATGAGCCACAGCGCTGAGGAAAAAAAAATGTAGCTTCCACTGTCCCTGCAAACAAAAGGTGGTGTTGGACAGTGGAAATCGCTACAGCACAAGCGGTTTGGTGGTTAATGGACCCTGCCTAACGCTATCCCTGCTTCTGACGAAGCGGCAGCAACCTCTCCCTAGGCTCAGATCAGCAGCAGTAAGATGGCGGTCGGCGGGAACGCCCCTTTATAGCCCCTGTGATGCCGCAGACAGCAAGCCAATCACTGCAATGCCCTTCTCTAAGATGGTGGAGACCAGGACCTATGTCATCACGCTGCCCACACTCTGCGTCCACCTTCATTGGCTGAGAAATGGCGCTTTTCGCGTCATTGAAACGCGACTTTGGCGCGAAAGTCGCGTACCGCATGGCCAACCCCACACAAGGGTCGGATCGGGTTTCATGAAACCCGACTTTGCCAAAAGTCGGCGACTTTTAAAAATGAACGATCCGTTTCGCTCAACCCTAGTCACTAGTTCTGAACACTAATTTAACGTAGATGGCATTATTCCTTTTCCTTTTTCCCACTCTTTAGGAAAACTTCCATCTCCCTTCCAAAGAAGTGTTCTGATTCCTACAGCTTAAAGAAGTTGTTCACTACTATAACTTTTTTTTTCATAAATCTTGCTATTATATGCCACTGAAAACATCCATTGTGTTTATTTTAGCAATATTACCTTTTATCATGCTGTAGCAGCACATCCTCAGTGCTGGATCCAGCTCTCATGGGGTTAATCGACAACTTCCTTTCTCCTGAGTTACTGTGCTCTAAGGCCGGAGTCACACATGCGAGAAACACGTCCGTGTCTCGCATGTGAAATCCAAGCTCTGGCACCGGCACTTGGGAGTGAAGCGTGCGGCCTCATAGCAACACATGGAGCCACACGCTCCGCTCCCAAGTGCTGGCGCCAGAGCTTGGATTTCACATGCGAGACATGGACGTGTTTCTCGCATGTGTGATCCCGGCCTAATACTACAAGTTCCATGATGCTTTGCACAGGCTTCTAAGCCCGAACCTACCACACCCACTCCAAAACACACCCAAACCCCTTCCTCCTCTCCCTCCTCTATCTTCAAAAAGATTTGTGATGCCATTTCTGTCCAAACTCCTCTTTTACATTTGTCCAACCCACACTCCATTACACACACATAGGTAGATAGATAAATAGAATTAGATAGATAGATAGATATGGGATTGATAGATAGATACATACAGATATATCTATATATCTATGTCTATTTCCATAGATATGTCCATATCCATGTTTTTCGTTTTCGTTTATCGCTCCCCTTCTTTCCAGAGCCATAATTTTTCCGTCAATATGGCCATGTGAGGGCTTGTCTTTTGCAGTACAAGTTCTACATTTGAATGACACCATTGGTTTTACAATGTCGTGTAACAGAAAATGTGAAATAAATTCAAAGTGCGATGAAATTGCAAAAAAAGTGCAATCCCACACTTGTTTTTTGCTTGGCTTTTTTGCTAGGTTCACTAAATGCTAAGGCTGTGTGCACACGTTGCGGATTTGATTGCAGATCCGCAGTGTTTTTTGCTGCACGGAATTGCATCAAATCCACAGTGTAGTGCACAACCAAGTAAGACAATGGGAGCCACAGACTTGTTGTGCACATGCTGCGGAAAATGCCGCATCGAAACGCAGCTTTTTTTCCACAGCACGTCACTTCTTTTGTGCAGAACTGCAGCGTTTCGGCACCCATAGACTTACATTGAGTCGGGCACATCCGCAGCAAAACTGCAGATGTAAAAAAAGATCTGCAGTTTTGCTGCGGATGTGGTCCGAGAAATGCTGCGGTTCGGGAGGAGGGAAGTGTGTGGGCGGTGACTGTGTGCGTGTATGTGTGTGCGGGACTGTTCGGGTGTGCGGGGCTGTCAGTGTGTGTGGGGGACTGTTCGGGTGTGTGCGGGACTGTTCGGGTGTGTGCGGGGCTGTGCGGGACTGTTTGGGTGTGTGTGGGACTGTTCGGGTGTGTGTGGGGCTGTCATTGTGTGTGCGGGACTGTTCGGATGTGTGCGGCGCTGTGCGGAACTGTTCGGGTGTGTGCGGGGCTGTCAGTGTGTGTGTGCGGGACTGTTCGGGTGTGTGCGGGGCTGACAGGGTGTGTGTGGGTCTGTGCAGAGGTTCTTTGGGGGTGTGTGTGCAGGCATCATCCGATGGGACTACAAGTATGAAGCATCCAATCTGCAGCTAATCAGGATGTAATCCGGACAGTGGACGCACACCCTACACTATCCACACATCTATCAATAGATATATCTATCCAGATATATCTATAGGTAGATCTATAGATGTATACATCTATCTATTCATATATCTATATGTAGATCTGTCTATCCATCTCATCCATCTATCTGTGTGTGTAATGGAGTGTGGGTTGGACAAATGTAAAAGAGGATGTTGGCCAATAATGACATCACAAATCTTTTTTTTTTTTGTTCAATAATACATCTTTATTTAGCTTTCAAAAGCGCATACAAAAATCATTAAAAAACACACAAAAACGCATAAAAACCATGCAAAAACCGCACCAAAAACTGCATCAAAAATGCATCAAAACTGCACCAATAACTGAATCAAAACTGCACCAAAAACAGATCAAAACCGTGCAAAAAAAGCACCAGAAACTGCATAAAAACCGCAACAAAAACTGCATCAAAAAATATATCAAAACCGTGCAAAAAATGAGCAAAAACGCATCAAAACTGCACCAAAAGCTGAATGAAAACCGCGCAAAAACTGCACCAAAAAACGCATCAAACCTTGCAAAAAACGCACCAAATACTGCATAAAAAACGCACCAAAAATAGCATAAAAAACGCATCAAAACTGTGCAAAAACGCATCAAAACTGCACCAAAAGCTGAATCAAAAATGCATCAAAACTGCACCAAAAACTGAATTAAAACTGCCCCAAAAAATGCATCAAAACATGAAAAAAAAAACACCAAAAACTGCATAAAAACCACACCAAAAACTACATCAAATACACGCAAAAAAACTGAACAAAAAATGCATCAGAACGTATCAAAACCATGCAAAAAATGCGCAAAACGCATAAAAAATGCAGCTGCGTTTTCTGCCAGGAGATGCAAATTTTGTGCTGAAAATTCTGCACCCAAATCTGCAACGTGTGCACACAGCCTAAAACTGACCTGCCATTATGATTCTCCAGGTGATTACAAGTTCATAGATACCAAACATGTCTAGGTTATCTTTACTCTAAATGGTGAAAAAAAATTCCACACTTTGCTAATAAATAAAATAATTGCGCCATTTTCCGATACCCGTAGCGTCTATATTTACTGAGATATCGAGTTGGGTGAGGGCTAATTTTTTGCGTGCCAAGCTAGCTTATTTAACCCCTTTACCCCCAAGGGTGGTTTGCACGTTAATGACCGGGCCAATTTTTACAATTCTGACCACTGTCCCTTTATGAGGTTATAACTCTGGAACGCTTCAATGGATCCTGGTGATTCTGACATTGTTTTCTCGTGACATATTGTACTTCATGACAATGGTAAAAATTATTTGATAGTACCTGCGTTTATTTGTGAAAAAAACGGAAATTTGGCGAAAATTATGAAAATTTCGCAATTTTCCAACTTTGAATTTTTATGCAATTAAATCACAGAGATATGTCACACAAAATACTTAATAAGTAACATTTCCCACATGTCTACTTTACATCAGCACAATTTTGGAACCAAAATTTTTTTTTGTTAGGGAGTTATAAGGGTTAAAAGTTGACCAGCAATTTCTCATTTCTACAACACCATTTTATTTTAGGGACCACATCTCATTTGAAGTCATTTTGAGGGGTCTATATGATAGAAAATACCCAAGTGTGACACCATTCTAAAAACTACACCCCTCAAGGTGCTCAAAACCATATTCAAGAAGTTTATTAACCCTTCTGGTGCTTCACAGGAATTTTTTGAATGTTTAAATAAAAATGAACATTTAACTTTTTTTCACAAAAAGTTTAATTCAGCTCCAATTTGTTTTATTTTACCAAGGGTAACAGGAGAAAATGGACCCCAAACATTGTTGTACAATTTGTCCTGAGTATGCCAATACCCCACATGTGGGGGTAAACCACTGTTTGGGCGCATGGCAGAGCTCGGAAGCGAAGGAGTGCCATTTGACTTTTCAATGCAAAATTGACTGGAATTGAGATGGGACGCCATGTTTCGTTTGGAGAGCCCCTGATGTGGCTAAACATTGAAACCCCCCACAAGTGACACCATTTTGGAAAGTAGACCCCCTAAGGAACTTATCTAGAGGTGTGGTGAGCACTTTGACCCACCAAGTGCTTCACAGAAGTTTATAATGTAGAACCGTAAAAATAAAAAATCATATTTTTTCACAAAAATTATCTTTTTGCCCCCAATTTTTTATTTTCCCAAGGGTAAGAGAAGAAATTGGACCCCAAAAGTTGTTGTACAATTTGTCCTGAGTACGCTGATACCCCATATGTGGGGGTAAACCACTGTTTGTGTGAATGGGAGAGCTCGGAAGGGAAGGAGCGCCGTTTGACTTTTCAAAGCAAAATTGACAGGAATTGAGATGGGACGCCATGTTGCGTTTGAAGAGCCACTGATGTGCCTAAACATTGAAACCCCCCACAAATGACACCATTTTGGAAAGTAGACCCCCTAAGGAACTTATCTAGAGGTGTGGTGAGCGCTTTGACCCACCAAGTGCTTCACAGAAGTTTATAATGCAGAGCCGTAAAAATAAAACAAAATTTTTTTCCCACAAAAATTATTTTTTTAGCCCCCAGTTTTGTATTTTCCTGAGGGTAACAGGAGAAATTGGACCCCAAAATTTGTTGCCCAATTTGTCCTGAGTGCAATGATACACCATATGTGGGGGGAAATACTGTTTGGGCACATGGGAGGGCTCAGAAGGGAAGGAGTGCCATTTGAATGCAGACTTAGATGGAATGGTCTGCAGGTGTCACATTGCGTTTGCAGAGCCCCTAATGTACCTAAACAGTAGAAACCCCCCACAAGTGACACCATTTTGGAAAGTAGACCCCCTTAGGAACTTATCTAGATGTGTGCTGAGCGCTTTGACCCACCAAGGGCTTCACAGAAGTTTATAATGGAGAGCCGTAAAAATAAAACAAAAATTTTTTCCCACAAAAATTATTTTTTAGCCCCCAGTTTTGTATTTTCCCGAGGGTAACAGGAGAAATTCGACCCCAAAATTTGTTGTCCAATTTGTCCTGAGTGCGCTGATACCCCATATGTGGGGGGGAACCACTGTTTGGGCGCATGGGAGGGCTCGGAAGGGAAGGAGCTCCATTTGGAATGAGGACTTAGATGGAATGGTCTGCAGGTGTCACATTGCATTTGCAGAGCCCCTAATGTACCTAAACAGTAGAAACCTCCCACAAGTGACACCATTTTGGAAACTAGACCCCCTAAGGAACTCATCTAGATGTGTTGTGATAGCTTTGAACCCCCAAGTGTTTCACTACAGTTTGTAACGCAGAGCCGTGAAAATTAAAAAAAAAAAATCTTTCCCCCCAAAATTATTTTTTAGCCCCCAGTTTTGTATTTTCCCGAGGGTAAGAGGAGAAATTCGACCCCAAAAGTTGTTGTCCAATTTGTCCTGAGTACGCTGATACCCCGTATGTTGGGGGAAACCAACGTTTGAGCGCATGGCAGAGCTCGGAAGGGAAGGAGCGCCATTTGGAATGCAGACTTAGATGGAATGGTCTGCAGACGTCACATTGCGTTTGCAGAACCCCTAATGTACCTAAACAGTAGAAACCCCCCACAAGTGACCCCATATTGGAAACTAGACCCCCCAGGGAACTAATCTAGATGTGTTGTGAGAACTTTGAACCCCCAAGTGTTTCACTACAGTTTATAACGCAGAGCCGTGAAAATAAAAAATCTTTTTTTTCCCACAAAAAATATGTTTTAGCCCCGAGTTTTGTATTTTCCCAAGGGTAGCAGGAGAAATTGGACCCCAAAAGTTGTTGTCCTATTTGTCCTGAGTACGCTGATACCCCATATGTTGGGGTAAACCCCTGTTTGGGCACACGGGAGAGCTCGAAAGGGAAGAAGCACTGTTTTACTTTTTCAACGCAGAATTGGCTGGAATTGAGATCGGACGCCATGTCGCGTTTGGAGAGCCCCTGATGTGCCTAAACAGTGGAAACCCCCCAATTATAACTGAAACCCTAATCCAAACACATCCCTAACCCTAATCCCAACAGTAACCCTAACCACACCTCTAACCCTGACACACCCCTAACCCTAATCCCAACCCTATTCCCAACCGTAAATGTAATCTAAACCCTAACTGTAACTTTAGCCCCAACCCAAACTGTAGCCCTAGCCCTAACCCTAGCCCTAACCCTAATCCTAACCCTAGCCCTAACCCTAGCCCTAACCCTAACCCTAGCCCTAGCCCTAACCCTAGCCCTAACCCTAGCCCTAACCCTAACCCTAGCCCTAACCCTAGCCCTAACCCTAGCCCTAACCCTAGCCCTAACCCTAACCCTAGCCCTAACCCTAGCCCTAACCCTAGCCCTAACCCTAGCCCTAACTCTAACCCTAGCCCTAATGGGAAAATGGAAATAAATACATTTTTTTAATTTTTCCCTAACTAAGGGGGTGATGAAGGGGGGTTTGATTTACTTTTATAGCGGGTTTTTTAGCGGATTTTTATGATTGGCAGCCGTCACACACTGAAAGACGCTTTTTATTGCAAAAAATATTTTTTGCGTTACCACATTTTGAGAGCTATAATTTTTCTATATTTTGGTCCACAGAGTCATGTGAGGTCTTGTTTTTTGCGGGACGAGTTGATGTTTTTATTGGTAACATTTTCGGGCACGTGACATTTTTTGATCGCTTTTTATTCCGATTTTTGTGAGGCAGAATGACCAAAAACCAGCTATTCATGAATTTCTTTTGGGGGAGGCGTTTATACCGTTCCGCGTTTGGTAAAATTGATGAAGCAGTTTTATTCTTCGGGTCAGTACGATTACAGCGACACCTCATTTATATCATTTTTTTATGTTTTGGCGCTTTTATACGATAAAAACTATTTTATAGAAAAAATAATTATTTTTGCATCGCTTTATTCTCAGGACTATAACTTTTTTATTTTTTTGCTGATGATGCTGTATGGTGGCTCGTTTTTTGCGGGACAAGATTACGTTTTCAGCGGTACCACGGTTAGTTATATCTGTCTTTTTGATCGCGTGTTATTCCACTCTTTGTTCGGCGGTATGATAATAAAGCATTGTTTTTTGCCTCGCTTTTTTTTTTCTTTTCTTACGGTGTTTACTGAAGGGGTTAACTAGTGGGCCAGTTTTATAGGTCGGGCCGCTACGGACGCGACGATACTAAATATGTGTACTTTTATTGTTTTTTTTTTTTTATTTAGATAAAGAAATGTATTTATGGGAATAATATTTTTATTTTTTTTTTCATTATTTTGGAATATTTTTTTTAATTTTTTTTTACACATTTGAAATTTTTTTTTTTTAACTTTTTTACTTTGTCCCAGGAGGGGACATCACAGTTCAGTGATCTGACAGTTTGCACAGCACTCTGTCAGATCACTGATCTGACATGCAGCGCTGCAGCCTTCACAGTGCCTGCTCTGAGCAGGCTCTGTGAAGCCACCTCCCTCCCTGCAGGACCCGGATCCGCGGCCATCTTGGATCCGGGGCTGGAGGGAGCAGGGAGGGAGGTGAGACCCTCGCAGCAACGCGATCACATCGCGTTGCTGCGGGGGGCTCAGGGAAGCCCGCAGGGAGCCCCCTCCCTGCGCGGTGCTTCCCTGTACCGCCGGCACATCGCGATCATCTTTGATCGCGGTGTGCCGGGGGTTAATGTGCCGGGGGCGGTCCGTGACCGCTCCTGGCACATAGTGCCGGATGTCAGCTGCGATAAACAGCTGACACCCGGCCGCGATCGGCGGCGCTCCCCCCGTGAGTGCTGCCGATCGCATATGACGTACTATTGCGTCCTTGGGAAGTAAAGCCCACCCCACATGGACGCAATAGTACGTCTAATGGCAGAAAGGGGTTAATGATACCACTTTTGTGCAGATATGTTCTTTTAATTGCCCGTTATTGAATTTTAATGCAATGTCGCGGCAACAAAAAAACCCATAATTTTTGCTTTTGATTTTTTTTCTCGCTACGCCATTTAGCGATCAGGTTAATCCTTTTTTTATTGAAAACAGCTGACATGTTTCAGCTTTGAAGTGGGCTCACTGCCGGAGCCCACCTCAAAGCTGGGATACTGCCAGCTGACATACTATGCCATCAGCTGTCAGAAAGGGGTTAATGAACAATATGTTTCTGTTTTAAAAAAAAAATGGCGTGGGCTCCCATGCAATTTTCTGCACCATAGGGGGAAAGCCGACGACCGGGGCCAATATTTGTAGCTTGGGAAGGGGGTAATACCCATGGCCCCCTCCCAGGCTATGAATATCAGCCCGCAGCTGTCTGCATAGCCTTTACTGGCTATTAAAATAGGAGGTCCCCCCAAAAAATGACGTGGGGTCCCCCTATATTTTATAGCCAGAAAGGCTCTGCAGACAGCTGCAGGCTGATATTCATAGCCTAGCGTGGGGCCATGGATATTGCACCCACCCCAGCTACAAATACCATCCCGCAGCCGCCCCAGAAATGGCGAGATGGGCCAATTCCAGCACTTAGCAACTCTCTTCCCACTCTCGTGTAGCGGTGGGATATGGGGTAATAAGGGGTTAATGTCACCTTGCTAATGTAAGGTGACATTAAGCCCAAATAATAATGGAGAGGTGTCAAAATGACGCCTATCCATTATTAATCCTATAGTAGTGAAAGGGTTAAAGGGTCAGCCAGAAAAAATTATTTTATGATTCTTAATTTAACCATACTTACCATACTCGATCACCTGCAAATAATTAAAAATAATAAACCGTATACTCACTTTCTGCGGTAGTCCAAATAATAATGAGTGTCCCACGACGATCTCCCCTATAGAACAGTGACATCGGGTGATGTCACTGCTCTATAGGACCCTCAGTGACACACTGACAGGAGACAATGGCTCCTACAGTGCATCACTGAGTTTACCTCAGTTCAGGGGCTCACTTTATAGCAAAGCTGTGTAAGAATTTTCCAACACAGCAGTGCCAGAAGTGAGACTAGGGACTATTTTCTCACAGGAGCATAGGAATACATTGTGGAAGGATACCTTCCATCATTGTACTCTTGGAGCCCCTGGAGAGCGGTCACATCAGCTGATGCTGCTGTTCTCCACAGAAGATCGTCGAGGGACACTCGTTTTAATTGGATTTCTGCGGATCAGGGAGTATAGTGTTTATTATTTTAATATTTTTTACAGATGACACTGGCTTCGGGGATCAAGGTGATAAGTGATGGTGAGTATGTACTCTATGTTATATGTACTGTATGTCTATATGTATGTTGTATGCATGTACTGTATGTGGTATGCTATATGGTGAATGGTGCATGTGGCATGGTGCATGTAGCATGTCGCATGGTGTCATGTCGCATGGTTCATGTCGCATGGTTCATGTCGCATGGTTCATGTCACATGGTGCATGTCGCATGGTGCATGTCGCATGGTGCATGTGGCAAGTCACATGATGCATGTTGCATGTCGCATGGTGCATGTGGTATGTCGCATGGTGCATGTCGCATGGTGTGCATGTCGCATGTTACATGTCTGTATGTATGTTGTATGTCTGTATGTGTGTAATGTATGGTTTTTTTTTTTAACACATTAGCCGGATGATGGGACTACTAATGTCCCATCATTGGCTAATGTGTCACTCACTGTCACTGTAGCAGGCAGAGCCCAATGGGACTTGTAGTCCCATCGGATGATGCCTGCACACAGAGACACACACACACCAATGACCCCCCCGTCCGCCTGCCAGTCAGAAGCATACCAAAGCATGGCCAGCGGACCCACCGCACACACCGGCAGACCCCAGCACCACATGATGCCTACACTTCCCGACACCGCCTGGCGCCAGCACATCACGGCGCAGCCCTACCACACCGCCCGGTGCTGGCACATCACAGCGCAGCCCTACCGCACCGCCCAGCACCGGCACATCACGGCGCAGCCCCTCCGCACCGCCCGGCGCCGGCACAGAGACCCCCCGCGCCCGCCCATCACATCGTACACATCCCTGCCTAGCCCCGCCTGCCCCCAGCACAGCCCAGCAGCCCCCAGCGCCACCCACAGCCCAGTCACTCTTGATGAGTGACCGCTGTCTGTGGAGGCTGGTCATGCCTGCTCATGACGTCACGTCAATTTCCAGGGTCTAGGGGTCACGTGACCTGGACTCAGCCTATGCCATAGCGCCGCTCACAGGCGAAAACAGCAACAGAAGGTATTGACAAAATTCATTAGGGGCCCCGGGGGGATACATTGGGGGTTAATTGAAAGTAGTGGACAACCCCTTTACGCATTTTATAACCTCTCTGTTAAAGAATACAATCGCGCCATACTCTCTTACCCCATTTAAATAATGAGGTCGCATAAACCTCCATTCATCAGGCACAATCTTACTCCTCTATACCCACCTAAATCACACTATCCATAGACATCACCTTACCTACACAAATATACATGGCTGTGCTTGTGGAGCGCCCCCAGACACAGGGCCATGCGTTCTTGGTACCGGGCCTCTCTGGTTCGGTTCTGAGGCTGTCACGGTGGCTAGACCCGGTCCGCGACCCTGCTAAGGGGCGTCCAATAAAGGTGGTGCAATCTGTCAGGGGTTCGTGACGCCACCTGTGGTGTTCGGTCAGGGTGACCGACGCTGCTGTGGGGTCCGCTGGGGTGATGGAATGGCAGCTGGATGGTATACCTTCCCACAGGTGAAGTATGTCCCCAGGGCTTCCCAGTAAGGTGGATGGTAATGGTGTAGGGTGCAGTCAATAACGAGGACACAGGGTTGCAGTCTCTTTACCTCTTTACTGAAGACTTCAGGATCCTCAATCCAGAGCACGCTTAATAGGGCTATCTGAGACCGGCCGGTCCGATGGGCACCTCCAGAGTTTCCTTCGCAGATGGAAATCGTTGCCTACCACTAGTGCCTGTGTGTTGTAGTCCTACCCTGCTGAGCATTCGGAATAGCGAATAGCGTTCGTTCTCTACAGCTCTCTCTCTTTGGTTCCAGGTGTTTCTAGTTTCAACGTCCCCCAGGTATGTTATGGCTAGGACGCACCCGTATGACGGGAAGGCCTGGAGGTCTTCCGGGACTCTAGAGACGCCCCTCTCCCAGTGTTGCCCCCTATGTCTTCATAGGTGTAGTAAGGTAACCTATAATTAACTGTCCTGCGGAGTTCGAAGTAAGGCCTAAAGTCAGTTACTCCCGCAGTGTTCCGGCCACCGGCTACGCGCCTCAGTAGGATGTTGCCTCAGTCTCACGGCACGACTCCTACTAGTACTCCTTTGTGCTTGATCTCATTTACACTGTTCCACAATATCCTTCTCTTCATGTCTCTCTCTTGGATACCGCCGCAGGGTGTGCAGGCGCGGTTCCGTTACGTTCTGCTCTGTTCGCTAGGCACCTGCCAGGTTCCCACGCCTGACAGGGACCCCCCTGTGTCTTCTCCCTGCAACACCCCCTGCCACGGGATGTTGCCTTAATCCACCACAGTCAGCTTCTGACTAACTTCCTCCCCAACCCCTAGTTTTACCAGTGTGAGGAGTGGCCCAATAAATAAAGCCTTTTTCTCCCCCTAGTGGCCGGAGTGTGAAGTGTAATGTCTTCTGGTGATACCTGGTCAGGAGAACTCCTTTAGTGCCATCAGACGTACCATAACTCCCCTTAGTGGCAGAGCGTCATACTGCAACGACCACGTCTCTGGGGCGCTGCACTTGTACAGTCAGTGGCTGATACATGTTGCTCACAGTTTGGCAGCATGTCTCAGCTGACAGTTTCCCTTTAAATAGGACCTTTTTCTCCAGTCACCTTCCACGACAGCGGTAGTGGAGGATGTCTCCCGGCCCTAATGGGGGACAGGAAACACAAAGAGGTTAAATACCCTCCCCTTCCTGCCACCTCCAGTGTATTTCCTGTCCCCTATTGGGGCATGAAGAGGTCCTGCGGTAGTGCTGCCGTGGCCGGCGATCGGAGCACTCAGGTCTTACCTAGCCGGGCAGCCTGGGTCGGGATGTGTCTCCTCCCTGCGGCGCTGCTCCCGTCTCCCCACATGGTGCGGACTCAGGACCCTTTCTCCGCTCCTCCCGCGCTCCTTCGGGAGTAAAGCGGAGCGGTGTGGTGCGGCCGGGGTCCCCGCGCGGCTCCCCGGCATTTCCTCCTCTCCTCATGGCCGGAAACTGTGGACGCGTGAACCGGAAGTACCCGAACTTCCGGTTCTCGGCATGTGCGTTCCAGCGGTGGAACGCACGCGCGTCGGACTGCAGTTTCTGTTGGCGGCATAGCGGTCTTTCCCCTACGCCTGGGACCGGGAGGAGGAGCACAACATGGGACGCAACTTCTATGGTATTTAACCCTGGTAGTCACCTCCAGGTAAGGCCCCCTGTCTGACTGACTGGACTACAGTGCTGACTGACCATGGAGGGTGACAGATCTATCTCTGCTTCTGCCGAGCCCTGCGTCCTCCCTCCTACTGTGAGTAGTGGGTTAAGGTCCCTTTATCCCTGTATTCCTTAGGGTGCCATATACTTAGTCCCCTTCTCTCTCTTTTTTAGGGAGACAAGGCCTCTGCCCCTAGGAAGGACAGATCTTCCAAGACAAAATCGGAAGATCGTAAATGTGGTGTTTGTGCATCAAAACTACCTTCTTCTTACAAGAAGAGACTATGCCAGCCCTGCACCGATGAAATAATTCGCTCAGAACAGCCATCCTTGTTTGAGAGCATTAAATCCCTCATTAAACAGGAAGTGCAATCCTCGGTATCGGCCCTTTCCCAGTCTCTGTTACCTCCGCCACCTCCTCCTAAAAAAAGGAAGACGGCGGCGGTTACTTCTGATTCAGATTCTGGTGAAGTTCATTCCTCCGGCTCGGAGGATTTGTGGGAGAATGAGGGCTCCACTTCCACCCCCAGAGAGGAGAGTAAAAAATATTATTTTTCCTCAGAGGACATACAGGAGTTAATCACTATGGTCAGGGGGACAATGGGTGTTGAGGAGGAGGAGGAGAAGCCATCGGTGCAGGATGAGATGTTCGGTGGGTTGAAACCTAAAAAATTAAAAGGGTTCCCTATACATGAGAATGTACAGAGTCTCATCCTTCATGAATGGGAATCTCCTGAAAAAGGTCTTTCTGTTCCCTCTGAACTTAAAAATCGTTTTTCTCTCGATGGAGATGTCTCTCTGTGGGATACACCTAAGGTAGACGTGCAGGTCTCTAGAGTGTCAAAAAAGACAACCCTCCCTTTCGAGGATTCTTCCCAACTCAGAGACCCTATGGACCGCAAAATGGAGAGTTTACTAAGAAGATCGTGGGAGACTTCTACCAATCTCCTTAAAACAAACATTGCGTCCACCTGCGTGGCTAGATCCCTATTTCGTTGGCTCCGCACGCTGGAAGACCACCTTACCCAGGGAACATCTAGGCAAATAATCTTAGATTCTCTCCCGCTTCTCCAGAAAGCTACGGGCTTCCTGGCCGATGCTTCGGCAGAGTCCGTAAGAGTGGCTGCCAAATCAGCAGTTCTCTTTAACTCAGCCAGAAGAGCTCTATGGCTCAAGTCTTGGAGTGGGGATATAACGTCCAAAACAAAACTATGTGCCATTCCCTTTCAGGGCCGCTATCTGTTCGGGCTGGCCCTGGATGATATTCTGGATAAAGCAACGGACAAAAAGAAAGCGCTTCCGGAACAGAGAAATCCGAAGAAACGTTTTTTTCGTCCCTCAAAAGAGCAACCCTTCCAACGGGAATTCAAAGGGAAAGGCAAATCAGGACGCTGGAGCTATCCTAAAGGGGGGAAAGGTAGGAACATCCTGGTTCCCCAGTCCCAGCAGACCCCAGAAAAGCAGTGACTACGCCCAGGGCGTTGGGGGGCGTCTCTCGAACTTTATCAACCAGTGGAGGTCCATTTCGTCGAACCAGTGGGTACTCAACACTATTCAGAATGGACTAAAATTAGAGTTCGAGAGCCCTCCCCCTCATCACATGAGGATAACCTCATTGCAGAGTCTCAGCCCTCAGGGCGCATTCCTTTCCGGCCCACAGAACTTACTCCAGGAAGGAGTAATTTCCCCAGTACCTCAGCAAGAAATTGGCAGAGGACACTATTCCCATCTGTTTCTGATCAAGAAGCCTTCGGGGAAGCACCGAATAATAATCAACTTGAAGCCCCTGAATCAAGTAATAACCTACAGGAGGTTCAAGATGGAGTCGGTCAAGACAGCGATCCCTTTGATAGGACAGGACTGGGCGATGGCTACAGTAGATCTGAGGGACGCTTATTACCACGTCCCAATCCATCCAGAATTCCGGAAGTTCTTAAGATTTGCAATATCTCAGGATCGGGAGATAGTACACTATCAGTTCAACTCCCTTCCCTTCAGAATCACCTCAGCACCCAGAGTCTTTACAAAAATCATGACAGAAGCCATTATATTCATCCGTCTTCAGGGGATCTGCATAGTACCCTATCTAGACGATCTTCTCAATGTCGCTCCCTCAGTCTCCCGCCTCAGTGCCGACTTAACAAGGTCTCTAGAAATCCTAAAATCATTGGGTTGGATCCCAAATCTAGAAAAATCGGACCTTCATCCCTCCAGGAGGAAGAAGTTCCTAGGAGTCCTTCTGGACTCGGAGGCGAGGAGATCCTTTCTGCCCAGAGAACGTCAACTCGATCTGGTACAGAAGATAACGGCATTCAGAACCCTGAAGGCTCCTACTCTACGACATTCCATGTCTGTGCTGGGATCTCTAACATCTTGTATCCAGATGGTACCTTGGGCACAAGCCCACACGAGAATCCTCCAAACCCATGTCCTGTCATCCTGGGACGGTCAGCAGAGTTCTCTCTCCAAGAGAGTTTGCCTTCCCAATCATGTCAAGGCATCCCTGACATGGTGGCTACGGGTTCGAAACCTCCAAAAGGGGGTCAGTTGGGATCAGATCCCACTAAAGACTCTAACATCGGATGCCAGTCAAAGGGGATGGGGAGCTATAGTCGAGTGAACCCATTTCCAGGGCACCTGGGGCCCAGACATCAGAGCAAGCTCTTCAAACTTCAGAGAACTGAAAGCAGTAGAAGAAGCATTAAGAGCTGCATCCTCCCTTGTTCAAGGACACCATGTCAGAATATATTCTGACAACATGACCACGGTAGCATACCTTCTTCATCAAGGAGGCACAAGATTCAGGAAACTAAAGACCTTAGCCTCAAACATTTTTTTCTGGGCAGAGAGACACGTTCTCTCTATCTCAGCAATTCACCTGAAGGGGTCAGCCAATACCCAGGCAGATTTCTTGAGCAGAAGGGATGTGCATCCAGGAGAATGGTGTCTGGACCAGGAGGTCTTTCTCTCCCTGATTTCCAGATGGGGGATCCCAGAGGTGGACCTTTTTGCCAACAGTCAGAATGCCAAGCTGCGAACTTATTTCTCCTTAAATATGACAGACAGAGCACTGGGCATGGATGCGTTCTCTCACCCATGG
Organism: Ranitomeya imitator; assembly: GCF_032444005.1. Lineage (NCBI taxonomy): Eukaryota > Metazoa > Chordata > Amphibia > Anura > Dendrobatidae > Ranitomeya > Ranitomeya imitator. The sequence continues at coordinate 718,029,412 of NC_091284.1, forward strand.
AGGTTCGACCTTGTTTATGCATTCCCTCCGATCCCATTAATATCGAAAACTCTACTGAAGATCCGATCGGAACGAGTTACGGCGATTTTGATCGCGCCAACATGGCCAGGGAGGAGTTGGTACAGCGCCCTGTTAGACATGGCTCAGGAAGGTCCAGTGTGTCTACCTCAGAAGGAAAATCTTCTTCGTCAGGGTCCATTGCTGCATCCAAACCTTCACAGATTGAATCTTTCAGCATGGCTTCTGAGGCCGAGATACTAAAGGCAAGAGGTCTCTCAGATGGAGTAATTCATACTCTCTAGAACAGTAGAAAACCCATAACAAATGCCATTTATGCCAAAATCTGGAAGAGGTTTTCATCGTGGTATCTTCCAGACATTCCTGATCCATTTCATCCAAATATTGCCAAAATTCTGGACTTCTTGCAAAAGGGTCTAGAGTTGGGTCTTAAGCCTAACACCTTAAAGGTACAAATTTCAGCACTTAGCTCCTATTTCGATCAGGATCTAGCCAAACATCGGTGGATCAGGCGCTTTGTTACTTCAGCAACTAGAATCCGTCCCAGAGTTCTCAACAATACTCCTCCTTGGGACCTTAATCTGGTCCTTAAGAGTCTAACTCGAGATCCTTTTGAGCCTTTATCTCAGATTTCATTAAAGGTTCTTACCCTAAAAACAGTCTTTTTAGTGGCTATTACCTCGGCCAGACGGATAGGAGAACTACATGCCCTATCCATACAAGAGCCTTACTTAAGGGTAACATCTGATAGTATAATCCTGCGTCTAGATCCTACCTTCCTACCTAAAGTAACATCAGACTTTCATAGAGGTCAGGACATAGTGTTGCCCTCATTCTACCCAGATCCTTCTAATGTGAAGGAAGAGTCCTTCCACACTCTGGATGTCCGCAGAGTGGTGTTACATTATCTTTCACAAACAGAGAGTTGGAGGATTGACCAAAATCTCTTCATTCAACTCTCCGGGAAGAACAAAGGCAGAAAGGCTACGAAAAATACTATCGCCAACTGGATTAAACAAGCCATATCTCTGGCATACTCATCCCAGAATCTACCACCTCCTCCATCACTGAAGGCCCATTCTACACGGTCGGTGTCAACATCATGGGCAGAGAGGGGTGACGCTTCTACGGAGCAGATTTGCAGAGCTGCCACCTGGTCATCAGTACATACGTTCACCAGGCACTACAGGCTTGATTTCAACTGGGATTTAACTTTCGGCAGAACAGTTCTGCAGGCGGTTGTCCCCCCCTAGAAATTATTTGTTGGTACTACTCCAGTACCGCTGTCGTGGAAGGTGACTGGAGAAAATAGAATTATTCTTACCGTTAATTCGGTTTCTAGGAACCTTCCACGACAGCACTAATTTCCCTCCCTATCTGATGATTTTATTGGATGATTCCTGCACTTAAGTGGTAACTATACATACTACTGTGTCCAGAAAAAACACTGGAGGTGGCAGGAAGGGGAGGGTATTTAACCTCTTTGTGTTTCCTGTCCCCCATTAGGGCGGGGAGACATCCTCCAGTACCGCTGTCGTGGAAGGTTCCTAGAAACCGAATTAACGGTAAGAATAATTCTATTTTTTTATCTCTTAGGAACACTTACCTCTCACCTCACCCCTTTCCCTCCCCTTCCTTTAGTTCTCCCTTTAAAGTCCTTCTGCATTTTTTGTCATTTTGTAATGCTACACCATTATTTGTTATAAAACTTTAAATAAATAAGTAACAGTTAAAAATTTAAGTTTCCCAACAAACAGGTTTCCTTATCCAAGACAACGGCAATCTCATGTATTTAATAGCGGCTGATAAATCCTCGAGCCTTCTGACTCAAGCTTTTATTCAGTATGACATGGAACAATGTATCAACAGCCAGAAAACAGTTCACCATAACAAAATGTAACATGTCTCACCGGGATTACCTATTATGTACAACAGCCTGCAATGTCCTAGGCAGCAGGTCACGGTAAAGTACCAAGGTGTCCTTAATTGGAAGCCTGGTAGGAATGCGTCCAAAGAAACTTGTTTATGCAGATACCAATCACTGTGATTAAGTACGGGCTATTATGTTAGTTCTATTTGACAGCAATGCCTTGATCAATGAAGGATAACCTTATAATGTTTGTAATACCCGAGGACTGTCCAACGATATCTGAGTCATATAAATCAGGCAGATATAGCCAAGTCCTTAACCATTTAAGGGGTTTTTCTGTTTTATGCAAGTCATGACACATCACTGTATAATCACAGGGTACACAACTTGTAAATCTTCATAACCACTATGATTTATGTTTACTGTCAGTAAATTGCACATTTTTTTTCCACCAAGTGGCATAAAGCACCATTTCACCTTGAATCACTGCCGAAGCTCCCGTTGATTTGCCGGTTCCCTTCAGTGTTGCTGGAGTGAATTTTCAAGGGTGACAGATTCCCTTTAGTAGTATTCTTTTTATACACATTGATAGCATATTCTTAGTAATGGCCTTCTCTATTGAAGTCTGTATAAACTTGGTTTATAGTTAAAGGGAACCTGTCACCTGAATTTGGCGGGACAGGTTTGTGGTCATGGGCGGGGTTTTCGGGTGTTTGATTCACCCTTTCCTTACCCGCTGGCTGCATGCTGGCCACAATATTTGGTTGAAGTTCATGCTGTGTCCTCCGTAGTACATGCCTGCGCAAGGTAAGATTGCCTTGCGCAGGCGTCTTCTACGGAGGACACAGCATGAACTTCAACCCAATATTGCGGCCAGCATGCAGCCAGCGGGTAATGAAAGGGAAGGTGGTAAGACAAACGATGCAAAAAATGAATTTGGGCAATAATGTGGAAGCTTTATTGACTGTGTTTGAAAAAGTAGCAGAGCAAGAGAAGCTGCTGCTTGCGCAGTGGGCGCCAGGCCTAGAATGCTTATAATGTCCTGGCCTTCCATGATGCCCTGGAATATTCCAAACTAAAAATTGAGATACTGGCATGCTCAGGCATGACTGTCTGTTTGAGCTCAAAGAGTCCACCACAGGGTGATAAACCCACTCTGTCTCAAATGTTCGATTTGCTGCATCTGGTACAGATATGGTTGCAGCCGCAGTCCTCCAACTTAGCGCAGATGGTAGAGCGGGTCATAATGGACAGATTTATCCACTCCCTTCTCAGGCCGCTGCAGATCTGGGTTGCTTAGGAGTGCCCCCAAAATGTGGAGGACCTAGTTGTCCTAGTGGAAAGGTACCAGGTGGTCGAGAGATCCCTAGTGAAGCCTAGTGGGGTTGCATGCTTGTGTTAGGGCTAGCGGAACGCACCAAATAATAAGACAGATAGTGTATGGTGCGTTCGCAGCCCGGGGTCCACCGTGCAGAGATGGAACCTGCTGCCAAGTAATGACGGACTATATGGCGGTACTCATAAGTATACACACGTGGGTTAAACTTCACCCAGCGTGAAGGAAGCGATCCTGTTGCGTCACAGGATCGCGGTACCGCACATAGAGGGCGAGCAAGTAGTCAGCGAACTCAACCCCAACTAGGATTGAAGTCCGATTAGACCCTTGCTGGCACAACACCGCAACTGGGTGTGTAAGGAAGCTGAATAACAATATTAGGGCACAAGAGTGCATGCGGTGCCGCACTGACGAACGCCACTAACCACCCAGGCTTGGGTAAGGAAAGCACAGAGGAAGTGCACGGCGCCGTACTGGCGGTCACAGCAACTGGACGCTGTAACGTGTGATTAGTGCTGTAGGATAAGTCAGGCGCTAGATAGCAACCATACACCTTCTGCGAACAGACATTCAATAGGGAAGGGGTATCCAAGGACGACTTGCACTCACAACAAACACACGTAAGCAAATGTACACTCGCGCATGGCCGTGCGGTCATGTGCAGTTTATATAGTTGCAGCACAGGAAGTGGCCACAGAAACTTTGCCCTTCCAAGACCTGCCAAGAGGACCAATGGAATGTGCTGCAGAGCCTGAGCACATGACCCTCGATCTCCAACGGGAGATCTTGCCCTGGGCATGCTCAGTGTGTGCAGACAAGGACTTAGTCCCAGAGAAGTCCGCTCGCTGCTGACCAGCACTGGCTTTAATGGCAGAAGCTGAAGAAGCAGCAGTAACTCTCTGTACAGAGTGAGACTGAGCAAGATGCTGGGACCAACGTCCCTGCTGAGCAGACTCCACTGCGGCTGGATAAGAATGGGAGACCGCAGCGGAGATGGCTCGAGATTCCCCCTGTGCAGAAGCGGGAACTCGAGACCTAACATTACCCCCCCTCCTTGGGCTTCGCTACGCTCGAAGGCAGCAATGAGCTGTGGGGCCCGAATGTTTTCAGCAGGCTCCCATGACCTGTCCTCTGGGCCATAACCCTTCCAATCCACCAGATAGAACTTTTTGCCACGTACCACCTTGCACCCCAAAATAGCGTTCACCTCGTAATCGTCCGTAGACGAACCCGATGTCCCGGCAGATGACTCGGAAAACCGGGACATGTATACGGGTTTCAAGAGGGACACATGAAAGGTGTCGGTGATACCCAAGCGTGGAGGAAGAGCCAAACGGTAGACCACAGGATTAACCCGTTCGAGAACCTTGAAGGGACCCAAGTAGCGAGGAGCAAACTTAGTGGACTCAACTCGCAGCCTGATGTTACGGGCGGAGAGCCACACCAAGTCGCCAGGAGCAAAGGTCGGAGCGGGGCACCGATGAACATCGGCGGAGGACCTCATTCTCTCCTTGGAGGCCCGAATGGCATCCTGCGTGCGGTCCCAAATGTCCCGTGCCTCCACAGCCCAGTCTGCCACCCTGGAGTCAGCAGAAGACACAGGCATGGGCACAGGAACACGCGGATGCTGGCCGTAATTTAGGAGGAATGGAGTCTGACAGGTGGAGTCAGCTACAGCATTGTTAAGTGCAAACTCTGCCCACGGTAGCAAGGATGCCCAGTCATCATGCCTGGCAGAAACAAAATGTCGTAAATATGTGACCAAGGTCTGGTTGGCCCTCTCTACCAACCCATTCGTCTCGGGATGATATGCCGAAGAGAGATTCAACTCAATACTGAGTAGACGACAAAGCTCTCTCCAGAATCGAGACGCAAACTGGGGACCCGGGTCACTAACAATTTTGTCTGGCATACCGTGTAGGCGAAAGATATGCTTGACGAACAAGACAGCCAACGCCCGTGCAGAAGGTAGCCGTGGAAGAGGCACCAAGTGCACCATTTTGGAAAAATGGTCGGTGATCACCCAGATAATGGTGCAGTTACGAGACTTGGGTAAGCCCACCACAAAGTCCATCCCGACCATCTCCCAGGGCCTGTCCGCCACTGGCAGAGGATAAAGCAAACCAGCTGGCCGTTGCCGAGGAGTCTTGTTCTTGGTGCAAGAGACACATGCCCGAACATACTCTGTGACATCACGAGCCATATGCGGCCACCAGTATGTCCTCGCCAGTAACTCAGATGTCCTTTTGGTACCAAAATGTCCACCCACCCTGGACGAGTGTGCCCAAGAGAGAACCTCCGGTCGCAAGCTGGATGGTACAAAAGTCTTACCCGGAGGCACAGACTCTAGCGAAACCGGGGCCACAGTTCTCAAGCTCTCGGTGGGGACAATAAGCCGAGGCTCCTCCTCCTCCTCCTCCTCCTCCGCAGATGACACAACGGAGCGAGAGAGAGCGTCGGCCCGAATGTTCTTCTCCCCAGAAAGAAAATGGAGGGTGAAATGAAACCGGGAGAAGAATAAGGACCATATGGCCTGGCGAGAATTCAACCGCTGGGCTGTCTGCAGGTACACCAAATTTTTATGGTCTGTGAAGACTTGGAAGGGAAAACGTGCTCCCTCCAAGAGATGTCTCCACTCCGAGAAAGCCAACTTCATGGCTAGCAACTCCCTGTCCCCGATGGAATAATTCCTCTCTGCTGGTGAGAAGGTCTTGGAGAAAAAGAAGCAAGTATGCTTCCGACCTTGAGCATCCTTTTGGAAGAGGACTGCTCCAGCACCAACAGAAGAGGCATCCACCTCCATGATAAATGGCTTATCAACATCGGGGCGATGTAGGATGGGAGCGCTAGCGAAGTGTGACTTTATAGAGTTAAAGGCCTTGGAGACCTCCTCAGACCACAATTTGGGATTCGCCCCCTTCTTGGTGAGGGCAACCAAGGGAGCTACCAAAGTTTAGAAGTGCGGAATGAACTGGCGATAATAATTAATGAACCCCATAAAGCGCTGCACCGCTTTAAGAGAATGGGGTTCCTGCCAGTCAATCACAGCCTGTAGTTTGGCAGGATCCATAGCCAATCCCTGGGCAGAGATGATGTAGCCTAGGAAAGGTAAGGACTCCTGCTCAAACATACACTTCTCCAACTTGGCATAGAGGGAGTTTGCCCGTAGGAGGTCGAAGACTTTGCAAACATCTCTCCGATGGGAGTCAATATCTGGAGAGTAGATGAGAATATCATCCAGATAGACTACGACCGAGGTGGAAAGCATATCCCGGAAGATATCGTTCACAAAGTCTTGGAAAACGGCTGGGGCATTACAGAGCCTGAAGGGCATCACCAGATATTCATAGTGCCCATCCCTGGTGTTAAAAGCCGTCTTCCATTCGTCCCCCTCACGGATGCGAATCAGGTTGTAAGCACCCCGCAGATCTAGTTTAGTAAATACCCTTGCTCCCCGAAGCCTATCGAAGAGCTCAGATATCAAGGGCAAAAGATACTTATTTTTAACGGTGATGGCATTAAGACCCCTGTAGTCTATGCATGGACGCAATTCCCCATTCTTCTTCTGCACGAAGAAGAACCCTGCCCCAGCAGGTGACACTGACTTCCTAATGAATCCTCTTGCCAGATTTTCCTGGATGTACTGTGACATTGCCTCCGTCTCCGGGAGAGACAGCGGATAGACCCGACCCCGGGGAGGCTCAGCACCAGGCAAGAGATCAATAGGACAGTCATAGGGGCGATGGGGCGGAAGGATCTCCGCCGCCTTTTTGGAGAACACGTCTGCATAAGACCAATAGAGCTTGGGGAGAGAGGAAAGATCTGCGGGTACCTCTGTAGTAGCAACCTGAACGCACTCCCTCTGACACCTACCCCCACAAGATTCGCCCCATCCCAGGATTCTGCCAGAGGACCACTCGATATGAGGAGAGTGGTACCGTAGCCAAGGTATTCCCAACAGGACCTCATCAATTCCCTCAGGAATGACGAGCAGAGATATAATCTCCTGATGAGATGGCGACATGGACAGAGTAAAAGGGATGGTCTGGTGTGTTATCTGTGAGGGCAGTGTCGACCCATTCACCACTCGTACCGTTACTGGTTGAGCTAGCATAACCAGGGGTATTGCGTGACGTTGGGCGAAGGCAGAAGACATAAAATTGCCCTCCGCCCCAGAATCCACGCAGAGCTCTACCGAGTGGGAGAATGAGCCTATAGTAATTGTCCCCTTAAAGGACAATTTAGAGGCAAACGTCGCCGTGTCTAGTGTACCTCCACCTACTACCACTAGACGCTGACGTTTCCTCGACCGCTGAGAACATCTGGTGGCTAGATGTCCTGACTGCTGGCAAACATGACAGACCTTGAGTGCACAAGCGGTCCGAGACTTAGATCCCGCTTGTGACACTTCCCTGGCCTCATGTGACTCAGGAACCAGGACCGGAGATTCCAGAGGTTTGGCGAAGGTAGGAGCCAGCCGAAACCTCTGCCTACACTGGGCTCGCTCTAACCTCCGCTCGTTAAAACGGAGGTCAATTCGAGTGGAGACAGTTATTAACTCCTCCAGTGTGGCAGGAATCTCCCTAGTGGCCAGAGCGTCCTTAACGTGGTCAGCCAGGCCCCTCCAAAATATGGGGATAAGAGCTTTATCCGACCAATCCAGCTCAGAAGCTAAAGTGCGGAATTGGACGGCAAAATGACTGACCAAGGACTCACCCTGAGTTAATGCCAGCAGTTGGAGCGCAGTATCATGGGTGACTTGAGGTCCTAAAAAGACCTGTTTCAGAGTGCTCAGAAACAGCGGAGCACTCTGCACCACATGATCGCCCCGCTCCCACAGCGGCGTAGCCCATTCCAGCGCCCTGTCCGACAAGAGAGACACTATAAATCCCACCTTAGCCCGCTCTGTGGGAAAACGTGCAGCCAGGAGCTCGAGGTGAATAGAGCACTGACTCACAAATCCCCTACAAAATTTGCTATCACCAGAAAATTTTTCTGGCAGCGGGAGGCGAGAAAATGTCGGAGCAGGGGTGGCAATGGACAAGGTTGCTGCAGCCACGCTAGCAGCCTGTACAGCAACTGCGGTAACATCCACAGCTCTCAAGAGCCGCCAACCTACCCTCCAGCTGCTGGATATACCGCAAGGATTGCTGTTTGTCCGTCATTACTAGCCAGACCCTGGCGCTAGTGTAATGTTAGGGCTAGCGGAGCGCACCAAATAATAAGACAGATAGTGTATGGTGCGTTCGCAGCTCGGGGTCCACCGTGCAGAGATGGAACCTGCTGCCAAGTAATGACGGACTATATGGCGGTACTCATAAGTATACACACGTGGGTTAAACTTCACCCAGCGTGAAGGAAGTGATCCTGTTGCGTCACAGGATCGCGGTACCGCACATAGAGGGCGAGCAAGTAGTCAGCGAACTCAACCCCAACTAGGATTGAAGTCCGATTAGACCCTTGCTGGCACAACACCGCAACTGGGTGTACACCAGTACACCAGGAAGCTGAATAACAATATTAGGGCACAAGAGTGCATGCGGTGCCGCACTGACGAACGCCACTAACCACCCAGGCTTGGGTAAGGAAAGCACAGAGGAAGTGCACGGCGCCGTACTGGCGGTCACAGCAACTGGACGCTGTAACGTGTGATTAGTGCTGTAGGATAAGTCGGGCGCTAGATAGTAACCATACACCTTCCGCGAACAGACATTCAATAGGAAAGGGGTATCCAAGGACGACTTGCACTCACAACAAACACACGTAAGCAAATGTACACTAGCGCATGGCCGTGCGGTCATGCGCAGTTTATATAGTTGCAGCACAGGAAGTGGCCACAGAAACTTTGCCCTTCCAAGACCTGCCAAGAGGACCAATGGAATGTGCTGCAGAGCCTGAGCACATGACCCTCGATCTCCAACGGGAGATCTTGCCCTGGGCATGCTCAGTGTGTGCAGACAAGGACTTAGTCCCAGAGAAGTCCGCTCGCTGCTGACCAGCACTGGCTTTAATGGCAGAAGCTGAAGAAGCAGCAGTAACTCTCTGTACAGAATGAGACTGAGCAAGACGCTGGGACCGACGTCCCTGCTGAGCAGACTCCACTGTGGCTGGATAAGAATGGGAGACCGCAGCGGAGATGGCTCGAGATTCCCCCTGTGCAGAAGCGGGAACTCGAGACCTAACAGCTTGGGTACCCAGAGGGAGCTTAAATCTCAAAAGAGGGATAATAGAACCACCACTCAGGGAAGTCCAAGGTCCCAAGGGGTTGCCCAGGGGTTGACAAAGACTGCTGGTAAAGACTTGCTCTGCTGGAGATGTCACGGTCTTGGACACATAGCTGCCCATTGTCCTATGTCCTACGAACAGATGTACTGCAGCATAGGGAAACGCTGTTCATATGATGCCTATCCTGCCTGCAGTGTGGACTATCAGGCTGGTGAGTGGTCACAGGCATGTCACATGACAATAAATGGTTTACTAGTGTTGGGACTCTTGGACTTACGGAGTTTGATTATTATTATTATACATTTTTATAGCGCCATTTATTCCATGGCGCTTTACATGTGAATACGAGGCAAATATAGACAAATACATTAAACATGAGCAGATAACAGGCACACGGGTACATAAGGAGGGAGGACCCTGCCCGCAAAGGCTCACAGTATGCAGGGGATGGGTGATGAAACACTAGGAGAGGGTAGGGCAGGTTGCGTGGCGGTTCAGTAACTTCAGGACCACTGCAGGCTGTAGGCTTGTCGGAAGAGGTGGGTCTTCAGGTTCTTTTTGAAGGTTTCTATGGTAGGCGAGAGTCTGATGGGTTGGGGTAGAGAGTTCCAGAGTATGGGGGAAGCACGGGAGAAATCTTGGATGCGGTTGTGGGAAGAAGAGATGAGAGGGGAGTAGAGAAGGAGGTCTTGAGAGGATTGGAGGTTGCGTGTAGGTAGGTACCGGGAGACCATGTCACAGATGTATGGAGGAGAAAGGTTGTGGATGGCTTTGTATGTCATTGTGAGGGTTTTGAACTGGAGTCTCTGGGCAATAGGAAGCCAGTGAAGGGCTTGACATAGGGGAGAGGCTGGGGAATAGCGGGGAGACAGGTAGATTAGTCGGGCAGCAGAGTGTAGGATGGATTGGAGCGGTGCCAGAGTGCTAGAGGGGAGTCCAGAGAGTAGGAGGTTGCAGTAGTCGAGGCGGGAGATGATAAGGGCATGCACTAGCGTTTTTGCGGTGTCGCGGTCAAGGAAAGCACGGATCCGGGAAATATTTTTGAGTTTGAAACGGCAGGAGGAGGCAAGGGCTTGGATATGTGGCTTGAAAGAGAGGGCAGAGTCGAGGATCATCCCGAGGCACCGGGCGTGTGGGACTGGGGAAAAGTTTGATGACCCTGGTAAGGGCTTCACTTCCCTAAATGATTACAGGAAACATGGGCGTCTGCTGTATTCACAAGGATTCCATGGACTATCCCATTGCCAGGGGGGTTTCCACTGTTTAGGCACATCAGGGTCTCTAAACATGACATGGCGTCCTATCTCAATTCAAGCCAATTTTGCATTGAAAAGTCAATCGGCGCTCCTTCCCTTCTGAGCTCTGCCGTGCACCCAAACAGTGGTTTACCCTCACATATGGGCTATCAGCGTACTTAGGACAAATCGTACAACAACTTTTGGGGTCCATTTTCTCCTGTTACCCTTGGTAAAATAAAACAAATTGGATCTGTAGTACATTTTTTGTGAAAAAAAGTTAAATGTTCATTTTTTTTAAAACATTCTAAAAATTCCTGTGAAACACCTGAAGGGTTAATAGACTTCTTGAATGAGGTTTTGAGCACCTTGAGGAGTGCATTTTTTTTTTAGAATGGTGTCACTTTTGGGTATTTTCTATCATATAGACCCCTCAAAGTGACTTAAAATGTGATGTGGTCCCTAAAAGAAAATGGTGTTGTAAAAATGAGAAATCGCTGGTCAAATTTTAACCCTTATAACTTCCTAACAAAAAAAATGTTGGTTCCAAAATTGTGCTGATGTAAGGTAGACATGTGGGAGATGTTACTTATTAAGTATTTTGTGTGACATATCTCTGTGATTTAAGGGCATGCAAATTCAAATTTGGAAAATTGCGAAATTTTCACCAAATTTCCATTTTTTTCACAAATAAACGCAAGTCATATCAAACAAATTTTACCACTATCATGAAGTACAATATGTCATGAGAAAAAAATGTCAGAATCAGCGGGATCCATGGACGATTTCCAGAGTTATTACCTCATAAAGAGACAGTGGTTAGAATTGTAAAAATTGGCCCGGTCATTAACATGCAAACCACCCTTGGGGTTAAGGGATTAATTAAAACTTGTCTGAGAAATATATGTGGATATTGGTGCTCTGCCTGGGTTGGGTCCACAACACCCAGTGCGCAATGCAAATAAATATTTACAATACCAACGAACCTGTGATATTAAATTATCTGATAGTATTTAATGAATTGACCAAAGACCAATGTACAGTCACATATACTATCAAGCTGCATAAGCAAACTGCAATTAATGTATACATACAATAGATTCCCTTATTGCTACACACGAAGAAATGGATAGAAGATAACTTGTCCAGTTGGGAAAAACACTTAGCATGTCTCCCAGCAAATCTACAGCAAACTGTTTTATTACAGTAAAACTAACACTGCAATTAACTGATAAAATGAAAAATGAATGCAACAGAAATGCTTAATTTTTAGCAGGCTGATCAGAAATGACCAGCATCTTCATGTGATTGGAAGTGTTTCCTTTTTCCTCTTTAACCTTTATGTTCAGCGATAAAAGGATGTGCTATATTATACGAGGGGCGATCCAAAAGTAATGATAATCAATACTAAACACAATGAATATAGTAAAAAAATATATATTTTTCTACATAGTCTCCTAACAAGTCTATACATTTAGTCCATCTCTTTTCTAAACTTAGAATTCCCTTCGAAAAAAATTCTTGATCTTGACCCTCAAAAAAATCCCCAACAGTGGTTATCATGTCCCTATTGTAGTCAAATTTCTTGCCCCAGATGTGTTCCTTGAGCCGAGGAAAGAGAAAGAAGTCACTGGGGGCTAGATCTGGCGAATAGGGGCGTGTTCCACCAGTTCAAAGCCCGCTTCTTGAATGGTAGCCATGGCAACTGCAGCTTTGTGAGCTGGCGTGTTATCTTGGTGAAACAGCACTCCAGCCCGCAGTTTGCCGCGCCTTTTCTCCTTGATAGCCTCCCACAATCTTCTTTTTTGTTCTGCGTAGTAGGAGCCTGTAATAGTGGCTCCCTTCTATAAATAGTCCACCATAATAATTCCTTTAGCGTCTCAAAAAACGGACGCCATAACCTTCCCTGCTAAGCTTGACACTTTGAATTTCTTCGGCATCAGTTCGTCGGCTCGTTTCCATGTCATCGATTGCTGTTTAGTTTCGGGATCAAAGTGGTGGATCCAGGTCTCGTCCATGGTCAAAAAACCTGACAAAAAATTTTCCTTGTCTGCTTGGAACTTTTCGAGATTTGCTATTGAAATGTCAACTCGTTTTTGGCAGTCAACGCGCAGAGACCTTTCTCATATGCAATTCTTTTGCAAGGATTCTTTGAATACTGCCATATGAGATCCCTGTGACCTCAGCTACATGCCTTATAGTCACTCTTCGATCTGCCAATACAACTTCTTTAACTTTTTTCACGTTTTCTTCATTGAGGGACGTGGATGGGCGTCCTTCACGATGTTCATCTTCCGTCAATGTTCTTCCCAGCTTAAATTCCTTGGCCCAGCGTGCAACTGTGGAATATGGAGGAGAAGAGTCCCCCAATGTTTCCACCAAGTCGCTGTGTATGTCTTTGGTAGTCATTTTTTTCAAGCAGAGGCATTTGATGACAGCTCTGAGCTAGTTTTTTTCCATTTTGATGTTCACTCCTCCGCAGTTCATATTCAAATGAATGTAGCTCCCGGGAATCGTGGTCTATTTAAGTGATTTTTTTTCCTGGACTAGTGGGTACCTAAGATAGAAAACATTTTATTTTAATTTCTGTGTGCAATAGAAATAACCGATTATCATTACTTTTGGATCGCCCCTCGTATTATTATTATTATTATACATTTTTATAGCGCCATTTATTCCATGGCGCTTTATATGTAAATACGGGGCAAATATAGACAAATACATTAAACATGAGCAGATAACAAGGCACACGAGTACATAACCTGTTTGATGTATCTACAGGTTAAGCACCTGGGGGTCTCTCCATAAGCTCTATTCTGACACTAGTATGCACTAGACACTACTTTAAAAGGAATGGTAAGTGAAGTCTACTTTTGCTCCAGCTCCATCCTGTGATGCAGAAGGAAACTCTTTATCTCCTTTCCTCTTTTTTTTAAACCATAATTAGAATACAAACAGTTTTATATGATGATAACAATACCATTGGATGCAAAATAATTTGCTGTCACGTTGAAGACTTGAACAGATATTTGTAACCGTTACCCTTAGCCAGATGCCTGGAGAAAGAAAACAGAAGAGCAGTGGACCTCTTAAGATACAGTTAGGGCCAGAAATATTTGGACAGTGACACAATTTTTGCGAGTTGGGCTCTGCATGCCACCACATTGGATTTGAAATGAAACCTCTACAACAGAATTCAAGTGCAGATTGTAACGTTTAATTTGAAGGGTTGAACAAAAATATCTGATAGAAAATGTAGGAATTGTACACATTTCTTTACAAACACTCCACATTTTAGGAGGTCAAAAGTAATTGGACAAATAAACATAACCCAAACAAAATATTTTTATTTTCAATATTTTGTTGCAAATCCTTTGGAGGCAATCACTGCCTTAAGTCTGGAACCCATGGACATCACCAAACGCTGGGTTTCCTCCTTCTTAATGCTTTGCCAGGCCTTTACAGCTGCAGCCTTCAGGTCTTGCTTGTTTGTGGGTCTTTCCGTCTTAAGTCTGGATTTGAGCAAGTGAAATGCATGCTCAATTGGGTTTAGATCTGGAGATTGACTTGGCCATTGCATTATGTTCCACTTTTTGGCACTCATGAACTCCTGGGTAGCTTTGGATGTATGCTTGGGGTCATTGTCCATCTGTACTATGAAGCACCGTCCAATCAACTTTGCAGCATTTGGCTGAATCTGGGCTGAAAGTATATCCCGGTACACTTCAGAATTCATCCGGCTACTCTTGTCTGCTCTTATGTCATCAATAAACACAAGTGACCCAGTGCCATTGAAAGCCATGCATGCCCATGCCATCACGTTGCCTCCACCATGTTTTACAGAGGATGTGGTGTGCCTTGGATCATGTGCCGTTCCCTTTCTTCTCCAAACTTTTTTCTTCCCATCATTCTGGTACAGGTTGATCTTTGTCTCATCTGTCCATAGAATACTTTTCCAGAACTGAGCTGGCTTCTTGAGGTGTTTTTCTGCAAATTTAACTCTGGCCTGTCTATTTTTGGTATTGATGAATGGTTTGCATCTAGATGTGAACCCTTTGTATTTACTGTCATGGAGTCTTCTCTTTACTGTTGACTTAGAGACAGATACACCTACTTCACTGAGAGTGTTCTGGACTTCAGTTGATGTTGTGAACGGGTTCTTCTTCACCAAATTAAGTATGCGGCGATCATCCACCACTGTTGTCATCCGTAGACGCCCAGGCCTTTTTGAGTTCCCAAGCTCACCAGTCAATTCCTTTTTTCTCAGAATGTACCCAACTGTTGATTTTGCTACTCCAAGCATGTCTGCTATCTCTCTGATGGATTTTTTTCTTTTTTTTCAGCCTCAGGATGTTCTGCTTCACCTCAATTGAGAGTTCCTTTGACCGCATGTTGTCTGCTCACAGCAACAGCTTCCAAATGCAAAACCACACACCTGGAATCCACCCCTGACCTTTTAACTACTTAATTGATTACAGGTTAACGAGGGAGACGCCTTCAGAGTTAATTGCAGCCCTTAGAGTCCATTGTCCAATTACTTTTGGTCCCTTGAAAAAGAGGACGCTATGCATTACAGAGCTATGATTCCTAAACCCTTTCTCCGATTTGAATGTGGAAACTATCATATTGCAGCTGGGAGTGTGCACTTTCAGCCCATATTATATATATAATTGTATTTCTGAACATGTTTTTGTAAACAGCTAAAATAACAAAACTTGTGTCACTGTCCAAATATTTCTGGCCCTAACTGTATGTTTATCTCCCAGGGTGAAGAGAAATGTTTTGTCATCCCGGTTTGAAATCAAAACTTTACCTACTTTTGAACTTTAGGACCTGTTGAAGCGTGCAAGACGCGAAACGGCCGTAGTTCACCTTTTTCTGCATGTTCTGCTAACGTCCCTCCCTTATAACCTTGCCCACTTTGTGCAAATGAAATAAAGGACAAAGGTTTTTTATTCCACGGAAGATTTGAGTTGTGCGACTGTTTTCTTCTTATTATTGGATTACTTCATATGTGTTATATATATGATGTATCTGCAGACTAAGCACCTGGGAGTCTCTCCATAAGCTCTATTCTGACACTAGTATGCACAAGACACTACTATAAAAGGAATGGTAAGTGAAGTCTACTTTTGCTCCAGCTCCATCCTGTGATGCAGAAGGAAACTCTTTATCTGCTTTCCTCTTTTTTTTTTTAAACATAATTAGAATACAAACCGTTTTATATGATGATAACAATACCGTTGGATGCAAAATAATTTGCTGTCGGGTTGAAGACTTGAACAGATATTTGTAACCGTTACCCTTGGCCAGATGCCTGGAGAAATAAAACAGAAGAGCAGTGGACCTCTTAAGATATGTTTATCTCCCAGGGTGAAGAGAAATGTTTTGTCATCCCGGTTTGACATCAAAACTTTACCTACTTTTGAACAAAGGAAAACATTCATTATCCAGATATTCAAACCAAGACAGACCAACAAGCATCCAATTTACAGTTTGTAAAATCACCATCAATACTTGGCCACTACTTTTTTATTGATGGCCAATTCATAGGGTAGGGCGGACATCAATTTCATTGGTGGAGGTCCAACATCCAGCACCACTGCCGATAAGTTGCTAATACACAGCAGCTCCATCAAAACAATGTCATGGGCGAGTAGTGCAGATCCACATCCTATTCATTTAAATTGGGGGTAGATCTGCAATACCCAGCAGCTGGCACTATAGAAACTATGGAGCTGCTGTTCCAGAGGCTTCTGAGAACTTACAGGCAGTGGTGACGCCAGTAACAGCTGATCGGCAGGAGTGTCGGGTGTCGCCCCTACAAAGTATGTTGGGAATCAACTGTTAGAGGTGGCAAATGAAAGCCCTGTCCAAACTAAAGTGATTGCGGTTGGGTATTGATAGGCCAAAAAAATAATAGCCAAGCCAACCCACTTTGTTTCCTCCTCTGGTATAAAATCCTCAATACTGCAATGTTAAGAGCAAGTTTTATCAAAGAATGGACAATTTATCGTTATTCCATTTTTTAATCAATTTACCATATCAAAATCTATGCTAAAAATCCAAAAACTTTTAAATTTACTAGTTGGCCCGTGCAAAATTTTCGCACATTGGTTGTTGGGAGCGCAGGCAATTTCAGGAAAATCAAGCTGGTCAAATGTAAATGTATTTAATGAGATGATGAACACAGAGAGGTATGTGTCTCACTGACATATATAGATTGCAGGTCTCCTGTCCACCATTAACACCCGAAGGCACATTAACAGATAGAGCCTGGAGTCATCTGAGAGACCCTGTAAAAAGGCTCGAGCTACCTGTCATGGGTTTTGTCCTACCTAAAGGGGGACAGAGAGAGAAAGTGAGGACCTTGTGTGAGGCCTAAGGCAGCAAGGGACTACAACACAGCGCTGAGAAGAAGGCTTCCAACCCAACCTGGCTAGGGAGATTCCTGAATCGCTTCCAAGCTGGATGGACCATACCAGCACCTATGATCCGGTACCCTGGACTGTGGCTGCCTGAGACTGCAGGCTAAAGAGGTAAAGAGACTGCAGCTTGTGTCCTCCATTTCTTTCTAACACCATCTACCATCTGTCCCAACTACATCGGGAGCCCTGGAGACCCAGCTTCACCAGTGGGAAGCTATACCATCCCAGCTGCCATAACATCACCCCAGTGGACCCTTTTAAGCAGAGTCGTGGCGTCCCATTCTTATTCCTAAAAACCCCTTTAAAGACCTTCCCTTTAATTTGGATGCCCAAGGCCAAGGACTGGGTTGCTGCCACCATGACCACCCCTTTTATGATGACCGGACCTGGTACCGAGTAACCCCTAGGCCCTGGTTGGCGCTCCACTATGCATAATAAGAAATTCCCGCTGGTGATAGCTGTACATGACAGCTGACACTCTGCAGCTTTGGCCCAGGCATTCGGGCCGAGTAATCCCTTAAATACCACTGTCAACTGCGACAGCGTCATCTAAGTGGTTAAAAGACTCACTTGATAGGATCGACCACCTGCGATCGGAATTGCGGAAACCGATCATTGCCATGGTATCCTCAGGTCATTTGATGACCACAGGGTATGGTGGCCTTTTAGACCCTGTCAAGTCTCATGCACTGCAATACACAAATATTGCAATGTGTGATATGGTTATACATTATATACAGGAAAGGTCTCACTCAATTCCTTAAGGTGTTTACAAGCACTTCAAAAGATCCTCAAAATAAAGGGTAGGGCATAACGTCAGCGTCCATCTACTATCCTTATATTGAGATAAGAGATCTTCTCTTGATGCATTTTCTCCTATATTTGGATGCATCAGGAGAGTTTTTTCAACATCTGTCTTCTGGGAATGAGTGAACTAGGACCCTGCCACCTAACGTGTCATACAGAGCCTCCTGCTATATCTTTTCCTTTTCCTGGTTTATTTCAATGTGTGCACACCTAGCAATACTTATCTTTTCTGGTGCCCAATGACATCAAATCTGGTAATTGGAATGCTCACTTCAATTGTGGCGGACTGCAAATGTCACTTCCAGAGCATCCATCACAGCCACTGATCTCTCATAGAACACAAGCTTACCCACAGTTACCTCTTCGCAGCAGCTGATTGGAAGGCGAGTATAAATATATTCTGTGACGCTAGAGGTTATGTCTTCGATGAACTAGAAGACAAGATTGTCATCTCCTTCCACTTCATTGTGACGCTCAAATCTGCTCCCAGTAATATGAGTGACTATGAAATATTCAACCATTGAGATGAATTAATAAATCAATTGATAAGGAAATTACGAAATCAAGTTTTTGACAGGTGTATTTGAAAGTGCAGGAATATAGGAAGCATTAGTATAAGTTAATATCAAGGTATGAATCTGAAGAACTAGACATACTATGTTGTGATAAATGTTGATTGATAATTAACTATGGTTGATCTAGTTGGACTAATTGGTTTGGTCCATTGTCCAACACAATTGTCAAAATAAGGCACAACTCTATTGTATAAATGGGTGAGACCTTGGTGCTTATAATGACGTATTCAGTCATATCTAGTATACTAACCCTACATAGTCATGAGGGGTGGCATTTTAATAAAATTGAAGACACAAAAGAGCATAATAGAACCAAAAACATTCAGTTTAAAAAAATCACAGTAATCCGCAAGTGCTAGTAAAAAGATATACAAAACAGGTTATTTGGTTGATACGTTTTTTGCAAAAAATGTATACTAAGCTGCTCCACCAAAGGTATACCCATATCAGAGCCGTCCTAACTGATGTATGCAATCCCTATCTGATGTATTTAAAAACCTGATCATCTGTATATTACCTGTGTGAACAGGGTTAAGAGAGGAAAAGTCCATGTGGACATGCTGAGTGGGACAGCTTTTGTGCAGATAGCCCAAGAGGAGTGGTGGGTAACTCCCTAGTCTTGTAGAAACAAGAGAACAATTATGGAAACAGGAACACATGGGCTACCTGCACAGTGAATAAGTATGTAAGAACATGCTCACATACCACCAAGAAACTTGAAGACACAAAAGAGCATAGTAGAACCAAAAACCCTAGTCTTGTAGACACAAGAGAACAATTATGGAAATCTTACCTTAATAAACTGCGAAGATGGTGCATCCACTCCTCGTTGTCTCTCCCTTAATAACACACCTTGTTAGTCTCTAATTATAAAAAGCTACCATATGTCAAATGTTCATTGAGACTAGATGGTGATTCTATTTTAAGGGGATAGGTCCACCTTGCTTCATGTTGCAAAATGTATCTATCCCAATCCCCTCCTTTGGAGGGTTTTTCCACTCTGTCAATCACTATAAATTCTACTGATGATATTTGTCCTACATGTTCCTTAATAATGTGTCTGGCTAGTAGGGTATCCTTTTTGTCTCTGATCTCACGGAGATGTTCTCCTACCCTTCTCTTGAACTCCCTTTTCGTCATATACACATAGCCTTATAAATCACACCTTCACTCCGACAATTAATGAAGGATCTAATCATAGAATGTTAGAGTTGGAAGGGACCTCAAGGGTCATCGTGTCCAACCCCCTGCTCAATGCAGGATTCACCAAATCATGTCAGGCAGATGTCTGTCCAACCTCTGTTTGAAGACTTCCATTGAAGAAAAACTCATCACCTCTCGTGGCAGCCTATTCCACTCATTGATCACCCTCACTGTCAAAAAGTTTTTTCTAATATCTAATCTTTATCTTCTCCCTTTTAGTTTCATTCCATTGCTTCTCCTGTTTCCATGTGAAAATGAGAATAATGATGATCCCACTAAGCTGTGACATCCCTTCAGATATTTGTAGAAGCTATCAAGTGTCCTTTTAGCCTTTTTTTGTGAGCTAAATATTCCCAAATCATGTAACCATTCCTTGCAGAACACACTTTGTCCGCTTACCATCCTGGTAGCTCTTCTCTGAACGTGTTCCAGTTTTCAATGTCTTTTTTTAAAATGTGGTGCCCAGAACTGGACACCGTATTGCAGATGATGCCTGACCAA
This sequence comes from Ranitomeya imitator, assembly GCF_032444005.1. NCBI lineage: Eukaryota > Metazoa > Chordata > Amphibia > Anura > Dendrobatidae > Ranitomeya > Ranitomeya imitator. The sequence continues at coordinate 718,049,610 of NC_091284.1, forward strand.
GGAGGAGTAGTGGAGAATAATTACTTCATGGGAACTGGACTCTTTGCTTCTCTTAATACATACTAGAACTAGTTTGCCTTTTTTGCTGCTGAATCACACTGTTGACTCATGTGCAGTGTGTGATCTATTAGTATACCCAAGTCTTTTTCACACGTGCTGTTGCCTAGTTCTATTCCTCCTATTCTGTAGATGTAATTTTTGTTTTTCTTGACCAGATGTAGAATCTTCCATTTCTCCCTGTTAAATACCATTTTTATTTTTTCGCTGCCCATTGTTCAAGCTTATCTAGATCCTTCTGAATCCTGTCTTCTCAAGTGTTATCTACCCCTCCTAGCTTTGCATCATCTGTAAATTTGATTAGTTTACCTTCAGTTCCCTTATCTAGATAATTATTAAAGATGTTGAACAACATTGGGGCCAGGACAGAGACATATGGTACCCCACTTGAAAAACTTTTCCAATTGGATGTGCAACAATTTATTACAACTCTTTGAGTATGATCACTGGGGCAGTTATGAATCCACCTAACTATAGCCTTGTCAATCCCATACTTGGTAATTTTTTCAGCAAGGATGAGATACTTTATCAAATGATTTACTCATGTTGAGATATACTATATCTACCGCATTTCCCTGATCCACCCAGTCAGTGATTCCCTTATAGAAGAAAATTAGATTAGTCAGGCATGACTTGTGTGCTACAAACCCATGCTGGCTCTTGTTAATTACCGTAGTTTTATCCAAATACTTACATACATGCTGTTTAATAATTTTTTCAAATCTCTTTCCTGGTATAAAAGTAAGGCTCACTGGCCTGTAATTTCCTGGCTCCGTGTTCTTTTATTTTTTAAAGATAGGGTCTACATTTGCCCTTCTCCAATCTTCTGGAACTTCTCCTGTTTTACAGGATTTTTCAAAGATTCTGGCCAGTGGTTCTGCAATTTCTTCTAACTCTTTCACAGTACCCTAGGATGTAATTCAGCTGGACCAGGAGATTTAAATTCATTTAAATTAGCTAAGTGTTCCTTCACCATCTGTCACACATGAAGGGATAAGGGAAAGTGAACCAAACACTAGGGAAGGGGGAGTGGAGATCCCTATGGAGATCTAATGTCACCCTGTCTGCCCTATCGTCCCTAAATAGGTTCTGCACCTATCACCGAGCAGGATACCTAATCTCTGCCTGACCCTGGCAATAAGCCCTGCATAGGGGAGAACAGGATGCGCTCTACTCTAGTCAATCCCCACTACCACTAAAGACAGGTGGGATGCACAAAGAAGGGGAACACTTAGCTTGAGTAGACTCAGATAAAAACACAGACATCCTCCAGTAACACCAAGAAGGAAGATAGATTCCCTGCAGCAGGCGGCACAGTGCTTTGGGAGTTTTGCAGTTGCTGGAGAGCCACATGACACCAGTGATTAGAATACTCACCATAGATACGAAGAGTCACTTCCAGTCTGCGTCGTCACTTCCGGGTGAGAGTGAGGGCAAACTCGTCATCCTAAGAGCTCAGAGGTCCTGGGATTGTCCAGCACCACCTGGGGTCTCCTTCCCCCCACGCTCCAGTGCCCAAAGAATGAGCCGCTGCCGCGCCAAGCAGAAAGATGAGCAGCACTCTGTGTCCACAACGGGGGCATGACGGCCCGGTGAAAGTGAAGCAGTCTTCCTTCCTAGAGCAAAGCATTGTGGGGGGATGCAGCCTGGGACTGGGAGGACAAGGTACGGGCCACAGAGACAGGCGGCGGCGAGAGTGGATGGACTGTGCAAGACAGTACTGTCTGGGACTTGTGGACTAGTCCTACAATGTGGTATCTTAGAGATGCTGTCACTTGTAGTCCTACAAACCTACAGTATGGCATCTGAGTGATGCTGGGACTTGTAGACTACTGTATATACTACATGGCTGTGTTATATACTACGTGACTGTGCTATATACTACATGGCTGTGCTATATACTACGTGGGTTGTTATATATACTACGTGGGCTGTGTTATATATACTACGTTGGCTGTGCTATATACTACGTGGCTGTGCTATATATACTACGTGAGCTGTTATACATACTATGTGTTAGGTATCGAGTTCCTGCCTCTGCACAGGGGGAATCTCGAACAATCTCCGTCGGTCCCAGTGTCTGACTCCAGCTGATACTGGGTGACTGGTTACTACTGTTCTTCCAGGCTCTGCCTTTGTATCCAGCGCTGATCAGCAGCGAGCAGATCTTTCTGGGACTAAGTCCTGCTTTTCCCATACTGGGCATACCCATGGGATGACCTCCCATTGGAGGTCGGGGGTAACATGCACAGGTCCTGAAGCGGTTCCTGTTGGACCACTAGGAAGGTCCTTGAGTGCTAAAACTATGAAAGGTTCGCATGGCCACACGGCCATGCGCTAGTATCAAACCTATGTTATGGGCTCAGCGTTAGTGTGGTCATGGTTGTATGTGGTCAAAGTTTGGCTGAAATAAGCCCCTAGAATACTGGCACCCCCGGTGAGGAGTTTTTGTGTATGTGGGTTCAGGGCTAGCGTATAGCCATTAGAATTCCGGCTCCACCGGAGAGGAGTTGCTTGTGTGCTATTCTGACTGCATGACTAGGGTTGAGCGAAACGGGTCGTTCATTTTCAAAAGTCGCCGACTTTTGGCAAAGTCGGGTTTCATGAAACCCGATCCGACCCCTGTGCGGGGTCGGCCATGCGGTATGCGACTTTCGCGCCAAAGTCGCGTTTCAATGACGCGAAAAGCGCCATTTCTCAGCCAATGAAGGTAAACGCAGAGTGTGGGCAGCGTGATGACATAGGTCCTGGTCCCCACCATCTTAGAGAAGGGCATTGCAGTGATTGGCTTGCTGTCTGCGGCGTCACAGGGGCTATAAAGGGGCGTTCCCGCCGACCGCCATGTTACTGCTGCTGATCTGAGCTTAGGGAGAGGTTGCTGCCGCTTCGTCAGAAGCAGGGATAGCGTTAGGCAGGGTCCATTAACCACCAAACCGCTTGTGCTGTAGCGATTTACACTGCCCAACACCACCTTCGGTGTGCAGGGACAGTGGAAGCTACATTTTTTTTTTCCCCCTCAGCGCTGTAGCTCATTGGGCTGCCCTAGAAGGCTCCCTGATAGCTGCATTGCTGTGTGTACGCCGCTGTGCAAACCAACTGCTTTTTTCAAAGCACAAATCCTCTTGTTCCTTCCTTTCTGCACAGCTATCTTTTTGGTTTGTACACACTTTTTATTTAATTTGTGCATCAGTCCACTCCTTATTGCTGCCTGCCATACCTGGCTGAGATTACTGCAGGGAGATAGTAATTGAAGGACACTCCCTGTTTTTTTTTTTTTTTGTGGGAGATTAAGATTGACATTTCTGCTAGAGTGCCATCCCGGTCTGTGTCATCTCTCACTCAGTGGGCCATAGAAAGCCTATTTATTTTTTTGCTTGATTTGGGTTATAAAATCTACCTGAAAAAATCACTACATCAATCAGTGGGAGAAAAATATTGGCCTCAGGGCTTGTGTGCCACTCTTGACTCCTGTGTGCATCATCACTCACTCAGTGGGCCATAGAAAGCCTATTTATTTTTTTGCTTGATTTTGGTTCTAAAATCTACCTGAAAAAATCACTACATCAATCAGTGGGAGAAAAATATTGGCCTCAGGGCTTGTGTGCCACTCCTGACTCCTGTGTGCATCATCACTCACTCAGTGGGCCATAGAAAGCCCATTTTTTTTTTTTTTTGCTTTATTTGGGTTCTAAATTCTACCTGAAAAAATCAATAAATCAATCAGTGGGAGATTAATATTGGCGTTTGGGCTTGTGTGCCAGTCCTAAGCGTGCCATCTCTCTCTCTCAGATAGTGGGCCATAGAAAGCCTATTTATTTATTTTTTTTTTTATTGGGTTTATAAATTTTCCCTGGAAAAAAAAAAAAAGTGGGAGATTAATATTGGCCTCTGGGCTTGTGTGCCAGTCCTGAGCGTGCCATCTCTCTCACAAATAGTGGGCCATAGAAAGCCTATTTATTTATTTTTTTTTGGTTTTATAAATTCTCCCTTAAAAAAAAAAGGGAGATTAATATTGGCCTTTGGGCTTGTGTGCCAGTCCTAAGTGTGCCATCTCTCTCTGTCTCTCAGATAGTGGGCCATAGAAAGCCTATTTATTATTTTCTTTATTGGGTTTATAAATTTTCCCTGGAACAAAAAAAAAAAGTGGGAGATAAATAAAAAAACAAAAAAAAAAACAAATCAGTGGGAGATTAATATTGCCCTTTCTGCTTGTGTGCCAGTCTTGACTCCTGGGTGTGCCATCTCTCTCTCTCTCTCTCCAATTGTGGGCCATAGAAAGCCTATTATTTTTTTAGCTTGATTTGGGTTCCAAAATCTACCTGAAAAAATCACTACATCAATCAGTGGGAGATAAATATTGGCCTCTAGGCTTGTGTGCCACTCCTGACTCCTGTGTGTGTCATCTCTCACTCAGTGGGCCATAGAAAGCCTTTTTTTGTTTTATTTGTTTTCTAAATTCTCCCTGAAAAAATCATTTTATTCTATTTTTTTTTCCTAAAGTCTCCCTGAAAAAAAAACAAAAAAAAACAAATCAGTGGGAGATTAATATTGCCCTGTCTGCTTGTGTGCCAGTCTTGACTCCTAGGTGTGCCATCTCTCTCTCTCTCTCCAATTGTGGGCCATAGAAAGCCTATTATTTTTTTTAGCTTGATTTGGGTTCCAAAATCTACCTGAAAAAATCACTACATCAATCAGTGGGAGATAAATATTGGCCTCTGGGCTTGTGTGCCACTCCTGACTCCTGTGTGCGTCATCTCTCACTCAGTGGGCCATAGAAAGCCTTTTTTTGTTTTATTTGTTTTCTAAATTCTCCCTGAAAAAATCATTTTATTTTATTTGGTTTCTAAATTCTTCCTGAAAAAATCATTTTATTCTATTTTTTTTTTCCTAAAGTCTCCCTGAAAAAAAAAAAAAAAAAAACAAATCAGTGGGAGATTAATATTGCCCTTTCTGCTTGTGTGCCAGTCTTGACTCCTGGGTGTGCCATCTCTCTCTCTCCAATTGTGGGCCATAGAAAGCCTATTATTTTTTTTAGCTTGATTTGGGTTCCAAAATCTACCTGAAAAAATCACTACATCAATCAGTGGGAGATAAATATTGGCCTCTGGGCTTGTGTGCCACTCCTGACTCCTGTGTGCGTCATCTCTCACTCAGTGGGCCATAGAAAGCCTTTTTTTGTTTTATTTGTTTTCTAAATTCTCCCTGAAAAAATCATTTTATTTTATTTGGTTTCTAAATTCTTCCTGAAAAAATCATTTTATTCTATTATTTTTTTTCCCTAAAGTCTCCCTTAAAAAAAAAAAAAAATCAAATCAGTGGGAGATTAATATTTACATTTGTGCTTCAGTGACAGTCCTGCGTGTGTGGCATCTCTCTCATTTGTTGCCACCAACAACAGAGTGTGTAACATTGTGCCTGATTTTCGTTGTGGTCTCACTCACCTGTAAAGGGGTAGCTAAATCATACTGAAGTTATAGCTCACCGTGTAATTTGTGTGACAGCAACAAATACCGTTAGTTTGTTTACGTTTTTAAAACAATGAGGAAGTATGGTGGAAGAGGTCGTGGCCGGGGGCGTTCATTGTCAGCTGGTAATGAGGGTAGTGGTAGTGGTGGAGCATCAGCTGGTCGTGGGAAAAAAAATATTGCACCTAAGTCTGGAGCTGTCGAGCCAGGTTCGTCGTCTGGCTACACAAGGCCTCGAACGCTCCCTTTTCTGGGAGTAGGAAAACCGCTTTTAAAGCCGGAGCAGCAAGAGCAAGTTTTGGCTTATCTTGCTGACTCAGCCTCTAGCTCTTTTGCCTCCTCTCGTGAAACTGGTAAATGTCAAAGCAGCGCGTCGTTAGTGGATGTTCACGGTCAGGGACAAGTCGCTTCCTTGTCCTCTTCAGCAAAAACAACAACAGAGAAGAATGCAGCAGGCGACACAACGGGTTACTCCATGGAGCTCTTTACACATACCGTCCCTGGCTTAGAAAGTGAAGCAGTTAACAGTCCATGCCCATTACAAGTTGAATCTGACATGGAGTGCACTGATGCACAGCCACAGCCAGACTACTATGCTGGTCCTTTGACTCAGACCACAACATTGCCCTCGCAGGGTGCTGATCAAGAATCAGACCCTGATGAGACTATGTTGCCCCATCACGAACGCTATACCACCGACCGACACGGTGACACAGACGAAGTTGCGCACGAGCTACAAGAAGAGGTAATAGATGACCCAGTTCTTGACCCCGATTGGCAGCCATTGGGGGAACAGGGTGCAGGCGGCAGCAGTTCTGAAGCGGAGGAGGAGGGGCCGCAGCAGGCATCAACATCGCAACAGGTTCCATCTGCCGGGCCCGTATCTTGCCCAAAACGCGTGGCAAAGCCAAAACCTGTTGGAGGACAGCGTGGCCATCCGGTTAAAGCTCAGTCTGCAATGCCTGAAAAGGTATCCGATGCTAGAAAGAGTGCAGTCTGGCATTTTTTTAAACAACATCCAATTGATCAGCGCAAAGTCATCTGTCAAAAATGTTCAACTACCTTAAGCAGAGGACAGAATCTGAAAAGTCTCAATACAAGTTGCATGCATAGACATTTAACCACCATGCATTTGCAAGCCTGGACTAACTACCAAACGTCCCTTAAGGTTGTAGCACCCTCGGCCAATGAAGCTAGTCAGCAACGCAACATCCCTTCCGGCAGTGTAGGGCCACCATTTTCCGCACCACCTGCAGTATCTGTGCAGGTTTCTTTGCCAGGCCAAAGCAGTCAGGGTCAGGGAATCACCAGTTTCGTAGTAGGAAACACTGCATCTAGGGCACCGGTGGCAACAATACCATCTCCCACCGTCTCTCAGTCTGCCATGTCCACCGGCACCCCCGCTAGTTCCACGATCTCCAGCTCTCCAGTCCAGCTCACCCTACATGAGACTATGGTTAGAAAAAGGAAGTACTTAGCCTCGCATCCGCGTACACAGGGTTTGAACGCACACATAGCTAGACTAATCTCGTTAGAGATGATGCCCTAACGGTTAGTTGAAAGCGAAGCTTTCAAAGCCCTGATGGACTACGCTGTACCACGCTACGAGCTACCCAGTCGACACTTTTTTTCCAGAAAAGCCATCCCAGCCCTCCACCAGCATGTTAAAGAGCGCATCGTCCATGCACTCAGGCAATCTGTGAGCACAAAGGTGCACCTGACAACAGATGCATGGACCAGTAGGCATGGCCAGGGACGTTACGTGTCCATCACGGCACACTGGGTAAATGTGGTGGATGCAGGGTCCACAGGGGACAGCAAGTTTGGGACAGTTCTGCCTAGCCCACGGTCTAGGAAACAATTGGCTGTAGCCGTTCGCACCCCCTCCTCCTCCTCTTCGTCCTCCTGCAGAAGCGAGAGCTCGTCCACAGACCGCAGTCGCACAACCACTCCATCCGCAGCTGCCACTGTTGCACACCAGGTCTCCCATTATGGGGCAGCTACTGGCAAACGTCAGCAGGCTGTAATGGCTATGAAGTATTTGGGGGCGACAACAGACACACCGCGGAAGTTCTGTCCGAGTTCTTGCAGAAAGAAACGCAGTCGTGGCTGGGCACTGTAGATCTTGAGGCAGGCAAGGTAGTGAGTGATAACGGAAGGAATTTCATGGCTGCCATCTCCCTTTCCCAACTGAAACACATTCCTTGCCTGGCTCACACCTTAAACCTGGTGGTGCAGTGCTTCCTGAAAAGTTATCCGGGGTTATCCGACCTGCTCCTCAAAGTGTGTGGACTTTGCTCACATATCCGCCGTTCGCCCGTACACTCCAGCCATATGCAGACCTATCAGCGTTCTTTGAACCTTCCCCAGCATCGCCTAATCATAGACGTTGCAACAAGGTGGAACTCAACACTGCAAATGCTTCAGAGACTGTGTGAACAGAGGCGGGCTGTTATGTTTTTGTGGGAGGATACACATACACGGGCAGGCAGTAGGATGGCAGACATGGAGTTGTCAGGTGTGCAGTGGTCGAAGATTCAAGACATGTGTCAAGTCCTTCAGTGTTTTGAGGAATGCACACGGCTGGTTAGTGCAGACAACGCCATAATAAGCATGAGCATCCCCCTAATGCGTCTGCTGATGCAAAGTTTGACGCACATAAAGGATCAGGCGTCTGCAGCTGAGGAAGAGGAAAGCCTTGATGACAGTCAGCCATTGTCTGGCCAGGGCAGTGTACAGGACGAGGTAGCGGGCGAAGAGGAGGAGGAGGACGAGGAGGATGATGGGGATGATTATATTTTTAATGAGGAAGCTTTTCCGGGGCCACTGGAAATTGGTGGCGCGGCAAGGTTTTTTGAGGGACACAAGTGACGTGGATTTGCCTGAAACTGCCCCTCAACCAAGCACAACCGCAGATTTGAGAACTGGAACTTTGGCCCACATGGCGGATTATGCCTTACGTATCCTCAAAAGGGACACACGCATAACTAAAATGATGAATGATGACGATTACTGGTTGGCCTGCCTCCTTGATCCTCGCTATAAAGGCAAATTGCAAAATATAATGCCACATGAGAACTTGGAACTAATATTAGCAACCAAACAATCAACTCTTGTTGACGGTTTGCTTCTGGCATTCCCTGCACACAGCGCCCGTGATCGTTCTCACACGAGCTGCAGGGGCCAGCAGACCAGAGGAGTTAGAGGGGCAGAAATCAGAAGTGGCGTTGGCCAGAGGGGTTTTCTGACCAGGTTGTGGAGTGATTTTGCTATGACCGCAGACAGGACAGGTACTGCAGCATCAATTCAAAGTGACAGGAGACAACATTTGTCCAGTATGGTTACAAACTATTTTTCATCCCTTATCGATGTTCTCCCTCAACCGTCATTCCCATTTGATTACTGGGCATCAAAATTAGACACCTGGCCAGAATTGGCAGAATATGCATTGCAGGAGGTTGCTTGCCCGGCAGCTAGTGTCCTATCAGAAAGAGTATTCAGTGCTGCAGGTTCAATACTAACAGAAAAAAGGACTCGTCTGGCTACCCAAAATGTAGATGATCTAACCTTCATTAAAATGAACCACAACTGGATTTCGAAATCTTTTGCCCCACCTTGCCCGGCTGACACCTAGCTTTCCTATGAAAAGGTCTTGCCTGTGGACTATTCTGAATGCCTTTTCCAATCTCGTAATTTTCTGCACCTGATTGTCCAGCATACGACATGTTTACACCTCACTAAATGGCCAAACTCCCCACACGGGGCCGTGGTATCGACACTTGGCGACAGCACCCGTGAGAGTGCAGTTTGTCTGAAGAGGTGGGTGAGCCCGCTTTTGGTCGACGGCACTGCCACTGGGTCCCTCCTAGTACAATAAAGTGTCTCTGGCGGTGGTGGTGCGCACCCAACGTCAGACACACCGTTGTAATATGAGGGGCCCTGGGCCTGTACCGCCGGCCACAAGACAGTTTCCCCCCACCCCAGCTCAAACAGTGCTCTACCACTTGCAAAATTATCTCACAGCTCCACCAATGTTTAGTCTATGCGCTGACATCCTTCAATGCCTGCCACTGACAATACCATTGTATTGACATTTTTGTTATGTTAGGCCTTCGATGCCTCTCTGTGGTCACTCCTTCCACTAGGCCTCCACTGACCACACCACTGCTGCCCGTGTACCCCTGTAACCAATTTAAAATTGCCTACAGCCATGTGTTATTATTTTAGGCCTTCGATGCCTGTCTGCGGTGACTCCTTCCACTAGGCCTCCACTGACCACACCACTGCTGCCCGTGTACCCCTGTAGCCAATTTAAAATTGCCTACAGCCATGTGTTATTATTTTAGGCCTTCGATGCCTGTCTGCGGTGACTCCTTCCACTAGGCCTCCACTGACCACACCACTGCTGCCCGTGTACCCCTGAAACCAATTTAAAATTGCCTACAGCCATGTGTTATTATTTTAGGCCTTCGATGCCTGTCTGCGGTGACTCCTTCCACTAGGCCTCCACTGACCACACCACTGCTGCCCGTGTACCCCTGTAACCAATTTAAAATTGCCTACAGCCATGTGTTATTATTTTAGGCCTTCGATGCCTGTCTGCGGTCACTCCTTCCACTAGGCCTCCACTGACCACACCACTGCTGCCCGTGTACCCCTGGAACCAATTTAAAATTGCCTACAGCCATGTGTTATTATTTTAGGCCTTCGATGCCTGTCTGCGGTCACTCCTTCCACTAGGCCTCCACTGACCACACCACTGCTGCCCGTGTACCCCTGGAACCAATTTAAAATTGCCTACAGCCATGTGTTATTATTTTAGGCCTTCGATGCCTGTCTGCGGTCACTCCTTCCACTAGGCCTCCACTGACCACACCACTGCTGCCCGTGTACCCCTGTAACCAATTTAAAATTGCCTACAGCCATGTGTTATTATTTTAGGCCTTCGATGCCTGTCTGCGGTCACTCCTTCCACTAGGCCTCCACTGACCACACCACTGCTGCCCGTGTACCCCTGGAACCAATATCAGAAAATATAAAAATAAGTATTTTGCTTATAAAAAAGAAAATACTGGAGAGATATCAAATGCAGACATTTTAACATTAAAAACAAACACATACAACAAAAATCTGGTACAGTACTAAAAATGGCCACCAGCTACAATAACTTTCTCCTGCAAGTAGTTAACTGAAAGGTTTTTTCAATTTTAAACACAGATATGGCATCCACCGAGTGTTGTCCTGTCGCGTCTTCTTTATATTATTGCCAAGAAGATGCAAAACAATGAAAATAATAAAATCATTATTTACCAAAAAAATAGAGTAAGTCAAAACCACATTGCAAATAAACATTCATTACAAATAAAGAAGCAGGGCGCGTCCGAGGGTGAGTATATACCTAATAAGAATATAATCACCCTCGGACGCGCCCTGCTTCTTTCCGACAGCCTTCCTTCCTAAGAATCAGCCCTTCCGTGGTGTAGAGAGAGGGTTTGTTACACTCCAAGGTGTTCCCCAGGTTGCCTTTCCTGAGCTTCGATCTTCCGGCTCTCGTTTAGTAGTTGTTGGAATCTACGCTGCATTGGGCCTACAAATTGGGTATGGGGTGTAGAGAGATGGTGTGTTCCACTCCAAGGTGTTCCCCAGGTTGCCTTTCCTGAGCTTCGATCTTCCGGCTCTCGCTTAGTAGTTGTTGGAAACTACGCTGCATTAGGCCCACAAATTGGGTATGGGGTGTAGAGAGATGATGTGTTCCACTGTAGAGAGATGGTGCGTTCCACTCCAAGGTGTTCCCCAGGTTTCCTCGCCAATGCTTCGATCATCATGCTCTCGTTTAGTAGTTGTTGGAAACTACGCTGCATTAGGCCTACAAATTGGGTATGGGGTGTAGAGAGATGGTGTGTTCCACTCCAAGGTGTTCCCCAGGTTTCCTCTCCATTGCTTCGATCTTCATGCTCTCGTTTCGTAGTTGTTGGAAACTACGCTGCATTAGGCCTACAAATTGGGTATGGGGTGTAGAGAGATGGTGTCTTACACTCCAAGGTGTTCCCCAGGTTTCCTCTCCATTGCTTCGATCTTCCGGCTCTCGTTTAGTAGTTGTTGGAAACTACGCTGCATTAGGCCTACAAATTGGGTATGGGGTGTAGAGAGATGGTGTGTTACACTCCAAGGTGTTCCCCAGGTTTCCTCTCCATTGCTTCGATCTTCCGGCTCTCGTTTAGTAGTTGTTGGAAACTACGCTGCATTAGGCCTACAAATTGAGTATGGGGTGTAGAGAGATGGTGTGTTACACTCCAAGGTGTTCCCCAGGTTTCCTCTCCATTGCTTCGATCTTCCGGCTCTCGTTTAGTAGTTGTTGGAAACTACGCTGCATTAGGCCTACAAATTGGGTATGGGGTGTAGAGAGATGGTGTGTTACACTCCAAGGTGTTCCCCAGGTTTCCTCTCCATTGCTTCGATCTTCCGGCTCTCGTTTAGTAGTTGTTGGAAACTACGCTGCATTAGGCCTACAAATTGGGTATGGGGTGTAGAGAGATGGTGTGTTACACTCCAAGGTGTTCCCCAGGTTTCCTCTCCATTGCTTCGATCTTCCGGCTTTCGTTTAGTAGTTGTTGGAAACTACGCTGCATTAGGCCTACAAATTGGGTATGGGGTGTAGAGAGATGGTGTGTTACACTCCAAGGTGTTCCCCAGGTTTCCTCTCCATTGCTTCGATCTTCCGGCTCTCGTTTAGTAGTTTTTGGAAACTACGCTGCATTGGGCCTACAAATTGGGTATGGGGTGTAGAGAGATGGTGTGTTCCACTCCAAGGTGTTCTCCAGGTTGCCTTTCCTGAGCTTCGATCTTCCGGCTCTCGTTTAGTAGTTGTTGGAAACTACGCTGCATTAGGCCTACAAATTGGGTATGGGGTGTAGAGAGATGGTGTGTTCCACTGTAGAGAGATGGTGTGTTCCACTCCAAGGTGTTCCCCAGGTTTCCTCGCCAATGCTTCGATCATCATGCTCTCGTTTAGTAGTTGTTGGAAACTACGCTGCATTAGGCCTACAAATTGGGTATGGGGTGTAGAGAGATGGTGTGTTCCACTCCAAGGTGTTCCCCAGGTTTCCTCGCCAATGCTTCGATCATCATGCTCTCGTTTAGTAGTTGTTGGAAACTACGCTGCATTAGACCTACAAATTGGGTATGGGGTGTAGAGAGATGGTGTGTTCCACTCCAAGGTGTTCTCCAGGTTGCCTTTCCTGAACTTCTATCTTCAGGCTCTCATTAAATTGTGGTTAAACGGAACAACTGCATTTGGCGTACTAGTTGGTTTGGGGCCTACTATCGGTGTCTGCCGCTCCTTGCTGTTCTCCTGGTTTTCTGTCCTGAAATTCCGTTTTCAGGCGCTCGTTAAGTAGTTGTTAATGTTAGACTGCATTTGGCCTACTAGTTGGGTTGGGGCCTACTATCGGTGTCTGCCACTCCTTGCTGTTCTCCTCCACTGAACAAAGCTGTGCCGCCTGTTTACTACTGTTGCCAATTTTGAACTGCATTTCGACTACTTACTGATTTGGACCTACTCTCTGTGTCAGCCTCTCATTCCAGTTGTCCTCCACTGCAATGCCCCCTGATTAGTCCTGTGTTACCAATTTTGAACTGCATTTAGCCCACTTTATTCTTTGGGCCTATATATGTGTTTCCTCCTCATCCTGCCCATTGCCCAGCCAGTGATAGATGAGTCTGCTGGTACATTGACCCATAACGCAACATTTCCCGTGCACGCTACACTGCAAGATTGTGACCCTGCTGAAAGTCAGGTCCCCCTTCCCGCATACCATACCACCTTACACGGGGACAAACAGGAAGGTGCAGATGAAAGTGCAGGTTCCTTCATCAGGTGGGGGGAGGAATACTAGTTGGCGACGTCACTGGCACAGGGCCTCTCATAGTACGCAAAAGTGTTGCTGCCGGTGGGAGGCGCCCCCGCCGTGCAAACACACCGCTGTACTTTGAGGGGCCCTGTGCCAGTGCCAATGCCAACGAGTGGGCCCCCCCTGCTTGCTCAGGTTCACAGCACTTGCAAAGTTGAAATACTTACCTCTCCCTGCTCCACTGCCGTGACGTGGTCCAGATTTCCTGGGCCCACTAATTACTTGAACCAGCCCTACCCACCACAACTTTAGCCAAATGACCCCCAATTTCAAATGCCTTCCAATTATTATAAGGTAAATTACGCTTGACAAGCTTCATTAAGAAGAATGGATGGTTTTGACATTAAAATGGGCACTCTAGGTGTTTTCCTGGCCCCCACTCACTGCCGACTATGCTGCCCCATTGACTTGCATTGGGTTTCGTGTTTCGGTCGATCCCGACTTTACGTCATAATCGGCCGATTTCACTCGACCCGACTTTTGAGATAGTCGGGTTTCGCGAAACCCGGCTCGACTCTAAAAAGGTCAAGGTCGCTCAACTCTATGCATGACCACTGTTGGCTCTATTAGGTAGCGTGATTTCCTGTGAGGTTAACAGGGCATGGCGTTCTCTTTTCGTAGTGAATCTGTGAAGTAACAGAGTTAGCTTATACCGCCATATAGTACCGCCTGTTACTAGCAGCAAGTTTCTCTCCTGCACGGTGGATCCCGGGTTGCGAATGCACCTACTGTCTTATCTTCTTCTATGGGTCACATGCTTCCAATTTTCTTCTTCTGCAGGTACACTGAAAGGTGCTTCTCTTCGAACATTCTGGATAGATTTTTCTACTCTGTCATTATCTCCTGCAGGAACACTGAAAAGTTCTTCTCTTGTAACATTCTAAATAGATTTTTCTGCTCTGTCAAGGAAATCCTCATCTTCTTTGATGAGCTTCAGTGTAGCTATTCTCTCCGAAGACTTTGCATCTTTTCCTCAAGCTTGCATTTCTGGCACGTAAAGTTTGTCCTTTCCTCTGGCAAGTCTGTAAACATAGCACACATTGCAACACACCATATACATAATCTCCTCCATATTGAACAAAAAAATTCTGTGGACTCACAGTAAATATTTGGATGTCTTTTGGTGTGCAGCTCGATCCAGCTTCAACCAAAGGTCCTCAGACTCCCTGAGACTCTTCACTCTTCCCAGAATGCACCAGGAATATGTAAATTATTTCCCACGAGCTTACATTCCGGGTTTGACTATTTCCTCCAAGCAGCTCGATCCAGCTACACCCAAAGATCCTCAGACTCACAGTGACTCTTCACGCTTTTCAGAACTCACCAGGCATATGTAAATTATCTCCCATGAGCTTCAATTCCTGGTTTGACGATTTTCTACAAGCAGTTCGATCTAGCTACACCCAAAAAGCCTCCGACTTGTGGCAACTCTTCATTCTTCCCAGAATTTACCAGGAATATGCAAATGATCTCCCACGAGCTTCAATTTCTGATTTCACGATTTCCTTCAACCAGATCAATCCAGCTACACCTAAAAATCCTATAAATTTCCTTTGTAGCTGTACTTTGAAACGTTTTAGCTACTGTATTTTCTGACAGCCAAGCGGTTTGTGTGTAGTGTAATAGCTGTGTACTAGTCGGTCTTTAAATGATCTGCCTTTCTTCTAAGTGATCTGTGGATTAGATGTGATTAACCTCATTATGACCCGTTTATGACCTTTAGACTTATCCATACATCCAGGTCACCTGACACTTACTGACTTTGGACGCTTGGATACATCCTGGCAATATTGCACAGATACTGATTCTGACAGCTGACACTCATCTCTCAAGGCACTTTAACTCCCTAAATGCTGTGATTCCTGCGATCGCAGCATTTAGTGAGCAAGCAGAGGGAAGAAACCCCTCTGTCTTTGGATTGGGGCCCCCTCGATATCATGTCAAGGGCCCAATCACTACCATGATCACCCGATGTCATCATGACGACATCCGGGTCACCAGGTACTACCAAGATAGTTAGATTATGTGTCTGGAGCACTGACAGGTTATAAGGTATTGCAATGCTGCTGCATATGCCGTATACCTGTGATTGGACTGCAGAAAGTAAAAGTCCCATGGTGGGACTAAGAAAAAAAAAAAGGGAAAAAAGTTAAAAAAAATGTTTAAGAAATCACAAAATAAAAAAATATTATATACAGTGAAGGAAATAATTATTTGATCCCTTGCTGATTTTGAAAATGTATCCACTTACAAAGACATGAACATTATAATTATAAGGGTAGGTTAATTTTAACAATGAGAGATAGAATATCAAAATAAAATCCAAAAAATCACATTGTATAAAGGATAGAAATGTATTTGCATTTTGCAAATAGAAATTAAGGGTTCTCTCTCCGCAGTGCAGACCAGTCAGACTCTCCTAATCAACTCGTTACCTTAATGGAATGAATACAAAATGACTGTCAATTGACATCGATCTGGGGCACCTTGCAAAATTTCACCTTGTGGGTAACCTTGATCATGAGGAAGGTGAGAGATCAGCCTAAAACTAAACGGGGGGAACTTCTTAATGATCTCAAGGCAGATGTAAACACAGTCACCAAAAAAACCATTGTGTTGTAAATTTTTAAAATCCTGCAGTGCCCACAAGGTCCTCCTGCTCAAGAAGGCACGAGTGCAGGCCCGTTTGAAGTTTGCCAATGAACACCTGAATGATTCTATGAGTGATTAGGAGAAGGTGCTGTGGTCAGATGAGACAAAAATTGAGGTCATCGGCATTAACTCAACTCGCCGTGTTTGGAGGAGAGTTGAGAAGAGAAATGCTGCCTATGACCCAAAGAACACCGTTCCACTGTCAATCATGGAGGTGGAAACTAGGGTTGAGCGACCTTGACCTTTTTAGAGTCGAGCCGTGTTTCGCGAAACCCGACTATCTTAAAAGTCGAGTCGAGTGGAATCGGCCGATTATCGTGAAAAGTCGGGTATCGACCGAAACACGAAACCCAATGCAAGTCAATGGGGGAGCATAGTCGGCAGTGAGTGGAGGCCAGAAAAACACCTACACTGCCCATTTTAATGGCAAAAACATCCATTCTTGTTACAGAAGCTTGTCAATCGTAATTTAGCTTATAATAATTGGAAGGCATTTGAAATTGGGGGTCATTTGGCTAAAGTTGTGGGGGGTAGGGCTGTTTCAAGTAATTAGTGGGCCCAGTAAATCTGGACCACGTCACGGCAGTGGAGCAGGGAGAGGTAAGTATTTCAACTTTGCAAGTGCTGTGATCCTGAGCAAGCAGGGGGGGCCCACTCGTTGGCATTGGCACTGGCACAGGGCCCCTCAAAGTACAGCGGTGTGTTTGCACGGCGGGGGCGCCTCCCACCGGCAGCAACACTTTTGCATACTATGAGAGGCCCTGTGCCAGTGACGTCGCCAACTAGTATTCCTCCCCCCACCTGATGAAGGAACCTGCACTTTCATCTGCACCTTCCTCTTTGTCCCCGTGTAAGGTGGTATGGTATGCGGGAAGAGGAACCTGACTTTCAGCAGGGTCACAATCTTGCTGTGTAGCGTGCACGGGGAATGTTGCGTTATGGGTCAATGTACCAGCAGACTCATCTATCACTGGCTGGGCAATGGGCAGGATGAGGAGGAAACACAGATATAGGCCCAAAGAATAAAGTGGGCTAAATGCAGTTCAAAATTGGTAACACAGGACTAACCAGGGGGCATTGCAGTGGAGGACAACTGGAATGAGAGGCTGACACAGAGAGTAGGCCCAAATCAGTATGTAGTCGAAATGCAGTTCAAAATTGGCAACAGTAGTAAACAGGCGGCACAGCTTTGTTCAGTGGAGGAGAACAGCAAGGAGTGGCAGACACCGATAGTAGGCCCCAACCCAACTAGTAGGCCAAATGCAGTCTAACATTAACAACTACTTAACGAGAGCCTGAAAATGGAATTTCAGGACAGGAAACCAGGAGAACAGCAAGGAGCGGCAGACACTGTTAGTAGGCCCCAAACCAACTAGTACGCCAAATGCAGTTGTTCCATTTAACAACTATTTAACAAGAGCCTGAAGATAGAAGCTCAGGAAAGGCAACCTGGAGAACACCTTGGAGCGGAAGACACCGTCTCTACAACCCAGACCCAACTTGTAGGCCTAATGCAGTGTTGTTTCAACAACTATTTAACGAGAGCTAGAAGATCGAAGCTATGGAGAGGCAACCTGGAGAACACCTTGGAGCGGAAGACACCGTCTCTGTGACCCAGACCCAACTTGTAGACATAATGTAGTGTTGTTTCAACAACTACTTAACATGAGCATGAAGATTGAAGCAATGGAGAGGCAACCTGGAGAACACCTTGGAGCGGAGGACACCGTCTCTACAACCCAGACCCAACTTGTAGGCCTAATGCAGTGTAGTTTTCAACAACTACTAAATGAGAGTAGGAAGATCGAAGCAATGTGGACGAAACCTGGGGAACACCTTGGAGTGTAACACACCGTCTCTCTACACCCCATACCCAATTTGTAGGCCTAATGCAGTGTAGTTTGCAACAACTACTAAACGAGAGTAGGAAGATCGAAGCAATGTGGACGAAACCAGGGGAACACCTTGGAGTGGAACACACCGTCTCTACACCCCATACCTAATTTGTAGGCCTAATGCAGTGTAGTTTGCAACAACTACTAAACGAGAGTAGGAAGACCGAAGCAATGGCGAGGAAACCTGGGGAACACCTTGGAGTGGGACACACTGTCTCTCCACCCCATACCCAATTTGTAGGCCTAATGCAGTGTAGTTTGCAACAACTACTAAACGAGAGTCGGAAGACCGAAGCAATGGCAAGGAAACCTGGGGAACACCTTGGAGTGGGACACACCGTCTCTCTACACCCCATACCCAATTTGTAGGCCTAATGCAGCGTAGTTTGCAACAACTACTAAACGAGAGTTGGAAGACCGAAGCAATTGCGAGGAAACCTGGGGAACACCTTGGAGTGGGACACACCGTCTCTACACCCCATACCCAATTTGTAGGCCTAATGCAGTGTAGTTTGCAACAACTACTAAACGAGAGTCGGAAGACCGAAGCAATGGCCAGGAAACCTGGGGAACACCTTGGAGTGGGACACACCGTCTCTACACCCCATACCCAATTTGTAGGCCTAATGCAGTGTAGTTTGCAACAACTACTAAACGAGAGTAGGAAGATCGAAGCAATGTGGACGAAACCAGGGGAACACCTTGGAGTGGAACACACCGTCTCTACACCCCATACCTAATTTGTAGGCCTAATGCAGTGTAGTTTGCAACAACTACTAAACGAGAGTCGGAAGACCGAAGCAATGGCAAGGAAACCTGGGGAACACCTTGGAGTGGGACACACCGTCTCTCTACACCCCATACCCAATTTGTAGGCCTAATGCAGCGTAGTTTGCAACAACTACTAAACGAGAGTTGGAAGACCGAAGCAATGGCGAGGAAACCTGGGGAACACCTTGGAGTGGGACACACCGTCTCTACACCCCATACCCAATTTGTAGGCCTAATGCAGTGTAGTTTGCAACAACTACTAAACGAGAGTCGGAAGACCGAAGCAATGGCCAGGAAACCTGGGGAACACCTTGGAGTGGGACACACCGTCTCTACACCCCGTACCCAATTTGTAGGCCTAATGCAGTGTAGTTTGCAACAACTACTAAATGAGAGTAGGAAGATCGAAGCAATGTGGACGAAACCTGGGGAACACCTTGGAGTGTAACACACCGTCTCTCTACACCCCATACCCAATTTGTAGGCCTAATGCAGTGTAGTTTGCAACAACTACTAAACGAGAGTAGGAAGATCGAAGCAATGTGGACGAAACCTGGGGAACACCTTGGAGTGGAACACACCATCTCTCTACACCCCATACCCAATTTGTAGGCCTAATGCAGTGTAGTTTGCAACAACTACTAAACGAGAGTAGGAAGATCGAAGCAATGTGGACGAAACCTGGGGAACACCTTGGAGTGTAACACACCGTCTCTCTACACCCCATACCCAATTTGTAGGCCTAATGCAGTGTAGTTTGCAACAACTACTAAACGAGAGTAGGAAGATCGAAGCAATGGCGAGGAAACCTGGGGAACACCTTGGAGTGGGACACACCGTCTCTACACCCCATACCCAATTTGTAGGCCTAATGCAGTGTAGTTTGCAACAACTACTAAACGAGAGTCAGAAGACCGAAGCAATGGCGAGGAAACCTGGGGAACACCTTGGAGTGGGACACACCGTCTCTCCACCCCATACCCAATTTGTAGGCCTAATGCAGTGTAGTTTGCAACAACTACTAAACGAGAGTCGGAAGACCGAAGCAATGGCAAGGAAACCTGGGGAACACCTTGGAGTGGGACACACCGTCTCTCTACACCCCATACCCAATTTGTAGGCCTAATGCAGCGTAGTTTGCAACAACTACTAAACGAGAGTTGGAAGACCGAAGCAATGGCGAGGAAACCTGGGGAACACCTTGGAGTGGGACACACCGTCTCTACACCCCATACCCAATTTGTAGGCCTAATGCAGTGTAGTTTGCAACAACTACTAAACGAGAGTCGGAAGACCGAAGCAATGGCCAGGAAACCTGGGGAACACCTTGGAGTGGGACACACCGTCTCTACACCCCGTACCCAATTTGTAGGCCTAATGCAGTGTAGTTTGCAACAACTACTAAATGAGAGTAGGAAGATCGAAGCAATGTGGACGAAACCTGGGGAACACCTTGGAGTGTAACACACCGTCTCTCTACACCCCATACCCAATTTGTAGGCCTAATGCAGTGTAGTTTGCAACAACTACTAAACGAGAGTAGGAAGATCGAAGCAATGTGGACGAAACCAGGGGAACACCTTGGAGTGGAACACACCGTCTCTACACCCCATACCTAATTTGTAGGCCTAATGCAGTGTAGTTTGCAACAACTACTAAACGAGAGTCGGAAGACCGAAGCAATGGCGAGGAAACCTGGGGAACACCTTGGAGTGGGACACACCGTCTCTACACCCCATACCAAATTTGTAGGCCTAATGCAGTGTAGTTTGCAACAACTACTAAACGAGAGTCAGAAGACCGAAGCAATGGCGAGGAAACCTGGGGAACACCTTGGAGTGGAACACACCGTCTCTACACCCAATACTCAATTTGTAGGCCTAATGCAGTGTAGTTTGCAACAACTACTAAACGAGAGTAGGAAGATCGAAGCAATGTGGACGAAACCTGGGGAACACCTTGGAGTGTAACACACCGTCTCTCTACACCCCATACCCAATTTGTAGGCCTAATGCAGTGTAGTTTGCAACAACTACTAAACGAGAGTAGGAAGATCGAAGCAATGTGGACGAAACCTGGGGAACACCTTGGAGTGGAACACACCGTCTCTCTACACCCCATACCCAATTTGTAGGCCTAATGCAGTGTAGTTTGCAACAACTACTAAACGAGAGTAGGAAGATCGAAGCAATGTGGACGAAACCTGGGGAACACCTTGGAGTGTAACACACCGTCTCTCTACACCCCATACCCAATTTGTAGGCCTAATGCAGTGTAGTTTGCAACAACTACTAAACGAGAGTAGGAAGATCGAAGCAATGGCGAGGAAACCTGGGGAACACCTTGGAGTGGGACACACCGTCTCTACACCCCATACAAAATTTGTAGGCCTAATGCAGTGTAGTTTGCAACAACTACTAAACGAGAGTCGGAAGACCGAAGCAATGGCGAGGAAACCTGGGGAACACCTTGGAGTGGGACACACCGTCTCTACACCCCATACCCAATTTGTAGGCCTAATGCAGTGTAGTTTGCAACAACTACTAAACGAGAGTCGGAAGACCGAAGCAATGGCAAGGAAACCTGGGGAACACCTTGGAGTGGGACACACCGTCTCTCTACACCCCATACCCAATTTGTAGGCCTAATGCAGTGTAGTTTGCAACAACTACTAAACGAGAGTTGGAAGACCGAAGCAATGGCGAGGAAACCTGGGGAACACCTTGGAGTGGGACACACCGTCTCTACACCCCATACCCAATTTGTAGGCCTAATGCAGTGTAGTTTGCAACAACTACTAAACGAGAGTCGGAAGACCGAAGCAATGGCCAGGAAACCTGGGGAACACCTTGGAGTGGGACACACCGTCTCTACACCCCGTACCCAATTTGTAGGCCTAATGCAGTGTAGTTTGCAACAACTACTAAATGAGAGTAGGAAGATCGAAGCAATGTGGACGAAACCTGGGGAACACCTTGGAGTGTAACACACCGTCTCTCTACACCCCATACCCAATTTGTAGGCCTAATGCAGTGTAGTTTGCAACAACTACTAAACGAGAGTAGGAAGATCGAAGCAATGTGGACGAAACCAGGGGAACACCTTGGAGTGGAACACACCGTCTCTACACCCCATACCTAATTTGTAGGCCTAATGCAGTGTAGTTTGCAACAACTACTAAACGAGAGTCGGAAGACCGAAGCAATGGCGAGGCAACCTGGGGAACACCTTGGAGTGGGACACACCGTCTCTACACCCCATACCAAATTTGTAGGCCTAATGCAGTGTAGTTTGCAACAACTACTAAACGAGAGTCGGAAGACCGAAGCAATGGCGAGGAAACCTGGGGAACACCTTGGAGTGGAACACACCGTCTCTACACCCCATACTCAATTTGTAGGCCTAATGCAGTGTAGTTTGCAACAACTACTAAACGAGAGTAGGAAGATCGAAGCAATGTGGACGAAACCTGGGGAACACCTTGGAGTGTAACACACCGTCTCTCTACACCCCATACCCAATTTGTAGGCCTAATGCAGTGTAGTTTGCAACAACTACTAAACGAGAGTAGGAAGATCGAAGCAATGTGGACGAAACCTGGGGAACACCTTGGAGTGGAACACACCGTCTCTCTACACCCCATACCCAATTTGTAGGCCTAATGCAGTGTAGTTTGCAACAACTACTAAACGAGAGTAGGAAGATCGAAGCAATGTGGACGAAACCTGGGGAACACCTTGGAGTGTAACACACCGTCTCTCTACACCCCATACCCAATTTGTAGGCCTAATGCAGTGTAGTTTGCAACAACTACTAAACGAGAGTAGGAAGATCGAAGCAATGGCGAGGAAACCTGGGGAACACCTTGGAGTGGGACACACCGTCTCTACACCCCATACCCAATTTGTAGGCCTAATGCAGTGTAGTTTGCAACAACTACTAAACGAGAGTCGGAAGACCGAAGTAATGGCAAGGAAACCTGGGGAACACCTTGGAGTGGGACACACCGTCTCTCTACACCCCATACCCAATTTGTAGGCCTAATGCAGTGTAGTTTGCAACAACTACTAAACGAGAGTCGGAAGACCGAAGCAATGGCGAGGAAACCTGGGGAACACCTTGGAGTGGGACACACCGTCTCTACACCCCATACCCAATTTGTAGGCCTAATGCAGTGTAGTTTGCAACAACTACTAAACGAGAGTCGGAAGACCGAAGCAATGGCCAGGAAACCTGGGGAACACCTTGGAGTGGGACACACCGTCTCTACACCCCATACCCAATTTGTAGGCCTAATGCAGTGTAGTTTGCAACAACTACTAAACGAGAGTAGGAAGATCGAAGCAATGGAGAGGAAACCTGGGGCACACCTTGGGGCAGCAGACACCATTAGTAGGCCCTACCAAAGTAGTAGCCCCAATGCAGTTTTAAAATTCCTAGAGGCTGAAAACAAGACTATTGACGCTCTGCTTTTTTCAAAGGAGGACAGCTGTATTGAGTGGCACAGACAGACACAAGTAGTAGGCCTTAAACCAAAAATGTGGCTCACTGCAGTTTAAAAAAGGTTACAGGGGTACACAGGCAGCATTGCTCTGGGCAGTGGAGGACAATTTCAATAGTGGACCGCAGACAGACTTTGTACGCCTACTATTAAAAAAAGGATGCTCTATGCAATTAAAAATAGGTTCCAGGGGTCCACGGGCAGCAGTGGTGTGGTCAGTGGACGAGTATTGGAAGGAGGGACCGCAGACAGGCGTAGTAGGCCTAACATAACAAAATTAGGTTGTAGGCACTTTAAAATTGGTTCCAGGGGTACACGTGCAGCAGTGGTGTGGTCAGCGGAGGACAATTTGAATTAGGGACTGCAGACAGACTTTGTAGGCTGTCCCCTGTGGACCATGCATCCAACACATTAACCCAGTGCGCCGTAATGGACACGTAACTTTTTGTGGACATGCCTACTGGTCCATGTGTCTCTTGTCAGGTGCACCTTTCTACTGTTTGATTGCCTGAGTGCTATGACAATGCAGACTTTTTCATGCCGGTGGAGGGCTGGGATGGCTTTTCTCGCAAAAGAAATGTCGACTGGGTAGCTTGAACCGTGGTACAGCGTAGTTCATCTGGGCTTTCTAAATATAAAACAAAGAAAAAAAGGAGGCTCCATGCACTTTCAGCTGGGCTCCAGGGGTACACGGCCAGTATTGGTCTGGTCAGTGGAGAACTATTGGAAGGAAGGACCGCAGACAGGCTTCGAAGGCCTAACATAATAAAATTGGGCTGTAGGCACTTTATAATTGGTTCCAGGGGTACACGGGCAGCAGTGGTCTGGTCAATGGAGGAGTAGTAGAAAGAAGGGATCACAGACAGGCTTCGAAGGCCTAACATAAAAAAATTGGGCTGTAGGCACTTTTAAATAGGTTCCAGGGGTACACGGGCAGCAGTGGTCTGGTCAGTGGAGGAGTAGTAGAAAGAACGGACTGCAGATAGGCTTCGAAGGCCTAACATAATAAATTAGGGCTGTAGGCACTTTAACATTGGTTCCAGGGGAACACGGGCAGCAGTGGTCTGGTCAGTGGAGGAGTAGTAGAAAGAACGGACCGCAGACAGGCTTCGAAGGCCTAACATAATAAAATATGGCTGTAGGCACTTTAACATTGGTTCCAGGGGTGCACGGGCAGCAGTAGACAGGTCAGTGGAGGCCTAGTGGAAGGAGGGACCGCAGACAGGCGTAGTAGGCCTAACATTAAAAAAATTGGGCTGTAGGCACTTTAAAATAGGCTCCAGGGGTACACGGGCAGCAGTGGTCTGGTCAGTGGAGGAGTAGTAGAAAGAAGGGACCACAGACAGGCTTCGAAGGCCTAACATAAAAAAATTGGGCTATAGGCACTTTTAAATAGGTTCCAGGGGTACAAGGGCAGCAGTGGTCTGGTCAGTGGAGGAGTAGTAGAAAGAACGGACCGCAGACAGGCTTCGAAGGCCTAACATAATAAAATATGGCTGTAGGCACTTTAGAATTGGTTCCAGGGGTGCACGGGCAGCAGTAGACAGGTCAGTGGAGGCCTAGTGGAAGGAGGGACCGCAGACAGGCTTCGAAGGCCTAACATAAAAAAAATTGGGCTGTAGGCACTTTAAAATAGGTTCCAGGGGTACACGGGCAGCAGTGGTCTGGTCAGTGGAGGAGTAGTAGAAAGAACGGACCGCAGACAGGCTTCAAAGGCCTAACATAATAAATTAGGGCTGTAGGCACTTTAACATTGGTTCCAGGGGAACACGGGCAGCAGTAGACAGGTCAGTGGAGGCCTAGTGGAAGGAGGGACCGCAGACAGGCTTCGAAGGCCTAACATAATAAATTAGGGCTGTGGGCACTTTAACATTGGTTCCAGGGGTACACGGGCAGCAGTAGACAGGTCAGTGGAGGCCTAGTGGAAGGAGGGACCGCAGACAGGCTTCGAAGGCCTAACATAATAAATTAGGGCTGTGGGCACTTTAACATTGGTTCCAGGGGTACACGGGCAGCAGTAGACAGGTCAGTGGAGGCCTAGTGGAAGGAGGGACCGCAGACAGGCTTCGAAGGCCTAACATAATAAATTAGGGCTGTGGGCACTTTAACATTGGTTCCAGGGGTACACGGGCAGCAGTAGACAGGTCAGTGGAGGCCTAGTGGAAGGAGGGACCGCAGACAGGCTTCGAAGGCCTAACATAATAAATTAGGGCTGTGGGCACTTTAACATTGGTTCCAGGGGTACACGGGCAGCAGTAGACAGGTCAGTGGAGGCCTAGTGGAAGGAGGGACCGCAGACAGGCTTCGAAGGCCTAACATAATAAATTAGGGCTGTGGGCACTTTAACATTGGTTCCAGGGGTACACGGGCAGCAGTAGACAGGTCAGTGGAGGCCTAGTGGAAGGAGGGACCTCAGACAGGCTTCGAAGGCCTAACATAATAAAATTGGGCTGTAGGCACTTTTAATTCTCTTGCAGGGGTACACAGGCAGTGGGCACCATTTATGTTGTCAGCGGCGGTCGATTGTAATGAGTGTCTGCCAGTTAGTAGTCCCAAAAAATCAATACATGTTAATGTTTCGCATTACAACAAAAAGAAAAACCAAAAGGGTGCAATCATTAGGTACAGGGTTGGGCTCCTCTGCGTAGTTTCAGACCTAGTAATTTTGCACAAAAAATTTACTTGGGTAAATATAGGACACTGCCCCTGACTATGTTAAGTACCATCATACATGTCAACACAATGGTATTGTCAGTGGCAGTAATTTACGGATGTCAGCGCATAGACTAAACATAGGTGTAACTGTGAGAGATAATTGTGCAAGTGGTAGAGCAATGTTTGAGCTGGGGGTTGGTGAACTCTCTTGTGGCCGGCGGTACATGCCCAGGGCCCCTCATGTTACAACAGTGTGTCTGACGTTGGGTGCGCACCACCACCGCCAGAGACACTTTATTGTACTATGAGGGACCCAGTGGCAGTGCCGTAGACCAAAAGCGGGCACACCCACCTCTTCAGACAAACAGCACTCTCATGGGTGCTTGCGCCAAGTGGCGATACCACGTCCCCATGTGGGGAGTTTGGCCATTTAGGGAGGTGTAAACATGTCGTATGCTGGACAATCAGCTGCTGCAAATTACGAAATTGGTAAAGTCATTCAGAGTAGTCCACAGGCAATACCTTTTCATAGGAAAGCTAGGTGTCGGCCGGGCAAGGTGGGGCAAAAGAATTCGAAATCCAGTTGTGGTTCATTTTAATGAAGGTTAGATCATCAACATTTTGGGTGGCCAGACGAGTCCTTTTTTCGGTTAATATTGAACCTGCAGCACTGAATACTCTTTCTGATAGGACACTAGCTGCCGGGCAAGCAAGCTCCTGCAATGCATATTCTGCCAATTCTGGCCAGGTGTCTAATTTGGATGCCCAGTAATCAAATGGGAATGACGGTTGAGGTAGAACATCGATAAGTGATGAAAAATAGTTAGTAACCATACTGGACAAATGTTGTCTCCTGTCACTTTGAATTGATGCAGCAGTACCTGTCCTGTCTGCGGTCATAGCAAAATCACTCCACAACCTGGTCAGAAAACCCCTCTGTCCAACGCCACTTCGGATTTCTGCACCTCTAACACTTCTGTTCTGCTGCCCCCTGCTGCTCGTGTGAGAACGATCACGGGCGCTGTGTGCTGGGAATGCCTGAAGCAAACGGTCAACAAGAGTTGATTGTTTGGTTGCTAATATTAGTTCCAAGTTCTCATGTGGCATAATATTTTGCAATTTGCCTTTATAGCGAGGATCAAGGAGGCAGGCCAACCAGTAATCGTCATCGTTCATCATTTTAGTAATGCGTGTGTCCCTTTTGAGGATACGTAAGGCATAATCCGCCATGTGGGCCAAACTTCCAGTTGTCAAATCAGCGGTTGTGCTTGGTTGAGGGGCAGTTTCAGGCAAATCTACGTCACTTGTGTCCCTCAAAAAACCAGAACCCGGCCTTGCCACGCCACCAATTTCCAGTGACCCCGGAAAAGCTTCCTCATTAAAAATATACTCATCCCCATCATCCTCCTCGTCCTCCTCCTCCTGTTCGCCCGCTACCTCGTCCTGTACACTGCCCTGACCAGACAATGGCTGACTGTCATCAAGGCTTTCCTGTTCCTCTGCTGCAGACGCCTGATTTTTTATGTGCGTCAAATTTTACATCAGCAGACGCATTAGGGGGATTCTCATGCTTTTTATGGCGTTGTCTGCACTAACCAGCCGTGTGCATTCCTCAAAACACTGAAGGACTTGACACATGTCTTGTATCTTCGACCACTGCACACCTGACAACTCCATGTCTGCCATCCTACTGCCTGCCCGTGTATGCGTATCCTCCCACAAAAACATTAAAGCCCGCCTCTGTTCACACAGTCTCTGAAGCATGTGCAGTGTTGAGTTCCACCTTGTTGCAACGTCTATGATTAGGCGATGCTGGGGAAGGTTCAAAGACCGCTGATAGGTCTGCATACGGCTGGAGTGTACGGGCGAACGGCGGATATGTGAGCAAAGTCCGCGCACTTTGAGGAGCAGGTCGGATAACCCCGGATAAGTTTTCAGGAAGCACTGCACCACCAGGTTTAAGGTGTGAGCCAGGCAAGGAATGTGTTTCAGTTGGGAAAGGGAGATGGCAGCCATGAAATTCCTTCCGTTATCACTCACTACCTTGCCTGCCTCAAGATCTACTGTGCCCAGCCACGACTGCGTTTCTTTCTGCAAGAACTCGGACAGAACTTCCGCGGTGTGTCTGTTGTCGCCCAAACACTTCATAGCCATTACAGCCTGCTGACGCTTGCCAGTAGCTGCCCCATAATGGGACAACTGGTGTGCAACAGTGGCAGCTGCGGATGGAGTGATTGGGCGATTGCGATCTGTGGATGAGCTCTCGCTTCTGCAGGAGGACGAGGAGGAGGAGAAGGGGGTGCGAACGCCTACAGCCAACTGTTTCCTAGACCGTGGGCTAGGCAGAACTTTCCCGAAATTGCTGTCCCCTGTGGACCCTGCATCCACCACATTCACCCAGTGTGCCGTGATGGACACGTAACGTCCCTGGCCATGCCTACTGGTTCATGCATCTGTTGTCAGATGCACCTTTGTACTCACAGATTGCCTGAGTGCATGGACGATGCGCTCTTTAACATGCTGGTGGAGGGCTGGGATGGCTTTTCTCGAAAAGAAGTGTCGACTGGGTAGCTCGTAGCATGGTACAGCGTAGTCCATCAGGGCTTTGAAAGCTTCACTTTCAACTAACCGGTAGGGCATCATCTCTAACGAGATTAGTCTAGCTATGTGGGCGTTCAAACTCTGTGTACGCGGATGCGAGGCTAAGTACTTCCTTTTTCTAACCAGAGTCTCATGTAGGGTGAGCTGGACTGGAGAGCTGGAGATCGTGGAACTAGCGGGTGTGCCGGTGGACATGGCAGACTGAGAGACGGTTGGAGACGGTATTGATTCCGCCTGTGCCCTAGATGCAGTGTTCCCTACTACGAAACTGGTGATTCCCTGACCCTGACTGCTTTGGCCTGGCAAAGAAACCTGCACAGATACTGCAGGTGGTGCGGAAAATGGTGGCCCCACAGTGACGGCAGGGATGTAGCGTTGGTGACTAGCTTCATTGGCCGAGGGTGCTACAACCTTAAGGGACGTTTGGTAGTTAGTCCAGGCTTGCAAATGCATGGTGGTTAAATGTCTATGCATGCAACTTGTATTCAGACTTTTCAGATTCTGACCTCTGCTTAAGGTAGTTGAACATTTTTGACAGATGACTTTGTGCGGATCAATTGGATGTTGTTTAAAAAAATGCCAGACTGCACTCTTTCGAGCCTCGGATCCCTTTTCAGGCATTGCAGACTGAGCTTTAACCGGATGGACACGCTGTCCTCCAACAGTTTTTGGCTTTGCCACGCGTTTTGTCCCATCTACGGGCCCGGCAGATGGATACTATTGCGATGTTGATGCCTGCTGCGGCCCCTCCTCCTCCGCTTCAGAACTACTGCCGCCTGCACCCTGTTCCCCCAATGGCTGCCAATCAGGGTCAACAACTGGGTCATCTATAACCTCCTCTTCTAGCTCGTGCGCAACTTCGTCTGCGTCACCATGTAAATCGGTGGTAGAGCGTTCGTGACGGGGCAACATAGTCTCATCAGGGTCTGATTCTGGATCAGTACCTTGCGAGGGCAATGTTGTGGTCTGAGTCAAAGGACCAGCATAGTAGTCTGGCTGTGGCTGTGCATCAGTGCACTCCATGTCAGATTCAACTTGTAATGGGCATGGACTGTTAACTGCTTCACTTTCTAAGCCAGGGACGGTATGTGTAAAGAGCTCCATGGAGTAACCCGTTGTGTCGCCTGCTGCATCCTTCTCTGTTGTTGTTTTTGCTGAAGAGGACAAGGAAGCGACTTGTCCCTGACCGTGAAAATCCACTAACGACGCGCTGCTTTTACATTTACCAGTTTCAAAAGAGGAGGCAAAAGAGCTAGAGGCTGAGTCAGCAAGGTAAGCCAAAACTTGCTCTTGCTGCTCCGGCTTTAAAAGCGGTTTTCCTACTCCCAGAAAAGGGAGCGTTCGAGGCCTTCTGTAGCCAGACGACGAACCTGGCTCCACAGCTCCAGGCTTAAGGTACTGTCACACTAGACGATATCGCTAGCGATCCGTGACGTTGCAGCGTCCTCGCTAGCGATATCGTCCAGTGTGACAGGCAGCAGCGATCAGGCCCCTGCTGGGAGATCGCTGGTCGGGGAAGAAAGTCCAGAACTTTATTTCGTCGCTGGACTCCCCGTAGACATCGCTGAATCGGCGTGTGTGACACCGATTCAGCGATGTCTTTGCTGGTAACCAGGGTAAACATCGGGTAACTAAGCGCAGGGCCGCGCTTAGTAACCCGATGTTTACCCTGGTTACCATCCTAAAAGTAAAAAAAACAAACACTACATACTTACCTACAGCTGTCTGTCCTCCAGCGCTGTGCTCTGCTCTCCTCCTGCTCTGGCTGTGAGCGTCGGTCAGCCGGAAAGCAGAGCGGTGACGTCACCGCTCTGCTTTCTGGCTGCCCGGCGCTCACAGCCAGACCAGAGAAGCAGAGCGCCGAGGACAGACAGCGGTAGGTAAGTATGTAGCGTTTGTTTTTTTACTTTTTAGGATGGTAACCAGGGTAAACATCGGGTTACTAAGCGCGGCCCTGCGCTTAGTTACCCGATGTTTACCCTGGTTACTGGGGACCTCGGGATCGTTGGTCGCTGGAGAGCTGTCTGTGTGACAGCTCTCCAGCGACCAAACAGCGACGCTGCAGCGATCCAGATCGTTGTCGGTATCGCTGCAGCGTCGCTAAGTGTGACGGTACCTTTAGGTGCAATATTTTTTTTCCCACGACCACCTGATGCTCCACTACCACTACCATCATTACCAGCTGACAATGAACGCCCACGGCCACGACCTCTTCCACCAGACTTCCTCATTGTTTTAAAAACATAACCAAAGTAACGGTATTTGTTGCTGTCAAACAACTTACACGGTGAGCTATAACTTCAGTATGATTTAGATATCCCTTTACAGGTGGGTGAGACCGCAAGGAAAATCAGACACAATGTTACTCACTCTGTTTTCGGTGGCACCAAATGAGAGAGATGCCACACACGCAGGACTGTCACTCAAGCAGAAATGTCAATATTGATCTCCCACTTTTTTTTTTGATTTGTTCAGGGAGAATTTAGAAACCAAATTAAAAAAAAAATAGGCTTTCTATGGCCCACTATTTGAGAGAGAGAGAGATGGCACAACCAGGAGTCAAGACTGGCACACAAGCAGAAAGGGCAATATTAATCTCCCACTGATTTCTTTTTGATTTTTTCAGGGAGAATTTAGAAACACAATAAAAAAAAAAAATAGGCTTTCTATGGCCCACTATTTGAGAGAGAGAGATGGCACACCCAGGAGTCAGGAGTGGCACACAAGCAGAAAGGGCAATATTAATCTCCCACTGATTTCTTTTTGATTTTTTCAGGGAGAATTTAAAAACACAATAAAAAATAAAAAAAATAGGCTTTCTATGGCCCAGTGCCCACTATTTGAGAGAGAGAGAGAGATGGCACACCCAGGAGTCAAGACTGGCACACAAGCAGAAAGGGCAATATTAATCTCCCACTGATTTTTTTTTTTTCAGGGAGACTTTAGAAACAAAATAAAATAAAATGATTTTTTTCAGGAAGAATTTAGAAACCAAATAAAATAAAATGATTTTTTCAGGGAGAATTTAGAAACCAAATAAAAAAAATAAATAGCCTTTCTATGGCCCAGTGCCCACTATTTGAGAGAGAGAGAGATGGCACACCCAGGAGTCAAGACTGGCACACAAGCAGAAAGGGCAATATTAATCTCCCACTGATTTTTTTTTTTTTCAGTGAGACTTTAGAAACAAAATAAAATAAAATGATTTTTTCAGGAAGAATTTAGAAACCAAATAAAATAAAATGATTTTTTAAGGGAGAATTTAGAAACCAAAAAAAAAAAATAGCCTTTCTATGGCCCAGTGCCCACTATTTGAGAGAGAGAGAGATGGCACACCCAGGAGTCAAGACTGGCACACAAGCAGAAAGGGCAATATTAATCTCCCACTGATTTTTTTTTTTCAGGGAGACTTTAGAAACAAAATAAAATGATTTTTTCAGGAAGAATTTAGAAACCAAATAAAATAAAATGATTTTTTAAGGGAGAATTTAGAAACCAAATAAAAAAAAATAGCCTTTCTATGGCCCAGTGCCCACTATTTGAGAGAGATGGCACACCCAAGAGTCAAGACTGGCACACAAGCAGAAAGGGCAGTATTAATCTCCCACTGATTTCTTTTTGATTTTTTCAGGGAGAATTTAGAAACACAATAAAAAAAGATAGGCTTTCTATGGCCCAGTGCCCACTATTTGAAAGAGAGAGATGGCACACCCAGGAGTCAGGAGTGGCACACAAGCAGAAAGGGCAATATTAATCTCCCACTGATTTCTTTTTGATTTTTTCAGGGAGAATTTAGAAACACAATAAAAAAAATAGGCTTTCTATGGCCCACTGGTTGAGAGAGAGAGAGATGACACACCCAGGAGTCAGGAGTGGCACACAAGCAGAAAGGGCAATATTAATCTCCCACTGATTTTTTTTTATTTTTTCTGGGAGTATTTAGAAACCCAATAATAATAATAAAAAAAAAATAATAGGCTTTCTATGGCCCACTATTTGAGAGAGAGATGGCACACTCAGGACTGGCACAGAAGCCCAAAGGCCAATATTAATCTCCCACTGTATTTTTTTTTATCAGGGAGAATTTATAAACCCCACAAAAAAAAACCAGAAAAATGAAAAGGCTTTCTATGGCCCACTATGTGAGAGAGATGGCACACACAGGGATGGCACTCTAGCAGAAATACCAATCTTAATCTCCCACAAAAAAAAAAAAAAAACAGGGACTGTCCTACAATTACTATATCCCTGCAGTAATCTCAGCCAGGTATGGCAGGCAGCAATAAGGAGTGGGCTGATGCACAAATTAAATAAAAAGTGCGGACAAACAAACAAGATAGCTGTGCAGAAAGGAAGGAACAACAGGATTTGTGCTTTGAAAAAAGCAGTTGGTTTGCACAGTCGGGTTTCATGAAACCCGATCCGACCCTTGTGTGGGGTCGACCATGCGGTACGTGACTTTCGCGCCAAAGTCGCGTTTCAATGACGCGAAAAGCGCCATTTCTCAGCCAATGAAGGTGGACGCAGAGTGTGGGCAGCGTGATGACATAGGTCCTGGTCCCCACCATCTTAGAGAAGGGCATTGCAGTGATTGGCTTGCTGTCTGCGGCGTCACAGGGGCTATAAAGGGGCGTTCCCGCCGACCACCATCTTACTGCTGCTGATCTGAGCCTAGGGAGAGGTTGCTGCCGCTTTGTCAGAAGCAGGGATAGCGTTAGGCAGGGTCCATTAACCACCAAACCGCTTGTGCTGTAGCGATTTCCACTGTCCAACACCACCTTTTGTTTGCAGGGACAGTGGAAGCTACATTTTTTTTTTCCTCAGCGCTGTAAGTCATTGGGCTGCCCTAGAAGGCTCCCTGATAGCTGCATTGCTGTGTGTACGCCGCTGTGCAAACCAACTGCTTTTTTCAAAGCACAAATCCTGTTGTTCCTTCCTTTCTGCACAGCTATCTTGTTTGTTTGTCCACACTTTTGATGTAATTTGTGCAGCAGTCCACTCCTTGTTATTGCTGCCTGCCTGGCTGAGATTACTGCAGGGAGATAGTAATTGTAGGACAGTCCCTGTTTTTTTTTTTTAAATTCTCCCTGAAAAAAAATAAATAATGGGAGATTAATCTTGGCATTTGTGCTTGAGTGCCAGTCATGTGTGCCATCTCTCTCCAATTGTGGGGCACAGAAAGCCTAGTGTCTATAATCCTTTTTTTTTAATTCTCCCTAATAAAAAAAAAAAAGTGGTAGATTAAGATTGGCATTTCTGTTAGAGTGCCAGTCCTGTGTGTGCCATCTCTCTCCAATTTTGGGGCACAGAAAGCCTAGTGTGTAATACTGGCCCTGATTTCTTGGCAATTCTCCCTAACCAAAAAAAGTAGTGGGAGATTAAAATTGGCATTTCTGCTAGAGTGCCAGTCCTGTGTGTGCCATCTCTCTCCAATTTTGGGGCACAGAAAGCCTAGTGTGTAATACTGGCCCTGATTTCTTGGCAATTCTCCCTAACCAAAAAAAGTAGTGGGAGATTAAGATTGGCATTTCTGCTAGAGTGCCAGTCCTGTGTGTGCCATCTCTCTCCAATTTTGGGGCACAGAAAGCCTAGTGTGTAATACTGGCCCTGATTTCTTGGCAATTCTCCCTAACCAAAAAAAGTAGTGGGAGATTAAAATTGGCATTTCTGCTAGAGTGCCAGTCCTGTGTGTGCCATCTCTCTCCAATTTTGGGGCACAGAAAGCCTAGTGTGTAATACTGGCCCTGATTTCTTGGCAATTCTCCCTAACCAAAAAAAGTAGTGGGAGATTAAGATTGGCATTTCTGCTAGAGTGCCAGTCCTGTGTGTGCCATCTCTCTCCAATTTTGGGGCAAAGAAAGCCTACTGTCTGTTTTTCTTTATTTTGGTTTTTAAATTCTCCCTGAAAAAAAAAAAATAGTGGGAGATTAATATTGGCCTTTGTGCTTCTGTGCCAGTCCTGTGTGTGCCATCTCTCTCAAATTGTGGGCCACAGAAAGCCTAGTGTCTGTTTTTCTTTATTTTGGTTTTTAAATTCTCCCTGAAAAAAAATAAATAGTGGGAGATTAATATTTGCCTTTGTGCTTCTGTGCCAGTCCTGTGTGTGCCATCTCTCTCAAATTGTGGGCCACAGAAAGCCTAGTGTCTGTTTATTTTATTTTGGTTTTTAAATTCTCCCTGAAAAAAGAATAAATAGTGGAAGAATAATATTGGCCTTTGTGCTTCTGTGCCAGTCCTGTGTGTGCCATCTCTCTCAAATTGTGGGCCACAGAAAGCCTAGTGTCTGTTTTTGGTTATTTTGGTTTTTAAATTCTTCCTGAAAAAATAAATCAATAGTGGGAGATTAATATTGGCATTTGTGCTTGAGTGACAGTCCTGCGTGTGTGGCATCTCTCTCATTTTGTGCCACAGAAAACCGAGTGTGTAACATTGTGCTTGATTTTCCTTGCAGTCTCACCCACCTATAAAGGGATATCTAAATCCTACAGAAGTTTGAGTTCACCTTGTAAGTTGTTTAACAGTAACAAATACCGTTACTTTGGTTACGTTTTTAAAACAATGAGGAAGTCTGGTGGAAGAGGTCGTGGCCGTGGGCGTTCATTGCCAGCTGGTAATGATGGTAGTGGTGGTGGAGCATCAGGTGGTCGTGGGAAAAACAATATAGCACCTAAGTCTCGAGCTGTGGAGCCAGGTTCATCATCTGGCTACACAAGGCCTCGAACGCTCCCTTTTCTGGGAGTAGGAAAACCGCTTTTAAAGCCAGAGCAGCAAGAGCAAGTTTTGGCTTTCCTTGCTGACTCAGCCTCTAGCTCTTTTGCCTCCTCTTCTGAAACTGGTAAATGTAAAAGCAGCACGTCGTTAGTGGATGTTCCCGGTCAGGGACAAATCGCTTCCTTGTCCTCTTCAGCCAAAACAACAACAGAGAAGGATGCGTCAGGCGACACAACGGGTTACTCCATGGAGCTCTTTACACATACCGTTCCTGGGTTAGAAATTGAAACAGTTAACAGGCCATGCCCATTACAAGTTGAATTGGACATGGAGTGCACAGATGCACAGCCACAGCCAGATTACTATGCTGTTCCTTTGACTCAGACAACAACATTGCCCTCGCAGTGTACTGATCCAGAATCAGACCCTGATGAGACTATGGTGCCCCGTCACGAACGCTATACCACCAGCTTACACGGTGACACAGACGAAGTTGCACACGAGATAGAAGAGGAGGTTATAGATGACCCAGTTGTTGACCCCGATTGGCAGCCATTGGGGGAACAGGGTGCAGGCGGCAGTAGTTCTGAAGCGGAGGAGGAGGGGCCGCAGCAGGCATCAACATCGCAACAGGTTCCATCTGCCGGGCCCGTATCTGGCCCAAAACACGTGGCAAAGCCAAAACCTGTTGGAGGACAGCGTGGCCATCCGGTTAAAGCTCAGTCTGCAATGCCTGAAAAGGTATCCGATGCTAGAAAGAGTGCAGTCTGGCATTTTTTTAAACAACATCCAATCAGCGCAAAGTCATCTGTCAAAAATGTTCAACTACCTTAAGCAGAGGTCAGAATCTGAAAAGTCTAAATACAAGTTGCATGCATAGACATTTAACCACCATGCATTTGCAAGCCTGGACTGACTACCAAATGTCCCTTAAGGTTGTAGCACCCTCGGCCAATGAAGCTAGTCAGCAACGCTACATCCCTTCCGTCACTGTAAGGCCACCATTTTCCGCACCACCTGCAGTATCTGAGCAGGTTTCGTTGCCAGGCCAAAGCAGTCGGGGTCAGGGAATCACCAGTTTCGTAGTTGGAAACACTGCATGTAGGGCACCGGCAAGAATACCGTCTCCAACCGTGTCTCAGTCTGCCATGTCCACCGGCACCCCCGCTAGTTCCACGATCTCCAGCTCTCCAGTCCAGCTCACCCTACATGAGACTCTGGTTAGAAAAAGGAAGTACTTAGCCTTGCATCCGCGTACACAGGGTTTGAACGCCCACATAGCTAGACTAATCTCGTTAGAGATGATGCCCTACTGGTTAGTTGAAAGCGAAGCTTTCAAAGCCCTGATGGACTACGCTGTACCATGCTACGAGCTACCCAGTCGACACTTCTTTTCGAGAAAAGCCATCCCAGCCCTCCACCAGCATGTTAAAGAGCGTATCGTCCATGCACTCAGGCAATCTGTGAGTACAAAGGTGCACCTGACAACAGATGCATGGACCAGTAGGCATGGCCAGGGACGTTACGTGTCCATCACGGCACACTGGGTGAATGTGGTGGATGCAGGATCCACAGGGGACAGCAATTTTGGGACAGTTCTCCCTAGCCCACGGTCTAGGAAACAGTTGGCTGTAGCCGTTCGCACCCCCTTCTCCTCCTCCTCATCCTCCTGCAGAAGCGAGAGCTCGTCCACAGACCGCAGTCGCACAACCACTCCATCCGCAGCTGCCACTGTTGCACACCAGGTGTCCCATTATGGGGCAGCTACTGGCAAACGTCAGCAGGCTGTATTGGCTATGAAGTGTTTGGGCGACAACAGACACACCGCGGAAGTTCTGTCCGAGTTCTTGCAGAAAGAAACGCAGTCGTGGCTGGGCACTGTAGATCTTGAGGCAGGCAAGGTAGTGAGTGATAACGGAAGGAATTTCATGGCTGCCATCTCCCTTTCCCAACTGAAACACATTCCTTGCCTGGCTCACACCTTAAACCTGGTGGTACAGTGCTTCCTGAAAAGTTATCCGGGGTTATCCGACCTGCTCCTCAAAGTGCGCGGACTTTGCTCGCATATCCGCCGTTCGCCCGTACACTCCACCCGTATGCAGACCTATCAGCGGTCTTTGAACCTTCCCCAGCATCGCCTAATCATCGACGTTGCAACAAGGTGGAACTCAACACTGCACATGCTTCAGAGACTGTGCGAACAGAGGCGTGCTGTTATGTTTTTGTGGGAGGATACACATACACGGGCAGGCAGTAGGATGGCAGACATGGAGTTGTCAGGTGTGCAGTGGTCGCAGGTATAAGACGTGTCAAGTCCTTCAGTGTTTTGAGGAATGCACATGGCTGGTTAGTGCAGACAACGCCATAATAAGCATGAGCATCCCCCTAATGCATCTGCTGATGCAAAGTTTGACGCACATAAAGGAGCAGGCGTCTGCAGCAGAGGAAGAGGAAAGCCTTGATGACAGTCAGCCATTGTCTGGTCAGGGCAGTGTACAGGACGAGGTAGCGGGCGAACAGGAGGAGGAGGATGATGGGGATGAGTATTTTCTTTTAATGAGGAAGCTTGTCCGGTGCCAATAGCAACTGGTGGCGTTGCAAGGCCGGGTTCAGGTTTTTTTAGGGAGACAAGTGACGTAGATTTGCCTGAAACTGCCCCTCAACCCAGCACGACCGCAGATTTGACAACTGGAACTTTGACCCACATGGCGGATTATGCCTTACGTATCCTCAAAAGGGACCCACGCATTATTAAAATGATGACCGATGACGATTACTGGTTGGCCTGCCTCCTTGATCCTTGCTATAAAGGCAAATTGCAAAATATTATGCCACATGAGAACCTGGAACAAATATTAGCAACCAAACAATCAACTCTTGTTGACCGTTTGATTCAGGCATTCCCAGCACACAGCGACGGTGAGCGTTATCACACGAGCTGCAGGGGGCAGCAGGCCAGAGGTGTTAGAGGTGCACAAATCAGAAGTGGCGTTGGACAGAGGGGTTTTCTGACCAGGTTGTGGAGTGATTTTGCTATAATAATCTTTATTTTTTTTATAATAATCTTTATTTTTATATAGCGCTAACATATTACGCAACGCTTTACAGTTTGCACACATTATCATCGCTGTCCCCGATGGGGCTCACAATCTAAATTCCCTATCAGTATGTCTTTGGAATGTGGGAGGAAACCGGAGTGCCCGGAGAAAACCCACGCAAACACGGAGAGAACATACAAACTCTTTGCAGATGTTGTCCAAGGTGGGATTAGAACCCAGGACTCCAGCGCTTCGAGGCTGCTGTGCTAACCACTGCGCCACCGTGCTGCCCTGCTATGACCGCAGACAGGACAGGAAGTGCAGCTTCAATTCAAAGTGACAGGAGACAACATTTGTCCAGTATGGTTACTAACTATTTTTCACCCCTTATCGACGCTCTCCCTCAACCGTCATTCCCATTTGATTACTGGGCATCCAAATTAGACACCTGGCCAGAATTGGCAGAATATGCATTGCAGGAGCTTGCTTGCCCAGCAGCTAGTGTGCTATCAGAAAGAGTATTCAGTGCTGCAGGTTCAATATTAACCGAAAAAAGGACTCGTCTGGCTACCCAAAATGTTGATGATCCACAACTGGATTTTGAATTCTTTTGCCCCACCTTTCCCGGCTGGCACCTAGCTTTCCTATGAAAAGGTCTTGCTTGTGGACTGCTCTGACTGACTTTTCCAATCTCGTAATTTGCAGCAGCTGTTTGTCCAGCATATGACATGTTTACACCTCCCAAAATGGCCAAACTCCCCCCACGGGGCCGTGGTCTCGCCACTTGGCGCAAGCACCCGTGAGAGTGCCGTTTGTCTGAAGAGGTGGGTGTGCACGCTTTTGGTCGACGGCACTGCCACTGGGTCCCTCATAGTACAATAAAGTGTCTGGCGGTGGTGGTGCGCACCCAACGTCAGACACACCGTTGTAACATGAGGGGCCCTGGGCCTGTACCGCCGGTCACAAGAGAGTTCCCCCCCCCAGCTCAAACAGTGCTCTACCACTTGCAAAATTATCTCTCACAGCTCCACCAATGTTTAGTCTATGCGCTGACATCCTTCAATGCCTGGCACTGACAATACCAATGTGTTGACATGTATGATGCTACTTAAAATAGTCAAGGGCAGTGTCCTATATTTACACCAGTAAATACTTTGCGCCAAATTACTAGGTCTGAAACTCAGCAGAGGAGCCCACCCCTGTACCTAAGTATGCCATCCTTTTGTGTTTTGGTTTTGTTGTATTGCGAGACATTAACATCTATTTATTTTTTGTGAGTACTAACTGTCAGACACTCATTACAATCGGCCTCCGCTGACAACACCAATGCTGCCTGTGTACCCCTGCAAGATAATTCCAAGTGTCTACAGCCTACTTTTGTTATGTTAGGCCTACTAAGCCTGTCTGCGGTCCATTATAGAAATTGTCCTTCACTGACCACACCACTGCTGCCCGTGTACCCCTGGAACCTATTTTAAAGTGCCTACAGCCTACTTTTGTTATGTTAGGTCATTCCAAAGACATACTGATAGGGAATCTAGATTGTGAGCCCCATCGGGGACAGTGATGATAATGTGTGCAAAACTGTAAAGCGCTGCGGAATATGTTAGCGCTATATAAAAATAAAGATTATTATTATTATTATTATTACTAAGGCTGTCTGCGGTAATTCCTTTCACTAGTCCTCCACTGACCAGACCACTGCTGCCCAAGTACCCCTGGAAGCTATTTTAAAGTGCCTACAGCCTACTTTTGTTATGTTAGGTCTACTAAGCCTGTCTGCGGTCCCTCCTTCCACTAGTCCTCCACTGACCAGACCACTGCTGCCCGTGTACCCCTGGAAGCTATTTTAAAGTGCCTACAGCCCACTTTTGTTATGTTAGGTCTACTAAGCCTGTCTGCGGTCCCTCCTTCCAATAGTCCTCCACTGACCAGACCACTGCTGCCCGTGTACCCCTGGAACCTATTTTAAAGTGCCTACAGCCTACTTTTGTTATGTTAGGTCTACTAAGCCTGTCTGCGGTCCCTCCTTCCACTAGTCCTCCACTGACCAGACCACTGCTACCCGTGTACCCCTGGAAGCTATTTTAAAGTGCCTACAGCCCACTTTTGTTATGTTAGGCCTACTAAGCCTGTCTGCGGTCCCTCCTTCCAATAGTCCTCCACTGACCAGACCAATGCTGTCCGTGTACCCCTGGAACCTATTTTAAATTGCATAGAACATCCTTTTTTTAATTGTAGGCGTACTAAGTCTGTCTGTGGTCCATAATTGAAATTGTCCTCCACTGACCAGAGCAATGCTGCCTGTGTACCCCTGTAACCTTTTTTAAACTGCATTGAGCCAAATTTTTTGTTTAAGGCCTACTACCTGTGTCTGTCTGCGCCACTCAATACAGCTGTCCTCCTCTGAAAAAAGCTGAGCGTCAATAGTCTGGTTTTCAGCCTATAGGAATTTGAAAACTGCATTAGGGCTACTACTTTGGTAGGGCCTACTAACGGTGTCTGCCGCTCCAAGGTGTTCTCCAGGTTGCCTCTCCATAGCTTCGATCTTCTAGCTCTCGTTAAGTAGTTGTTGAAACACTGCATTAGGCCTACAAGTTGGGTCTGGGTTGTAGAGACGGTGTCTGCCGCTCCAAGGTGTTCTCCAGGTTGCCTCTCGATAGCTTCGATCTTCTAGCTCTCGTTCAGTAGTTGTTGAAACAACACTGCATTAGGCCTACAAGTTGGGTCTGGGTTGTAGAGACGGTGTCTTCCACCCCAAGGTGTTCTCCAGGTTGCCTCTCCATAGCTTCGATCTTCTAGCTCTCGTTCAGTAGTTGTTGAAACAACACTGCATTAGGCCTACAAGTTGGGTCTGGGTTGTAGAGACGGTGTCTTCCGCTCCAAGGTGTTCTCCAGGTTGCCTCTCCATAGCTTCGATCTTCTAGCTCTCGTTCAGTAGATGTTGAAACAACACTGCATTAGGCCTACAAGTTGGGTCTGGGTTGTAGAGACGGTGTCTGCCACTCCAAGGTGTTCTCCAGGTTGCCTCTCCATAGTTTCGATCTTCTAGCTCTTGTTCAGTAGTTGTTGAAACAACACTGCATTAGGCCTACAAGTTGGGTCTGGGTTGTAGAGACGGTGTCTGCCGCTCCAACCGCTCCAATGTGTTCTCCAGGTTGCCTCTCCATAGCTTCGATCTTATAGGTCTCGTTCAGTAGTTGTTGAAACAACACTGCATTAGGCCTACAAGTTGGGTCTGGGTTGTAGAGACGGTGTCTGCCACTCCAAGGTGTTCTCCAGGTTACCTCTCCATAGCTTCGATCTTTTAGCTCTCGTTCAGTAGTTGTTGAAACAACACTGCATTAGGCCTACAAGTTGGGTCTGGGTTATAGAGACGGTGTCTGCCGCTCCAAGGTGTTCTCCAGGTTGCCTCTCCATAGCTTCGATCTTCTAGCTCTCGTTCAGTAGTTGTTGAAAGAACACTGCATTAGGCCTACAAGTTGGGTCTGGGTTGTAGAAACGGTGTCTGCCGCTCCAAGGTGTTCTCCAGGTTGCCTCTCCATAGCTTCGATCTTATAGCTCTCGTT
Organism: Ranitomeya imitator; assembly: GCF_032444005.1. NCBI lineage: Eukaryota > Metazoa > Chordata > Amphibia > Anura > Dendrobatidae > Ranitomeya > Ranitomeya imitator. The sequence continues at coordinate 718,091,435 of NC_091284.1, forward strand.
CAGTAGTTGTTGAAACAACACTGCATTAGGCCTACAAGTTGGGTCTGGGTTGCAGAGACTGTGTCTGCCGCTCCAAGGTGTTCTCCAGGTTGCCTCTCCATAGCTTCAATCTTCATGGTCGTGTTAAGTAGTTGTTGAAACAACACTACATTAGGCCTACAAGTTGGGTCTGGGTCGTAGAGATGGTGTCTGCCGCTCCAAGGTGTTCTCCAGGTTGCCTCTCCATTGCTTCAATCTTCATGCTCGTGTTAAGTAGTTGTTGAAACAACACTACATTAGGCCTACAAGTTGGGTCTTGGTCGTAGAGACGGTGTCTGCCGCTCCAAGGTGTTCTCCAGGTTGCCACATAATCGAAGCTGCATACAGCCTATTTTGTTATTTTACGCCTACTAAGTCTTTCTGCGGTCCCTCCTTCCAATTGTCCTCCACTGAGCACACCAATGCAGACCGTGTACCCATGTAACTTTTTTAAACCTGCATCGAGCCAACTTTGTGGTGTAAGGCCTACTTGTAGTGTCTGGCTGCGCCACTCAATACAGCTGTCCTCTTTACAAAAAATGACCTACAATTATCTGGTTTTCAGCCTATCGGAATTTTAAAACTGCAGTGGGCCTACTAGTTTGGTTGGTGTATCGGTGTCTGCCGCTCCTTACTGTTCTCCTCCAGTGAACAAAGCTGTGCTGCCTGTTTACTACTGTTGCCAATTTTGAACTGCATTTAGACTACTTACTGATTTGGGCCTACTCTCTGTGTCAGCCTCTCATTCCAGTTGTCCTCCACTGAACAAAGCAATGCCCCCTGGTTAGTCCTGTTACCAATTTTGAACTGCATTTAGCCCACTTTATTCTTTGGGCCCATATCTGTTTCCCCCTCATCCTGCCCATTGCCCAGCCAGGGATAGATGAGTCCGCTGGTACATTGACCCATAATGCAACATTCCCCGTGCACGCTACACTGCAAGATTGTGACTCTGCTGAAAGTCAGGTTCCCCTTCCCGGATACCATACCACCTTACACGGGGACAAAGAGGAAGGTGCAGATGAAGGTGCAGGTTCCTTCATCAGGTGGGGGGAGGAATACTCGTTGGCGACGTCACTGGCACAGGGCCCCTCATAGTACGCAAAAGTGTTGCTGCCAGTGGGAGGCGCCCCCGCCGTGCAAACACACCGCCGTACTTTGAGGGGCCCTGTGCCAGTGCCAATGCCAACGAGTGGGCCCCCCCTGCTTGCTCAGGATCACAGCACTTGCAAAGTTGAAATACTTACCTCTCCCTGCTCCACTGCCGTGACGTGGTCCAGATTTCCTGGGCCCACTAAATACTTGAACCAGCCCTACCCCCCACAACTTTAACCAAATCACCCCCAATTTCCAATGCCTTACTATTATTATAAGGTAAATTTAGATTGACAAGCTTCAGTAACAAGAATGTATGTTTTTTACCATTAAAATGGGCACTGTAGGTGTTTTCCTGGCCTCCACTCACTGCCGACTATGCTCCCCCATTGACTTGCATTGGGTTTCGTGTTTCGGTCGATCCCCGACTTTCGCGATAATCGGCCGATTCCACTCGACTCGACTTTTGAGATAGTCGGGTTTCGCGAAACCCGACTCGACTCTAAAAAAGTCAAGGTCGCTCAACCCTACTCACAATAAAGCAATGCAAAAATAATCATTTTTTTTTTATAAATAAGTTTTTATAAATGTGGTTTTGTTGTAATTAGTGATGAGCGAGTGTACTCATTGCTTGGGTTTTCCCACATTCCCATCGAGGCAGCTGAATGATTTACAGCTACTAGCCTGCTTGATTACATGTGGGGATTCCCTATCAACCAGGCAACCCCCACATATACTCAGCATGGCAAGAAGCTGTAAATCATTCAGCTGCCGGGAGGAAAACTAAATCTCCGAGCAGTCATAAATACTCGGTGGTCACCCGAGCAATGAGTACACTTGCTCATCACTAGTTGTAATCATAATGACCAGAAGTTGCCTTATCAATTTTACTAAACGAGGAACGCCATAAAAAAAAATCCTGAATTCCTGAAAAAAAAAGCCCTCAAATGACTTTGGCAGCAGAAATATGGAAAAATTATAGCTCTCAAAATATGGTGATGCCAAAACTAGTTTTTGAAAAAAAAATGTCTTTTAGTCTTTGACCGCAGCCAAACATAAAAACCCAATATAAATCTGATATCGCTGTAATTGCACCGACCCGGAGAATAAAGTCATCTAATCACTTAAACCGCATGAGGAACGGTCTAAAATATAAATAAAAACAATTCTTTACCTCCGTTTGATTTGTTCATTCTGCCTCCCAAAGATTGCAGTAAGGCTCAGTTATCCTGCGCTCTACGCTGAGTGCTTACACTGGTGTTTCCGTGTAAATCTCCGAAACACGTGAATCAGAAGGAACCCCTGGTGGAAGATTCTATATAATGAGGCAGATGGAGACACTGTGGACGCCGTTTGATCTGTGATCCCGCGGTGTTCGTTTTTTTATTAGGAGTATATAAAAGTGCCTTCGACCAAAGTTTTGTGCACCTCCGAAAAAGGACACCACTGAACAGAGGCCAGACACACTCTAGAGTAAGGCTTCTTTCACACTAGCATCGGAATCTCCCCGTCGCAATGCGTCGGGGAGAGATTCCGACGCTAGCGTTTAACGCTTTGCACAATGGGTGCAGCGGATGCATTTTTCCGGCGCATCCGCTGCCCCATTGTAAGGTGCGGGGAGGTGGGGGCGGAGTTCCGGCCGCGCATGCGCGGTCGGAAAAAGCGGTCCGTCGGGAGAAAAAAACGTTGCATGTAGGGGTTTTTTTTCCCTACGGTCCGCCAAAGCACGACGCATCCGTCTTGCGACGGATGCGAAGTGTGCAAATCCGTCGCAAATGCGTCGCCAATAGAAGTCTATGGGGAAAAAACGCATCCTGCAAGCACTTTTGCAGGATGCGTTTTTTCTGCAAAACGACGCATTGTGACAGATTTACAAAAAACGCTAGTGTGAAAGTACCCTAACTCTGCTGCATCATTATGGTAAATGGATACCTTGGAAATCATCTGAATTTTGTTACTCAGAAATTTAAAGGGAATCCGTCACCTCAAAATTCGCCTATAAGCTAAGGCCACCGGCATCAGGGGCTTATCTACAGCATTCTATAATGCTATAGATAAGCCCCTGATGTAACCTGAAAGATAAGAAAAACAAGTTAGATTATACTCACCCAGGGTCGGTCCCGGTGCGGTCTGGTCCGATGGGCGTCGCGGTCTGGGTCCCGTGCCTCCCATCTTCATATGATGACGTCATCTTTGCTTCCTGCTGTGGCTCGTGCGCAGGCATAATTTGTCTGCCCTGTTGAGGGCAGAGCAGAGTACTGCAGTGCGCAGGCGCTGGGCCTCTCTGACCTTTCCCGGTGCCTGACATGGTGCAAAGGCATAAGGCAGAACAGAAGGGCAGTACTCTCTTTCAGTGGCTTTATACTCCAGAGATTAATGATCTTGTGTCTGGGGCGAAACAGACCGAGGGAAGCATACCCGTAGCACAGCTGCATAGAGAAAATGCGGCGGAACCATCAGGGATGGTCCAACCTGGGCCCGTGCTTTGTGATCACGAGAGTAATGGAGGGAAATAAATGGAATATTGTTTTGTGAAACCTGTTGTCAAGAATGTGAAGTCTTTGGATGTGCTGTGTAACGGAACCAATAAAGATGTTATTGTTGAACTTGGTTTGAACTGTGTCTCAGTATCTCTTGACTCATCTGCAGGGAATCTCCAACAACAGAAAAGGGGATTCGAAGAAGCTGGACCTGAAGGCACAGGTATGCTGACAATTGGAGAATATGTTTCTGTGAGGGGAGGCCAGGGCAATGCTGTACCAGAGTGTTTGGCCATGACTACGGCCCTGAGTCAGAACCCTACATCAGGTTCAAGATCTACAGTAGTTGCTTGATTTTTCGAGGAAAAATCAGTAGTATTGCAAGTATAGGAATTTAGTGCCGTGACAAAAGGTTTAAGAATTTTATCCAGGAAGATTCCAAAGTTTTGTATCCCCAATATAATGGTCTGCCTTTCAGTGGTGATAAACCCTCATGGACGTAGTCAGGCAGTAAAAGGTAGCCATTACAGGGTGTTTTGGTAAAAGGAAATTCCCTTTTATCAATCATTGCAGATACAAGTCCCTTTTTCAGGAGTATTTCTAATTGACCTAAAATACAATTACAAGATTGCCATATTATTCAAGGTAACTGGTGTCGTCTTTTAAGATATTCAGACACATTTCTTGGAATTCATTTGAGTTTATGACCACCACGTTGCCCCCCCTTATCTTCGGTTTTGATCGTTACCCGGTGGTCATTTTCCAGTTTTGAAAGGCATATCATCTCTGACCTGGTTAGATTGTGTTTAGTCCTGATATTTTGGGGTCAAGATTTTCAAGATCTTTAGTCACCAAGTGTACAAAAATGTCAATAGGTGACATATCACCCTGAGTAGGTGGCATATTGATGCTTTTGTTTTTTAGGTCTATGAATGGTCCTTCACTTATCATATTCGGATTTACGGCAGATAAATTAAATAATGATCTGATGTCTTGTAACAGAGAATGAGGAACCACCAGTTCAGCACCCAATTATTTATCTTCACGTACAAAGTGTTTACACCATTTCAGCTTATGAGCAAACAGTTGAAACATCCTTGACACTTTCAAGCATGTCAAAAACTGACCTAGGAACAAATGATAATCCCTTGCTGATGACACACATTTCTTCCTAATATAAATGGTTTGGATGATAAAATCAAGACCTGTAAATTTCCAAGGGATTGTATGTGTTTGTCACATACACTCCTCATCTATGATGAATTTCATTAGTTTCAAGGAACTGTTCACCACCTCTCTTTCCTGCTCTGGTAGAAGGTTTTATATCTTATTCCAGGTATTAAAGAAATTCTTAAATGATGGGGCACTATCACTGCTTTTATGTACTTATGTTGATTTTTATATATATTCTTGTGACTTCCGTAAATGCTGAGTTCAATGATGGTGTATACTTATTTTGTAAGGGGTAAGGTTTCTCCTCTTGGAGAGTGACATACCCGCTCTGGCTTGTCAAGGTAAGGAGGCTTATTCGCCGTGCAATGCTCCGAGGCAAATTGCCTCTTCAGAGAAAAAGATAACTTGAACGCTATAGCGCTACCTGTCTCTGAAGAGGCAATTTGCATATTAGATTTCCCAGAGGAGCATTGCACGGCAAATAAGCCTCATTACCTTGACAAGCTAGAGCTGGTATGTCACTCTCCGCAAGGAGAAACCTTACTCCTTAGACCTCAGTCCAGAGCCTCTCACCTAGCCAAATCAGTTTTCATGCTTTGCACTGACGAGAGCCAACAGCCCGAAACACAGTGTCTGCGAATTGAGATACTGATTTGGCTCTTATCCTAAGTCATATTGCAAGACTTGTTAAAGGGTTGATTGTGACTTGTGGGATTGCTACTTCCGGTAGCACTATAGAGTTCAAGTCCTCTTTTTCTCTGAAGAGGCAATTTGCTTATTTATTTTGTGTACGTTCAGAGTCCATAAACATGTACTTCTGTTAACCAATGATTTGTGGGTATGCAATGAGAAAACCTGTCATACTCAATATTGATCCAAGAAAAATTCATTTTGGGGGGTATTTTTTCCTGGCTTTTGGTTTCGAAAGAACAATTATTGCTATTTTTCCTGGAACAAAATATAACATAAAATATACAGAAAAGAATGTTGTTTCAAAATTGACACCTGTTTCTTTAACCCCTTAATCCCATATGACGTACTATCCCGTCCAGGTGACCTGGGACTTAATTCCCATGGACGGGATAGTACGTCATATGCGATCGGCCGCGCTCACGGGGGGAGCGCGGCCGATCGCGGCCGGGTGTCAGCTGCCTATCGCAGCTGACATCCGGCACTATGTGCCAGGAGCGGTCACGGACCGCTCCCGGCACATTAACCCCCGGCACACCGCGATCAAAGATGATCGCGGTGTGCCGGCGGTGCAGGGAAGCATCGCGCAGGGAGGGGGCTCCCTGCGGGCTTCCCTGAGACGATCGGTACACGGTGATGTGCTCACCGTGTACCGAGCGTCTTCTCCCTGCAGTCCCCGGATCCAAAATGGCCGCCGGGCTGCATCCGGGTCCTGCAGGGAGCACTTCCGGGTCAGGATCAGGCTGCAGCTGCAGCTCTAATCCTGCCCGGCTGTATGTCAGATCACCGATCTGATAGAGTGCTGTGCACATTGTCAGATCGGTGATCTGTGATGTCCCCCCCTGGGACAAAGTGAAAAAGTAAAAAAAAAAAATTTCCACACTTGTAAAAAAAAAAATAAAAAAAAAATTCCTAAATAAAGCAGAAAAAAAAAAATATTATTCCCATAAATACATTTCTTTACATAAAAAAAAAACAAAAAAACAATAAAAGTACACATATTTAGTATCGCCGCGTCCGTAACGACCCGACCTATAAAACTGGCCCACTAGTTAACCCCTTCAGTGAACACCGTAAGAAAAAAAAAAAAAAAACGAGCCAAAAAACAACGCTTTATTATCATAACGCTGAACAAAGAGTGGAATAACACGCGATCAAAAAGACGGATATAAATAACCATGTTACCTCTGAAAACGTCATCTTGTCCCACAAAAAACGAGCCGCCATATAGCATCATAACCAAAAAAATAAAAAAGTTATAGTCCTCTGAATAAAGCGATGCCAAAATAATTATTTTTTCTATAAAATAGCTTTTATCGTATAAAAGCGCCAAAACATAAAAAAATGATATAAATGAGGTGTCGCTGTAATCGTACTGACCCGAAGAATAAAACTGCTTCATCAATTTTACCAAACGCGGAACGGTATAAACGCCTCCCCCAAAAGAAATTCATGAATAGCTGGTTTTTGGTCATTCTGCCTCACAAAAAAATCGGAATAAAAAGCGATCAAAAACTGTCACGTGTCCGAAAATGTAACCGATAAAAACGTCAACTCGTCCCGCAAAAAACAAGACCTGACATGACTCTGTGGACCAAAATATGGAAAAATTATAGGTCTCAAAATGTGGAGACGCAAAAACTTTTTTGCTATAAAAAGCGTCTTTTAGTGTGTGACGGCTGCCAATCATAAAAATCCGCTAAAAAACTCGCTATAAAAGTAAATCAAACCCCCCTTCATCACCCCCTTAGTTAGGCTAGGTTCACATTGCGTTAATGGGTTAACGCTAACGGACAGCGTTGCACGGCGAAAATGTCACAATTAACGCCGTGCAACGGGTCCGTTAGCACAACCATTGACAGCAATGTGATTTTCAGGTGTAGCGCATCGCTAGAGCGTGCCATTTTCGGCTCGCGCTAGCAAGGTGCCATTCTTTTGTGGCGCGCCTCAGACGCTGCTTGCAGCGTCCGCGGCGCGCCCGAGGTCCGATCCCCGATCTTCCAGAGCGGGGACATTAACGCGACCACTAAACACGACACCTAAAAAGACATTGTGTTAGCGCAATCCGCTAGTGCTAAACGGATTTCCCTAACGCAATGTGAACCTAGCCTTAGGGAAAAATAATAAAATTAAAAAAAATGTATTTATTTCCATTTTCCGGTTAGGGTTAGGGTTAGGGCTAGGGTTGGGGCTAGGGTTAGGGTTTGGATTACATTTACGGTTGGGATTAGAATTAGGGGTGTGTCTGGGTTAGGTGTGTGGTTAGGGTTACAGTTGGGATTAGGGTTAGTGGTGCGTTTGGATTAGGGTTTCATTTATAATTGGGGGGTTTCCACTGTTTAGACACATCAGGGGCTCTCCAAACGCGACATGGCGTCCGATCTCAATTCCAGCCAATTCTGCATTGAAAAAGTAAAACAGTGCTCCTTCACTTCCGAGCTCTCCCGTGCGCCCAAACAGGGGTTTACCCCAACATATGGGGTATCAGCGTACTCGAGACAAATTGGACAACAACTTTTTGGGTCCAAGTTCTCTTGTTATCCTTGGGAAAATAAAAATTTGGGGGGCTAAAAATCATTTTTGTGGGAAAAAAAAGGATTTTTATTTTCACGGCTCTGCGTTGTAAACTGTAGTGAAACACTTGGGGGTTCAAAGTTTTCACAACACATCTAGATAAGTTCCATGGGAGGTCTAGTTTCCAATATGGGGTCACTTGTGGGTGGTTTCTACTGTTTGGGTACATCAGGGGCTCTGCAAATGCAACGTGACGCCTGCAGACCAATCCATCTAAGTCTGCATTCCAAATGGCGCTCCTTCCCTTCCGAGCTCTGCCATGAGCCCAAACAGTGGTTCCCCCCCACATATGGGGTATCAGCGTACTCAGGACAAATTGAACAACAACTTTTGGGGTCCAATTTATTCTGTTACCCTTGTAAAAATACAAAGCTGGGGGCTAAAAAATCATTTTTGTGAAAAAAAAAAGAATTTTTATTTTCACGGGTCTGCGTTATAAACTGTAGTGAAACACTTAGGGGTTCAAAGTTCTCACAACACATCTAGATAAGTTCCATGGGAGGTCTAGTTTCTAATATGGGGTCACTTGTGGGGGGTTTGTACTGTTTGGGTACATCAGGGGCTCTGCAAATGCAACGTGACTCCTGCAGACCAATCCATCTAAGTCTGCATTCCAAATGGCGCTCCTTCCCTTCCGAGCTCTGCCATGCGCCCAAACAGTGGTTCCCCCCCACATATGGGGTATCAGCGTACTCAGGACAAATTGGACAACAACTTTTGGGGTCCAATTTATTATGTTACCCTTGTGAAAATACAAAACTGGGGGCTAAAAAATTTTTGCGAAAAAAAAATAAATTTATTTTAACGGCTCTGCGTTATAAACTGTAGTGAAACACTTGGGGGTTCAAAGCTCTCAAAACACATCTAGATAAGTTCCTTAGAGGGTCTAGTTTCCAAAATGGTGTCACTTGTGGGGGTTTTTAATGTTTAGGCACATCAGGGGCTCTCCAAACCAACATGGCGTCCCATCTTAATTCCAGTCAATTTTGCATTGAAAAGTCAAATGGCGCTCCTTCCCTTCCGAGCTCTGCTATGCACCCAAAAAGTGGTTTACCCCCACATATGGGGTATCGTCGCACTCAGGACAAATTGCACAACAACTTTTGTGGTCTAATTTCTTCTCTTACCCTTGGGAAAATAAAAAATTGGGGGCGAAAAGATCATTTTTGTGAAAAAATAAGATTTTTTATTTTTACGGCTCTGCATTATAAACTTCTGTGAAGCACTTGTTGGGTCAAAGTGCTCACCACACATCTAGATAAGTTCCTTAAGGGGTCTACTTTTCAAAATGGTGTCACTTGTGAGGGGTTCCAATGTTTAGGCACATCAGGGGCTCTCCAAATGCAACATGGCGTCCCATCTCAATTCCAGTCAATTTTGCATTGAAAAGTCAAATGGCGCTCCTTTCCTTCCGAGCTCTGCCATGCGCCCAAACAGTGGTTTACCCCCACATATGGGGTATCGTCGCACTCAGGACAAATTGCACAACAACTTTTGTGGTCTAATTTCTTCTCTTACCCTTGGGAAAATAAAAAATTGGTGGCGAAAAGATTATTTTTGTGAAAAAATATGATTTTTTATTTTTACGGCTCTGCATTATAAACTTCTGTGAAGCACTTGTTGGGTCAAAGTGCTCACCACACCTCTAGATAAGTTCCTTAAGGGGTCTACTTTCCAAAATGGTGTCACTTGTGGGGATTTCAATGTTTAGGCACATCAGGGGCTCTCCAAACGCAACATGGCATCCCATCTCAATTCCAGTCAATTTTGCATTGAAAAGTAAAATGGCGCTCCTTCCCTTCCGAGCTCTGCCATACGCCCAAACAATGGTTTACACCCATATACGGGGTATCAGCGTACTCAGGACAAATTGGCCAACAATTTTTGAGGTTCAATTTCTTCTCTTACTCTTGGGAAAATAAAAAATTGGGGGCGAAAAGATCATTTTTGTGAAAAAATATGATTTTTTATTTTTACGGCTCTGCATTATAAACTTCTGTGAAGCAATTGGTGGGTCAAAGTGGTCACCACACATCTAGATAAGTTCCTTAGGGTGTCTACTTTCCAAAATGGTGTCACTTGTGGGGGGTTTCAATGTTTAGGCACATCAGTGGCTCTCCAAACGCAACATGGTGTCCCATCTCAATTCCTGTCAATTTTGCATTTAAAAGTCAAATGGCGCTCCTTCCCTTCCGAGCTCTGCCATGCGCCCAAACAGTGGTTTACCCCCACATATGGGGTATCAGCGTACTCAGTACAGATTGTACAACAATGTTTGGCATCCATTTTATCCTGTTACCCTTGGTAAAATAAAACAAATTGGAGCTGAAATAAATTTTGTGTGAAAAAAAGTTAAATATTCATTTTTATTTAAACATTCCAAAAATTCCTGTGAAACCCCTGAAGGGTTAATAAACTTCTTGAATGTGGTTTTGAGCACCTTGAGGGGTGCAGTTTTTAGAATGGTGTCACACTTGGGTATTTTCTATCATATAGACCCCTCAAAATGACATCAAATGAGATGTGGTCCCTAAAAAAAAATGGTGTTGTAAAAATGAGAAATTGCTGGTCAACTTTGAACCCTTATAACTCCCTAACAAAAAAAAATTTTGGTTCCAAAATTGTGCTGATGTAAAGGAGACATGTGGGAAATGTTACTTATTAAGTATTTTGCATGACATATCTCTGTGATTTAAGGGCATAAAAATTTAAAGTTGGAAAATTGCGAAATTTTCAAAATTTTCGCCAAATTTCCGTTTTTTTTACAAATAAACGCAAGTTATATCGAATAAATGTTACTACTAAAATGAAGTACAATATGTCACGAGAAAACAATGTCAGAATCGCCAAGATCCGTTGAAGCGTTCCAGAGTTATAACCTCATAAAGGGACAGTGGTCAGAATTGTAAAAATTGGCCCGGTCATTAACGTGCAAACCACCCTCGGGGCTTAAGGGGTTAAATTAATGGTGGATGAATCACCGCTGAGGGTGGAGCAAAAATGCTAAAACGCTGTACAAACATGTGTTACCTTTTGAAGTTTGGCAGGTACATAGGTGACTCATGCTGGACTGTTTGCCAGTAAGAAACATGTGTCAGTTACACATTAACTTTCATGTACATTATTAGAGTAAAATGTCACAACTCTCAAGGTTCCAGAGGGGGAAATAGCTTTTGTCTGCAATGTTGGTGTATTCTTTACAGATATTGCCCCCTTTTTGTCAGTGACAACTGGTTAAAACATTAGCAATAGTACAAATTATCAAACCAATTGTGCGGTTGACAAGGGTAGACTTACTATACTTTTTGGCTGGGCCAAAAGTCACACCGGTCATTAATATCCAATCAGCCAGTCATGTGGCAATGCTTAAAATGACACATAAACATAGTCAATAGATTTCTTTCTTAGATTCATTTTCATTTTATTTTTTGGCCCATAGGTTTGCAGAGGTTTAGAATACCAAGCCGAGAAAAAAAAGAAAAGGAAGGAGGCTCATCAGCATCTGTGTAGTAACAGGAGAGTAATTTATTTGGGAATACATGACAGCGCATATTTTGTCAAGGAACCCAAATAAATAGCTCTTCTGTTTTTACAAGGATGCTGGAGAGCTCAATTTTTTTCTGATTGATAGCCAGGCTTAGGGACCAGGACTGTTTGCCGTTGGTTCGGTTTGGTTATGGTAGCAGTGATCTATTCACCCTCTCTGGGGTCCAGAAGTGTAGTTGGCACAAGCTGCTGAGTTCATGTTTATTCTTTATGTGCTGGCATCGCTGCAGTTAATGAAGAAAGCAGCGGACAGACAGCACTAGACCCCAGAAAAACGACAGGGAGGTTAGACCTCTATCAATCAATAAGGTGAAGTCATATCCCCATCCAGTTGAGTTTATTCAGGATGCATTGCAGCACAAGATTTGCATGATGAAAACACAGCCAACAAAGCCAAAGAGACTGAACAGGAAAGCTAATCAAAACATTATGTGCTCAAGAGTTGTACAGAAAATAATCAGCATGTCTACAGACTGGTCTCAGGAAAAATTGTATGCTATGTGCATCATAAAATTCTAAAATATGGCTACTGTTTAAAATCTGCATCCAAAGCCGACATAAAAAAAGAATTATAACCACATGAAAAGAACATAAAACCAAAGCAATTGCTAAGCTGATATGGTATAATGAATCACCTTTTAAAAGGCTATCTTTATATGTGTTTCCATATGAATCGAAGGAATGTCCTATTATGATGAACATATTATATCGATGTGTGCTGTGCAGGGGCGTAATTACCACGGTTGCAGCGGTCGCCACTGCGGCTGGCCCGGCGGGTCAGGGGCCCAGAAGGTCCGAGGCACCCGACACCATGTTTCAGTGCAGGAGATTTCTCCTTCACGGCAACAGTCAGAGGTGTATCTAGGGGGAGGGGGCAGCCAGGGCATGTGAAAGATATGAAGCAGCTCCAGTCAGCAGGTGAGACAGCTTCTCCTGCTCTGCAGCCCCGGGACAGAAGGCGAGAGAAGGGGGAGGTGCGGGACAGGACAGAGCTGCTGTAGTCAGGACAAGCTGAGGAGCTGCACGTCTATATCAGCCTCCCCTGTACCAGAGAATTGAGTGTGAGATGTGTGTATGAGCTGGTATTGTGTGTGTGTGTGTAATCTGTAGTGTGTGATCTGTAGTGTATGTGTGTGTGATCTGTAGTGTGTGCGTGTGTGTGATCTGTAGTGTGTGTGTGATCTGTAGTGTGTGATCTGTAGTGTGTGTGTGTGTGATCTGTAGTGTGTGTGTGTGTGTGTGTGTGTGAGTGTGTGTTACGCTCACGCCCTGACTGGTGGGCGTGAGCTCGGGGGTTTTGTGGCCCCACTGTGCCACAAACCAGACTACCCTGGAAGGGGCGTGACTATGACAGCTGCCTGGGTTTTCACTGGAGCCTCTGATGATGAGGACAGGCTTGTGCAGCAGGCAGCTGCCAGGTGCTACTCCAGGGTGGTGTCTGGCTGTGGCTGCTGATCCCACTTGGGAGACAGGAACACCAGGATTGGTGCGGGCATTAGGCAGGACTGGCAGAAGAGCACGGCTGGAACACAGACGAGTAGGCTGGCACGGCTGAGACAGGGCTGGCAGAGACACGGCAGAGAACTCAGGGCTGGCAGAGACACGGCAGGAAACAGGACTGGCTAGGACAGCAGGAACACAGGACTGGAAGGCAGGGCAGGAACACAGGATTGGGAGGCACGGCAGAGAACACAGGACTGGTTGATGTGGTATATGAAGGAACAGGTAAGGGCCTGTTCACACTGGACGTGCAGGTACAGATTTGTAGTTTGGAACACAGGGCTGGCAGAGACACGGCAGAGAACACAGGGCTTGCTAGGACGGCAGGAGACAGAACTGACTTAGGACGGCAGGAGACAGGACTGGCTAGGACGGCAGGAAACACAGGACTAGCTGATGAAATATTAGAATCAGGCTGCACTCAGATGACACCCGAGTGCAGTCCAATTGTGAGTGAGATGAAGGAACAGGTAGGGATATATAGTTGAGGAACAGGTAGGGACCTGTTCACACAGGAGAGGAGTGAAAGACTGCAGATAGGAATGGAAAAGCAGCAAGCAGTAGCGTAGCGACAAAAGCTGAGCAGAGCCACAAAGAATGTGGAGAGAAGCTGCAGCAAGAGATACTGCAGAAGCTAAGCAGAGTGGAACCGCAAGGATTGCAGAGAGGAACTGCAGAAAGAGGTTTCCGCAGCAACGGGAGCGGAGCAGAGTAGAACGGAGCAGAACCGCAGAAGTGCGGAGCAGCGGCAAAGCCACCAAGATGCAGAGCAGGCAGAGCCGCAAGAGTGCGGAGTGCAAGCAGACCGAGAACACAAGGAAAGACACAGCAGGGAAGGAAGGCACACACAAGGAGACCGAGACAAGACTAAGTACAGACAAGGCAATGGAACAAGACACAGGGACAAAGACACAGGGACAAAGACACAGGGACCAGGATATTCTGCCTCCTGGAGGGCGGACAAAGATAAAGGCAAATGCACAGAGAAAAGCCTCCAGAGAGGGAGCAACACAGAGCTAGACCTGGCAAACTCAGAAGCAAAACACTAACTGAGCAAACACATTGCACAGGCCCAGAGCACAGGGTGGAGCTGCACTATATACAGGAGGCCTCTTGGCAATTGGTCAGGAACTGATTGGACAGGTGCACCTGATTCCTATAAGAACCAGAGAGTTCAGGCGCCGGCCCCCTATACACATAGCCATGAGGCATGCACAGAGCAGAGGAACAGACTATGGAGCTGGCAAGAAACAGAAACCACATCATGGCCTGGAGCAGTGGGTAAGATTGTGTGAGAGATGTGAGGCCATGACGTGATGTCAGCAGAGTTGTTACAGTGTGATCTGTAGTGTGTGTGTGATCTGTAGTATGTGTGTGTGTGTGTGAGGCAGGGGCATAACTACCATGGTCATAGTGGTCGCCGCTGCGACTGGGTCTGGCAGGTCAGGGGCCCGGCAGGTCAAAGGCACCCGACTCCCCCCGCCACCGCATTGAACTATACTGGCGTCTATGATGCCGGTACAGTTCAAAGCAATTATGGAGGAGAGAGTGTCAGCTGACGCTCCCTCTCCCATCATTCCCCTCTGCCTCTGACACTGCGGGTGCGTGATGACTACACTTCATCGTGCACCCGCTCTCTGCAGGACCCAGGCAGTGCAGCATCTGCACAGGTGATGGCAGCCGCCATATTGGTAGAGCCTGTGGTGGCTGCTGGGTCCGAGGAGCATTCGGCTCCGGATCTGGCGGGGGGCACGTGGACCGATCCGCCTAGGAGGGGCATGCCGCAGCCGCTCAGCCATGTGGAGGATCCAGGGGTGAACATGGAGGTGTACGGGACCAGCGGCAGTGAGTTGTGTCTACTGCCCGTGTGTCACTGTCTTCGGCCCCCAGCGTCCCCGGCCCCCTGTGACATCAACCCCATTTCCTCCCTGCTCTCCCGTGCCCCATGTCCTTGTAGGTCCCCAGGTTCAGGTCATTGTGCTCCTCCAGGCCCCTGTATGGGCCTTGTCACTCCTCCCCTGGTCCCCCAATGCTCCCCATCTCCCATGCCCTGAGTCCTCCTGCTCCCCACATGCACTCCCAGCCCCTTGTCCCCATGTGACCCGTCTGCCCTGCTCTCAAGTCTCCCCTGTCCCCTTTCTCACCGTGTGTTCCCCATCTACCCTGTCCTCGTAATCCCTGTGCCCCCTTCTTCCCTGCTCCCAAGTCTCCCCATCTTCCCCTGTCCCCTTGCAACTCCGTCTACTTGCGTTCCTATCTACTCTGCCCTCGGATTCCCCTTGTGTCCTCTTGTGCCTGTCTCCCTTGCCCCTAGTCCCTGTGTGTCCCCTTGTGGCTTTCTCCTCTTCTTCCTGGTCCCCATGAGTCCCCTTGTGCTTGTGTCCCTTGTTCCCGTGTGTAGCCTTGTGTCGGTCTCCCTTGTCCACTAGTCCCTGTGTGTCCCCTTGTGCCTGTCTCCTTTGTCCCCTTGTGCTTGTGTCCCTCATCCCCGTGTGTCCCCTTGTGTCAGTCTCCCTTGCCCACTAGTCCCCTTGTGCCCTTCTCCCCTGCCTCCTAGCCTGCATGTGTCCCCTTGTGCCTGTCTCCCCTGCCCCATAGTCACCATTTACCCGTGTCTTTCTCACTGAACCTGTATGGAGGGGCTGCATTATACTATGAGGGGGGCTGCATTATATTCTATGGGGGTTACATTATATTGTATGGTGGGGCTGCATTATACTTTTGTTGGGTGGCTGCATTATACTCTGTGGGGTGGCTGCATTATACTATATGTGGGCTGCGTTATACTGTATCGAGGACTATGGGGAATACATTATACTATATGAAGAACTATAAGGTGCATTATACTATGAAAAGTGAATTGTACGACATGGATGGCGATAGCGGTGCATTATACTATATTGAGCACTATACTATATGGAGGACTGAGCAGTGTATTTTAATATATGGAGGACTATGAGGAGTGTATAATACTATATGAAGGACTGAGGAGTGTATTATACTATGTGAAGGACTATGAGGGGTGCATTATACTATATGGAGCACTATGAGCAGTGTATTATACTATATGGAGGACTGAGGAGTGTAGTATACTATATGGAGAACTGAGCAGTGTATTACACTATATGGAGCACTATGAGGAGTGTATTTTAATATATGGAGGACTATGAGGAGTGTATTATACTATATGGAGGACTGAAGAGTGTATAATACTATATGGAGGACTATGGGGAGTGTATTATACTATTGTACTATATGGAGGACTATGGGGAGTGTATTATACTATATGGATGACTATGGAGAGTGTATTATACTATATGGATGACTATGGAGTATGTATTATACTATATGGATGACTATGAACTGTGCAGTATATTATATAGAGGACTATGGGGGTGCATTATATTATAAGGAGTACTATGGGGGTGCATTATACTTCTTATATGGATCCCCATGACTTCTATGTAAGCCCCTGATGAGTATAATGGTTTATTTTCTTTTATAAATTACATAACAATGGCAGTACGGGGGACAGATATATACCAGGATGGGGCATCGGATAGTTACGCCACTGAAGTCACACTGTACAACTTTGCAATAAAGTTATAGTGTGCGAAATGAATAGAGAAAATCTGAATTTGGGTGGAAAATATTTTTTCATGGTTGGGGGGGCCCCATTTGAAAGTTCGCATCGGGGCCCATAACTTTCTAGTTACGCCACTGGTGCTGTGTGTACATCGGACACCTCATGGAGAGTACCTGCACCCATTATATCCACAAGTGCCAGTGCACATAGTTGATTTTCCACATGGCTCAATGGTCTATGTGGAAAAAATCACAGCATGCACTACTTTGGTCAGATTTACCAGTGCATGTAAATAGTAGGCAGCTCCTGCAGTTATCTGATATGCGAATGAGCACACGCAGCCAGATAGATCTGCAATTTGCTGGCATGACTGGCTGGAATTTTAGCCATTTGATCCCAGCCTTTTGGACAGGACACGTTTCACTGCCTGAGACCATGCAGAAATTTGTATTTCTGCCGGGTCTTCAGCCTTCTGAGCTCATCATAAAAGAAATCAGTGCCTTAGGAGCTTCAGTGGCCACTGGGCTTATATGTCATTGACTTGATGTATGATGAGCTTGGTGATGCAACAGAAACACTCCCTCCTGTGATAAAAGTGTTCCCTCAGGCAGGAAAATGTGTTAACTTATGCAGGTATATGTGTTACCTTATGCAGGGATATATGTTACCTCAGGCAAGGAAATGTATTACCTCGGGCAGGGAAATGTCTTAACATATGCAGTGATATGTGTGACCTTATGCAGGAATATATGTTACCTCGGGCAGGGAAATGTTACCTCAGGCAGGAAAGTGTGTGGAAATGCATTACCTCAGAAAACAGCAGCAGCAACTGAAGCAGGTTGCACAGTCAAAGACTGCAAATAACAGCATATAGCAGGGCACATTCATTTTTTAACATTTCCAATTGTGGAACTAATTATTATTCCAACATATATTAATTAAGGTACCGTCACACTAAGCGACGCTGCAGCGATACCGACAACGATCCGGATCGCTGCAGCATCGCTGTTTGGTCGTTGGAGAGCTGTCACACAGACAGCTCTCCAGCGACCAACGATCCCGAGGTCCCCGGTAACTAGGGTAAACATCGGGTTACTAAGCGCAGGGCCGCGCTTAGTAACCCGATGTTTACCCTGGTTACCATCGTTAAAGTAAAAAAAACAAACACTACATACTTACCTACCGCTGTCTGTCCCCGGCGCTGTGCTTCTCTGCTCTGGCTGTGAGCACAGCGGCCGGAAAGCAGAGCGGTGACGTCACCGCTGTGCTTTCCGGCTGCCCGGCGCACACAGCCAGAGCAGAGAAGCACAGCGCCGGGGACAGACAGCGGTAGGTAAGTATGTAGTGGTTGTTTTTTTTACTTTAACGATGGTAACCAGGGTAAACATCGGGTTACTAAGCGCGGCCCTGCGCTTAGTAACCCGATGTTTACCCTGGTTACCAGCGAAGACATCGCTGTATCGGTGTCACACACGCCGATTCAGCGATGTCTGCGGGACGTCCAGCGACGAAACAAAGTTCTGGACTTTCGGCCCCGACCAGCGATATCACAGCAGGGGCCTGATCGCTGCTGCCTGTCAAACTGGACGATATCGCTAGCCAGGACGCTGCAACGTCACGGATCGCTAGCGATATCGTCCAGTGTGACGGTACCTTTAGAATGGGCTTTGTTTGTGGGAAAACCCTTTCAAGAGAAGCACCCAATTCACTAAGGCTACATTCCCACAATAAGTGTTTCTTCATCTGAATTTCCGCATGAATCCCGAATTTCAGCTCCCTTGCATTTTTTCCTTGCGTTTTTATATGCCTTTTTGTCTCTCTTTTGTATGTTAGATTAGATGTCTAAAGATATAGATATATGAGGGGTAGATCGATAGATATGATTTAGATAGATAGCTAGATAGATATCCCTGGGATGTATAATTAGTGCCTTGCATGTAAAGTTTACTGTACATGTATTAATAATAATAGTAATAAATAAATGAATGAAAAAAAAATGATGTAGGGTCCCCCCTATTTTTGACAACCAGCCAAGGTAAAGCTGACAGCTGCTGGCTTATATTATCAGACTGGGAAGATCCCTAGTTATTGGGCCCTTTCCAGCCTAAAAATACAAGCCCGCAGCCGCCCCAGAATTGGAGCATCCATAAGGCTAGGTTCACACTGTGCCGGCATTTGCATCACGCTAGCGCAGATAGAGCATCTGCTAGCTCTATCTGCGCTAGCAGTGACGGACCCGGAAACGCTGCAGCCCGCGTCTCTGGGTCCGTCACTCAATGACGGCACATCTCTAGCGCACGCCCATTGTGGGCGTGCGCTAGCGATGCGTCCGACATTGCAGTCTATAGCAGCATTAACGGACTACGTTACACCGCGTTATGCCGCGGTGTAACGTAGTTCGTTAAACGTACCACCATAACGCAATGTGAACTAAGCCTAAGATGCGCCAATTCTGACACTTTACTTGGCCCTTCCCGATTGTCCTGGGATGCTGGCAATCGGGGTGTTGGTCACGTTTCCTGAATGTGGCTCTGGTGATTTTGAATAGCACTAAAGTTCCTGATATTCTGAGGTGCCAGGGACTGACGTCAAACATAACGACATCTGTAAAAAAGCTGAAGTTGAAAAGAGAATGGCTTCTACAAATGGATAAGCATCCATCAAAATCAACAATAGACTGCCTCAAAAGGCGCAAGCTGAAAGTTTTTCAATGGCCCTCACAGTTCCGTGATCTGAACATCATTCAAAATCTGTGGCTAGACCTCAAAATAGCAGTGCATACAAGATGACCCAGGAATCGCGCAGAGGTGGAAGAATTTTCCAATGAAGAATAGATGAAAATCCCTGAAAGAAGAATTGAACAAAGACTGTTGATTGGCTACAAAAAGTGTTTATAATTAGAGATGATGAGGTAAATATTCGTGTACACACTGTCAAAGAGTGAGTAGCACCACCAGCAAGGCAGCAGCTTATTTCCCAGTGGTTCTCAGCCTGAATGGTCACATCTTGGCATCGTCCAGTTTGAAAACTGTTTATGCCCCAGACATTGATTACAGCGTGGGACAGAACGACGGACAGTTGAGGGAGATTGTTGTTTTTTATTTGTTTTATTACAGGAGATGAGGGATTCAATGGAATTAGACGTTAGGTGAGTGTAACTGTTTGTTATTTTTAAGTAAAAAAGTAAAAGTGTTTTGTTTTATTTGTAATACAGGACTTTATTCTGGCTGTGTCTTTATTAACAATATAACTATAGGATTAGTAGTGGATAGGTGTCTTATAGACGCCTCTCCATTAGTAATCCGTGGACTTGATATCACCTGACAATACAACGATGACATTAACCCAACTCATTTGAACCCCACATGCCACCGCTACAGGGCAAGTGGGAAGAGCCAGTCAAAGTGCCAGAATTGGCGTATATCTAATAGATGCGCCTTTTCTGAGTTGCTGCAGGCTGCTATTTTTAGGTTGGGGTAACATCCATGGCCAATTTCCAGCCTGAGAATAGCAGCTCCCAGCTGTCCTCTTTAGCTTGGCTGGTTGACAAAAATGGGGGGACCCCACGCCATTGTTTTTAACTACTTAATTAAAAAATACAGCATGGGGACCCCTCTATTCTTGATAACCAGCCTTGCTGACAGCTGAGGGTTGCAGCCCTCAGCTGTGAGTTTTGCCTGGCTGGTTACCAAAAATACAGGGGAACCCATGACGTTTTTTTTAAAATTATTTATTTACAGACGCCAGCTTATGAATACTCCCATCAGCCGCTCCCCCTCTCACTGTTTTTAGCGACAGCAGGCGTCAGCTGATGGAAGCAGTAGTTCCATCAGCTGACAACAGTGACCAAAGGTAAACTTTATACCTCCGATCACAGCTGCATTCTCATGCTATCTTTTGAAAGCGTGGGGAGTGCGGCTGTCTGACCGGCAGTGATGATTTTACCGCCAATCAGAAGTGGTGTTTTCTGTGATGTCATGCACATGACATCGCGACAAACACCCGGTGTTCAGATGCTCGGTATGGATGCCGAACTTTACTGCTCGGGTTCGCCCATCTCTATTTAGAAGCTGTGATACTTTCAATAGGAGGTGTCACTAGGTACTAACCATACCGGGTACATATAGAAAGATGCGATTTTGATCAGGGGTGCCCAAACTTTTACATGCCATATCACTTATAATCATAATATCCTATGGTTTTCCAATGTGTCCATAAGAAATATTGTCTGACCCTGTTTTTTTGATAAGATGTCCCCAAAAATGCAAAGTAAATTTGGCAACCCTGATCCAAAGGCAGAGGAAGCACGCTTCTCCATTTTGGTCTCCTCACTGCTGTAGTGTTATCTTTACAGATCTGTGTATTTTTCCTTTGCTGCTAGGGAAGTCATTGTACATGTCTTGCAGCACTGTCATCATAATCTCACAAGCATCAGTTATACAACAATTTATAGATTAAAAAGCTAGATAAGTGATAATCAGTTTTAAACAGATTAAAGGCTAACTGAAGCCAAAGGATTTTGTTTAGCACCACAAAAAAAACCTTTAAACATAAGAGCATATGCAGAGGGTTGACTGATGAGGTATGTGCCTGGGTGATGTGGGTTCTAGAATGCACTAAAAGTTTCCATACACATTAAAGTCAGTTGAATCGGCCGACTATTTAATGTGTAAGTTGGCTTCCCAACTCTTCCTCAATATGGATTAACTTACTGATCACTTGGGTGTAACAGCAATTCGAAGAAAAGGGCTGTGCAGATGGGAATAACCATGCACTGTGCTCAGATATCTACGGTGGTCTCAGAGTGACTGTAGCAGAAGTTGAGTATGGGTCCCACCACTCCAATCCTTCTCTATTGAGCTGCTGAACAGGAGTGAATACTTATTGAATGCTTATGTCCTGCTGCATTGCCCCATTCTTAGTGTTGCTGAGGGTCCCGGTAGTCAGACTCCCATTAGGCCAGGTTCATATTTGTGTTCGGGGGCTTTGCGAAGGGCTGCGTACCCCCTCCATTAAGCCCTGCCTCCTTCTGCATGCGTCCTGTGTACCTATCTTTAGCATTGGGTACGCAGGACATGCGGATGCATCGTTTTGACGCGCCCGCCATCTGCACAACTTGTTGCATTCCTGTGCGGTCGGGGGGCACGTCAAAACAACGCATCCGCAAACATCCGCAAGTCCTGCGTACCCAATGTTAAAGATAGGTACACAGGAACGCATGCCGAAGTATGCGGTAGTACGCAGCTCTCCGCAAAGCCCCTGAATGCAAATGTGAACTTTCCCTTAGTCAGTAAATTATCCTCTATCCTGTCGACAGGGATAACTTAAAAATGTAGTACTTCCTTATTAAATTGTAGGGTGAGAATCCATGGCGTAGTGTTGAATGAAGCATGGTACCCTGGACATTTCTCAGACATAAAATCTAAGCAGCTGTGCAATATATTGTGCATGATGTATCTCTTGCATGCTTGCTTGTGAGATTGCGGTGGGCTTCACGTAAATGGACAGCATGATTCAGATTATCCGTTACCAACCAGTGGTGCTAGGCTTGAGTATAGAAGATTTTCTGGAGGGATAGAGATCTGTTTTTAGTCCATATTCCTCTCAAATTCTCCTGCTCTTGGTTCCCAGATTCTTATATAGGCTCCCCCTAAATCCTTAGATTTTTCATATCAAAGAATACAATAATAATGCAAGAATTTACATACCAAAGAACAACTTGGGCATCATCACGGTACCTGGTTATGTAACTTCTAGTTCCATCCTTCATACCCTTTCCATGACACACAGATCAATTCATTTATCTCCATGTTTGCTAAAGGTACCGTCACACTGGACGATATCGCTAGCGATCCGTGACGTTGCAGCGTCCTGGCTAGCGATATCGTCCAGTGTGACAGGCAGCAGCGATCAGGCCCCTGCTGTGATATCGCTGGTCGGGGCAGAAAGTCCAGCACTTTGTTTCGTCGCTGGCTCTCCCGCTGACATCGCTGAATCGGCATGTGTGACGCCGATTCAACGATGTCTTCGCTGGTAACCAAGGTAAACATCGGGTTACTAAGCGCAGGGCTGCGCTTAGTAACCCGATGTTTACCCTAGTTACCATTGTTAAAGTAAAAAAACAAACACTACATACTTACCTACTGCTGTCTGTCCCCGGCGCTGTGCTTCTCTGTACTGGCTGTGAGCGCCGGGCAGCCGGAAAGCAGAGCGATGACGTCACCGCTCTGCTTTCCGGCCGCTGTGCTCACAGCCAGTACAGAGAAGCACAGCGCCGGGGACAGACAGCGGAAGGTAAGTATGAAGCGTTTGTTTTTTTTACTTTTAGGATAGTAACCAGGGTAAACATCGGGTTACTAAGCGCGGCCCTGCGCTTAGTAACCCGATGTTTACCCTGGTTACCGGCATCGTTGGTCGCTGGAGAGCGGTCTGTGTGACAGCTCTCCAGCGACCAAACAGCGACGCTGCAGCGATCCGGATCGTTGTCGGTATCGCTGCAGCGTCGCTTAGTGTGACGGTACCTTAAGAGTGTACAGTTCCTCTGAAGAGGGGAGCACTGCGCAGATATTCCCTACCTAATAGCAAAATGGATGGAGAAATCAGTGCTGGAACACTCCTTTCTAAGGGCCCAATAACAGCCACAAGAGTTGCATTATGTACTCTATTGGATTATAGAAGCTGATTTATAAGTTTATAAACTTCTTCAAATGCATAAAGCAACATCTTCATATGGGCAACAATCAAGAAGCCAGCTGGCCTCATCTTGTTTGAACAAGAAAAATGATCTGTACAAAGGCAAATGTGTTAGTACACAGTGTAAATTACTGAACAGAAATGTAACAGAAGAGCCCTTGTTTAACATGTTGTACTTATTACCAACTGAAGAGAAGTTTGTCCTAAAATAGATTCTCCTATTCACATGGTTCACATAATGTTAGGCCTGTTCTCTAATTGTACTTTTTAATTCAGAAGTCAATCTTTTAGCATTTGTAGTACAGATAGGAGCCACTAGAGGCAGTAGAGTACTCCCTGATTGTTCTGTATTCTAATTTACATCCAACTATACAAGTTATATACCAGTTCCGTATTGTCTTATTTTACCAGTCCTTTACCAGCTGCCTGTAAATAAGACACAGATTAAAGACAAAGATCTGATAAACTGTCTGGGAACATGGAATTTTAAAACTCACCCATGTATTATCAGAACAGCCATGCTTCTAATTGGATATATAAGGCTTATTTTAGCTAAAGGAAGTGGATATGAAGGAGAGGAGAATTATTATTTTATACTTAAACTACATCAAAATCTGCACTTGTGATTTCATCCTTGAGGCCACATTCACATGTTCAATTTTTGGTCAGTATTTTACATGATATATTTGTAAGCCAAAAGCAGCAGTGGGTGATAAATACAGAAGTGGTGACGTGTTTCTGTTATACATTTCCTCTGATTTTTCCACTCCAGATATTGGCTTATGAATACTGATGAAAATACTGACCGAATACTGAATGTGTAAATGTGACCTAAGACTCATTCACATGTAAATTTTTGGGTTACAAATGCTATCTGTATTTTTCACAGATAGCACTCGAACCAATAATAGTAAATGGGACTGTTAATATGTCTGTTATTGTTCAGGGACTTAGCAGTCCTCTCAAAGTCATGGAGACATGTCTGATATTGATCTGCGTGTCGGATCAAAATTGGCAATGCTAGTCTACGGGCCCTTGAAAAAAGGACAGTATTTTGATGTCATCTGAAAGCCGTGAATTTTCTTGGGCTATTTGAAGGAGAAACGTTTTTTTTCACGTACTAGAAAGACTGATAAAACCTGGACCAAGCTAGGACCAAATTCTGATAAAATCTGGTGAAACTCTTACCGAAATCACTTAAGAAACTCAGTCATGTTTTTCTCATATATATAAAAAAAACAGACCAATTTCCATCAGTGTTTCCGATCAGATTTTTATCAGCTTTTCTACCGTGCAAGATATAAATTTTTCAAGCTTCTCCTAGCAAGCAGCCAGTGAAAAGCAGATATCACTAGGATTCAATTTGGACACCAGGCCTAATTGGACATCAATGTGATTTCATCAGGGGACATGACACACTTGGACATCAGTGTACCGTCCAAAATTTTCATCGATTTATAGACTTGAGTGTGGGACATTAATTCATCAATTAGATGAAAATCGGATATAATTTTGTTTTTTATTTATGTGTTTATTTTGAGGACACTAGGTCCATGAAAAAACACATCCACCAACCTTAATGGGTATGTGGTCACGTACATAAAAAGTGGATTTCTGAAAGAGACCCTATCTTAATAGCATATTTAGTATTTGCTATTCATATAGTTCTCTAATATATTGGTGTTGCTTCTGGTGGATTAAGGGTATAAGCCCACGATCAGGAAAAGCAGCATTTTGGATGGAGCTTACCTGCACTACTTCCCAAAAATTGCGTTCTACATTGCAAGTACAGTGGATGGAATTTACAGAAATCCCATGTCCAACGTGATTCTATTTATTGCTGCGTAAACTGACCTCCGGTGCGGGTTTACAAGTCGCAGCATGTTAATTATCTGTATTACCCATAGCCATTCACTGGATGCAGTAAGTCCGCATCGGTTTAATTTTAGAGTCTACGTAATGTTTTACTTTTCCATGAGGTGATGTGTGACCAGTCTCAAATGGATTATTGGCAGAAGCAATAGAAGAAAACATTCTGACCTTGATCCCCAGCCCGCTCGCAGCAGCTGCCATGCCCTGAAATTTGCTCTAGGGATATGAAGAGTCACTGCTAGCATCCGTTTTCATTCCGGAAACCAATGTGATAGTCCCCTTGGGACAGACAGTGGTAATAGATTTTTGAACTGATGAAGCATTCTTCCTTTAGCCAGTAGTATATTAACATGGCCAGTGACCTGAGCATCTAGCAAGAAAAGTTGGCAACTTCTATGACTGAGCCACTAGTTTACATCAAAATCAGGCTTCAGGAATGGAGCGAGACTGAAAATCCTATATGTGGCACGTGGTGTGAAATGCATGATATGTAGCACATGCGTCATCTTAAGGTGCTTATTCACCTTCAGTGCCTGCCAGACAATGCTCATTTAACTGCTATCCCTCCCGATCTCCCATACCCTTTCAGTACCTGTCAAACAAACACTTGCTCATCCCACAGCTAGTCCCGCTGATCTCCCCATATACATTTTTTTTACCTCAGTATTTATAAGCCAAAACCAGGAGTGGGTGATAAATCCAGAAGTGGTGACGTGTTTCTATTATACTTTTCCTGTGATTGTTCCACTCCTGGTTTTGACTGAGGTAAAAAAACTCCCCAAATACTTAACGTGTGCACGTGGCGTAACAAGGATTTCCTCATTCTTACTGTCATTTCTTCATGCCATTTTGGTTCTGTCCTGCCTTCTCGACAATACTACAATTATATTTATAGCATGCATGCACAAACATTGCTAGGTTTGAGATCAATTCTGAATTCTATACTTAAGTACATCTATGAAACAGTCATACAAAACGGTGGCGGGAATCTTTGTGTCATAAGAAAGTATGGGAGGAAGAACCACCTACCCAACCGTCTCCAAAAAAATTGCTAAGTACACTTCAAATTAAACTAAGGCAAGCTATCACAAGATGCTCTGTCTTAGGCTATTACAGTCCACATAAGTCTATTGCTTTGTCTAAAGAAATGGACATGTGATATTATAGAGCAAATTGATATACTTGGAAACCAAGTCACATGGGCTCTTACTCCTGACACATGTCACACTCCAGCCAGAAAATCCATTCAGAAGCTTGGTGGAAGCCTTAAATATAATATATAATATGTGTCCCTATTATTGCACCTACTGTATGGCACAATAACAGTGCTCTTCTTACTGCCCTACATAATAATGTCCACCACTGTGCACCTTGCATAGTAATAATGCCTCTTTTGTTCCCTCTGGATGGTAAAACTGACCCGTGAAACTATTAATGCCCTGTGCATTTACCCGAGAAAACAGTGTCTACAAAGTGATAATGCCCCGATGCACCTTTGATGGTAACACTACTCTGAGTGTCCCAATAAATGTCCCAATAATGCTTCTTAAAGGGGTTGTCAACTACTAGGATAACTTCTTATTAAAGTAAATGTTCGGCCCCGATAAAATAATAAAGCCTATACTCACCTCCCATTCCGGCACCATTTTGGCACTGTTCCAGCGGTGTCGGCATTCGCTCTCCCTGGGGCTGTGATGCGGTGTTGTGACACATGACGCTGGCACTCAATCAGCACTGGTGTCACTGTCCCCGACTTCGGACAAACTGAACATGAAGAGGCCGACACTGCTGGAATGAAGCCAGTACATGAGGTGAGTATAGGCTTTATTATTTTATCGTCTTTGAACATTTAGTTTAAGAAGGGGTTGTCCTAGTAGTTAACAACCCCTTTAAGTGCTCACTTAACATTTAATAATTTCCTCCACATGTACAGTTATAATGGCCCATGAGTCCCCAGCATCAGTTTTGTGAGCAGGTGGTCATGTAATCGCAGGTATGAAACGTGCCAACTAGACTCTTTCGACTTCTCTCAATTCTCTTGTATTGTGAAAAGACAATCTTATGTAGTCGACACATGCAAATAGCACACGTGCCGTCGCATAGCACCTGATAGCTTCAGTGATTTTTGGTGACTCATTGCAGCAGGTGTACCACATCCTGTCATGATTTAGTAGTCTGCACCCATGTAAAGTGACTGCAGACTTTTATCCCATGCCCGGACAACCACTTTCAAGAGAACCTGTCATCAGGCATTCCCCATAAAAAGTATGACCAACACCTGAAAGCCGCCCTCTTTTACAGTATACTAGTATGCTTTATATAAGTCTCTGCTCTGCAAGGTACAAAAAAACACCTTTTCTTAAACTTACAGGCTGTGCAGTGTGATCCAATGGGCGTCTCTTGTCGTGTTTCGGAGCCTTCTCTCTTCTTACGATCGCCATTCTTTCACTGCTTCATGTGGATGATGCATCCGATTTCATCCACAGTCTCCTCCATTGCACTCCTGCGCAGGTGCACTTCTCTCTAACCTCGAAGGCAGAGCACAGTACTGCAGTGCGCATGTGCTGGGAAAGGCCAAAGAGCGCCGATGACTTAATTCAACTTACGGTGGGCACTAGGACCAAGAGGAAGTCCAGCGTGTGTGGACCAATCAGAGCGCATGCATGGGGTGAACCTAACCCCAGCACTGTCAGCTTGTAGAAATAACCTTGTCAGATCAGCTCCAGCCCACACCGCACATTGTAGTGAGACTCTGCGATTGGGCAGTGTGCAGAGTCTCACTCAGACAAGGGAGCCTAATGACAGAAGCGGTTGTGAGTTCAATTGGGCTCTTTCATGTGATGAAGCTATGGTGGCGGCCCCCTCTGTCCACCCCCAGTAGCTTTGCTACTTATGGCAACAATTCTACAACCCCTGGCAAAAATTATAGAATCACCAGCCTTGGAGGATGTTCATTCAGTTGTTTAATTTCGTAGAAAAAAAAGCAGATCAGAGACATGGCACAAAACTAAAGTCATTTCAAATGGCAACTTTCTGGCTTTAAGAAACACTAAAAGAAATCAAGAACACAAAATTTGGTAGTCAGTAATGGTTACTTTTTTTTCACCAAGCATAGTGGGAAAATTATGGAATCACTCAATTCTGAGGAAAAAATTATGGAATCACCCTGTAAATTTTCATACACAAAAATAACACCTGCATCAAATTAGATCTGCTTGTTAGACTGCATCTTAAAAGGAGTGATCACACCTTGAAGAGCTGTTGGACCAAGTGGACTGACATGAATCATGGCTCCAACACGAGAGATGTCAATTGAAACAAAGGAGAGGATTATCAAACTCTTAAAAGAGGGTAAATCATCACGCAATGTTGCAAAGGATGTTGGTTGTTCACAGTCAGCTGTGTCTAAAATCTGGACCAAATACAAACAACATGGGAAGGTTGTTAAAGGCAAACATACTGGTAGACCAAGGAATAGTGTGACGCTCCAGAGTCCTGGTTGTCACAGTGGCATTGCTTTCCTCACGGGGAGAGTGATGTCACGCTTGGAAGCGATGAAAGATCTCTTTTATCCGGTAATCATATACACACAACATGTTCATACTCCAGGCCAGAACGGGGAGCTCTGAACCCGGATTAAGGGGAACTTCCCTAATATATTCTGGCTGGAGGGGAAGTTAGTGAGCAGTCTGTCAGGAGGACAGGAAGAGAGCAGTCAGACAGTGAGTGTCGGAAAGACTGAAGGGGCCGTGTAGCTAGAGTTGCTGCAGCTCCTGGAGAAAGAGAACTGAGAAGGAAAGGACAGTTTGTAGAGAGGAGAGCAAAGCACAGAAGAGTGACATCTGGGGAGGATAGCTGTTACTGGGCTACTTCCCTGGCAGAGCACAGATTACAGTAGCTGGAATACCGAGGTTGTGTCGGACTCTAAGGCTGCCGTCACACTTGCGAGTTTTACGGATGTAAGAGCGCAGAAAATACGTCTGTAAAACTCGCAAAACAAACGGCACAATTATTCTCTATGCCCCTGCTCCTATCTGCCGTATTTTACTGATCAGTATTATACGGCTTTCTACGGCCGTAGAAAATCGCAGCATGCTGCTTTTGTCACCGTATTGCGCAAAAAAAAAGCCAATGAAAGTCTATGGAAGCCAGAAAAATACGGATTACACATGGACCAGCAGTGTGACTTGCGAGAAATACGCAGCGGTGTTAGAGAGAAAAGCCGGCAATTCAGTGCGGTGTACGGTAAAATCACACTGACAGCTTACATTAGAATAGGTAGAATAAATGTGTACACATAGAATAGGTATATATATATATATATATATATGTCAGTGAGACACATATATGTATATATTATTATTTCATCCAGCGCTAGATAGCTTTAAAGCCGGTAATTCAATTGCCGGCTTTTGCTATCTCCTTCCTAAAACCCGACATGATATGAGACATGGTTTACATACAGTAAACCATCTCATATCACCTTTTTTTTGCATATTCCACACTACTAATGTTAGTAGTGTGTATATGCAAAATTTGGCCGTTCTAGCTATTAAATTAAAGGGTTAAATGGCGGAAAAAATTGGCGTGGGCTCCCGCGCAATTTTCTCCGCCAGAGTAGTAAAGCCAGTGACTGAGGGCAGATATTAATAGCCTGGAGAGGGTCCATGGTTATTGCCCCCCCCTGGCTAAAAACATCTGCCCCCAGCCACCCCAGAAAAGGCACATCTGGAAGATGCGCCTATTCTGGCACTTGGCCACTCTCTTCCCATTCCCGTGTAGCGGTGGGATATGGGGTAATGAAGGGTTAATGTCACCTTGCTATTGTAAGGTGACATTAAGCCAAATTAATAATGGAGAGGCGTCAATTATGACACCTATCCATTATTAATCCAATAGTAGTAAAGGGTTAAAAAATACACAACCACATTATTAAAAATTATTTTAATGAAATAAAAACAAAGGTTGTTGTAATAATTTATTCCACGCTCAATCCAATCACTGAAGACCCTCGATCTGTAACAAAAAGAAAAAAAAAAAACAACAATATCCATACCTTCCGAAGATCTGTAACATCCAACGATGTAAATCCATCTGAAGGGGTTAAAATATTTTGCAGCAAGGAGCTCTGCTAATGCAGCGCTGCTCCTTGCTGCAAAAACCCCGGGGAATGATGGTAAAGTAGGTCAATGACCTATATTTACCTTCATTTGCGGTGAGGCGCCCTCTGCTGGTTGTTTCTAGATCGTGGGAACTTTCCTAGAAAGCTCCCAGGCTCGAGTTCATATGAGGACAACCAGCAGAGGGCGCATCTTATGAACTTGAGCCTGGGAGCTTTCTAGGAAAGTTCCCACGATCTAGGAACAACCAGCAGAGGGCGCCTCACCGCAAATGAAGGTAAATATAGGTCAATTACCTACTTTACCTTCATTCCCCAGGGTTTTGCAGCCACGAACAACGTTGCATTAGCAAAGCTCGTGGCTGCAAAATATTTTAACCCCTTCAGATGGATTTACATCGTTGGATGTTACAGATCTTCGGAAGGTAAGGATATTGTTTGTTTATTTTTTTTTTGGTTACAGAACGAGGGTCTTCAGTGACTGGATTGGGCGTTGAATAAAATATTACAACAACCTTTGTGTTTATTTCATTAAAATAATTTTTAATAATGTGTTTGTGTTTTTTTTAACCCTTTACTACTATTGGATTAATAATGGATAGGTGTCATAATTGACGCCTCTCCATTATTAATTTGGCTTAATGTCACCTTACAATAGTAAGGTGACATTAACCCTTCATTACCCCATATCCCACCGCTACACGGGAATGGGAAGAGAGTGGCCAAGTGCCAGAATAGGCGCATCTTCCAGATGTGCCTTTTCTGGGGTGGCTGGGGGCAGATGTTTTTAGCCAGGGGGGGGGCAATAACCATGGACCCTCTCCAGGCTATTAATATCTGCCCTCAGTCACTGGCTTTACTACTCTGGCGGAGAAAATTGCGCGGGAGCCCACGACAATTTTTTCCGCCATTTAACCCTTTAATTTAGTAGCTAGAAGCCAAATTTTGCTTATACACACTACTAACATTAGTAGTGTGGAATATGCAAAAAAAAAAGGTGATATGACATGTTTTACTGTATGTAAACCAGGTCTCATATCATGTCGGGTTTAGGAAGGAGATAGCAAAAGCCGGTAATTGAATTACCGGCTTTAAAGCTATCTAGCGCTGTATGAAGTAATAATATATATACATATATGTGTCTAATGACATATATATATATATATATATATAGACAGAATATATATATATATATATAATTTTTTTTTTTTAACACATGGATCCCTTGTATAGCCGTGTGTTGGTTTTGCAAGCCTGCGAGAAAAACACGCAGTACGGATGCCATACGGATTACATACGGAGGATGCCATGCGCAAAATACGCTGACACACCCTGCCTACGGAGGAGCTACGGACCACTTTTTTGGGGACTTTTCAGCGTATTACGGCCGTAATATACGGACCGTATTGTCTTACGCCAAGTGTGACGCCGGCCTAAGAGGCACAGCAGAAACCGTCAGGACAGCTGGATTACATATCATCTGTCTGCCCTAATACCTATGAGGCACAGTAGCACATAGAGCCCGGGTCATGATAGAGACCCTGCAAAAAGGCTCGAGCCACCTGTCATACGGGTTTGTGTCCCACCTTTATGGAGGACATAGAGAACTGTGAGAACCTTGCCAGAAGCCACAGGCAGTAAGGAACTACAATACCACAGCGCTATGAGGAAGGCTTTCATCTCCACCTGGTAGAGGGGACTCTGGATTTGCTTCCAAGCCGGCTGGACCCTGGCTGTACCTATGATCTGGAACCCCTGGACTGCAGTTGCTTGAAGCCTTCAGTAAACCAGGTAAAGAGACTGCAAACCTGTGTCCTCCGTTCTTTACTGCACCATTCATCATCCTCATCTACACACTGGGAGCCCTGGGGACCCAACTTTAACTGCGGGAAGTTATACCATCTTAGCTGCCATAACATCACCCCAGAGGACCCCTTTAAGCAGCATCGGTCCCCACTGACCGAACACCACAGGTAGCGTCACGAACACAAACGTTATTCACCAAACCCTTAAAAGACCTTTCCCTTTAATTGGGCGCCCAGGGCCACGGACCAGTTTGCAGCCACCGTGACATCCACTTTAATTACCAAAGCCGGTACCGAGTACCCCACGGCCCAGGCGGGGGACTCAAGACATCAAAGCGTCAAGACCGGAAATGTAAAGCAATTTGTCTCCAAAGCGGGAAATGCACAACAAAACAAATGAGGAACGAATGGGTGGAAACTGGAGTCAACGTATGTGACTGAACTGTAAGAAACCGCCTAAAGGAATTGGGATTTACATACAGAAAAGCTAAACGAAAGCCATCATTAACACCTAAACAGAAAAAAAAACAATGTTATAATGGGATAAGGAAAAGCAATTGTGGATGAGTGGATGAAAGTCATATTCAGTGATGAATCGTGAATCTGCATTGGGCAAGGTGATGATGCTGGAACTTTTGCTTGGTGCCATTCTAATGAGATTTATAAAGATGACTTCCTGAAGAGAACATGCAAATTTCCACAGTCATTGATGATATGGGGCTGCATGTCAGGTAAAGGCACCGGGGAGATGGCTGTCATTACATCTTCAATAAATGCACAAGTTTATGTTGATATTTTGGACACTTTTCTTATCCCATCAAGTAGCACTAGGTGCAGCACGGTGGCTCAGTGGTTAGCACTGTTGCTTTCTAATACTGTGGTCCTGGGTTCAAATCACACTAAGGAAACAAACTCCTTGCAGATGTTATGTTCTCCTCGAGTTTGCGTGGGTTTCCTCCAAAGCTACAGTGCTGTGCAAATTAATTGGGACAAAGCATTTTTAAGTAAAATCGTAAGTTGGTTACCAGTCAGTGATTCAAACCAGTTTTAAGAAATAAATCTCATATCTGCTAAAGAAGGACATATCTCTTACTAAAATTAGTATGTAACAGTGCATTATAACATTTTATTATTAAATATTCAAAAATATGTGTTTTTTTCTTTGCACAGCACTGTATACTGATAGGGAATTTATAATGTCAGTTCCAATACGGACAGTGACAATAATGTCTGTAAAGTGCTGTGCAATTAATTGTGCTATATAAGTGAGTAAAATAAGTAAAAATAGTCAGTATCTCTCTTCTAGCTCATAGAAAGTGGGTAACAGGGTTATTGCACTGTCAGCCACTTTCTCCCCCCTTCTCAGTAAAAAATAGCTGTCAGCTGTTCGGATGACACTTATCTAAGATATATACAGTGGGGAAAATAAGTATTTGATGCACTGCCAATTTTGCAAGTTTTCCCTCCTACAAAAAATGGAGAGGTCTGTAATTTTTATGGTAGATTCACTTCGCCTGTGAGAGACCGAATCTAAAAATAAAAAAACAGAAAATCACATTGTATGATTTTTACATACCGTATATACTCGAGTATAAGCCGACCCGAGTATAAGCCGACCCCCCTAATTTTGCCACAAAAAAAGGGAAAACTTATTGACTCGAGTATAAGCCTAGGGTAGAAATGCAGCATTTACTGGTGAAATATAGTGCTCTGCACCGTTCATTATTGCCCCATAGCTGTGCCATATAGTGTTCTGCACCGTTCATATTGCCCCATACAGTGCTCTGCACCGTTCATATTGCCCCATACAGTGCTCTGCACCGTTCATATTGCCCCATACAGTGCTCTGCACCGTTCATATAGCCCCATACAGTGCTCTGCATCGTTCATATAGCCCCATACAGTGCTCTGCACCGTTTATATTGCCCCATACAGTGCTCTGCACCATTCATATTGCCCCATACAGTGCTCTGCACCATTCATATTGCCCCATACAGTGCTCTGCACCGTTCATATTGCCCCATACAGTGCTCTGCACCGTTCATATTGCCCCATACAGTGCTTGCACCGTTCATATTGCCCCATACAGTGCTCTGCACCGTTCATATTGCCCCATACAGTGCTCTGCACCGTTCATATTGCCCCATACAGTGCTCTGCCATATAGTGCTCTGCACCGTTCATATAGCCCCATAGATGCTCCACATAAATCTGTGCCGCTGCGGCGGCTGCTGCTGCAATAAAAAAAAAACACACATACTCACCTCTCTTGATTGCAGCTCCCGGCGTCTAGTTCCGGCATCCGGTCCCGGCGTCTCTCTGCTCTGACTGATCAGGCAGAGGGCGCCGCGTACACTATATGCGTCATCGCGCCCTCTGACCTGCACAGTCAGAGCAGAGACGCTGGGAAGATGGAGCGGCGCCCGGCAGCTGGAACGCAGACAGGTGAATATTACATACTTACCTGGTCCCGGCGTCCGGCTCCTTCTCCCGGACAGCTGTCTTCGGTGCCGCAGCTTCTTCCTCTATCAGCGGTCACCGTTACCGCTGATTAGAGAAATGAATAGGCGGCTCCACCCCTATGGCAGGGACAGCGCCAGGATCGCTGGGACTAGGTAAGTATACCTCAGCGCCCTCAGCCCCTCACCCGCCGACCCTGCCACCCACCTTGACTCGAGTATAAGCCGAGAGGGACACTTTCAGGCCAAAAATTTTGGCTGAAAATCTCGGCTTATACTCGAGTATATACGGTAATTAATTTGCATGTTCCTGCTTGAAATAAGTATTTGATACAATAAAAACACAAAACGTAATATTTGGTACAGAAACCTTTGCAATTACAAAGGTCAGACGTTTCCTGTAGTTCTTGACTGCAGCAGGGATTTCGGTCCACTCCTCCATACAGATCTTTCAGGGTTTGGGGGTGTCGCTGGGCAACATTGAGTTTCAGCTCCCTCCAAAGATATTCTATTGGGGTCAGGTCTGGAGACTAGTAGGCCACTCCAGGACCCTGAAATGCATCTTACGGAGCCACTCCTTAGGTGCCCTGGCTGTGTGTTTCGGGTCATTGTCATGCTGGAAGACCCAGCCACGACACATCTTCAATGCTTACTGACGGAGGGATGTTGTTGTACAAAATCCCGGGATACATTGCCCCATCCATCCTCCCTTCAATATGGTGTAGTCGTCCTGCCCTATTTGCAGAAAAGCACCCCCAAAGTATGATGTTTCCCCCACCATGCTTCAGTGTTGGGACAGTGTTCTTGGGGTTGTACTCATCCTTCTTCTTCCTCCAAAGAAGGTAATTGGAGTTGATACCAAAAAGTTCTCTTTTGGTCTCTTCCGACTACATTACCTTCTCCCATGCCACTTCTGGATCATCCAGATGGTCATTGGTAGACTTCAAACGGGCCGGGACATGTGTTCTCGTGAGCAGGGGGACCTTGCGTGCTCTGTAGGACTTTAATCCATTAGACTGGGTTCCCAGCTCTCTTCAGGTCATTGACCTGGTCCTCCCATGATGTTCTGACTGAGCTGATTCCTGACCTTTCTCAGAATCATTCTTACTATATGAGGCAAGATCTTGCATGGAGCCCCAGACCGAGGAAGATTGACAGTCATGTTGTGTTTCTTCCATTTTCTAATAATTATGCCAACAGTTGTTTCCTTCTCACCAAGCTGCTTGCCTATTGTCCTGTAGCCCATCCCAGCCTTGTGCAGGTCTACAATTTTGTCCCTGGTGTCCTTTGACAGCTCTTTGGTCTTGGCCATGGTGAAGAGGTTGTAGTGTGATTGATTGTGTAAACAGGTGTCTTTTTATGCAGGTAATAAGTGCAGAGTAGGAGGGCTTCGTAAAGAAAAACTAACAGGTCTGTGAAAGCTTTGCTGGTTGGTAGGTGATCAAACACATATTTCATGCTGTAAAATGCAATTTAATTATTTCAAAATCATACAATGTGATTTTCTGTTTTTGATTTTTAGATTCTGCCTCTCACAGTTGAAGTGTACCTGAGATAAAAATTACAGACCGTTCTATTTTTTGTAGGTGGGAAAACTTGCAAAATCATCAGTCTATCAAATACTTATTTTCCCGACTGTAGGTGCATTTAAACATCAAATACCTTTTGGAAAATCTCACTCATTTTGAGGGATGAGGATTTTGGACAGGAGTGGATAGCTGAAAATAAACATTGGTGTCTGACTCCAGGAAATTGCAGTGTTTATTTTCATCATTTTCCCTGTATATCACTTTATATTATATTTATTGTGGGACTTGTTGCATTTTCTCACTGTTTTTTCTACAGTAATAGACAGTATCAGGAACTAATTCCACCTCGCCTCCATCCTCCTCTATGTCTGATACATACACTAATAGAGGAATGCCACATCTTACAGCCAGATTGTATAACCCATTTTAGTATTAAAGGTCATCACCAAAATGTCTCATACAAGGAAGTAATTACAGGCTGGAAGCAATGTTTTATGGACATGCGCTGCGGCCACAATTATAGGCTGTAGACACAGGACCAGTAGTTTTTACCACATGTCCTCGCCAGTAAACCCCCATTACAAGGATCTTTATGAAGGATTCCTTGTCAAATTAAAAGATTAAGAAATGCTAAAGGCTGGATAACACGTAACTGCCTATTCTCCTGTAATTATTAGGATACTATACGTTTCTTCATGTGTGGTCTCCTCTTGATCTCTGCTGCAGGACAGTCTTGAATTATAAGTAAAATACTGAAGTCTATACACATGGCAATACAGAGACCCATGCATACAGTTCTCAGCACAGTGCCATTCTTGATCAGATTGTGACCTCTTCACTCTCGGGACATGTGGGGGTCAGTAAGTCGTGACGTAACCTATTATGAAGGGAATACATCTAATCCAAATTCATCATTTCCAAAAGAAAGACAATTCAGGAGTAATAATGTACAAATTATTTTGGGCAAAAGTGTCAACTGTATACCAGGAGCTATGTAATGTTAACCATCTTCCATTCATGCAGATTGGGGGAATATATATTATCGGCTATTTCTTTGTCATTAAATTGAAGGATTTCCATTCGGATAGGAGAAAAAAGGAGTACTATGTATGCATAGTAATTAAGGTTATACATGGATTGGGTGAAACAAAAACTACAACTACAACTCTAGAATTGAAAGGATACAAGGCGCAATTTGTGTTGTGAACTGCGGCTGGCCTGGTGGAATTTGGATGATTCCTCTAGGGGAGTTCAGGAAGGAAAAGAAACCAGAAAAGGGCACTTCCACCACAGATGATATGGATATCCTAAAAATTATGGGTAACAGAGCAGTTTAATCAACCAACAATCACTTTAATAAAAACAATGGTTGAAAAACCTAAAGCACAACGCGTTTCGGCTTTGGTGAAAACTCATTTTCCTGGTTTCTTTTCCTTGCTATTTCTATGTCATATAAATGTAACATTTGCAGCTGTTACAGTCCATATATGACATTATGTTATACCCTTTCTTGTACATAGAAGTAGTTAGGACACAAAGTGCAGACCTTAGTGACTAATCATTTCCTTTTACATCATTGATGCACTATTTGGTGTCATCTGTAAAACCGTTAAACAAGTAGCTGCGTGAGTCACTCAATCAGCTGTCTGCCTCTGCCACACTTTCTGTTTCCACCTTTGCCCTCTTTCTATGTGATGGCATGTTGCTGTTCTAAAGATTATATCCAAATAGGGGGAGAAGTCAGACATAGTTCAAGCTGTCTGTGTATATTTGGAAGAAGTAAATACAAATGAATCACTAAAACTGCATTCTGTCTGGCATTGACATAAGAAAGCTGACATCACCATCAGGAAAAAATGTATATAGGAATCGTGCCTATTCTAGAATAAAATACATTTAGTCAAATAAAGTATTCCGTTATGCCCATTAAGATATAATTTGTTGGTCTGATTTACTAAAGATAGTAAAGACAAAATATAAGGTAAAAAAGTTAGATTTGTTATAAGAAACATACAGTATCATTAGTTAATCCCTTTTTGTATACTTCAAAGACTAACCGCGGTTTCAATTTTTATTTCATAAATCAATACTATACAGGAAAGTAAGCAACCTTGTAATGAATTTTATCAGGAAAACTTCTTCTTTCTCCTGCTGGGTTGATTTATCAATCTCTATTCAAGAGTGAGATTTGTAAAATCTATATTCAGTGAAGACACGTTTTCCAAATTATCAGACATGAGATGTCAGTTGGTGCCTTTAACATTCTATGGAGAAGGGGGGGAGAGGAGCTAGAGGCAGACACCGACATTCTGCTATAAATTCTCCTGAAATGACAGATA
Organism: Ranitomeya imitator; assembly: GCF_032444005.1. Lineage (NCBI taxonomy): Eukaryota > Metazoa > Chordata > Amphibia > Anura > Dendrobatidae > Ranitomeya > Ranitomeya imitator. The sequence goes on from NC_091284.1 coordinate 718,129,912, forward strand.
CATTTAAACATCAGAATGGAGTCCTCCTCTGAGGACCCTATAAGTGTAGCTGTGCTTACTAAGATTAGCTATTTCATTTATATACCCACTTAGTTTCTTTATTAAGGTCCCCATACACATTACATAGATTTTTTGAATGACAACTTTCTCTTCTGATATCCCTACACACTTGAACATTAACCCCTTTACCCCCAAGGGTGGTTTGCACGTCAATGACCAGGCCAATTTTTACAATTCTGACCACTGTCCCTTTATGAGGTTATAACTCCGAAACGCTTCAACGGATCCTGGTGATTCTGACATTGTTTTCTCGTGACATATTGTACTTCATGATAGTGGTAAAATTTCTTTGATAGTACCTGCGTTTATTTGTGAAAAAAACGGAAATTTGGCAAAAATTTTGAAAATTTCGCAATTTTCAAACTTTGAATTTTTATGCAATTAAATCACAGAGATATGTCACACAAAATACTTAATAAGTAACATTTCCCACATGTCTCCTTTACATCAGCATAATTTTGGAACCAATTTTTTTTTTTGTTAGGGAGTTATAAGGGTTAAAAGTTGACCAGCAATTTCTCATTTTTACAACACCATTTTTTTTTAGGGACCACGTCTCATTTGAAGTCATTTTGAGGGGTCTATATGATAGAAAATGCCCATGTGTGACACCATTCTAAAAACTGCACCCCTCAAGGTGCTCAAAACCACATTCAAGAAGTTTATTAACCCTTCAGGTGTTTAATAGGAATTTTTGGAATGTTTAAATAAAAATGAACATTTAACTTTTTTACACAAAAAATTTACTTCAGCTCCAATTTGTTTTATTTTACCAAGGGTAACAGGAGAAAATGGACCCCAAAAGTTGTTGTCCAATTTGTCCTGAGTACGCTGATACCCCATATGTGGCAGTAAACCACTGTTTGGGCGCATGGGAGAGCTCGGAAGGGAAGGAGCGCTGTTTGACTTTTCAATGCAAAATTGACAGGAATTGAGATGGGACGCCATGTTGCGTTTGGAGAGCCACTGATGTGCCTAAACATTGAAACCCCCCACAAGTGACACCATTTTGGAAAGTAGACCCCCTAAGGAACTTATCTGGATGTGTGGTGAGCACTTTGACCCACCAAGTGCTTCACAGAAGTTTATAATGCAGAACCGTAAAAATAAAAAATCATATTTTTTCACAAAAATTATATTTTTGCCCCCAATTTTTTATTTTTCCAAGGGTAAGAGAAGAAATTGGACCTCAAAAGTTGTTGTCCAATTTGTCCTGAGTACGCTGATACCCCATATGTGGCAGTAAACCACTGTTTGGGCGCATGGGAGAGCTCGGAAGGGAAGGAGCGCCGTTTGACTTTTCAATGCAAAATTGACAGAAATTGAGATGGGACGCCATGTTGCGTTTGGAGAGCCACTGATGTGCCTAAACATTGAAACCCCCCACAAGTGACACCATTTTGGAAAGTAGACCCCCTAAGGAACTTATCTAGAGGTGTGGTGAGCACTTTGACCCACCAAGTGCTTCACAGAAGTTTATAATGCAGAACCGTAAAAATAAAAAATCATATTTTTTCACAAAAATTATATTTTTGCCCCCAATTTTTTATGTTTTTAAGGGTAAGAGAAGAAATTGGACCTCAAAAGTTGTTGTCCAATTTGTCCTGAGTACGCTGATACCCCATATGTGGCAGTAAACCACTGTTTGGGCGCATGGGAGAGCTCGGAAGGGAAGGAGCGCCGTTTGACTTTTCAATGCAAAATTGACAGGAATTGAGATGGGACGCCATGTTGCGTTTGGAGAGCCACTGATGTGCCTAAACATTGAAACCCCCCACAAGTGACACCATTTTGGAAAGTAGACCCCCTAAGGAACTTATCTGGATGTGTGGTGAGCACTTTGACCCACCAAGGGCTTCACAGAAGTTTATAATGCAGAGCCATAAAAATAAAACAAAATTTTTTTCCCACAAAAATTATTTTTTAGCCCCCAGTTTTGTATTTTCCCTAGGGTAACAGGAGAAATTGGACCCCAAAAGTTGTTGTCCAATTTGTCCTGAGTACGCTGATACCCCATATGTGGGGGGAACCACCGTTTGGGCGCATGGGAGGGCTCGGAAGGGAAGGAGCGCCATTTGGAATGCAGACTTAGATGGAATGGTCTGCAGGCGTCACATTGCGTTTGCAGAGCCCCTAATGTACCTAAACAGTAGAAACCCCCCACAAGTGACACCATTTTGGAAAGTAGACCCCCTAAGGAACTCATCTTGATGTGTTGTGAGAGCTTTGAACCCCCAAGTATTTCACTACAGTTTATAACGCAGAGCCATGCAAATAAAAAATATTTTTTTTCCACAAAAATTATATTTTAGCCCCCAGTTTTGTATTTTTCCAAGGTTAGCAGGAGAAATTGGACCCTAAATGTTGTTGTCCAATTTGTCCTGAGTACGCTGATACCCGATATGTGGGGGGGAACCACCGTTTGGGCGCATGGGAGGGCTCGGAAGGGAAGGAGCATCATTTGGAATGCAGACTTAGATGGATTGGTCTGCAGGCGTCACATTGCGTTTGCAGAGCCCCTAATGTACCTAAACAGTAGAAACCCCCCACAAGTGACCCCATATTGGAAACTAGACCCCTCAATGAACTTATCTAGATGTGTTGTGAGAACTTTGAACCCCCAAGTGTTTCACTACAGTTTATAACGCAGAGCCGTGAAAATAAAAAATCTTTTTGTTTTCCCACAAAAATTATTTTTTAGCCCCCAGTTTTGTATTTTCCCAAGGGTAACAGGAGAAATTGGTCCACAAAAGTTGTTGTCCAATTTGTCCTGAGTACGCTGATACCCCATATGTGAGGGTAAACCCCTGTTTGGGCACACAGGAGAGCTCGGAAGGGAAGGAGCACTGTTTTACTTTTTCAACGCAGAATTGGCTGGAATTGAGATCGGACGCCATGTCGTGTTTGGAGAGCCCCTGATGTGCCGAAACAGTGGAAACCCCCCAATTATAACTGAAACCCTAATCTAAACACACCCCTAACCCTAATTCCAACGGTAACCCTAACCACACCTCTAACCCTGACACACCCCTAACCCTAATCCCAACCCTATTCCCAACTGTAAATGTAATCTAAACCCTAACCCTAACTTTAGCCCCAACCCTAACTGTAGCCCCAACCCTAACCCTAGCCCTAACCCTAGCCCTAACCCTAACCCTAACCCTAACCCTAACCCTAGCCCTAACCCTAACCCTAACCCTAGCCCTAGCCCTAACCCTAGCCCTAACCCTAACCCTAGCCCTAACCCTTGCCCTAACCCTAGCCCTAGCCCTAACCCTAGCCCTAGCCCTAACCCTAGCCCTAACCCTAGCCCTAGCCCTAACCCTAGCCCTAACCCTAGCCCTAGCCCTAACCCTAACCCTAGCCCTAACCCTAGCCCTAACCCTAGCCCTAGCCCTAACCCTAGCCCTAACCCTAGCCCTAATGGGAAAATGGAAATAAATACATTTTTTTTTATTTTTCCCTAACTAAGGGGGTGATGAAGGGGGGTTTGATTTACTTTTATAGCGAGTTTTTTAGCGGATTTTTATGATTGGCAGCCGTCACACACTGAAAGACCCTTTTTATTGCAAAAAATATTTTTTGCAATACCACATTTTGAGAGCTATAATTTTTTCCATATTTTGGTCCACAGAGTCATGTGAGGTCTTGTTTTTTGCGGGACGAGTTGACGTTTTTATTGAAAACATTTTTGGGCACGTGACATTTTTTGATCGCTTTTTATTCCGATTTTTGTGAGGAAGAATGACCAAAAGCCAGCTATTCATGAATTTCTATTGGGGGAGGCGTTTATACCGTTCCGCGTTTGGTAAAATTGATAAATCAGTTTTATTCTTCGGGTCAGTACGATTACAGCGATACCTCATTTATATCATTTTTTTATGGTTTGGCGCTTTTATACGATAAAAACTATTTTACAGAAAAAATAATTATTTTTGCATCGCTTTATTCTCAGGACTATAACTTTTTTATTTTTTTGCTGATGATGCTGTATGGCGGCTCGTTTTTTGCGGGACAATATGACGCTTTCAGCGGTACCATGGTTATTTATATCTGTCCTTTTGATCGCGTGTTATTCCACTTTTTGTTCGGCGGTATGATAATAAAGCGTTGTTTTTTGCCTCGTTTTTTTTTTTTTTTCTTACGGTGTTTACTGAAGGGGTTAAATAGTGGGACAGTTTTATAGGTCGGGTCGTTACGGACGCGGCGATACTAAATATGTGTACTTTTATTGGGTTTTTTTTTTATTTAGATGAAGAAATGTATTTATGGGAATAATATTTTTTTTTTTTTTCATTATTTTGGAATATTTTTTTTTATTTTTTTTACACATTTGGAAAAATTTTTTTTAACTTTTTTACTTTGTCCCAGGGGGGGACATCACAGATCAGTGATCTGACAGTTTGCACAGCACTCTGTCAGATCACTGATCTGACATGCAGCGCTGCAGCCTTCACAGTGCCTGCTCTGAGCAGGCTCTGTGAAGCCACCTCCCTCCCTGCAGGACCCGGATCCGCGGCCATCTTGGATCCGGGGCTGGAGGGAGCAGGGAGGGAGGTGAGACCCTCGCAGCAACGCGATCACATCGCGTTGCTCCGGGGGTCTCAGGGAAGCCCGCAGGGAGCCCCCTCCCTGCGCGGTGCTTCCCTGCACCGCCGGCACATCGCGATCATCTTTGATCGCGGTGTGCCAGGGGTTAATGTGCCGGGGGCGGTCCGTGACCACTCCTGGCACATAGTGCCGGATGTCAGCTGCGATAAGCAGCTGACACTCGGCCGCGATCGGCCGCGCTCCCCCCGTGAGCGCGGCCGATCGGCTATGACGTACTATCCCGTCCAGGGTCAGATAAGCCCAGGGCACCTCGACGGGATAGTACGTCTAAGGTCACAGAGGGGTTAAAGGGAACCTGTCACCCCGTTTTTTGAGATTGAGCTATAAATACTGTTAAATAGGGCCTGCGCTGTGTGTTCCTATAGTGTATATAGTGTACCCCGATTCCCCACCTATGCTGAGAAATAACTTACCAAAGTCGCCGTTTTCGCCTGTCAATCAGGCTGGTCAGGTCGGGAGGGCGTGGTGATATCGCTGGTTCTTCCTCAGCTTTACGTTGGTGGTGTAGTGGCGTAGTGGTGAACAAGCAGCGCGCGATCTGCGCTGTCATCCCTTTCGTCGGTGGGGGCGGCCATCTTCCTGGGGCCGCGCGTGCGCAGATCGAGTGCTCTGCTGCACGGGGCTTCAGGAAAATGGCCGCGGGATGCCGCGCGTGCGCATTAGAGATCGCGGCGGCCATTTTCCCAAAGCCGAGATGCAAACTCGGCTTTGGGAAAATGGCCACCGCGATCTCTAATGCGCACGCGCGGCATCCCGCGGCCATTTTCCTGAAGCCCCGTGCAGCAGAGCACTCGATCTGCGCACGCGCGGCCCCAGGAAGATGGCCGCCCCCACCGATGCAAGGGATTACAGCGCAGATTGCGCGCTGCTTGTTCACCACTACGCCACTACGCCACCAACGTAAAGCTGAGGAAGAACCAGCGATGTCACCACGCCCTCCCGACCTGACCAGCCTGATTGACAGGCGAAAACGGCGACTTTGGTAAGTTATTTCTCAGCATAGGTGGGGAATCGGGGTACACTACATACACTATAGGAACACACAGCGCAGGCCCTATTTAACAGTATTTATAGCTCAATCTCAAAAAACGGGGTGACAGGTTCCCTTTAAGCTCAGCTGAGCCTTTATGTGTTTTCTGTGTGAAAATAGGGAGAAAGCAATTTAATTATAAGGAAAACGAAATGAATGGGTGTGAAGGATGACACCAGAGAGATCATGCACAATTCCTCCGCTGCCACCACAAGTGTCGAACCTTCACCTCTCCACCCCGACTGATGTCACTTTTATGTCAGCGAGATCACGTGATATGCACTTTCTACTTTGGGACACATAAGGTCAGCTTGGCGCAGTCTTACATATACACCCCTGTCCACACGGGTCTAGGGAGGCACGGGAGAGTAAATGGATGTGGCCTCCGCAGAAACTGATGTGGTATCACACACACTCACAACCCTGACTGGCTAAGAGGCCTCTTTCACTACCACCAGTGAAACAAAGCGCTGCCAGCCTGGTAGGACTGCCACTAGTTCCTTGTTAGATATAAGCCTGGTACGTTCACAAGATTATATTGGGCCAACATGATAGTCACAAGGGGGCATTCTCTGCATCTGGAGGAGAGAAGATTTTTCTATCAACATAGAAGAGGATTCCTTACTGTTAGGGCAGTGAGAATCTGGAATTGCTTGCCTGAAGAGGTGGTGATGGTGAACTCAGTTGAGGTGTTCAAGAGAGGATTGGATGTCTTCCTGGAGCATAACAATATTGTATCTTACAGTTATTAGGTTCTTTAGAAGGACGTACTGTACATCTGTGGATTTATTCTGACAGAATATAGGCTGAACTAGATGGACAAATGCCTTTTTTCGGCCTTGCTAACTATGTTACTATGTTAGAAACCAGCCCCAGTAGCATGGAAAGTAAAACTGAGAAACAGACATAAATTTGTGGATTGAGATAAAAGAGCTGTTCAAGGTTAAATTATATATTTAATCACCCTAAGGCAGGGCCGGACTGCGACTAAAATTCAGCCCTGGCATTTGAAGTTACACAGGCCCACTTGTCACATGGTGACTGTATAATATCTTTGTACACTTGTAGATTACAAGAAGTGAGGGGAGTGTAACATCACTATATAACATATAATCACAGCCATATCCAGTATTATAGCTCAGTCCTATTTATTGCTTTTAGTTGCAGTACCAAGAAAAGCCGCTACTTTACCTACATAACTGGATCTCGTAGATAATGAAAGGATTGTGGAACCTCATTCTGATGCTCCATAAAGTTTGCCTACAGCCACTTTTGGTTCCGCTGCGCAGCACAAGACTCGGTGACTCTGAAGAGCGGAGAGATCAGTAACGTCACCGCTCTTCAGATATTCCGGGTCTTGCGCTGAGCTCGGCGACTGTGAAGAGCGGTATTGTTACTACCGTCACCAGGATCTCACCAGGTCTGGGCTACTAGTAGGGGTGTCTGATAGACACCTCTCCATTACTTACACCAGAGATTGATAGCAGCTGACATTACGCAGCTGACATCAACCCTAAAAATCATTAAACATACCAGAATTAAATGCTCTGGTGGCTGGGAAAAGCAGTAGAGTTAGCACTGTTCCCAGGCGCCAGTGCTAACTACAACTGTCATCATCCTTGCCTGGTCTCCCCGCGAAGCATTTCTGCTGTATTTATGCAGCGCCCCAGAGACCTGGTCGTTGCAGTATGGCCCCAAGGTGAGTAGCGGTACGTCCGATGGCACTAAAGAGTTCTCCTGACCAGGCATCACCAGAACACATTACACTTCACACTCCGGTCACTAGGGGGAGCAAAAGGCTTTATTTATTGGGCCACTCCTCACACTGGTAAAACTAGGGGCTGTGGAGGAAGTTAGTCAGAAGCTGACTGGGTTGGAACCAGGCAACATCCCGTGGCAGGGGGTGTTGCGGGGAGAAGACACAGGGGGGTCCCTGTCAGGCGTGGGAACCTGGCAGGTGCCTAGCGACAGAACAGAACGTTACGGAACCGCGCCTGCACACCTTGCGGCGGTATCCTAAGGAAGAGGCAAGAGGGGAAGAATATTGTGGAACAGTGTAAACGAGATCAGCACAAAAGAGAGCCAGTAAGAGTCGTGCCGAGAGAGGAAGGCAACATCTTACTGAGGCGCGTAGTTGGTTGGCCGGATCACTGTAGGAGTAACTGACTTCAGGCCTTACTTCAAATTCCGCTGGACAGTTGATTATAGGTTGGCTGTCTACCTTTTACATCTACGAAGACATAGGGGGAAACATTGGGAGAGGGGCGTCTCTAGGGTCCCGGAAGACCTCCAAGCCCTCCCGTCAAACGGGTGGCGTCCTAGCCATACTTTATCTGGGGGACGTTAGAAACTAGCAACATCTGGAACCAAAGAACGAGAGAGAGAGAGAGAGCTGTAGAGAACGAACGAAAGAGAACAGCAGTTGTGAGGACTATTCCGAATGCTCAGCAGGGTAGGACTACAACACACAGGCGCTATTGGTAGGCAACGATTTCCATCTGCGAGGGAAACTCTGGATGTGCCCATCGGACCGGCCGGTCTCTGATAGCCCGGTTGAACGTGCTCTGGACTGAGTGTACTGAAGCCTTCAGTAAAAGGTAAAGAGACTGCAACCCTGTGTCCTCGTTATTGCCTGCACCTCACACATCACCATCCACCTTACTGGGAAGCCCTGGGGATTCACTTCACCTGTGGGAAGGCATACCATCCAGCTGCTATTCCATCACCCTAGCGGACCCCACAGCAGCGTCGGTCACCCTGACCGAACACCACAGGTGGCGTCACGAACCCCTGACAGACTGTACTACCATTTCCATTGGACGCCCCTTAGCAGGGTCACGACTGGGTCCAGCCACCGTGACAACCGCAGAACAGAAGGAGAAGGGACCGGTACCGAGTGAATTGTGGCCCTGTGTCCGGGGGCGCTCCAACTTGGCGTCACGAACAGGATCGTACTTAAGCCTGAAGAATTGGGTCATGTGTGCCTTGGAACTGTGATTGAAACGTCTTGGACTGTGATTTATTGCAAAGACTGTGTATTGCTATTGACGCATGATTCCCGCCAAAACCGCCGCCATTGCTGCGCCACGAGGAGCGCAGGAGAAGAAGGAGGGCGTGTCATGGGAGGAGATCGAGAAAACGGCGCGAACAGCAGGACCCGTCCCCTCCGACTATGGCTGCAGGAGGACGAGCTCAGGAATGGAGGAGCTCAAACCCCTGAAGGCGATGGAGCCTCGTGCGTGTGCTGCAGACCCAGGAGCGGAGCTGATGACCAGCGGGTACCCGAACGACGACTGTTGTGAATTCTGTTTTCGAACTCCCTCCTGTGGTCATGAATGGTACTTTGGCGAGTTCTGTCCATGGACTCCCTCTGGTGGCTGTGAGTGGAGCTGCTGCTTCTGAGGTTCCTTCCACAGGTGACATAGTTTATTCTTTGGCTGGCTGTTCTATTTAACTCCACTCAGATCATTACTCCATGCCAGCTGTCAATGTTCTTGTACTGGTTCAGTTCGCTCTTGGATCTTTCTTGTGACCTGTCTACTCCAGCAGAAGCTAAGTCCCTGCTAGTTATTTGTTCATTGTTTCCTTGTCCAGTTGGCTATCATGATTTTGTTTTGCTAGCTGGAAGCTCTGGGATGCAGAGTGGCACCTCCGCACCGTGAGTCGGTGCGGAGGTCTTTTTGCACACTCTGCGTGGTCTTTTGTAGTTTTTTGTGCTGACCGCAAAGATACCTTTCCTATCCTCAGTCTGTTTAGTAAGTCTGGCCTCCCTTTGCTGAAACCTGTTTCATTTCTGTGTTTGTGACTTTCATCTTAACTGAACAGTCAATATATGTGGGGGGCTGCCTTTTCCTTTGGGGAATTTCTCTGAGGCAAGGTAGGCTTTATTTTCTATCTTTAGGGCTAGTTAGCTCTTAGGCTGTGAAGAGGCGTCTAGGTCGTGTTAGGTACGCTCCACGGCTATTTCTAGTTGTGTGATAGGATTAGGGGTTGCGGTCAGCAGAGCTCCCACTTCCCAGAGCTTGTCCTGTGTGAGTTTAACCATCAGGTCGTTCCGGGTGCTCCTAACCACCAGGTCCATAACAGACGACGAAGTGACCCCGGAGCACCGCAGCCCAGCAGAGCCGACCCAGAGCTTGCCGTCATGTGGGGACCCGGATCCCCTGGAGTTGCCGGAGGAGGCCTTGGGCCACCCGACTCCAGACGGGGGGTCGGCGACGGCGAGGAAATGGAAGTCGGAGCTGTGCTGGAAGGCTGCCCAAGGGAAGCCGTGGTCAAGCCGCAGCAGACTCCAGCGTCCTCGTCAGCGGAGCCGACCGACATCGGTGGAACCACATCAGACGCAGGTACCAACAGCGCCCCTGCCCCACCGACCGTTCCGGCTCTGGCGACCGCTCCCCAGCCCATTGACGACTGGTGTCCCGCTACTGAGATCGTGGTGGCGGCCCTCTACGCCATGAAGGGGATCCTGCCCCCACTACCGACACCGCTGGGTATACCAATCAACATCAGCCCCTGAGGAGTGGTCTTTGAGTGGAATGCCCCCCGGTTTCAGCCAGACGGGTCCCGACAGGAGGGCTCCTACGTCATCAGGCTCACCTGGGATCAGTATAGGCGAAGCCTAATCTCGCAATGGGAAGATCGAGAAAGAATGGAACAGACCGTCCGACCCGAGGAACGGGTGCCCCTTGTCAATTGTTGCCCTGAGAGTTTGATAAAACAGGGGATTGTGCTGGCCTTCCACCGGGGGAGGGGTTGCGGCTTCATATTAGAGCCAGGGCTGCTGACCGAGGTCAATGTGACTAGCTGCAACGTGGAACCCCAGTCCCGCAGTGTCCCTCCACTCCGCAACTTGTACAGAGGGGACCATGTGACCTACACCCGCCACTGGAGTGAGCGAGGGTGGTATGCCAAGAGAGTCAAACGCTGTGCACTAGTGGTTGCGCCATCGACGATCACGACTAAAACTGGTGGCGGAACTCCACTGACCCCTGACCCCATAGGACCCAGCACTACCACCCCGACGTGTGGTGCTCTGCTTGCAGAGTCTGCCAGCGGTATCAACGTTTGCACCCAGATCGCTGCTGATACGACGGTGCTAGAAGGTTTTCACGGAGCCAGGCTTTCCCCGGATGGGATGTGGTCGCCACTGGCCGATGTCGTGTCACCCATTACAGCACTAAACCTCGAAGACCTGAACATACGTAAATAGTTAACTGTTACCTGCTGCTACTTCCAACCCGTCCAAGGTTAACTCCTAGGGATCCCTTTGTTGACCCGGGATCCCTATTGTTTTCTATTGTTTGTTTTTCTACTGTTCATCATTGTTTTAAAGACTGCCGAATCATGGACGGTGAATGATTCACAAACTGGCTTTGTAAATAGTTGCACCTTCTTAAAGGTGCCCCCTACTGGTTTTATAAGTCGAGGAAGACTTTGCGAAGACTTTGCGAAGACTTGCTGCAGAAGGACTTGATTGAACTGTGAACGTGCTGAAAGAGAGTCTGCACCAGAGACTTGGGTCCCTCTTAAAGGGAATGTTTGATGATTGTTTTACTAAAACGTTAATAACGCTGAAGAATTTAGATAGTTTAATAATGTTAATAAAGATTGAGGACAGGAAAGTTTGAAGTGAGCCCGTAGGGGTTAGAGAGAGAGTCCTCCTGAGAAACGTAGAAAGATGGTCGGCACAATGGCAGTAGGCTCAGCCAAGGAGCTAGGCGGTCCTGCATTGGTGAAGTGAGAACGGAAAAGAAAGTTGAGTTGTTGTAGTACTTGATAGTAGGCCTTTAGTGGGTTCAGCTTATACACCCTTAAAGGAAGGGTTAGTTTAATGTTCGAAAATTTTGCACTTAGTAGAATACCCGGCTGGGTACAGAGAGTTATTTATAGTCATAATGTTATTTAAAAATATTTAACTGTTATTTTTGTTTGTAACGTTCAAGTGTCCTTACCTCCCATAAAGGGAAGCACCTTTTCTATTTATTTGTTCTCAGCATCCAAAAATTTTGTATGTCTTTCACTGCATTATATTGTTGCTCTTCTTCCCAGTCCAGGAGTACTGGATTTAATCGGGGGGGAGTACAGCGCCCCAGAGACCTGGTCGTTGCAGTATGGCCCCAAGGTGAGTAGCGGTACGTCCGATGGCACTAAAGAGTTCTCCTGACCAGGTATCACCAGAACACATTACACTTCACACTCCGGCCACTAGAGGGAGCAAAAGGCTTTATTTATTGGGCCACTCCTCACACTGGTAAAACTAGGGGCTGGGGAGGAAGTTAGTCAGAAGCTGACTGGGTTGGAACCAGGCAAAATCCCGTGGCAGGGGGTGTTGTGGGGAGAAGACACAGGGGGGTCCCTGTCAGGCGTGGGAACCTGGCAGGTGCCTAGCGACAGAACAGAACGTTACGGAACCGCGCCTGCACACCTTGCGGCGGTATCCTAAGGAAGAGACAAGAGGGAAAGAATATTGTGGAACAGTGTAAACGAGATCAGCACAAAGGAGAGCCAGTAAGAGTCGTGCCGAGAGAGGAAGGCAACATCTTACTGAGGCGCGTAGTTGGTTGGCCGGATCACCGTAGGAGTAACTGACTTCAGGCCTTACTTCAAATTCTGTTGGACAGTTGATTATAGGTTGGCTGTCTACCTTTTACACCTACGAAGACATAGGGGGCAACATTGGGAGAGGGGCGTCTCTAGGGTCCCGGAAGACCTCCAAGCCCTCCCGTCAAACGGGTGGCGTCCTAGCCATACTTTATCTGGGGGACGTTAGAAACTAGCAACATCTGGAACCAAAGAACGAGAGAGAGAGAGCTGTAGAGAACGAACGAAAGAGAACAGCAGTTGTGAGGACTATTCCGAATGTTCAGCAGGGTAGGACTACAACACACAGGCGCTATTGGTAGGCAACGATTTCCATCTGCGAGGGAAACTCTGGATGTGCCCATCGGACCGGCCGGTCTCTGATAGCCCGGTTGAACATGCTCTGGACTGAGTGTACTGAAGTCTTCAGTAAAAGATAAAGAGACTGCAACCCTGTGTCCTCGTTATTGCCTGCACCTCACACCATTACCATCCACCTTACTGGGAAGCCCTGGGGATTCATTTCACCTGTGGGAAGGTATACCATCCAGCTGCTATTCCATCACCCCAGCGGACCCCACAGCAACGTCAGTCACCCTGACCGAACACCACAGGTGGCGTCACGAACCCCTGACAGACTGTACTACCATTTCCATTGGACGCCCCTTAGCAGGGTCACGACCGGGTCCAGCCACCGTGACAACCGCAGAACAGAAGGAGAAGGGACCGGTACCGAGTGACTTGTGGCCCTGTGTCTGGGGACGCTCCAACTACATGCGCTGATCTCAGGCCGCTAAACGTGTGTGATCGACAATAGTGAAGTCGTTCGCTTGTTTCCCGGCCTCATTACACCAACTGAGAAAGAATGAAGGGAACAGAACAATCACTATATACTAGGATATGGGGGCACGACAGGATATCCAGCAAGGGATCCAACCCAGACCTGAGAATATGAATATACAAGAAACAAAAAGGAAAAAGTTCAGGCCATACAAACTGGGGATCACCTGAACAACAAAGATATATACAAAAACACAGCTTTATTAAAGGTACAACACAGGAATGTAAAAACATTTAAAAACACATAGAAACTGGTGCCTGAAATAAGGCATATGCCTGTAAACAGGTAAAGGGGGAAGAAAAATATATATACAAGGCTTGAATTAACAAATCCTCCTAGAAGTACTATATGGACAGCATATTACTCAGATTACAAAGCGTCAAAGATAAACGCATTTTCATCATATAAAACACATATAGATATACTGTGGTAGAAATACATTTAGTACAGTATAGGAGCTCAGAATGAGCTAAAAATAAAGCTCAGAAACCTAAGGTAGTGCACACACTATAAAGTCATTCAGGTATATGCAGGCAAATAAAGCATGGAAATAGAACTCTCTCACACTCCTTTTCTTCCAATAGTGCAGAGTGAAACAAGCAGAGTAGCACTACATGCCCCAAAACTAGGACATATCAACATATTGCCAAAATAAAGCACCCTGAGTGGGCACACTACCTACATGCAGGGCTGGAAAATCCTGCACACAAATCATTACCCCAAACAAACAGCGGGTATAATAACCCAAAAATGCTGACAGGCATACAAAGAGCAAGTACCCGACGCGTGTCGCCACTACAGTGGCTTCATCAGGGGTATGATTTTTGCTCCAAGTACCCATGTATAAATACCTTATAGTGTGACGTCTAAGTAGACACAGCTGTGGAAGTCCATATGGAAATGGCAGAGAAACACACATGGCGTCCAGTGTAATCCATTGCGCAAGCGTCGGTGCCCAGAAAACCGGAAGCCACCGGTGCTAGGCAACGGTAAACAGCAATACTGAACCATCTGAGAATGGCTGAGCGGAGACACAAGAACGGCGTCCAGCAAGGTCCATTGCGCATGCGTCGGCGCCCGAAACCGGAAGCCAACGGTGCTAGGCAACAAAAAGCAACAAATGAGCAATACTACACTAACACCGCACAGACGGGCCAGCGGAGTGTGATAGCATAGTGTACCTAGCGATCAGACCTGCGCAGGCCTTAGTAAGCCAGAATGGAGTAATGACGATAGTGAGACTTCAGTCTCTGATTCCTTCTCTGATTCTCGCTGCCCACTCTGTAAGTGCTGGTAAACTAAAACCGGAATTAACCGGCGCCTAGCAACAAAGGATGTTACCAGATTGCCAGGAAGCTCAGGCACACAAGCAGCGATACCCATAAGGAATAAAGAAGCCGAGCCCTGCACATAGATATGTCATAACACTCACAACAGCGAGTTTTAATAATAACAAGATTTTATACTAATAAGCTTTGGTGTACCGGAGCAAAGAGGTGTCTGAGATAAAAACACAGACTTGGAACACCGGTCAGCAGAGGCGGGTATGTAGATACCAGGAATACCTGGTGCCTAACAACGGAAAACGCTGTAAGATGGCACTTACAACAACAATAACAATAAACTCAAACATATCTACAAATAGGCAAAGCCCGCAAAATGGTATATAAACGGTCATACGATGACATACAGTTAGGGCCAGAAATATTTGGACAGTGACACAAGTTTTGTTATTTTAGCTGTTTACAAAAACATGTTCAGAAATACAATTATATATATAATATGGGCTGAAAGTGCACACTCCCAGCTGCAATATGATAGTTTCCACATCCAAATCAGAGAAAGGGTTTAGGAATCATAGCTCTGTAATGCATAGCGTCCTCTTTTTCAAGGGACCAAAAGTAATTGGACAATGGACTCTAAGGGCTGCAATTAACTCTGAAGGCGTCTCCCTCGTTAACCTGTAATCAATGAAGTAGTTAAAAGGTCAGGGGTGGATTCCAGGTGTGTGGTTTTGCATTTGGAAGCTGTTGCTGTGAGCAGACAACATGCGGTCAAAGGAACTCTCAATTGAGGTGAAGCAGAACATCCTGAGGCTGAAAAAAAAGAAAAAATCCATCAGAGAGATAGCAGACATGCTTGGAGTAGCAAAATCAACAGTTGGGTACATTCTGAGAAAAAAGGAATTGACTGGTGAGCTTGGGAACTCAAAAAGGCCTGGACGTCCACAGATGACAACAGTGGTGGATGATCGCCGCATACTTAATTTGGTGAAGAAGAACCCGTTCACAACATCAACTGAAGTCCAGAACACTCTCAGTGAAGTAGGTGTATCTGTCTCTAAGTCAACAGTAAAGAGAAGACTCCATGACAGTAAATACAAAGGGTTCACATCTAGATGCAAACCATTCATCAATACCAAAAATAGAGAGGCCAGAGTTAAATTTGCAGAAAAACACCTCAAGAAGCCAGCTCAGTTCTGGAAAAGTATTCTATGGACAGATGAGACAAAGATCAACCTGTACCAGAATGATGGGAAGAAAAAAGTTTGGAGAAGAAAGGGAACGGCACATGATCCAAGGCACACCACATCCTCTGTAAAACATGGTGGAGGCAACGTGATGGCATGGGCATGCATGGCTTTCAATGGCACTGGGTCACTTGTGTTTATTGATGACATAAGAGCAGACAAGAGTAGCCGGATGAATTCTGAAGTGTACCGGGATATACTTTCAGCCCAGATTCAGCCAAATGCTGCAAAGTTGATTGGACGGCGCTTCATAGTACAGATGGACAATGACCCCAAGCATACAGCCAAAGCTACCCAGGAGTTCATGAGTGCCAAAAAGTGGAACATTCTGCAATGGCCAAGTCAATCTCCAGATCTAAACCCAATTGAGCATGCATTTCACTTGCTCAAATCCAGACTTAAGACGGAAAGACCCACAAACAAGCAAGACCTGAAGGCTGCGGCTGTAAAGGCCTGGCAAAGCATTAAGACGGAGGAAACCCAGCGTTTGGTGATGTCCATGGGTTCCAGACTTAAGGCAGTGATTGCCTCCAAAGGATTTGCAACAAAATATTGAAAATAAAAATATTTTGTTTGGGTTATGTTTATTTGTCCAATTACTTTTGACCTCCTAAAATGTGGAGTGTTTGTAAAGAAATGTGTACAATTCCTACATTTTCTATCAGATATTTTTGTTCAACCCTTCAAATTAAACGTTACAATCTGCACTTGAATTCTGTTGTAGAGGTTTCATTTCAAATCCAATGTGGTGGCATGCAGAGCCCAACTCGCGAAAATTGTGTCACTGTCCAAATATTTCTGGCCCTAACTGTATTGCTTACAACAGAACTGAACCAAAGATTTAAGAGATCGATCTCTGAACTATGATGCCTACGCTAGTGGGTAGCGTAAGACCAAAGTGTACAGATACAGTAAGGCTGCGCAGATGCCAAAAAACAAAGGCCCTAGCAACACACATCCATATATCCAATACCAAGTAAGGCATAAAATAGAGCAAACAAAATGAATAGCACAGAAGATGTTGAACAGTATAACACACGTAAAGCTTTTAATGTACTCATTCTACAGTCATTTTGTATGTGGAACTGCAACGCTGACAGTCATTTTGTATGTGGAACTGCAACGCTGACTCAAATATCAAGGCACTCAAAGCAGCATAAATCAATATGTTCAGTCACATATAAGCTCAGTTGGTAAGTACATAAACAGAATGGTAATAATTGTGCAAATTGGTCATAAAAAGGGAAGTGTAAGTAGTACCCCTCACATCTACACCTGAGGGGGAACATAGAAGAAATAAGCAATAGAAACAGAGAAATATAAATAAATGCAGCAAGCCCACATCACAGACGACAGGTACTGGACATTCTCTTACAGATGTACAAATATTGTTTATTAAACGATGTTAAATAGAGACCAACAAAGTATAAACCTAACCAGCCACTTGATTCAATACGCTATATATATCATTCAGTGGCACTATTTCCCATGTTCAAGGAAGACACCCCATATACAAACACAGGCACAGTATGGGGGCATAACAAGAGCCATATACAAATCAAAATTTGAGCGCCCATACCAGCCTCACAGTAAATGTAAATGAGTCAAGAAGCCCATAAAAACAACATAAGTCAGATAGAGACTGTCCTGTGAAGCCACTACCCACTAATAGCTTCAATATGCTGTCCAAATAGTTACTTACAGACACCTTAAATATGCTGTCCATATAGTCAAGAAAGAACAAGACCAAATAAACAACAGCACCCAAAATGGAACAAGAACATACACAGTTCAAGGACATGGCAGGAGTATATGAGGTAAGGTGAACAGACGTTGAAAGCCGCAGGCAGACACAACATAAATGAAGGCAGAGAATAGAAATATATATTGTATTATGTCTCTGCCGACAGCTAGGATCACATGATCACATACACTTGTAAAAGCCGGTAAATAACAAGTCCTCATTTAGGCCCATCGGGGCCACACAGTTCAAATCAAAAATCCATTTAGACTCCCGTCTAAGCAATTCAGGAATGATGTTGCCACCTCTGATATTCACGGGGACTTTGTCCAAACCACAAATTCTTGTTCCGTTCCACAACGAATTGTGCTCCGCAAGATAGTGTGAAGCGACTGACTTTAGAGTCTTTCCTTTCAACTTGTCCTTCTTTGCCGTCGTAATATTCGAAAAATGTTGCTGAATTCTTTTCCTTAATTCTTGTGTGGTCTGCCCCACGTAAACCTTGAGGCATGGACAGACCAAGGCATAGACAAGATTCCTGGTTTTACAATTGAAGTAGGTTTTGGGAGTAATCTGAAAAGGCAAAGACGGTAGCGTAACATTAGTGTCTCCTGCTGTAAAGGGACATATGTTGCAATTTCCACAAGGGAAAGTGCCACGGAGACGGAATCCACCACTTGTGCTTACAGTGGGACGTTGGAAATGGCTGTGACTAAGACAGTCTTTGAGATTCCTGGCTCTCCTTGCTATCAGATTAGGTTTTGGCGAGATGTGTGGTACCAACTTAGACGGCTTCCGGTTTTGGGTGCCGACGCATGCGCAATGGACCTTACTGGACGCCGTTCTTGTGTCTCCGCCCAGCCATTCTCAGATGGTTCAGTATTGCTGTTTACCGTTGCCTAGCACCGGTGGCTTCCAGTTTTCTGGGTGCCGACGCTTGCGCAATGGATTACACTGGACGCCATGTGTGTTTCTCTGCCATTTCCATATGGACTTCCACAGCTGTGTCTACTTAGACGTCACACTATAAGGTATTTATACATGGGTACTTGGAGCAAAAATCATACCCCTGATGAAGCCACTGTAGTGGCGACACGCGTCGGGTACTTGCTCTTTGTATGCCTGTCAGCATTTTTGGGTTATTATACCCGCTGTTTGTTTGGGGTAATGATTTGTGTGCAGGATTTTCCAGCCCTGCATGTAGGTAGTGTGCCCACTCAGGGTGCTTTATTTTGGCAATATGTTGATATGTCCTAGTTTTGGGGCATGTAGTGCTACTATGCTTGTTTCACTCTGCACTATTGGAAGAAAAGGAGTGTGAGAGAGTTCTATTTCCATGCTTTATTTGCCTGCATAATCCTGAATGACTTTATAGTGTGTGCACTACCTTAGGCTTCTGAGCTTTATTTTTAGCTCATTCTGAGCTCCTACACTGTACTAAATGTATTTCTACCACAGTATATCTATATGTGTTTTATATGATGAAAATGCGTTTATCTTTGACGCTTTGTAATCTGAGTAATATGCTGTCCATATAGTACTTCTAGGAGGATTTGTTAATTCAAGCCTTGTATATATATTTTTCTTCCCCCTTTACCTGTTTACAGGCATATGCCTTATTTCAGGCACCAGTTTCTATGTGTTTTTAAATGTTTTTACATTCCTGTGTTGTACCTTTAATAAAGCTGTGTTTTTGTATATATCTTTGTTGTTCAGGTGATCCCCAGTTTGTATGGCCTGTGCTTTTTTATTTTTGTTTCGGGAACAGAACAATCACAATTAGATCAATCTGTCCCCATACAGTATCATGGTATCAGCAGCACAACTACAGTTTACACAGGCGATGTGCTGCTGAGAACAAGAATTTATGTTCCCACATAAACAATCCAATCACTCGATGAATAGGCAGCATTTTGCTTGTTTAGTATAATACACCCCATAGTCCTCCATATATTATAATGTGCACCTCAGTCCCCCATATAGCATAATACACTCCTCAGTCCTCCATATAGTATAATACACTCCTCATTCCTCCATATAGTATTATACACTCCACATAGTCCTCCATATAGTATAATACAAACTCCTCATAGACCTCCATATATTAAAATACATTGCAATTCCTCCATATAGTATAATACACTCCTAAGTCCTCCAAATAGTATAATACATTCCTCAGTCCTCCAAATAGTATAATACATTCCTCATAGTGCTCCATATAGTAAAATGCCCCGCCATTGTCATCCATGTAGTAAAATTCACTTCCCATAGTATAATGTACCCCATAGTTCTTCATATAGTATGTATCAAGGACTATGGGGAATACATTATACTATATAATAATAATAATAATATAGTATAATGTATTCCCCATAGTCCTTGATACAGTATAATGCAGCCCACATATAGTATAATGATGCCACCCCAGAGTATATGGCAACCACCCCACAGAATAAATTGTAGCCCCCTGAGTATAATGTAACCCCCCAGAGAATATAATGCAGCCCCCTCATATAGTATAATGCAGCCCCTGCATATATAATATATGGTAGCCCCCTCATAGAGCATAATGCAGCCCCCCATAGAATATAATGTAGCCCCTCCATAGAATATAATACAACACCCCATAGAATGTAATACAGCCCTCCCCCATAGAATGTAATGCAGCCAGCCCCCATAGAATGTAATGCAGCCAGCCCCCATAGAATGTAATGCAGCCAGCCCCCCATAGAATGTAATGCAGCCAGCCACCCATAGAATGTAATGCAGCCAGCCCCCATAGAATGTAATGCAGCCAGCCACCCATAGAATGTAATGCAGCCAGCCCACATAGAATGTAATGCAGCCAGCCCCCATAGAATGTAATGCAGCCAGCCCCCATAGAATGTAATACAGCACAGCCACCATAGAATGTAATGCAGCCAGCAACCCATAGAATGTAATGCAGCCAGCCCACATAGAATGTAATACAGCACAGCCCCCATAGAATGTAATGCAGCCAGCCCCCATAGAATGTAAAGCAGCACAGCCCCCATAGAATGTAATGCAGCACAGCCCCCATAGAATGTAATGCAGCTAGCCCCCATAGAATGTAATGCAGCACAGCCCCCATAGAATGTAATGCAGCCAGCCACCCATAGAATGTAATGCAGCCAGCCTCCATAAAATGTAATACAACACAGCCCCCATGCCCCCATAGAATGTAATGCAGTACAGCCCCCATAGAATGTAATGCAGCACAGCCCCCATAGAATGTAATGCAGCACAGCCTCCATAGAATGTAATACAGCCCCCTCAATAGCCCCACAATCCAGTTATCACTCAGTGATATATTTAAAAAAAAACGCTCACCTCTCCTCGTGCCCAGCGTTGCTCCTGGCTCTGGTCTCAGCAGCTGCAGTCTGCCGACACACAGCAGGTGCGCGATGATATGACGTCATCGCGCACCTGCAGTGTCGGCGCCAGACAGAGCGGGGAATGATGGGAGAGGGAGCGTCAGAAGACGCTCTCTCCTCCATCATTGCATTCAACTGTACCGGCGTCATAGATGCCGGTATAGTTGAATGCGGCGGCGCTAGTGGGGGGGGTGAGTCGGCGGCGGGGGGTGAGGTGGCGGCGGCGGGGGGGTAGTCAGTACTGGCGAGCGGCCCACGACTGCCACCAGCCCTTTGGCATTTGCGAGAACTGCCCGATGGCCAGTCCGGCCCTGCCCTAAGGGCACACTAGACAATGCACGATATACATGATGATTACATATATACAATGATCAGATATGCAAATACAGATAGTGGTAGGACAAAAGATGTAAGCAGAAAATATGGGTCAGTTACCAGTAGATGAAAGGCCTGACTTTCGGGTAAGGGGCTGCCACATGGGAGGCTTGTGGTCCCCTCTGTTCTTTGACTTCTCCCCACTAAATATGCGTCACAACCTCCCCAGAGAAAAAGCAATAGGCCACGCTTTAGACAAGCATTTAACCACATTGGGGCACTCCCCTCCTGCCCTCTGGGCTGAAAATAAATCCCATCTCCTTGCCTCTTCAAGATAATTCCAAAACCTAAAGGTACCGTTACACTAAACGACTTACCAACGATCACGACCAGCGATACGACCTGGCCGTGATCGTTGGTAAGTCGTTGTGTGGTCGCTGGGGAGCTGTCACACAGACAGCTCTCTCCAGCGACCAACGATCTGGGGAAAGACTTCGGCATCGTTGAAACTGTCTTCAACGATGCCGAAGTCCCCGGGTAACCAGGGTAAACATCGGGTTACTAAGTGCAGGGCCGCGCTTAGTAACCCGGTATTTACCCTGGTTACCATTGTAAAAGTTTAAAAAAAAAAAAAACACTACATACTTACATTCTGATGTCTGTCACGTCCCCCGCCGTCAGCTTCCCTGCACTGACTGTGTCAGCGCCGGCCGTAAAGCAGAGCACAGCAGTGACGTCACCGCTGTGCTCTGCTTTACGGCCGGTGGCGCTGACAGTCAGTGCAGGGAAGCTGACGGCGGGGGACGTGACAGACATCGGAATGTAAGTATGTAGTGTTTTTTTTTAACTTTTACAATGGTAATCAGGGTAAATATCGGGTTATTAAGCGCGGCCCTGCACTTAGTAACCCGATGTTTACCCTGGTTACAAGTGAACACATCGCTGGATCGACGTCACACACGCCGATCCAGCGATGACAGAGGGTGATCAGCGACCAAAAAAAGGTCCTGATCATTCCCCACGACCAACGATCTCCCAGCAGGGTTCTGATCGTTGGTCGCTGTCACACATAAGGAGATCGTTAGCGAGATCGTTGCTACGTCACAAAAAAGCGTGACGTTGCAACGATATCGTTAACGATATCGTTATGTATGAAGGTACCTTAAGTTGAGTCATAACTCATTAATGGACAGTCCTAGGTAGGCGGTCGTGGCCCCATCGGCTCCAGCCGGGCCCCTGCTACACATTAAGACCAAACTCAGCTTTGCTATCTGGTTTCTACTGACTGTTCTATGTATCTCCATATTCCTTGGTGTTAGAATGGACCGAGACCCAGCTCGGCATTCACCATATTCTGGGGATCTTGGAAATATACACTATGCACGGCTAGCACGTATAGTGTCTCCATAAGTACTTATGGAATCATAGCTGACTCAACAGAGCACATTATACCTCATGGTATCCACATGGCAAGCAAGCATTTTGTTCTGCTCTGAGCTGACTCAAGGTGTGAGATCTTTCACTCACAGGCTTTGAGGCTTGACCATAGAGCTAGCTGCACACTGAGAGGGGTCTAAGTGTTCTAATACAGCTGCAAACTGAAGGGGGTTTTATAATCCCATGCTACATAGGATACAACGATTTGCATGAAATTATATCTCCAATATTCTTCACATGGGAATTTAAATTAAAACTGCCCAACCTTATATTCCCTTTAAAGAATGATAAAAAATGATCTGAAGGGAGATACAAAAGCCTTTCTTTCCTTGGTTCCAATACCTACAATCTCTTGCTCTGCAATTTTCGGAGCTACCATAGAAGTCAGATGCACAACATTTTCTTAGGCTAGGTGATCAGTTGGAGTTTGACACCTGGCAGCTCCACTGCTCAGCTGAAACCTGGTATCACAGCTGCTTGAGGTTCTAAAGGTACCGTCACACATAGCGACGCTGCAGCGATACCGACAACGATCCGGATCGCTGCAGCGTCGCTGTTTGGTCGCTGGAGAGCCGTCACACAGACAGCTCTCCAGCGACCAACGATCCCGAGGTCCCCGGTAACCAGGGTAAACATCGGGTAACTAAGCGCAGGGCCGCGCTTAGTAACCCGATGTTTACCCTGGTTACCATCCTAAAAAGTAAAAAAACAAACGCTACATACTTACCTACCGCTGTCTGTCCTCGGCGCTCTGCTTCTCTGGTCTGGCTGTGAGCGCCGGGCAGTCAGAAAGCAGAGCGATGACGTCACCGCTCTGCATTCCGGCTGACCGACGCTCACAGCCAGAGCAGGAGGAGTGCAGAGCACAGCGCTGGAGGACAGACGGCTGTAGGTAAGTATGTAGTGTTTGTTTTTTTACTTTTAGGATGGTAACCAGGGTAAACATCGGGTTACTAAGCGCGGCCCTGCGCTTAGTTACCCGATGTTTACCCTGGTTACCAGCGAAGACATCGCTGAATCGGTGTCACACACGCCGATCCAGCGATGTCTACGGGGAGTCCAGCGACGAAACAAAGTTCTGGACTTTCTTCCCCGACCAGCGACAGCACAGCAGGGGCCTGATCGCTGCTGCCTGTCACACTGGACGATATCGCTAGCGAGGACGCTGCAACGTCACGGATCGCTAGCGATATCGTCTAGTGCAGAGGTCCCCAACTCCAGTCCTCAAGGCCCACCAACAGGTCATGTTTTCAGGATTTCCTTTGCATTGCACAGGTGATGCAATTATTACCTGGGCAAGACTAAGGAAATCCTGAAAACATGACCTGTTGGTGGGCCTTGAGGACTGGAGTTGGGGACCTCTGGTCTAGTGTGACAGTACCTTAAGTGTATGGTGCCTTTGTACATAGGTGAGAATCACTGTTTAGTGGCCTTTCTTGGGCACTTCATTTGGAGCTGAGCTGCACTACCCTAGCCATAATACACTTTACAGAGTTGTGGTGTTCTGACTGTGTACCCTGATCTTCCCAGGCGCGACTTTAAATATGTGATGAATGGTCGAGATGCTGAATGTTGGGCTCCACCAATCAGATATTGGTAACCTATTCCAAGGATGCCCAAATTGTAACTTGTCTTGTTTTGGGGCATTCACAATCTTATCACCGTAACAGTCTTATCATCCACGAATAATTGAATTTGCCTAATCAAGGTGAATTCTCAGATATATCTAAATGGGAATTTAAAGTATGTGCAATTTTCATAGGAAACAATGTCAAACAAATTTAAAAAATCCAGACTTTTATAAATTAATTTATTTTTGCCACCCAAAATAGGTTTTATTAGTGTTGATGTATTTAGCACATTGAATTGAGATAAATGTAAGTGCTTGGTATCAATTTAAAGTCCAACTGCGGCACAGAATGTTATTAGTACTGGTGGATTAACAGAAGGTTTTAAAGAAAACCTGTCAGCACGATTTTGTAATGTAAAGTAAACACATGACTGTAATGGGGCTGTAATACTGACTTGTGTTTTTTTAATCACCATTTGAAGATTTCAATGCACAGGTGTCCTCCTCCCTGTCTATAATTCCTCAGCCCCTCTACCTGCCTTTGGTCTGTGAATAACCTGCCTTCTTGCTTTGAAATTTCAGCGGTGACCTGTCATTCACAGAGTGGAGGCAGGAGGAGTGTCGGGCAATCACAGACCGGTAGGAGAAGACCACATGCACAGTCCGGCCCCTGTGCAACGAAATCTAAATAGCAGATAAGTTCAAATGGCGATTAAAGAACAACCACAAAGCAGCAAAAGGTATCAATGTAATCTGTATTACGGCGCCATTAAAGCCATTTCTTTACTTTACTGTATATTCCGAAATAGGGCTAACAGGTTCTCTTTAAAGGTACCTTCACACATAACGATATTGTTAACGATATCGTTGCTATTTGTGACGTAGCAACGATATCGTTAATGAAATCGTTATGTGTGACAGCGACCAAAGATCAGGCCCCTGCTGTGAGATCGTTGGTCGCTGAATAAAGTCCAGAACTTTATTTCGTCGCTGGACTCCTGCTGACATCGCTGGATCGGCGTGTGTGACACCGATCCAGTGATGTCTTCACTGGTAACCAGGGTAAACATCGGGTAACTAAGCGCAGGGCCGCGCTTAGTAACCCGATGTTTACCCTGGATACCATGCTAAAAGTAAAAAAAAAAAAACACTAGATACTTACCTAACGCTGTCTGTCCTCCAGCGCTGTGCTCTGCACTCCTCCTGTACTGGCTGTGAGCCGGAAAGCAGAGCGGTGACGTCACCGCTCTGCTTTCCGGCTCACAGCCAGTACAGGAGGAGAGCAGAGAAGCAGAGCGCAGCGCTGGAGGACAGACAGCGGTAGGTAAGTATCTAGTGTTTTTTTTTTTTTTACTTTTAGCATGGTATCCAGGGTAAACATCGGGTTACTAAGCGCGGCCCTGCGCTTAGTTACCCGATGTTTACCCTGGTTACCGGCATCGTTGGTCGCTGGAGAGCGGTCTGTGTGACAGCTCTCCAGCGACCAAACAGCGACGCTGCAGCGATCCGGATCGTTGTCGGTATCGCTGCAGCGTCGCTTAATGTGAAGGGGCCTTTAGTCTTACAAGACATTACAAATAAGTCTTACAAGACATTACAAATAGTGATGAGCGAACGTACTTGGATAAGGTCTTATCCGAGCATGCTGGTATGATAACTGAGTGTCTACAGCGTGCCCTAAAAAAAAAAATCTTCGAGTTCCCGCGGCTGCATGTCTTGCCGTTGTTTGACAGCCGCAACACATGCAAGGATTGCCTAACAAACCAACGTAAAAATCCTTGTTTTTGTTAATTAGGCTTTGTTTTTCTTTGTGTTGTGTTGCTGCACCACTCTATCTCATTCCTGTATGTAAATCTAGGTTTGTTAGCTAAGGGGACGTAGTCCCAATCTCTTTCTATTGAAGTCTTCTTGAGGACTACAAACAGTTGTATAAAATAATAGGGAAAAGAGGGCCAGATCTGAAGAACAGAGAGGCACAACAGAAAAAAACAGAACAACAGAAAAAAACAGCAAGTTTATTAGAGAGTAAACCAGTTCCAATTACACCAAGTAAAAAAATACATATTTTGGCCAAATGACAGATTCTCTTTAAAGGGAACCTGTCACCCCAAAAATTGCGGGTGAGGTAAGCCCACCGGCATCAGGGGCTTATCTACAGCATTCTGTAATGCTGTAGATACGCCCCCGATGTTACCTGAAAGATTAGAAAAAGACGTTAGATTATACTCACCCAGGGGCGGTCCCGCTGCTGGTCCGGTCGGATAGGCGTCTCTGGTCCGCTGCGGCGCCTCCCATCTTCATTCCAAGACGTCCTCTTCTGATCTTCAGCCACGGCTCCGGCGCAGGCGTACTTTGTCTGCCCTGTTGAGGGCAGAGCAAAGTACTGCAGTGCGCAGGCGCCGGGCCTCTCTGACCTTTCCGGCGCCTGCGCACTGCAGTACTAACGTCTTTTTCTCCTCTTTCAGGTAACATCGGGGGCTTATCTACAGCATTACAGAATGCTGTAGATAAGCCCCCGATGCCGGTGGGCTTACCTCACCCGCTATTTTCGGGGTGACAGGTTCCCTTTAAATGAGGTTTTCTACAGAAAAAGAATACTTAAATTAGCTTTCTGTTAGCATAGATTCCCAAGTCTTATAGTAGCTGCTCAATCCTGAGTCCTGTCTGTTTCACCTCCTGTCCAGTACGCAACAGAGGAAAGCTTAAGGAGTACACTATAACATCCAAATTAAATATAAAAAATACAATTACAGCATCTGTTCTCAGCAAATTGTCTTTTGTTTCTGTTTAAAATATCCCACCTGGTCTTAATGGATCTGAGATGGCAAAAGGCCCTTCAGTCCATTTCCCCAAGTTTTGGATACAATTTGGCATGCAAAGCTTCATGTAGACTTGTTTTACTATTATTATGTGTGTTAGAGTTGATTCCAGCCCTAATGCTCTCTGTAGATTTATAGCTGTAACCTAAGATAGAAACAAAATGAACAAATACCCTGCTGTAAGTAAGCAAAATAAAAAATAGTGCATATAAATAACGTAGGGTACTTAGAAAACACAGTTTTCAATAAAAAAAAAGTGTAAAGGCCATCCCACCAGCGTCAAGGTGTACCACAATCGGAAAGGTCCTAACCTCTAGTATTAAAATCTTACCATGTGTCAAAGTGATTTAGAAGACCAATCTGTTTCTGCATTACTGAGAAATCAGTATTGCAAATAAGATGCAAATAAGGCTGTAGATCTGAAGCCTCTGTCACTTGACTGATGGCTGATTTGCTGTAAGTCACACAGCCAGGAGGCTGTCAGTCAAGCAGGAGGAGGTGGCGGTGGGTGTGGAATAGAGCTGGTGTGCCAGAAGCTTCAGATCTTCAGCCTCATTTGCATATAAGTTTGAATGCTGATTTCTCAGTAAGGGAGAAACAGACTGGTCATGTAAAGGTATTGCTGAACTTGTCTTTGAAAGAGCTACATGCACATATAAATAGAGTGGGGGTGAAAACCTGCTGGCAGATTCCCTTTAAGCTATGTATTTTACACTCCCTGACAGAAGTTATGTCGCTTATCCAGGTTATGTAAATGAAAGCTTATAACCTGACGTTAAATTCATCCATTGGTTGTATAAATTATTGGCCAATTTCTTTCTTTTTCAGATTTCCAGTTTTTATCATAGCTTAAGCTGTATTAATTAATACTCCAGTTTTTACGTATTGTGCACTGACCACTCAAGGCTTCACTAGGTTTCCAATATCTATCATTGTTGGTATTTTCTTAACTCTGGGATAGACACACATTATCACAGTTACTTTGTTCATTCTGAATCTAGACAACTTTGTTGTAATGAATGGAAACGGAGGCACAAATGTTGAAGTGCACATTCGTTTATTGAAATTTTCGACAAAACCAATGTCCAGGGGGCTCAGAAGGGGGCGTGACTATGCGTACCTCAGACACCTGTAGTAAGATCTCAAACAGAGCCAGATTGGATTGCCCGGGGAACGCAAGGCGCCACCTCTAGTTAGGCCTAGACACGTGGAAGCTGACCCAGCTGGACAGACGGCTTGGCAGGAACTACAGATAGCAGAGAACTTGACAGCAGGCGAGCGGCCGAATCTGCTAGCAGGCAGCAGCTGGCAAGGAGAGGCACAGGAGGTACTGGTGTAGTCCCAGGAGGTGTGGAAAGGCACAGCAGGCACACTGAGGAGACAAACTTATATTAGCAAGATACAAGCAGAATACAAGTACGCTTGTGCGGGGAACCTGGAAACAGCAACAGGAAACATTTGTTGCTCAGGCACCTACCATAGAACAGGCATGATCTGGTATTCATATTGACCATCTCGGGTGTTGAAGGTCGTCTTCCACTCGTCTCCTTGGCGTATGCGGATCAGGTTGTAGGAGCCTCTGAGATCTAGCTTGGTAAAGATCTTGGCTCCCCTGAGATGGTTAAACAGCTCCGAAATAAATTGCAATGGGTATTTGTTTTTCATAGTGATCTGGTTTAGGCCCCTGTAGTCAATACAGGGCCATAGAGATCCGTCCTTCTTCTTGACAAAAAAGAACCCTGCACCCGCCGAAGAAGATGACTTCTGCATGAATCCTCTAGCTAAGTTCTTGATGTACTCTGACATGGCTTGGGTCTCTGCCTAGTAGAGAGGATAGATACGACCTAGTGGAGGAGATGACCCTGGAAGCAGATAAATAGGACAGTCAAACGACCTGATGTCGGAGAATGACTAGTAGGAGGATGGTAAACCCAGGAAGGTAGATGAAGGGAGGTGAACTGGACTGATGGGAGTGAGACATCTGTTGAGACAGGAGTTACCCCAGCTCAAAACTTTGCCTGTCTTCCAATTCAACACAGGCTCGTGCGCTTGAAGCCAAGGTAGACCTAAGAGCAGAGGGTGAAACAAACCAGGCAAAACATGAAAAGAGATTTTCTCAGAGTGTGTCAGACCAACTCGAAGTTCCACTGGCTCCATCTTGAAATGAACGGGCTCAGTCAGAGTTCAGCAATCCATGTAGGTCACCAGCACAGGGTTCTGGAGGCGCAGGATGGGAATCCGGTAACTGTCCACCACGGCTTGCTGGATGAAGTTATCAGCGGACCTGGAATCCAGGAAGCCTGACTCGGAGAAAGTGACAGTATCGAAGGACAAGGACACAATTGTCAGCAGAAAATGAGAGGAATGATCCTCACCCAGGGAAGCCTCTCCTACAGACCCTAGACTCTGGAATTTACTGGCCTCTCAGGACAGGAGCGAATCAAGTGCTCAGAACTGCCACAGTAGAAACACCTCCCCTCCGAGCTGCACACCTCCTGGCGCTTGTTTGCTAAGTTTATTCGGTCGACTTGAATAGCTTCCGTGGGGAGGCTGAGATCTGGGAAACAATCGGCCTCTGGAAACTGGGAGCCAAACAAAAAGGTTTCCTCTCTCGCTTAGTCTCCTTGGAGCGTTCTTGAAACCGAAGGTCAATCTGGGTCACCAGGGATACCAGGTCATCCAGAGACGTAGGAACGTCCCATCCGGCCAGTTCGTCCTTTATTCTTCCTGACAGGTCCTCCCAGAAGGTGACCACAAGCACCTCGTCATTCCAGGACAGCTTGGAGGACAGGGTGCGGAACCGGACAGCATGCTGGGCCACTGTGAGATCTTCCTGGCGTAGAAGAAGAAGAGAGGAAGCAGTCAAAGTAGCATGACCTGGCTCATCAAAGGTCCTGCGAAAAGCACAAAGGAAGGACTGGAGGTCATTGACTAAAGGATCCCCTCTCTTCCACAGTGGATTCAGTCAAGCAAGGGCCTCTCCAGCGAGATGAGACATAACGAACGCTAACTTGGCCCGATCAGATGCAAACAGATGGCCCAGAAGTTCAAAGTGCAGCGGGCACTGATTAATGAACCCTGGACACTGGGTGGGATCACCGTCGAACTGGGTAGGTGCTGCCAGACAAGTTCTTTACCTGACGCATAGCTGGGAGCCTGGAAACCAGCTGCTGAGGTGGTCGCAGCCTGAACAGGATTGGATGAAGGCGTAGACGACACTGAGTCCACGTGAGCAGTCAAGTTCTGCAGATAAGTCGTGATCTTCTTCTGCTGGTCTCTTAAGTGGGTGACCTTATGATATAGCTCCGCTGGACAGACGGCTTGGCAGGAACTTCAGATAACGGAGAATTTGGCAGCAGGCGAGCAGCCGAATCTGGTATCGGGCAGCAGGAGAGGCGCAGGAGGTACTGGTGTCGTCCCAAGAGGTGTGGAAATTCACAGCGGGCACACTGAGGAGACAAACTGGTATTAGCAAGATACAGGCAGAACACAAGCAGGCTGGTGCAGGGAACCTGGAAATAGTAACAGGAAACACTTGTTGTTCAAGCACCTCCCATAGAACAGAGGTGCCTGAAAATAGTACAAGACACTCAGGCATAGGTTGAGAGCTTTTAGGTTATAGTGCACTGTTTCTTTAAGAGACTGGGAGTGCATGCGCACGCCCTTCGAATCATGCCTGGAGACCTGCAGGCCATGCACAGAGTCTAGGACGCCGCAGCAGAGGGAGGAAACGCGGGACCTGGGATGAAGGCAACAGAGGATTGGCGTTCCTGCTGGGAATCATGCAGAGGCACAGGGAACAGAAGGTAGAGCGGCATCCCTGCAGGGGAAGGGTACTGAAACTATGCCAGGGCGCTGATGCTACATTTGTCATGTATGTGTTTATATCCCTTATATTACATTGCAATGAATAATTTCCTATGACATCCGTACAAACAGACAATGTCATAGTTAGATATTCAAGATATCTAAAATCTATGGCATATTTTTTCTAGGTTTACATGTCTAATCTCAGGGGATGATGATATGTAGAGTGTTATGAACAGGTAATTCAGAACCACAATGGACCTTGAAGTTCAGAGCATACAAAGTGACCTGACATTTACCAAAAACATATGACGAGCTCTGAGACGTGGAAACTCTGCTGACCGCAATCCCTAATCCTATCACACCACACTAGAGGTAGCCGTGGATTGCGCCTAACGCTCCCTATGCAACTCGGCACAGCCTGAGAAACTAACTAGCCCTGAAGATAGAAAAATAAGCCTACCTTGCCTCAGAGAAATTCCCCAAAGAAAAAGGCAGCCCCCCACATATAATGACTGTGAGTAAAGATGAAATACAAACACAGAGATGAAATAGATTTAGCAAAGTGAGGCCCGACTTACTGAATAGATCGAGGATAGGAAAGATAGCTTTGCGGTCAACACAAAAACCTACAAACAACCACGCAGAGGGGCAAAAAGACCCTCCGCACCGACTAACGGTACGGAGGTGCTCCCTCTGCGTCTCAGAGCTTCCAGCAAGCAAGAAAAACCAATATAGCAAGCTGGACAGAAAATATAGCAAACAAAAATAACATAAGCAGAAATTAGCTATGCAGGATAGACAGGCCACAGGAACGATCCAGGAGGAAGCAAGACCAATACTAGAACATTGACTGGAGGCCAGGATCAAAGCACCAGGTGGAGTTAAATAGAGCAGCACCTAACGACTTAACCTCATCACCTGAGGAAGGAAACTCAGAAGCCGCAGTACCACTCTCATCCACCAAAGGAAGCTTATAGACAGAACCAGCCGCAGTACCACTCACGACCACAGGAGGGAGCTTGGCCACAGAATTCACAACAGTACCCCCCCTTGAGAAGGGGTCACCGAACCCTCACCAGAGCCCCCAGGCCGACCAGGATGAGCCACATGAAAGGCACGAACCAGATCGGCAGCATGGACATCAGAGGCAAAGACCCAGGAATTATCTTCCTGACCATAACCCTTCCACTTAACCAAATACTGGAGTTTCCGTCTCGAAACACGAGAATCCAAAATCTTCTCCACAATATACTCCAATTCTCCTTCAACCAAAACCGGAGCAGGAGGATCAATAGATGGAACCACAGGTGCCACGTATCTCCGCAACAATGACCTATGTAACACGTTATGGATGGAAAAAGAAGCTGGAAGAGTCAAACGAAAAGACACAGGATTAAGAACCTCAGAAATCCTATATGGACCAATGAAACGAGGCTTAAATTTAGGAGAGGAAACCTTCATAGGCATATAATGAGATGACAACCAAACCAAATCCCCAACACGAAGTCGGGGACCCGCACAGCGCCTGCGGTTAGCGAAACGTTGAGCCTTCTCCTGGGACAAAGTCAGATTGTCCACTACATGAGTCCAAATCTGCTGCAACCTATCCACCACAGTATCCACACCAGGACAGTCCGAAGACTCAACCTGCCCTGAAGAGAAACGAGGGTGGAACCCAGAATTGCAGAAAAACGGCGAAACCAAAGTAGCCGAGCTGGCCCGATTATTAAGGGCGAACTCAGCCAAAGGCAAAAAGGACACCCAATCATCCTGATCAGCAGAAACAAAACATCTCAGATATGTTTACAAGGTCTGATTGGTTCGTTCAGTCTGGCCATTTGTCTGAGGATGGAAAGCCGAGGAAAAAGACAAATCAATGCCCATCCTAGCACAAAAAGCTCGCCAAAACCTCGAAACAAACTGGGAACCTCTGTCAGAAACGATGTTCTCTGGAATGCCATGTAAACGAACCACATGCTGGAAAAACAATGGCACCAAATCAGAGGAGGAAGGCAATTTAGACAAGGGCACCAAATGGACCATCTTAGAGAAGCGATCACAAACCACCCAAATGACCGACATTCTTTGAGAGATGGGGAGATCCGAAATAAAATCCATAGAGATATGTGTCCAAGGCCTCTTCGGGACCGGCAAGGGCAAAAGCAACCCACTGGCACGAGAACAGCAGGGCTTAGCCCGAGCACAAATCCCACAGGACTGCACAAAAGAACGCACATCCCGCGACAGAGACGGCCACCAAAAGGATCTAGCCACCAAATCTCTGGTACCAAAGATTCCAGGATGACCAGCCAACACCGAACAATGAACCTCAGAGATAACTTTATTCGTCCACCTATCAGGGACAAACAGTTTCTCCGCTGGGCAACGGTCAGGTCTATTAGCCTGAAATTTTTGCAGCACCCGCCGCAAATCAGGGGAGATGGCAGACAAAATTACCCCCTCTTTGAGAATACCCGCCGGCTCAGACAAACCCGGAGAATCGGGTACAAAACTCCTAGACAGGGCATCCGCCTTCACATTTTTAGAGCCCGGAAGGTACGAAACCACAAAGTCAAAACGGGAGAAAAACAGCGACCAACGAGCCTGTCTAGGATTCAACCGTTTGGCAGACTCGAGATAAGTCAAGTTTTTGTGATCAGTCAAGACCACCACGCGATGCTTAGCTCCTTCAAGCCAATGACGCCACTCCTCGAATGCCCACTTCATGGCTAGCAACTCTCGATTGCCAACATCATAATTTCGCTCAGCAGGCGAAAATTTCCTGGAAAAGAAGGCGCATGGTTTCATCACCGAGCAATCAGAACTTCTCTGCGACAAAACAGCCCCTGCTCCAATTTCGGAAGCATCAACCTCGACCTGGAACGGAAGCGAAACATCTGTTTGGCACAACACAGGGGCAGAAGAAAAACGACGCTTCAACTCCTGAAAAGCTTCCACAGCAGCAGAAGACCAATTGACCACATCAGCACCCTTCTTGGTTAAATCAGTCAACGGTTTAGCAATGCTAGAAAAATTAGCGATGAAGCGACGATAAAAATTAGCAAAGCCCAGGAACTTCTGCAGACTCTTCAGAGATGTAGGCTGAGTCCAATCATAAATGGCCTGAACTTTATCAGGGTCCATCTCGATAGTAGAAGGAGAAAAAATGAACCCCAAAAATTAAATCTTCTGAACACCAAAGAGACACTTTGACCCCTTCACAAACAAAGAATTAGCACGCAGGACCTGGAAAACCATTCTGACCTGCTTCACATGAGACTCCCAATCATCCGAGAAGACCAAAATATCATCCAAGTATACAATCAGGAATTTATCCAGGTACTCTCGGAAGATGTCATGCATAAAGGACTGAAACACTGATGGAGCATTAGAAAGTCCGAAAAGCATAACCAGGTACTCAAAATGGCCTTCGGGTGTATTAAATGCTGTTTTCCATTCATCGCCCCGTTTAATACGCACAAGATTATACGCACCACGAAGATCTATTTTGGTGAACCAACCAGCCCCCTTAATCCGAGCAAACAAATCAGACAGCAGCGGCAAGGGGTACTGAAATTTGACCGTAATTTTATTTAGAAGGCGGTAATCAATACAAGGTCTCAGCGAACCATCCTTCTTGGCCACAAAAAAGAACCCCGCTCCCAATGGCGACGATGACGGGCGAATATGACCCTTCTCCAAAGACTCCTTCACATAACTCCGCATAGCGGCGTGCTCAGGTACAGATAAATTAAACAGTCGACCCTTAGGAAACTTACTACCAGGAATCAAATTGATAGCACAATCACAATCCCTATGCGGAGGTAGGGCATTGGACTTGGGCTCATCGAATACATCCCGGTAATCAGACAAGAACTCTGGGACCTCAGAAGGGGTGGATGATGAGATAGACAGAAATGGAACATCACCATGTACCCCCTGACAACCCCAGCTGGACACAGACATTGATTTCCAATCTAATACTGGGTTATGGACTTGTAGCCATGGCAACCCCAACATGACCACATCATGCAGATTATGCAACACCAGAAAGCGAATATCCTCCTGGTGCGCAGGAGCCATGCACATGGTCAGCTGGGTCCAATACTGAGGCTTATTCTTGGCCAAAGGCGTAGCATCAATTCCTCTCAATGGAATAGGACACTGCAAGGGCTCCAAGACAAACCCACAGCGCCTAGCAAACTCCAAGTCCATCAAATTCAGGGCAGCACCTGAATCCACAAATGCCATGACAGAATAGGAAGACAAAGAGCAGATCAAAGTAATGGACAAAAGAAATTTCGACTGTACCGTACCAATGGTGGCAGACCTAGCGAACCGCTTAGTGCGCTTAGGACAATCGGAGATATCATGAGTGGAATCACCACAGTAGAAACACAGCCCATTCTGACGTCTGTGTTCTTGCCTTTCAGCTCTGGTTAAAGTCCTATCGCACTGCATAGGCTCAGGTTTATGCTCAGATAATACCGCCAAATGGTGCACAGATTTACGCTCGTTCAAGCGTCGACCGATCTGAATGGCCAAAGACATAGACTCATTCAGACCAGCAGGCATAGGAAATCCCACCATGACATCCTTAAGGGCTTCAGAGAGACCCTTTCTGAAAATAGCTGCCAGCGCACATTCATTCCATTGAGTGAGCACGGACCACTTTCTAAACTTCTGACAATAAATCTCTATCTCATCCTGACCCTGACACAGAGCCAGCACATTTTTGTCTGCCTGATCCACTGAATTAGGTTCGTCGTACAGCAATCCGAGCGCCAGAAAAAACGCCTCAATATTACATAATGCAGGATCTCCTGGCGCAAGGGAAAATGCCCAGTCTTGAGGGTCGCCACGTAATAAAGAAATAATAATTTTAACTTGTTGAACTGGGTCACCAGAGGAGCGGGGTTTCAAAGCCAGAAATAGTTTACAATTATTTTTAAAATTCAAAAATTTAGCTCTATCTCCAGAAAATAACTCAGGAATAGGAATTTTAGGTTCTAACAAAGGATTCTGAACCACTAAATCTTGAATGTTCTGTACTCTTATAGTGAGATTATCTATCAAAGAGGACAGACCCTGAATGTCCATGTCCACACCTGTGTTCTGAACCATCCTGATGTATAGGGGAAAAGAAAGACAGAACACAGTGCAAAGAAAAAAAATGGTCTCAGAACTTCTCTTTTCCCTCTATTGAGAAGCATTAGTACTTTGGGCCTCCAGTACTGTTATGAACAGGTAATTCAGAACCACAATGGACCTTGAAGTTCAGAGCATACAAAGTGACCTGACATTTACCAAAAACATATGATGAGCTCTGAGACGTGGAAACTCTGCTGACCGCAATCCCTAATCCTATCACACCACACTAGAGGTAGCCGTGGATTGCGCCTAACGCTCCCTATGCAACTCGGCACAGCCTGAGAAACTAACTAGCCCTGAAGATAGAAAAATAAGCCTACCTTGCCTCAGAGAAATTCCCCAAAGAAAAAGGCAGCCCCCCACATATAATGACTGAGTAAAGATGAAATACAAACACAGAAATGAAATAGATTTAGCAAAAGTGAGGCCCAACTTACTGAATAGATCGAGGATAGGAAAGATAGCTTTGCGGTCAACACAAAAACCTACAAACAACCACGCAGAGGGGCAAAAAGACCTTCCGCACCGACTAACGGTACGGAGGTGCTTCCTCTGCGTCTCAGAGCTTCCAGCAAGCAAGAAAAACCAATATAGCAAGCTGGACAGAAAATATAGCAAACAAAAATAACATAAGCAGAAATTAGCTATGCAGGATAGACAGGCCACAGGAACGATCCAGGAGGAAGCAAGACCAATACTAGAACATTGACTGGAGGCCAGGATCAAAGCACCAGGTGGAGTTAAATAGAGCAGCACCTAACGACTTAACCTCATCACATGAGGAAGGAAACTCAGAAGCCGCAGTACCACTCTCATCCACCAAAGGAAGCTTATAGACAGAACCAGCCGCAGTACCACTCACGACCACAGGAGGGAGCTTGGCCACAGAATTCACAACAGTAGAGGCTGTTCTGTTTAGACATGATTTGTATTATTGAATGCTGGTACTATAGTAGGTTAACACATCAAGATTCTTTGCATTGACATGATGTCTGAGTGACAACTGTAGAACCAAAAACACATGGGCTACTTGCACAGTGAACAAGTCTGTAGAAACCTGTTCACACCACCAAGACACTTGAAGACACAAAAAGAGCACAGTGAGGTCAAAAATACTCTGTTGTAAAGAAGTCACAGTAAATAAGCAAGTGCTAGTCAAAAAATGAAAAAAATACAGGGTATTTAGTTAATACTTTTTTTGGAAAAAAAAAAAAAGCATATTAACCCCTTCAAGTCGCGGCCCTTTTTCGTTTTTGCGTTTTCATTTTTCACTTCCCTCCTTCCCAGAGCCATAACTTTTTATTTTTCCGTCAATATGGTCATGTGAGGGCTTATTTTTTGCGGGACGAGTTGTACTTTTGAATGACACCATTGGTTTTACCATGTCTTTTACTAGAAAATGGGAAAAAAATTCCAAGTGCGGTGAAATTGCAAAAAAAGTGCAATCCCACACTAGTTTTTTGTTTGGCTTTTTTGCTAGGTTCATTAAAGGCTAAAACTAACCTGCCATTGTGATTCTCTAGGTCATTACGAGTTCATAGACATCTAACATGTCTAGGTTATTTTTTATCCAAGTGGTGAAACAAAATTCAAAAATTTGCTTAAAAAAAAAAAAAAAGCGCCATTTTCCGATACCCGGAGCATCTCCATTTTTCGTGATCTGATGTCAGGTGAGGGCTTATTTTTTGTGTGCCGAGCTGACGTTTTTAATGATACCATTTTGATGCAGATACGTTCTTTTGATCGCCCGTTATTGCATTTTAATGCAATGTCACGGCGACCAAAAAAAGTAATTCTGGCATTTCGGATTTTTTTCTCGCTACGCTGTTTAGCGATCAGGATAATGCTTTTTTTTATTGATAGATCGGCGATTCTGAATGCGGCGATACCAAATACGTGTAGTTTTTTTTTTTATTATTGTTTTATTTAGGATGGGGCGAAAGGGGGGTGATTTAAACTTTTATATTTTTTATATTTTTTTCATATTTTTAAAAACATTTTTTTTTTACTTGTGCCATGCTTCAATAGCCTCCATGGGAGGCTAGAAGCTGGCATAGCCTGATCGGCTCTGCTACATAGCAGCGATCATCAGATCGCTGCTATGTAGCTGAAATGCAGGTGTGCTGTGAGCGCCGACCACAGGGGGGCACTCACAGCAGGCCGGCATCAGTAACCATAGAGGTCTCAAGGACCTCTATGGTTACCTTCTTGATGCATCGCCGACCCCCGATCATGTGACAGGGGTCGGCGATGACATCATTTCCGGCTGCCCGGCCGGAAGCGCCGGTTAAATGCCGCTGTCTGCGTTTGACAGCAGCATTTAACATGTTAATAGCGGCGGGTGAATAGCGATTTCACCCGCCGCTATTGCGCGCACATGTCAGCTGTACAAAACAGCTGACATGTCGCGACTTTGATGTGGACTCACCGCCGGAGCCCATATCAAAGGTGGAGACACGACATGCGCAGTAATAGTACGGCGCATGTCGTGAAAGGGTTAAGCTGCTCCACCAATCGCCAAGGTATACCCATAATAGAGCAGTCCTATCTAATGTATATAATCCCTATCTGATGTATTTAAAAACCTGATCATCTGTATAGTACCTGTATAAGCAGGGTTCAGAGAGAAAATATCCATGTGGACATGCTGGATGGAACAGCTTCAGTGCAAATGGCCCACAGAGGAGTGGTGGACTCCCCAGTCTTGTAGAAACAAGAGAACAATTATAGAACCAAAAACACATGGGCTACTTGCACAGTGAACAAGTCTGTAGAAACCTGTTCACACCACCAAGACACTTGAAGACACAAAAAGAGGACCGTGAGGTCAAAAATACTCTGTTGTAAAGAAGTCACAGTAAATAAGCAAGTGCTAGTCAAAAAATGAAAAAAATACAGGGTATTTAGTTAATACGTTTTTTTTTGCAAAAAAATGTATATTAAGCTGCTCCACCAATCCCCAAGGTATACCCATAATAGAGCAGTCCTATCTAATGTATATAATCCCTATCTGATGAATTTAAAAACCTGATCATCTGTATAGTACCTGTTTAAGCAGGGTTCAGAGAGAAAATATCCATGTGGACATGCTGGATGGAACAGCTTCAGTGCAAATGGCCCACAGAGGAATGGTGGACTCCCCAGTCTTGTAGAAACAAGAGAACAATTATAGAACCAAAAACACATGGGCTACTTGCACAGTGAACAAGTCTGTAGAAACCTGTTCACACCACCAAGACACTTGAAGACACAAAAAGAGCACAGTGAGGTCAAAAATACTCTGTTGTAAAGAAGTCACAGTAAATAAGCAAGTGCTAGTCAAAAAATGAAAAAAATACAGGGTATTTAGTTAATATGTTTTTTTGCAAAAAAATGTATATTAAGCTGCTCCACCAATCCCCAAGGTATACCCATAATAGAGCAGTCCTATCTAATTTATATAATCCCTATCTGATGTATTTAAAAACCTGATCATCTGTATAGTACCTGTATAAGCAGGGTTCAGAGAGAAAATATCAATGTGGACATACTGGATGGAACAGCTTCAGTGCAAATGGCCCACAGAGGAGTGGTGGACTCCCCAGTCTTGTAGAAACAAGAGAACAATTATAGAACGAAAAACACATGGGCTACTTGCACAGTGAACAAGTCTGTAGAAACCTGTTCACACCACCAAGACACTTGAAGACACAAAAAGAGGACCGTGAGGTCAAAAATACTCTGTTGTAAAGAAGTCACAGTAAATAAGCAAGTGCTAGTCAAAAAATGAAAAAAATACAGGGTATTTAGTCAATATGTTTTTTTGCAAAAAAATGTATATTAAGCTGCTCCACCAATCCCCAAGGTATACCCATAATAGAGCAGTCCTATCTAATTTATATAATCCTTATCTGATGTATTTAAAAACCTGATCATCTGTATAGTACCTGTATAAGCAGGGTTCAGAGAGAAAATATCCATGTGGACATACTGGATGGAACAGCTTCAGTGCAAATGGCCCACAGAGGAGTGGTGGACTCCCCAGTCTTGTAGAAACAAGAGAACAATTATAGAACGAAAAACACATGGGCTACTTGCACAGTGAACAAGTCTGTAGAAACCTGTTCACACCACCAAGACACTTGAAGACACAAAAAGAGGACCGTGAGGTCAAAAATACTCTGTTGTAAAGAAGTCACAGTAAATAAGCAAGTGTTAGTCAAAAAATGAAAAAAATACAGGGTATTTAGTCAATATGTTTTTTTGCAAAAAAATGTATATTAAGCTGCTCCACCAATCTCCAAGGTATACCCATAATAGAGCATATTATATTATATTGCAATGAATAATTTCCTATGACATCTGTACAAGCAGACAATGTCATAGTTAGATATTCAAGATATCTAAAATCTATGGCACTTTTTTTAGGTTTACATGTCTACGGGGGATGATGATATGTAGAGGCTGTTCTGTTTAGACATGATTTGTAATATTGAATGCTGGTACTATAGTAGGTTAACACATCAAGATTCTTTGCATTGACATGATGTTTGAGTGACAACTGTAGAGATGGCATGCAGTAATCACATTGAGGTCTCAGATGACAGGATACTCCCTAGGTAATGCTAGTATTCGTTTCACAAGGAATGTATCCGTAAACAGGGCAGATCCTAATTTCACACGTAATCAATATGATGATAGTTTTAAATTGATTTGTAACGCCAGCTGTATCAACATCCCACTACACATTTGGCAAGAATTTACAATGGAAGCATATGGCCATTCTGATATAATCTTTAGATGTCCTTTCCAAGTGTGATGCTGTTCCTAGACATGCGATAAGTGATGGAAGAAAGGTATTGTTGCCTAATCCTACCATATGAAAATTAATTGAGAGGTGGATTCTCTAAGCCGTAGGTGAGGGGGAGCAACATGGATTAAAGGCGATGGTTTAGTGGGCAGGACTTGTCAAACGGCACATGGATCAGCAAAGACCAGGACAGGACACCACTATGTGCAGGTTGGCAGGCAGACACACAGATCAGAAAACCCCAGGACACACACAACCAGGAGTGTGGATATAGACTGGAACTGAAGAAGGATGATCAATCCAGAACTTGCAGCAAACAAATGGATAATGGCAGAGTTGAGTGCTATCAATAGATTGATGGTAAATTGCAGAGACATATCCAATCTGCAAACAAATACTGACTGCAGGCAGAAGTAATAAATAGGAAAACTGGTTTCTTGCTTGAAGAACGATAATACACAGAACCCAAATCTTTGGAACCGTATGGTGGATATATATGTATTTTTTTAAAAAAGCAGAATGCTCAGGGGACCAGCGGGAGTAAGATAAAAATAAAAACTAGTCACTTTTGACTTGGTCATAGATCCTCTTTTTTCTGGGATTGATAGAAATATCTATACTTACCTGAGTGATTTGGCTGCATAGCTCATGTACGTAAGTGGCATGTCTGCAGAGAAGTACATACAGACTGGTGGGAACTGGTGTATATTATGGATCAAGTCCTGCTTTTATTATGTGAACTAACAGTACCATATAGATGTTGGATGCCATCAGTTTGAGTTGACAAACTCACAACCAGGTCGA
Organism: Ranitomeya imitator; assembly: GCF_032444005.1. Classification (NCBI taxonomy): domain Eukaryota; kingdom Metazoa; phylum Chordata; class Amphibia; order Anura; family Dendrobatidae; genus Ranitomeya; species Ranitomeya imitator. Next base: position 718,171,397 of record NC_091284.1, read on the forward strand.
ACTTGGAGCCATTATACAGATGTAAGTGTGTTACAATACTTTATACCCTCCTGAAAGATGTCAAAAGGTATCTTCACATTGAGATTTTTTACCTACTGTATGTGATTGTTATGATAAATGTGTAGCTGTAGAAAAGTTTCACTTCCTCTTGCTGATTTACCATTCTCTGTTTAACATGAGCCAATGCAGTATTTTCCTCTATGCATAATCAGGAGAGTGCCAGCATCAGATCTAAAACTACCCGGAGTGATATTCTCAGCCTTAACGAAAGGACTTATTCTCTAAACTTTATACTTCCACAGGTACACTGAAGTCTCTCCTGAGATTTTACGTTATTTGTGCTATAACCATGGTTTCATATATTCCATATGCTGTTCTTGGCTTTCCGAGATCTATTAGTCACTATGTATTGCCAGATCCCCCTGTGGTCATGTTCACACATACCTGATAGACACACATGAGTCATTACGAGCTATACAAAATCCTTAAATTATAGCCAGAATTTTTTTTTTCTTTTCTTTAGTTTCCATTTATAGTGTATATAAATAGAGAGTTTGTGTGTCTATACATCTGGCGTTAACAGAATATTGTAATATATATTCTGCTGTAGAAAAAAAATCAGCTTGTAAAATTAGAAACATTGAGTGTCATGGAATTTTTTAATTTACTCAATATTCTTTATTGATTCTTACAGCCACGTCTAGAGTATATACAAAATATCTAATTTATGTGCAGGTCCAGCACCACCTAGCCAATTGTGCCGCATGTAACTGATACTGTCTTGTCTTACATAACTGGAAAAGTAAATGAAGCCACCCAGATGGGAGCATCATGTCATAAACCATAAGGAAATGCTTCTGAGCTGTAGCTTCTCGTTTTTCCTGTTACTAAATGGCCAGTGATAGTCTCAGAGAGCGGCAGTGAAGACTACAAACTCCTATAAACATTCCTTATAAAGCATTTGACATTACAATTGGTCACAGTGCATTCCACAAACAACAGGATGCTGGGGAACAGCAGTGGAACGGTCACGACTACATGTGATATAGTGTTTTCCTACTGGATACTAAGGAAGGGCTTGTTAAAACATTCACTGCACTAGTGGGGCCCTAGTTAACCCATAGGGTAACAGCTGCAAAACCAAACTAGAATGTTCAGCTTTCACACCATCGAAGAACGGATTCATCTTCCACCTAAGCAACTATATGAATCCATATCGTAGATGTATGGGCCAATGGCTAAAAGAATTATACACTTGGTGTCACTAGAAGGGTTAATGGCATTGCTGTGCTCCTCAGGGTGTGCTGGGGAAGTCTCCCACACTCCAGCTGTATGGGATGAGTCCAGCTGCTGGACCCAAATGAGAACTCTGACGGATGGAGAGAGGATGCAAGTTTTTGACAGGAGGCCAAAAGTTTTCTGTTGTGAGACAATGACCTCATTGATCTGAATATTGTCAGGGAATGTGACAAGCGTTGTTCACCTCTCCGTTTACTATAATATCCATTCTGAAGTAGAAAATGGTCTGAAAAATGTCCTAATGATGAAATAGTAAAAACTGCTATTATCACTACAACAGAGGAAATCATGTGGGAGAACGAGCTCCATAGCAAAATTAAACAGCTCCATCCTCTTATAATTGTGACTTTCAGCTATGCCACATGGGGTTGCTGTCCTTTGCAATAATGATGGACTGTTAGGGTACCGTCACACTATACGATTTACCTACGATCACGACCAGCGATATGACCTGGCCGTGATCGTAGGTAAATCGTAGTGTGGTCGCTGGGGAGCTGTCACACAGACCGCTCTCCAGCGACCAAGATGCCGAGGTCCCTGGGTAACCAGGGTAAACATCGGGTAACTAAGCGCAGGACCGCGCTTAGTTACCCGATGTTTTCCCTGGTTACAAGCGTTAAACTAAAAAAAAACAAACAGCACATACTTACATTCTGGTGTCCATCAGGTCCCTTGCAGTCTGCTTCCAGCACTGTGACTGCCGGCCGTAAAGTGAAAGCAGAGCACAGCGGCTGTGCTTTCACTTTCACTTTACGGCCGGCAGTCACTGAGTGCGGGAAGCAGACTGCAAGGGACCTGACGGACACCAGAATGTAAGTATGTGCTGTTTGTTTTTTTTTAGTTTAACGCTTGTAACCAGGGTAAACATCGGGTAACTAAGCGCGGTCCTGCGCTTAGTTACCCAATGTTTACCCTGGTTACAAGTGAACGCATCGCTGGATCGCATCGCTAGATCGCTAGATCGGTGTCACACACACCGATCTAGCGATGACAGCGGGAGATCCAGCGATGAAAGAAAGTTCTAAACGATCTGCTACGACGTACGATTCTCAGCAGGATCCCTGATCGCTGCTGCGTGTCAGACACAGCGATATCGTAACGATATCGCTGGAACGTCACGAATCGTACCGTCGTAGCGATCGAAATGTTATAGTGTGACGGTACCCTTAGACTGCACTCCTGCCCCTGAAGATAACAATCGCGCTATGTGTACAAGTGTTATGTGGTTTCCCTATCCAAGAAGTATCGTTTCTCCTTGCGGCGAGTGACATGTTAAGCATGTCGAGGTGAGAAGACTTAAAGCCGCAATGCTCCTCTGGGAAATATGCAAATTGTCTCTTCAGAGAGGAAGAGGACTAGAACTCTAATGCCACCTATTAGAAGTAGCAATCCTAACAGTCAATGTCGACCCTTTAACGAGCCTTGTCACATGACTTAGGATAATAGCCAAACCAGAATCTCAATTTGCAGACACTGTGTTTCGGGGTACTGCTCCTCGTCAGTGCAAAGTGGAGATCCGGTTTGGCTGATTGAGAGGCGTCTGACCGGGATCCAAGAAGTATCGTTTCACATTGCAGAGAGTGACATGATAAGCATGTCGAGATGAGGAGACTTAAAGGCGCAATGCTCCTCTAGGAAATATGCAAATTGTCTCTTCAGAGAGGGAGAGGACTAGAACTCTAGTGCGTGGTTTCCCTATGTAATGTCAGTAGTGCTGTGCGTCTTCTATATTGTGTGATGGTAATATGCAGTATATAAGTAATGCAAAGTGTTAATGTACAATATGACTAGCTCCTAGTTCAGGAAAGCACAGGGTTATACTAGGTATAGGATAAGTACTGTTTATATGCTAAGTGATTTAGCAATGGTATAGGGCATAGGATAAAGGGAATATGTTTAGTCTATACAATAGGACATAGTTAATGATAGAACTAGCCCAGTGGGCGGGGACTAGTGTTAATAAAAGTTGGGCACTTCCTGATAGTGAAGGAGATAGAGAAGTGCAGTAACAAGTCCAAGTTTAAGTCCAGTGGGATGCTAGGTTCAGCATGTATCTGCCATTCAAGGCAATGGGACACCATACTAGAATCCTGAACGGACTCTCCTGTCGCACCCCATTGTATGGGGGAAGTTGAACAGACAGCCACCAAGACAAAAGGTAATGGATCGTAAGTGCACTGCCGAATGAGAAGGGAGATCCCTGTGGCTAACAGAGCCATGGGCGAAGGGATGCTCAAGGAGCAACGAAGGGTAGGGCTGAATATGTGTTCTGGCATGCAAGTAGAGAATACAAAGTGCTGTGCCCTATCCACTTTAGGAACTTGAACTGACCAGTAAACATTGGCTTGCTGCAATGAACTTGGTGTCCCCTGTGTCGTCTGCGGTGGTCACTAAAGATGAAGGCCTGGAGACAGTGGAGGCCTGCAGCTAACAAATGAATGTGATGCACCCCACACCTGACAACACACTGGGACACTGTTTTCCTATAACGTTCTAGCGCATAAACGACAGCAGGTCGATTATGACTATCGCTCATGGCCACTTTACACCTGCATAGCACCATTATAGGTTGTGCACCCTATTTACATGAATGCATCAATCATCCTCCCTCAGATCACCATGTACCTTTTAGGGCAGGTGCAGACGAGCACATTTTCGTTCCGAGTGCGATCCTATAAACACCAGATCGCACTAGGACCAATGTTAATCTATGGGGACATGTACATGTCTGATTTTTGTGTTGGACAGAGACTGTATGAGGAAAAATTGCTGCATGTCATAGTTTGATCCGATATTTGGATCACACTTGCCTATACAAGTCAAACAGTGCATGGAAAAAATCAGACTACATTTGGATGATATCTGAGTGCAGTCCGATTTCTACGCACTTGTAAGGGGGTCATAAAAATGGTCTTGTGCCCCAAACACGTCCTGGTTAACTGTTTGTATTTAAGATGCTGTATCTATTGTTGCTATGTTCATATATTTTTATATGTATATGCTGTTTGATGTATATGGTTACTAGACTCAGCAACGACTACGGCTCTGGCCCTCCCACACACACTGACAGAATGGAAAAGATGGAGAAAAAGAATTCTCCATCTTCTCATCTGAGAGAATGAGATAAAACTATGCTCACACTGTGATCAGAGTTTCATTGGAGTGCCATTTGCATAAATGGCCCAATTCTCTCAGATGAGAAAATCTGCCCTAGACTTAGTTAGAATGTGCTAGGTCTGCACACAATCATAAAATATCAAGGCTTTCAGGACCGCAATTTGTTTCTTCACCTTGTACACCGATGTATATTGTGGCTTCTTACTTTTCTTCTGATCTGGTGACATTCACGTCACTACAGTTGTCATATAAAAGTGAAGGTAATTATTCACATCTTGTCTCATTCTCCGATTGAAAGACCAATCCACATCCAGCATCTCTGTGTATTTTTCTTCTCAGTTCTGATTATACACTTGCTGCCCTCCTGCCTTGCCCTTTCACATCCACATAAGGTAGGCTCACTATAGGGTCCTACTTATAGACCTTAGTCCCATTTTCTGACACAATATGGAAAGCAGAAAAAACTTGCGGGACCATCCATGCACTGCTAGTGGATGAAGGATGTCCAAAATCAGGTCTCTGAACAGTTTGTATTGCATCACTCGTTTTAGAGTTGAGGCATCCGAGAAAAGAATTGAAGCAACTCCGAAACACGTAATGCAATAAAAACTCTTTATCTACTGTTAGGGCTAGCGGAACGCACCGAGAAAATAGAGATGTTTATTATAAATGGTGCGTTCGCAGCCCGGGGTCCACCGTGCAGGAGGAACCTGCTGCTAGCGAATGGCGGCACTGTTAGGCGGTATAGGCTAGCTCTGTTACTCCACAGAGTAGCCGTGAAAGGGAAGCACTGCGCCCTGTTAGCCTCACAGGAGCACAAGCTTACTGCCATGCTGATAGCAGTCAGTGGTTATGCAACATGCAATCTCCTCACCGGAGAAGCCGGTATTCTAGGGGCTTATTTCAGCCGGGTCCCTGAACACACTCACACAATCTCCTCACCGGAGGTGCCGGTATTCTAGGGGCTTATTTCAGCCGGGTCCCTGAACACACTCATACATAACCACACTGGCGCAAAGCACATATATGAATTGATACTAGCGCATGGCCGTGCGGCCATGCGAGCCTTAAATAGTTGCAGCACATTTAGGACCTTTCAAAGAAGGACCAATGGAGAGCTGCAGTACCTGAGCATGTGACCCCAGATCTCCACTGAGAGATCTTGCCCTGGGCATGCTCAGAGTGCAAAGCAGGATTTAGTCCTAGCACCTACAAGGACCTTAGCTGCAGTATCTGATCATGTGACCCTCGATCTCCACTGAGAGATCTTACTCTGGGCATGCTCAGAATGTGAAAAGCAGGACTTAGCCCCAGAAGCGTCCACTCGCCGCTGCCCAGCACTGACTTCAATGGCAGAAGCAGGAAATGCAGCAGTAACTCTTAGCACAGAGTCAGACTGAGCGAGACGCTGGGATCGACGTCTCCGCTGAGCAGGCTCCACTGCGGCAGGAGAAGAATGGGAGACCGCAGCGGAGATGGCCCGAGATTCCCCCTGTGCAGAGGCAGGAACTTGACCCCTAACATCTACCTGATTTTGAACATCCATTATCCACTGGTAGTGCCCGGAATGTCCCGCACGTTTTTCTTCTTATTTTCCTATGTACTGTACCTGTTCCAGTTCCAGCAGTAAATGCCTAAGAACCAAGGTCTTGCAAGGGCAGGGTCCTCGCCCCTCTGTATCAGTCCGTCATTGTTAGTTTGTTTACTGTATGTGATATTTGTAATTTGTATGTAACCCCTTCTCATGTACAGCACCATGGAATCAATGGTGCTATATAAATAAATACTAATAATAATAATAATAACCAGCGGTCAGAGCTACAACATTCTCTAGTGGACTCACGCGCCCTTTCCTCTTCAGTTGACCAGTGCATGACCTGTTGTTACTCAACCTAGATCCACAAACTTACACAAAGAGCACTTTGCCACATTTTTTTGCATTACATTTCCTGACTATATCTCAGATCTTTGTTGACAATGTCCACTTTTAACTGCCTTACTGGGATTGATTGTAGGCTGTCCTGACAGATTTGCACATCGCTTGCTAATGGCAATTAGTAACAAACAGGAAATTCCTGCATGAGTTGTGGTTGTCCAACAGTCGCAAGACATGTAACAATGGTGACTTGAACATAATATTCGAACACGCAGAAGATACTCTCTTAGCACATGAGCATGCTCTGCTAACACCTTATCCGAGCACGCTCGCTCATCACTAATTGTGAACACACTGTAGCACAATAGAAGGACAATGCACAAAGTGATATTATAGTAAATACCGTAAGTATAATAATTTTTATTAAGTATGTTGAAGTCATAAATAAATACTGTAGAGTCATAGTAAATTGTCATTGTGCATAAGGATGTCACGGTATGGGAAAAATGTGAACAGTGATATCACAAAGCAGGAATAATAACTAGTGATGTCAGAGCTAATGACTAATAATGACATTAATGTCACAGCACTCAGTGATGTCACAGTACAGGAGCAATAAAGGACGATGCCAAAGCACAGAGAATACACATTGGTATTAACTTGTATTGGAGAGTTGTCACCTGGATCCCTCTGATATCAGGACCCAGGTGCAACTGTTATTGCCACGACTAGATTTACATTAATGGCAATTTAATATTGCTCACAATACTGTACCTGTCATCAGGTCCCTCTAAGGCTGATACATCCTATACATTCTGTACATTTCCTGGAAAACAGCAGTTTCCTGCTCTTGTGTCATGCAAGGAAAACTGCTCAGGTTTGAGCATACCCATGATCGAAGGTTCACTTCCTCTGAAGAAAAAAATACTTTTTGGCTTTGGTCAGGACTAGAGTTGAGCGACCTTGACCTTTTTAGAGTCGAGCCGGGTTTCTCAAAACTCAAAAGTCGGGTCGAGTGAAATCGGCCGATTATGACGTAAAGTCGGGATCGACCGAAACACGAAACCCAATGCAAGTCAATGGGGCAGCATAGTCGGCAGTGAGTGGGGGCCAGGAAAACACCTAGAGTGCCCATTTTAATGTCAAAACCATCCATTCTTCTTAATGAAGCTTGTCAAGCGTAATTTACCTTATAATAATTGGAGGGCATTTGAAATTGGGGGTCATTTGGCTAAAGTTGTGGTGGGTAGGGCTGGTTCAAGTAATTAGTGGGCCCAGGAAATCTGGACCACGTCACGGCAGTGGAGCAGGGAGAGGTAAGTATTTAAACTTTGCAAGTGCTGTGATCCTGAGCAAGCAGGGGGGGCCCACTCGTTGGCATTGGCACTGGCACAGGGCCCCTCAAAGTACAGCGGTGTGTTTGCACGGCGGGGGCGCCTCCCACCGGCAGCAACACTTTTGCGTACTATGAGAGGCCCTGTGCCAGTGACGTCGCCAACTAGTATTCCTCCCCCCACCTGATGAAGGAACCTGCACTTTCATCTGCACCTTCCTCTTTGTCCCCGTGTAAGGTGGTATGGTATGCGGGAAGAGCAACCTGACTTTCAGCAGGGTCACAATGTTGTTGTGTAGCGTGCACGGGGAATGTTGCGTTATGGGTCAATGTACCAGCAGACTCATCTATCACTGGCTGGGCAATGGGCAGGATGAGGAGGAAACACAGATATAGGCCCAAAGAATAAAGTGGGCTAAATGCAGTTCAAAATTGGTAACACAGGAATAACCAGGGGGCATTGCAGTGGAGGACAACTGGAATGAGAGGCTGACACAGAGAGTAGGCCCAAATCAGTAAGTAGTCGAAATGCAGTTCAAAATTGGCAACCGTAGTAAACAGGCGGCACAGCTTTGTTCAGTGGAGGAGAACAGCAAGGAGTGACAGACACCGATAGTAGGCCCCAACCAAACTAGTAGGCCAAATGCAGTCTAACATTAACAACTACTTAACGAGCGCCTGAAAACGGAATTTCAGGACAGGAAACCAGGAGAACAGCAAGGAGCGGCAGACACTGTTAGTAGGCCCCAAACCAACTAGTACGCCAAATGCAGTTCCATTTAACCACAATTTAACGAGAGCCTGAAGATAGAAGCTCAGGAAAGGCAACCTGGAGAACACCTTGGAGTGGAACACACCATCTCTCTCCACCCCATACCCATTTTGTAGGCCTAATGCAGTGTAGTTTTCTACAACTACTAAACGAGAGTCGGAAGACCGAAGCAATGGCAAGGAAACCTGGGGAACACCTTGGAGTGTAACACACCATCTCTCTCCACCCGATACCCATTTTGTAGGCCTAATGCAGTGTAGTTTTCTACAACTACTAAACGAGAGTCTGAAGATCGAAGCAATGGCGAGGAAACCTGGAGAACACCTTGGAGTGTAACACACCATCTCTCTCCACCCCATAGCCAATTTGGAGGCCTAATGCAGTGTAGTTTCCAACAACTACTAAACGAGAGCATTAAGATCGAAGCTCTGGAAAGGCAACCTGGAGAACACCTTGGAGTGGAACACACCATCTCTCTCCACCCTATACCCATTTTGTAGGCCTAATGCAGTGTAGTTTTCTACAACTACTAAACGAGAGTCGGAAGACCGAAGCAATGGCAAGGAAACCTGGGGAACACCTTGGAGTGTAACACACCATCTCTCTCCACCCGATACCCATTTTGTAGGCCTAATGCAGTGTAGTTTTCTACAACTACTAAACGAGAGTCTGAAGATCGAAGCAATGGCGAGGAAACCTGGAGAACACCTTGGAGTGTAACACACCATCTCTCTCCACCCCATAGCCAATTTGGAGGCCTAATGCAGTGTAGTTTCCAACAACTACTAAACGAGAGCATTAAGATCGAAGCTCAGGAAAGGCAACCTGGAGAACACCATGGAGTGGAACACACCATCTCTCTCCACCCTATACCCATGTTGTAGGCCTAATGCAGTGTAGTTTCCAACAACTACTAAACGAGAGTCGGAAGACCGAAGCAATGGCAAGGAAACCTGGGGAACACCTTGGAGTGTAACACACCATCTCTCTCCACCCGATACCCATTTTGTAGGCCTAATGCAGTGTAGTTTTCTACAACTACTAAACGAGAGTCTGAAAATCGAAGCAATGGCGAGGAAACCTGGAGAACACCTTGGAGTGTAACACACCATCTCTCTCCAACCCATAGCCAATTTGGAGGCCTAATGCAGTGTAGTTTCCAACAACTACTAAACGAGAGCATTAAGATCGAAGCTCTGGAAAGGCAACCTGGAGAACACCTTGGAGTGGAACACACCATCTCTCTCCACCCTATACCCATGTTGTAGGCCTAATGCAGTGTAGTTTTCTACAACTACTAAATGAGAGTCGGAAGACCGAAGCAATGGCAAGGAAACCTGGGGAACACCTTGGAGTGTAACACACCATCTCTCTCCACCCCATACCCAATTTGTAGGCCTAATGCAGCCTACTTTCCGACAACTACTAAACGAGAGCATGAAGATCGAAGCTCAGGAAAGGCAACCTGGGGAACACCTTTTAGTGTAACACACCCTCTCTCTACACCACGGAAGGGCTGATTCTTAGGAAGGAAGGCTGTCGTAAAGAAGCAGGGCGCGTCCGAGGGTGATTATATTCTTATTAGGTATATACTCACCCTCGGACGCGCCCTGCTTCTTTATTTGTAATGAATGTTTATTTGCAATGTGGTTTTGACTTACTCTATTTTTTTGGTAAATAATGATTTTATTATTTTCATTGTTTTGCATCTTCTTGGCAATAATATAAAGAAGACGCGACAGGACAACACTCGGTGGATGCCATATCTGTGTTTTAAATTGAAAAAAACTTTCAGTTAACTACTTGCAGGAGAAAGTTATTGTAGCTGGTGGCCATTTTTAGTACTGTACCAGATTTTTGTTGTATGTGTTTGTTTTTAATGTTAAAATGTCTGCATTTGATATCTCTCCAGTATTTTCTTTTTTATAAGCAAAATACTTATTTTTATAATTTCTGATGTTGGTTCCAGGGGAACACGGGCAGCAGTAGACAGGTCAGTGGAGGCCTAGTGGAAGGAGGGACCGCAGACAGGCTTCGAAGCCCTAACATAATAACTTGTATTGGAGAGTTGTCACCTGGATCCCTCTGATATCAGGACCCAGGTGCAACTGTTATTGCCACGACTAGATTTACATTAATGGCAATTTAATATTGCTCACAATACTGTACCTGTCATCAGGTCCCTCTAAGGCTGATACATCCTATACATTCTGTACATTTCCTGGAAAACAGCAGTTTCCTGCTCTTGTGTCATGCAAGGAAAACTGCTCAGGTTTGAGCATACCCATGATCGAAGGTTCACTTCCTCTGAAGAAAAAAATACTTTTTGGCTTTGGTCAGGACTAGAGTTGAGCGACCTTGACCTTTTTAGAGTCGAGCCGGGTTTCTCAAAACTCAAAAGTCGGGTCGAGTGAAATCGGCCGATTATGACGTAAAGTCGGGATCGACCGAAACACGAAACCCAATGCAAGTCAATGGGGCAGCATAGTCGGCAGTGAGTGGGGGCCAGGAAAACACCTAGAGTGCCCATTTTAATGTCAAAACCATCCATTCTTCTTAATGAAGCTTGTCAAGCGTAATTTACCTTATAATAATTGGAGGGCATTTGAAATTGGGGGTCATTTGGCTAAAGTTGTGGTGGGTAGGGCTGGTTCAAGTAATTAGTGGGCCCAGGAAATCTGGACCACGTCACGGCAGTGGAGCAGGGAGAGGTAAGTATTTAAACTTTGCAAGTGCTGTGATCCTGAGCAAGCAGGGGGGGCCCACTCGTTGGCATTGGCACTGGCACAGGGCCCCTCAAAGTACAGCGGTGTGTTTGCACGGCGGGGGCGCCTCCCACCGGCAGCAACACTTTTGCGTACTATGAGAGGCCCTGTGCCAGTGACGTCGCCAACTAGTATTCCTCCCCCCACCTGATGAAGGAACCTGCACTTTCATCTGCACCTTCCTCTTTGTCCCCGTGTAAGGTGGTATGGTATGCGGGAAGAGCAACCTGACTTTCAGCAGGGTCACAATGTTGTTGTGTAGCGTGCACGGGGAATGTTGCGTTATGGGTCAATGTACCAGCAGACTCATCTATCACTGGCTGGGCAATGGGCAGGATGAGGAGGAAACACAGATATAGGCCCAAAGAATAAAGTGGGCTAAATGCAGTTCAAAATTGGTAACACAGGAATAACCAGGGGGCATTGCAGTGGAGGACAACTGGAATGAGAGGCTGACACAGAGAGTAGGCCCAAATCAGTAAGTAGTCGAAATGCAGTTCAAAATTGGCAACCGTAGTAAACAGGCGGCACAGCTTTGTTCAGTGGAGGAGAACAGCAAGGAGTGGCAGACACCGATAGTAGGCCCCAACCAAACTAGTAGGCCAAATGCAGTCTAACATTAACAACTACTTAACGAGCGCCTGAAAACGGAATTTCAGGACAGGAAACCAGGAGAACAGCAAGGAGCGGCAGACACTGTTAGTAGGCCCCAAACCAACTAGTACGCCAAATGCAGTTCCATTTAACCACAATTTAACGAGAGCCTGAAGATAGAAGCTCAGGAAAGGCAACCTGGAGAACACCTTGGAGTGGAACACACCATCTCTCTCCACCCCATACCCATTTTGTAGGCCTAATGCAGTGTAGTTTTCTACAACTACTAAACGAGAGTCGGAAGACCGAAGCAATGGCAAGGAAACCTGGGGAACACCTTGGAGTGTAACACACCATCTCTCTCCACCCGATACCCATTTTGTAGGCCTAATGCAGTGTAGTTTTCTACAACTACTAAACGAGAGTCTGAAGATCGAAGCAATGGCGAGGAAACCTGGAGAACACCTTGGAGTGTAACACACCATCTCTCTCCACCCCATAGCCAATTTGGAGGCCTAATGCAGTGTAGTTTCCAACAACTACTAAACGAGAGCATTAAGATCGAAGCTCTGGAAAGGCAACCTGGAGAACACCTTGGAGTGGAACACACCATCTCTCTCCACCCTATACCCATTTTGTAGGCCTAATGCAGTGTAGTTTTCTACAACTACTAAACGAGAGTCGGAAGACCGAAGCAATGGCAAGGAAACCTGGGGAACACCTTGGAGTGTAACACACCATCTCTCTCCACCCGATACCCATTTTGTAGGCCTAATGCAGTGTAGTTTTCTACAACTACTAAACGAGAGTCTGAAGATCGAAGCAATGGCGAGGAAACCTGGAGAACACCTTGGAGTGTAACACACCATCTCTCTCCACCCCATAGCCAATTTGGAGGCCTAATGCAGTGTAGTTTCCAACAACTACTAAACGAGAGCATTAAGATCGAAGCTCAGGAAAGGCAACCTGGAGAACACCATGGAGTGGAACACACCATCTCTCTCCACCCTATACCCATGTTGTAGGCCTAATGCAGTGTAGTTTCCAACAACTACTAAACGAGAGTCGGAAGACCGAAGCAATGGCAAGGAAACCTGGGGAACACCTTGGAGTGTAACACACCATCTCTCTCCACCCGATACCCATTTTGTAGGCCTAATGCAGTGTAGTTTTCTACAACTACTAAACGAGAGTCTGAAAATCGAAGCAATGGCGAGGAAACCTGGAGAACACCTTGGAGTGTAACACACCATCTCTCTCCAACCCATAGCCAATTTGGAGGCCTAATGCAGTGTAGTTTCCAACAACTACTAAACGAGAGCATTAAGATCGAAGCTCTGGAAAGGCAACCTGGAGAACACCTTGGAGTGGAACACACCATCTCTCTCCACCCTATACCCATGTTGTAGGCCTAATGCAGTGTAGTTTTCTACAACTACTAAATGAGAGTCGGAAGACCGAAGCAATGGCAAGGAAACCTGGGGAACACCTTGGAGTGTAACACACCATCTCTCTCCACCCCATACCCAATTTGTAGGCCTAATGCAGCCTACTTTCCGACAACTACTAAACGAGAGCATGAAGATCGAAGCTCAGGAAAGGCAACCTGGGGAACACCTTTTAGTGTAACACACCCTCTCTCTACACCACGGAAGGGCTGATTCTTAGGAAGGAAGGCTGTCGTAAAGAAGCAGGGCGCGTCCGAGGGTGATTATATTCTTATTAGGTATATACTCACCCTCGGACGCGCCCTGCTTCTTTATTTGTAATGAATGTTTATTTGCAATGTGGTTTTGACTTACTCTATTTTTTTGGTAAATAATGATTTTATTATTTTCATTGTTTTGCATCTTCTTGGCAATAATATAAAGAAGACGCGACAGGACAACACTCGGTGGATGCCATATCTGTGTTTTAAATTGAAAAAAACTTTCAGTTAACTACTTGCAGGAGAAAGTTATTGTAGCTGGTGGCCATTTTTAGTACTGTACCAGATTTTTGTTGTATGTGTTTGTTTTTAATGTTAAAATGTCTGCATTTGATATCTCTCCAGTATTTTCTTTTTTATAAGCAAAATACTTATTTTTATAATTTCTGATGTTGGTTCCAGGGGAACACGGGCAGCAGTAGACAGGTCAGTGGAGGCCTAGTGGAAGGAGGGACCGCAGACAGGCTTCGAAGCCCTAACATAATAAATTGGGCTGGCTGTAGGCAATTTAAAATTGGTTCCAGGGGAACACGGGCAGCAGTAGACAGGTCAGTGGAGGCCTAGTGGAAGGAGGGACCGCAGACAGGCTTCGAAGTCCTAACATAATAAATTGGGCTGGCTGTAGGCAATTTAAAATTGGTTCCAGGGGAACACGGGTGGCAGTAGACAGGTCAGTGGAGGCCTAGTGGAAGGAGTGACCGCAGACAGGCTTCGAAGGCCTAACATAAGAAAAATGTCAATACAATGGTATTGACAGTGCCAGGCATTGAAGGATGTCAGCGCATAGACTAAACATTGGTGGAGCTGTGAGACAAAATTTTGCAAGTGGTAGAGCACTGTTTGACCTGGGGGGGGGGACTGTCTTGTGGCCGGCGGTACAGGCCCAGGGCCCCTCATATTACAACGGTGTGTCTGACGTTGGGTGCGCACCACCACCGCCAGACACTTTATTGTACTATGAGGGACCTAGTGGCAGTGCCGTCGACCAAAAGCGGGCACACCCACCTCTTCAGACAAACAGTACTCTCACGGGTGCTGGCGCCAAGTGGCGATACCACGGCCCCGTGTGGGGACTTTGGCCATTTAGGGAGGTGTTAACATGTCGGATGCTGGACAATCAGGTGCTGCAAATTACGAGATTGGAAAAGTCGTTCAGAATAGTCCACAGGCAAGACCTTTACATAGGAAAGCTAGGTGTCAGCCGGGCAAGGTGGGGCAAAAGATTTCGAAATCCAGTTGTGGTTCATTTTAATGAAGGTTAGATCATCTACATTTTGGGTAGCCAGACGAGTCCTTTTTTCTGTTAGTATTGAACCTGCAGCACTGAATACTCTTTCTGATAGGACACTAGCTGCCGGGCAAGCAAGCTCCTGCAATGCATATTCTGCCAATTCTGGCCAGGTGTCTAATTTTGATGCCCAGTAATCAAATGGGAATGACGGTTGAGGGAGAACGTCGATAAGGGATGAAAAATAGTTAGTAACCATACTGGACAAATGTTGTCTCCTGTCACTTTGAATTGATGCTGCAGTACCTGTCCTGTCTGCGGTCATAGCAAAATCACTCCACAACCTGGTCAGAAAACCCCTCTGGCCAACGCCACTTCTGATTTCTGCCCCTCTAACACCTCTGGTCTGCTGGCCCCTGCAGCTCGTGTTAGAACGATCACGGGCGCTGTGTGCAGGGAATGCCAGAAGCAAACGGTCAATAAGAGTTGATTGTTTGGTTGCTAATATTAGTTCCAAGTTCTCATGTGGCATTATATTTTGCAATATGCCTTTATAGCGAGGATCAAGAAGGCAGGCCAACCAGTAATCGTCATCGTTCATCATTTTTGTTATGCGTGTGTCCCTTTTGAGGATACGTAAGGCATAATCCGCCATGTGGCCCAAAGTTCCAGTTCTCAAATCTGTGGTTGTGCTTGGTTGAGGGGCAGTTTCAGGCAAATCCACGTCACTTGTGTCCCTCCAAAAACCAGAACCCGGCCTTGCCGCGCCAACAATTTCCACTGGCCCCGGAAAAGCTTCCTCATTAAAAATATAATCATCCCCATCATCCTCCTCGTCCTCCTCCTCCTCTTTGCCCGCTACCTCGTCCTGTACACTGCCCTGGCCAGACAATGGCTGACTGTCATCAAGGCTTTCCTCTTCCTCAGCTGCAGACGCCTGATCCTTTATGTGCGTCAAACTTTGCATCAGCAGACGCATTAGGGGGATGCTCATGCTTATTATGGCGTTGTCTGCACTAACCAGCCGTGTGCATTCCTCAAAACACTGAAGGACTTGACACATGTCTTGAATCTTCGACCACTGCACACCTGACAACTCCATGTCTGCCATCCTACTGCCTGCCCGTGTATGTGTATCCTCCCACAAAAACATAACAGCACGCCTCTGTTCACACAGTCTCTGAAGCATGTGCAGTGTTGAGTTCCACCTTGTTGCAACGTCTATGATTAGGCGATGCTGGGGAAGGTTCAAAGAACGCTGATAGGTCTGCATACGGCTGGAGTGTACGGGCGAACGGCGGATATGTGAGCAAAGTCCACGCACTTTGAGGAGCAGGTCGGATAACCCCGGATAACTTTTCAGGAAGCACTGCACCACCAGGTTTAAGGTGTGAGCCAGGCAAGGAATGTGTTTCAGTTGGGAAAGGGAGATGGCAGCCATGAAATTCCTTCCGTTATCACTCACTACCTTGCCTGCCTCAAGATCTACAGTGCCCAGCCACGACTGCGTTTCTTTCTGCAAGAACTCGGACAGAACTTCAGCGGTGTGTCTGTTGTCGCCCAAACACTTCATAGCCAATACAGCCTGCTGACGTTTGCCAGTAGCTGCCCCATAATGGGAGACCTGGTGTGCAACAGTGGCAGCTGCGGATGGAGTGGTTGTGCGACTGCGGTCTGTGGACGAGGTCTCGCTTCTGCAGGAGGACGAGGAGGAGGAGGAGGGGGTGCGAACGGCTACAGCCAACTGTTTCCTAGACCGTGGGCTAGGCAGAACTGTCCCAAACTTGCTGTCCCCTGTGGACCCTGCATCCACCACATTTACCCAGTGTGCCGTGATGGACACGTAACGTCCCTGGCCATGCCTACTGGTCCATGCATCTGTTGTCAGGTGCACCTTTGTGCTCACAGATTGCCTGAGTGCATGGACGATGCGCTCTTTAACATGCTGGTGGAGGGCTGGGATGGCTTTTCTGGAAAAAAAGTGTCGACTGGGTAGCTCGTAGCGTGGTACAGCGTAGTCCATCAGGGCTTTGAAAGCTTCGCTTTCAACTAACCGGTAGGGCATCATCTCTAACGAGATTAGTCTAGCTATGTGGGCGTTCAAACCCTGTGTACGCGGATGCGAGGCTAAGTACTTCCTTTTTCTAACCATCGTCTCATGTAGGGTGAGCTGGACTGGAGAGCTGGAGATCGTGGAACTAGCGGGGGTGCCGGTGGACATGGCAGACTGAGAGACGGTGGGAGATGGTATTGTTGCCGCCGGTGCCCTAGATGCAGTGTTTCCTACTACGAAACTGGTGATTCCCTGACCCTGACTGCTTTGGCCTGGCAAAGAAACCTGCACAGATACTGCAGGTGGTGCAGAAAATGGTGGCCCTACACTGCCGGAAGGGATGTTGCGTTGATGACTAGCTTCATTGGCCGAGGGTGCCACAACCTTAAGGGACGTTTGGTAGTTAGTCCAAGCTTGCAAATGCATGGTGGTTAAATGTCTATGCATGCAACTTGTATTGAGACTTTTCAGATTCTGCCCTCTGCTTAAGGTAGTTGAACATTTTTGACAGATGACTTTGCGCTGATCAATTGGATGTTGTTTAAAAAAATGCCAGACTGCACTCTTTCTAGCATCGGATACCTTTTCAGGCATTGCAGACTGAGCTTTAACCGGATGGCCACGCTGTCCTCCAACAGGTTTTGACTTTGCCACGCGTTTTGGGCAAGATACGGGCCCGGCAGATGGAACCTGTTTCGATGTTGATGCCTGCTGCGGCCCCTCCTCCTCCGCTTCAGAACTGCTGCCGCCTGCACCCTGTTCCCCCAATGGCTGCCAATCGGGGTCAAGAACTGGGTCATCTATTACCTCTTCTTGTAGCTCGTGTGCAACTTCGTCTGTGTCACCGTGTCAGTCGGTGGTATAGCGTTCGTGATGGGGCAACATAGTCTCATCAGGGTCTGATTCTTGATCAGCACCCTGCGAGGGCAATGTTGTGGTCTGAGTCAAAGGACCAGCATAGTAGTCTGGCTGTGGCTGTGCATCAGTGCACTCCATGTCAGATTCAACTTGTAATGGGCATGGACTGTTAACTGCTTCACTTTCTAAGCCAGGGACGGTATGTGTAAAGAGCTCCATGGAGTAACCCGTTGTGTCGCCTGCTGCATTCTTCTCTGTTGTTGTTTTTGCTGAAGAGGACAAGGAAGCGACTTGTCCCTGACCGTGAACATCCACTAACGACACGCTGCTTTTACTTTTACCAGTTTCACGAGAGGAGGCAAAAGAGCTAGAGGCTGAGTCAACAAGATAAGCCAAAACTTGCTCTTGCTGCTCCGGCTTTAAAAGCGGTTTTCCTACTCCCAGAAAAGGGAGCATTCGAGGCCTTGTGTAGCCAGATGACGAACCTGGCTCCACAGCTCCAGACTTAGGTGCAATATTTTTTTTCCCCCGACCACCTGATGCTCCACCACTACCACTACCCTCATTACCAGCTGACAATGAACGCCCCCGGCCACGACCTCTTCCACCAGACTTCCTCATTGTTTTAAAAACGTTACCAAACTAACGGTATTTGTTGCTGTCACACAACTTACACGGTGAGCTATAACTTCAGTATGATTTAGCTACCCCTTTACAGGTGGGTGAGACCACAACGAAAATCAGGCACAATGTTACACACTCTGTTGTTGGTGGCAACAAATGAGAGAGATGCCACACACGCAGGACTGTCACTGAAGCGCAAATGTAAATATTAATCTCCCACTGATTTGTTTTGTTTTTTTTTAAAGGGAGACTTTAGAAAAAAAAAAATAATAAAAAAAAATGATTTTTTAAGGAAGAATTTATAAACCAAATAAAATGAAATGATTGTTTCAGGGAGAATTTAGAAAACAAATTAAAAAAAATAGGCTTTCTATGGCCCACTGAGTGAGAGAGGACGCACACAGGAGTCAGGAGTGGCACACAAGCCCAGAGGCCAATATTTATCTCCCACTGATTGATTTAGTGATTTTTTTCAGGTAGATTTTGGAACCCAAATCAAGCAAAAAAATTAATAGGCTTTCTATGGCCCACAATTGGAGAGAGAGAGATGGCACACCCAGGAGTCAAGACTGGCACACAAGCAGAAAGGGCAATATTAATCTCCCACTGATTTGATTTTTTTTTTTTTTTCAGGGAGACTTTAGAAAAAAAAAATACAAAAAAATGAATTTTTCAGGAAGAATTTAGAAACAAAATAAAATAAAATGATTTTTTCAGGGAGAATTTAGAAAACAAATAAAACAAAAAATAGGCTTTCTATGGCCCACTGAGTGAGAGATGACGCACACAGGAGTCAGGAGTGGCACACAAGCCCAGAGGCCAATATTTTTCTCCCACTGATTGATTTAGTGATTTTTTCAGGTAGATTTTGGAACCCAAATCAAGCAAAAAAATTAATAGGCTTTCTATGGCCCACAATTGGAGAGAGAGAGATGGCACACCCAGGAGTCAAGACTGGCACACAAGCAGAAAGGGCAATATTAATCTCCCACTGATTTGATTTTTTTTTTTTTTCAGGGAGACTTTAGAAAAAAAAAATACAAAAAAATGAATTTTTCAGGAAGAATTTAGAAACCAAATAAAATAAAATGATTGTTTCAGGGAGAATTTAGAAAACAAATAAAAAAAAAATAGGCTTTGTAGGGCCCACTGAGTGAGAGAGGACGCACACAGGAGTCAGGAGTGGCACACAAGCCCAGAGGCCAATATTTTTCTCCCACTGATTGATGTAGTGATTTTTTCAGGTAGATTTTGGAACCCAAATCAAGCAAAAAAATTAATAGGCTTTCTATGGCCCACAATTGGAGAGAGAGAGAGATGGCACACCCAGGAGTCAAGACTGGCACACAAGCAGAAAGGGCAATATTAATCTCCCACTGATTTGATTTTTTTTTTTTTTTCAGGGAGACTTTAGAAAAAAAAAAAAAAAAAAATGAATTTTTCAGGAAGAATTTAGAAACCAAATAAAATAAAATGATTGTTTCAGGGAGAATTTAGAAAACAAATAAAAAAAAAATAGGCTTTGTAGGGCCCACTGAGTGAGAGAGGACGCACACAGGAGTCAGGAGTGGCACACAAGCCCAGAGGCCAATATTTTTCTCCCACTGATTGATTTAGTGATTTTTTCAGGTAGATTTTGGAACCCAAATCAAGCAAAAAAATTAATAGGCTTTCTATGGCCCACAATTGGAGAGAGAGAGATGGCACACCCAGGAGTCAAGACTGGCACACAAGCAGAAAGGGCAATATTAATCTCCCACTGATTTGATTTTTTTTTTTTTTTTCAGGGAGACTTTAGAAAAAAAAAATAAAGAAAAAATGATTTTTTCAGGAATAATTTAGAAACCAAATCAACCAAAAAGATAAATAGGCTTTCTATGGCCCACTATTTGTGAGAGAGATGGCACGCTCAGGACTGGCACACAAGCCCAGAGGCCAATATTAATCTCCCACTTTTTTTTTTTTTTCCAGGGAAAATTTATAAACCCAATAAAAAAAATAATAAATAGGCTTTCTATGGCCCACTATCTGAGAGAGAGAGATGGCACGCTTAGGACTGGCACACAAGCCCAAAGGCCAATATTAATCTCCCACTGATTGATTTATTGATTTTTTCAGGTAGAATTTAGAACCCAAATCAACCAAAAAAATAAATAGGCTTTCTATGGCCCACTATTTGTGAGAGAGATGGCACGCTCAGGACTGGCACACAAGCCCAGAGGCCAATATTAATCTCCCACTTTTTTTTTTTTTCCAGGGAAAATTTATAAACCCAATAAAAAAAATAATAAATAGGCTTTCTATGGCCCACTATCTGAGAGAGAGAGATGGCACGCTTAGGACTGGCACACAAGCCCAAAGGCCAATATTAATCTCCCACTGATTGATTTATTGATTTTTTCAGGTAGAATTTAGAACCCAAATCAAGCAAAAAAATTAATAGGCTTTCTATGGCCCACTGAGTGAGAGATGGCACACACAGGAGTCAGGAGTGGCACACAAGCCCTGAGGCCAATATTTTTCTCCCACTGATTGATGTAGTGATTTTTTCAGGTAGATTTTAGAACCCAAATCAAGCAAAAAAATAAATAGGCTTTCTATGGCCCACTGAGTGAGAGATGAAACAGACAGGGATGGCACTCTAGCAGAAATGCCAATCTTAATCTCCCACAAAAAAAAAAAAAAAAAAAAAAAAAAAAAAAGGAACTGTCCTTCAATTACTATCTCCCTGCAGTAATCTCAGCCAGGTATGGCAGGCAGCAATAAGGAGTGGACTGATGCACAAATTAAATAAAAAGTGTGGACAAACAAACAAGATAGCTGTGCAGAACAACAGGATTTGTGCTTTGAAAAAAGCAGTTGGTTTGCACAGCGGCGTACACACAGCAATGCAGCTATCAGGGAGTCTTCTAGGGCAGCCCAATGAGCTACAGCGCTGAGGAAAAAAAAAAAAAGGTAGCTACCACTGTCCCTGCACACCGAAGGTGGTGTTGGGCTGTGGAAATCGCTACAGCACAAGCGGTTTGGTGGTTAATGGACCCTGCCTAACGCTATCCCTGCTTCTGACGAAGCGGCAGCAACCTCTCCCTAAGCTCAGATCAGCAGCAGTAACATGGCGGTCGGCGGGAACGCCCCTTTATAGCCCCTGTGACGCCGCGGACAGCAAACCAATCACTGCAATGCCCTTCTCTAAGATGGTGGGGACCAGGACCTATGTCATCACGCTGCCCACACTATGCGTTTACCTTCATTGGATGAGAAATGGCGCTTTTCGCGTCATTGAAACGCGACTTTGGCGCGAAAGTCGCGTACCGCATGGCCGACCCCGCACAGGGGTCGGATCTGGTTTCATGAAACCCGACTTTGTCAAAAGTCGGCGACTTTTGAAAATGTTCGACCCGTTTCGCTCAACCCTAGTCAGGACTAGGTAAAACTCATGGCACGTATGCATCTCTCACAGAAACCTAATACATAATAGTGAAAGGGATTGTTTCTGGGCTATGAGACTGTAACCTACTGGCTGATTTTGTTATAGAAAAATAAACCGCACATTATTTACCCTCCCCACTGTCCATCGCTGCTTCTGTCTGTGGTAGGCTAAGTTCACATTAGAGTATCTGTGCACAGCGTATCATCTGTATGCGCAAACTCATGCCAAAACGCATTCAAACACATGCTTACGCTGCGTATTTTATCCGCATCAGCTTACGCATGACGCCAAAAAACTGCTGCACGTGCATGCGTTTGTATGCGTTTTTGGAATGCGTTAGAGTTTTTTCTCCTCGATGGCCGTGATGTGTCAAATCTCGACACACTAACCTCAGTTTAAAAAGGCCCACTCAAGCGCATATAATGTCGTCCCTCTTCCTGTGTATAAAACCGGAAGTGCGCCTCTCCCGATGTATTGTGGGTGGTGAATATTCATTGTGCATCCTCCCGGTGGAATGCACCTCCATCTATAGCGCTCCAATGTCATACAACACATCTTTTTCCGGGTTGTGGGTAATCCTATATCATTGCACATGTGTCAAGAGGAACGCATCACCATCTTATTTGCGTTCAAACAAAAAAATCACATAGGAAGTCACAAATAATACATATTTCAAATTTATGGGATGTCACATAATCTTTCACATATCTATATATGTATTTCGGGGCACTTATCCCCCTCCAGATTTAACAACACTCAAATGGATTAAAAAGGATCCCGTCCCCTCACAGACTTCGCGAGATACCGATGAAGGATACATCACAAATAGTCCTGATTCTATTAAATTACTTATAGTAATTGTCTTCAGCTCCACTGGAGCACTTGCCACCCGTCTGCGTCTCTGCAGCTCCGGCGAGTGACGGCAGCAGCGTGATCACATGATCTGATCATGCTTCTCTCGTCGCATGACTCTGACCCAACAGTCAGAGCCTCAATTGTACTTGCCTCTGTAAGATGCGAGTACAATTGATCCTTGGGAGCTGACACACTGCAGCTTCTCTGTGCCAGCTGTCAGCTTGACAGTCGGCACAGAGAACAGCCAACGCTCAGTCCGGGGGGTGTCAGAATGCAGCGGCGGGGGAGACACTGTGGACTGCCGCATTAGGCGGCCCAACTGCGCCACCCTGCCGGCTGCGCCCGGGGCACATGCCCTGGCTGCCCCCCAGATACACCTCTGTCATCAGATGATTGGCTGCAATGCTGGTGATGTGACAGCCATGCTACAACCAATTCATAATCATCAGAGCTGTGTCGGAGACATATTGCTGAACTCTGGAGGGCTAAGTAAAATGTGATTCGATTTTTTTATACAATGCACTATGCTGGCAGGCAAAAGTTTTTTATAATGGGAAAACTCCTTTACCCAGCAGTGACCACTATACATTGAATGAAGCTGTGCATCACAGTGCTGTTCAATATGTTCATATCTGGCTGCTGCCAGAGCTTGTAACAGCCGGTCGGTGGGGGATCGGATATTGGTCATGAATATCTTATCTTTTGTCTGGACAACCAAAGTAACTATACATATTTAGCGCTTACCTTTATAAATTACATATGTACACACATTTTTCACATATTGTATGTACAGTAATTACATTTATTTACAAATATGAATTATCACTGGTTCATTCTGTATTTAGAAAGGAGCTTCATACAGTTTTGAATTATCTTATACGTTACCAGAGTTTTCAATACAGAAGGTTCTCCGATATTTTTTTCTAACTAAAATAGCAAGATTACATCTGTGTTGCTGTTCACAGATGGAGAACCGCCGAACTCCATCATTACTGTGAGTCAAGGAGCAGAGGTCACTGGAGACTCCATGCTCTTGTTTTTCCACTTGAGACTCAATCCCCTTGTTTTTCCAGTACATCCCTTCTGTGCACCATGGTAATGTGTAACATGAAAGAAACTCATAAACTTATGGAAACTATTAATGATGTAACCACAAATTCCTTAATTCCATGAACAAAAGTCATAGTATAGAAAAGAAAAACGGTGGTGTCCACCAGCATGGCAAGCAACCTTGCCGCTTAGGCTAGGGTCACATTGCGTTAGGGCAATCCGTTTAGCGCTAGCGCTAGCGGATTGCGCTAACGCAATGTTTTTAAGGGGCCGCATTTCGGGGTCGCGTGAACGTCCCCGCTCTCGCAGATCCCCGATCTGCGAGAGCGGGGAACGGACCTCGGGCGCGCCGCGGACGCTGCAAGCAGCGTCCGAGGCGCGTTGCAAAAGACCGGCACATTGCTAACGCGTGCCGAAAAGGACACGCGCTAGCAATGCGCTGGTTACATTGCGGGCTATGGGAGCGCTAACAGGCGCGTTGAATGGCGTTAATTTCGCCGTGCAACGCTGTCCGTTAGCGCTCACACTAAAACGCAATGTGACCCTAGCCTTATTGTCATTTTCTAACTTGGAAAGATTAGTTGGTATAGACTGTGCACAATTGTTTTTCATTGGTTTATTTATGAGATATATATTAGATTCCTTTGACTGGAGCCTTGCATTGTCTGATCAGCTTGAATGTTCAAGAAGTAGGTTGAAAATTATCAGAGATTCAGAGTTACCTAGCCAGTAACAATGGTCTTATGTGCTCTGTAGGGCACCAAGACTGCTATGGCGGACACCAAGACTACCCTGAATACGTAGTTGGGCGAAGTGACCATTTTATATTCAGAATTCATTCATAATTAATTTCTACATTGGCAAGTACAGTATGTTCCCAAACTAATATTGCATTGTAATCAACAAGACGAGTATGGATTTAAATAAGAGAAATTGTGGTTGTCATGGAAGATATATAGTGTAAAAGCTGATAACCTGGGAAGCAAACCGTGGCAAATATAGGCTACAAGTATTCATGCCGACCAGGGCCAGATGGAAAAAGACTTAGAAAGTGAACGACTATAGAGAGCATGTCAACTGAACTGGGATTTATATATATACTAGATTGTGGCCCGATTCTAACGCATCGGGTATTCTAGAATATGCATGTCCCCGTAGTATATGGACAATGATGATTCCAGAATTCGCGGCACACTGTGCCCGTCGCTGATTGGTCGAGGCAACCTTTATGACATCATCGTCGCCATGGCAACCATTATGACATCTACGTCGATACTGTGCCCGTCGCTGAATCAGAAACGTGAGATGTCTACGTCCTTTATGACATCATCGTCGCTGTGCCCGTTGCTGATTGGTCGAGGCCTGGCGGCCTCGACCAATCAGACGCGGGATTTCTACGTCCTTTATGACATCATCGTCGCTGTGCCCGTTGCTGATTGGTCGAGGCCTGGCGGCCTCGACCAATCAGAGACGCGGGATTTCTACGTCGATGCTGTGCCGGTCTCTGATTGGTCGAGGCCTGGCGGCCTCGACCAATCAAAGAGCCGGGATTTCCAGGACAGACAGACAGACAGACAGACAGACAGACGGAAAAACCCTTAGGCAATTATATATATAGATATATATATCTATATATATATATATAGATATATATATATATAGATATATATATACTGTGTGCAAAATTATTAGGCAAGTTGTATTTTAGAGGATTATTTTTATTATTGATCAACAACTATGTTCTCAATCAACCCAAAAGACTCATAAATATCAAAGCTTAATATTTTTGGAAGTTGGAGTGTTTTTTTTTTTAGAATTGGCTATCTTAGGCTACTTTCACACTAGCGTCGAAATCTGCCCGTCGCAATGCTTGGATACCATGCTTGGCATAGGTGGCTTTCCTTCATAGGATGCTGCCCTTCCCGTGGTTGTTCCTTCCCGGGGAAAGGCCTGGCTATTCACTGCTTGCGTCGAGAAACACGTGATGGTGTCTCCGCAGCTTCTTTACATGCATCTGCATATTTCCCATAAGGGATGGGGGCAGTGTTCTGGAATCACTGCGTTGAGAAACACGTGATGGTGTCTCCGCGGTGTTGGATGTTTTGGTCTCCCCGAGGCCAATCATCTGTGCCTTTATAGCCTTTTTACTAGGCACTGCTCCTATTAGCCAGATTCCTACTCCACACTGATGAGGGGAAAAAACCCCGAAACAGCTGTCTGTGGATGGATACCATGCTTGGCATAGGTGGCTTTCCTTCATAGGATGCTGCCCTTCCCATGGTTGTTCCTTCCCGGGGAAAGGCCTGGCTATTCACTGCTTGCGTCGAGAAACATGTGATGGTGTCTCCGCAGCTTCTTTACATGCTAGCGTTTGATGCGCTGCACAACGGGTGCAGCGGATGCATTTCTCCGGCGCATCCGCTGCCCCATTGTGAGGTGCGGGGAGTTGGGGGCGGAGTTCCAGCCGCGCATGCGTGGTCGGAAAAAGCGGTCCGTCGGCAGCAAAAAACGTTACATTTAACGTTTTTTGCTCCCAGCGGTCCGCCACAACACAATGCAACCGTCGCACGACGGTTGCTACGTGTGGCAATGCGTCGCAATGCGTCGCTAATGTTAATCTATGGGGCAAAAACGCATCCTGCAATCAACTTTGCAGGATGCGTTTTTTGCCATAAACAATGCATTGCGACGTATTGCAAAAAACGCCAGTGTGAAAGTAGCCTTAGGAGGATATCTGTTTGTGCAGGTAACTATTACTGTGCAGAATTATTAGGCAACTTAATAAAAACCAAATATATTCCCATCTCACTTGTTTATTTTCACCACGTAAACCAATATAACTGCACAAAATGTAGAAATAAACATTTCTGACATGCAAAAACAAAACCCAACAAAATTAGTGACTAAATTAGCCACCTTTCTTTATGATGACACTCAGCAGCCTTCCATCCATAGATTCTGTCAGTTGCTTGATCTGTTTACGCTCAACATTGCGTGCAGCAGCCACCACAGGCTCCCAGACACTGTTCTGAGAGGTGTACTGTTTTCCCTCCCTGTAAATCTCACATTTTATGAGGGACCACAGGATCTCTATGGGGTTCAGATCAGGTTCAGATCATTATTGTTTCTTCTTTGAGACCTTTCCTGGCCAGCCACGCTGTGGAGTAGTTAGGGGCATGTGATGGAGCATTGTCCTGCATGAAAATCATGTTTTTCTTGAACGATACTGACTTCTTCCTGTACCACTGCTTGAAGAAGTTGTCTTCCAGAAACTGGCAGTAGGTCTGGGAGTTGAGATTCAGTCCATCCTCAACCCGAAAAGGTCCCACAAGTTCATCTTTCATGATACCTGCCCATACCAGTACCCCACCTCCACCTTGCTGGTGTCTGAGTTGGAGTGGAGCTCTCTGCCCTTTACTAATCCAGCCTCTGGCCCATCAAGAGTCACTCTCATTTCATCAGTTCATAAAACCTTTGAAAACTCAGTCTTAAGATATTTCTTGGCCCAGTCTTGGCATTTTATCTTATGTTTCTTATTCAAAGGTGGTCGTTTTTCAGCCTTCCTTACTTTGGCCATGTCCCTGAGTATCGCACACCTTGTGCTTTTTGTTACTCCAGTAATGTTGCAGCTCTGAAATATGGCAAAACTGGTGGCAAATGGCATCTTGGCAGCTTCACGCTTGATTTTCCTCAATTCCTGGGCAGTTATTTTGCGCCTTTTTTGCCCAGCACGCCTCTTGTGACCCTGTTGGCTATTTGCCACGAAACGCTTGATTGTTCGGTGATCACGCTTCAAAAGTTTGGCAATTTCAAGACTGCTGCATCCCTCTGCAAGACATCTCACAATTTTGGACTTTTCAGAGCCCGCCAAATCTCTCTTCTGACCCATTTGCCAAAGGAAAGGAAGTTACCTAATAATTAAGCACACCTTATATAGGGTTTTGATGTCATTAGACAACACCCCTCCTCATTACAGAGATGCACATCACCTGATTTACTTAATTGGTAGTTGGCTCTCAAGCCTTAACAGCTTGGAGTAGGACAACATGTATAAAAAGTATCATGTGATCAAAATACAACTTGCCTAATAATGATTCTATATATATACACTGTGGGCAGAATTATTAGGCAAGTTGTATTTTGTATATATATGTAATTGTTGTTTCAACTCTGATTGCACTTCCTGTATTAACCTGTCCAGTATATGCTGTAAATAACTGGCCATATATTTTAATTTAAAGGCATGCTATGCATAATTTGGGGGTGGGGTACACAGTGTAGAAAAGCAGGAGTCTTTTTTTAAGAGGAAAAAATGTGCTGAGAATACTACCATTATGTTACCAGCGCATTTCCATATGAAAATTGGAACTTGAAAAATGTACATTGATTGGCTGCTACGAACAAGAGCAGATTTTGTAATTTTTGGGTACCTGTTAATATATATCGATTTGGTAAGAGGCCATGGATACTGTTGTGGATTCTGTTTTTGGGCTCCCTCTGGTGGTTACAGATGGTACTGGGTGACTTGTGTTCTCTGCGGTCTCTGGTGTCCACCTGTTCTATCAGGATATGGGAGTTTCCTATTTAACCTGGCTTTCTTGTCATTTCCTCGCCGGCGATCAATGTAATCAGTGTGTCTTGTTACGTCTGCTTTCCGCTTCTGTAATCATCAGGACAAGCTAAGTTTTTGATTTTCCTGTTCCACGATTTGCTTTATTTTTGTTTTAGTCCAGCTTGCAGTTATGTGATTCCTCGTTGCTGGTTGCTCTAGTGGGCTGATATTACTCCTCATGTTCCATGAGTTGGCACATGAGTTCAGGTAATTTCAGGATGGTTTTTTGTAGGGTTTTTCGCTGACCGCGCAGTTCACTTTTGTATCCTCTGCTATCTAGTTTTAGCGGGCCTCATTTTGCTGAATCTGTTTTCATTACTACGTATGTGCTTTCCTCTCATTTCACCGTCATTACATGTGGGGGGCTGCTATTTCTGTGGGGTGTTTCTCTGGAGGCAAGAGAGGTCTTTGTTTCTTCTAATAGGGGAAGCTAGTCCTTCGGCTGGCGCGAGACGTCTAGAATCATCGTAGGCACGTTCCCCGGCTACTGCTAGTGTTGTGAATTAGGTTCAGGATCGCGGTCAGCTCAGTTTCCATCACCCTAGAGCTTGTTCTGTTTTTTGTGTGCGTGTCCTTTTGTGATCCCCTGCCATTGGGATCATGACAGGATACAGCACATTGACCAATAGATAATGCATCGTAAGCAATGCTCCCACAAGGTTCTACACGGCATTTCTCTCTTCTATGGACACTTGTAAACGAGCACATCTACAGCAAGGTCCAATATCTATACTTCTGATAATCAAATGGCTTCGAGAGATATGACAAAGAACACGGTCCTTCCAATGCTTTCTTCAATAAACATTCTCATTCCACAATTGTGAATAAAACTACTATATAAAGCTGAATGTGTGTATGTGTGTGTGTATGTGTGTATGTATGTCCGGGATTGGCATCTGCACCGTCGCAGCTACAGCCACAAAATTTTGCACAGTCACACGTCTGGACCCCGAGAGCGTCATAGGCTATGTTGTGAGGCGAAATTTTAACCTCGCGCGTTCCAATTCACCAAACAATTTTGCCCCTATCTACATAATGGGGAAAAAAGTGAAAGGAAAAGTGTTGGAAGCGTCGAAGCTACAGCAACAAAATTTTGCACAGTCACACGTCTGGACCCCGAGAGCATCATAGGCTATGTTGTGAGGTGAAATTTTAACCCCGCGCTTTCCAATTCACCAAACAATTTTGCCCCTATCTACATAATGGGAAAAAATGAAAGGAAAAGTGTTGGAGGCGTCGCAGCTACAGCAACAAAATTTTGCACAGTCACACGTCTGGACCCCGAGAGCATCATAGGCTACGTTGTGAGGTGAAATTTTAACCCCACGCTTTCCAATTCACCAAACAATTTTGGCCCTATCTACATAATGGGGAAAAGTGAAAGGAAAAGTGTAGGAGGCAAATTGACAGCTGCCAGATGTGAACAAGGGGGACTTAAAGAATGAGAGCAATGGCGCCAAAGAGTATATACCGTACAGTTGCTAAGGTGGGGCCCCGACATGGGATACTCACCACACACGGGGATATGAACACACACAAAATGCGCCACACACTACCACGTGCTTGAACACATATTACCCTCAGCACACATTTCACCACAAATACACCAACCTCGCCACATAAAAGTCGAAACACAAAAGTCGCCGCTCAAAACTCGCCATGCGCATACTATATACAGGAGGAGATGACACACAGATATATACTATATACAGGGGAGATGACACACAGGTATATACTATATGCAGGAGGAGATGACATACAGGTATATACTATATATAGAAGGAGATGACATACAGGTATATACTATATATAGAAGATGACATACAGGTATATACTATATATAGGGGAGATGACACACAGCAGGTATATTATATATACAGGGGAGATGACATACAGGTATATACTATATACAGGAGATGACATACAGGTGTATACTATATATAAGGGAGATGACAAACATGTATATACTGAGGTGAAAATGAAAAGGTGTGAGTGCAAAATGAGAGGAGTGAGGGAAAATAGTGGAGTGATCGGAAAATGACAGATGTGAGGTCGAAAGAGGAGTAAGGGAAAATAGTGGAGTGATCGGAAAATGACAGATGTGAGGTCGAAATGACAAGTGTTAGGGGGGAATGAGAGGAGTGAGGGAGAAAATGAGAGGTGTAAGGGAGAAAATGAGAGATATGAGGGGGAAAATGAAAGATGTGATTGGGAAAATGAGAGGCGTGATGGGAAAATAAGAGAAGTGAGGTGCTATAACTAACCACAGATATTTACTATGCCCAGGCAACGCCGGGCTCTTCAGCTAGTCTAATATATAAAGCTGAATGTGTGTGTGTATGTATGTGTGTATGTCCGGGATTGGCATCTGCACCGTCGCAACTACAGCCACAAAATTTTGCACAGTCACACGTCTGGACCCCCAGAGCGTCATAGGCTATGTTGTGAGGCGAAATTTTAACCCCGCGCATTCCAATTCACCAAACAATTTTGGCCCTATCTACATAATGGGGAAAAAGTGAAAGGAAAAGTGTTGGAGGCAAAATGACAGCTGCCAGATGTGAACAAGGGGGACTTAAAGAATGAGAGCGATGGCGCCAAAGAGTATATACTGTACAGTTGCTAAGGTGGGGCCCCGACATGGGATACTCACCACACACGGGGATATGAACACACACAAAATGCGCCACACACTACCACGTGCTTGAACACATATTACCCTCAGCACACATTTCACCACAAATACACCAACCTCGCCACATAAAAGTCGAAACACAAAAGTCGCCGCTCAAAACTCGCCACGCGCATACTATATACAGGAGGAGATGACACACAGATATATACTATATACAGGGGAGATGACACACAGGTATATACTATATACAGGAGGAGATGACATACAGGTATATACTATATATAGAAGGAGATGACATACAGGTATATACTATATATAGAAGATGACATACAGGTATATACTATATACAGGGGAGATGACACACAGCAGGTATATTATATATACAGGGGAGATGACATACAGGTATATACTATATACAGGAGATGACATACAGGTGTATACTATATATAAGGGAGATGACAAACATGTATATACTGAGGTGAAAATGAAAAGGTGTGAGTGCAAAATGAGAGGAGTGAGGGAAAATAGTGGAGTGATCGGTAAATGACAGATGTGAGGTCGAAAGAGGAGTAAGGGAAAATAGTGGAGTGATCGGAAAATGACAGATGTGAGGTCGAAATGACAAGTGTTAGGGGGGAATGAGAGGAGTGAGGGAGAAAATGAGAGGTGTAAGGGAGAAAATGAGAGATATGAGGGGGAAAATGAAAGATGTGATTGGGAAAATGAGAGGCGTGATGGGAAAATAAGAGAAGTGAGGTGCTATAACTAACCACAGATATTTACTATGCCCAGGCAACGCCGGGCTCTTCAGCTAGTCTAATATATAAAGCTGAATGTGTGTGTGTATGTATGTGTGTATGTCTGGGATTGGCATCTGCACCGTCGCAACTACAGCCACAAAATTTTGCACAGTCACACGTCTGGACCCCCAGAGCGTCATAGGCTATGTTGTGAGGCGAAATTTTAACCCCGCGCATTCCAATTCACCAAACAATTTTGGCCCTATCTACATAATGGGGAAAAAGTGAAAGGAAAAGTGTTGGAGGCAAAATGACAGCTGCCAGATGTGAACAAGGGGGACTTAAAGAATGAGAGCGATGGCGCCAAAGAGTATATACTGTACAGTTGCTAAGGTGGGGCCCCGACATGGGATACTCACCACACACGGGGATATGAACACACACACAAAATGCGCCACACACTACCACGTGCTTGAACACATATACCAACCTCAGCACACATTTCACCACACATACACCAACCTCGCCACATAAAAGTCGAAACACAAAAGTCGCCACTCAAAACTCGCCATGCGCAATATTCGCCACATGGAAAACTCGCCACTTGCAAAACTTGCACACGTGGAAAAATTGCCACATGCACAAAAGTTGCAACACATGCAAAAGTTGCCTCACACAAAACTTACACGTACTCAAAACTCACCACACATAAAACTCGCCATGCGCAAACCTCGCCATGCGCAAAACTTGCTGGACACAACTTGCTACACTAACCTGTCACATGAAACTCAACACACAAAAAGTTGCTACACGCATGTCGCCACACAAAACTCATCTCACAAAAGTCGCTACATGCATGTCGCCACACGCAACTCAACACACACAACTTGACACATGCAACTCGCCCTAAAACACACACAAGTCTGGTATTATCCTTCAAAAATAAAAATCTGATTAATAAGCCGACAAACTGCAAGAGCAACAAATGTACCATATAGGAAATACGGTAGCTGTCAGTCACATGACCTGTCTATTATGTGTATGTGTGAGCTAATATATACTGCCACGGGGAGGGCTTCCTGTTGGTTGGGGATTTATCAGGCTGCCAATTTAGCTTACAAATACTGAGGTAAAAATACTGACCAAATAATGTGTGAACGAGGTCTAATACTGGAGGAGATAACACACAGATATATACTATATACAGGAGGAGATGACATACAGGTACATACTATATACAGGGGAGATGACACACAGGTATATACTATATACAGGAGGAGATGACATACAGGTATATACAATATACAGAGGAGATGACATACAGGTACATACTATATACAGGAGGAGATGACATACAGATATATACTATATACAGGAGGAGATGACACACAGGTATATACTATATACAGGAGGAGATGACATACAGATATATACTATATACAGGAGGAGATGACATACAGATATATACTATATACAGGAGGAGATGACATACAGGTATATACTATACACAGGAGGAGATGACATACAGGTATATATAATATACAGGGGAGATGACATACAGGTATATACTATATAAAAGAGGAGATGACAAATAGGTATATACAGGAGGAGATGACATACAGCAGGTACATACTATATACAGGGGAGATGACATACAGGTATATACTATATATAGGAGGAGATGACATACAGATATATGCTATATACAGAAGAGATTACATACATTTATATACTATATACAGGAGGAGTTGACACATAGGTATATACAATATACAGGAGGAGATGACATACAGCAGGTATATACTATTTACAGGGGAGATGACATACAGGTATATACTATATACAGGGGAGATGACATACAGGTATTTACTATATATAGGAGATGACATACAGGTGTATCTATAATATAACGCTGGGAGCGTCACTCTGTCCGAAGCCTTTATAGACTGCGCAGGCGCAAGCGCCGGCGCAGTCTGGGCCTCACAGAGTGACGCTCCCGGGAGATCGCGGTATGCATTCACACTGAACGCACACCGCGATCTCCAACAGACAAGCAGGGACCGCCAGGAGGGTGAGTATCGGCCATATTCACCTGTCCTGCGTTACACCGCTGAGTGCCGCCATCTTCCCGGTCTTCGGCCTGTGACCTTCAGTTCAGAGGGCGCGATGACGCGCTTAATGCGCGCCGGCGCCGCCCTCTGACTGAAGAGTCACAGCCAGGAGACCGGGAAGATGGCGGCGCCCAGCGGTGGAACGGGACAGACAGGTGAGTATAGTAAGTGCTGGGGGGCCTGAGCTGGCGGCGATACCGGCACCGGACCCCCACAGCGTGCCGGTGTCCTGCTCAGGCCCCCGGATGGGTGCACCACATGACAGGATGGGGACGCAGGATGGTTGCAGCACATACCAGGATGGGGACGCAGGATGGTTGCAGCACATACCAGGATGGGGACGCAGGATGGGTTCAGCACATGACAGGATGGGGACGCAGGATGGGTGCAGCACATGACAGGATGGGGACGCAGGATGGTTGCAGCACATACCAGGATGGGGACGCAGGATGGGGACACAGGATGGTTGCAGCACATACCAGGATGGGGACGCAGGATGGGGACGCAGGATGGGTGCAGCACATACCAGGATGGGGACGCAGGATGGGTGCAGCACATGACAGGATGGGGACGCAGGATGGGTGCAGCACATACCAGGATGGGGACGCAGGATGGGTGCAGCACATGACAGGATGGGGATGCAGGATGGGTGCAGCACATGACAGGATGGGGACGCAGGATGGGTGCAGCACATACCAGGATGGGGACGCAGGATGGGTGCAGCACATAACAGGATGGGGACGCAGGATGGGTGCAGCACATACCAGGATGGGGACGCAGGATGGGTGCAGCACATGATATGATGGGGACGCAGGATGGGTGCAGCACATGACAGGATGGGGACGCAGGATGGGTGCAGCACATACCAGGATGGGGACGCAGGATGGGTGCAGCACATGACAGGATGGGGATGCAGGATGGGGATGCAGGATGGGTGCAGCACATACCAGGATGGGGACGCAGGATGGGTGCAGCACATGACAGGATGGGGACGTAGGATGGGTGCAGCACATGACAGGATGGGTGCAGCACATGACAGGATGGGGACGCAGGATGGGTGCAGCACATGACAGGATGGGGGCGCAGGATGGGTGCAGCACATGACAGGATGGGGACGCAGGATGGGTGCAGCACATGACAGGATGGGGACGCAGGATGGGTGCAGCACATGACAGGATGGGGACGCAGGATGGGTGCAGCACATACCAGGATGGGGACGCAGAATGGGTGCAGCACATGACAGGATGGGGGCGCAGGATGGGTGCAGCACATGACAGGATGGGGACGCAGGATGGGTGCAGCACATGACAGGATGGGGACGCAGGATGGGTGCAGCACATGACAGGATGGGGACGCAGGATGGGTGCAGCACATGACAGGATGGGGACGCAGGATGGGTGCAGCACATGACAGGATGGGGACGCAGGATGGAGCAGCACATGACAGGATGGGGACGCAGGATGGGTGCAGCACATGACAGGATGGGGACGCAGGATGGAGCAGCACATACCAGGATGGAGACCATATTCCAATATAAATGCTCGCCACCCGTGCGTAGAACGGGTTCAATAGCTAGTACTATATATAAGGGAGATGACAAACATGTATATACGAAGGGGAAAATGAGAGGTGTGAGGTGAAAATGATAGGTGTGAGGTGAAAATGAAAAGGTGTGAGTGCAAAATGAGAGGAATGAGGGAAAATAGTGGAGTGATCGGAAAATGACAGATGTGAGGTCGAAATGACAAGTGTTAGGGGGAATGAGAGGAGTGAGGGGGGAATGAGAGGAGGGGGGAAATAAGAGGAGTGAGGGGGAAAATGAGAGATGTGAAGGGGAAAATAAAAGATGTGAGGGGGAAAATGAGAGGCGTGATGGGAAAATGAGAGAAGTGAGGTGCTAAATGAGAGGCGCGATGGGAAAATAAGAGAAGTGAGGTGCTATAACTAACCACAGATATTTATTATGCCCAGGCAACGCAGGGCTCTTCAGCTAGTGTCATTATAAAGTACATTCTTTGCCAAGCCAGACTTTTACAAGTTTAGCTATGCTGTTGAGTTATAGCTACTTAGTTTACAGAGCTTAATTGCTTTGCAATCTGATGCAAGTACCCTTCAGAACTACAGTCAGCTACAGGGACCCTGTCACGATACAATTTTGGATTTGTTGCAGATCTGGTTTTCCTCAGTTTAAGACCTTTTTTTCCTTTCTGGTCATCGGGGTTAATGCAGTTTGTCCCCCGGTGGCCGTTGGTGTTATTGCATTGCATTGCTGCTGGTTCAGCTGATGTTGGTGTTGACCACTCCCACCATCCTTTAACCCCTTCCCGACCCATGACGCCACTTAGGCGTCATGAAAGTCGGTGCCAATCCGACCCATGATGCCTATGTGGCGTCATGGAAAGATCGCGTCCCTGCAGATCGGGTGAAGGGGTTAACTCCCATTTCACCCGATCTGCAGGGACAGGGGGAGTGGTAGTTTAGCCCATGGGGGGTGGCTTCACCCCCCCCGTTGCTACGATCGCTCTGATTGGCTGTTGAAAGTGAAACTGCCAATCAGAGCGATTTGTAATATTTCACCGATTATAACGGGTGAAATATTACAATCCAGCCATGGCCGATGCTGCAATATCATCGGCCATGGCTGGAAATACTAATGTGCCCCCACCCCACCCCACCAATCGCCCCCCCAGCCCCCCGATCTGCCGGGTACACTGCCCCGCTCCCCTCCGTCCTGTGCTCCGCTCCCCCCCGTGCTCTTGTCCGCTCCCCCCCGTGCTCCAATCACCCCCCCGTGCTCCAAACACCCCCCCTGCACTCCGATCCACCCCCCCATGCTCCGTTCCACCCCCCCGTGCTCCGTTCCACCCCCCCATGCTCCGTTCCACCCCCCAGTGCTCCGTTCCACACCTCCCGCGTTCCGATCCACCACCCCCATGCTCCGATCCTCCCCCCCGTGCTCCCCCCCCACCCCATCATACTTACCGGTCCTGCCGGGGTCCGTCCGTCTTCTCCCTGGGCGCCGCCATCTTCCAAAATGGCGGGCGCATGCGCAGTGCGCCCGCCGAATCTGCCGGCCGGCAGATTCGTTCAAAGTGCATTTTGATCACTGAGATATAATCTATCTCAGTGATCAAAATAAAAAAATAATAAATGACCCCCCCCCCCCCTTTGTCACCCCCATAGGTAGGGACAATAAAAAAATAAAGAATTTTTTTTTTCCCACTAATGTTAGAATAGGGGTAGGGTTAGGGTTAGGGTTAGGGGTAGGGTTAGGGGTAGGGTTAGGGGTAGGGTTAGGGGTAGGGGTAGGGTTAGGGAAGGGGTAGGGTTAGGGGTAGGGTTAGGGCTAGGGTTAGGGGTAGGGTTAGGGGTAGGGTTAGGGCTAGGGCTAGGGTTAGGGCTAGGGTTAGGGTTTCGGTATGTGCACACGTATTCTGGTCCTCTGCGGATTTTTCCGCTGCGGATTTGATAAATGCGCAGTGCTAAACCGCTGCGGATTTATCGCGGATTTATCGCGGATTTACCGCGTTTTTTCTGCGCCTTTCACTGCGGATTTACAACTGCGATTTTCTATTGGAGCAGTTGTAAAACCGCTGCGGAATCCGCAGAAAGAAGCGACATGCTGCGGAATGTAAACCGCTGCGTTTCCGTGCAGTTTTTCTGCAGCATGTGTACAGCGATTTTTGTTTCCCATAAGTTTACATTGAACTGTAAACTCATGGGAAACTGCTGCGGATCCGCAGCGTTTTCCGCAGCGTGTGCACATACCTTTAGAATTGGGCTATGTGCACACGGTGCGGATTGGCCGCTGCGGATTCGCAGCAGTGTTCCATCAGGTTTACAGTACCATGTAAACCTATGGAAAACCAAATCCGCTGTGCCCATGGTGCGGAAAATACCGCGCGGAAATGCTGCGTTGTATTTTCCGCAGCATGTCAATTCTTTGTGCGGATTCCGCAGCGTTTTACATCTGTTCCTCAATAGGAATCCGCAGGTGAAATCCACACAAAAAACACTGGAAATCCACGGAAAATCCGCAGGTAAAACGCAGTGCCTTTTACCCGCGGATTTTTCAAAAATGATGCTGAAAAATCTCACACGAATCCGCAATGTGGGCACATAGCCTTAGGATTAGGGTTGGAATTAGGGTTGTGGTTAGGGTTGTGATTAGGGTTACGGCTACAGTTGGGATTAGAGTTAGGGGTGTGTTGGGGTTAGTGTTGGAGGTAGAATTGAGGGGTTTCCACTGTTTAGGCACATCAGGGGTCTCCAAACGCAACATGGCGCCACCATTGATTCCAGCCAATCTTGTATTCAAAAAGTCAAATGGTGCGCCCTCACTTCCGAGCCCCGACGTGTGCCCAAACAGCGGTTTACCCCCACATATGGGGTACCAGCATACTCAGGATAAACTGCGCAACAATTACTGGGGTCCAATTTCTCCTGTTACCCTTGGGAAAATTAAAAAATGCTTGCTAAAACATCATTTTTGAGGAAAGAAAAATTATTTTTTATTTTCACGGCTCTGCGTTGTAAACGTCTGTGCAGCACTTGGGGGTTCAAAGTGCTCACCACATATCTAGATAAGTTCCTTGGGGGGTCTAGTTTCTAAAATGGGGTCACTTTAGGGGGGTTTCTACTGTTTAGGCACACCAGGGGATCTGCAAACGCAACGTGACGCCCGCAGACCATTCCATCAAAGTCTGCATTTCAAAAGTCACTACTTCCCTTCTGAGCCCCGACGTGTGCCCAAACAGTGGTTTACCCCCACACATGGGGTATCAGCGTACTCAGGAGAAACTGGACAATAACTTTTGGGGTCCAATTTCTCCTGTAACCCTTGGGAAAATAAAAAATTCTGGGCTAAATAATTATTTTTGAGGAAAGAAAACGTATTTATTATTTTCACGGCTCTGCATTATAAACTTCTGTGAAGCACTTGGGGGTTCAAAGTGCTCACCACACATCTAGATAAGTTCCTTTTGGGGTCTAGTTTCCAAAATGGGGTCACTTGTGGGGGGTTTCTACTGTTTAGCCACATCAGGGGCTCTGCAAACGCAACGTGACGCCCGCAGAGCATTCCATCAAAGTCTGCATTTCAAAACGTCACTACTTCACTTCCGAGCCCCGGTGTGTGCCCAAACAGTGGTTTACCCCCACATATGGGGTATCAGCGTACTCAGGAGAAACTGGACAACAACTTTTGGGGTCAAATTTCTCCTGTTACCCTTGGGAAAATAAAAAATTGCAGGCTAAAAGATCATTTTTGAGAAAATAATTTTTATTTTTTGTTTTTATGGCTCTGCGTTATAAACTTCTGTGAAGCACTTGGGGGTTCAAAGTCCTCACCACACATCTAGATAAGTTCCTTTCGGGGTCTTGTTTCCAAAATGGGGTCACTTGTGGGGGGTTTCTACTGTTTAGCCACATCAGGGGCTCTGCAAACGCAATGTGACGCCCACAGAGCATTCCATCAAAGTCTGCATTTCAAAACATCACTACTTCACTTCCGAGCCCCGGCATGTGCCCAAACAGTGATTTACCCCCACATATGGGGTATCAGCGTACTCAGGAGAAACTGGACAACAACTTTTGGGGTCAAATTTCTCCTGTTACCCTTGGGAAAATAAAAAATTGCAGGCTAAAAGATCATTTTTGAGAAAATAATTTTATTTTTTTTTCATGGCTCTGCGTTATAAACTTCTGTGAAGCACTTGGGGGTTCAAAGTCCTCACCACACATCTAGATTAGTTCCTTTGGGGGTCTAGTTTCTAAAATGCGGTCATTTGTGGGGGATCTCCAATGTTTAGGCATACAGGGCCTCTCCAAACGTGACATGGTGTCCGCTAATGATTGGAGCTAATTTTCCATTTAAAAAGCCAAATGGCGTGCCTTCCCTTCCGAGCCCTGCCGTGCGCCCAAACAGTGGTTTATCCCCACACATGGGGTATGAGCGTACTCAGGATAAACTGGACAAGAACATTTGGGGTCCAAATTCTCCTATTACCCTTGGCAAAATAGGAAATTCCAGGCTAAAAAATCATTTTTGAGGAAAGAAAAATTATTTTTCATTTTCATGGCTCTGCGTTATAAACTTCTGTGAAGCACCTGGGGGTTTAAAGTGCTCAATATGCATCTAGATAAGTTCCTTTGGGGGTCTGGTTTCCAAAATGGGGTCACTTGTGGGGGAGCTCCAATGTTTAGGCACACAGGGGCTCTCCAAACGCGACATGGTGTCCGCTAACAATTGGAGCTAATTTTCCATTCAAAAAGTCAAATGGCGCGCCTTCCCTTCCGAGCCCTGCCGTGTGCCCAAACAGTGGTTTACCCTCACATATGACGTATCGGCGTACTCGGGAGAAATTGCCCAACAAACTTTATGATCCATTTAATCCTATTGCCCATGTGAAAATGAAAGAATTGAGGCGAAAAGAATTTTTTTGTGAAAAAAAAGTACTTTTTCATTTTTACAGATCAATTTGTGAAGCACCTGAGGGTTTAAAGTGCTCACTAGGCATCTAGATAAGTTCCTTGGGGGGTCTAGTTTCCAAAATGGGGTCACTTGTGGGGGAGCTCTAATGTTTAGGCACACAGGGGCTCTACAAACGCGACATGGTGTCCGCTAACGATGGAGATAATTTTTCATTCAAAAAGTCAAATGGCGCTCCTTCCCTTCCAAGCCTTACCATGTGCCCAAACAGTAATTTACCCCCACATGTGAGGTATCGGTGTACTCAGGAGAAATTGCCCAACAAATTTTAGGATCCATTTTATCCTGTTGCCCATGTGAAAATGAAAAAATTGAGGCTAAAAGAATTTTTTTGTGAAAATAAAGTACTTTTTCATTTTTACGGATCAATTTGTGAAGCACCTGGGGGTTCAAAGTGCTCACTATGCATCTAGATAAGTTCCTTGGGGCGTCTAGTTTCCAAAATGTGGTCACTTGTGGGGGAGCTCCAATTTTTAGGCACACGGGGGCTCTCCAAACTTGACATGGTGTCCGCTAAAGAGTGGAGCCAATTTTTCATTCAAAAAGTCAAATGGCGCTCCTTCCCTTCCAAGCCCTGCCGTGCGCCCAAACAGTGGTTTACCCCAACATATGAGGTATCAGTGTACTCAGGACAAATTGGACAACAACATTCATGGTTCAGTTTCTCCTTTTACCATTGGGAAAATAAAAAAATTGTTGCTAAAAGATAATTTTTGTGACTAAAAAGTTAAATGTTCATTTTTTCCTTCCATGTTGCTTCTGCTGCTGTGAAGTACCTGAAGGGTTAATAAACTTCTTGAATGTGGTTTTGAGTACCTTGAGGGGTGCCTTTTTTAGAATGGTGTCACTTTTGGGTATTTTCAGCCATATAGACCCCTCAAACTGACTTCAAATGTGAGGTGGTCCCTAAAAAAAATGGTTTTGTAAATTTCATTGTAAAAATGAGAAATCGCTGGTCAAATTTTAACCCTTATAACTTCCTAGCAAAAAAAAATTTTGTTTCCAAAATTGTGCTGATGTAAAGTATACATGTGGGAAATGTTATTTATTAACTATTTTGTGTCACATAACTCTCTGGTTTAACAGAATAAAAATTCAAAATGTGAAAATTGCAAAATTTTCAAAATTTTCGCCAAATTTCCGTTTTTATCACAAATAAACGCAGAATTTATTGACCTAAATTTACCACTAACATGAAGCCCAATATGTCACGAAAAAACAATCTCAGAACCGCTAGGATCCGTTGAAGTGTTCCTGAGTTATTACCTCATAAAGGGACACTGGTCAGAATTGCAAAAAACTGCAAGGTCTTTAAGGTCAAAATAGGCTGGGTCATGAAAGGGTTAAGAGGTCACCTGGTGCATCATCTGACTGATGAGTTCATTCTGCAGCGACCAAGCTGGGAGAAGGAGGTTGCTGGGAACAGTTGTTCTTCTGCTGAGTCCGGTGAATCTGGTGTTTCTTCCCGCTGTGCTTTGCAGCAATAAGCTAAGCGTTGTTTGCCTATACTTTGTTTGTCTTTCCTTACCCCTTGTTGTATTAGTGCAGCAGTGGGACCAGTGCTCTCACCTGCCAGTTCCCTACGTAGGGATAGGTGCAGGGCAAGTGAGGGACTAGGTGTCCTGGTCAGCGACTGGGTGAAAGAACTCATATAAGGACAATAGCAAGAAAAGGGCACATCTGCAGGCCAGTGCAGGAGGCGCCCATTCCCCCAGTCCCTACCAACAGGGCCCACCATTGTAATTGTGTCCCCGGAGTTCCCTTGTTTGTTGTGCTGTTTGTGACAGACCTACGGCTGGGTCATTTCATACCGGGTCAGTCACATCGTGACAGACCCAGAACTCCAGTGAAAGTAACAGTTTTTGAGGAGACAATGATTTTTTATTCTTAACATTGAGACTACATGAAGGCTTTTATAGCTCCCTGAAAAAATAATAATATTAGCAAAACCCAAAAAAATAAACTGGAGTATAGGTTGGAATGCATGAAACATTTAGGAAAATGCTCATAATGGCTATTAAGCAGACAAAATTTAAGACAGAAACAAAATTAATATATACCCTGCTGTAAGTAATTAAAAAGCAAAATAAATAACATAGGGTGCTTAGTAACACATAAAACATAAAAGCCATCCCACCAGTGCCAAGGTGTACCCAATTGGAATGGTCAAAACCTCTAGTTTTGAAATATTTTTCAAAAATGACCTCAATGTGTATAAGTGCTGAGCAGGACTGGGGCCCAATTATGGATACCAGCCATAGGAAGCTAAATGAATGCCCTTGTGTGCACTGAGTGCAAAAATGCTACATGTTGCATGTACATCAACTTTTACTCCAGTATATTTCTTTCGGTTTTGCTTTAGGTTCCTACAATCTTTTATATCCTCAGAGGCGCCCCTGTATAACTAAAAAAAACTGCTTTATTCATGTCTCATGCTGCATGCAAATTGTGTGGTCGGGTACAGTGAGCAAATCCAAATCGCGTCTTCTATCTGGATGGAAGTGGATGAGGTGTCCTATGTCATCCACACAGTGCTTGAAGTCTCACTCCTACTCAGCGGAATCAGAGACAGGCAGCGCAAATTTGGGTAATGCGCAGGTATCGGCTTTACTTTTATGTCACCAAATCCCTGCCTGTTCAATTACATAAATAAAGCAATTTGGGGGGGTAAGCAGGGGCACCTCTGAGGGAATAACATGGTTTGTAGGAACTCCATTTACATGCTTTTAAAGGTGATTGGCGTGGTTTATAATGCCAAAAACTGGTGACCGATTCCCTTTAAAACTGAAGAATAGCCCTACAAGAAATCTTCATGTAGCCTAGGAGTGCATTTACATTATGCAATCTACTTTGATAAACAACACTGGATTGGTGATTGGCAGTTGTGTGATCGCTTGTTTAGACAGGCAAACAACATGATAATATGATCACAGAGCAAATAGATCATTCAGTACACATAGGCTACATAGTTCTCGGCAGCAGGTTTTGTCTACACAGGACAATGTGCTGCCATGAATGAAGATATCATTTCACCTGATAAACAAGTGTTTTGCTCATTTGTTGGGTCATCAGCAAAAAATGTTATGAAGATTTTATTTTTAGGAACGATTGTTACTGATAATTGAGCAGTGTAGTAAATGGATCTTAAAGGAACCTGTCAGGTAGCTCAGTCCTCCTAAGATGTCTATGTTTACATATAGGTCATAGAAAGTTTGAAAAAATGATACCTTGATATCTTCAATCTGATGTTTTATTCCAGAGAAATCCACGTTTTTCTTAATCTACTATATAATTGTCTAAGGGTCACTTCCGTCTGTCTGTCTGTCTTTCTGTCTGTCTTTCTGTCACGGATATTCATTGGTCGCGGCCTCTGTCTGTCATGGAATCCAAGTCGCTGACTGGTCGTGGCAAAAGCCCACGACCATTGCCACGACCAATCAGCGACGGGCGCAGTCCGGCGGCAACATGGCCGCTCCTTCCTCTCCGCAGTCAGTGCCTGCTCCGTACTCCCCTCCAGTCCGCACTCACACAGGGTTAATGGCAGCGCT
The DNA here is from genome assembly GCF_032444005.1 of Ranitomeya imitator. Taxonomy (NCBI): domain Eukaryota; kingdom Metazoa; phylum Chordata; class Amphibia; order Anura; family Dendrobatidae; genus Ranitomeya; species Ranitomeya imitator. The sequence goes on from NC_091284.1 coordinate 718,215,095, forward strand.
AATGGACCGCGGTGTAACGCACTCCATTAACGCTGCTATTAACTCTGTGTGACCAACTTTTTTACTATTGAGGCTGCCTAAGCAGCCTCAATAGTAAAAAGATCTAATATTAAAAATAATAAAAAATCATCATATACTCACCCTCCGGCGCCTTTCCCGCTTCTCGCGACGCTCCGGTAACCGCTCCATGCAAGCGGCAGGTTCCGGGGTCAAGGATGGTATGCGACAAGGACCTTCCATGACGTCACGGTCATGTGACCGCGATGTCATCACAGGTCCTGTGTGCCTGCGCGAGAAGGACCTGCCATGACGTCACGGTCATGTGACCGTGATGTCATCACGGGTCCTGCGCTACCAACCCTGGGACCGGAAGCTGCCGAGTGCACCACACACAGGCGACATGACTGCAAGGGCTCCCTCAGAAGGTGAGTATATGTTTATTTTTTATTTACTACGTAGCTGGGCAATATACTACGTGATTGGCCAATATACTACGTGGCTGGGCAATATACTACGTGGCTCTGTGCTGTATACTACGTCACTGTGCAATATACTATGTGGCTCTGTGCTGTATACCACGTCACTGTGCAATATACTATGTGACTGGGCACACAAAAGAGAATAGTAAAACCAAAAACACTCAGTTTGAAAAAATGTTGCAGTAATCCGCAAGTGCTAGTAAAAGATGTAAAAAACAGGGTATTTGGTTGATACGTTTTTTGCAAAAAATGTATACTAAGCTGCTCTACCAAACTTCACGGTATACCCTTATCAGAGCAGTCCTAACTAATGTATGCAATCCCTATCTGATGTATTTAAAAACCTGATCATCTGTATATTACCTGTGTGAACAGGGTTCAGAGAGGAAAAATCCATGTGTGCATACAGGGTAGAACAGCTTTTGTGCAGATAGCCCAAGAGGAGTGGTGGAACTCCCCAGTCTTGTAGACACAAGAGAACAATTATGGAAACAGGAACACATGGGCTACTTGCACAGTGAACAAGTCTGTATGATCATGTTCACACACCACCAAAAAACCTGAAGACACAAAAGAGAATAGTAAAACCAAAAACACTCAGTTTGAAAAAATGTTGCAGTAATCCGCAAGTGCTAGTAAAAGATGTAAAAAACAGGGTATTTGGTTGATACGTTTTTTGCAAAAAATATTGACTGGGCAATATACTACGTGACTGGGCAATATACTACGTGGCTGGGCAATATACTACGTGGCTGGGCATTATACTACGTGGCTGGGCATTATACTACGTGGCTGGGCATTATACTACGTGGCTGGACAATATACTATGTGGCTGGGCAATATACTACGTGGACATGCATATTCTAGAATACCTGATGCGTTAGAATCGGGCCACCATCTAGTAATTATATAATCTGCAACAAGAGAATATTGCAAATGAAAGGATCTGTTACCAGTGTGAGACATGTAATGGCTGACAGTCTGCTCTCTTGATCTACATGTCTCACACTGGTAACTCCCCTTTTCATTTAACATAATCCTTGGAGTTATATTCTCATGCAAATCAGTGTCCGGGCCATAGTCCTGAACAACTCATTTACATATAAGAAAAATGTGGATTTCCCTAGAATAAGACATCGGATTGCAAATATCAAGGTATCATTTCATTAAACTTTCTGTGACATACATGTCCATGTAGACGACTTAGGAGGGTTGATTTTCTGATAGATTCCCTTTAAGCCTTAGGGTGTATGCAATAATGCTCACATGTGGCCAAAAAACGTGGAAGGATATATGTGGATTTCAAATTATTTGTTGTTAACTCTGATTTTGTGGGTAAAACTGCTGCAAAAATCTGTGCCCATTTATCAATCGATTTGAAAATGTTGTCACTGCATTGTCATGATCCTGTCTGTTTTTTCCCGGTCTGATCATGCAAGGGTTAACTTTGCCTGGCCTTGTTTTGGGTTCAGGTCTGCTATTTTTTCCTGGTGCGTCCTGCAGGTGATGTCAATTATATTTTCTGCCTATGGTATGAGTATCTGACCCTGGTAGCACCCTGATTTATCCTGCTGCGCTTTCTGACTTAGCCGGTGTCTGTTCTTTCCTCCCTTCCCGTCCTGTTTCCCCTTGTTTTTGGATTTCCCGGTGTTTGACTCAGCCTTGGCTTTGACCTGACTTTGCCTGTTGCTTCTGGTACTGCTGCTTTGGACTGGTTTTGACCCTCTGGCGCTCCTCTGACTCTGTGCTTGTTTTTTCCCTTTGTACTGCGTGACGGTCTAGGTTTTGACTCGGCTTGTTTGACTACTCTGCTGCCACCTGGTTGTAGCCTCACTGCAGCACTGCAGGTCTGCTTTTGAAAATGTGCTGTCCTCCTTCCACTCTATTCCCATCTAGTGGAGCTTGCAGCTGCCTACATAGCTGCAGCGTGACATGCATGATGGTGAGATTTTCAGTTACCTGTGGCCTCCAGTACATTGTGCAGTGCCTTTATCCAAATTGTATTATGTTCCTACCCCAGGGCTAGTTCACACATTGGTGGCATATCAGATTTTCCCAAAAATGAGGCACAAAACACAGCTTAACTGCACTGTATGAATAAACCATTATGTTGGGTTTTATTAATAATAATAATAATAATGATAATATTTATTTTTATATAGCGCTAACATATTCCGCGGCGCTTTACAGTTTGCACACATTATCATCACTGTCCTCGTTGGGGCTCGCAATCTAAATTCCCTATCAGTATGTCTTTGGAATGTGGGAGGAAACCGGAGTACCCGGAGGAAACCCACGCAAACACGGAGAGAACATACAAACTCTTTGCAGATGTTGTCCTGGGTGGGATTAGAACCCAGGACCCCAGCGCTGCAAGGCTGCTGTGCTAACCACTGGGTTTTACATATGACTGCTCAATGTAGTTAAAAAATATAGCCAGAAGGAAAAGTTTATTTTATATTATTTTTATTGCTCTGCCTATAAACGTTGCAGTTTGTATTATGCGACTTAAACTGCAACAAAAACAAAAAACTCAGTTTTACAGACAAAAAATGCGATGGTTTAGAAATGAGGCTTTTGGCTGTACACCTTGGATATGTGAAATACATAGGCCGAAATTTTAACAAAACTGGTGCTATATTAATTTAGGCATTTTTTAACTATTTTATTTTCTTGCAAAGAAAAATGCATCAGTCAAGTAATAACCTTAACAAAAATTAGTATATTGATTTTGTCCAATTTATTGACTATGTTGAGATAAATTTATGACTGCATGTGCCCTACTTGATAAATCTGTCACAGTCTACATCCCTGCCATTACACAGGCCAAAAATTTATGTTTCTATGTAATTTTACAAATTCTGACCAGGACACAGCTGCAGAATGCTGATGGAATGAAATATATATCAATATGTCATTTCCTAAATGCCTCATAGGAAATGTTCTGTAAGAAAAGAAAAATACTGAAATATATGGCTGTATAAGGGATTCAGAACATTATATTTTACTACATATTAAAAATCTATACCGAAGCTCACACTTTTGAATTCATTTTTATTTTCTGATTATACTGTATATTATATATTTTATTTTCTATATTAATCAAAACACCCAGCATGTATCTCCAACTTAGAAAAGCTGTTGGTAAAGTCTGATAAATTCATGACCACCCATTTTTTTTTTTGTACTGAATTCATGTGTTAAAAAATGTGGTGCACACGTCTTATAAAAATGGTGTTCAAAGCACCATTTATTTCAATGTGTTTGGTTCTTTCTTGAGTACAGTTGTATATTGTTTAGTAATGCAGCGGACAATGTTGCAGGACATTTGGATGGCACACTTTTTGGCAAACAGTCTAGATCTCTAGAAGGTACTGGCTGTTTGATTTTTTAAGCCCTTAGGTACACTGGTCTCTTTTTATTGTTTTTTATGGTACCCGGGGGTTTTAAGAACCCAATACTTAGCTATTGGTCAAATATTTGTTCAGCCAGTCATTTGGTTAGCAGCAAACTCTCCCAACTCCTCCATTTGGTTTGCCAATGTACAATTTCTCCTGAGTGCACAGATGCCCAATATTTGGAGGAAAACAAACTATTTGGGTGCACAGCAGGGCTTGGAAGGGAAGGAGCATCATGTCACTTTGTGAATGCAAAATTTTCTGGAACAATTAGCGGACGCCATGTCGCGTTTGGAGAGCCCCTGATGTGCATAAACAGTGGAAATCCCCCACAAGTGTCACCATTTTGGAAACTTGACCCCTTTGGTAACTTATCTATATGTGTATTGAACACCTTAACCCCCAAGTGCTTCACAAAAGTTAATAACATTAAGCCGTGAAAATAAAAAAATCTAATTTTTCCAGCAAAAATCTTTTTTAGCTCCAAATTTTTTACTTTCACAAGGGTAACAGGAGAAAATGGACCTCCAATGTTGTTGTTCAGCTTCTCCTGAGTTTAAAGATACCCCATATGTCATTGAAAACTACTTTTGAGGCACAGTGCAAAGCTCAGAAGGGAAGAAGCGCCATATTATAGTGCAGATTTTTCTGCACTTGTTTGAAGGTAAAACACATCCCATTTCAAGTACAAAGGGAGAATGAAGAGATCCATTAGTTAAAAATTAACTTTTATTTATAGAGATTAAAATGCAAGAATAAAAAGTAACATGTCAGTGCCTGCTCTCAGGAGGCACTCAGAAGCCACCTTCCCTGCAGGACCCTGAAGGACCGTGCGGCCATCTTGTGGCTGGGGGACTCCATGGATACCATCAGGACAACACGACCGCATCGCCAGGTACGGACTGGGGCTGAAATTCAGCCCTGGCATTTGAAATCACACAGGCCCGTGCTGTTCCCGTCCCCAAGAACCGGATGGAATATATTATTAATCTTTCCCTGGATGGAGGAAACTAAGATTTACTAAAAGACCAATATACTAATGATACCCGTGGCCTGCTGGGGTAAGTGATGGAGTTAGCGACTTTGTGCTCCATCACAATTCTTAACATTATGGGTATCTTGAGAACACTGATTCTGTTAACAACGTTGCAGACAAGGCAGACCATGACCAGACAGGCCCTTCTGGCATTTGCCAGAATTGCCAAATGGCCAGTCCGGCTCTGCGCATTGCATTGTCCTGATGGAAGCACGCAGGGAATCGATTCCCTGCGCTATGTTCCTCTATGTCTCTGTCACTACTAACAGTGGCATCAGAGGGGTTAAACACGTGATCGGTGCTAGCACTGATCGTGGGCGTTGCTGCAGGGTGTCATCTCTCACACAGAGCTAACACCCTCACCCGATCGCCGAGGCACTCAGCGTGAGGCCACGCGATCGTGCGCCGTACACATACTGCTGTTTGCGGGAATGCAGCTCCCGTAGAGCATTATTTAAACAACACGTGTTAGAAAGGGGTTAATGTTGCTGTAGGCCTCTTGTTTTTTCATCAATCTTTGAGAGACATGCATTTTTAGGTAATGTAACTGTTGTGCTGAATTTATGCCATTTCTGGATGACCATACGCACATTGTTTCATGGTTTCTCTAATGCCTTGGACTTTTTTTTACTAGAACAACTAAACTATATATGGGGTTAAACAAAATGACTGTAAATGATGGCAGCTGTGTACTGATTACTATTTAACATGAGTTTAAATGCAATTGGCTAATTTTGAAAATTCTGAACACAACTGCATCCCCAATTACAAGCGGGTGTTCACAATTAGGCAATCAAATTATTTTATTTTTATTTCCCACCTCAAAATGATTTTAGTTTGTTTCTCAAAATTTGCATAGATTTCAAATTTTCAATTCTGAAATTACTGTTCTAGATAACTTTTTTTGCATGACAAAACTTGACTTTCTATCAAGGATGTGAATACTTTTTAAATCCACTGTACATCATTCACATGACCAGTGCATGCAGTCACTGGCCTCAGCGAGTCAAGTGAATGTATGTGACATCATTAAAAACAAAATTGTATGTGGCATCATATCTGCAGAACTTGCAGAAAACATGAGAGGAGCCATGGTTTTAAGTTATTATATTTCTTGCTGTTAGGCAACTTTCCTAAAATCCCAGAAAACCATTTGAATATTATTCTTGGAAAGTTTACTATTTATATATAGGCTTTGCTCCAACGTTTTTTATATGTGTAGTAAAATAACAAAAAACAAAAAAACAAAACAGGCAAAGGTATGTGTCCACCTCTTCAGATTCTTCAGGTTACACATGTTGAGTAAGTATCTCAAATGTCTGCCCCACTAAAGCTGTCTTTTATATTGAGAAGGGAATGTATTCAACTAATAGGCTGCAAAGTAGGTAGGTTTCCTATTTTAAAAGGAATGGGTCCAGGGTGGGGTAAAAAAACAAAAATCCTCTACACGTCTCTACATCGGGTTGGAGATGCCACTAAACTGCTGCAGCCAGTTAGTGACCACAAGAGATGAGCCAATCTTTTGAAATTCACCAGCTTTCCAAATTTTCCCAAAAAATTCAACTTTCGGCAAATACGTTTGTGCAAATGTCAACTCTGGATAGCTTGTATTTGTTAGTAATACATGTGGGGGAAGAGGAACCTAGATGATCATAAGAGCTTACACTTTACAGGTGAGAGATAGAAAGAGGACCCTGCTGACCATAAGAACTTATACTCCACAGGAGAGAGGGGGAGAGAACCTCAGTGATCATGAGAGCTTACCCTCCACAGATGATACATAAATTGTCTATTTAGAGAGGTAATCCTACATGTCAATATAGACCCTTTAACAAGCCTTGTAATATGACATAGGATAAAAGCCAAATCAGAATCTCAATTTGCAGTGTTTCAGGGTATTGCCCCTCATCAGTGCAAAGTATGCCTTTTGTCCTAAGTCATATTGCAAGGCTTGTTAAAGGGTCGATAGTGACTTGTAGAATTGCTACTTCCAATAGGTGGCACTAGAATTCAAGTCCTCTTCTTCTCAGAAGAGACAATTTGAATATTTAATTCCCCAGAGGAGCATGCAATGCATTTAAGTCTCCTTATACTGGTGTGCCAGATCTGGCATGTCACTCTCCATAAGGCGAAAACTTACCCCTTAAATCTCTACAGAAGAGAGAGACTTAGGCCGGAGTCACACTAGAGCGTAATACAGACGAGTGCTATGCGATAAAAAAATCGAATAGCACTCCGACCAGTATTCTTCTATGGGGCAGCTCACATAACCGTTTTTTTCCTCGTCCATTTTCAGTGTGCGAGTGAAATTGCAGCATGCTGTGATTGTCACCGACACTCGACCGAATCTCTGCTCACTCGCACCCATATAAGCCTATAGGTGCAAGTGAGACAACGCACATCACTCAGATATCATCTGAGTGATGTGCAATATACCCTGACCCTGGCAATGGAGGAGATGGAGAAATTCATATCTCCGCTTCCTCCGCAGCTGTGCTCCGATCCACTCTCTGCGAGAGGCTCGGAGCACAGACGCATTACACTGGGCTCCTGCTGACAGCAGAGCAGGAGCCGAGGATCATTAGCATATCGCATCAGATGCTCTCGCATTGGATGCAATACGCTAGTGTGACCCCGGCCTTAGCAAGAGACTCTGCACATGGAAAATGACTCTGCCGTACAAACACTGCTCCACTGAGAATCGCTGATCTATAAGGACCCAGATACTGACCACCACTGTACAAGGTATGATAATCCGTTACATGTCATAGCTGTAGGGTATTATGGGGAGGCCTGTGCGGAAATGCAATATCTATGTTTTGGAGTGGCCATCACAAAGCCCTGATCTCAATCCTATTGAAAGTTTATGGGCAAAGCTGAAAAGGCAGGTGCGAGCAATGCGACCTACAAACCTGGATCAGTTACACTAGTTTTGTCAGGAGGAATGGGCCCAAATTGCAAACACCTATTGTGAGAAGCTTGTGGAAGGATATCTCAAACTTTTGACCCAAGTCATTCAGTTTAAGGGCAATGGTACTAAATACTAATGAAATGTATGTAAACTTTTGACTCTGCAGTAAGTAATAAAAACGTCATTATTCTGGCATTTGGCAAATATTAATAATTATGCTAAATGTGATTGACCTAAAATGGGAAAGGTTTATTCTGATTTCCTGTCAGATAATGAGAAAAACATGCAGATGTGTCTTTTTATATAGTGTATGAAAACTTCTGGTTTCAACTGATAGAGAGAGAGAGAGAGAGTAAAAAAAAAGGAAAGCAGCACAAAAGAAGTATGAAAAAAAAGTGGACTTTATTGTCCAAATGACATTGAGAAAGGATATCACATCTGAAACATTGCCATGCCATTTGGACAATAAAGTCCACTTTTTTTCTTTCTGCTTTTGTGCTGTTTTCCTTTTTTTACACTATTATTGGAAACCATTTGATTGCTGGTTGGGAAAGTTCTGCATGATACTTGAGGTAACACTAGATGCTGCTCCAGTTTTATATACAGTGGGGCAAAAAAGTATTTAGTCAGTCAGCAATAGTGCAAGTTCCACCACTTAAGAAGATGAGAGGCGTCTGTAATTTACATCATAGGTAGACCTCAACTATGGGAGACAAACTGAGAAAAAAAAATCCAGAAAATCATTGTCTGTTTTTTTAACATTTTATTTGCATATTATGGTGGAAAATAAGTATTTGGTCAGAAACAAAATTTCATCTCAATACTTTGTAATATATCCTTTGTTGGCAATGACAGAGGTCAAACGTTTTCTGTAAGTCTTCACAAGGTTGCCACACACTGTTGTTGGTATGTTGGCCCATTCCTCCATGCAGATCTCCTCTAGAGCAGTGATGTTTTCGGCTTTTCGCTTGGCAACACGGACTTTCAACTCCCTTCTACAGGGTTGAGATCTGGAGACTGGCTAGGCCACTCCAGGACCTTGAAATGCTTCTTACGAAGCCACTCCTTCGTTGCCCTGGCGGTGTGCTTTGGATCATTGTCATGTTGAAAGACCCAGCCACGTTTCATCTTCAATGCCCTTGCTGATGGAAGGAGGTTTGCACTCAAAATCTCACGATACATGGCCCCATTCATTCTTTCATGTACCCGGATCAGTCGTCCTGGCCCCTTTGCAGAGAAACTGCCCCAAAGCATGATGTTTCCACCACCATGCTTTACAGTAGGTATGGTGTTTGATGGATGCAACTCAGTATTCTTTTTCCTCCAAACACGACAAATTGTGTTTCTACCAAACAGTTCCAGTTTGGTTTCATCAGACCATAGGACATTCTCCCAAAACTCCTCTGGATCATCCAAATGCTCTCTAGCAAACTTCAGACGGGCCCGGACATGTACTGGCTTAAGCAGTGGGACACGTCTGGCACTGCAGGATCTGAGTCCATGGTGGCGTAGTGTGTTACTTATGGTAGGCCTTGTTACATTGGTCCCAGCTCTCTGCAGTTCATTCACTAGGTCCCCCCGCGTGGTTCTGGGATTTTTGCTCACCGTTCTTGTGATCATTCTGACAATACGGGGTGGGATTTTGCGTGGAGCCCCAGATCGAGGGAGATTATCAGTGGTCTTTTATGTCTTCCATTTTCTAATTATTGCTCCTACTGTTGATTTCTTCACTCCAAGCTGATTGGCTATTGCAGATTCAGTCTTCCCAGCCTGGTGCAGGGCTACAATTTTGTTTCTGGTGTCCTTTGACAGCTCTTTGGTCTTCACCATAGTGGAGTTTGGAGTCAGACTGTTTGAGGGTGTGCACAGGTGTCTTTTTATACTGATAACAAGTTTAAACAGGTGCCATTACTACAGGTAATGAGTGGAGGAAAGAGGAGACTCTTAAAGAAGAAGTTACAGGTCTGTGAGAGCCAGAAATCTTGATTGTTTGTTTCTGACCAAATACTTATTTTCCACCATAATATGCAAATAAAATGTTAAAAAAACAGACAATGTGATTTTCTGGATTTTTTTTTCTCAGTTTGTCTCCCATAGTTGAGGTCTACCTATGATGTAAATTGCAGACGCCTCTCATCTGTGGAACTTGCACTATTGCTGACTGACTAAATACTTTTTTGCCCCACTGTATATACATATACATATATATGTGTGTGTATATATATAATATTAACAATAGAAACAACAAAATAATGGCATAGCAAAGAAAAAATACTGACACAGTAAAAGTAACTGTAAAGTTATCACAACTACTGATATTCTTTTTGTATTAGTTTTTAAGATTTCTGTTTACAATTATTGCACAAGGTCCTTCATTGTCCACTTTTAATGGATGAGAAGTTGTCCAGATTAACGATAATAACATGTAAACATATAATTACTAACACAGTACAGTCATCAGAGGTAATTCCTGTAACGAGCCTTGTACCTCTGTGATCATTACATGATCAGGGCATATTTCTATCCACTAGGTTTTCATACTATGACAACAGACCTTGAAAACTGTGAGGAAATAGAAAGTATTTCAGAAAAGTGTATGACTTTTCTCAATAAGATCAAGGGATAAAAGCAACAGAAAGTGTAACAAAGTAATATGGGAACTACATGTGTTGGGTGGAGTCAAAGTCTAAATGTCTATGTTGCTAATAAACAAATAACTTCTTTATCTCCAGGGTACGAATGACATATACTACATGGTAATAGATTTTTCTTTTAGACTCCCAGCTGTGTTATTAGTTGTTAGGTCCTTATTGTTGTTAGGTTGTTACTGGACTTGTAAAAATCCATCAAAATCCTATCTTTTATCATGCAGTCGACATTGTGAAAACTAATAAAGACAATGCCCATTCCTCACTATAAAAAGGAACATACCTGCAGGAATTACCCCTCTAATTTGCCTCCTTACAGGTAACCTGTCACCCCAAAATTCGCCTATAAGGTTTGGCCCCTGGCATCAGGGGCTTATCTACAGCATTCTGTAATGCTGTAGATAAGCCTCCGATGTCACCTGAAAGATAAGAAAAACAGGTTATATTATACTCACCCAGGGGCGGTCCCAATGCGATGCGGTCCGGTCCGATTGGCGTCGCGGTCCGGGTCCGGCGCCTCCCATCTTCATACGATGATGTACTCTTCTTTGCTTCCTGCCGCGACTCCTGGGCAGGCATACTTTATCTGCCCTGTTGAGGGCAAAGCAAAGTACTGGAAAGTACGGGAAAGGTCAGAGAGGCCCGGTGTAGTGGAGTTGTTCAGTTGTAGTGCTGAACCTGAACCCCTGGTTCTTGTGTGGCCAGGGCCTGAACCTTGAGACCTGGAACTCCCTGTAGTCTAAAGCCGCACCGACTGTACCTGTTCCCTGAAAAACTGCACCGCCTGTACCTGAACCCTGAGAGTCCACACCAGCAGTGCCTGAATACTGAGAAGCTGCAACGGCAGTACTTGAACCCTGAAAAGTTGTATTGGCGGTACCTGAACCCTGTGAAACTGCACTAGCAGTACCTGAGCCTTGAGAAGCTGCACCAGTGGTACCTGAACCCTGTGAAGCTGTACCGGCGGTACTTGAACCCTGTGAAGCTGTACCGGTGGTACCTGAACCCAGTAACCATTCTGTCAATACTTGAACCTGCACCTGCGTCAGTCCTGGTTAGCGTTCCTGTGTCCTTACTGGCGGAGCCTGTTCCAGTATCTGAATACAGCCCTATCTGTGACTCTGTGTCAGTATCTGTTCTGTCAGAGCACCTGAGTCGTATGAACAGAGTCCGAATCCTGCCTATGAGTGACTGTGAGTCCTTATCCATGTCTGCAAACCTGACCCCTGGGGTGATTGCCTAGGACTGGTACCTGGCAGCTACCTGCAGCTCAAGCTTGACTCCACCATCCAGTGAGAACCAGGTAGCCCCTTAGCCATGCCCCTCCTAGGTAAACCTGGCCCTATGGCACAGTGGGTTCATGAACCACATGTCCCAACTGTGGGCATAACACCTTTTTTTGGAATCTTCTACTTGTACGACACCACAAAATAAGTAAAGAAGTTGTAGCAGTATAGAAATATTGCAAAAAAATCTTAAAAAATTCATTTAGAAAAAAACTTGGCAGGTTCACCCAAATGTCCAAATTTCCCTGAACACCCTTCTCAGCATGCTCTTATTTTAGTAAAGTTAAGTAACCTTTTAAAAATCATTGGTAATTAGTGTCCTACTGCATATGTAAAGTATCTCTACTGGTCACTGGGAAGACACCTAATCCTAGAATAGTTATTACAAATCTACTGTAATGACACCCAAAGAGGCTCCAGTTACTCTCAGACTGCCTCCTCCCATCGCTGGAGCTCTCACACATGTGTAAGGAGGTTGACTGGACCGTGGGTACCTGCATGCCGGGTCCGGAACTAGAGAGGCTGCATCCTCTATTCCCGGGAGACAGCTTTGAGGAGGCAGACCTTACCCTGTAGCCTGAGGGAAGCCTGATTGGGAGGGACCTTCCTGCAGACCCAGGGAGGCAGGGAGAGACGGTCAGAAAGCGCACGCAGCAGCCGGGCTATAAACAGGAAAAGTGCGTGAAGGACGGGAGTCTGGCGCCGGCAGAGAGTAGTGTGGGGACCAGCGCAGAGAGCAGCGTGCAGAACGGTGCACAGAGCAGTGAGCAGCGTGCTCTGTTTCCCCTATCTGTGTACCGGTGTGGCGATGGGCCATATAGAAGGAGCCCCCGTCGCCTGCAGAGCAGAGCCATGCAGAGTCGAGCCGTATACACCGAGCTGAGCCGTGCAGACCAAGCGGAGCTCAGCAAGCTGTGCAGCAACCAGAGAGAAGTGTCCTGCCCTGAGAGCACCAGCAGCGTGCAAGACAGTCCCTGTCGTCGCCCGCCACCAACAGCGGGGACCAGAGAGAAAGAGACGTGTGGTATGTGTCCGGTCTTCGTGTCCGTGAGTACCACACATGTGCCCCATAAGAGTGACCGGGACAGTACAGACATTCGCACCCTGACTGGGCCATTAAACACCTACGCAGCCACGCTGGGCTCGTACAAGACCATGACTCCTATTACCGTCAGCCACTTTGGGCCCGTTTGACTCGAGACTGTCAGGAGGGTTATGCAGGAGACACGTCGGGCTTAGACAGTACCGTGGCCTGTAACCGTGTAGGCATCAACAGTATATGGACAAGGGGAGTTGGAAGGTACCCGAGATCGACCACTGTTACCAGAAGAAGGGGTATTGTTTGCTTGCTGGACCACATTAAAAAGGACACCGCGCCAGCCATTGTCGGCGCCATGGAGTTCGCAGCAGGAGCTGCGGTGTTATACGCTTGCTTCCGAAGTGTCATTGTTTGCACCATTGTACTTCACTTTGCCATTCATACTGTTTAATTCTTTACCTCCCTGGAGTATTCCCCTGTAAATAAACTTCTTATCCCTTGCTCTGCCTCCCGTCCGTCACTGCATCCCACGTTCCTGCTTGATACCTTACACATGCACCGCTGCCTTGTTCCAGAACCTGAGAAGGAGGGTATGTAGCTGCCGACATCTCACTCGTGCCTCTTTGAGTATCACTACAACAGACTGGATGTGCCTGATCTGGGATGAGGAGCTATCCTGGTGAGCAGTTAAGGCACTTTGGGCAGCACGGTGGCTCAGTGGTTAGCATTGTTGCTTTGCAGCACTGGAGTGCTGGGTTCAAGTCCCACCAAAGCCAACATCTGCAAGGAGTTTGTATGTTTGCACAGTGTTCACGTGGGTTTCCTTCCACACTCCAAAGACATACTGATAGGGAATTTAGTTTGTGAGCCCCAATGGAGACAGTGGTGATGATGTCAGCAAAGTGCTGCAGAGTATGATGACGCGATATAAGCAAACCTTCATAAATAAAGTACAACTTTACATATGGTGATGATAATAACGTTTTTCTGTTGTTGCAAGATTGCTTGGACAGTTTTCTATGATAAGTGCAAGCTAGGAATGAGTTCTAGAAGGCATGTACACTGGGAGGTTTTTTTTTACCAGCAATCGGAAGGCTAATCTACAGCAATATACACACAATTTTGTGTACATCTGCCCCTGTGGACTTCCCTACAGATACTATATATGTGAACCTGCTGCTTTATCAAGGTTGATTAGATTGCTGAGCAGATAACAGGATGACATATCTTCCTGAAAGGATCGAAAGTACGAGTCTAAAAAGTCCAGTGTAAAAATGACAAGATTACTAATTTAGTTCTTTTCAGTAAAGGTGATTTTCTGCTAATAGCTTCTCCTTCAGACATAGTGTTCTGATTGATACTACTAAAGCCTTATAGCTATAGCACTGTTATCTGTCTCTATCGACATTGAATTTTCCCTAATCCTATCAAAACTCAAGACGAAAATCTAAACTCAATCGACAAAGTAACCCTTGTCAATGACCGCGACCAGAAGAGAATTCGGATGAGAATCAGTCCATGATCACAAGTATACAAATTGCATGCACGCAGTAACACGACCACTCACTCATAGGAGGAATCCGGGAGGGAATGGTGATGGCGTGTGCATCACGCATTGTCACAATTTGGCATTAGGAGTCACAGAGTGACTACAGACTATTCAGTCTTTTCTTGCAAAAAATATCTTTAAATTTGGGGTAGAAAAAAAAGATGTATTTTCTCATTTCATTCTATTTGAGTATTTTTTCGAGTATACTCATGGTTACTGTGGGAATGAGTTATAAAATATGAAATATCCTGTATGATGTTCTGCTTTTCTCTCTAGGGGAGTCTTGTTCTCTTTTAAAGCCTCACATTTAGCAATAGTTTCCAGACACAGTCATAGGGTGGGGAACCAGCACAACCCCTGACACGCACACCCCTTCCCTCAGCTCCCAAATGTTCCTTCTCTGACCTCTTGTTCAATTACTACTACATATTGACTCACTTTACCCCTGTGTCATTGTGTCTCTGACTCATAAAGAGGGCATCAGACGGTGACAAACTGCAGGGGAAGATACACTTGTAGCTGTCACATTACAAACGCTGCAGGTCACATATGAAAGGGGTTAAAATGCGGTGTGCCAAATTTATAGCACCATCTCATCCAATTTTTCAGGGGCAGGACTAGCTGTATAAATAGACAAGGTGTTTTCTCAATTCTACCATTCTAATCCACTGATCTATATCGGAAAACCTGCTTGGTTAGAAAGTCTTTGTTACAGTGTTAATTTAGGTCATAAATAATGTTATATTGGTTGGAGATGACTTTTTCTGACACAATTTATTTTTTTCTGCTCTAATTAATACAGCGTAATGATAAGAACTTTTGCAATTATGAGTTCTGGAGATTTTTCTTAAGGTTCCTGATGACACAAGCATGGGAGAAATATATGGATATAGGGAGTGAATTAAAGAATTAAATCAAACATAACCCCAAAATAGCAGCCTGGGAAAAAAGTAGTATCACACAATAAAATGGAAGATTTAAAGGCAATGTACAACTTTGTCTTTATACTTCATTTCCTTCTTCAATGCAAAATCAAGCAACTTTGTAAATGGTTTTCATTTAAGATTTTTTTACCATTTTGCTGCTGCAGAATACTGGTAAGTTCTTCTAGCAGTGATCTGCAAAACTGTTACAAATCTGGGAAAACTCTTGCTCAGTTCTAGTTGACTCTTTCTACTGTCACCCTCCCTTCTATCAGTGTTCTAGATTTCCCCCTCTCCACTGTTATCTTCAGGATAGATACAGGAAGAATGTTCATCAAGAGGTAGTAGCACTGTGCTTATTCACACAAGCAAATGAATACAGTTGTACCGGAGATGCGGTGTATCAGACCCCTTTAAATTTTTCACTCTTTGTTTCACTGCAGCGATATGGTAAATTCAAGTTCATTTTTTCTCATTAATGTACACTCTGCACCCCATCTTGACTGAAAAAAACAGAAATGTAGTAAATTTTGCAAATTTATTAGAAAAGAAAAACTGAAATATCACATGGTCATAAGTAGTCAGACCCTTTGCTCAGTATTGAGTAGAAGCACCTTTTGAACTAGTACAGCCATGAGTCTTCTTGGAAATGATGCAACAAGTTTTTCACCCCTGGATTAGGGGATCCTCTGCCATTCTTCCTTGCAGATCCTCTCCAGTTCCGTCAGGTTGGATGGTGAACGTTGGTGGACAGACATTTTCAGGCCTCTCCAGAGATGCTCAATTGGGTTTAGGTCAGGGCTCTGGCTGGGCCAGACAAGAATGGTCACAGAGTTGTTCTGAAGCCACTCCTTTGTTATTTTAGCTATGTGCTTAGAGTCATTGTCTTGTTGGAAGGTGAACCTTCTTCCAAGTCTGAGGTCCAGAGCACTATGGAAGAGGTTTTCATCCAAGATATCTCTGTACGTGGCTGCATTCATGTTTCCTTCAATGACAACCAGTCGTCCTGTCCCTGCAGATGAAAAACACTCCCATAGCATGATGCTGCCACCACCATGTTTCACTGTTGGGATGGTATTGGGCAGGTGATAAGCAGTGGCTGGTTTTCTCCACACATACCACTTAGAATTATCACCAAAAAGGACTATCTTCGTCTCATCAGACCAGAGAATCTTATTATTCATAGTCTGGGAGTCCTTCATGTGATTTTTAGCAAACTCTATGCGGCCTTTCATATGCCTTGCACTGAGGAGATGATTCCGTCAGGCCACTCTGCCATAAAGGCCTGACTGGTGAAGGGCCGCAGTGATAGTTGACTTTGTGGAACTTTCTCCCATCTCCCTACTGTATCTCTGGAGCTCAGCCACAGTGATATTGGGGTTCTTGCTTACCTCTCTCACCAAGGCTCTTCTCCCACGATTGCTCAGTTTGGTTGGATGGCCAGGTCCAGGAAGACTTCTGGTGGTCCCAAGCTTCTTCCATTTAAAGATTATGAAGGCCACTTTCCTCTTAGGAACCTTGAGTACTGTAGAAATTCTTTTGTAACCTTGGCCAGATCTGTGCCTTGCCACAATTCTGTCTCTGAGCTCCTTGGCCAGTTCCTTTGACCTCATGATTCTCACTTGGTCTGACATGCACTGTGAGCTGTGAGGTCTTATATAGACAGGTGTGTGCCTTTCCAAATCAAGTCCTATCAGTTTAATTAAACACAGCTGGACACCAATGAAGGAGCAGAACCATCTCAAGGAGGATCATAAGGAAATGGTCAGCGAGTGTCTAGGCAAAGGGTCTGAATTAGTGATGAGCGAGTGTACTCATTACTCGAGATTTCCAAGCATGCTCGGGTGTTCTATGATTATCTTGGGCATGCTCGTAGATTATGTTTGTGTCCCTGCAGTTGCATGATTTGCAGCTGTTAGACAACCTGAACACATGCAGGAATTGCCTGTTTGTTAGGGAATCCCCACATGTATTCAGGCTTTCTAGCAGCCGTAAATCATGCAGATGTGGCGAAACAAACATAATCTACGAGCACGCCCAAAATACTCTGAGAACACCCAAGTATGCTCGGAAAGTCTCAAGTAACGAGCCCACTCACTCATCACTAGTCTGAATACTTATGACAATGTGATATTTCAGTTTTTCTTTTTTCTTAAATTTGCAAAAATGTCTACATTTTTGTTTTTTTTTTCAGTCAAGATGGGGAATTTACCAAATGGCTGCAATGAAACAAAGAGTGAAAAATTTAAATGGGTCTGAATACTTACTGTACCCACTGTATACACAGTTAATACAGCAAAAAAAGGGGCAGCAGTGTATTCCTGCCCAGGTGTCAGAACTAGTGCACTTTCAGGATGCAGCAAACCCATGTAGTAAGGCCTCATTCACACTTCCATTTTTTACAATCAGTCACAATCCATAAAAATGTTGAAAAGATGGATCCTGTGCAGATTGTAAAAAATGGATGCACTGGGTCCCTTTTTTGTGACTGATCCGTCGAGGCTATGTGCACACATTGTGTATGCGTCTTTGCCGCATTTTTCCGCTGCGAAAATGTATACACAACCCAACCCAGGTTAAAAATAATTTAAAAAATGAAAAATCATGATATTCTTACTTTCCGGCGTCGCACGCGGCCTTCCCGATGCTCGCGATGCTGCCGGTAGCTCCCGTTCCCAGTAATGCATTGCGAAATGACCCGATGACGTAGCGGTCTCGCGAGACCGCTACGTCATCACAGGTCATTGTCTCGCAATGCATTACTGGGAACGGGAGCTGCCGGCAGCATCGCGAGCATATTTTAAAATTATTTTTAACATTAAATCTTTTTACTATTGATGCTGCATAGGCAGCATCAATAGTAAAAATAGAAAGAGAGAGAGAGCCAGAGAGACTTTCCCTGACGGGAGCATACTCAATTTCAAAAGACGGCATCCACCGCTGGATTCCTGCTTTTGACAGTCAGCGACGTATCCTGCGTCCATAGGCTTCCATTATAGCCAGCGACAGACAGTGGGGTCGCTGAACGATTTTCCGACGTACAGAAAAAACGTTCCTCTGTGCGTTGTCTCCGCCCGACAGACAGCAATTTTACGACAGATCCAGTGCACGACGGATGAAACAGAAGGCCATCCGTCACAATCCGTCGCTAATACAAGTCTATGAGAAAAAAACGAATCCAGCAGAAACATTGAGACGGCTCCCAGGCACAATAGCTACATGCCAAGCAGGGTGCGGGAGCGCCGCTTTACAGCCACCTCAACACATAGGTCCCTCATTGGGCAGACGACCACCGGCAATAAGAAATCGCTATATGCTCCTAAGCATCTGGACATTAGACAACAGACGTCTCTTCACACCCTACTCTCTTCCTACTTTTCGTTATCTGTACATCTGAAACTAAGCAGCCCCATGAGTAAGACCCGGAAGGTTTGAAACGTTGGGTTTCAATCAGATTGTATTAATTGAACTCCAGTGCTTGTGGCCTTTTTTGACATTTATATAATTTTGAATAAACATTGATGAACACTTTTTGCAAACCTACCAAAGAGAGTGTGTGGTGAATTATACTTCTTACTTTTGTAGTAGCAACCTGGTCAACCAGAAACATCCATATCCTTTTACTCCTCAATAGCTGCAGATGAAGATCTCCTATCTGTGAGCATGATTGCAGCAGCTGTATACACTATGGGCATACAATGGAGCTGTGACATACACAACCTGGTCGGGTGAGCACCCCTTTAGCCTCACTCTAACTTCCTTTACACTGTACAGTATCACCCTATGTGGCCTTTCCACTCTTTTTTTCTCTTCTATGAACTTTCTCTATAGCATTTTACCAACAATTTTTTTTTTTATTGAAAAACGCTATTGGTTTTTTCATTGTTGAATGGACTTGAAAAAAAATTGAAAAAAAGTGGCTGTAAAAGAGATGCATCAAAATGCTGGGAAAACCCCAAAAATAGACAAAATGATCAAAAAAGTGCCCAGGAGACAGCAAAAAAGAAAAACTCTTATAAGGCTACGTTCACACTAGCGTTCGGCTAGTGTGCATCGCGCTAGCGTCGGGCGACGCAGCAGCGACGCACGCGTCATGCGCCCCTATGTTTAACATGGGGGACGCATGCGTTTTTGCTTGTTGCGTTTTCCGACACGTGCGTCTTTTTTGACGCTAGCGTCGGACCAAGAAAACGCAACAAGTTGCATTTTTCTTGCGTCCGATTTTCGTCAAAAAACGACGCACGCGTCGAAAAACGCAGCGTTTTTGCGTGCGTTTGCACGCGTTTTTCGGTGCGTTGTGCGTCGCGTCCCCGACGCAGCGGCGCACAACGCTAGTGTGAACGTAGCCTTAAAGACACTTCAGGAAAAGAAAATGTTGATGTTTCCTGAAGCATTTTCCTTTTAAAAAACTCAGCAATTTACTCACCTGAAAAAGATGCTGTGGGCACATGCTCTTATGCTGATAATCCACACTCAATAACTGAGAAAGATCTCTTGGTAAGTTGTCAAATAAATGCGGAGCTGTGATAAAGAGTGTGCCCTGAGAGGCCTGTCCACACCATCACACTTGTGTCACTCTCACCACACACTGTGTGATCGCACAGCGGAGAGGCTGATGAATTCCAAGTTAGGACATATTTCACTGGAGCAACATGAAAGCTCCTTAATGGATGTTGATACACACAAGCCTCTGACATCAGAAGAGCCTCTTTGTTGTGGTAAATGACATGTGTGAGATTATTTCTCAATCCCT
Source organism: Ranitomeya imitator (assembly GCF_032444005.1). Taxonomy (NCBI): domain Eukaryota; kingdom Metazoa; phylum Chordata; class Amphibia; order Anura; family Dendrobatidae; genus Ranitomeya; species Ranitomeya imitator. Next base: position 718,235,117 of record NC_091284.1, read on the forward strand.
TTGTTTATGTTCTGCACATGTCAAGTAGTGTATGGTTAAGGAGGCTTCACGTCCCTGTGTCATCCATCCCTCAGTGAGTAGAACTTCATAGAATTTCCTGCATGATAGGACATTAAAGGGAAGGTGCCGCAATTTTGTTTTTGTATTAAAAATGATTGTTTATATAAACAATTATTTTGAATACAAAATCATTTTTTTTAACTTTAATATATTTTTTATTATTAATTATTTTTGCAGCCACTGGGCGCCGCCATTTTGCTTTCCAGCAGTGTAAGAGTCCCAGCAGGACACTTACACTCTGCTGCCCTGGACATAGGAGGCTGCGGTCGGCGTCCGACCCATTAGCTACAATTATAAACTGCTCTCTGCTCTGATGTGGCCATGCCCCCTGGGTGGTCTCCACATCACAGCAGAGGCAGGAGATCGGCGCCATCTTGCCTCAGCCCACAGTGGAGTGTACCTGTGAGCTCCACTGTGACTGAGAGCTGCTCCCTTCACACTGTCAGCGGCCGTTCCCTGTCCTCTGCTGCCTGGTGTGTGGCTGTAATCCCTAGAGAGGGTGAAGGAATGCTGCCGTCTGATGTCCTCTTATCTGGAGCTGCAGAGAGGTAACAGAGGGGGATGGGGGAGGCTCTGTGCTGCTCCGACCTCACTGCAGCTCCTCACAGGACATCAGACCCTGCATCTATCACTGTACTGTGCTGAGCAAAGTATCTAATCCTCTCCTGTGTGATAGTGTCTGCTGGCCCATGTATCTAATCCTCTCATGTGATACTATGCTGAGCCATGCATCTAATCCTCTCCTGTGTGATACTATGCTGAGCCATGCATCTAATCCTCTCCTGTGTGATAGTGTCTGCTGGCCCCTGTATCTAATCCTCTCATGTGATACAATGCTGAGCCGTGCATCTAATCCTCTCATGTGTGATAGTGTCTGCTGGCCCGTGTATCTAATCCTCTCATGTGATACTATGCTGAGCCATGCATCTAATCCTCTCCTGTGTGATACTATGCTGAGCCATGCATCTAATCCTCTCCTGTGTGATAGTGTCTGCTGGCCCCTGTATCTAATCCTCTCATGTGATACAATGCTGAGCCGTGCATCTAATCCTCTCATGTGTGATAGTGTCTGCTGGCCCGTGTATCTAATCCTCTCATGTGATACTATGCTGAGCCGTGCATCTAATCCTCTCCTGTGTGATAGTGTCTGCTGGCCCGTGTATCTAATCCTCTCATGTGATACTATGCTGAGCCATGCATCTAATCCTCTCCTGTGTGATAGTGTCTGCTGGCCCCTGTATCTAATCCTCTCATGTGATACAATGCTGAGCCGTGCATCTAATCCTCTCATGTGTGATAGTGTCTGCTGGCCCGTGTATCTAATCCTCTCATGTGATACTATGCTGAGCCATGCATCTAATCCTCTCCTGTGTGATACTATGCTGAGCCATGCATCTAATCCTCTCCTGTGTGATAGTGTCTGCTGGCCCCTGTATCTAATCCTCTCATGTGATACAATGCTGAGCCGTGCATCTAATCCTCTCATGTGTGATAGTGTCTGCTGGCCCGTGTATCTAATCCTCTCATGTGATACTATGCTGAGCCATGCATCTAATCCTCTCCTGTGTGATACTATGCTGAGCCATGCATCTAATCCTCTCCTGTGTGATAGTGTCTGCTGGCCCCTGTATCTAATCCTCTCATGTGATACAATGCTGAGCCGTGCATCTAATCCTCTCATGTGTGATAGTGTCTGCTGGCCCGTGTATCTAATCCTCTCATGTGATACTATGCTGAGCCATGCATCTAATCCTCTCCTGTGTGATACTATGCTGAGCCATGCATCTAATCCTCTCCTGTGTGATAGTGTCTGCTGGCCCCTGTATCTAATCCTCTCATGTGATACAATGCTGAGCCGTGCATCTAATCCTCTCATGTGTGATAGTGTCTGCTGGCCCGTGTATCTAATCCTCTCATGTGATACTATGCTGAGCCGTGCATCTAATCCTCTCCTGTGTGATAGTGTCTGCTGGCCCGTGTATCTAATCCTCTCATGTGATACTATGCTGAGCCATGCATCTAATCCTCTCCTGTGTGATAGTGTCTGCTGGCCCCTGTATCTAATCCTCTCATGTGATACAATGCTGAGCCGTGCATCTAATCCTCTCATGTGTGATAGTGTCTGCTGGCCCGTGTATCTAATCCTCTCATGTGATACTATGCTGAGCCATGCATCTAATCCTCTCCTGTGTGATACTATGCTGAGCCATGCATCTAATCCTCTCCTGTGTGATAGTGTCTGCTGGCCCCTGTATCTAATCCTCTCATGTGATACAATGCTGAGCCGTGCATCTAATCCTCTCATGTGTGATAGTGTCTGCTGGCCCGTGTATCTAATCCTCTCATGTGATACTATGCTGAGCCGTGCATCTAATCCTCTCCTGTGTGATAGTGTCTGCTGGCCCGTGTATCTAATCCTCTCATGTGATACTATGCTGAGCCGTGCATCTAATCCTCTCCTGTGTGATATTATGCTGAGCCGTGTATCTAATCCTCTCCTTTGTGATACTGTCTGCTGAGCCGTGTATCTAATCCTATCCTGTGATACTGACTGCTGAGCCGTGTATCTAATCCTCTCCTATGCACTCCTCTCCCCCCTGCATATCTTTCCCCATTGCACACACAACTCAATGCGTGCGTTAACAGGAGCTGCGGGCGTCATGCTGTATTATGGCATTATGTGAGATCTATATGACGGTATTATGTGATCTGTATGGTGGTATTATGCTTGATCAGTATTGTGAGAATTATATGGTGGTATTGTGTGTGTGATCTATATGGCAGTATTATGTGAGAACACTGGCAGCATTATGTGTGATCTATATGGCGGTATTATGTGAGAACACTGGCAGCATTATGTGTGATCTATATGGCGGTATGTGTGAACACTGGTGGTATTGTGTGATCTATATGGCGGTATTATGTGAGAACACTATGGCAGTATTATGTGTGATCTATATGGCGGTATTATGTGAGAACACTGGCAGTATTATGTGTGATCTATATGGCGGTATTATGTGAGAACACTGGCAGTATTATGTGTGATCTATATGGCGGTATTATGTGAGAACACTGGCAGTATTATGTGTGATCTATATGGTGGTATGTGAGAACACTGGTGGTATTATGTGTGATCTATATGGCGGTATGTGAGAACACTGGTGGTATGTGTGATCTATATGGCGGTATGTAAGAACACTGGTGGTATTATGTGTGATCTATATGGCGGTATTATGTGAGAACACTATGGCAGTATTATGTGTGATCTATATGGCGGTATTATGTGAGAACACTGGCAGCATTATGTGTGATCTATATGGCGGTATGTGTGAACACTGGTGGTATTGTGTGATCTATATGGCGGTATTATGTGAGAACACTATGGCAGTATTATGTGTGATCTATATGGCGGTATTATGTGAGAACACTGGCAGTATTATGTGTGATCTATATGGCGGTATTATGTGAGAACACTGGCAGTATTATGTGTGATCTATATGGTGGTATGTGAGAACACTGGTGGTATTATATGTGATCTATATGGCGGTATGTGAGAACACTGGTGGTATTATGTGTGATCTATATGGCGGTATGTAAGAACATTGGTGGTATTATGTGTGATCTATATGGCGGTATTATGTGAGAACACTATGGCAGTATTATGTGTGATCTATATGGCGGTATTATGTGAGAACACTGGCAGTATTATGTGTGATCTATATGGCGGTATGTGAGAACACTGGTGGTATTATGTGTGATCTATATGGCGGTATGTGAGAACACTGGTGGTATTATGTGTGATCTATATGGCGGTATGTGAGAACACTGGTGGTATTATGTGTGATCTATATGGCGGTATGTGAGAACACTGGTGGTATTATGTGTGATCTATATGGCGGTATGTGAGAACACTGGTGGTATTATGTGTGATCTATATGGCGGTATGTGAGAACACTGGTGGTATTATGTGTGATCTATATGGCGGTATGTGAGAACACTGGTGGTATTATGTGTGATCTATATGGCGGTATGTGAGAACACTGGTGGTATTATGTGTGATCTATATGGCGGTATGTGAGAACACTGGTGGTATTATGTGTGATCTATATGGCGGTATGTGAGAACACTGGTGGTATTATGTGTGATCTATATGGCGGTATTATGTGAGAACACTATGGCAGTATTATCTTCAGAAAGCGGACCCATTCTAGGGTGGTTCTGGCTGAGCACCTGCACGCGGGTCTGGGGTAATAGAGGGGGCAGCATGACCTCCAGTTAGGTGCAGTCAGGGGAAGGCTGGTGAGGCAGCTGAAGAGAGGCTTCTCATTTTTATCGCTACTATATGGCTACATTTCCTTCCCAGCGTCATCCCAGACTGCGCCTGTCACCTCGCTTTCACACATCGCCAGGACAGGATGGAGAAGACAGGATCTGAGGAGGGGAATGGGGTCGGCATGCAAAGTCTGGATCAGACCAGGCCATCAATCCGCAGAAATGTTTACTGGATTTCTGTGGAGCAGACGGTCCATCCATGTGTATAAAAGACAGCGCTCTATGTACAATCCCTGGCTGCTCCGCGCACTAAACAGGGGGCCCCCCCATAGACCTGCACACTGCTCTCCTGAAATACTCTGTGCTGCTGTCACCCTGCTCCCTCCACCACATATCTCCCAGAATCCTTGCTGCCTGCCATCCTCGGTGACTGTCTACTTGTCAGTATAAGGCTGCTTTCACACTAGCGTCGGTACGGGCCCGTTGCAGTGCGTCGGGTCGACGTACCGACGCATGCTGTGAAAGAAATGTCCGACGTGGGCAGCAGAAGGCGTCTTACGACGCTTCCGTTGCCCCATTGTAAGGTATGGGGAGTATGGGGCGGAGTTTCGGCCGTGCATGCGCGGTCAAAAATGGCGGACTCGACGCACAAACAAACGTTACATGTAATGTCGGTAATGTTAGTATATGGGGAAAAAATGCATCCTGCAGACAACTTTGCAGGATGTTTTTTTTCTCCTGAACGACGCATTACAATGTACAGCCAACAACGCTAGTGTGAAAGTAGCCTAAGGCTGCCGTCCACTATCAGTATTTGGTCAGTATTTTACCTCAGTATTTGTAGCTAAAACCAGGAGTGGGTGATAAATGCAGAAGTGGTGCATATGTTTCTATTATACTTTTCCACTATTTGTTCCACTCCTGGTTTTGGCTTACAAATACTGAGGTAAAATACTGACCAAATACTGATAGTGTGACGGCAGCCATACTCTGCAGTCACCAACAAAATGGCTGCTCACTGGGTCCCTGAATCTCATCCTCTCTAATCCCTTAGCAAACACCCATAAGGGGAGGAGAGGAGACATCACACACGTCAGCAGACGCCGCCCATAATTACAGCAGTGCAGTAATGTGAGCTAGTTGTACACTAGGTTTTTCTGAAATTTCAGCAGCTGCTCCCCCTAGTGTTTAAAAGTGGAAATTCCAAAACTTTTCAAATTATTTTTCATATTTTACTAAATTATAAACAAATGATAATATTTTTTAAGAACATGTAATCATTAATTCTTTACATTTTTACAATTTCTGCAAAAAAAATTTTTTTTTGATGGCACCTTCCCTTTAAGTGTACCAACTGTAAGTGGAAAGCAGCAAAAAATGTTACATCCCAACAAAACAGCAGTTATTCACTTCATAGCTGGGATTTTTATGTTATTCATTAACCCCTTCCCGACCTGTGACTCCACGTAGGCGTCATGAAAGTCGGTGCCAATCCGACCTGTGATGCCTACGTGGCGTCATGGAGGGATCGCGTCCCTGCAGATCGGGTGAAAGGGTTAACTCCAATTTCATCCGATCTGCAGGGACAGGGGCAGTGGTACTTCAGCCCTGGCGGGGGGGGGGGGGGGGGGGTTGGGCTTCACCCCCCCCCCCCCGTGGCTACGATCGCTCTGATTGGCTGTTGAAAGTGAAACTGCCAATCAGAGCGATTTGTAATATTTCACCTATGAAAACTGGTGAAATATTACAATCCAGCCATGGCCGATGCTGCAATATCATCGGCCATGGCTGGAAACCCTGATCTGATCTCCCCCCCCCCCCCCCCCCCCGTCGTCCTGTCCGCTCCCCCGTGCTCCGATTCCACCCCGTGCTCCGATTCCACCCCCGTGCTCCGATCCCCCCCGTGCTCCGATCTCCCCCCCTCATACTTACCGAGTCTCCCGGTGTCCGTCCGTCCGTCCGTCTTCTCCATGGGCGCCGCCATCTTCCAAAATGCCAGTTGGCAGATTCGTTCCAGGTATATTTTCAGCACTGTGATAAAACCTATCACAGTGATCAAAATATCACCCCCATAGGTAGGGGCAATAATAAAATAAAGAAAATATATATTTTTTTTCCACTAGGGTTAGGGTTAGAATTAGGGTTAGGGTTCAGGGTTAGGGTTAGGGCTAGGGTTAGAATTAGGCTATGTGCACACGGTTCGGATTTGGCTGCGGATCTGCAGCGGATTGGCCGCTGCGGATTCGTAGCAGTTTTCCATCAGGTTTACAGTACCATGTAAACCTACGGAAAACCAAATCTGCTGTGCCCATGGTCCGGAAAATACCATGCGGAAACGCTGCGTTGTATTTTCCGCAGCATGTCAATTCTTTGTGCGGATTCCGCAGCGTTTTACACCTGTTCCTCAATAGGAATCCGCAGGTGAAATCCGCACAAAAAAACACTGGAAATCCGCTGTAAATCCACAGGTAAAACGCAGTGCCTTTTATTATTATTATTTATTTATATAGCACCATTGATTCCATGGTGCTGTACATGAGAAGGGGTTACATACAAGTTAGAGATAACACAAACTAACAATGTCAGACTGATACAGAGGGGCGAGGACCCTGCCCTTGCGGGCTTACATTCTACAGGAATTTTACCTGCGGATTTTTCAAAAATCGTGCAGAAAAATCTCACACGAATCCGCAATGTGGGCACATAGCCTTAGGGTTAGGGTTGGAATTAGAGTTAGGGTTGGAATTAGGGCTAGGGTTGGAAATAGGGTTAAGATTAGGCTTGTGGTTAGGGTTAGGGTTAGGGGTGTGTTGGGGTTAAAGTTGTGGTTAGGGTTGGGATTAGGGTTTTGGTTAGGGGTGTGTTGGGGTTAGGGTTGTGATTAGGGTTATGGCTACAGTTGGGATTAGGGTTAGGGGTGTGTTGGGGTTAGTGTTGAAGTTAGAATTGAGTGGTTTCCACTGTTTAGGCACATCAGGGGTCTCCAAACGCAACATGGCGCCACCATTGATTCCAGCCAATCTTGCGTTCAAAAAGTCAAATGGTGCTCCCTCCCTTCCGAGCCCTGACATGTGCCCAAACAGTGGTTTACCCCCACATATGGGGTACCAGCGTACTCAGGACAAAATGGCAACAACTATTGGGGTCCAATTTCTCCTGTTACCCTTGCGAAAATAAAAAATTGCTTGCTAAAACATAATTTTTGAGGAAAGAAAAATTATTTTTTATTTTCACGGCTCTGCGTTATAAACTTCTGTGAAGCACTTGGGGGTTCAAAGTGCTCACCACACATCTAGATAAGTTCATTGGGGGGTCTAGATTCCAAAATGGGGTCACTTGTGGGGGGTTTCTACTGTTTAGGCACATCAGGGGCTCTGCAAATGCAACGTGATGCCCGCAGACCATTCCATCAAAGTCTGCATTTCAAAACGTCACTACTTCCCTTCCGAGCCCCGACGTGTGCCCAAAAAGTGGTTTACCCCCACATATGGGATATCAGCGTACTCAGGACAAACTGGGCAACAACTATTGGGGTCCAATTTCTCCTGTTACTCTTGTGAAAATAAAAAATTGCTTGCTAAAACATCATTTTTGAGGAAAAAAAATGACTTTTTATTTTCACGGCTCTGCGTTGTAAACTTCTGTGAAGCACTTGGGGGTTCAAAGTGCTCACCACATATCTAGATAAGTTCCTTCGGGGGTCTAATTTCCAAAATGGGGTCACTTGTGGGGGGTTTCTACTGTTTAGGCACATCAGGGGCTCTGCAAGCGCAACGTGACGCCCGCAGACCATTCCATCAAAGTCTGCATTTCAAAAGTCACTACTTCCCTTCCGAGCCCCGATATGTGCCCAAAAGTGGTTCCCCCTCACATATTGGGCATCAGCGTACTCAGGACAAACTGCACAACAACTTTTGGGGTCCAATTTCTCCTGTTGTGAAAATAAAAAATTGCAGGCTAAAAAACAATTTTTGAGGAAAAAAATTATTTTTTATTTTCACGGCTCTGCGTTATAAACTTCTGTGAAGCACTTGGGGGTTTAAAGTGGTCACCGCACATCTACATTAGTTCCATGGAAGGTCTAGTTTCCAAAATGGGGTCACTGTGGGGGAGCTCCAATGTTTAGGCACACAGGGGCTCTCCAAACACGACATGGTGTCCGCAAACGATTGGAGTTAATTTTTCATTCAAAAGTCAAATGGCGCTCCTTCCCTTCCGAGCCTTGCCGTGTGCACAAACAGTGGTTTGTGACCACATATGAGGTATCGGTGTACTCAGGAGAAATTGCCCAACACATTTTAGGATCCATTTTATCCTGTTGCCCATGTGCAAATGAAAAAATTGAGGCTAAATACATTTTTTGTGAAAAAAAAGTACTTTTTCATTATTACGGATCAATTTGTGAAGCACCTGGGGGTTCAACGTGCTCACTATGCATCTAGATAATATCCTTGGGGGGTCTAGTGTCCAAAATGGGGTCACTTGTGGGGGAGCTCCAATGATTAGGCGCACAGGGGCTCTCCAAACGCGACATGGTGTCCGCTAAAGATTGGAGCCAATTTTTCATTCAAAAAGTCAAATGGCGCTCCTTCCCTTCCGAGCCCTGTCATGCGCCCAGACAGTGGTTCCCCCCACATATGAGGTATCGGCGTACTCAGAACAAATTGTACAATAACGTTTGGGGTCCAATTTCTCTTTTTACACTTGGGAAAATAAAAAAATTGTTGCTAAAACATCATTTTTGTGACTAAAAAGTTAAATGTTCATTTTTTCCTTTCATGTTGCTTCTGCTGCTGTGAAGTACCTGAAGGGTTAATAAACTTCTTGAATTTGGTTTTGAGTACCTTGAGGGGTTCAGTTTTTAGAATGGTGTCACTTTGGGTATTTTCAGCCATACAGACCCCTCAAACTGACTTCAAATGTGAGGTGGTCCCTAAAAAAAATGGTTTTGTAAATTTCGTTGTAAAAATGAGAAATCGCTGGTCAAATTTTAACCCTTATAACTTTCTAGCAAAAAAAAAAATTTATTTCAAAAGTTGTGCTGATGTAAAGTAGACATGTGGGAAATGTTATTTATTAACTATTTTGTGTCACATAACTCTCTAGTTTAACAGAATAAAAATTCAAAATTTGAAAATTGCAAAATTTTCAAAATTTTAGCCAAATTTCCATTTTTTTCACAAATAAATGCAAAAATTATTGACCTAAATTTACCACTAACATGAAGCCCAATATGTCACGAAAAACAAACTCAGAACCATTAATATCTGCTGAAGCGTTCCCGAGTTATTACCTCATAAAGAGACACTGGAATTGCAAAAAACGGCCAGGTCATTAAGGTCAAAATAGGCTGGGTCATGAAGGGGTTAAAGAGGATTTAACCTTCAACCATTTAGCTGTTATGGACACAATTGTGCAGAGAAAACAGGAAAAAAAAACAACAACTGGAAAACAAACAATTGTCACTAGAGCATAAGGGTCAAGCTGGGTCCTCAGAAAACCTCAGCGTTCTGATGTAGAACTATGTATACCAAATAGGTCTATCAACAAGTGTCACCTACCTAGATAAATACACATATGCAAAATTTACCAGGCCTGTTCTAATTTTTCTGAAAAAAATCCCAGAAAATTTGCAGCTTCTTGGATGTATCTTCTCTGCTGCTGAGCTATGGCCAACGTAACATGGATCTGTTGCCAGACTTCACAATACAAACTGAGTATATTATTAGATAGAACTTAAAGATTGCGAGGCTGGTGTAGTTGCTTTGAAATCCATGTCAGAATCTATATAATTGTCTAAGGGTATGTTCACACGTTCAGGATTTCCATCCTTTTTTTTTCAGGACAGTTTTTTTAAAAAACTGCAGCTCTTGGCAGAAAACGCAGGTCCTTTTTTTGGTCCTTTTTTTGTCCTTTTTTGATGCGTTTTTCGATGCGTTTTTTGATGCGTTTTTTTATCCTTTTTTTATGCAGTTTTCTATGCAGAGACTGTGTGTTTCCTAGGAAGCTTTTTAGGGCTAAAATGGCTGAAAATACCCTAACCCTACCCCTAACCCTAACCCTAACCCTACCCCTAACCCTACCCCTACCCCTAACCCTAACCCTACCCCTAACCCTACCCCTAACCCTAACCCTACCCCTACCCCTATTCTAACCTTAGTGAAAAAAAAAAAAAAAAAATTCTTAATTTTTTTATTGTCCCTACCAATGGGGGTGACAAAGTGGGGGGGGTGTCATTTACTATTTTTTTATTTTGATCACTGAGATAGGTTATATCTCAGTGATCAAAATGCACTTTGGAGCGAATCTGCCGGCTGGCAGATTCGGCGGGCACACTGCGCATGCGCCCGCCATTTTGCAAGATGGCGGCGCCCAGGGAGAAGACAGCCGGACGGACACCGGGACGCCGGGTAAGTATAAGGGGGGGAGATTAGGGCCAGGGGGGGGGCATCGGAGCACTGGGGGGGGGCATCGGAGCACGGGGGGGGGGCATCGGAGCACGGGGGGGGGCATCGGAGCACGGGGGGCGGGATCGGAGCACGGGGGGGCAGCCACACTCCACCCACGCACTTCCGCCCGCTCCCCCGCACTTCCTGCTGCAGCGGTTCTGCACATCAAATCGCAGTAAAACCCGCAGATATATTTTTGATCTGCGGGTTTTACTGCGATTTTGACCTCACAATGGAGGTCTATGGGTGCAGAACCGCTGCGGTTCAGGAAAAAGAAGTGACATGCTCCTTCTTTTTTGCCGCAGCTATTCTGCGCGGCTTTTTAAACGAAATTACGGACCATGTGCACAGCAGTGACTGTTTTCCATAGGGTTACATTGTTATGTACCCTGCATGGAAAACTGCTGCGGAACCGCAGCGGCAATACCGCTGCGGTTCCGCAGTAAAAAACGCACTGTGTGAACATGGCCTAAGGGGTACTTCCGTCTGTCTGTCTACAACTTCCATAACGGAAATCCCGCGTCGCTGATTGGTCGCTCCCGCAGGCCACGACCAATCAGCGACAGGCTTAGCCGGCCACGAATTGGCCCCTCCCTACTCTCCTCCAGTCAGTGCCCCCTCCCTACTCCCCTCCTGTCAGTGCCAGTGTGTCGCCCCATCCTGGACCAACTTTTTACTGTTGATGCTGGCTATGCAGCATCAATAGTACAAAGATATAATGTTAAAAATAATTTAAAAAAAAAATCATGCTCTTCTCACCTTCCGTCGCCTCCGCAGCTTTCCCACTCCTCGCGATGCGGCCGGCAGCTTCCGCTCGCATAGATGCATTGCGAAATTACCCACATGACTTAGCGGTCTCATGAGACCGCTAAGTCATCTGGGTAATTTTGCAATGCATCTCTGGGAACGGAAGCTGGTGGCAGCATCGCGTGCATCAGCATAGCTTTGCTGGACGTCGGAGGGTGAGTATATAACTATTTTTTATTTTAAGTTTTTTTTTAACAGGGATATGGTGCCCACACTTCTATATACTATGTGGGCTGTGTTATATACTGCGTGGGCTGTGTTATATACTGCGTGGGCTGTGTTATATACTACGTGGGCTGTGTTATATACTACGTGGGCTGTGTAATATACTGTATGGCCTGTGTTATATACTGCGTGGGCTGTACTATATATTACGTGGGCTGTGCTATATATTACGTGGGCTGTGCTATATATTACGTGGGCTGTGTAATATACTACATGGCTGCTATATACTATGTAGGCTGTGTTATATACTGCATGGCCTGTGTTATATACTGCGTGGGCTGTGCTATATATTACGTGGGCTGTGCTATATACTATGTGGGGTGTGTTATATACTATGTGGGCTGTGTTATATATTGCGTGGGCTGTGCTATATATTACGTGGGCTGTGCTATATATTACGTGGGCTGTGTTATATACTACGTGGCTGCTATATACTACGTGACTGCTATATACTACGTGCCTGTGTTACATACTACGTAGCTGTCTGTGTTACGTGGGCTGTGCTATATACTACGTGGGCTGAGTTATATACTGCATGGGCATTGTTATATACTGCGTGGGCTGTGCTATATATTACTTGGGCTGTGTTATATACTACGTGGGCTGTGCTATATACTACGTGGCTGTGCTAAGCGCGACGTACATATATACATACATGCATATTCTAGAATACCCAATGCGTTAGAATCGGGCCACCATCTAGTGGCTGTATAATTCTTTTTGAAAGTCCCTCTTACTAATATTAACAGCAGATTTTTGGGAGAGGATTATACAGCTATTTTAACAAGAATTTTCACAGCAAAATACATTGGTGTACAAGTACATGATGTATTTAGTTTGTACTGTGAAATCTGTTGACAAATCCACACAGAATGTCTGTTCAAACTAAGTCCCACCACTCGGTGATTTACAGCGGAGCCAATCATTTATATACACCTTCCCATCTGCTTGTTTTCTATCTATCTGGATCCATCCCACTTCATCTTTGACAGACTGTGCTTCAAAGAGCTAGAGAAAGGAGGAGATAAGTGGAAACCAAGCAGGTGTTGAGGTGTATCTAAAGGATTGGCTCCGCCAATCCCCTGCAGACTGTGAGCCCTCGCGGGCAGGGTCCTCCCTCCTTATGTACCCGTGTGCCTGTTATCTGCTCATGTTTAATGTATTTGTCTATATTTGCCTCGTATTCACATGTAAAGCGCCATAGAATAAATGGCGCTATAAAAATGTATAATAATAATAATAATTGGCCCCACCATGAAGCACTGAGCGCCTGTACTTGATTTCATCAGTCATTCTGTGGTCAGAGTTCCTTTAAGGCTACTTTCACACTAACGTCACAATGCGTTGTTATGAAGAAAAAACGCATCCTGCAACGTTGCCTGCAGGATGCATTTTTTTCTCCATAGACTTTCATTAGCGACGCATTGCGACGGATTGCCACACGTTGCATCCGTCGTGCGACGTGTTTTTGCAGTCCGTCAGGACAAAAACCGTTGCTTGCAACGTTTTTTTGTCCGTCGGGTCCGCTATTTCCGACCACGCATACGCGGCCAGAACTCCGCCCCCTCCTCCCCGGACCTTACAATGGGGCAGCGGATGCGTTGTAAAACTGCATCAGCTGCCCCTGTTGTGATTTTACTTCACAGCATGCGTCGGTACCTCGGCCTGACGCACTGCGACGGGCCCGTACCGACGCTATTGTGAAAGTAGCCTAAGGTTGGTTACACAGACTGTAGTAACCAGGGCTGTATTTGGCGTTCATGCTGCCCTAGGTGCTTTAAGTGGTCACGCCCCACTGATAAGGCCATGCGTACTCGTTGAGTATTTGATGAGTTTTTTTACCACAGTATGTGTAAGCCAAAACCAGGAGTTGAAAATGCAGAAGTGGTGACGTGTTTCTATAAGGCCGGGATCTCACATGTGAGAAATACGTCCGAGTCTCGCATGGTAATACCCAGCACTGCCGCCGTCTCTCTGGAGCGGAGCATGCGGCTCCATGTATTGCGATGCGGCCGACGCTCAGCTCCTGAGTAACGGCGGCAATGCCGGGTATTACCATGCGAGACTCGGACGCATTTCTCTCATGTGTGATCCCGGCCTTATACTTTTCTACTTAGGTCGGAATCACTTTAGCGTATAACACGGCCAAGTGCTAACCAATGTTTTATCAGATAGTGCTCGGCTCAGTGTTATACTACTTGGCAGTGCAGATTACTTTCTCTGCCGATTCAGTATGAAAGAACAATCTCAGCATGCTTCGATTAGCAGTGAGATTTGGCTCACACACACTCATACAAGTCTATGGGTGCATGTGAAACATCGTACTGCACTCGGGTGTCATCTGAGTGCGGTCCTACTTTTTCCACATATCTATAGACATGAATGACTGAGTGCATTCCAAGAATCGGAGGAAAATCATGCATGGAACAAAAGTGGTCCAAGGAAAAAAATCGGACATGCAAACAGCCCCAGAAAATAACATGAGGAGGAGTACTATCTGTCAAAATGACAGACAGCACTTGTCTGATTTTCAATGGTTGTGTGAACGAGCCCTAAGGGTATGTGCACCTGTTGTCTATTTCAGGTGGATCTGCTCTGGAACTGTGAAAAAGCGCTGAATAAATGCTAAACAAAACAAACACATGCAATTTAAAAATAATTTCAAGCGCATATGTTTAGTTTTTTGAGCTTCTTTTAACCCCTTTCAGGTTTCCAAAGACACAAAGCTGTGAAAAGAAGTAATCTGGTTTATTTAATACAATTAAAATTTAAAAAAATGGGGGCCAAAAGATTTCAGGAAAGAGGACTGAAAAGAAGCAAAAAAAAAAAAAAATGCATCAGGACAAAAAAGATGCTGGTGTGTCCTGAAGTGTCCTCTACCTGAAAAACTTGCAGAGTTTGCAGATATCTAAAAACATTGTGTGCACATACCTAAGGCTGGCCATACACATTAGATAACTGTCTGACGATCGTTCAGCAGACAGCCTTCCAGCCAACACTCCCATACACAGGAGTGCTTACTCAGTCGAATAGAATATCTATATTAATCCATCACAAATGATTACTGTCACTACAGGACTACATCACCAGAACCACCATCAGTAAACCACTACATCAGCAGAACTTGTTGCCAGTCATCATCAGACCAAACAGGAGTCGAAGTACATATAGATGCAAGCAGCAAAATTATTAAACATTTAAAGAGTAACTTAACTTTTGGGAGATAAATTACATGTTTTAGGTCCATTAATTTTGAGATTAGTGTGGATCTGGGTCCTGAGATCCTGATTGCTCAAAAGACCTCTTAGTAGTGCACAACTGAGGAGACAGGAGTATGATTTTGTACTATATTTCCTCTGAACTGTGTGCTCTCTTTTCTACTGAGCTTTCTTAGGGCAGTCTCACACGTCCAGATATTTCCGGTACCGGAATTATCCGTGTCCGGGTGCCGGTGCGTTTCTGTGGCACATCAGTGTGGCACACGAGCGGCACACGTGTGCCGCCCGTGTGCCCACTGGGTACCACACGCACCGTGCCGGAGACAGCGCTAAAGTTTAGCGCTGTCCACCGCATCGTGCTGAAGCCCCATTCATATCTTCCCTGCAGCAGCGTTTGCTGTAGAGAAGATATGAATATTAGTGTGTAAAATCAATATCCAGGAACCCACCCCCCTTCCACCCGCTGTGCGCCCCCCCCCCGCTGTGATTAAAATACTCACCTAGCTTCCGGATCCCTCGCAGCGTCCTGTCCTGGCCGCACCTTGTACTGTATGAGCGGTCACGTGGGGCCGCTCATTTACAGTAATGAATATACGGCTCCACCCCTTTGGGAGGTGGAGCTGCATATTCATGATTGTAATTGGTGGCCCCACGTGACCGCTCATACAGAACAAGGTGCGGCCAGGACAGGACGCTGCGAGGGATCCGGAAGCTAGGTGAGTATTTTAATCACAGCGGGGGGGAGGGGGGCGCACAGGGGGTCGGAGGGGGGTGGGGACCTGGATATTGATTTTACACACGTTGTGGGTTTCGCTGTATATTTTTTAATTATTTAAATAATAATGAATAAAGTTACGTTAAAATCAAGCACTCCATTGTTTTTCTTGTGAAATTCTCAATAAGTTTGAAGTGTCACATGACCCTCTTCCCATTGGAAATAATAAAATTGGATCCAAAATGGCCAACTTCAAAATGGCTGCCATCGTCACCACCCATCTTGAAAAGTTTTCCCCCTCCCATATACTAATGTGTCACAAACAGGAAGTTGATATCACCAACCATTCCCATTTTATTTAGGTGTATCCATATACATGGCCCACCCTGTACACTGTACACCCCATATTGACTGAAAGAAATGTAGGAATTTTTGCAAATTTATTAAAGAAAGAAAAACTAAAATATTACATGATCATAAGTATTCAGACCCTTTGCTCAGACACTCATATTTAAGCCATATGCTGTCCATTTCCTTGTGATCCTCCTTGAGATGGTTCTACTCCTTCATTGGAGTCCAACTTTTTTAAATTTACCAAATGGCTGCAATGAAACAAAGAGTGAAAAATTTAAAATTTAAAGTGGTCTGAATACTTTCCGTACCCACTGTATATGTCCCCAATCCAGGTATACATGGCCCCTTCATCCCCATCCTGGCATACATGGTGGTCCCCTGATTCCCATTTTGGTATGCATGGCTTCCTCATCCCTATCCTGGCATTCATGCCCCGCTCATCCCTATTCTGGTATGCATGTGCCACTCATCTCTATCCTGGTATGCATAGCCCCCTCATCCCCATCCTAGTATGAATGGCCCCCATTCTCATCCTGGTATGCATTACCCCCTCATCCCTATCCTGGTATGCATTGCCCCCTTATAGTAATCATACTACCCTGACCCTAAACCTCAAAGGGGAATGGGCCACACTTCATAATATCGATATAGCATAACAATCCTTCTCAGAGGATCAAGAAGTGCATCAAACACAATTAATATATAATGTATACTTTATTGCAATATAAAATAGAAAAACACAACCATTAAAATTGGTGCCTCTAACCAAACAAACAACCAGAGGCTAAGCAGGCAGAGTGGAAAATAAGTAACTTCTTATTATCAAAATAACACAGTATATAGGGATATATGCATTTATAAATTTACTACCAGAAAATTGCACTTTCTATAGGTAAATAAACAACCCGGAAAAGTATCCACAAATTAGTTACAGGTGCTGCGGTTATAATTAACCCGGATCCAGCCGACACCCCACAATAGTCTGATACTATGTGTTGCCTTCTACCCATCGCACAGTATAAAGTGCATATAATCAGCTCGTCCTCATATTACCTAGTGTGCAGTCCCAAAAACGATTCCACTGCCAGGTGACCAGCCAAGCCTCCGGACCCCTACGTACGTTTCGCCGTCGCTTCTTCCTGGGGGTGTGTCTGTGAGCAGGCATCATGTGAATTTGTATGATCTGACATCCAATCAGATTAACAGAAAGGAGTTTTCTCAAAGGGGAACCAATCCGTATGCATGGTGCTGGGATATAGGAAGAGTTTCAAAATTAAGACCAACATACGGCTAACAAACTAGAATGGAAGCAAATCCCACACATATAGAGAAAGGGGGAACCTTGACACATGAATTTTTCAATAGGAAAACATATAAGAGAGACGATAAAATCAAGGTGATCAATTTATCAACACATATTTTATCTAATAAACAAACTGAAATTCTTGAAAAGGGTTTAAATTTTTGTCCCTCCTATTCCCCAGATGCGTTCACGTCCATAAAGGATTTACATCTTTTTTCCCGAAAGTTGATTTTAAAAAAACTCCACAGCAAGGGACAGGGGGATGACAGCTTTGAAACTATGGAAGAAAAAGAGGCACTGGCTAATTTGGAGGCTCTGGCGTTGGAAAGTAGCTCTGAACTGGTGAGTAATTTTCCTGAGCACTTAATCAGCAAAATAAAAAAATTTCCATCGCTCAATATATGCCCTGCAGTCGATGTATTTACAAAGTTGGTCTCTAAAGATATAGAAGAACTTTCCAATAAGGGCTTTGGAGCCTCTAATTTTGATCAAGATGACAGACAGGCGCTAGACACCCTAAAAAAATGGGATGATGTAGTCTTTAAGAATGCGGATAAAGGTGGCAATCTAGTGATATGGCCCCACAAGATGTACGAAAAGCAAGCCCATAGGCTTTTAGACAATAAAGAGTGTTACAAAAAAATACATACTAATCCGCTGAAACGTTATCAAGATGATTTGATATCCATCCTAGAGAAGGCTTATGATGCTGGCATTATCCCCAAATGATTTGTAGATGCTATAAAAAATCTGAACCCCAGAATGGCAACACTGTATCTCTTACCAAAGGTACATAAGGATCCGTTGGACCCTCCGGGGACCGATTGTGTCAGGGAACGGCAGTTTATGTGAAATCGTTACCCAGGTTCTAGATTTTTATTTGAAGCCTTTGGTTAAAGAACTACCATCGTATATAAAGGATACTACGGATGCGCTACGAAGATTGGACAATTTGGTACTAGGGCCTAATAGTGTCATGGTGACAGCTGACGTAGAATCTTTGTATACGTCTATTAGACATGCAGATGGCATTAGGGCTGTATCGTGGTATCTTGAATCTAGTAGTTTGGATAAAGACCTGTGTGCCCTATTGATAGAACTACTTACATTCATACTCACTCATAATGTGTTCCTCTTCGGGCGGGACACGTACCTGCAGTTACAGGGCACTGCCATGGGGGCTTGCTGTGCCCCCTCCTACGCAAACCTGTTTCTGGGGGCATGGGAAAGGGAAATTTTCATCTGTAATCCCACCCACCAGAGTCATCTCATCCAGGAGTGGATGAGATATATTGATGATATTTGGTTTGTGTGGGAGGGGGGACTTGATGAATTAGATCAAATGATGAACATGTTGAATCAAAACAATCTTAATATCAAGCTCACTTTTTCCCATGGCAGATGCGTTTACTTCCTGGACCTGCGGGTGCGTGCCCTTCCCGGAGGGGACATCATTACCAAAGTATTTCGAAAGAAGACTGCAACCAATTCTGTCCTCCATGCACAATCTGCACACCCAAAGACAACTATCAACGGAATCCCTATTGGACAGTTTCTGAGGGTCAGGCGCATTTGTTCGGAGAATCATGATTTTGAAGCTCAGTCAGAGGAATTAAATGAGAGATTCCTGGAACGAGGTTACAACCCGAAAATTATACAGAGGAGTTATTTACGGGCAAGGGATACGCCAAGAAACAAGCTGTTATATGACAATGCCATCAAAAAAGTGAGTACCAAGGATGACAGCAAGAATCAAGTGAGATTCATTACTGGATTTCACAACAAATGGTATCAGTTTAAACGTATCCTGAATAAACATTGGTCAGTCTTATTTGCTGATCCTATTCTGAAACAAATTTTACCGCCAACTCCTTCTATTGTGGCCAAGAGGTCCAGAAATCTCCGGGATATCTTGATGCATAGCCATTACGAGCCGAATAAGAAAGGAAATACCTTACACCAACAAATGGCTGGCTTCTACCCATGTGGGAGATGTAAGGCTTGTGCCAACTGTATAAAAACCAAATCCTTTTCAAATTTTGATGGGTCCAAGAAATTTGAAATAAGAAGATTCATCACGTGTACGTCCAAGGGGATCATATACCACGCTAGTTGTCCTTGTGGTAAGGTATATATTGGCCTTACCACAAGGGAATTGAAAGTCAGGATAAGAGAACACCATCTGGACATTGAGAGAGCGAAGGGAATTGATGATGTCTCAAGTCTAAAGACTATACCAAGACACTATAAGAAGTTCCACAACTGTGACCCATATCTGTTGAAGGTAAAGGGGATTGATTTAGTTTGCCTGGGACCTAGGGGGGGCGACTTGGGTAGAACTCTCACCCAAGTAGAGAGCCGGTGGATCTACCGCCTGGGCACCCTGGCTCCCAATGGCCTTAATGAAAGTCTTGGTTTTGGTGCGTTTTTGTAATGTCCAATTAGCTTCAGCTTTCACATATTTCTCTCTCTGTTTTTAATTGTGTTTGTGGTAGGTTCACTACCCTGTGTCTGTCTTTGTTTTTATTCTTTTATGGTAATGTCTCTTCTGTCATCCTTAGGAGCATCTGAGTGAACTACGTATGATGGAGTTGGTGTATGGGGAGTTCATCTAATTGAATCATTCGGAGTTGGTATTATGGAATTGGAGTTTTCTGAGGACTACAAGACGGAGATTGTTCTATAAAAGACGAATCCTTTGGTCTTTGGACAATGAATCTGATCTATTGGGGATGAAGACCAGCATTAATGACTTTATGTATATTGTGGACGTTTTTCCTTACTTTTTCATCTATCTTATAGAGTAGGGTGAAATTTGCTGTGAGTTACGTTAATTGATTCACGTCCTAAACAAATGAATGAGATGGTTTGAGTCTCTTGGAATTATATTAGCATATAATCACATGGGTCACTATTCTGTTTCATAAATAATATAAGTTTCACAAACAATATAAAACATTTTTTCTATTTCACCTTTGCCATGTCTCGCAGGGCGTTGTTCCCTTTGTTGTCCCCTATCCTGCAGGGGGGGATGGCAGAGGGTTCCCGTCTTTTAGCCTGACATTGGACAGAGATATATGTATTTATTAGATTCAAAATTTTGGTCACATAATATATAATCACTGGAGTCATAGATTTGGCTTGAGTCAATAATCTGTTTAAATGTTGGCACTTTATTATGCACAGTAGTCACTTTAACATAGTTTTTATCCCTGATGTGGTTTTTATTCATCTACTATATTGCTAGATAGGTTCCGTTTTTCATTGTTTAATTGTACTGAAGATAGCCCTATTGTATCTCTTGTAGTGTAACCCCTTGAGGTGTCTATTGTGTGTATCTACCTGTTATTGTGATCGTGCATCTCAGAAGGGGTTCTCGGTATGTGTGTGACTATATTTGAGTGTCTGTTTTTCTTTCATTCTACGGTAAACGGCAAGGGTTTTTTTTTCCGTATGTGGATAATATTTATTTTCTCTGATGTTGGCATTTTTGCATTGGGAGCGTTGTGGGTTAATATTTTCTTCCACTGATGGTATTGTTTTCTTCCATTTTAGCCTGACTGTCTGTGGGTGTGTGTGGGCGTATGACATTGTTCCGCCTATTTCATATTGATTGACTGAGCTGCGGCACTAAGATATAATTTGGGGATAAATAATATGTGTACCCGGTAACATATGAGATGTTCCTGTGAGATTGATATGTCCTACAGGTTCATTAGATATATATACGCGCTCAGACACTTAGTTATATATACGGATGGTTCTGTCTGGATTGGCGCTGTCAGGGTTTGAAATCTTTTGCATTCACGCTGAATGATTGGCTGTGCAGTGTGGGCGTGTATCTATACTCCGCCCACTCGGCATTGATTGGCCATGGTGATGATACACAAATCCATGTGGGCACCCATATGTTTGTATTGCGGCGCCTGTCTTATACTCCGCCCACTTTTCATTGATTGGCTGCGCTGCGGCGATGATGCACAAACCTTTTTGAGCATCCACATGTTCACAATGCGGCGCGTGTCTATGCTCCGCCCACTTTACTCTCATTGGCTGCGCTGCGGCGCTGGTGCACAAATTTCTTTCGGCACTCATTTGTTCACATCGGGACTTATGTTAGGCGTCTTTAACCACCTCGGACTCATAGTTTTCTATTTACGGACATTTGGGCTAGAATGTGGAGATACCGTTTTGATCGGCTACTCTGTGGGCTGCATTTCACCTGAACCCTCAGGCTATTGGATGCGTGGGGTGGGCGTGTGGTGATGCGCCGCCCACCTTGTAGTGATTGGATAGGTTGCGGCTTTAGGTTAGAACTGTTTGGGATATTGCCGGGTATACCTATAGGTTTACGCCACTGCATGTATATGCCTCCTGGCATTGCAGGCCATCCATACACACACAATCACTCGGTTCCCCCTTTCTCTATATGTGTGGGATTTGCTTCCATTCTAGTTTGTTAGCCGTATGTTGGTTTTAATTTAGAAACTCCTCCTATATCCCAGCACCATGCATACGGATTGGTTCCCCTTTGAGAAAACTCCTTTCTGTTAATCTGATTGGATGTCAGATCATACAAATTCACATGATGCCTGCTCACAGACACACCCCCAGGAAGAAGCGACGGCGAAACGTACGTAGGGGTCCGGAGGCTTGGCTGGTCACCTGGCAGTGGAATCGTTTTTGGGACTGCACACTAGGTAATATGAGGACGAGCTGATTATATGCACTTTATACTGTCCATGGGCGTGTTAAGAAGTGAATATTAATTTCTCTTTAATAGCAGGCACACAGGGGCAAGATCTAAGGCGGGTGGCCCAACACAAGAGACATGGGCTAAACTTTGAGGCCGGTGGGCCAACACAAGACGAGAAGGCAGGCCCAAGGTGGGCAGCCAAACACACCAGACACAGGGCCAGACCTGAGGCGGATGGCCCAACACAACAGACATGGGGCCAGACCCGAGGCAGGCGGATCAATACAAGAGACATGGCGCCAGCTCCGAGGGAGGTGGCCCAGCACACAGGACATGGGGCCAGGCCGAGGCATGTGGCCCAACACATAACACATGGGGTCAGACCTGAGGCAGGTGGTCCAACACACATGACACAGGGACAGCCCCAATGTGGGTGTCCCAATGCACAAGACACGAGGCAAGACCTGAGGCGGGTAGCCCTACACACTAGATACAAGGCCGAGGCCAATCCCGAGGTGGGAGAGGTCCAGCACATGAAACACGGGGCCCAGACCTGAGGTGGGCGTCCCAACACATTAGACACGAGGCCAGACCTGAGGGGGGTGACCCTACACACTAGACACAAGGCCATTCCCAAGGTGGTAGGTCCAGCACATGAGACACAGGGCCCAGACCTGAGGTGGGCATACCACACTACACACGAGGCCAGACAAGAGGTGGGTGACCCAACATATGAGACGTGATACCAGACCCAAGGTGGATGGCCCAACACACATGACACAAGGCCAGACCTGAGGTGGGTGGCCAAACACATGAGATATGAGAGGAGCCAGAAGACCACAGCATCTGATTTCTCCTACTCCTGCACTGATTAGAAGCACTTCACCTTCATATTCTCATTTGCACAAGGAAAGACTAGAAGCAATGGGATTAAACTGGGAGGAGACACAGATTAGATATTAAAAAAACTTTTTGACAGTTAGGGTGATCAATGAGTGGAACAGGCTTCCACGAGATGTGGTGAGTTCTCCTTCAATGAAAGTCTTCAAACAGAGGCTGGACAGACACCTGTCTTTAAAGATTTAGTGAATCCTGCTTTGAGCAGGGGGTTGGACCAGATGACCCAGGAGGTCCCTTCCAACGCTAACATTCTATGATTCTATGATATTAAACAGTATAAATTTATTTTAGCAGTGCAGGGGTTAATCTGCTCTGTTGAGAACTCCAGGAGTGTTAAGGTGCTCAGCTATGCACTGTTAGCCACTGCCATCTCCAATATAAACTGGTTTTGGCTAGCACTCATTCTAGCACTCATTAAAAAGGTCCCTTAGTCTGCTTAAGTAGGCTTCACAATCATGGGGAAGACTGCTGACTTGACAGATGTCCAGAAGGCAGTCAATAACACCCTTCACATGGAAAGTAAATTTTGCTCTTCATTTGGAAATCAAGGTCCCAGAGGACTGGAGGAAGAGTGGAGAGGCACACAATCCAAGCTGCTTGAGGTCTAGTGTGATGTTTCCACAATCAATGATGGTTTGGGGAGCCATGTCATCTGATGGTGTAGGTCCACTGTGTTTTATCAAGACCAAGGTCAGCGCAGCCATCTACCAGGAAATTTTAGACCACTTGATGCTACCCTTTTTGGAGATGGACATTTCATTCTCCAGCAGGACCTGGCACTTGTCCGCACTACCAAAAGTACCAATACCTGGTTTAAAAACAACAGTATCACTGTGCTTGATTGGCCAGCAAACTCACCTGACCTTAACCCTATTGGGTATTGTGAAGAGTAAGATGAGAGACACCAGACCCAACAATGCAGATGAGCTGAAGGCTTCTATCAAAGCAGCCTGGGCTTCCATAACACCTCAGTACTGCCACAGGCTGATCACATCCATGCCACGCCGCATTGATTCAGTAATTGATGCAAAAGGAGCCCTGAACAAATATTAAATTCATTTACTGAACATACATTTCAGTAGGCCAACATTTTGGATTTTGAAATCATTTTTCAAGCTGGTGTTATAAAGTATTCTAATTTACTGAGATAATTTTTGTGTTTTCATTAGCTTTAAGCCATAATCATCAACATTAACAGAAATAAACACTTGAAATAGATCACTCTTTTTGTAATGACTGTATATAACATATGAGTTTCACTTTTTATTTTTATGCATTGAAGAACTGAAATAAATTAACTTTTTGATGATATTCTAATTTTGTGAGAAGCACCTGTCTGTCCAAAGCAAAACAGGATGCGGGAGAATGTACTGATGGGTCTATTCACAGTACTGATACAGAAGGAGTCACAGTGTGCTCTGTCAGGCATGATTTTCGGCCATAAACCCCTTGTTGCGATGGGCAGCAAGACGTAGACTTTATGTGACTGCAGACTGCTGAATTGTACAGCGAGTGGTGCGCACACGATCATAATTCTATTGTATTACCAGTGCGAATTGGTGGTGATATGTATGCGATTTGCATACCTGCAGTCAAATGCCTTGCTAGATTCAGCTGGCTCCTCTCAATTCACTTTTATTGGGAGAAGTCGAATTCATTTAGTTGTCACTTGACCACAAGTATGCAAATCACATGCGTGAAGTCACAGAACTCCTTTCTTGCATCCGGGAATCATACTAGTGTGCGCACCACAAAGTTTATCAGCAATTTTCCATTTTCCAAAGCTATTTTTTATGAACCACATCATATTTGAAGTGACCTTGTGTGGCTATATGGCAAAAAATACCCAAAGTGACACCATTTTAAAAATTGCATGCCTCAAGTTGCTTAAAATCACATTCAAGAAGTGTATTAACCCTTTAGGTGTATCGTAGGAATTAATACAATATGAAAGGAAAAAATTAAAATTTTACTTTTTCGCACAAAAATGTTGCTTTAGCCCCAAATCTTTCATTTTCACAAGGGTAACAGGAGAAAATCGATTGTATAATTTATTGTCCAATTTTTCCTGAGTACGTTAATACCCCATATGTGGTGGAAAACTACTGTTTGGGTGCATGGCAGGGCTAGGAAAGGAAGGAGCATCAGTTGACTTTTGAAGTGCAAAAGTGTCTGGAACAGGTAGCCGATGCCATGTTGCATTTGGAGAGCTCCTGATGTGCCCAAACAGTGGAAACCCCCCACAAGTGACCCAATTGAAAACTACACTCCTTAAGGAATTTATCTAGAGTTATGTTGAGCATCTTGAACCCACAGGTGCTTCACTGAATTTTAAAACATTGGACGTTGAAAACTAAAAATGACTTTTTTCCACAAAAAAAATGTTTTAGCCCCAAATTTTTCATTTTCACCAAAGTAACAGAAAAAAATGGACCACATAATTTGTTGTGCAATTTCTCCTGGCTACAGTGATACCCCATAAGTCGTCAAACTCTTATTTAGGCACAGGAGTTGGAAAGGAAAGAGAACTATTTGATTTTGAAATGCACCATTTTCTGGAATAGATTGCGGACACCATGTCGCATTTGGGAGCCACCTAAGTGCAAAACAGCAGAAAGCCGCCATTTTAAAACTACACCTCTCAAAGAATTTCTTTAGGGGTGTAGTGAGCATTTTAAACTCACAGGTATTTCACAGAATTGTACAAACATTGGGCTGTAAAAATGAAAAGTTAAATTTTTGCCACTAAAATGTTATTTTAGCCCCAAGTTTTTAATTTTCAAAAGGGACTACAAAATTTGTTACACAATGCCTACTGGATATGAAAATGACCAGTATGTGGCCAAAAAATACTTTTAAGGCCTTCTTCACACGTCCTGGTAATTCCTGTACAGGAAAAAGGGTGCTGGTGTTCCATGTCCATGTGCCATCTGTATGTATGTGACATCCGTGTATCAGTGTGTTGTCAGTGTCTGTGTGTCATATCTGTGTGCCATCCATTTGTCCATGTGACACATACCGGTGCCTGGAAGAAGCAGTACAGTTCACGCTGATCCCAGGTGCTGGCTGCTGAAGGCAGCTCACATCATTGTCTCCTGAGCACGCTGAGATCAGTGCGATCAGGAGACCATAATGGGAGTTGTATTCAGCAGCAGCTGTGCCCCTCCTGAGTAAAATAAAGAATTAAATAAAGAAAAAGGCCCTGTAGGTTTGGATTTATTTTTCCCTTAATAATAAAGACCTTAATTTAAAAACTGCATTTTGTGGTTACTTGTGTTATTTTTGTCTAATATTTAAATTTATTTGGTGATCTGATACAGAAAAGATAAATATCTTTGTACCGTGTTAGCCAGTAGATAGAAAAATATTTCAAATTCAGAGTCCTTAGTGGGTGATACCTTTAAATGGCTAAACTGAGAAGATGGTAACAAATTGCAAGCTTTTGAGACTACAGGGCGGGCCATTTATATGGATACACCTAAATGAAATGGGAATGGTTGGTGACCCAGATCAGCGTGCTGAATTTGCAGAATGGGCAAAACAAAAATTGGAACAGGATCCTCAGTTTACACAGAACATTATGTTCAGTGATGAGGCAAACTTTTTGGGGTGGGCCATTTATATGGATTCACCTAAATATAATGGGAATGGTGACATTTTTCTTGTGTAAGGTGTCTTGCATTGACCCGGGTACTGCGTTCACCAGACATCAACACAATTTCTGTCTGCTCCTCAAATGTTAACCTCTGCGACATGTCAATGGCTGTAAACAAAGAGAAACTTGTAAATAACTCATGAAAGAATAAAGTTACATTAAAACCAAGCACACCATTTTTTTGTGAAATTCTCAATTAGTTTGATGTGTCACATGAGCCTCTTCCCATTGAAAATATTTTGGATCCAAAATGGCCGACTTCATAATGGCCGCCATGGTCATCACCCATCTTGAAAAGTTTCCCCCTCCCATATACTAATGTGCCACAAACAGGAAGTTGATATCACCAAATATTCTCATTTTATTTAGGTGTATCCATATAAATGGCCCACCCTGTACTCAGGTCACTTCATCAGGCATAGACAGTGATCTAAAAGATTTAAGTGTGACAATCATGCAAAAGAATAGGAAATCAGGAAGGTGGCAAACACTTTTTCACACAACTGTATACGCTTGCATGATAGGACTGCTACATCCTATAGTTCAAGTCCTCTTTTTCTCTGATGTGGCTATTTGCATAAATTCTCAGAGGAGAAATGCATGGCCTATATATCTCCTTACACTGGATTTACACTCTCCATAAGGAGAAACATTTCTCCTTGACTCACAGTCAGAGGAGTCTTATCTAGCCAAATTAGATCTCCTGCTTTGCCCTGAGGAGAGGCAAACACACTGAAACATGTCTGCATGTAGAGTTTCTGGTTTGGCTTCCTTTCCAAGTCATGTGGCAAGGCTCATTAACCCCTTTCTGTCATTGGATGTACTATTCCGTCCATGTGGGGTGGGCCTTAATTCCCAAGGACGGAATAGTACGTCCAGCGCGATCGGCTGCGCTCACGGGGGGAGCGCGGCCGATCGCCGCCGGGTGTCAGCTGCCTATCGCAGCTGACATCCGGCGCTATGTGCCAGGAGCGGTCACGGACCGCCCCGGCACATTAACCCCCGCCACACCGTGATCAAACATGATCGCGGTGTGCCGGCGGTATAGGGAAGCGTCGCGCAGGGAGGGGGCTCCCTGCGGGCTTCCCTGAGACCCCGCAGCAATGCGGGTTAGGGCTAGGGTTAGGGCTAGGGTTAGGATTAGAGCTAGGGTTAGGGCTAGGGTTAGGGTTAGGGCTAGGGTTAGGGAAAGGTTGGGGCTAGGGTTAAGGCTACAGTTAGGGTTGGGGCTAAAGTTAGGGTTGGGGCTAAAGTTAGGGTTAGGGTTTGGATTACATTTACGGTTGGGAATAGGGTTGGGATTAGGGCTAGGGGTGTGTCTGGGTTAGAGGTGTGGTTAGGGTTACCATTGGGATTAGGGTTAGGGGTGTATTTGGATTAGGGTTTCAGTTATAATTGGGGGGTTTCCACTGTTTAGGCACATCAGGGGCTCTCCAAATGCGTCATGGCGTCCGATCTCAATTCCAGCCAATTCTGCGTTGAAAAAGTAAAACGGTGCTCCTTCCATTCCCAGTTCTCCCGTGTGCCCAAACAGGGGTTTACCCCAACATATGGGGTATCAGCGCACTCAGGACAAATTGGACAACAACTTTTGGGGTCCAATTTCTCCTGTTACCCTTGGGAAAATACAAAACTGGGGGCTAAAAAATAATTTTTGTCGGAATTTTTTTTTTTTTCACGGCTCTGCGTTATAAACTGTAGTGAAACACTTGGGGGCTCAAAGTTGGGGGTTTCTGCTGTTTAGGTACATTAGGGGCTCTGCAAACGCAATGTGATGCCTGCAGACCATTCCATCTAAGTCTGCATTCCAAATAGCGCTCCTTCCCTTCCAAGCACTCCCATGCGCCCAAACGGTGGTTCCCCCCACATATGGGGTATCAGCGCACTCAGGACAAATTGGACAACAACTTTTGGGGTCCAATTTCTCCTGTTACCCTTGGGAAAATACAAAACTGGGGGCTAAAAAATAATTTTTGTCGGAATTTTTTTTTTTTTCACGGCTCTGCGTTATAAACTGTAGTGAAACACTTGGGGGCTCAAAGTTGGGGGTTTCTGCTGTTTAGGTACATTAGGGGCTCTGCAAACGCAATGTGATGCCTGCAGACCATTCCATCTAAGTCTGCATTCCAAATAGCGCTCCTTCCCTTCCAAGCCCTCCCATGCGCCCAAACGGTGGTTCCCCCAACATATGGGGTATCAGCGCACTCAGGACAAATTGGACAACAACTTTTGGGGTCTAATTTCTCCTGTTACCCTCGGGAAAATACAAAACTGGGGGCTAAAAAATAATTTTTGTGGGAAAAAATGTTTGTTTTATTTTTATGGCTCTGCATTATAAACTTCTGTGAAGCCCTTGGTCAAAGTGCTCACCACACCTTTAGATAAGTTCCTTAGGGGGTCTACTTTCCAAAATGGTGTCACTTGTGGGGGGCTTTCAATGTTTAGGCAGTGTAGGCACATCAGTGACTCTCCAAACGCAACATGGCGTCCCATCTCAATTCCTTTCAATTTTGAATTGAAAAGTCAAATGGCGCTCCTTCGCTTCCGAGCTCTGTCATGCGCCCAAACAGTGGTTTACCCCCACATATGGGGTATCAGCGTACTCAGGACAATTTGTGCAACAACTTTTGGGGTCCATTTTCTCCTGTTACCCTTGGTAAAATAAAACAAATTGGAGCTGAAGTAAATTTTTTTGTGAAAAAAAGTTAAATGTTCATTTTTATTTAAACATTCCAAAAATTCCTGTGAAACACCTGAAGGGTTAATAATCTTCTTGAATGTGGTTTTGAGCACCTTGAGAGGTGCAGTTTTTAGAATGGTGTCACACTTGGGTATTTTCTATCATATAGACCCCTCAAAATGACTTCAAATGAGATGTGGTCCCTAAAAAAAATGGTGTTGTAAAAATGAGAAATTGCTGGTCAACTTTTAACCCTTACAACTCCCTAACAAAAAAAAATTTTGGTTCCAGAATTGTGCTGATGTAAAGTAGACGTGGGAAATAGGGTTGAGCGAAACGGGTCGGCCATTTTCAGAAGTCGCCGACTTTTGGCAAAGTCGGGTTTCATGAAACCCGACCCGACCCCTGTGTGGGGTCGGCCATGAGGTCGGCGATCTTCTGAATCTGGTATCGGAATTCCGATCCCGAGTTCCGATATGTTTGCAATATCGGAAATCGGTATCGGAATCCATATTTAAGTGTAAAATAAAGAATTAAAATAAAAAATATTGCTATACTCATCCTCTGACGTGCCCTGGTACTAACCGGCAGCCTTCCTTCCTTAGAATCAGCGCGTGAAGGGCCTTAGATGACGTCGCGGCTTGTGATTGGTTGCGCGACCGCCCATGTGACCGCTCGCGCGACCAATCACAAGCTGCGACGTCACCGAAGGTCCTTCAAGCGCTGATTCTTAGGAAGGAAGGCTGCCGGAAAGAAGCAGGGCACGTCCGAGGGTGAGTATATTCCTATTAGGTATATACTCACCCTCGGACGTGCCCTGCTTCTTTCCGGCAGCCTTCCTTCTTAAGAATCAGCGCTTGAAGGACCTTCGGTGACGTCGCAGCTTGTGATTGGTCGCGCGAGCGGTCACATGGGCGGTCGCGCGACCAATCACAAGCCGCGACGTCATCTAAGGCCCTTCACGCGCTGATTCTAAGGAAGGAAGGCTGCCGGTTAGTACCAGGGCGCGTCCGAGGGTGAGTATAGCAATATTTTTTATTTTAATTCTTTATTTTACACTTAAATATGGATCCCAGGGCCTGAAGGAGAGTTTCCTCTCCTTCAGACCCTGGGAACCATTGGAAACCCAATACACTGCATTGGGTTTCGAGTTTCGGCCGACCCCCGACCCCGACTTTTTTATAGGATCGGCTGATTTCACTCGACCCGACTTTTAAAAAAGTCGGGTTTCGTGAAACCCGACCCGATCCTAGAAAAGTAAAAGTCGCTCAACCCTAGTGGGAAATGTTACTTATTAAGTATATTGTGTGACATATCTCTGTGATTTAATTGCATAAAAATTCAAAGTTGGAAAATTGCGAAATTTATCAAGGAAATTTTACCACTATCATGAAGTACGATATGTCACGAGAAAACAATGTCAGAATCACTGGGATCCGTTGAAGCGTTCCAGAGTTATAACCTCATAAAGGGACAGTGGTCAGAATTGTAAAAATTGGCCTGGTCATTAATGTGCAAACCACCCTTGGGGGTAAAGGGGTTAAAGAGTAGATAATGTCTTTTAGGATTTTACATCCAATAGGTAGTTCTACAGTCCAAGTCCCCTTCCCCTCTAAGGAGGCTATTTACATACACACATATATATAATTTGTGTTGCCATTAGAAACATACTGTAACTAGGACATTGCAAACTGTGAAAACAGCCATGTAATTATTAGCTTGGTACCCCAGGGTATTTTGTGGTGTATAAGGTATTGGTAGGGATGCTTGAACTCAGAATGTCTTTCTATACAAATAAGTCCTTGTATGGGATAGGTGATTGGTTGATGATTAAAAGGGATTTAGGCTGTAGGAATTTTCCTCCAGACTTTGATGCCTTGTCCTATGTAGAATTAGACTAGGGCTCCTCTGGTGCTATTGTATTGCATGTCTTTAAACTCATCTTTAAATCATTATCTGTTGAAAGACAATCCTGTAGTAAGAGTATCATTAGTGGTGCTAGATTATCTAGTACAGTATATATCAGTAATGAGGGCTTCTCCATATGAACCAATAGCCAATGTGTTTTACACTACCTTCATTATTAATTGGAGTTGATTTTAGGACATGCGTCATCTATGTGTAAAAATGGTTTGCAAAGGCTTTATTAGCTAAGATTAGTTTGACCCAAACGGTTCACATTCCTATGTCACATTTTTGCATCATCATTCAATGTATGAGATAGTCAATGACTCGCCTATCTACCTCGTGTTGTGTGGTGTTTAGAACGGGCTCCCTCCTTCGCCGGTCTCGGCAGGGTATAGGTGCCTCTTGAGGTGAAGTGTCAAGCGGCAAGGTGTGGCTGCTGCTCGCTGGGCCAGCCTATAGTCCTGGCTCCTCTTCTTTCTAGGACTCAGATGGTGAGTCCCTGTCCTGTAAGTTACTGTAATATCATCTCTGTAACTTGAAATTTGCATAATAAGTAAAACAACTAAGGAGAGTGTTATACATAATAAGTGAGTACACTATATACTAAGGGACTGTGTTATACATTGTAATTAAGTACACTATATACTAAGGGACTGTGTTAGACATAATAAGTGAGTACACTATATACTAAAGGACTGGGCTATACATAAGTGAGTACACTATATACTAAGGGACTGTGCTATACATAAAAAGAAACTACACTATATACTGAGGGATGGCACTATACATAATAAGTGAGTATACTATATAGTAAGGGACTGTGCTATACATAAGTGAGTACACAATATACTAATGGGCTGTGCTATGTATAATAAGTTAGTACACTATATACTAAGGGACTGTGTTAAACATAATATGCAATAATAATGTCTTCCTTCACCTTCCCCTGTTCCTAAATACATGATAAATCCCCCTTCCTCCCATCCTAATCCCCCACCCCTCATTGTCCTCCTCCCCCCACATCCCATTATTGCCCTCTCCCCTCCGCCATCATTGCCCGCTTAACCACCCCATTATTGCCCTTTCCACCAGCTCCATCATTGCCTTCTCCCCCACCACCCTCATACTTGCCAATTCCATCATCTCCATCATTTCCTCCTCCCAAACCACCCTCATTATTGCCCTTTCCACCACGCCCATCAGTGTACTTTCTAACACAACCATCATTGCCTTTTCCCCAATGTGTCTTGGTCCCCCTCATTTTATGGTGACAAAGCTACATATATTTATAGCCACACATACATACATGTATATATATATTACATAGCCTCCTTTATTATGTATGTTGCCATCTCTTATTATACAGTGCCCTCTCTTATTATGTACAGCACCGTCCCTTACATATTGGATTATATAGAGCCCTGATTTTTTTACATACCGTCCTGTCTTGCTAGCTGTATAATGCAATGATGGCTGATGGAGCATGGGAAAGCTTCTTTTCTAATGGAGGAGCTGATCGACTGGTAGTCTGGTCACTGGCTCCTCCATCAGCAGTCATTTTATATGTAACAAGAGAGGGGACTATGTAATAAAAGATGGCGCTGTGAATAACAAAAATAACAAGAATAAACTATGTAAGAGACAGCACTGTACATAACAGCAGAGGAATCTATATAGTAAGGAACGGCATCATATATAACTAAAGAGGATGCAACGTAATAAAAGACCATGTTATACATAACAAAAGAGGAAACTATGTAACTAAGGATAGTGTTATACATAATAAGTGAGTACACTATATACTAAGGGACTGTGTTATACATAATAATTAAGTACACTATATGCTAACGGACTATGCTATACATAAGTAAGTACACTATACTAAGGGTGTTCTGTCTCCGCCATCTAATATTGTTACCCTGATTATTTGCTTGCATAATTGCAGTTTCCTCAGTATACAGTATTGATGTATTCATGCCTTTATTCATCTGTGATGCTTTGGCTCCCTCTAGCGGTCAGAGTTATGTTGACAGTTCAATCTTGTTTTTGTATTATCCATGTCTGATTCTCCTCCTCCTTTGCAGTGCATTATGGTAGCTCAGCCTCCATTTCCCTCCATTTTTCCTTTCACTTTCTTCAGTTTGCCTTCAAGGAAAGACGCTTCACTTCATCCCCCTTGCGATTGCATTGCCGGTATGTCTTTATGCTTCCTATAGATATTCCTGCTCTATATTAGCTTAGTTTAACCAGTTGTACTCCCAGTTTAGTCACTAGCTTTCTAAATGTTATGCATAATGTATATCATGTGTATTATGTATCTGTTCTATGCCATGCACTGATTCTATGTATATCATTGTTCACAGTTTCACCGCATCAATATACCACTACGTTTAATAAAGCACAGACTCAACCACAGTCTCCTTATTGGACCCCGGTATAGCGGTTTAGCTGACTTTATAGCTACGTATGAGCCTGCCTCAGCTAGTGAGGACAGAACAGTGAAACGGCAATCATCCAACTAGTGGGATTCATCAGTGAAACGGCAGCCATCCAACTAGTGGGATTCAAGTCACCGGCTACTCAGAGACTAAATACAGCTACAGCAATCTCTGCACAGCCAAGCACTTTCCCAAAACACCATGTCTCACAAATCGCATAGGACAAGATCTGTTACTTCCGTCTCCTCAAAGACAACATCCATCAGCAGCGCTGTCGCCATTGCCCGCGCAAATGCTGAAGCTGCCAAAATACGAGCGAGCTTTGCTGACCAAGAGATGCAACTTAAATTAGAAAAAGCACGCATAGATGAAGAGAGAGCCGATCAAGAGAGAAGGTCGCGCTTAGAGAGAGACGATCAAAAGAGAAGGTCGCAGTTAGAGAAAGCCTAGCAGCAAAAAGGGAAGCTGCCGCAGCCCTCGCCGAAGCAGAATCGCTAGAAGCCGCGCAAAATCCCAAGCTGCATAGCCAAAGCAGTACGTCGAGTCTGGAGTTTCCACTGCAAGACTCACCACAACGCACATCTCAGTATGTTAATGACCTTCCTGATCCAAACTATAACCCTGAACCAGTACCAAAACCAGAATACGACACCTCCAGCGAAGTGAGCGAGAGTCGTCACGAGGCTCAGGACAGAAACAAACTCGAAAATGTGAGGCAAAACAACTCTGCTAATGGCTACCTTGCCCCTCATCAGGTAAACAACGTGGATCACCCTGCTGACGCACCGTACATCAGGCCGAAGCAATACAACACCGGCTGGCGCCACCATGAAGACACTAACAGGTACGAACGCACCTCACATCACTATCAGGGCGACCCATCACCAGTATACTCTGCTGACAACCGGTTCACGACAGAATTTGCCAAGTTCTTCACACGACGTGAACTGGTTGCCAAGGGACTCATGAAATTCACTGACCGAGCTGAAGGTTACAGAGCTTGGAAAGCTTCCTTCCAAAATGTCATTAGAGACTTGGGGCTACAACACAGGGAAGAGATAGACCTGTTAGTCAAATACCTGGGAGAAGAGTCAGTCAAACACGCAGTAAGGATCAGAGACATTAATATAAACCGCCCTGAGACTGGCCTCAAAGAGATCTGGAAAAGGCTGGATGAGTGTTATGGCTCAGCAGAAGTAATAGAAAGAGCCTTGTTCAAAAGAATCGATGACTTTCCTAAAATATCTAACGAAGGTCTCCAGAAACTTAGAGAGCTAAGCGACTTGCGAAAGGAAGTCCAAGTTGCCAAATACGAGGACGACCTACAGGGACTTGCATTTCTCAACACAGCCAGAGGTGTTAACCCTATAGTCCAGAAGTTGCCCTACAATCTACAGGAGAGGTGGCTCACACATGGTTCCACGTACAAATACAAACACAGCGTTCCATTCCCTCCCTTCTCCGTTTTTGTAGACTTCATACACCAACAAGCAAGAATTAGAAACGATCCCAGCTTTGACTTTGCAATACCATATGCCACACCATCACCACCTGCAAATTCCTTGTGGGAATAAAAGGACTAGAAATAGGAAAAACCCAATGTGGCTAAACAAAGAAGTAAGACAGGCAATTAACAGTAAAAAGAAAGCATTTGCACTACTAAAGCAGGATGGCACCATTGAAGCTCTAAAAAACTATAGGGAGAAAAATACTTTATCTAAAAAACTAATTAAAGCTGCCAAAAAGGAAACAGAGAAGCACATTGCTAAGGAGAGTAAAACTAATCCCAAACTGTTCTTCAACTATATCAATAGTAAAAGAATAAAAACTGAAAATGTAGGCCCCTTAAAAAATAGTGAGGAAAGAATGGTTGTAGATGACGAGGAAAAAGCTAACATATTAAACACCTTCTTCTCCACGGTATTCACGGTGGAAAATGAAATGCTAGGTGAAATCCCAAGAAACAATGAAAACCCTATATTAAGGGTCACCAATCTAACCCAAGAAGAGGTGCGAAACCGGCTAAATAAGATTAAAATAGATAAATCTCCGGGTCCGGATGGCATACACCCACGAGTACTAAGAGAACTAAGTAATGTAATAGATAAACCATTATTTCTTATTTTTAGTGACTCTATAGTGACAGGGTCTGTTCCGCAGGACTGGCGCATAGCAAATGTGGTGCCAATATTCAAAAAGGGCTCTAAAAGTGAACCTGGAAATTATAGGCCAGTAAGTCTAACCTCTATTGTTGGTAAAATATTTGAAGGGTTTCTGAGGGATGTTATTCTGGATTATCTCAATGAGAATAACTGTTTAACTCCATATCAGCATGGGTTTATGAGAAATCGCTCCTGTCAAACCAATCTAATCAGTTTTTATGAAGAGGTAAGCTATAGGCTGGACCACGGTGAGTCATTGGACGTGGTATATCTCGATTTTTCCAAAGCGTTTGATACCGTGCCGCACAAGAGGTTGGTACACAAAATGAGAATGCTTGGTCTGGGGGAAAATGTGTGTAAATGGGTTAGTAACTGGCTTAGTGATAGAAAGCAGAGGGTGGTTATAAATGGTATAGTCTCTAACTGGGTCGCTGTGACCAGTGGGGTACCGCAGGGGTCAGTATTGGGACCTGTTCTCTTCAACATATTCATTAATGATCTGGTAGAAGGTTTACACAGTAAAATATCGATATTTGCAGATGATACAAAACTATGTAAAGCAGTTAATACAAGAGAAGATAGTATTCTGCTACAGATGGATCTGGATAAGTTGGAAACTTGGGCTGAAAGGTGGCAGATGAGGTTTAACAATGATAAATGTAAGGTTATACACATGGGAAGAGGGAATCAATATCACCATTACACACTGAACGGGAAACCACTGGGTAAATCTGACAGGGAGAAGGACTTGGGGATCCTAGTTAATGATAAACTTACCTGGAGCAGCCAGTGCCAGGCAGCAGCTGCCAAGGCAAACAGGATCATGGGGTGCATTAAAAGAGGTCTGGATACACATGATGAGAGCATTATACTGCCTCTGTACAAATCCCTAGTTAGACCGCACATGGAGTACTGTGTCCAGTTTTGGGCACCGGTGCTCAGGAAGGATATAATGGAACTAGAGAGAGTACAAAGGAGGGCAACAAAATTAATAAAGGGGATGGGAGAACTACAATACCCAGATAGATTAGCGAAATTAGGATTATTTAGTCTAGAAAAAAGACGACTGAGGGGCGATCTAATAACCATGTATAAGTATATAAGGGGACAATACAAATATCTCGCTGAGGATCTGTTTATACCAAGGAAGGTGACGGGCACAAGGGGGCATTCTTTGCGTCTGGAGGAGAGAAGGTTTTTCCACCAACATAGAAGAGGATTCTTTACTGTTAGGGCAGTGAGAATCTGGAATTGCTTGCCTGAGGAGGTGGTGATGGCGAACTCAGTCGAGGGGTTCAAGAGAGGCCTGGATGTCTTCCTGGAGCAGAACAATATTGTATCATACAATTATTAGGTTCTGTAGAAGGACGTAGATCTGGGGATTTATTATGATGGAATATAGGCTGAACTGGATGGACAAATGTCTTTTTTCGGCCTTACTAACTATGTTACTATGTTACTATGTAAATCCACGCAGAACATCTGTGGAAGTACACAAGACTTATGTTTCTTCTCCAGGTTCTAATTACAGGTCTGCTGGCTGCTCCCAATCAGAGACAAAGGTGCAGGACCCTGACAAGCAGTGCCCACTTCATCAGAAGCCTCATCCTCTCCTGAAATGCAGAGCCTTCAGAGGAAAATCTATGCCAGATCGCAGAAGCTTCCTGAAAGAAAACGGTATCTGCTACAAGTGCTGCTCGTCCACAGCTCATCTCGCCAAGGATTGCAAGGTCAGTGTAAAATGCACAGAATGTGGCACCACAGATCTGTTATGTAGGCAATCCAGTGACACAGTGTGCCAGCAATCAGAGCACATACAGTGATCTGACAATAACCCAAAAATAATAGAACGAGCTCTGAGACGTGGAATCTCTGTAGACCGCAATACCTGAACCTAACCTAAACACAACTAAAGGCAGCTGTGGATTGCGCCTGACACTACCTATGCAACTCGGCACAGCCTGAGGAGCTGACTAGCCTGAAGATAGA
Source organism: Ranitomeya imitator (assembly GCF_032444005.1). NCBI lineage: Eukaryota > Metazoa > Chordata > Amphibia > Anura > Dendrobatidae > Ranitomeya > Ranitomeya imitator. The sequence goes on from NC_091284.1 coordinate 718,272,948, forward strand.
AAAACAAGCCTGACTTGCCTCAGAGAAATACCCCAAAGGAAAAGGCAGCCCCCCACATATAATGACTGTTAGCAAGATGAAAAGACAAACGTAGGGATGAAATAGATTCAGCAAAGTGAGGCCCGATATTCTAGATAGAGCGAGGATAGCAAAGAGAACTTTGCAGTCTACAAAAAACCCTAAAGCAAAAAACCACGCAAAGGGGGCAAAAAGACCCAACGTGCCGAACTAACGGCACGGCGGTACACCCTTTGCGTCTCAGAGCTTCCAGCAAAACGAAATGACAAGCTGGACAGAAAAAGTTGCAACAAAAGCAAAGAAGCACTTATCTAAGCAGAGCAGCAGGCCACAGGAAAGATCCAGAAGCTCAGATCCAACACTGGAACATTGACAAGGAGCAAGGAAGACAGAATCAGGTGGAGTTAAATAACAAAGCAGCCAACGAGCTCACCAGAACACCTGAGGGAGGAAGCTCAGAAGCTGCAGTACCACTTGTGACCACAGGAGTGAATTCAGCCACAGAATTAACAACAGTACCCCCCCCCTTGAGGAGGGGTCACCGAACCCTCACCAGAGCCCCCAGGCCGACCAGGATGAGCCACATGAAAGGCACGAACAAGATCTGGAGCATGGACATCAGAGGCAAAAACCCAGGAATTATCTTCCTGAGCATAACCCTTCCATTTAACCAGATACTGGAGTTTCCGTCTAGAAACACGAGAATCCAAAATTTTCTCCACAATATACTCCAATTCCCCCTCCACCAAAACCGGGGCAGGAGGCTCAACAGATGGAACCATAGGTGCCACGTATCTCCGCAACAACGACCTATGGAATACATTATGTATGGAAAAGGAGTCTGGGAGGGTCAGACGAAAAGACACAGGATTGAGAATCTCAGAAATCCTATACGGACCAATAAAATGAGGTTTAAATTTAGGAGAGGAAACCTTCATAGGAATATGACGAGAAGATAACCAAACCAGATCCCCAACACGAAGTCGGGGACCCACACGGCGTCTGCGATTAGTGAAAAGTTGAGCCTTCTCCTGGGACAATAAAGAGAATAGTAAAACCAAAAACACTCAGTTTGAAAAATTGTTGCAGTAATACGCAAGTGCTAGTAAAAGATGTAAAAAACAGGGTATTTGGTTGATACGTTTTTTGCAAAAAATGTATACTAAGCTGCTCTACCAATCTTCACGGTATACCCTTATCAGAGCAGTCCTAACTAATGTATGCAATCCCTATCTGATGTATTTAAAAACCTGATCATCTGTATATAACCTGTGTGAACAGGGTTCAGAGAGGAAAAATCCATGTGTGCATACAGGGTAGAACAGCTTTTGTGCAGATAGCCCAAGTGGAGTGGTGGAACTCCCCAGTCTTGTAGACACAAGAGAACAATTATGGAAACAGGAACACATGGGCTACTTGCACAGTGAACAAGTCTGTATGATCATGTTCACACACCACCAAGAAACCTGAAGACACAAAAGAGAATAGTAAAACCAAAAACACTCAGTTTGAAAAATTGTTGCAGTAATACGCAAGTGCTAGTAAAAGATGTAAAAAACAGGGTATTTGGTTGATACGTTTTTTGCAAAAAATGTATACTAAGCTGCTCTACCAATCTTCACGGTATACCCTTATCAGAGCAGTCCTAACTAATGTATGCAATCCCTATCTGATGTATTTAAAAACCTGATCATCTGTATATAACCTGTGTGAACAGGGTTCAGAGAGGAAAAATCCATGTGTGCATACAGGGTAGAACAGCTTTTGTGCAGATAGCCCAAGAGGAGTGGTGGAACTCCCCAGTCTTGTAGACACAAGAGAACAATTATGGAAACAGGAACACATGGGCTACTTGCACAGTGAACAAGTCTGTATGATCATGTTCACACACCAACAAAAAACCTGAAGACACAAAAGAGAATAGTAAAACCAAAAACACTCAGTTTGAAAAATTGTTGCAGTAATACGCAAGTGCTAGTAAAAGATGTAAAAAACAGGGTATTTGGTTGATACGTTTTTTGCAAAAAATGTATACTAAGCTGCTCTACCAATCTTCACGGTATACCCTTATCAGAGCAGTCCTAACTAATGTATGCAATCCCTATCTGATGTATTTAAAAACCTGATCATCTGTATATAACCTGTGTGAACAGGGTTCAGAGAGGAAAAATCCATGTGTGCATACAGGGTAGAACAGCTTTTGTGCAGATAGCCCAAGAGGAGTGGTGGAACTCCCCAGTCTTGTAGACACAAGAGAACAATTATGGAAACAGGAACACATGGGCTACTTGCACAGTGAACAAGTCTGTATGATCATGTTCACACACCACCAAGAAACCTGAAGACACAAAAGAGAATAGTAAAACCAAAAACACTCAGTTTGAAAAATTGTTGCAGTAATACGCAAGTGCTAGTAAAAGATGTAAAAAACAGGGTATTTGGTTGATACGTTTTTTGCAAAAAATGTATACTAAGCTGCTCTACCAATCTTCACGGTATACCCTTATCAGAGCAGTCCTAACTAATGTATGCAATCCCTATCTGATGTATTTAAAAACCTGATCATCTGTATATAACCTGTGTGAACAGGGTTCAGAGAGCATGATCAGAGAGTGTGAACATGATCATACAGACTTGTTCACTGTGCAAGTAGCCCATGTGTTCCTGTTTCCATAATTGTTCTCTTGTGTCTACAAGACTGGGGAGTTCCACCACTCCTCTTGGGCTATCTGCACAAAAGCTGTTCTACCCTGTATGCACACATGGATTTTTCCTCTCTGAACCCTGTTCACACAGGTTATATACAGATGATCAGGTTTTTAAATACATCAGATAGGGATTGCATACATTAGTTAGGACTGCTCTGATAAGGGTATACCGTGAAGATTGGTAGAGCAGCTTAGTATACATTTTTTGCAAAAAACGTATCAACCAAATACCCTGTTTTTTACATCTTTTACTAGCACTTGCGTATTACTGCAACAATTTTTCAAACTGAGTGTTTTTGGTTTTACTATTCTCTTTTGTGTCTTCAGGTTTCTTGGTGGTGTGTGAACATGATCATACAGACTTGTTCACTGTGCAAGTAGCCCATGTGTTCCTGTTTCCATAATTGTTCTCTTGTGTCTACAAGACTGGGGAGTTCCACCACTCCTCTTGGGCTATCTGCACAAAAGCTGTTCTACCCTGTATGCACACATGGATTTTTCCTCTCTGAACCCTGTTCACACAGGTTATATGCAGATGATCAGGTTTTTAAATACATCAGATAGGGATTGCATACATTAGTTAGGACTGCTCTGATAAGGGTATACCGTGAAGATTGGTAGAGCAGCTTAGTATACATTTTTTGCAAAAAACGTATCAACCAAATACCCTGTTTTTTACATCTTTTACTAGCACTTGCGTATTACTGCAACAATTTTTCAAACTGAGTGTTTTTGGTTTTACTATTCTCTTTTGTGTCTTCAGGTTTCTTGGTGGTGTGTGAACATGATCATACAGACTTGTTCACTGTGCAAGTAGCCCATGTGTTCCTGTTTCCATAATTGTTCTCTTGTGTCTACAAGACTGGGGAGTTCCACCACTCCTCTTGGGCTATCTGCACAAAAGCTGTTCTACCCTGTATGCACACGTGGATTTTTCCTCTCTGAACCCTGTTCACACAGGTTATATACAGATGATCAGGTTTTTAAATACATCAGATAGGGATTGCATACATTAGTTAGGACTGCTCTGATAAGGGTATACCGTGAAGATTGGTAGAGCAGCTTAGTATACATTTTTTGCAAAAAAACGTATCAACCAAATACCCTGTTTTTTACATCTTTTACTAGCACTTGCGTATTACTGCAACAATTTTTCAAACTGAGTGTTTTTGGTTTTACTATTCTCTTTTGTGTCTTCAGGTTTCTTGGTGGTGTGTGAACATGATCATACAGACTTGTTCACTGTGCAAGTAGCCCATGTGTTCCTGTTTCCATAATTGTTCTCTTGTGTCTACAAGACTGGGGAGTTCCACCACTCCTCTTGGGCTATCTGCACAAAAGCTGTTCTACCCTGTATGCACACATGGATTTTTCCTCTCTGAACCCTGTTCACACAGGTTATATACAGATGATCAGGTTTTTAAATACATCAGATAGGGATTGCATACATTAGTTAGGACTGCTCTGATAAGGGTATACCGTGAAGATTGGTAGAGCAGCTTAGTATACATTTTTTGCAAAAAACGTATCAACCAAATACCCTGGTTTTTACATCTTTTACTAGCACTTGCGTATTACTGCAACAATTTTTCAAACTGAGTGTTTTTGGTTTTACTATTCTCTTTTGTGTCTTCAGGTTTCTTGGTGGTGTGTGAACATGATCATACAGACTTGTTCACTGTGCAAGTAGCCCATGTGTTCCTGTTTCCATAATTGTTCTCTTGTGTCTACAAGACTGGGGAGTTCCACCACTCCTCTTGGGCTATCTGCACAAAAGCTGTTCTACCCTGTATGCACACATGGATTTTTCCTCTCTGAACCCTGTTCACACAGGTTATATACAGATGATCAGGTTTTTAAATACATCAGATAGGGATTGCATACATTAGTTAGGACTGCTCTGATAAGGGTATACCGTGAAGATTGGTAGAGCAGCTTAGTATACATTTTTTGCAAAAAACGTATCAACCAAATACCCTGTTTTTTACATCTTTTACTAGCACTTGCGTATTACTGCAACAATTTTTCAAACTGAGTGTTTTTGGTTTTACTATTCTCTTTTGTGTCTTCAGGTTTCTTGGTGGTGTGTGAACATGATCATACAGACTTGTTCACTGTGCAAGTAGCCCATGTGTTCCTGTTTCCATAATTGTTCTCTTGTGTCTACAAGACTGGGGAGTTCCACCACTCCTCTTGGGCTATCTGCACAAAAGCTGTTCTACCCTGTATGCACACATGGATTTTTCCTCTCTGAACCCTGTTCACACAGGTTATATACAGATGATCAGGTTTTTAAATACATCAGATAGGGATTGCATACATTAGTTAGGACTGCTCTGATAAGGGTATACCATGAAGATTGGTAGAGCAGCTTAGTATACATTTTTTGCAAAAAACGTATCAACCAAATACCCTGTTTTTTACATCTTTTACTAGCACTTGCGTATTACTGCAACAATTTTTCAAACTGAGTGTTTTTGGTTTTACTATTCTCTTTTGTGTCTTCAGGTTTCTTGGTGGTGTGTGAACATGATCATACAGACTTGTTCACTGTGCAAGTAGCCCATGTGTTCCTGTTTCCATAATTGTTCTCTTGTGTCTACAAGACTGGGGAGTTCCACCACTCCTCTTGGGCTATCTGCACAAAAGCTGTTCTACCCTGTATGCACACATGGATTTTTCCTCTCTGAACCCTGTTCACACAGGTTATATACAGATGATCAGGTTTTTAAATACATCAGATAGGGATTGCATACATTAGTTAGGACTGCTCTGATAAGGGTATACCGTGAAGATTGGTAGAGCAGCTTAGTATACATTTTTTGCAAAAAACGTATCAACCAAATACCCTGTTTTTTACATCTTTTACTAGCACTTGCGTATTACTGCAACAATTTTTCAAACTGAGTGTTTTTGGTTTTACTATTCTCTTTTGTGTCTTCAGGTTTCTTGGTGGTGTGTGAACATGATCATACAGACTTGTTCACTGTGCAAGTAGCCCATGTGTTCCTGTTTCCATAATTGTTCTCTTGTGTCTACAAGACTGGGGAGTTCCACCACTCCACTTGGGCTATCTGCACAAAAGCTGTTCTACCCTGTATGCACACATGGATTTTTCCTCTCTGAACCCTGTTCACACAGGTTATATACAGATGATCAGGTTTTTAAATACATCAGATAGGGATTGCATACATTAGTTAGGACTGCTCTGATAAGGGTATACCGTGAAGATTGGTAGAGCAGCTTAGTATACATTTTTTGCAAAAAACGTATCAACCAAATACCCTGTTTTTTACATCTTTTACTAGCACTTGCGTATTACTGCAACAATTTTTCAAACTGAGTGTTTTTGGTTTTACTATTCTCTTTTGTGTCTTCAGGTTTCTTGGTGGTGTGTGAACATGATCATACAGACTTGTTCACTGTGCAAGTAGCCCATGTGTTCCTGTTTCCATAATTGTTCTCTTGTGTCTACAAGACTGGGGAGTTCCACCACTCCTCTTGGGCTATCTGCACAAAAGCTGTTCTACCCTGTATGCACACGTGGATTTTTCCTCTCTGAACCCTGTTCACACAGGTTATATACAGATGATCAGGTTTTTAAATACATCAGATAGGGATTGCATACATTAGTTAGGACTGCTCTGATAAGGGTATACCGTGAAGATTGGTAGAGCAGCTTAGTATACATTTTTTGCAAAAAAACGTATCAACCAAATACCCTGTTTTTTACATCTTTTACTAGCACTTGCGTATTACTGCAACAATTTTTCAAACTGAGTGTTTTTGGTTTTACTATTCTCTTTTGTGTCTTCAGGTTTCTTGGTGGTGTGTGAACATGATCATACAGACTTGTTCACTGTGCAAGTAGCCCATGTGTTCCTGTTTCCATAATTGTTCTCTTGTGTCTACAAGACTGGGGAGTTCCACCACTCCTCTTGGGCTATCTGCACAAAAGCTGTTCTACCCTGTATGCACACATGGATTTTTCCTCTCTGAACCCTGTTCACACAGGTTATATACAGATGATCAGGTTTTTAAATACATCAGATAGGGATTGCATACATTAGTTAGGACTGCTCTGATAAGGGTATACCGTGAAGATTGGTAGAGCAGCTTAGTTTACATTTTTTGCAAAAAACGTATCAACCAAATACCCTGGTTTTTACATCTTTTACTAGCACTTGCGTATTACTGCAACAATTTTTCAAACTGAGTGTTTTTGGTTTTACTATTCTCTTTTGTGTCTTCAGGTTTCTTGGTGGTGTGTGAACATGATCATACAGACTTGTTCACTGTGCAAGTAGCCCATGTGTTCCTGTTTCCATAATTGTTCTCTTGTGTCTACAAGACTGGGGAGTTCCACCACTCCTCTTGGGCTATCTGCACAAAAGCTGTTCTACCCTGTATGCACACATGGATTTTTCCTCTCTGAACCCTGTTCACACAGGTTATATACAGATGATCAGGTTTTTAAATACATCAGATAGGGATTGCATACATTAGTTAGGACTGCTCTGATAAGGGTATACCGTGAAGATTGGTAGAGCAGCTTAGTATACATTTTTTGCAAAAAACGTATCAACCAAATACCCTGTTTTTTACATCTTTTACTAGCACTTGCGTATTACTGCAACAATTTTTCAAACTGAGTGTTTTTGGTTTTACTATTCTCTTTTGTGTCTTCAGGTTTCTTGGTGGTGTGTGAACATGATCATACAGACTTGTTCACTGTGCAAGTAGCCCATGTGTTCCTGTTTCCATAATTGTTCTCTTGTGTCTACAAGACTGGGGAGTTCCACCACTCCTCTTGGGCTATCTGCACAAAAGCTGTTCTACCCTGTATGCACACATGGATTTTTCCTCTCTGAACCCTGTTCACACAGGTTATATACAGATGATCAGGTTTTTAAATACATCAGATAGGGATTGCATACATTAGTTAGGACTGCTCTGATAAGGGTATACCATGAAGATTGGTAGAGCAGCTTAGTATACATTTTTTGCAAAAAACGTATCAACCAAATACCCTGTTTTTTACATCTTTTACTAGCACTTGCGTATTACTGCAACAATTTTTCAAACTGAGTGTTTTTGGTCTTACTATTCTCTTTTGTGTCTTCAGGTTTCTTGGTGGTGTGTGAACATGATCATACAGACTTGTTCACTGTGCAAGTAGCCCATGTGTTCCTGTTTCCATAATTGTTCTCTTGTGTCTACAAGACTGGGGAGTTCCACCACTCCTCTTGGGCTATCTGCACAAAAGCTGTTCTACCCTGTATGCACACATGGATTTTTCCTCTCTGAACCCTGTTCACACAGGTTATATACAGATGATCAGGTTTTTAAATACATCAGATAGGGATTGCATACATTAGTTAGGACTGCTCTGATAAGGGTATACCGTGAAGATTGGTAGAGCAGCTTAGTATACATTTTTTGCAAAAAACGTATCAACCAAATACCCTGTTTTTTACATCTTTTACTAGCACTTGCGTATTACTGCAACAATTTTTCAAACTGAGTGTTTTTGGTTTTACTATTCTCTTTTGTGTCTTCAGGTTTCTTGGTGGTGTGTGAACATGATCATACAGACTTGTTCACTGTGCAAGTAGCCCATGTGTTCCTGTTTCCATAATTGTTCTCTTGTGTCTACAAGACTGGGGAGTTCCACCACTCCACTTGGGCTATCTGCACAAAAGCTGTTCTACCCTGTATGCACACATGGATTTTTCCTCTCTGAACCCTGTTCACACAGGTTATATACAGATGATCAGGTTTTTAAATACATCAGATAGGGATTGCATACATTAGTTAGGACTGCTCTGATAAGGGTATACCGTGAAGATTGGTAGAGCAGCTTAGTATACATTTTTTGCAAAAAACGTATCAACCAAATACCCTGTTTTTTACATCTTTTACTAGCACTTGCGTATTACTGCAACAATTTTTCAAACTGAGTGTTTTTGGTTTTACTATTCTCTTTATTGTCCCAGGAGAAGGCTCAACTTTTCACTAATCGCAGACGCCGTGTGGGTCCCCGACTTCGTGTTGGGGATCTGGTTTGGTTATCTTCTCGTCATATTCCTATGAAGGTTTCCTCTCCTAAATTTAAACCTCGTTTTATTGGTCCGTATAGGATTTCTGAGATTCTCAATCCTGTGTCTTTTCGTCTGACCCTCCCAGACTCCTTTTCCATACATAATGTATTCCATAGGTCGTTGTTGCGGAGATACGTGGCACCTATGGTTCCATCTGTTGAGCCTCCTGCCCCTTCACACAGGTTATATACAGATGATCAGGTTTTTAAATACATCAGATAGGGATTGCATACATTAGTTAGGACTGCTCTGATAAGGGTATACCGTGAAGATTGGTAGAGCAGCTTAGTATACATTTTTTGCAAAAAACGTATCAACCAAATACCCTGTTTTTTACATCTTTTACTAGCACTTGCGTATTACTGCAACAATTTTTCAAACTGAGTGTTTTTGGTTTTACTATTCTCTTTTGTGTCTTCAGGTTTCTTGGTGGTGTGTGAACATGATCATACAGACTTGTTCACTGTGCAAGTAGCCCATGTGTTCCTGTTTCCATAATTGTTCTCTTGTGTCTACAAGACTGGGGAGTTCCACCACTCCTCTTGGGCTATCTGCACAAAAGCTGTTCTACCCTGTATGCACACATGGATTTTTCCTCTCTGAACCCTGTTCACACAGGTTATATACAGATGATCAGGTTTTTAAATACATCAGATAGGGATTGCATACATTAGTTAGGACTGCTCTGATAAGGGTATACCGTGAAGATTGGTAGAGCAGCTTAGTATACATTTTTTGCAAAAAACGTATCAACCAAATACCCTGTTTTTTACATCTTTTACTAGCACTTGCGTATTACTGCAACAATTTTTCAAACTGAGTGTTTTTGGGTTTACTATTCTCTTTTGTGTCTTCAGGTTTCTTGGTGGTGTGTGAACATGATCATACAGACTTGTTCACTGTGCAAGTAGCCCATGTGTTCCTGTTTCCATAATTGTTCTCTTGTGTCTACAAGACTGGGGAGTTCCACCACTCCTCTTGGGCTATCTGCACAAAAGCTGTTCTACCCTGTATGCACACATGGATTTTTCCTCTCTGAACCCTGTTCACACAGGTTATATACAGATGATCAGGTTTTTAAATACATCAGATAGGGATTGCATACATTAGTTAGGACTGCTCTGATAAGGGTATACCGTGAAGATTGGTAGAGCAGCTTAGTATACATTTTTTGCAAAAAACGTATCAACCAAATACCCTGGTTTTTACATCTTTTACTAGCACTTGCGTATTACTGCAACAATTTTTCAAACTGAGTGTTTTTGGTTTTACTATTCTCTTTTGTGTCTTCAGGTTTCTTGGTGGTGTGTGAACATGATCATACAGACTTGTTCACTGTGCAAGTAGCCCATGTGTTCCTGTTTCCATAATTGTTCTCTTGTGTCTACAAGACTGGGGAGTTCCACCACTCCTCTTGGGCTATCTGCACAAAAGCTGTTCTACCCTGTATGCACACATGGATTTTTCCTCTCTGAACCCTGTTCACACAGGTTATATACAGATGATCAGGTTTTTAAATACATCAGATAGGGATTGCATACATTAGTTAGGACTGCTCTGATAAGGGTATACCGTGAAGATTGGTAGAGCAGCTTAGTATACATTTTTTGCAAAAAACGTATCAACCAAATACCCTGTTTTTTACATCTTTTACTAGCACTTGCGTATTACTGCAACAATTTTTCAAACTGAGTGTTTTTGGTTTTACTATTCTCTTTTGTGTCTTCAGGTTTCTTGGTGGTGTGTGAACATGATCATACAGACTTGTTCACTGTGCAAGTAGCCCATGTGTTCCTGTTTCCATAATTGTTCTCTTGTGTCTACAAGACTGGGGAGTTCCACCACTCCTCTTGGGCTATCTGCACAAAAGCTGTTCTACCCTGTATGCACACATGGATTTTTCCTCTCTGAACCCTGTTCACACAGGTTATATACAGATGATCAGGTTTTTAAATACATCAGATAGGGATTGCATACATTAGTTAGGACTGCTCTGATAAGGGTATACCATGAAGATTGGTAGAGCAGCTTAGTATACATTTTTTGCAAAAAACGTATCAACCAAATACCCTGTTTTTTACATCTTTTACTAGCACTTGCGTATTACTGCAACAATTTTTCAAACTGAGTGTTTTTGGTCTTACTATTCTCTTTTGTGTCTTCAGGTTTCTTGGTGGTGTGTGAACATGATCATACAGACTTGTTCACTGTGCAAGTAGCCCATGTGTTCCTGTTTCCATAATTGTTCTCTTGTGTCTACAAGACTGGGGAGTTCCACCACTCCTCTTGGGCTATCTGCACAAAAGCTGTTCTACCCTGTATGCACACATGGATTTTTCCTCTCTGAACCCTGTTCACACAGGTTATATACAGATGATCAGGTTTTTAAATACATCAGATAGGGATTGCATACATTAGTTAGGACTGCTCTGATAAGGGTATACCGTGAAGATTGGTAGAGCAGCTTAGTATACATTTTTTGCAAAAAACGTATCAACCAAATACCCTGTTTTTTACATCTTTTACTAGCACTTGCGTATTACTGCAACAATTTTTCAAACTGAGTGTTTTTGGTTTTACTATTCTCTTTTGTGTCTTCAGGTTTCTTGGTGGTGTGTGAACATGATCATACAGACTTGTTCACTGTGCAAGTAGCCCATGTGTTCCTGTTTCCATAATTGTTCTCTTGTGTCTACAAGACTGGGGAGTTCCACCACTCCTCTTGGGCTATCTGCACAAAAGCTGTTCTACCCTGTATGCACACATGGATTTTTCCTCTCTGAACCCTGTTCACACAGGTTATATACAGATGATCAGGTTGTTAAATACATCAGATAGGGATTGCATACATTAGTTAGGACTGCTCTGATAAGGGTATACCGTGAACATTGGTAGAGCAGCTTAGTATACATTTTTTGCAAAAAACGTATCAACCAAATACCCTGTTTTTTACATCTTTTACTAGCACTTGCGTATTACTGCAACAATTTTTCAAACTGAGTGTTTTTGGTTTTACTATTCTCTTTTTTGTCTTCAGGTTTCTTGGTTTTGTGAGAACATGATCATACAGACTTGTTCACTGTGCAAGTAGCCCATGTGTTCCTGTTTCCATAATTGTTCTCTTGTGTCTACAAGACTGGGGAGTTCCACCACTCCTCTTGGGCTATCTGCACAAAAGCTGTTCTACCCTGTATGCACACATGGATTTTTCCTCTCTGAACCCTGTTCACACAGGTTATATACAGATGATCAGGTTTTTAAATACATCAGATAGGGATTGCATACATTAGTTAGGACTGCTCTGATAAGGGTATACCGTGAAGATTGGTAGAGCAGCTTAGTATACATTTTTTGCAAAAAACGTATCAACCAAATACCCTGTTTTTTACATCTTTTACTAGCACTTGCGTATTACTGCAACAATTTTTCAAACTGAGTGTTTTTGGTTTTACTATTCTCTTTTGTGTCTTCAGGTTTCTTGGTGGTGTGTGAACATGATCATACAGACTTGTTTACTGTGCAAGTAGCCCATGTGTTCCTGTTTCCATAATTGTTCTCTTGTGTCTACAAGACTGGGGAGTTCCACCACTCCTCTTGGGCTATCTGCACAAAAGCTGTTCTACCCTGTATGCACACATGGATTTTTCCTCTCTGAACCCTGTTCACACAGGTTATATACAGATGATCAGGTTTTTAAATACATCAGATAGGGATTGCATACATTAGTTAGGACTGCTCTGATAAGGGTATACCGTGAAGATTGGTAGAGCAGCTTAGTATACATTTTTTGCAAAAAACGTATCAACCAAATACCCTGTTTTTTACATCTTTTACTAGCACTTGCGTATTACTGCAACAATTTTTCAAACTGAGTGTTTTTGGTTTTACTATTCTCTTTTGTGTCTTCAGGTTTCTTGGTGGTGTGTGAACATGATCATACAGACTTGTTCACTGTGCAAGTAGCCCATGTGTTCCTGTTTCCATAATTGTTCTCTTGTGTCTACAAGACTGGGGAGTTCCACCACTCCTCTTGGGCTATCTGCACAAAAGCTGTTCTACCCTGTATGCACACATGGATTTTTCCTCTCTGAACCCTGTTCACACAGGTTATATACAGATGATCAGGTTTTTAAATACATCAGATAGGGATTGCATACATTAGTTAGGACTGCTCTGATAAGGGTATACCGTGAAGATTGGTAGAGCAGCTTAGTATACATTTTTTGCAAAAAACGTATCAACCAAATACCCTGTTTTTTACATCTTTTACTAGCACTTGCGTATTACTGCAACAATTTTTCAAACTGAGTGTTTTTGGTTTTACTATTCTCTTTTGTGTCTTCAGGTTTCTTGGTGGTGTGTGAACATGATCATACAGACTTGTTCACTGTGCAAGTAGCCCATGTGTTCCTGTTTCCATAATTGTTCTCTTGTGTCTACAAGACTGGGGAGTTCCACCACTCCTCTTGGGCTATCTGCACAAAAGCTGTTCTACCCTGTATGCACACGTGGATTTTTCCTCTCTGAACCCTGTTCACACAGGTTATATACAGATGATCAGGTTTTTAAATACATCAGATAGGGATTGCATACATTAGTTAGGACTGCTCTGATAAGGGTATACCGTGAAGATTGGTAGAGCAGCTTAGTATACATTTTTTGCAAAAAAACGTATCAACCAAATACCCTGTTTTTTACATCTTTTACTAGCACTTGCGTATTACTGCAACAATTTTTCAAACTGAGTGTTTTTGGTTTTACTATTCTCTTTTGTGTCTTCAGGTTTCTTGGTGGTGTGTGAACATGATCATACAGACTTGTTCACTGTGCAAGTAGCCCATGTGTTCCTGTTTCCATAATTGTTCTCTTGTGTCTACAAGACTGGGGAGTTCCACCACTCCTCTTGGGCTATCTGCACAAAAGCTGTTCTACCCTGTATGCACACATGGATTTTTCCTCTCTGAACCCTGTTCACACAGGTTATATACAGATGATCAGGTTTTTAAATACATCAGATAGGGATTGCATACATTAGTTAGGACTGCTCTGATAAGGGTATACCGTGAAGATTGGTAGAGCAGCTTAGTATACATTTTTTGCAAAAAACGTATCAACCAAATACCCTGTTTTTTACATCTTTTACTAGCACTTGCGTATTACTGCAACAATTTTTCAAACTGAGTGTTTTTGGTTTTACTATTCTCTTTTGTGTCTTCAGGTTTCTTGGTGGTGTGTGAACATGATCATACAGACTTGTTCACTGTGCAAGTAGCCCATGTGTTCCTGTTTCCTTTCTCCTGGGACAAGGTCAAATTGTCCACTACCTGAGTCCAGATCTGCTGCAACCTGTCCACCACAGAATCCACACCAGGACAGTCCGAAGACTCAACCTGTCCTGAAGAGAAACGAGGATGGAACCCAGAATTGCAGAAAAATGGAGAGACCAAGGTAGCCGAGCTGGCCCGATTATTAAGGGCGAACTCAGCCAACGGCAAAAAGGACACCCAATCATCCTGGTCTGCAGAAACAAAACATCTCAGATATGTTTCCAAGGTCTGATTGGTTCGTTCGGTCTGGCCATTAGTCTGAGGATGGAAAGCCGAGGAAAAAGATAGGTCAATGCCCATCCTACCACAAAAGGCTCGCCAAAACCTTGAAACAAACTGGGAACCTCTGTCAGAAACAATATTCTCAGGAATGCCATGCAAACGAACCACATGCTGGAAGAACAAAGGCACCAAATCAGAGGAGGAAGGCAATTTAACCAAGGGCACCAGATGGACCATTTTAGAAAAGCGATCACAGACCACCCAAATGACTGACATCTTTTGAGAAACGGGAAGGTCAGAAATGAAATCCATCGAAATATGTGTCCAAGGCCTCTTTGGGACCGGCAAGGGCAAAAGCAACCCACTGGCACGTGAACAGCAGGGCTTAGCCCTAGCACAAATCCCACAGGACTGCACAAAAGTACGTACATCCCGTGACAGAGATGGCCACCAGAAGGATCTAGCCACTAACTCTCTGGTACCAAAGATTCCAGGATGACCAGCCAACACCGAACAATGAAGTTCAGAGATAACTTTACTAGTCCACCTATCAGGAACGAACAGTTTCTCCGCCGGACAACGATCAGGTTTATTCGCCTGAAATTTTTGCAACACTCGCCGCAAATCAGGGGAGATGGCAGACACAATGACTCCTTCCTTGAGGATACTCGCCGGCTCAGATGAACCCGGAGAGTCGGGCACAAAACTCCTAGACAGAGCATCCGCCTTCACATTTTTAGAGCCCGGAAGGTACGAAATCACAAAATTGAAGCGGGCAAAAAATAACGACCAACGGGCCTGTCTAGGATTCAAGCGCTTGGCAGACTCGAGATAAGTAAGGTTCTTATGATCAGTCAATACCACCACGCGATGCTTAGCTCCTTCAAGCCAATGACGCCATTCCTCGAATGCCCACTTCATGGCCAGCAACTCTCGGTTGCCAACATCATAATTACGCTCAGCAGCCGAAAACTTCCTGGAAAAGAAAGCACATGGTTTCAACACTGAGCAACCAGAACCTCTCTGTGACAAAACCGCCCCTGCTCCAATCTCAGAAGCATCAACCTCGACCTGGAACGGAAGAGAAACATCTGGTTGACACAACACAGGGGCAGAACAAAAACGATGCTTCAACTCCTGAAAAGCTTCCACAGCAGCAGAAGACCAATTAACCAAATCAGCACCCTTCTTGGTCAAATCGGTCAATGGTTTGGCAATGCTAGAAAAATTACAGATGAAGCGACGATAAAAATTAGCAAAGCCCAGGAATTTTTGCAGACTTTTCAGAGATGTCGGCTGAGTCCAATCCTGGATGGCTTGGACCTTAACCGGATCCATCTCGATAGTAGAAGGGGAAAAGATGAACCCCAAAAATGAAACTTTCTGCACACCGAAGAGACACTTTGATCCCTTCACAAACAAAGAATTAGCACGCAGGACCTGGAAAACCATTCTGACCTGCTTCACATGAGAGTCCCAATCATTTGAGAAGATCAAAATGTCATCCAAGTAAACAATCAGGAATTTATCCAGATACTCACGGAAGATGTCATGCATAAAAGACTGAAACACAGATGGAGCATTGGCAAGTCCGAACGGCATCACTAGATACTCAAAATGACCCTCGGGCGTATTAAATGCAGTTTTCCATTCATCTCCTTGCCTGATTCTCACCAGATTATACGCACCACGAAGATCTATCTTAGTGAACCAACTAGCCCCCTTAATCCGAGCAAACAAGTCAGATAACAATGGCAAGGGATACTGAAATTTAACAGTGATCTTATTAAGAAGGCGGTAATCAATACACGGTCTCAGCGAACCATCCTTCTTGGCTACAAAAAAGAACCCTGCTCCCAGTGGTGATGACGATGGGCGAATATGTCCCTTCTCCAGGGATTCCTTCACATAACTGCGCATAGCGGCGTGTTCAGGCACGGATAAATTAAATAATCGACCTTTAGGGAATTTACTACCAGGAATCAAATTGATAGCACAACCACAATCCCTATGCGGAGGTAGGGCATCGGACTTGGGCTCTTCAAATACATCCTGATAATCAGACAAGAACTCTGGGACCTCAGAAGGAGTGGATGATGAAATAGACAAAAATGGAACGTCACCATGTACCCCCTGACAACCCCAGCTGGATACCGACATAGAGTTCCAATCCAATACTGGATTATGGGTTTGCAGCCATGGCAACCCCAACACGACCACATCATGCAGATTATGCAGCACCAGAAAGCGAATAACTTCCTGATGTGCAGGAGCCATGCACATGGTCAGCTGGGTCCAGTACTGAGGTTTATTCTTGGCCAAAGGTGTAGCATCAATTCCTCTCAACGGAATAGGACACCGCAAAGGCTCCAAGAAAAACCCACAACGTTTAGCATAATCCAAATCCATCAGATTCAGGGCAGCGCCTGAATCCACAAACGCCATGACAGAATACGATGACAAAGAGCATATCAAGGTAATGGACAGAAGGAATTTGGATTGTACAGTACCAATGACGGCAGACCTATCGAACCGCTTAGTGCGCTTAGGACAATCAGAAATAGCATGAGTGGAATCACCACAGTAGAAACACAGACCATTCAGACGTCTGTGTTCTTGCCGTTCAACTCTGGTCATAGTCCTATCGCACTGCATAGGCTCAGGTTTAATCTTAGACAATACCGCCAAATGGTGCACAGATTTACGCTCGCGCAAGCGTCGACCGATCTGAATGGCCAAAGACATAGACTCATTCAAACCAGCAGGCATAGGAAAACCCACCATGACATCCTTAAGAGCCTCAGAGAGACCCTTTCTGAACAAAGCTGCCAGCGCAGATTCATTCCACAGAGTGAGTACTGACCACTTCCTAAATTTCTGACAATATACTTCTATATCATCCTGACCCTGGCACAAAGCCAGCAAATTTTTCTCAGCCTGATCCACTGAATTAGGCTCATCGTAAAGCAATCCGAGCGCCAGGAAAAACGCATTGACATTACTCAATGCAGGGTCTCCTGGCGCAAGAGAAAATGCCCAGTCCTGAGGGTCGCCGCGCAAAAAAGAAATAATAATCAAAACCTGTTGAATAGGATTACCAGAAGAATGAGGTTTCAAGGCCAGAAATAGCTTACAATTATTTTTGAAATTAAGAAACTTAGTTCTATCACCAAAAAACAAATCAGGAATAGGAATTCTTGGTTCTAACATAGATTTCTGATCAATAGTATCTTGAATCCTTTGTACATGTGTAACGAGATTATCCATTGAAGAGCACAGACCCTGAATATCCATGTCCACACCTGTGTCCTGAAACATCCAAATGTCTAGGGGAAAAAAAAGACTGAACACAGAGCTGAGAAAAAAAAATGATGTCAGAACTTCTTTTTTCCCTCTATTGAGAATCATTAGGTAGGCTCCTTGTACTGTTATGAAGGCAATCCAGTGACACAGTGTGCCAGCAATCAGAGCACATACAGTGATCTGACAATAACCCAAAAACAATAGAACGAGCTCTGAGACGTGGAATCTCTGCAGACCGCAATACCTGAACCTAACCTAAACACAACTAAAGGCAGCTGTGGATTGCGCCTGACACTACCTATGCAACTCGGCACAGCCTGAGGAGCTGACTAGCCTGAAGATAGAAAAACAAGCCTGACTTGCCTCAGAGAAATACCCCAAAGGAAAAGGCAGCCCCCACATATAATGACTGTTAGCAAGATGAAAAGACAAACGTAGGGATGAAATAGATTCAGCAAAGTGAGGCCCGATATTCTAGATAGAGCGAGGATAGCAAAGAGAACTTTGCAGTCTACAAAAAACCCTAAAGCAAAAAACCACGCAAAGGGGGCAAAAAGACCCACCGTGTCGAACTAACGGCACGGCGGTACACCCTTTGCGTCTCAGAGCTTCCAGCAAAACGAAATGACAAGCTGGACAGAAAAAGTTGCAACAAAAGCAAAGAAGCACTTATCTAAGCAGAGCAGCAGGCCACAGGAAAGATCCAGAAGCTCAGATCCAACACTGGAACATTGACAAGGAGCAAGGAAGACAGAATCAGGTGGAGTTAAATAACAAAGCAGCCAACGAGCTCACCAGAACACCTGAGGGAGGAAGCTCAGAAGCTGCAGTACCACTTGTGACCACAGGAGTGAATTCAGCCACAGAATTCACAACACAGATCATAACACCGCTCTACACCCTGGCCCAGCTCCATGGAGTACACAAAACACGCCAGCTGACAGTGAGCATGGCGGGGAGGAAAGGAACACTGATACAGCTACGCCAGAGATCACTTCACAATGCACCGAGGTCTGCAAAGGGACAATAGACAGTAGGTCCTGTTCAAAAATATGCCTCGTCAAAGTATACCCGAAGGGCCATAGAGACCAAGCTGTAAGACTGTATGCTATCTTAGATGACCAAAGTAATCGATCCTTGGCTAGATCAACGTTCTTTGACCTATTCAACATCAAAGGGCCAAGCACTCCCTACTCCTTAAAGACGTGTGCAGGTACTGTGACAACAGCAGGCAGGAAAGCTACTGACTACCAGATCGAGTCTTTAGTCGGACAATTCTGCCTACCACTACCTACGATCATCGAATGTAACCAGATCCCAGACAACAGATCTGAAATCCCTACGCCAGATGTAGCAATCCATCACGCTCACTTAAAACAAATAGCACACCTCATACCGGAACTCGACCATCAGGCCCAGATAATTCTGCTGTTGGGGAGAGATATCCTACAGGTTCATAAAGTGAGACGTCATATCAGCGGACTCCACAATGCTCCCTATGCCCAAAGGCTAGACCTAGGATGGGTCATAATTGGCAACGTATGCTTGGGACGCATGCACGCCCCATCTTCTGTGACAAGCATGCTGACAAATACATTGGAGAAAGGACGTCCATCTCTGTTTCAACCTTGTAACAATGAGTACCATGTCAGGGAACTGCCACACAGCATCCAACTACCTGATCATTTAATAGACTTTACTCACGACAGCAGTATAGTGTCGGGAAGCTATGAGGATCAGTTAGGGGGCACAGTCTTCCAGAGAACTAAGCAGGACAACCAAGTGGCAATGTCGGTAGAGGACAAGTTGTTCTTAGAGGTAATGGACAAGGGACTCGTTAAAGATGAGACCAACAGCTGGGTCGCACCTCTTCCCTTCAAAACCCACAGACCACGTCTACCGAACAACAGAAATCAGGCATTACAACATTTCTCCTCTCTCATTCGTAATCTGCAAAAGAAACCAGAGATGAAAGATCACTTTTTCTCCTTCATGTCAAAGATTTTTGAAAACCGTCACGCAGAACTAGCTCCCACTCTCAAAGACTCTGAAGAATGCTGGTTCCTACCCATGTTCGGAGTATACCACCCTAAGAAACCAGGCCAGATCAGAGTCGTGTTTGATTCCAGTGCTAAATTTAATGATGTCTCCCTGAATGACGTTCTGCTGACAGGACCAGACCTCAATAACAAACTACTGGGTGTACTTATGCGCTTCCGTAAGGATTCCATTGCCTTCATCGCTGACATCCAGCAAATGTTCCATTGTTTCCTTGTGAGAGAGAGAGACAGGAACTTCCTAAGATTCTTCTGGTACAGAGACAATGATCCTACTAAAGAAGTCACAGAGTATCGCATGAGAGTGCACATCTTTGGCAACAGTCCTTCACCTGCAGTCGCCATTTACGGACTCAAAAGGTCAGCTCAGGAAGGAGAACCAGAATACGGAGCAGATGTCAGACAATTCATAGAAAAGGACTTTTATGTCGACGACTGTCTAAAAGCCATGCCTTCAAATGAGACTGCCATCAGTCTTCTCAGGAGAGCTCAGGACATGCTTGCCTGCTCGAACCTTAGGCTCCATAAAATAGCCTCAAACAGCCAAGAACTCATGGAAGCGTTCCCTTCTCAAGACCTATGTAATGGTCTCAGAGACCTGGACCTGGAGTCAGACCCCGCACCAATGCAACGCAGCCTCGGGCTTCTCTGGAATCTACAATCAGACACTTTCACCTTTCAGGTCAGCCAGGAAGAAAGGCCTTTCACACGTAGAGGCGTCCTGTCTACCATCAACAGTCTGTACGACCCCTTGGGTTTTGCAGCTCCTGTTACTATACAAGGCAAGGCCCTACTAAGAGACTTAACTAGGGAAACATCTGACTGGGATGCACCTCTGCCACCTGATAAGAGGATCCAGTGGGAAGAGTGGAAGAACTCGTTAGCGGCACTCTCCAACTTGCATATGCCAAGACCTTACACCCCTGTGCCATCTACTGAGATAGAGAGCCAAAGACTGTACGTATTTGCAGATGCTTCTGTCAAAGCTTTGCCGCTGTTGCCTACCTCAAAACTGTAGACTCCAAATGTCAGTGCCACATTGGTTTCGTCATGGGAAAGGCCAAACTCGCACCACAACCAGAGCACACTATACCCAGGTTAGAGCTTTGTGCCGCAGTCTTAACCGTTGAGTTAGCGGAGTTCATCGCATCCGAAATGGATATCGACCTGACACAAGCCAAGTTCTACTCAGACAGCAAAGTAGTCCTGGGATATATCCACAACGAAACCAGGCGATTCTACGTTTATGTCAATAACAGAGTGCTACGAATCAGGAGATCAGTTCACCCACAGCAGTGGCATTACATACCTACAGACCAGAATCCCGCAGATCATGCAACTAGAGCAGTTGACGCAAGTCGACTAGGAAGCACAACGTGGCTCTCTGGACCAAAACTATTGTACATTGAGGAATGTTTTCCAGACACCTTTGAACTAGTAGGAGAGGACTCAGATGCTGAAATCCGCGCTCAGGTGTCTACACTACATACAATGACCTCTGTTATCCAGCTTGGATCTTGCAGGTTCGACAGATTCTCAAGTTGGAAGTCACTTACTCGAGCCATTACCTGCCTGACTCATATAGCTCGCTCATTCAGGACCACCAGAACTCGTGACATGGAAAAATGTAAAGGAGCAGCGAGGCTCAACTACGAAAGCCTAATCACCTTCATGGCTGAAGCTGCAGCTATAATAAATGCAAGACCTCTGGTTCCAGTTCCTAACAACCCTGAGGAGCCCTTGTTATTGACTCCAGCTACTCTACTTACCCAGAAAACAGGACTGTCCAGTGCCCCTCCAGGAGGATTCGACGCTAAGGACCTCTACAAGCGCCAATGGAGACAGGTACAAAGTCTTGCAAATACTTTCTGGGACAGGTGGCGCAAACAATATTTGTCTACCCTGCAGCCACGGACGAAGTGGCAATCTACTAAACCTAATCTGAACATAGGTGACCTTGTTCTTGTGAAAGACTGTCAGATTCACCGGAACCAGTGGCCACTTGGTCTAGTTACCGCAACGTTCCCGAGCAAGGACGGCAACGTCCGCAAAGTTGAGCTAAGGATGACCAAAGGGAATGAACCTAAGACATTTTCCAGACCGGTATCTGAACTGGTCCTATTGTTGCCTTCGGAAGAAAGGAGTAGTGACATCCGTTGATGCCAGATGGGGAGTGTTCTGTCTCCGCCATCTAATATTGTTACCCTGATTATTTGCTTGCATAATTGCAGTTTCCTCAGTATACAGTATTGATGTATTCATGCCTTTATTCATCTGTGATGCTTTGGTTCCCTCTAGCGGTCAGAGTTATGTTGACAGTTCAATCTTGTTTTTGTATTATCCATGTCTGATTCTCCTCCTCCTTTGCAATGCATTATGGTAGCTCAGCCTCCATTTCCCTCCATTTTTCCTTTCACTTTCTTCAGTTTGCCTTCAAGGAAAGACGCTTCACTTCATCCCCCTTGCGATTGCGTTGCCGGTATGTCTTTATGCTTCCTATAGATATTCCTGCTCTATATTAGCTTAGTTTAACCAGTTGTACTCCCAGTTTAGTCACTAGCTTTCTAAATGTTATGCATAATGTATATCATGTGTATTATGTATCTGTTCTATGCCATGCACTGATTCTATGTATATCATTGTTCACAGTTTCACCGCATCAATATACCACTACGTTTAATAAAGCACAGACTCAACCACAGTCTCCTTATTGGACCCCGGTATAGCGGTTTAGCTGACTGTATAGCTACGTATGAGCCTGCCTCAGCTAGTGAGGACAGAACAAAGGGACTGTGCTATTCATAAGTGAGTACACTATATACTAAGGGACTGTGCTATACATTAAAAGTAACTACACTACATACTGAGGGATGGTGCTATACATAATAAACAAGTACACTATATAGTAAGGGACTGTGTTATTCAAAAGTGAGTACACAATATACTTGTGAAGGAACAAATTAAGAAAGATTCTCCACTTTGTGCTTTTCGACTCCATTTTGCTGTTTTAAGATAAATTTTGTTACTAAGCTAAAGTTCACAGCTGTTATGAGACTTTGATTGTTGCAATCTGGACAGGACATGAGACTGAGGGTGTATTGTTCTACGAGACTTTAATGTCCAGACTGTTCCTGCATTCTTATAGGTTAAGAACCATGAGCGTGTTCTTATGCTGATTGGTTGAAGTATAATTTCTATGATTATGAAAAGTGATAAACAATAAACGGGGGCCAGAGATCTGCTCGATCCTCCCAAACAGAGACACACGTCTCCGTCTGGTCATTTTCAGTTGCCGGCAATGCCCTGAACGTTAATTTGGAAATCACTGAGTCAACCGTGAAGGATCACTTTAGATCCTGCCTCAACATAATAAGGGGCTGTATAATAAGTTAGTAAACTATATACTAAGGGACTGTGTTAAACATAATAATCAATAATAACGTCTTCCTCCACCTCACCCTGTTCCTCAATACATTATAAATCCCCCTTCCTCCAATTCCAGTCCCTCAAACCCCTCAATGTCCTCGTCCCCCGCATCCCATTATTGTCCTCTTAACCACCAACATCATTGTCCTTTCCACCACCTCCATCAATGCCTTCTCCTGCACCACTACAATAATTGCCCATTTCACCACATTGCCTTTTCCCCACTACCCCATCATTGCCCATTCCACCACCTCCATCATCTCCTCCTCCCCACCACCCTAATTATTGCCTTTTCCACCACCAACATAATTGTCCTTTCCACCACTTCCATCATGCCTTCTCCCCCACCACCACAATAATTGCCCATTTCACCACCTCCATCATTTCTACCTCCCCACCACCACCATCATTGCCATTTCCACCACCACGATCATTGTCCTTTCCACCACCACCATCATTGCCATTGCCCATTCCACCACCTCCATCATCTCCTCCTCCCCACCACTCCCATTATTGCCCTTTCCACCACCAACATCATTGTCCTTTCCAGCACCAACATCACTGTCTTCTCCCCCACCACCACCATCATCATTGCACATTCCACCACCTCCATCATTTACTCCTCCCCCACCACCCCCATTATTGCCCTTTCCACCACCCCATCATTGCTTTCTCCCCCACCACCCCATCATTGCCTTCTCCCCCATCACCCCCATTATTGCCCTCTCCTCCACCTACACACACACACGCACAGAACCATTCACCTCTGCACATTCCCCTGCAGCACTACACACGCATGCACACCACCACTCATCTCTACGCATGCACACACAGAACCTCTCACCTCTCTGCACGCTCTCCTGCAGCCACACACACACACAGCACCTCTCCGCACGCTATCCCAAAAGCCATGCACACACAGCACCTCTCACCTCCGCACGCTCTCCCGCAGCCACACACACAAGCACAAGCACCACTCACCTCTCCGCATGCTCTCCCACAGGCACAGCATCACAGTCAGCTGTCAGCTTCCTCTCTCTGGCACAGCTGCGCGCTGAATAATGATGTCATCCAGCCGCACTCCTGACTTCTGTGTGAGACAGGAAGCACAGGCAGGAAGCAGGATGGATCGCTGCAGCTCCGCTCTGCTGCCATTTTCTCTTGTAGGCAGCGGCTCTGCAAGGATCTCTCCTTGCCCGCCACACATGAGGGCAATCTGGCCAGGGGACCCCCGAAGCCTCTGGACCGGTTAAACAGGCCAGATTGTCCTCATTATTAGCTGCCCTGCAGGGGCCCCCCTCCACTTCTGGGCCCCGATGCAGCCACACCGGTTGCACATGCGGTATGTCCACCCCTGCGTGAATGGCTTGTCTTGGCTCAAGATAGGGCAGAGTGTCAATACTTCCCAGGGTGTGTAACTTCCTGTCATTGGTTTCATCATTTTCTATGCTGCACAAAATTATTTTAAAAAATGTAAAGTTTAATTACTATTTAATGTCCCCATACACATTAGAATAAAGTTGGCAAAACCTGTAGAATTCGGCAGAACTAGCCATTCATCTGATGTATATTAGGACCTCCCAACTCTTTCCCAACATATGATATTAAGGGAAGAAAAGAATCCTGCCATTGGAACTTCCACACCTGATCCTTTTGTTTCCAGAGAAGAAAAGCCAGAGAAATCTTCTCTTTCTGATGAATACACAATGAATGCTCAGTAAAGTTGATCTCTCCTGTATGGGGGAGTTGGGAGAGATAGTTAATTAGCTTTTGAATGCATAAATTCCCATTATCAGTCATAAACTATCATTAGTCTCTTGATGACCTCCTTTACCATGCAATGGATTTACTAGCAGTAATGTGGAAAACCACTGATCCGACAATTACTCTGCAGTGTTTCTGCATATGGAAGAGGCTTGCGAAATATCACATATATACTCCAATAATGTATTGTATTTGCTGATTAACCTGGCAACTAATGTGATATCGTCAGAAAACAAAATATGCCCTGCAAAACAGTTGAACGTCATGCTCACCGAAGGTAAAATAAGAAACTTGATCATGGCAACGTCAGACAGCTATTCTTTTGTAATTAGAAGTAATTAAATATAGTAAAAGCATTTCAGGCCAATTTTTTACCTTAAATGAACTGCAGCAAGAACGCTCCATTATCTGAGGTTGAGTGCTGTTTTATTTAGCTATGGTTCCGTTATCCTGTAATACCACAAAATCACAGTAGCATGAAATATAGAAATAAAATTGTTACCTTCATGCACCTCAACCACTTATACCAGCAGAGCTTACTTCTCTACCACTTTAGAAAATATGATTGAAAATATAATTAAAGTACATTCATATAAAATAGGAGCCATGATTCAGATGCTCTCTACATTATTGCCGCCCTGAATGTTTTTCCCTGAAGCAATGAGCTGTGTTGCAAACCATCTGTATTTTCACATACAATCTGCAAAAAAAAGTTGTTTTTTGCCGCTATTCATCGTGTCCAACAAAAAAAGGAACTCCCCAATGTTGTACTGCGCATGCGCAATACCAGCCAGTGACAGACAGTGAGACTGACGAGACACTGCTGGATGAGGAAGAAGGAGCCAACAAGGAAGACAATTCTCAGCCTTCATAGGCTTTCAATGATGTTGCATGTACACCACTCCGGATATGAGGGCGATACAATGGAAACAGCCAGTGTCGGAATCATGCTGCCCATAGTTTGGGCAGCATGAATCAGATGACAGATTTTCAATTTTAATTAGAACCTATCTCTTTTCTATTGCTGGCAAATAGCCCTTCTAAAAAAACATAAACCAATAATCATTTTAAAAGTAAGATTTTCATAGTGATACTGTTCCTAATGAGAATAAAAGGAACTATACAGAACTTCCCTTGAGGAGCTGAGGACTGGGAGCACTGCTATGCAAGGGGAAACCTGTAAAGGGGATGTAGTACTAGAGCTTTTGCCCATTCATTTCCAGTGATGGCCTATCACTCAGGTATACCTTAACTTTTTGATTAGTTGGGGCCTGATTCATGTGATCCCTCCAAGCAGAAGGGGAAGGTCTATCAAAGCAGTATGCCATCACTTTATGAGATTGTATGCTCCTTTTTATTCCTTTTATACTTTTGAAGAGATTTCAAAGAAATTTGTTTTGCAGGTAACAAGAAGTAAGAATATCTATAACAGAATACAGAGGAGAGAAGTAGCCAAACTCATTTGCTTCTATGCTCATATGAAAATGAATATTAGGACATAACTTAATTTCATATTTATACATTATGACTTTGATCCCAGAGTTGATATCACATGGTAAACTCATTAAAGGGGCTGCATCATCTTCAATCTTCAGGAGTGCACATCTCCCCTGACTCCTGCTTGCCATCGGGTGGCGCAATCCTATTTGATTGACAGTTTGGATGAGCTCCATGGTTATGCTGCTGGCTGAACTGGGCACTCTCAGCTTTGCCTATACAGCATCAGAGGAGTGGAGGGACACTAAAGCTGATGCGACAAGCTGAAGAGCAGCGCTTCCAAGGTCTACTGGAAAGAGCTTGTAAGCGCTGTACTCCTTGCCAAGATAAACTGCAGCAGTGACAGATAACTAAGGCAGCAAGTAGTAAACAATAAAATTACAAATCCATTTATTCTTGAGAACAAAGAAGAATTTACTAGCAAATAAATTGATGCAAAGTTGTTTGCTTTTACAAGCATTTTGCAATTTTAACCATTTATGATCTTGTGAAAAACCCTTTAAGGCTGGTTTCACAAGGTCCGTGCTCAGATCAGCATACTCATCCCAACCGCAGGGTAACCTGGCGTGACCTAACTGCCTCATCTATGCCTTTTAGGCGCTTACTTCATGCCAGGAGACCCAGCCATCAAGCTTGGATGTGTGATCTGGCATCTCAATACGCTGACCTTTGTAAGGACATAATATTACAGCTACAGATCAGAACGCCGAGTTGCTAAAATTTCACAGGAAGCTTGTGCTGTTTGTCTAATAAGAGCGCTGGAAGAATAGTGGATTCATAGTTATCAGCCTGGTGTAGTCATGAGAAGAACTTTCCCACCGCCTCCTCCTGCCACTCTGATCGGTGACTGACAGGCTGCACATGTGCCCAGCAAGACGTACGTCGCAGCACAGAGAGGCAGGAGGTGCCCCATAAATACATCTGACGTTACTATGAGGGAACTGTATTCATTTAATGGTCCTGTTAGCAAGAGGACAAATATTTCTATGGTTTTGGCTGGTAGGAGTATTGACCTGTAGCTATAATAATATCCCCCTAGGGAAGCGTAATCCCATGCATCCGTGAACCAAACTAAACGATCAATTGAAATCTCCATTTTATAGTGACCAAAACCTCAATATAGACAATACGTGTAAATAGTCTGACAAATTTTAATAAAATATCCCCTGTTCTCTTTCCATCAGCTAATGTGTAACATGTGGCTGTTATATCGGCTTAATGTTTAACCGTCTCTGTGAATATTCTGTCTTCTCACCTGTGACAATCCCAACAGTGATAACATCATCATAACTCCATGAAATATCTCCTCTGTTAATCCAAACTAAAAGTTCATGGGCAGAAGACTCACAAGTGTTTTAACAACCCCACTGCCCTCCCCCCACCCCCCCACCCCAAAAAAAAACCAAATAGACAAAATAACTATATATATGGTACATCACAAGCAGCACATCCATAGGAAACATTTTTCTTAGCTGTAGTGTTTGTATCCACACCTTGTGCATATGTAATTAATCATTTGTCATCTGTGATTGGTTGTTCACTGATATTTATTCTGGCTGTGATTTTAATTGTATATCCTATGACTAAGGGTGCTGCATGCACCTGCAACACGTAAGGCTTTTTCACGTTTTTAATATGGCTTGTTATGCCTGAATAAGGTTTTTTTTTTTCATTTTTTCATCAGTGGCGTGCCGCTAACCTCTCAATTTTATAACATTGTAGACTCATATACAGAACCTCAGCTCTGTGCATTACAGTAAGGTCAGTTTCAGATGAGGCTTCTTTCACACTAGCGTCGGATTCGGCCCGTCGCAGTGCGTCGGGCCGAAGTTCCGATGCTAGCAGTGAATGCGCCGCACAACGGAGGCAGCGGATGCATTTTTCCTGCGCATCCGCTGCCCCATTGTGAGGTGCGGGGAGGTGGGGGCGGAGTTCCGGCCGCACATGCGCAGTCGGAAAAAGCGGTCCGTCGGCAGCAAAAAACGTTGCATGTAACGTTTTTTTGCTCCCGGCGGTCTGCCACAACACGGCGCAACTGTCGCACGACGGTTGCAACGTGTGTCAATGCGTCGCAATGCGTCGCTAATGTTAATCTATGGGGCAAAAACGCATCCTGCAAACAACTTTGCAGGATGCGTTTTTTCCCATAAACGCATTGCGACGTATTGCAAAAAACGCTAGCTTGAAAGAAGCCTGAGGCTGTTAATTCTGGTCTGTAGACCCACACTCATCTGAAAGTGGCCTATACCTTTCAAAAAGCTCCAAACAATGGTCAGATACCATTTCTGCATAGCAAAAAGTAGACATAGTACACATATTGACCCAAAAAGATACAAAGTATCAAAAAGCACACCACTCAGAGGGCAATATAAAGATATAACAAACTTTATTAGATATACAAAAATACTAAAAACGCATAATTATAAGCCAGTAAATAATTACTGTGAACAGTATGAGGAAGGATGTCAAATACCCGAGTAAAATTGCACAAAAATAGAGGGTGAGGAAAATAAGGCTCTGGGATAGGGTTGGTATAACATGAATACAATGACTTAGCGGTAATATACACGCAAAATAACCCATCCTATGTAGGAAAGTGCAAATGCATAGAGGGTTAATACAAAACACAACACATACCCATGAGATCTGCCTGTCCTCAGCCTCAGAGAGCATCCCGACGCGCGTTTCGCGTATGTGCTTTATCAAGGGGAAGCAAAAAATGTGCATATCATGTCTCCCATATACCCGGTTTAAATAGAGCCTGATGCTTAATGCCGCTGCCAATCCTGCATCGCGTATGGCACCGCCGCCCCCGGGACCCAGGTGCATCTGTTTCCGGCACTCATTGTCGGCATGCGGGGAGGAACTCCTCCATGACGTCATATCCGCAGTGCCGACAATACAGAGATCTGGCGCATGGTGTCCCAGTGGCAGTTAAAGGTTGAAATGAATCTAGTTTGAACTTCACCCTTATTAGTCTTAGTACCGGGGTTAACCAACAATTTCTGCCGTGGGGTATATTTAGCACGGTGATAACCATGCTTGATATTTCTATAACTATATCCCCTTTCCATGAAACGATCTTTCAAATCCTTGGCCTGTTCCTCAAACTTTTCCACTGTGGAGCAAGTTCGTTTAGCTCTAAGGAACTGGCCAATTGGGATAGCTTTCATTGTCGAATAGGTATGTCCCGAGGAGGCATGAAGAAAAGAATTAACGGAAGTATCTTTCCTGAAGATGTCAGTGTGGACGGACCCCAGGTCGTCAACCGATAGAGCAATGTCTAAAAAATCGATCCTCCGCTCGTGCCATTTATATGAGAGTCTGATGTTATACTCATTATTGTTTAAGGTAGATATAAATTTCTCAAGCTCAGGGACCGGGCCCTGCCAAATGATAAAGAGATCGTCAATATAACGAAACCAGCACTGCACACGGTCGGCGGCGCGTGCCCCCTCCTCACAGAAAACCTCCCTCTCCCAAAACCCGAGAAAGAGGTTAGCGTAAGCGGGCGCACACGCCGCCCCCATGGCAGTGCCGCGTTTCTGCAGGTAAAACCGGTCCCTGAAGGTAAAGAAATTGTGATACAAAACAAATTGCAATAGCTCCAACAGAAGATCAACAAAGGGTCCGCCCAGACTGCTCATCTCCAGGAAATATCGTACGGCCATGAGACCATGGTGATGATCAATACACGTGTAGAGGGATTCGACGTCTGCGGTGACAAGGAGCATATCTGGATCCAAACAAAGGCCATCAACCCTCACCAGGACGTCCGCAGAGTCCCTGACATAAGAGGGCAACGTTTCGACCAAAGGTTTCAGATAATAATCAATAAATTTACACACAGGGTCGCATAGCCCTCCTATGCCAGAGACTATGGGACGCCCCGGCGGGTCGATAGGGTCCTTATGAATTTTAGGAAGGAGGTAGAAGGTGGGAACCTTAGGGAATTTTGTCATTAAACCATCCAGAATTTTTTTAGGGATAAGTCCTTTTTCCCATGCCTGAATCAAAATTGTATTAAGCAGGTGCGAGAATGCGGTTACCGGATTTTGAGGGAGCAAAGAATAGTAATTTTTGTCTTTTAATTGTCTAAACGCCTCCTTTTCATATTTGTCTGTTGGCCAGATCACGACGTTTCCCCCCTTGTCCGCTGATTTAATAACCACATCATCTAATGATTTAAGTTGTTTGATCGCACGTCTGTGATTGGGACTAAGATTATCGTGCCTTATTTTTGTTGGTATCTTTTTGAAGTCCTCAGTCACCAGACGTGCAAAAATATCAATTTGTGGACAGACGGACAAGGGGGGAAAAGTTCTAGATCTTGGCACAACATTACCAGGAAACCCAACCGCATTGTCACATTCCTGCTCATTTAGTAAATCCTCTAATACCTCTAAAGCCTCCTGCTCAGTGTCACCACAGACGCCGACATCCCCACTAGGCCGATGATGCAGCCTCCTCAGGACAAGCTTCCGACAAAAAAGATGGAGATCTTTTATTGCTGTAAAGAGATGAAAGTTATTAGTGGGGGAGAAAGATAGACCAAACCTCAAGACCTCCTGTTGTGCCTGGGACAAGGTGTGGGAAGAAAGGTTGATTACCTCCAGATTATTGCGGGCAATGCTATTTAACTTTATGGCCCGGAGATATTATGGACTTTGACGGTGATATGGGGAGAGCTCTCGAGGAGAACACACTGGAGAATTCATTTTGTACTATTATGTGATGATATTTCTATATCGATGCTTTTTTCTTCTCGGGGGTGTCTCTCTCTATTCCTTTTGTATACAGTAATATGTATTGGAGGTAATTCCTCCATATTATCAGATATATATATGACATGTATATGAGCAATCTTTGTTGTTATATTTTCCGGTGCTCGCCTATGTCTGCTGACATGTTATGCTACTTACCATCGATATTCAGGGTGGAAGCGCTGACCTTTTTCTACTGCAGTCCGTGGAATGGTTAAATCTGTCCACAATAAGATGGCGACGCGCATGCGCACTGCGCCCGGGACCCACCATTTTGTTGAAGGCCTCTGTATTGTCGGCACTGCGGATATGACGTCATGGAGGAGTTCCTCCCCGCATGCCGACAATGAGTGCCGGAAACAGATGCACCTGGGTCCCGGGGGCGGCGGTGCCATACGCGATGCAGGATTGGCAGCGGCATTAAGCATCAGGCTCTATTTAAACCGGGTATATGGGAGACATGATATGCACATTTTTTGCTTCCCCTTGATAAAGCACATACGCGAAACGCGCGTCGGGGTGCTCTCTGAGGCTGAGGACAGGCAGATCTCATGGGTATGTGTTGTGTTTTGTATTAACCCTGTATGCATTTGCACTTTCCTACATAGGATGGGTTATTTTGCGTGTATATTACCGCTAAGTCATTGTATTCATGTTATACCAACCCTATCCCAGAGCCTTATTTTCCTCACCCTCTATTTTTGTGCAATTTTACTCGGGTATTTGACATCCTTCCTCATACTGTTCACAGTAATTATTTACTGGCTTATAATTATGCGTTTTTAGTATTTTTGTATATCTAATAAAGTTTGTTATATCTTTATATTGCCCTCTGAGTGGTGTGCTTTTTGATACTTTGTATCTTTTTGGGTGAATGTTAGTTTTTCACACCCCACCTATGTTCCCTATGGGATTTCCTTCTTTGGTAGAGGAACCCTTTTGATGAGCATTATTATGTTTATGGACATTTTTGTTTATTTATAGTACACATATTGGTTTAATGCAGTGACTGTTGTCCTTCCATATTGGGTTATCCGCTTTCCCTTTCCTTCTCTATGCAGGTCCAGATCACCATGAAGACCATTTTCAAGATTCATCACCTTGCTGCTATCCCCAGTGTTTCTCTGAGTGCCACCACATAGTGACAATCTCCCTTGGTGCTCTCACACATTAATAGTAGCTTTAATGATGATGTCTGTAAAGCGCTCTGAAATCAATGCTATATAAGGTAGGAAAATAAATAATATTCCCCTAAAAGGTTGATTCCTCCTTATACACTACAATAATTCTGCCCTCCAATATCGTCTCACACAGTAAAGTTTACTTTGTGTCGCGTACAGAATAATACTGCCCCATTTGCACTTTACTGTAATAGTGTCC
The DNA here is from genome assembly GCF_032444005.1 of Ranitomeya imitator. Classification (NCBI taxonomy): domain Eukaryota; kingdom Metazoa; phylum Chordata; class Amphibia; order Anura; family Dendrobatidae; genus Ranitomeya; species Ranitomeya imitator. Next base: position 718,305,514 of record NC_091284.1, read on the forward strand.
TTTTTGTGTCCCCTTCCCACACAGATATTAATTAGCCTCCCACACAATAACCACTCCCATATATCCCTTAAAATATTTATTAAAGCACCAGTCCAGCGTTTTTTTTTATTTTACTGCTGGAGTGGTGCATCTAATCTAAGGTCCCTGACCCTACTTTTATACTCACCCAACACCGTCTTCACCTTCTATCACTGCCGCAATTGTCTATCTCTGGCATTGTTTGATTTACCGGCTTGCTTCAGTGTTTGCTGAAGCGAGCCGGGGCTCACTCTTCAATGCAAGTCTAGGAAAGCTTGGTTCGGACCCTCATAGACTTGCATTGAGAACTTGGGATGTAACTTCTGACTTCCGGCCAGTCACAAGATGGCACCGGCGGAACAGAGTGAAGCCGAAAATTAGTGAAGATGCCACTGGAGGGTGAGTATAAGACCAGGGACAGGGACCTTACAGCACAACTCCAGCGCTGAAAACAAAAAAAAAAGCCGCGGTGGTGCTGTAACCTTCTTGCTCCACACTTCCCACCTCACACACACAGTTGTAGTCTATGCCCTCCTAAAGAAATAGCACCTCTTTTGATCTCAACTGTAAGGGTATGTTCACACGTTCAGGATTTCCATCCTTTTTTTTTCAGGACAGTTTTTTTAAAAAACTGCAGCTCTTGGCAGAAAACGCAGGTCCTTTTTTTGGTCCTTTTTTTATGCGTTTTTTGATGCGTTTTTTTATCCTTTTTTTATGCAGTTTTCTATGCAGAGACTGTGTGTTTCCTAGGAAGCTTTTTAGGGCTAAAATGGCTGAAAATACCCTAACCCTACCCCTAACCCTAACCCTACCCCTAACCCTAACCCTACCCCTAACCCTACCCCTAACCCTACCCCTAACCCTAACCCTACCCCTATTCTAACCTTAGTGAAAAAAATTCTTAATTTTTTTATTGTCCCTACCAATGGGGGTGACAAAGTGGGGGGGGGGTGTCATTTACTATTTTTTTATTTTGATCACTGAGATAGGTTATATCTCAGTGATCAAAATGCACTTTGGAGCGAATCTGCCGGCCGGCAGATTCGGCGGGCGCACTGCGCATGCGCCCGCCATTTTGCAAGATGGCGGCGCCCAGGGAGAAGACGGCCGGACGGACACCGGGATGCCGGGTAAGTATAAGGGGGGGAGATTAGGGCACGGGGGGGGCATCGGAGCACGGGGGGGGCATCGGAGCACGGGGGCGGGATCGGAGCACGGGGGGGCAGCCACACTCCGCCCACGCACTTCCGCCCGCTCCCCCGCACTTCCTGCTGCAGCGGTTCTGCACATCAAATCGCAGTAAAACCCGCAGATATATTTTTGATCTGCGGGTTTTACTGCGATTTTGACCTCACAATGGAGGTCTATGGGTGCAGAACCGCTGCGGTTTAGGAAAAAGAAGTGACATGCTCCTTCTTTTTTGCCGCAGCTATTCTGCGCGGCTTTTTAAACGAAATTACGGATCATGTGCACAGCAGTGACTGTTTTCCATAGGGTTACATTGTTATGTACCCTGCATGGAAAACAGCTGCGGAACCGCAGCGGCAAAACCGCTGCGGTTCCGCAGTAAAAAACGCACTGTGTGAACATGGCCTAATAGTGCCCCAAATAACACCGAGTGTCACCGAAAAATAATTAAGTTTAATACTTGTCTAATACTGTTCCCATGTCATGCAGAGTGGTTCCCCCGTTACATGACCCTGGCATCCAGTAGCCTGATGGTTGCCTGCTGCAATATAACACACTTGAATTTGGTGGTTGCCCTTGGATCCTGAACACCAGAGGAAAAATCCAAGGCATGCACCCCAGGTGCCTGGTGCTAGGCTTTAATTATCTCATTAACTCGGAATAGCTTGATAACATTTTACAAGTCCTTCACTCCAGTACCCTCCATAGCTATTCTTTTGCATTTCCAGTCTGCTTTTTGCCCACAGATCAAGATAGATTATCCCACTGGATATCAGAATGTAATATTGCCATTCCACATGTCTAGACAGATACTGAATAATTCTACAACCTCTATTTGTTTTCCACTCCCAATAGTGCCTGCATTACCCAAACAGGTCACAGAGGAGGTGATTGCAGCTGTAGGTTTCACTTATATGTTCCTTTGTTCAGGACCACTATAAAGTAGATTGTAGTCTGGTAAGGAAGTTTAGGAATGCGTCATTAGTGGAGATGTTTTCTTCATCAACACAGGATGTGGTCATTTCCAGGACTTTTCGATAAGAATTATCCAGCTTCACAAAAATGTATTTGTTAATACTATTGTGAAGATTTAGTGAGACTGGTCCTTCACACACCAACTGATTCATGTTGGAATTAAAAGCTTCATTTGTACTGAATAACTTGCCTTGCATGTATGTACAAGCACTCTGCAAACATTATATACACTAATTCCACACACGTAAAATTGTGAGGCTCTTTGCACAGATTTGATTAAAGTATGTGAGCTCATCTGCCAATGAGAAGGCAACTGTGATGCGGAGTCACGTCTACGGACAAGCTGTGAGTTGGCATAGTCGAGGAATCCAAGGTTAATAACCAGGAGTGTACATCATAAACAGCGGGAAAAGACAAAGTCATAGTCAGGTAACAGTCTAAGATCAGAATACCAAGTGGAGAGCGGATCAGAGCAAAGGGGTCAAATAGACAGATGGTCAGAACGAGGTCTAAGGTCAGACAGTGATACATCAACAAGCAAAATACAAGGCGCAGACTAAATCAACCACACTTAGCTGAAGCTACAGCTGACAGGTATATGGGATTGCCAGCCCAGTTAAATAGCTGAACAATCAAGGGAATCAAGAGCACTTGACAAGAGCTCAGCACCTCCCAATAAAAACACAGACAGCTCAGCATGCTCCTGCACCAGACTGGACAACTGAGTTGTGAATCACTGCACTGACACCTCGGCACTCCCCAGAATCAGACTGGACAACTGAACTGTCAATCACTACTGTTGTGAATTCCGCTCTTGGGCTCTCTCGGTGGTTGTAAGTGGCACTTTTGTGAGTTCTGCTCTTGGGCCCCCTCCGGTGGTTTTAAGTGGTATGGCTGCTCCTTGGATTTAGCAGTCTGCAGCTGCTTCCACTGATTGTCTTTCTGCTCGGCTATTTATGCCTGGCTCTTCCCTTCAGCCAGTGCCACTTGACAATGGTTCCTGGTTGGATTCACATCTCTCTTGGATTTCCCTGATATCCTGACCAGTTCAGCAAAGTTAAGTCCTTGCTTTGCTCTTTTCTGTCCACTTGTTGTGGACTTATTCGTTCTGTGCATTCTATGTTTTGTCCAGCTTGTTAGTATGGATTTATTCTGTTAAACTGGAAGCTCTGGGAAGCAGATTTACCCTCCACACCTTTAGTCAGGTGTGGAGATTTTTGTAAACTCTGTGTGGATTTTTGTAGTTTTTAATACTGACCGCACAGTATTCTATCCTGTCTTATCTATCTAGCTAGACTGGCCTCCTGTGCTACATCCTGGTTTCATTCTGTGTATGTCTTTTCCCTCTCCACTCACAGTCATTACTTGTGGGGGGCTATCTATCCTTTGGGGATTTTCTCTGAGGCAAGATAGTTTTCCTGTTTCTATCTTTAGGGGTAGTTAGTTCTCAGGCTGTGACGAGGTGCCTAGGGAGTGACAGGAGCATCCCACGGCTACTTCTAGTGTTGTGTTGAGCTTAGGGACTGCGGTCAGTACAGGTACCACCTCCTTCAGAGATCGTCCCATGTTGCTCCTAAACCACATAACACACTACACTGACACCTCAGCATGCCCCTGCACTAGACTGGACAACTGAGCTACCAATCACTGCACTGAGACCTCAGCATGCCCCTGCACCAGGCTGGAGAACTAATCTGTCAATCACTCCACAGACACCTCAGAATGCCCCTGCTTCAGACTGGAAAACTGAACTGTTACTCACTGAACACACACCTCAGCATGCCCCTGCACCAGACAGGACAACTGAGCTGCCAGTCACTGCACTGTCACCTCAGCACGCTTCTGCACCAGACTGGACAACTGAGCTGTCAACCACTGCACCGACACTTCAGCATGCCCCTGTACCAAACTGGACAACTGAGCTGTCAACCACTGCACCGACACTTCAGCATGCCCCTGCACCAGACTGGACAACTGAGCTGTCAACCACTGCACCGACACCTCAGCATGCCCATGCACCAGACTGGACAACTGAGCTGTCAACCACTGCACCGACACCTTAGCATGCCCCTACTCCAGACAGGACAACTGGGCTGACATTCACTGCCGGCAGACAGTTAAGCACTGAGGGGTGGAATCATTACAGCAACTTCTTTTTACATTGCACCCCATACCAAAAGACAGACTTCTACTTCTGTCTATTCCTAGTCCTCATATGACCTGGAGAACAAGAGAATAGTCTTTCATATGATGTCACATGATCGCAGAAGCTAGCCAAGTTTACCAGGTCAAGGTCTAGCTTCTACAGGGAATTTAGCATATACGGAGTAAATTTAGGGTGAAAGCTGAAATTTTTTTTGTTCTCCCCAAATGAAGGAAATACCTGCTATGACTGTAGTTGACGACAAAGAAGAAACCCTATGAGGTCTTCTAGGTGCAAGATATTAGGAAAAGATGTTTGAAAATGAAATTACAGGGAAGATGCAAAACAGAATGTAACACACTTTTACCATAAAATAAAAGACAGAAAGACACAACAAACTAGTAACTGTGTTAATGAGACTTTAATGACCCCTTGGTTTGTTTTCTTCATTATATCATGTTTTAGATTTCCTGCTTGTGAGCACAGATTAAGTACAGCAGGGACATTGTAATCTTCCTGTGCAGTCAACAATTATTCAATCATATGTTCTTCTATAAAAATAAACACTCCCCTTTCACTACTTGTTCTATGCAAAGCATGACTAGTCGTATATATGAGCATTGCCAATAAGTCTTCATACACAGTCATTCCATCAAAGAGATTCTGTCACTTGCCGTAAATACTGTATGATTTACATGTCTCTTATCCTGATTTTGGAGTTGTTTAGTTTTTGTTATTATTATGCCTTTCCATTTCTTTCAACCCTGTATGTAAATTTGGTCTTGTTAGCCAAGGGGGCTTGGTTCTTATTTTTTTCTTTTTGGTCTTCCTCTTGAGGGCTATACCCTCTTGGCTAGCAAGGCTAGATTTATGTTCAGGGAGAGATTCGGGAGAACATTTACATCAGTTAATTAAAAAAAAATTTTTTTATGGCAAGAGACAGGTTGTCTTTAACCCCTATCTGTCATGTCACATATTACATCATATGTCAGGTCTGTCTTTAAAGGGAACCTGTCACCCCGTTTTTTCAGTAGTTCGAATCTCGGCTTCAGGAAAATGGCCGCCGCGATGTCCATCTGCACACGCGCGGCATCCCGCGGCCATTTTCCTGAAGCCCCGGGAAGCAGGAGACTCCATCTGCACACGCGCGGCCTCAGGAAGATGGCCGCACCCACCGAGAAACCGCTGAATAGCGGCGAGCGCGCTCTTTTTCTACAGCTGCGCAGTGCATTCGGCACTTGCGCATGCGAGAAGCACTACGCCACCAACGGGAACATAAGCAAGATCTGGGGGAAGAAACAGCGCTGTGACCACGCCCATCCGACCTGACCAGCCTGATTGACAGGCGAAAAAGGACACTTTTGTAAGGTATTTCGGCAGCATAGGTAGGGAATCAGGGGGAAAAAAATACCCTATTGTAAAGCACAGCTCAGGCCCTATTTAACAGTATTTTTATCTCCTACTGAAAAAACAGGGTGACAGGTTCCCTTTAAAGCAGGCTCAGAAACTAAGACTGCTTAGATGCTTGCAGATGATGGCAGCGTTATTTAGCCAACATTTGCTGCTAATAGCAGCGGGTGAGGCCTGCCCTGCCCTTAAATGCCACTGTCCACCTTTGACAGTGGCAGTTACAGTGTGTGACCCATGTGGTGTGCTTTTTTTGCACCCATTAACCCTCCTCTCCCAGGATACTATTATACTATAATACTGTATAGTGCAAATATTGGCTTCATTGTTCTGCGCAGGTGTCGGCAGGTCACTGCTACTGCATACTGAAGTAGACAGTGACTCCCGCCACATTCACAGAAGAACAATGAAGCCAATGCAGCTACCAGTGCACATCAAATGGCACTGTGAGGCTGATGGGAGGGGCCAGGTATGCTAATGAACATCAGAGGCAAATTTTTCTTCCAGGCACCGCACGCCCCAGAGCCTGGAAAAACTAATTGCCATAAAGAAATAAAAGATGATTTCTCCACAACAAGACCGCAGGTATGAGCATACAGGACGGACTATTTTTGCAACTCTATCACCTGTATGCTCATATTAATAGCTTAAAAACATCCCAGGGGTCACAGATTCCATCTAAGCAGTGGACTCTGTACTAGCCCATGTGGCAACATTAATATCCAAATTTCCAGACTCATAGTGTGACCCATACACAATACTAGGCCACTATGTATGCCTCCATAGCAAGCACTACAAAAACACTGGAGAAAGCTAGGAGTTTTGATAAAAGATAGAAAAGCTTTATTTAAACACAATACAAAAAATGTTTAAAAAGACACAAAAATACTTAGAATTGAGAGTCCTCAGTGGTTGATACCTTTTAATGGCGAACTGAGAAAATGATAACAGGACACAGACAGTATAAATAGATGTGTTATAGAAAAAACAGCTGAAAGATTAAAGCACTCAGCACACCATTTACTTTGTATCATGACCATTATATAGGTAATGGGTGACGACAATAGATGAAAATAATCCCTGAATATCCACAAGAAAAAAAAAAAGGATGAATCCCTCTTTTAAATAAATCAAGGCTCTTTCGTAAGTAATGTTCACAAATTGCCAGCTGGGAAATTCCCATACATGTCCATCAGTTCTCTAAGGCATTATATCAGTTAGATGTGCCCGACATGGTGGGCATAGATGGGAGAGGGTAGGGAAAGGAAAAGAAAATCCCTCACCGTATGTTTGAATGCTCACTGAACGCACCCCGACGCACGTTTCGCCGCTGTCAGCCTTGCTTTCTCAAGGGGTGGCAACATTTCAGTTCCATAGCAGAGAAATGTTCTGTTATGGATCACCTACGTAACATATACACAGCAGTGGCAGTATCATCTATACATTGTATACGCAACAGTCTATATGCATTGTACCGTTGATACTGCAATATATATATATATAAGAATGAAAAAAGGAAACAGCACTACTCAAATGAAAAAAAGTGGACTTTAATGCCCAAACGGCGTGGCAACGTCTCGGATGTGATACCCTTTCTCAAGCCTATCACATCAAGATATCACATCTGAAACGTTGCCACGCTGTTTGGGCATTAAAGTCCACTTTTTTTCATTTGAGTAGTGCTGTTTCCTTTTTTCATTCTTATATTTAGAACCATTTTGAACAGTGGTTTGGGAAGCTTTGCACATTTTTAAGGTAGTATTTGATGCTGTTCCGATTTTTTTCATTATGCATATATATATATATATATATATAAATATATATATATATATATTTATATATATATATATATATATATATATATATATATATATATATATATATATATAAAGTTTCCATATTGGGACTCACCCAGATCCCTGAGATCGAGGGAAGATGGAGAGTCCATCGTCGGCTGTGCGGTGGAGTGGATCCTTTGCTGAAACACGAAACCCAATGCAAGTCAATGGGGGAGCATAGTCGGCAGTGAGTGGAGGCCAGGAAAACACCTACACTGCCCATTTTAATGGCAAAAACATCCATTCTTTTTACTGAAGCTTGTCAATCGTAATTTAGCTTATAATAATTGGAAGGCATTTGAAATTGGGGGTCATTTGGCTAAAGTTGTGGGGGGTAGGGCTGGTTCAAGTAATTAGTGGGCCCAGGAAATCTGGAACGCGTCACGGCAGTGGAGCAGGGAGAGGAAAGTATTTCAACTTTGCAAGTGCTGTGAACCTGAGCAAGCAGGGGGGGCCCACTCATTGGCACTGGCACTGGCACAGGGCCCCTCAAAGTACAGCGGTGTGTTTGCACGGCGGGGGCGCCTCCCACCGGCAGCAACACTTTTGCGTACTATGAGAGGCCCTGTGCCAGTGACGTCGCCAACTAGTATTCCTCCCCCCACCTGATGAAGGAACCTGCACTTTCATCTGCACCTTCCTCTTTGTCCCCGTGTAAGGTGGTATGGTATGCGGGAAGAGGAACCTGACTTTCAGCAGGGTCACAATCTTGCTGTGTAGCGTGCACGGGGAATTTAGCGTTATGGATCAATGTACCAGCAGACTCATCTATCACTGGCTGGGCAATGGGCAGGATGAGGAGGAAACACAGATATAGGCCCAAAGAATAAAGTGGGCTAAATGCAGTTCAAAATTGGTAACACAGGACTAACCAGGGGGCATTGCAGTGGAGGACAACTGGAATGAGAGGCTGACACAGAGAGTAGGCCCAAATCAGTAAGTAGTCGAAATGCAGTTCAAAATTGGCAACCGTAGTAAACAGGCGGCACAGCTTTGTTCAGTGGAGGAGAACAGCAAGGAGTGGCAGACACCGATAGTAGGCCCCAACCCAACTAGTAGGCCAAATGCAGTCTAACATTAACAACTACTTAACGAGAGCCTGAAAATGGAATTTCAGGACAGGAAACCAGGAGAACATCAAGGAGTGGCAGACACCGATAGTAGGCCCCAACCCAACTAGTACGCCAAATGCAGTTGTTCCATTTAACCACAATTTAATGAGAGCCTGAACATAGAAGCTCAGGAAAGGCAACCTGGAGAACACCTTGTAGTGTAACACACCATCTCTCTACACCCCATACCCAATTTGTAGGCCTAATGCAGTGTAGTTTCCAACAACTACTAAATGAGAGCAGGAAGATCGAAGCAATGGCGAGGAAACCTGGGAAACACCTTGGAGTGGAACACACCATCTCTCTACACCCCATACCCAATTTGTAGGCCTAATGCACTGTAGTTTCCAACAACTACTAAACGAGAGCATTAAGATCGCAGCAATGGTGAGGAAACCTGGGGAACACCTGGGAGTGGAACACACCATCTCTCTACACCCCATACCCAATTTGTAGGCCTAATGCAGTGTAGTTTCCAACAACTACTAAACGAGAGTCGGAAGACCAAAGCAATGTGGATGAAACCTGGGGAACACCTTGGATTGTAACACACCATCTCTCTACACCCCATACCCAATTTGTAGGCCTAATGCACTGTAGTTTCCAACAACTACTAAACGAGAGCAGGAAGATCGAAGCAATGGAGAGGAAACCTGGGGAACACCTTGGAGTGGAACACACCATCTCTCTACACCCCATACCCAATTTGTAGGCCTAATGCACTGTAGTTTCCAACAACTACTAAACGAGAGCAGGAAGATCGAAGCAATGGCGAGGAAACCTGGGGAACACCTTGGAGTGTAACACACCGTCTCTCTACACCCCATACCCAATTTGTAGGCCTAAGGCAGTGTAGTTTCCAACAACTACTAAACGAGAGCAGGAAGATGGAAGCAATGGCGAGGAAACCTGGGGAACACCTTGGAGTGGAACACACCATCTCTCTACACCCCATACCCAATTTGTAGGCCTAATGCACTGTAGTTTCCAACAACTACTAAACGAGAGCATTAAGATCGCAGCAATGGCGAGGAAACCTGGGGAACACCTTGGAGTGGAACACACCATCTCTCTACACCCCATACCCAATTTGTAGGCCTAATGCACTGTAGTTTCCAACAACTACTAAACGAGAGCAGGAAGATCGAAGCAATGGGGAGGAAACCTGGGGAACACCTTGGAGTGTAACACACCGTCTCTCTACACCCCATACCCAATTTGTAGGCCTAATGCAGTGTAGTTTCCAACAACTACTAAACGAGAGCAGGAAGATCGAAGCAATGGCGAGGAAACCTGGGGAACACCTTGGAGTAGAACACACCATCTCTCTACACCCCATACCCAATTTGTAGGCCTAATGCACTGTAGTTTCCAACAACTACTAAACGAGAGCATTAAGATCGCAGCAATAGCGAGGAAACCTGGGGAACACCTTGGAGTGGAACACACCATCTCTCTACACCCCATACCCAATTTGTAGGCCTAATGCACTGTAGTTTCCAACAACTACTAAACGAGAGCAGGAAGATCGAAGCAATGGAGAGGAAACCTGGGGAACACCTTGGAGTGTAACACACCGTCTCTCTACACCCCATACCCAATTTGTAGGCCTAATGCAGTGTAGTTTCCAACAACTACTAAACGAGAGCAGGAAGATCGAAGCAATGGCGAGGAAACCTGGGGAACACCTTGGAGTGGAACACACCATCTCTCTACACCCCATACCCAATTTGTAGGCCTAATGCACTGTAGTTTCCAACAACTACTAAACGAGAGCATTAAGATCGCAGCAATGGCGAGGAAACCTGGGGAACACCTTGGAGTGGAACACACCATCTCTCTACACCCCATACCCAATTTGTAGGCCTAATGCACTGTAGTTTCCATCAACTACTAAACGAGAGCAGGAAGATCGAAGCAATGGAGAGGAAACCTGGGGAACACCTTGGAGTGTAACACACCGTCTCTCTACACCCCATACCCAATTTGTAGGCCTAATGCAGTGTAGTTTCCAACAACTACTAAACGAGAGCATTAAGATCGCAGCAATGGCGAGGAAACCTGGGGAACACCTTGGAGTGGAACACACCATCTCTCTACACCCCATACCCAATTTGTAGGCCTAATGCACTGTAGTTTCCAACAACTACTAAACGAGAGCAGGAAGATCGAAGCAATGGAGAGGAAACCTGGGGAACACCTTGGAGTGTAACACATCGTCTCTCTACACCTCATACCCAATTTGTAGGCCTAATGCAGTGTAGTTTCCAACAACTACTAAACGAGAGCAGGAAGATCGAAGCAATGGCGAGGAAACCTGGGGAACACCTTGGAGTGGAACACACCATCTCTCTACACCCCATACCCAATTTGTAGGCCTAATGCACTGTAGTTTCCAACAACTACTAAACGAGAGCATTAAGATCGCAGCAATGGCGAGGAAACCTGGGGAACACCTTGGAGTGGAACACACCATCTCTACACCCCAGACCCAACTTGTAGGCCGAATGCAGTGTTGTTTTCAACAACTACTTAAGAAGAGCCTGAAGATCAAAGCTCAGAAAAGGCAACCCGGGGAACACCTTGGAGCGGCAGACACTGGTAGTAGGCTGTAAACCCCAAATTTTGGTCAATGGAGTTTATGAAATGTTCCAGGGGTACACAGGCAGCATTGGTGTGGTAAGCGGAGGACAATTTATATTTGGGACTGCAGACAGACTTTGTAGGCTGTCCCCTGTGGACCATGCATCCACAACATTAACCCAGTGCGCCGTAATGGACATCTAACCTTTCGTGGACATGCCTACTGGTCCATGCATCTGTTGTCAGGTGCACCTTTCTACTATTAGATAGCCAGAGAGCATGGACAATGCAGATTTTTACATGATGCTGTAGTGCTGGGATGGCTTTTCTCGCAAAAGAAGTGACGACTGGGTAGCTCTTACCGTGGTACAGCGTAGTCCATCTGGGCTTTATAATTGTAAAATAGAGAATAAAAATTGGCTGTATGCACTTTAAAATAGGTTACAGGGGTACACGGGCGGCAGTGGTCTGGTCAGTGTAGTTGTAGTAGAAAGAAGGGACCGCAGACAGGCTTCGAAGGCCTAACATAACAAATTGGACAGGCTGTAGGCACTTTTACATTGGTTCCAGGGGTACACGGGCAGCAGTACAATGGTCAGTGGAGGCCAAGTGGAAGGAGGGACCGCAGACAGGCTTCGAAGGCCTAACATAAAAAAATAGGGCTGTTGGCAATTTACAATTGGTTCCAGGGGTACAAGGGCAGCAGTACAATGGTCAGTGGAGGCCTAGTGGAAGGAGGGACCGCAGCCAGGCTTCGAAGGCCTAACATAACAAAAATAGGGGTGCAGGCAATTTAACATTGGTTCCAGGGGTACACGGGCAGCAGTGGTCTGGTCAGTGTAGTAGTAGTAGAAAGAAGGGACTGCAGACAGGCTTCGAAGGCCTAACATAACAAAATTGGGCTGTTGGCAATTTAAAATTGGTTCCAGGGGTACACGGGCAGCAGTACAATGGTCAGTGGAGGCCTAGTGGAAGGAGGGACCGCAGACAGGCTTCGAAGGCCTAACATAACAAAAATAGGGGTGCAGGCAATTTAACATTGGTTCCAGGGGTACACGGGCAGCAGTGGTCTGGTCAGTGTAGTAGTAGTAGAAAGAAGGGACTGCAGACAGGCTTCGAAGGCCTAACATAACAAAATTGGGCTGTTGGCAATTTAAAATTGGTTCCAGGGGTACACGGGCAGCAGTACAATGGTCAGTGGAGGACTAGTGGAAGGAGGGACCGCAGACAGGCTTCGAAGGCCTAACATAACAAAAATAGGGGTGCAGGCAATTTAACATTGGTTCCAGGGGTACACGGGCAGCAGTGGTCTGGTCAGTGTAGTAGTAGTAGAAAGAAGGGACTGCAGACAGGCTTCGAAGGCCTAACATAACAAAATTGAGCTGTTGGCAATTTAAAATTGGTTCCAGAGGTACACGGGCAGCAGTACAATGGTCAGTGGAGGCCTAGTGGAAGGAGGGACCGCAGACAGGCTTCGAAGGCCTAACATAACAAAAATAGGGGTGCAGGCAATTTAACATTGGTTCCAGGGGTACACGGGCAGCAGTGGTCTGGTCAGTGTAGTAGTAGTAGTAGAAAGAAGGGACTGCAGACAGGCTTCGAAGGCCTAACATAACAAAATTGGGCTGTTGGCAATTTAAAATTGGTTCCAGGGGTACACGGGCAGCAGTACAATGGTCAGTGGAGGCCTAGTGGAAGGACGGACCGCAGACAGGCTTCGAAGGCCTAACATAACAAAAATGTCAATACAATGGTATTGTCAGTGCCAGGCATTGAAGGATGTCAGCGCATAGACTAAACATTGGTGGAGCTGTGAGAGATAATTTTGCAAGTGGTAGAGCACTGTTTGAGCTGGGGGGGGAAACTGTCTTGTGGCCGGCGGTACAGGCCCAGGGCCCCTCATATTACAACGGTGTGTCTGACGTTGGGTGCGCACCACCACCGCCAGAGACACTTTATTGTACTATGAGGGACCCAGTGGCAGTGCCGTCGACCAAAAGCGGGCACACCCACCTCTTCAGAAAAAAAACAGCACTCTCACGGGTGCTGGCGCCAAGTGGCGATACCACGGCCCCGTGTGGGGAGTTTGGCCATTTAGGGAGGTGTAAACATGTCGTTTGCTGGACAATCAGGTGCAGCAAATTATGATATTGGAAAAGTCATTCATAATAGTCCACAGGCAAGACCTTTTCATAGGAAACCTAGGTGTCAGCCGGGCAAGGTGGGGCAAAAGATTTCGAAATCCAGTTGTGGTTCATTTTAATGAAGATTAGATCATCTACATTTTGGGTAGCCAGACGAGTCCTTTTTTCTGTTAGTATTGAACCTGCAGCACTGAATACTCTTTCTGATAGGACACTAGCTGCCGGGCAAGCAAGCTCCTGCAATGCATATTCTGCCAATTCTGGCCAGGTGTCTAATTTGGATGCCCAGTAATCAAATGGGAATGACGGTTGAGGGAGAACGTCGATAAGGGATGAAAAATAGTTTGTAACCATACTGGACAAATGTTGTCTCCTGTCACTTTGAATTGATGCTGCAGTACCTGTCCTGTCTGCGGTCATAGCAAAATCACTCCACAACCTGGTCAGAAAACCCCTCTGGCCAACGCCACTTCTGATTTCTGCCCCTCTAACACCTCTGGTCTGCTGGCCCCTGCAGCTCGTGTGAGAACGATCACGGGCGCTGTGTGCAGGGAATGCCAGAAGTAAACGGTCAACAAGAGTTGATTGTTTGGTTGCTAATATTAGTTCCAAGTTCTCATGTGGCATTATATTTTGCAATTTGCCTTTATAGCGAGGATCAAGGAGGCAGGCCAACCAGTAATCGTCATCGTTCATCATTTTAGTAATGCGTGTGTCCATTTTGAGGATACGTAAGGCATAATCCGCCATGTGGGCCAAAGTTCCAGTTCTCAAATCTGCGGTTGTGCTTGGTTGAGGGGCAGTTTCAGACAAATCCACGTCACTTGTGTCCCTCAAAAAACCAGAACCCGGCCTTGCCGCGCCAACAATTTCCACTGGCCCCGGAAAAGCTTCCTCATTAAAAATATAATAATCCCCATCATCCTCCTCGTCCTCCTCCTCCTCTTCGCCCGCTACCTCGTCATGTACACTGCCCTGGCCAGACAATGGCTGACTGTCATCAAGGCTTTCCTCTTCCTCAGCTGCAGACGCCTGATCCTTTATGTGCGTCAAACTTTGCATCAGCAGACGCATTAGGGGGATGCTCATGCTTATTATGGCGTTGTCTGCACTAACCAGCCGTGTGCATTCCTCAAAACACTGAAGGACTTGATACATGTCTTGAATCTTCGACCACTGCACACCTGACAACTCCATGTCTGCCATCCTACTGCCTGCCCGTGTATGTGTATCCTCCCACAAAAACATAACAGCCCGCCTCTGTTCGCACAGTCTCTGAAGCATGTGCAGTGTTGAGTTCCACCTTGTTGCAACGTCTATGATTAGGCGATGCTGGGGAAGGTTCAAAGAACGCTGATAGGTCTGCATACGGCTGGAGTGTACGGGCGAACGGCGGATATGTGAGCAAAGTCCACGCACTTTGAGGAGCAGGTCGGATAACCCCGGATAACTTTTCAGGAAGCACTGCACCACCAGGTTTAAGGTGTGAGCCAGGCAAGGAATGTGTTTCAGTTGGGAAAGGGAGATGGCAGCCATGAAATTCCTTCCGTTATCACTCACTACCTTGCCTGCCTCAAGATCTACAGTGCCCAGCCACGACTGCGTTTCTTTCTGCAAGAACTCGGACAGAACTTCCGCGGTGTGTCTGTTGTCGCCCAAACACTTCATAGCCAATACAACCTGCTGACGTTTGCCAGTAGATGCCCCATAATGGGAGACCTGGTGTGCAACAGTGGCAGCTGCGGATGGAGTGGTTGTGCGACTGCGGTCTGTGGACGAGCTCTCGCTTCTGCAGGAGGACGAGGAGGAGGGGGTGCGAACGGCTACAGCCAACTGTTTCCTAGACCGTGGGCTAGGCAGTACTGTCCCAAAATTGCTGTCCCCTGTGGACCCTGCATCCACAACATTCACTCAGTGTGCCGTGATAGACACGTAACGTCCCTGGCCATGCCTACTGGTCCATGCATCTGTTGTCAGGTGCACCTTTGTGCTCACAGATTGCCTGAGTGCATGGACGATGCGCTCTTTAACATGCTGGTGGAGGGCTGGGATGGCTTTTCTGGAAAAAAAGTGTCGACTGGGTAGCTCGTAGCGTGGTACAGCGTAGTCCATCAGGGCTTTGAAAGCTTCGCTTTCAACTAACCGGTAGGGCATCATCTCTAATGAGATTAGTCTAGCTATGTGGGCGTTCAAACCCTGTGTATGCGGATGCGAGGCTAAGTACTTCCTTTTTCTAACCATAGTCTCATGTAGGGTGAGCTGGACTGGAGAGCTGGAGATCGTGGAACTAGCGGGGGTGCCGGTGGACATGGCAGACTGAGAGACGGTGGGAGATGGTATTGTTGCCGCCGGTGCCCTAGATGCAGTGTTTCCTACTACGAAACTGGTGATTTCCTGACCCTGACTGCTTTGGCCTGGCAAAGAAACCTGCACAGATACTGCAGGTGGTGCGGAAAATGGTGGCCCTACACTGCCGGAAGGGATGTTGCGTTGATGACTAACTTCATTGGCCGAGGGTGCTACAACCGTAAGGGACGTTTGGTAGTTAGTCCAAGCTTGCAAATGCATGGTGGTTAAATGTCTATGCATGCAACTTGTATTGAGACTTTTCAGATTCTGCCCTCTGCTTAAGGTAGTTGAACATTTTTGACAGATGACTTTGCGCTGATCAATTGGATGTTGTTTAAAAAAATGCCAGACTGCACTCTTTCTAGCATCGGATACCTTTTCAGGCATTGCAGACTGAGCTTTAACCGGATGGCCACGCTGTCCTCCAACAGGTTTTGGCTTTGCCACGCGTTTTGGGCAAGATACGGGCCCGGCAGATGGAACCTGTTGCGATGTTGATGCCTGCTGCGGCCCCTCCTCCTCCGCTTCAGAACTGCTGCCGCCTGCACCCTGTTCCCCCAATGGCTGCCAATCGGGGTCAAGAACTGGGTCATCTATTACCTCTTCTTGTAGCTCGTGTGCAACTTCGTCTGTGTCACCGTGTCGGTCGGTGGTATAGCATTCGTGATGGGGCAACATAGTCTCATCAGGGTCTGATTCTTGATCATTACCCTGCGAGGGCAATGTTGTGGTCTGAGTCAAAGGACCAGCATAGTAGTCTGGCTGTGGCTGTGCATCAGTGCACTCCATGTCAGATTCAACTTGTAATGGGCATGGACTGTTAACTGCTTCACTTTCTAAGCCAGGGACGCTATGTGTGAAGAGCTCCATGGAGTAACCCGTTGTGTCGCCTGCTGCATTCTTCTCTGTTGTTGTTTTTGCTGAAGAGGACAAGGAAGCGACTTGTCCCTGACCGTGAACATCCACTAACGACGCGCTGCTTTTACATTTACCAGTTTCACGAGAGGAGGCAAAAGAGCTAGAGGCTGAGTCAGCAAGATAAGCCAAAACTTGCTCTTGCTGCTCCGGCTTTAAAAGCGGTTTTCCTACTCCCAGAAAAGGGAGCGTTCGAGGCCTTGTGTAGCCAGACGACGAACCTGGCTCCACAGCTCCAGACTTAGGTGCAATATTTTTTTTCCCACGACCACCTGATGCTCCACCACTACCACTACCCTCATTACCAGCTGACAATGAACGCCCCCGGCCACGACCTCTTCCACCAGACTTCCTCATTGTTTTAAAAACGTAACCAAACTAACGGTATTTGTTGCTGTCACACAACTTACACGGTGAGCTATAACTTCAGTATGATTTAGCTACCCCTTTACAGGTGGGTGAGACCACAACGAAAATCAGGCACAATGTTACACACTCTGTTTTTGGTGGCGCCAAATGAGAGAGATGCCACACACGCAGGACTGTCACTGAAGCACAAATGTAAATATTAATCTCCCACTGATTTTTTTTATTTATTTATTTTTTTTCAGGGAGACTTTAGAAACAAAATAAAATAAAATGATTTTTTCAGGAAGAATTTAGAAACCAAACAAAATAAAATGATTTCTTCAGGGAGAATTTAGAAAACAAATAAAACAAAAAATAGGCTTTCTATGGCCCACTGAGTGAGAGATGACGCACACAGGAGTCAGGAGTGGCACACAAGCCCAGAGGCCAATATTTTTCTCCCAATGATTGATGTAGTGATTTTTTCAGGTAGATTTTGGAACCCAAATCAAGCAAAAAAAATAATAGGCTATCTATGGCCCACAATTGGAGAGAGAGAGAGAGATGGCACACCCAGGAGTCAAGACTGGCACACAAGCAGAAAGGGCAATATTAATCTCCCACTGATTTTTTTTTTTTTTTCAGGGAGACTTTAGAAAAAAAAATAATAGAATAATATGATTTTTTCAGGAAGAATTTAGAAACCAAATAAAATAAAATGATTTTTTCAGGGAGAATTTAGAAAACAAATAAAACAAAAAATAGGCTTTCTATGGCCCACTGAGTGAGAGATGACACACACAGGAGTCAGGAGTGGCACACAAGCCCAGAGGCCAATATTTTTCTCCCAATGATTGATGTAGTGATTTTTTCAGGTAGATTTTGGAACCCAAATCAAGCAAAAAAAATAATAGGCTTTCTATGGCCCACAATTGGAGAGAGAGAGAGATGGCACACCCAGGAGTCAAGACTGGCACACAAGCAGAAAGGGCAATATTAATCTCCCACTGATTTTTTTTTTTTTTTCAGGGAGACTTTAGAAAAAAAAAATAATAGAATAAAATGATTTTTTCAGGAAGAATTTAGAAACCAAATAAAATAAAATGATTTTTTCAGGGAGAATTTAGAAAACAAATAAAACAAAAAATAGGCTTTCTATGGCCCACTGAGTGAGAGATGACGCACACAGGAGTCAGGAGTGGCACACAAGCCCAGAGGCCAATATTTTTCTCCCAATGATTGATGTAGTGATTTCTTCAGGTAGATTTTGGAACCCAAATCAAGCAAAAAAAATAATAGGCTTTCTATGGCCCACAATTGGAGAGAGAGAGAGATGGCACACCCAGGAGTCAAGACTGGCACACAAGCAGAAAGGGCAATATTAATCTCCCACTGATTTTTTTTTTTTCAGGGAGACTTTAGAAAAAAAAAATAATAGAATAAAATGATTTTTTCAGGAAGAATTTAGAAACCAAATAAAATAAAATGATTTTTTCAGGGAGAAGTTAGAAAACAAATAAAATAAAAAATAGGCTTTCTATGGCCCACTGAGTGAGAGATGATGCACACAGGAGTCAGGAGTGGCACACAAGCCCAGAGGCCAATATTTTTCTCCCAATGATTGATGTAGTGATTTTTTCAGGTAGATTTTGGAACCCAAATCAAGCAAAAAAAATTATAGGCTTTCTATGGCCCACAATTGGAGAGAGAGAGAGAGAGATGGCACACCCAGGAGTCAAGACTGGCACACAAGCAGAGAGGGCAATATTAATCTCCCACTGTTTTTTTTTTTTTTTCAGGGAGACTTTAGAAAAAATAAATAATAGAATCAAATGATTTTTTCAGGAAGAATTTAGAAACCAAATAAAATAAAATGATTTTTTCAGGGAGAATTTAGAAAACAAATAAAACAAAAAATAGGCTTTCTATGGCCCACTGAGTGAGAGATGACGCACACAGGAGTCAGGAGTGGCACACAAGCCCAGAGGCCAATATTTTTCTCCCAATGATTGATGTAGTGATTTTTTCAGGTAGATTTTGGAACCCAAATCAAGCAAAAAAAATAATAGGCTTTCTATGGCCCATAATTGGAGAGAGAGAGAGAGATGGCACACCCAGGAGTCAAGACTGGCACACAAGCAGAAAGGGCAATATTAATCTCCCACTGATTTTTTTTTTTTTTCAGGGAGACTTTAGAAAAAAAAAATAATAGAATAAAATGATTTTTTCAGGAAGAATTTAGAAACCAAATAAAATAAAATGATTTTTTCAGGGAGAATTTAGAAAACAAATAAAACAAAAAATAGGCTTTCTATGGCCCACTGAGTGAGAGATGACGCACACAGGAGTCAGGAGTGGCACACAAGCCCAGAGGCCAATATTTATCTCCCACTGATTGATTTATTGATTTTTTCAGATAGAATTTAGAACCCAAATCAACCAAAAAAATAAATAGGCTTTCTATGGCTCACTATCTGAGAGAGAGAGATGGCACGCTTAGGACTGGCACACAAGCCCAAAGGCCAATATTAATCTCCCTTTTTTTTTTTTTTCAGGGAAAATTTATAAACCGAATAAAAAAAATAATAAATAGGCTTTCTATGGTCCACTATCTGAGAGAGAGAGATGGCACGCTTAGGACTGGCACACAAGCCCAAAGGCCAATATTAATCTCCCTTTTTTTTTTTCAGGGAAAATTTATAAACCCAATAAAAAAAATAATAAATAGGCTTTCTATGGCCCACTATCTGAGAGAGAGAGATGGCACGCTTAGGACTGGCACACAAGCCCAAAGGCCAATATTAATCTCCATTTTTTTTCAGGGAGAATTTATAAAATCAAAAAAAAAAAAAAAAAAAGGCTTTCTATGGCCCACTATTTGTGAGAGAGATGGCACGCTCAGGACTGGCACACAAGCCCAGAGGCCAATATTAATCTCCCACTTTTTTTTTTTTTTTCAGGGAAAATTTATAAACCCAATAAAAAAAATAATAAATAGGCTTTCTATGGCCCACTATCTGAGAGAGAGAGATGGCACGCTTAGGACTGGCACACAAGCCCAAAGGCCAATATTAATCTCCCTTTTTTTTCAGGGAGAATTTATAAAACCAAAAAAAAATAAATAAATAGGCTTTCTATGGCCCACTATTTGTGAGAGAGATGGCACGCTTAGGACTGGCACACAAGCCCAAAGGCCAATATTAATCTCCCACTGATTGATTTATTGATTTTTTCAGGTAGAATTTAGAACCCAAATAAAGCAAAAAAAAAAAAATAGGCTTTCTATGGCCCACTGAGTGAGTGATGATGCACACAGGAGTCAGGAGTGGCACACAAGCCCTGAGGCCAATATTTTTCTCCCACTGATTGATGTAGTGATTTTTTCAGGTACATTTTAGAACCCAAATCAAGCAAAAAAATAAATAGGCTTTCTATGGCCCACTGAGTGAGAGATGGCACAGACAGGGATGGCACTCTAGCAGAAATGCCAATCTTAATCTCCCACAAAAAAAAAAAAAAAGGAACTCTCCTTCAATTACTATCTCCCTGCAGTAATCTCAGCCAGGTATGGCAGGCAGCAATAAGGAGTGGACTGATGCACAAATTAAATCAATAGTGTGGACAAACAAACAAGATAGCTGTGCAGAAAGGAAGGAACAAGAGGATTTGTGCTTTGAAAAAAGCAGTTGGTTTGCACAGCGGCGTACACACAGCAATGCAGCTATCAGGGAGCCTTCTAGGGCAGCCCAATGAGCTACAGCGCTGAGAAAAAAAAAAAGTAGCTTCCACTGTCCCTGCACACCGAAGGTGGTGTTGGACAGTGCAAATCGCTACAGCACAAGCGGTTTGGTGGTTAATGGGCCCTGCCTAACGCTATCCCTGCTTCTGACGAAGCGGCAGCAACCTCTCCCTAAGCTCAGATCAGCAGCAGTAAGATGACGGTCGGCGGGAACGCCCCTTTATAGCCCCTGTGACGCCGCAGACAGCAAGCCAATCACTGCAATGCCCTTCTCTAAGATGGTGGGGACCAGGACCTATGTCATCACGCTGCCCACACTCTGCGTTTACCTTCATTGGCTGAGAAATGGCGCTTTTCGCGTCATTGAAACGCGACTTTGGCGCGAAAGTCGCGTACCGCATGGCCGACCCCGCACAGGGGTCGGATCGGGTTTCATGAAACCCAACTTTGCCAAAAGTCGGCGACTTTTGAAAATGAACGACCCGTTTCGCTCAACCCTACTAAAGAGCAGTTTTTCTACTCATACAAATGAGTATTAGAACTTTTTCAGTGATTGATAGACAATGTTTAATATTTCATAATCCAGCGCTCTAGGTCGCATTTATGCCAGATTGGAGAAATGGAATGGGATGAAAACCCGGCCGACATGCTTGAGCCTGGCACCAAGGGAAGTAATATTAGACAGTGTTCTAATCTTTTACTGAAAAATCAGGTTCACATTGTCCTGATGACTCCACGCACGGGTGGGTTAATGGAATCCTTATTAAGCATAGAGGCTAAAAACAGCCCCTCACAATATTAGAAAGTAAAGTAATGCAGTGACATCATAGCATTCCTCCTCTGTGACACCACAGGCAGAAGGGGAGAGGGGTCTCCCGTGAAATCAGGGGGGGGGGGAGGGATCTCCTTGCCTGGGAACATTGCCAACTCTTAAGGAACGTCTGGACTCTGTCCACTCCTCCATTGCCAAAACTCTGAGAAGTTCAAAAATAGCTGGTTAGGGACAAGCTGCACAAAAGAATATAAAAAGCCGACTTAATTATCGCGCTTTCGTCATTTTTAATTCATTCCAGATTTCGATCTAGAAGGTCATAGGCAACCAGAAGTGCAATCCCTCCCCCCCTCCTCTCAGATGTGATGTCATGCAATAATAAACTTTAGGGATCAGAGGAGCAGCCGTTCAGGTACAGTAGTTGGAAAGTTGCCTGAAAGGCTTCAGTTTAGTAATGGAATGTACAAATGTTTCTGTGGGGGCTTCAGCATCAAGCAATTGATCACACTAATCCAGATCATTTTCTTAGTGCATGCTGAATCTTGTAAACTAAAGGATAGACATTCATTTAATTCCCCCCCTCTATTTATAATGCATTTTTACAGTTTTTTTTTTACAATTTACATTTAGCATTTGTCTACCTAAATATTAGTATTTTACAGCAAAAAAAAGTTTTATTCCCATCTGATAAAGTTATGGCATGTCGCTAGAATCCGCTGTCACTTTGTGGTCATGCTTATAGGAGTCCGACCTCAGAAGCGTGGTTTTAGCTTACACAACGATACTCCCCGCCATCTACTATGACGTACAGCTCTGCAGAGAAAAATAGTAAAAGTGCTGTATGGTCCGTAGTTTCAGATTTAGTGTGGGTCCTAGAGGTGAAACCCTCAAAATCACAAAGTGAAGATGTATCATTGCGATTTACCTCAATGCACGCTAAAAAAGGTACTGGGCACTCATGAGACACCTTCACCATGGTGGAAGATTATACTTTTCCTCTTTACATACTGTAAGTTCAAAATTAATAACGTGCCAATATTTTCACTGGACTTCACATTTTGTACTCTTTCCAAGCACAAAAATATCGGGAAGGTTGACAGCTGGGAAACAGTGATGTCATCAATGGCCCGTCTCCATCCATAAGTCTAGCATGAATTTTCTTTTCAAGTACTCTTTGGAGTAGCTGAAGTGAGGGGTGGTTTTTAGTAAAAAGAACATTTTAGAACAGGATTGCTTCATTACGTAGGCCATGGGAATCTCATTTATCTCTACCCAATTAAAATATTCAATTTTTATTCAAAAAGAGAGAAATTACATCTATTTAAATTACAGCACAAACAAAACAATAAAACTTTTTGCTCTCTTTATGCTGTCTTTTTTGGTGCTTCAGCTTTTTTTTTTACAGTATATTTCAAATTCTCTTCTTGCTATATATTGAAAGCCTCGCACTACACATAAAGGGCAGGTAGATAGTGACATACCCCGCACTACACATAGAGGACAGGTAGATAGTGACATACCCCGCACTACACATAGATGGCAGGTAGATAATAATAATAATCTTTATATAGCGCCAACATATTCCGCAGCGCTTTACAGTTTAACAGCTTCAAACACAACAGTCATAAGTAACAATGTTAACAATACAAAAATTAAAGCAACACAAGACGACCCTGCTCGTGAGAGCTTACAATCTACAATGAAGTGGGGGAGATACAATGTACAGGTGTGTATTTACAATGATGTATTACAATGAGGGTCCAGCCATCTTCAGGGGGTGCGGGATAGATGGAAGTAGTGAATGGGCTACAAACAAACAAAATAACTGATTAGGGAACATGTTAGGCCGCTCTGAACAAATGTGTTTTGAGGGAGCGCCTAAAACTATGCAAATTGTGGATGGTCCTAATATCTTGGGGTAGGGCATTCGAGAGGATTAGCGCAGCATGGGAGAAGTCTTGGAGTCGGGAGTGGGAAGTACGGATTAGTGCAGAGGTTAGTCGAAAGTCATTTGCAGAGCGCAGAGGTCGATTAGGCCGATAGACAGAAATGAGGGAGATGTAAGGGGGTGCTGCACTGTGAAGAGCTTTGTGGGTGAGAACAAGTACTTTGAATTGTATCCTGTAATGAATGGGCAGCCAGTGTAATGACTGGTGAAGAGCGGACGCGTTTGAGTAACGATTAGCTAGATAGATGACCCTGGCTGCTGCATTAAGGATAGACTGGAGAGGGGAAAGTCGAGTGAGGGGGAGGCCAATTAATAGAGCGTTGCAGTAGTCCAGGCGGGAGTGGATCAGGGCGACAGTGAGGGTTTTTGTTGTTTCTATGGTGAGAAAAGGGCGGATTCTAGAGATGTTCTTTAGGTGTAAACGGCATGAGCGGGCAAGTGATTGTATATGGGATGTGAAGGAGAGATCGGAGTCAAACATAACACCCAGACAGCGCGCCTGCTGCCGGGGTGTTATTATGGTGCCACCCACGGAGAGGGAAATGTCAGGTTTAGGGAGGTTAGTAGATGGTGGGAGCAGAAGAAGTTCAGATTTGGAGAGGTTGAGTTTCAGATAGAGAGCGGACATGATGTCAGAGACTGCGGACAGATAGTCAGTGGTGTTCTGTAGTACAGCAGGAGTAAGGCCAGGGGATGACGTATATAGTTGTGTGTCGTCGGCATAAAGATGGTACTGAAAGCCAAATCTGCTGATGGTCTGTCCAATTGGGGCCGTGTAGAGGGAGAAGAGAAGGGGGCCAAGGACTAAGCCCTGGGGTACCCCGACAGTGAGAGGAAGAGGAGATGAAGTGGAGCCAGAGAACAGAACACTGAAGGAGTGGTCAGAAAGATAGGAGGAGAACCAGGAGAGAGCAGTGTCCTTAATGCCAAGTGACTGGAGCCTAGAGAGTAAGAGAGGGTGGTCAACAGTGTCGAAAGCTGCAGAAAGATCAAGAAGAATGAGCAGAGAGTGGTCACCGTTACATTTTGCTGTCAGAAGGTTGTTGGTCACTTTGATGAGTGCAGTTTCTGTCGAGTGTAGGGGGCGGAAGCCGGACTGTGAAGGGTCTAGGAGGGAGTGAATGGAGAGGTAACAGGAAAGGCGGGAGTAGACTAGGCGCTCCAGGAGTTTAGAGATGAAGGGGAGATTGGAGATCGGTCTGTAGTTGTTTGTACAGGATGGGTCGAGGGTGGGTTTCTTTAGTAACGGAGTAATGATAGAGTGTTTGAAGGAGGACGGGAAAATGCCTGAGGAGAGTGAGAGATTAAAGATTGTAGTTAGGTGAGTAGTGACGACTGGAGAGAGAGACTGGAGGAGATGAGAGGGAATGGGGTCGGTAGAGCATGTAGTCGGACGAGAAGAAGAGAGGAGCCTGGAGACTTCCTCTGTGATGGGATCAAATGCGGATAGTGACCTACTCCACACTACACATAGAGGACAGGTAGATAGTGATATACCCCACACTACACATAGAGGACAGGTAGATAGTGACCTACTCCACATTACACATAGAGGACAGGTAGATAGTTATATACTCCGCACGGCACATAGAGGACAGGTAGAGGGTGACAGACCCTGACTATACACAGAGGACAGGTAGAGGGTGACAGACCCCGACTATACACAGAGGACAGGTAGAGGGTGACATACCCCGCACTACACATAGAGGACAGGTAGAGGGTGACAGATCCTGCTGTACATATGGTGGGCAGATAGAGAATGACAGACCCCACAATATACATGGAGAACATGCAGGGGGTGTATCTAGAGGGAGGCAGGTAATGCTTCTGCCCTTGTCTCAGTCAGCTGGGGGGGCTGTTATGATCCGGTGGTTTGGACAAATAATGGACCTGATAGTTACTGATAATAAGGACGAGCTCTGGGACGTGGAAACTCTGCTGACCGCAATCCCTAAACCTATCAAAACACATTAGAAATAGCCGTGGATTGCGCCTAACGCTCCCTATGCAACTCGGCACAGCCTAAGAAACTAGCTAGCCCTGAAGATAGAAAAATAAAGCCTACCTTGCCTCAGAGAAATTCCCCAAAGGAAAAGGCAGCCCCCCACATATAATGACTGTGAGTAAAGATGAAAATACAAACACAGAGATGAAATAGATTTAGCAAAGTGAGGCCCGACTTACTGAACAGACCGAGGATAGAAAAGGTTACTTTGCGGTCAGCACAAAAACCTACAAAAGACCACGCAGAGAGTGCAGGGAAAAATACCTTCCGCACCGACTCACGGTGCGGGAGGCGCCCCTCTGCGTCCCAGAGCTTCCAGCAAGCAAGGCAATATTAACAAAAGCAAGCTGGACAGAAAAAATAGCAAACAAGCAAAATAGCACAGAGGAACTTAGCTTCTGCTGGAGCAACAGGAACTCAGAACGATCCAGGAGCGAACTAGAGCCATAGTACAACATTGACAGCTGGCATGGGGCAAAGATCTAAGTGGAGTTAAATAGAGCAGCCCACTAACGAATTAGCCTCGTCACCTGTGGAAGGAAACTCAGAAACACCCACAGGCACCAGAGAAAGTCCATGGACAGAACCAGCCGAAGTACCATTCATGACCACAGGAGGGAGCCTGACAACAGAATTCACAACAGGGGGCGCCCTTGGTCTACCTGGGGCATTGGTCTGAGGTGTCTCCCTGGTGGCTGTTTTGCAGGGGTCGGCTGTTCTCTGAGCCGGCTGTAAAACTGACAGTCTTCTCAGAGAAGCTGCAGCGCGCCGGCTCCCATTGATCAGTTGTACTCACATCAGATGGGGTGGGGAAGATTTAGTGTAACTGAGGGGATTGTGTGGGGAAGATTTAGGCTATGTGCACACGTTGCGGATTAGGCTTAGGAATTTCTGGTGCAGATTCTGCATCTCTTGGCAGAAAATGCAGGTGCGGATTTGATGCGTTTTTTTGCACAGATTTGCTGCAGATTTTGTGCAGATTTCTTGCATTTTTACCCCTGCGGATTTCTATAATGGAAAGGGTACAAAAACACTGCAGAGCCACAAAAAAGAAGTGACATGCTACTTCTCTTACTCCGCAGCGTTTCCGCACGAAATTTTCCGCACAATTAGCACAGCGTTTTTTTTCTCATTGATTTACATTGTCCTGTAAATCACTTGTGGATCTGCCGCGTTTCTGCACCACAAAAAACGCTGCGGATCCGCAGGAAATCCGCAACGTGTGCACATACCCTAAGTAGAACTGAGGGGTTGAGATGGGGAAGATTCGGTGTAACTGGGGAGTTGGGGTGGGGAAGATTTAGTGTAACGGGGAAGATTTATTGTAATGGGGGAAGATTTGAGGACACAGTTCCGGGAGCAAGTAAGAGACAGGTGCAGACACAATATGGGGAGTGGGAGAAATTTGAAGACATAGTATGAGGAGCAAGGTGGGATATGTGGGGCATGTGTGAGGAAACAGTATGGGTGGACGGAGTGGGGAAGATTTAGTGTAATGGGTGTGGTGGGGAAGATTGGTTGCAACACAACCCCAAAGCATGATTGATGCACCCTCTTGCTTAATGGTTGGCAAAATGTTCTTTTCGTGAAATTCTGTGACCTTTTTTCTCCACACATACCTTTTGATCATTGTGGCCATAGAGTTCTATGGTCCACAGGACTTGTTTCCAAAATGCAAAAAGCTTGTTTAGATGTTCTTTTGCATACTTCTGAATTTATAGTGAGGACACAGGAGAGGTTTTCTTCTGATGACTCTGTAATGCTTGCGCCTGACTGGATGGTGTGAGCATGGGGATTGTGACCCCACTGTGCCACAAACCAGACTACCCTGGAAGGGGTATGACTAAGAAGCTATGTTGGTGTTCACTGGACCCTCTGATGGTGAGATCAGGCTTCTGCGGCAGGTAGCTGCCAGGTACCACTCCAGGGTGGTGTCTGGCTTTGGCAGCTGATCCCACTGAGGGACTGAACACAATTAACAGGTGTGAGCGAGTATAGATGAGCATGACTGCTGCTCCAGCGGGAACGACTGGCACTCAGGCAGGCATGCATGGCTGGAACTCTTGGCAGGCAGGCGGGCACGGCTGGCCCTCTTGGCAGGCAGGTGGGCACAGCTGGCACTCTTGGCAGGCAGGCGGTCACAGCTGGCACTCTTGGCAGGCAGGCATGGCTAGCGGGACTGGATCTGGTTCGGGTAGGACAGGAACATAGGCTGGTACGAGTGGGAAAAGGGAGAAGGTAGGTACCAGTTCAGACTAAAGGGCAGGAACCACAGGGAGCAGAGCAGAACTGCAGGATGCAGAGAAATGCAGAACCGCGGGATGAGGAGTGGAGTAGAACCACATGATGCGGTGCAGAGCTGAATTGCAGGATGTGGTGCAGAGCAGAACCGCAGGATGCGGTGCAGAGCACAACCACAGGATGCGGTGCAGAGAGCAGAGCCACAGAGTGCGGAGCAAAGACCAGAGCCGAAGGTTGTGGAGCAGAGCAGAACCCCAGGATGCCGTGCAGAGCAGAACCACAGGATGCAGTGCAGAGAAGAACCGCAGGATGCAGTGCAGAGAGCAGAGCAGAGCCACAGAGTACAGAGCAGAGAGCAGAGCAAAGCTGCAGAGTGTGGAGCAGAGGGCAGAGCAGAGCCGCGGGTTGCAGAGCAGAGTGCAAAGTATAGCTGCTGGTTGTGGAGCAGAGAGCAGAGCAGAGCCGCAGGTTGAAGAAAAGAGATCAGAGCAGAGCTGCAGGTTGCGAAGCAGAGAGCAGAGCAGAGCCGCAGGTTGCAGAGCACAGAGCAGAGCAGAGCCACAGGGTGTGGAGCAGAGAGCAGAGCCGCAGTATGAGGAACAAAGAGCAGAGCCACAGGTGGTGAGACAGGAGTGAACACAAAGAAACACACAGTGGGATAAGGAAAGCTAAAGACAGGAATACAAACAGGTCCGGGTATAGGACTAAGTTCAGACAGGAACAGACATGGGAGCGAGTACAGGACAAGGATTCAGGCCTGAGTATGCAGCCCTCAGGGAGGCGGAATATAGAAACAGGTCTGGGTGTGCAGCCCCCAGAAAGGCGGAAAACAGGACAGGACCTGGCAATTCAGCAGCAAAGTACAGACTGACAGCTTGTTGCTCAGGCCTCCCCCTATGGGTGGGGATGACTTAAGTACCTGAGGACTCTTGGCAATTGGCTAGGGACACCAGGGCTGCCACTAGAAATTTCGGGGGCCCCATACTGGCAAAATTTTCGGGGCCCCTTGAGACTCCACCCAGGCTCCACCCCAGCCCCGCCTCCACGCTCCACCCCTCGAGCTGTCCACAGTCCCACCGCTCTCTCTTGGAAAAACTCCACTTCTCACCTATCACACATTAACAGTTCCCATCACCAGATCACACATATAGCCAGCAGCTTTTGTTTTGGCCAAAAGATTTTTTAAGCCGCCACCATAACACGGTAGACACTTTTGGCCGGGCCCTACTCTGCTGTAACCTATTAAATATTTGTTAAAATATGCAATACAAATTAGGTATATTTTTATTTATTTTTCAATTTTTAAAATGACCAATAATATCACATACAAGGAATAAATACCGCTACACCATGACCAGATGACATATTACCACCACAGTGATCGAATAATATCACATACAAGGAAGAAATACCGCAACACCATGTCCAGACCACATATTACCACCACATAGTGACTGAATACTACAATTCTGATCAGTAATTAAAAAAAAGCACCATACTATCACCATAAGTGCCATTATACACAGGAGATCTGTACTTAGTATGATGTTATGATACGGTGGTCCAGGAGCAACATGGAATGAGCTCTGAAGGACGTGGTAACTGTACTGACCGCAGTCCCTAAGCTCAACACAACACTAGAAGTAGCCGTGGGATGCTCCTAACTCTCCCTAGGCACCTCGTCACAGCCTAAGATCTAACTACCCCTAAAGATAGAAGCAGGAGAGCTATCTTGCCTCAGAGAAAATCCCCAAAAGATAGATTAGCCCCCACAAATAATGACTGTGAGTGGAGAGGGAAAATACATACACAGAATGAAACCAGGATGAGCACAGGAGGCCAGTCTAGCTAAATAGATAGGACAGGATGGAATACTGTGCGGTCAGTATAAAACACTACAAAAATCCACGCAGAGTTTACAAACAATCTCCACACCTGACTAAAGGTGTGGAGGGTAAATCTGCTTCCCAGAGCTTCCAGCAAGACAGAATGAATTCATACTGATAAGCTGGACAAACATAGAAAGCACAGAACGAATAAGTCCACAATCTATGGACAGAAAAGAGCAAGTAAAAACTTAGCTTTGCTGAACTGGTCAGGATAACAGGGAAATCCAAAGAGATGTGAATCCAACCAGGAACCATTTACAAGTGGCACTGGCTGAAGGAAAAAGCCAGGCCTAAATAGCCGAGCAGAAGAGACGATCAGTGGAGGCAGCTGCTGACAGCCAACTCCAAGGAGCAGCCATACCACTCGAAACCACAAGAGGGAGCCCAAGAGCAGAACACACAACAGTGCCACTTACAACCACCGGAGGGAGCCCAAGAGCGGAATTCACAACAGTATGCAGTGTCTGTGTACAGATAATACAGTGATCACTAGTGAAATTACACACAGGAGCTCTGTATATAGTATACAGTGTATAGTGTCAGTGTATAGGTAACACACTGACTCACCAGTGACGTCTCTAGGTGAAGTCCTTCATTTTTCATCCAGCACAGACCGCCATCATTTCATCCAGCCAGGACTTGTCTCTGCAGGAAATAACACCTTTATCTCGAGCTCCGCTTGTAGAATACATTACTTAATTTTTCACAACTTCTACATTACACCACATGAAGAAAAAGAGGCAACATAGTATCACTCTATACAGTAACAGGACCGCCCCCTCATTTAAAAACAGTATACTCAAAAAATAAAATAAATACATCACTGCAGTAATAATATCCCTAAATTAGCCCCTATGGTAATAATATTCCCCATCCTGGCCACCGTGTGTCTCATTCCTGGCGTCAGCCATATGTTCTCCCATCCTGCCCTCATGAGTATCCATTCTGCCCCATTTGATCGCCCCATGTGATCTCTCCATCCGGTCCCATCTGTCTCCATTATATCCATCCTGCCCCATGATCCTGCACGATCTGTCTCCAATTCTGCCCCCAGTGTCTCCAATCATGCCCCATGTCTCTATTCTGCCCCCTATGTCTCCAACCATGCCACCGTGTCTGCAATCCTGCCACTTGTCTCCAATTATGCCCCCTGTGTCTCCATTCTGCCCCATCTATCTCCAATCCCCCCCATCTGTCTCCAGTCATGCCCCCATGTCTATCATCCTGCCCCGTGTCTCCAATCATGCCCCGTATCTCCATTCTGCCCCGTGTCTCGCATTCTGCCCCAATGTCCAGCATTCTGCCCCCGGGTCTCACAGTCTGCCCCTGTGTCCAGCATTCTGCCCCTGTCACTGTGTCCAGCATTCTGCCCCTGTCACTGTGTCCAGCATTTTGCCCCTGTCACTGTGTCCAGCATTCTGCCCCTGTCACTGTGTCCAGCATTCTGCCCCTGTCACTGTGTCCAGCATTCTGCCCCTGTCACTGTGTCCAGCATTCTGCCCCTGTCACTGTGTCCAGCATTCTGCCCCAGTGTCCAGCATTCTGCCCCCAGGTCTCACAGTCTGCCCATGTGTCCAGCATTCTGCCCCTGTCACTGTGTCCAGCATTCTGCCTCTGTCACTGTGTCCAGCATTCTGCCCCTGTCACTGTGTCCAGCATTCTGCCCCTGCCACTGTGTCCAGCATTCTGCCCCTGTCACTGTGTCCAGCATTCTGCCCCAGTGTCCAGCATTCTGCCCCTGTCACTGTGTCCAGCATTCTGCCCCTGTCACTGTGTCCAGCATTATGCCCCAGTGTCCAGCATTCTGCCCCAGGGTCTCACAGTCTGCCCCTGTGTCCAGCATTCTGCCCCTGTCACTGTGTGTCCAGCATTCTGCCCCTGTCGCTGTGTGTCCAGCATTCTGCCCCTGTCACTGTGTGTCCAGCATTCTGCCCCTGTCACTGTGTGTCCAGCATTCTGCCCCTGTCACTGTGTGTCCAGCATTCTGCCCCTGTCACTGTGTGTCCAGCATTCTGCCCCTGTCACTGTGTGTCCAGCATTATGCCCCTGTCACTGTGTGTCCAGCATTCTGCCCCTGTGTGTCCAGCATTCTGCCCCACTGTGTCCAGCATTCTGCCCCACTGTGTCCAGCATTCTGCCCCTGTGTGTCCAGCATATCTGCCCCACTGTGTCCAGCATTCTGCCCCTGTGTGTCCAGCATTTCTGCCCCTGTGTGTCCAGCATTCTGCCCCTGTGTCCAGCATTCTGCCCCACTGTGTCCAGCATTCTGCCCCACTGTGTCCAGCATTTCTGCCCCTGTGTGTCCAGCATTCTTCCCCACTGTGTCCAGCATTTCTGCCCCACTGTGTCCAGCATTCTGCCCCACTGTGTCCAGCATTCTGCCCCACTGTGTGTCCAGCATTCTGCCCCACTGTGTGTCCAGCATTCTGCCCCACTGTGTCCAGAATTCTGCCCCACTGTGTCCAGCATTCTGCCCCACTGTGTCCAGCATTTCTGCCCCTGTGTTTCCAGCATTCTGCCCCACTGTGTCCAGCATTTCTGCCCCTTTGTGTCCAGCATTCTGCCCCACTGTGTCCACCATTATGCCCCTGTGTATCCAGCATTCTGCCCCACTGTGTCCAGCATTCTGCCTCACTGTGTCCAGCATTCTGCCCCTGTGTGTCCAGCATTCTGCCCCACTGTGTCCAGCATTCTGCCCCACTGTGTCCAGCATTCTGCCCCACTGTGTCCAGCATTCTGCCCCACTGTGTCCAGCATTCTGCCCCACTGTGTCCAGCATTTCTGCCTGTGTGTCCAGCATTCTGCCCCACTGTGTCCAGCATTTCTGCCCCTGTGTGTCCAGCATTCTGCCCCACTGTGTCCAGCATTTCTGCCCCTGTGTGTCCAGCATTCTGCCCCACTGTGTCCAGCATTCTGCCCCACTGTGTCCAGCATTCTGCCCCACTGTGTCCAGCATTCTGCCCCACTGTGTCCAGCATTCTGCCCCACTGTGTCCAGCATTCTGCCCCACTGTGTCCAGCATTTCTGCCCCTGTGTGTCCAGCATTCTGCCCCACTGTGTCCAGCATTTCTGCCTGTGTGTCCAGCATTCTGCCCCACTGTGTCCAGCATTTCTGCCCCTGTGTGTCCAGCATTCTGCCCCACTGTGTCCAGCATTTCTGCCCCTGTGTGTCCAGCATTCTGCCCCACTGTGTCTAGCATTCTGCCACTGTGTGTCCAGCATTCTGCCCCACTGTGTCCAGCATTCTGCCCCTGTGTGTCCAGCATTCTGCCCCACTGTGTCCAGCATTCTGCCCCACTGTGTCCAGCATTCTGCCCCACTGTGTCCAGCATTCTGCCCCACTGTGTCCAGCATTTCTGCCACTGTGTGTCCAGCATTCTGCCCCCCGGGCCCCCCTGGATCGCCGCTCTCAAAGGAAAAAAAAAAACACGAGTTCTTACCTGGCCGTGCTCCTGCGCCGGGCGAAGATCCCTCGAGGCTCCACACAGACGCACTCGCCGGGCCCGGCGGCTGACAATGACATCAGACGCCGGCGAGTGCGCACTGCGGCCCTATTCAGCTGCCAGCCTCAGACTGGCAGGCGGCTGTTAACTATTGACGTGCGGGCGTGGGCCCGCACGTCAATAGTGTGCCGCAGCACCTGCAGGGGGGGGGCCCGGTGAGCAGATGAGAAGGGGCCCCCTCTGCTCACCGGGCTCCATACGCCAGTCACGGCTGTAATGCCCTGATGGCGGCCCTGAGGGACACTTTAGGAAGGTGCACATTGTCTCTATAAGAACCAGGAAGTGCCGAGGCCGCCGCCCTAAGCATACAGCCAGGAAGTATGCAGCAAGAAAGGACATGAGGCCCAGAGCATGGAACCGGCAGAGGACAGAACTGACAGCATGGCCCAGAGTGGTGAGTAAGATGGGAGATGGGAAGCCATGTAGTGATGCCGGCAGAGATGTTACAGACTCTTTCATGAAAGCCATATTTGTGCAGGTGTCTGTGAACAGTAGAACAATGTACCAGAACTCCAGAGTCTGCTAAATCTTTCTGAAGGTCTTTTCAGTCAAGCAGGGACTGTCCTTGGCCTTTCTAGCAATCCTACAAGCATCTCTCACTGAAATTTTGCTTGGTCTTCCAGACCCTATTTTGACCTCCACTGTTCCTCTGAACTGCCAATTCTTAAATGTATTACATTTTTCGAACTGAGGAAAGGGCAACTTGAAAATGCATTGCTATCTTCTTATAGCCTTCTCCTGCTTTGAGGGCTTTCACCATTTTCAGAGTGCTATGCAGCTGCTTAAAAGAATCCATGGCTGCTGTTTTTTGGCACAAGGTTAGAGGAGGCTGGGATTTTATAAAGCTGGGATGATAGTGAACAAGCCACAACCCTTACATGTTAATTAAAGTCTGAAACCTTGGTTAAAGTTATATGAGCACACAAATCTCCAATGCTGCTTAAACTTTTGCATCAGCCCATTTTCCTTTTTGTAGTTTTCAAAATGTAAAAAATGACAATGTATTTTTTTTGCCTAAAACACAAATGAAATGTGTCATCTTTAACCCTTTTAGAGATCATTTTATCTTCAACATCAAATTTTGACCAAGGGTGCCCAAATTTTTACATGCCACTGTATATGTAATATGTGTAAAAGGTTATGCTTACCAGTAATTTTTAATTGCAAGATTAATAATCTAAGTTATATATAAACTGAGATGTGATCCCCTTTGCTGTTTATGCCACTATAGATATTGTAGCCAGAAAATCAACATGTTACAGCAGCAATGCTTTGTGCTGACAGATAGGGTAGTTTCCCCTCCCTCCTTGGCCAGCTGAAGCACTAAAGAGATATTTTGAGAACTTTTTTTTGCATGGGAAGTTTCATAAAGAAGACAGCTGCAAGGCTTCCAATACACCAGAGTCATGAGCCGGAGTATATCCAGTTCCCAACTTCCTAATCAAGATTTTCTAGACGACTGGTGGCAAAGTGGCTGCTGATATGTGGATATTGAGGCTGACACTTGTGTATATAATTGGTACAGTAGCACGGGCACAGACACGCAGTCTTTTTAAAGTAGGGGTAGACTCTGTTAGTGTGCACATATTGTGCATTTTAGCCCACATAAACATTAAGGTTCATATACTGTACATATTTATAAATTAAGTGACATTTTCCCCATTTTTCAAAAGTTGTCATATTACATGGAAATATGCTAAAAACTGAAATACGTTAAATGCAGACATTATGGGCCATACAACTGAGCTACCAAAAGTCCATCCATATCTGCACCTATTTGATAACTCTACCACTTGCCAGTCTTGTATTACCTGTTTATTCTTCAACCTCATAGTGGAACGCCTGCCAGGGCAATGGGGTACTCGGTACCGGGTCAGGTACTTAAATGGATGTGTCATGGCAGCGGTGACCTGGTCTGTGGCCCTGGGCACCCATGTTAAAGGGATGGTCTTTAACCCCTTTCTGACATTAGACGTACTATCCCGTCAAGGTGGGGTGGGCCCCTATGACCACCGACGGAATAGTACGTCATATGCGATCGGCAGCGCTCACGGGGGGAGCGCGGCCGATCGCAGCCGGGTGTCAGCCTATCGCAGCTGACATCCGGCACTATGTGCCAGGAGCGGTCACAGACCGCCCCTGGCACATTAACCCCCGGCACACCGCGATCAAAGATGATTGCGATGTGCCGGCGGTATAGGGAAGCATCGCGCAGGGAGGGGGCTCCCTGCGGGCTTCCCTGAGCCCCCCGCAGCAACGCGATGTGATCGCGTCGCTGCGAGGGTCTGCTCACCTCCCTCCCTGCTCCAGGCCCGGATCCAAGATGGCCGCGGATCCGGGTCCTGCAGGGAGGGAGGTGGCTTCACAGAGCCTGCTCAGAGCAGGCACTGTGAAGCCTGCAGTGCTGCAAGTCAGATCGGTGATCTGACAGAGTGCTGTGCACACTGTCAGATCACCAATCTGTGATGTCCCCCCCTGGGACAAAATAAAAAAGTTAAAAAAAATGTTTCCAAATGTGTAAAAAAAAAAAAAATATTCCTAAATAATGAAAAAAAAAAAATATATATTATTCCCATAAATACATTTCTTCATCTAAATAAAAAAAAAACAATAAAAGTACACATATTTAGTATCGTCGCATCCGTAACGACCCGACCTATAAAACTGGCCCACTAGTTAACCCCTTCAGTAAACACCGTAAGAAAAAAAAAAAAAACGAGGCAAAAAACAACCCTTTATTATCATACCGCCGAACAAAAAGTGGAATTACACGCGACCAAAAAGACAGATATAAATAACCATGGTACCACTGAAAACGTAATCTTGTCCCGCAAAAAACGAGCCGCCATACAGCATCATCAGCAAAAAAATAAAAAAGTTATAGTCCTGAGAATAAAGCGATGCAAAAATAATTATTTTTTCTGTAAAATAGTTTTTATCGTATAAAAACGCCAAAACATAAAAAAAGATATAAATGAGGTATCGCTGTAAACGTACTGACCCGAAGAATAAAACTGCTTTATCAATTTTACGAAACGCGGAACGGTATAAACGCCTCCCCCAAAAGAAATTCATGAATAGCTGGTTTTTGGTCATTCTTCCTCACAAAAATCGGAATAAAAAGCGAACAAAAAATGTCACGTGCCCGAAAATGTTACCAATAAAAACGACAACTCGTCCCGCAAAAAACAAGACCTCACATGACTCTGTGGACCAAAATATGGAAACATTATAGCTCTCAAAATGTGGTAACGCAAAAAATATTTTTTCCAATAAAAAGCGTCTTTCAGTGTGTGACGGCTGCTAATCATAAAAATCCGCTAAAAAACTCACTATAAAAGTACATCAAACCCCCCTTCATCACCCCCTTAGTTAGGGAAAAATTAAAAAAATGTATTTATTTCCATTTTCCCATTAGGGCTAGGGTTAGGGCTAGGGTTAGGGTTAGGGCTAGGGTTAGGGTTAGGGTTAGGGCTAGGGTTAGGGCTAGGGTTAGGATTAGGGCTAAGGTTAGGGCTAGGGTTAGGGCTAGGGTAAGGGTTGGGGCTACAGTTAGGGTAGGGGCTACAGTTAGGGTTGGGGCTAAAGTTAGGGTTAGGATTTAGATTACATTTACGGTTGGGATTAGGGTTAGGGGTGTGTCAGGGTTAGAGGTGTGGTTAGGGTTACCGTTGGAATTAGGGTTAGGGGTGTGTTTGGATTAGGGTTTCAGTTATAATTGGGGGGTTTCCACTGTTTAGGCACATCAGGGGCTCTCCAAACACGATATGGCGTCCAATCTCAATTCCAGCCAATTCTGCGTTGAAAAAGTAAAACAGTGCTCCTTCCCTTCCGAGCTCTCCCGTGTGCCCAAACAGGGGTTTACCCCAACATATGGGGTATCAGCGTACTCAGGACAAATTGGACAACAACTTTTGGGGTCCAATTTCTCCTGTTACCCTTGGGAAAATACAAAACTGGGGGCTAAAAAATAATTTTTGTGGGGGAAAAAAAAGATTTTTTATTTTCACGGCTCTGCGTTATAAACTGTAGTGAAACACTTGGGGGTTCAAAGTTCTCACAACACATTTAGATGAGTTCCTTGGGGGGTCTAGTTTCCAATATGGGGTAACTTGTGGGGGGTTTCTACTGTTTAGGTACATTAGGGGCTCTGCAAACGCAATGTGACGCCTGCAGACTATTCCATCTAAGTCTGCATTCCAAATGGCAC
This sequence comes from Ranitomeya imitator, assembly GCF_032444005.1. Classification (NCBI taxonomy): domain Eukaryota; kingdom Metazoa; phylum Chordata; class Amphibia; order Anura; family Dendrobatidae; genus Ranitomeya; species Ranitomeya imitator. The sequence continues at coordinate 718,342,841 of NC_091284.1, forward strand.
TCCTTCCCTTCCGAGCCCTCCCATGCGCCCAAACGGTGGTTCCCCCCACATATAGGGTATCAGGGTACTCAGGACAAGTTGCTCAACAACTTTTGGGGTCGAATTTCTCCTCTTACCCTTAGGAAAATACAAAACTGGGGGCTAAAAAATAATTTTTGTGGGAAAAATTTTTTGTTTTATTTTTACGGCTCTGCATTATAAACTTCTGTGAAGCCCTTGGTGGGTCAAAGCGCTCACCACACATCTAGATAAGTTCCTTAGGGGGTCTACTTTCCAAAATGGTGTCACTTGTGGGGGATTTCTACTGTTTAGGTACATTAGGAGCTCTGCAAACGCAATGTGACACCTGCAGACCATTCCATCTAAGTCTGCATTCCAAATGGCGCTCCTTCCCTTCCGAGCCCTCCCATGCGCCCAAACAGTGGTTCCCCCCACATATTGTGTATAGTATATTCGCACTCAGGACAAATTGGGCAACAAATTTTGGGGTCCAATTTCTCCTGTTACCCTCGGGAAAATACAAAACTGGGGGCTAAAAAAATAATTTTTGTGGGAAAAAATTTTTGTTTTATTTTTACGGCTCTGCATTATAAACTTCTGTGAAGCCCTTGGTGGGTCAAAGCGCTCAAAACACATCTAGATAAGTTCCTTAGGGGGTCTACTTTCCAAAATGGTGTCTCTTATGGGGGGTTTCAATGTTTAGGCACATCAGTGGCTCTCCAAACGCAACATGACGTCCCATCTCAATTCCTGTCAATTTTGCATTGAAAAGTCAAACGGCGCTCCTTCCCTTCCGAGCTCTCCCATGTGCCCAAACAGTGGTTTACCCCCACATATGGGGTATCAGCATACTCAGGACAAATTGTACAACAACTTTTGGGGTCCAATTTCTTCTCTTACCCTTGGGAAAATAAAAAATTGGGGACGAAAAGATAATTTTTGTGAAAAAATATAATTTTTTATTTTTACGGTTCTGCATTATAAACTTCTGTGAAGCACTTGGTGGGTCAAAGTGCTCACCACACCTCTAGATAAGTTCCTTAGGGGGTCTATTTTCCAAAATGGTGTCACTTGTGGGGGGTTTCAATGTTTAGGCACATCACTGGCTCTCCAAACGCAACATGGCGTCCCATCTCAATTCCTGTCAATTTTGCATTGAAAAGTCAGACGGCGCTCATTCCCTTCCGAGCTCTCCCATGCGCCCAAACAGTGGTTTACCACCACATATGGGGTATCGGTGTACTCAGGACAAATTGTACAACAACTTTTGGGGTCCATTTTCTCCTGTTACCCTTGGTAAAATAAAACAAATTGGAGCTGAATTAAATTTTTTGTGAAAAAAAGTTAAATGTTCATTTTTATTTAAACATTCCAAAAATTCCTGTGAAGCACCAGAAGGGTTAATAAACTTCTTGAATATGGTTTTGAGCACCATAAGGGGTGCAGTTTTTAGAATGGTGTCACACTTGGGCATTTTCTATCATATAGACCCCTCAAAATGACTTCAAATGAGATGTGGTCCGTAAAAAAAATGGTGTTGTAAAAATGAGAAATTGCTGGTCAATTATTAACCCTTATAACTCCCCAACAAAAAAAAATTTTGGTTCCAAAATTGTGCTGATGTAAAGTAGACATGTGAGAAATGTTACTTATTAAGTATTTTCTGTGACATATCTTTGTGATTTAATTGCATAAAAATTCAAATTTGGAAAATTGCAAAATGTTCATAATTTTCGCCAAATTTCGTTTTTTTTCACAAATAAACGCAGGTACTATCAAAGAATTTTTAGCACTATCATGAAATACAATATGTCATGAGAAAACAATGTCAGAATCACTGGGATCCGTTGAAGCGTTCCAGAGTTGTAACCTCATAAAGGGACAGTGGTCAGAATTGCAAAAATTGTCCCGGTCATTAACGTGCAAACCACCCTTGGGGGTAAAGGGGTTAAAGGGGTTAGTTGAATAGTGATTTCACAAACTCCCCTCTCCCGCTCTCTGACCACAACCTTCTTTCATTCTCTATCAAGAACTGCCATCCTGCTCAGGTCACCCCCACTTTCCACACTTATAGAAACATACAGGCCATTAACACCCAGAAACTTATGAAGAACTTGCAGTCCTCATTGGCCCCTATCTCCTCCATCTCATGTCCTGATTCTGCATTGAAGCATTACAATGAAACCCTGCAAAGTGCTCTGGATGAAGCTGCTCCTCCTATACATAAAACAACTCGGCACAGACGGCAACAACCGTGGCACACGCTGCAAACACGTGCTCCAGGTGCGCAGAACGTCTGTGGAGAAAATCTAATCTACCCGAAGATTTCATCCATTATAAGTTCATGCTAAAGACATACAATTCTGCCCTTCACCTCTCCAAACAAACCTACTTCAACACCCTCATCACCTCCCTGTCCAATAACCCTAAACGTCTCTTTGACACGTTCCAGTCCCTACTCAACCCAAGAGAGCAGGCCCCAACCACGGATCTCCGTGCTGACGATCTGGCCAATTACTTCAAAGAAAAAATTGACCACATTCGACAGGAAATCATCTCCCAATCTCTTCATACCATGCACTGTCCTCCCTCCCCCACTGCATCTAGTTTACTCTCTGACTTTGAAGCAGTTACAGAAGAAGAAGTAAGCAGGCTCCTTGCATCTTCTCACCCGACCACTTGCACCAGTGACCCCATTCCATCACATCTCCTCCAGTCCCTTTCCCCGGCTGTCACCTCTCACCTAACAAAAATATTCAACCTTTCCCTCACTTCCGGTATTTTTCCCTCCTCATTTAAGCATGCCATCATACATCCATTACTTAAAAAACCATCCCTCGATCAAAACTGTGCCGCTAATTATAGACCTGTCTCTAATCTTCCCTTCATCTCTAAACTCCTCGAACGCCTGGTCCACTCCCGTCTTACCCGCTATCTCTCAGATAACTCTCTTCTTGACCCTCTTCAATCTGGCTTCCGCTCTTTACACTCTACTGAAACTGCCCTCACTAAAGTCTCTAATGACCTACTAACAGCTAAATCTAATGGTCACTACTCCATGCTAATTCTCTTGGATCTCTCTGCAGCATTCGACACTGTGGATCATCAGCTCCTCCTCACTATGCTCCACTCCATCGGCCTCAAGGACACCGTTCTCTCCTGGTTCTCCTCCTATCTCTCTGACCGATCCTTCACTGTATGTTTTGCTGGTTCCTCCTCCTCTCACCTTCCCCTTACTGTTGGGGTTCCTCAAGGATCAGTCCTAGGCCCCCTACTCTTCTCGTTGTATACTGCCCCTATTGGACAAACAATCAGTAGATTTGGTTTCCAGTACCATCTCTATGCTGACGACACCCAATTATACACTTCTTCTCCTGATATCACACCGACCTTTTTAGAAAACACCAGTGATTGTCTTACCGCTGTCTCTAACATCATGTCCTCCCTCTATCTGAAACTAAACCTGTCAAAAACTGAACTCCTCGTGTTCTCTCCCTCTACTAACCTACCTTTGCCTGACATTGCCATCTCCGTATGCGGTTCCACCATTACTCCAAAGCAACATGCCCGCTGCCTTGGGGTCATCCTTGATTCTGACCTTTCATTCACCCCCTACATCCGATCACTGGCTCGCTCTTCTTACCTGCGTCTCAAAAACATTTCTAGAATTCGCCCTTTTCTTACTTTCGACTCTGCAAAAACTCTGACTCTTTCACTTATTCATTCTCGTCTGGACTATTGTAACTCTCTACTAATCGGCCTCCCTCTTGCAAAACTCTCCCCTCTCCAATCTGTCCTGAATGCTGCAGCCAGGATCATATTCCTCACCAACCATTACACCGATGCCTCTACCCTGTGCCAGTCATTACACTGGCTACCCATCCACTCCAGAATCCAGTACAAAACTACTACCCTCATCCACAAAGCACTCCATGGCTCAGCACCACCCTACATCTCCTCCCTGGTATCAGTCTACCACCCTACCCGTGCCCTCCGCTCCGCTAATGACCTCAGGTTAGCATCCTCAATAATCAGAACCTCCCACTCCCGTCTCCAAGACTTTACACGTGCTGCGCCGATTCTTTGGAATGCACTACCTAGGTTAATACGATTAATCCCCAATCCCCACAGTTTTAAGCGTGCCCTAAAAACTCATTTGTTCAGACTGGCCTACCGCCTCAATGCATTAACCTAACGATCCCTGTGTGGCCTATTTATAATAAAAAAAAAAAGAAAAAAAAAGGTTCCTCGCATCATGTTCTCATACACTTTATGCAGTATTAGCCCTCTGTGTCTGTACTGCTACATACTTAGGCAGGTAACTGGTTCATGCAGCTTTACATGAACACCTGAGCCTTACACTATAGCTGGTCCGAATAACTAAAGCAATTGTTACCATCCACCTCTCGTGTCTCCCCTTTTCCCCATAGTTTGTAAGCTTGCGAGCAGGGCCCTCACTCCTCTTGGTATCTATTTTGAACTGTGATTTCTGTTATGCTGTAATGTCTATTGTCTGTACAAGTCCCCTCTATAATTTGTAAAGCGCTGCGGAATATGTTGGCGCTATATAAATAAAAATTATTATTATTATTATTATTATAATAGTAAATGTTTGTGACGCCACCTGTGGTATTTGGTCATTGGTGACTGACCCTGCTTAAAGGGGTCCTCTGGGGAGATGTTATGGCAGCAGGGATGGTATGGCATTGTATCTCCCCCACCTCATTGTAGATTGTAAGCTCTCACGAGCAGGGTCATCTTATTTTGCTTTAATTATTGTATTGTTAACGTTGTTACTTATGACTTTTGTGTTTGAAACTGTTAAACTGTAAAGCGCTGCGGAATATGTTGGCGCTATATAAATAAAGATTATTATTATTATTATTATTATGGCATCCCACAGGTGAAGCTGGGTCCCCAGGGGTCCCCAGGGCTCCCGGTGTAGTAGGGACAGGTGGTGTAGAAAGAAACTGAGGACACAGGGTTGCAGTCTCTTTACTTCCTTACTGTATGATTCAGGCAGCCACAGTCCAGGGTACCGGATCACAGGTTCTGGTGGTGGTCCGACGGGCTTGGAAGCATCTCAGGAATCCCCCTAACCAGGTGGAGTTGGAAGCCTTCCTTCTAGCGCAGTGTTGTTGTAGTCCTTTGCTGCCTTAGGCCTCAGACAAGGTCCTCTCTGTCCCCTTTTAGGTAGGAAACTAACCCGTACGACAGGTAACTCGAGCCTTTTTACAGGATCTCTATCACGACCCAGGCTCTATCTGTTACTGTGTCCTCGGGTGTCAATGGTAGACAGGTAATTTAAATATTGCTGTCCGCTGGTTTCTGCCTTGGGGCATGAAGTTACCCCCACAACCGTAGTCTTCTGGTTACTGGTATATGCGCTCAGCGTGGAAGAAGTTCAGTCGCAACTTCTCTCTCCAGCTTTTTACTTTTCCTTTGCTACTTCCTCCTTTCAGTCTATTTACAAGTTGCTCTGCTTTCTTTTTCCTTCCCAGGAGCTGCAGAATCACTCGTCTGCACTGCCCCAACTTTCCTTCCTCACTCCTCACTCTCCTCTCACCAAATGCCTAACTCTACCCAACTGCCTAGCAACTGACTCCTCCTGCCGACCAGAGAGAGCAGCTCCCCTGAAGTCGGGTGTAGAGCTCACCCTTCTGGCCTGGAGTCAGTTGTATGTGCTGAATACCTGTTAAAGGGATCCTTCCTCGCTTCCAAGCATGACATCACTCTCCCCATGAGGAAAGCAATGCCACTGTAACAACCGGTTACCTGGGGTGTTACACTCTCCCCCCATTAAATCCAGTACTCCCGGACTGGGAAAACAAAAACAACAATAAATTGGTTAAAGACATGTCCAAAAAATTTTGAAATGCATTTTAATTGGTAATTTAACTTTTCTTCCCTTTATGGGAGGCTGGTTTCTTGAACGTTGCAAATCTTTATATAACAAGTGCAAAACATTTTTCAAGTGCACAAAATTGCATCAATAACGCTTTTACTTCTTGTTCTAGGGCAGATCCTCAGGTCTGCATCCTCCTGGACTGGAGGCCAGCTGGATCTTCTCCTTTGGGGGCATTGGCATGGACTACACAATTTTGGCTAGTGCAGCCACACTTTTGGTCATTTCCTGGATCTGGAGATGTAGGTCTTACTTTAAAGTCACTCAGCGTGTGGGGCTTCCCCAAATATTGTGGTAACCAGGCCATTTCCGGTATATAGGGCATGAATAATGGCATTATGGGGGCTGTAGCTGTGGCTGGGTCCATCCGGTTTACAGGGACTGCTGTCACCACGGGGCCTGGTGGCATCATGGGGCCTGTGGCTGCATCCACCTCTTGGTCTGGCGGTATCATGGGGGCTGCGGCTGCATCTACCACCGCTGCTGCATCTCCACCTGGGCTTGACATGTTCCTTCTCCCCCTGTTAACTTCAGCCAGGCCCTACACTCTATTACCATGATCGGTGGCTGCTCCATCGGCGGTCTGGAAGAACTCCTTCCGGTCTCAAAGTCGGGACTTCCTGCTTTCCACCCGCTCACAACAGAGCACGCCAGAGCTTCACTTTGCGCTCTTTCTTCTGGGTACCGCCCACGACGGCACTCCCCCTCTGCTTCCCGCGCATCGTGTGGCGCTGTAATGGTGGCAGTTTTTGGTGGCAATTTTTGAAAATTCTTTCGGGCACACCGTGCGATGTAGTTATGGCAATGATTTAGACACCCAATAAAGTCTCTGGTACACAACTGAATAAAGTCTCTCTAGTTTCTCAATAAAGCACAGTCTCTTAGGCGCACAAGACCTGTTTGCTGGGTCGGTCCATCCTATTCGTGATGCCAAAATGGAACGCCCTCCAGGGCCGCGGGGTGCTTGGTAGCGGGTCCGATACTTAAAGGGATGTGTCATGGCGGCGGCAACACGGTCCATGGCCCTGGGTGCCAATTTAAAGGGATGGTCTTTAAAGAGGTTAGTTGAATAACAAAAGTTTGTGACGCCACCTTTGGTATTCGTGACCGACGCTGGTTAAAGGGGTCCTCTGGGGAGATGTTATGGCAGCAGGGATGGTATGGCTTCTCACAGGTGAAGCTGGGTCCCCAGGTCTCCCGATGTAGTAGGGACAGGTGGTAGGTGGTGTAGAAAGAAACAGAGGACACAGGATTGCAGTCTCTTTACCTCTTTACTGTATGATTCAGGCAGCCACAGTCCAGGGTACCGGATCACAGGTGCTGGTGGTAGTCCGGCCGGCTTGGAAGCGTCTCAGGAATCCCCCTAACCAGGTGGAGTTGGAAGCTTTCCTTCTAGCGCTGTGTTATTGTAGTCCCTTGCTGTCTTAGGCCTCACACAAGGTCCTCACGTTCTCTGTCCCCTTTTAGGTAGGACACCAACCCGTACGACAGGTAACTCAAGTCTTTTTACAGGATCTCTATCATAACCCAGGCTCTATCTGTTACTGTGTCCTCGGGTGTTAATGGTGGACAAGTAACTTGAAATCTAGCTGTCCGCCGGTTTCTGCCGTGGGGCATGAAGTTACCCCCACAACCTTGGTCTTTCGGCTACCAGTATATGCACTCAGCATGGAGGAAGTTCAGTCGCAACTTCTCTCCCAGCTTTTCACTTCACCTTTGCTCCTTCCTCCTTTCAGTCTATTTACAAGTTGCTCTGCTCTTTTTTTCCTTCCCAGGAGCTGCAGAATCACTCATCTGCACGGCCCCAGCTTTCCTTCCTCACTCCTCACTCTCCTCTCACCAAATGCCTAACTCTCCCCAACTGCATAGCAACTGACACCTTCTCTCGACCAGAGAGAGCAGCTCCCCTGAAGTCGGGTGTAGAGCTCACCATTCTGGCCTGGAGTCAGAAAGGTGTTGTATGTTCTGAATACCTGTTAAAGGGATCCTTCCTCGCTTCCAAGCATGACATTATTCTCCCAGTGAGGAAAGCAATGCCACTGTAACAACCGATTACCTGGGGTGTTACAATAGCACTGACAGTGTATGACCCAAATCATTCTACTGAAACCATCCCACAGTCTCCCATACTCCTTAACTTATAATAATCATACACAAGAGACTTCTTTTTTGCATATAATTGGCCACAGTGGCCATTTATTAAGAAACAGCAATAACTAATGAAAGAATTGGGGGAGATCCTTGGGGCTCCTAGATACGGCACATGTATAACAAAGTATTTTTAATTATTTTACCCTCACCCATAACCACATGCTCGAGGGCACCACACCACAATCAGTGGTAAAAGAAGCCAACTACTGGCTCCCAGGGTACACCCCCGTCCAGAGCCCCACTAAGTGCAAGATCAGCCAATTAGTAACCCCATCCTGAGGGGAACCATCTCTGTAAATTCCCCCATCATAAATTTCACCATCCCCAAGGACGCCCCCCAATGCCCCAGCCACTGCGACTCACAGTAAAGATTTTGACTTTCAACATTAGTTCAAATCATACAATATAACAAAATTATAGACAATGATAAAACTCTCAATTTCCTGAAAAAGAAGGTGTCCACAAGAATGGCCCTCCTTTTCCAGCACTTTTTCTTTTTATACCTCTCTTTCACTACCCCCTCCCACTCCTTCTTGATCCAATCCCATAGCCCCCCATTCAAACTTTATTTCCCTCTCCTGGCCCAATCACCATCACATGGGCCTCTGTCTACACGTACGGCTCCGAACCCTTTTTTGAAGCTGCACTCACAAATTACTGAGTGTGACTCCGTGACTTTACTGATTATAAAAACACACACCAGAGTTTCTCAGCATCTGTGGCAGCTTCTCTGTCAGCATATACTGAATAGAAGTTGGTTCTCAACCTGAAAATACACTCTTCACCATTTAAATTGCAATACCAAGAAGAGAAAGTCAGGGGGGAAGATTCATTAAGATTGGTATAGCGCACACAACTGCAGGAATAGAAGGCCCTGAATTCACTAACCCCTTCCCGACCTTTGACGCCACGTAGGCGTCATGAAAGTAGGTGCCAATCCGACCCATGACGCCTATGTGGCGTCATGGAAAGATCGTGTCCCTGCAGATCGGGTGAAAGGGTTAACTCCCATTTCACCCGATCTGCAGGGACAGGGGGAGTGGTAGTTTAGCCCTGGGGGGGGGTGGCTTCACCCCCCCGTGGCTACGATCGCTCTGATTGGCTGTTGAAAGTGAAACTGCCAATCAGAGCGATTTGTAATATTTCACCTATTATAACGGGTGAAATATTACAATCCAGCCATGGCCGATGCTGCAATATCATCGGCCATGGCTGGAAACACTAATGTGCCCCCACCCCACCCCACCGATCGCCCCCCCCAGCACTCCGATCTGTCTGGTACACTGCTCCGGCTCCCCTCCGTCCTGTGCTCCGCTCCCCCCGTGCTCTTGTCCACTCCCCCAGTGCTCCAATCACCCCCCCGTGCTCCAATCACCCCCCCTGCACTCCGATCCACCCCCCCCGTGCTCCGTTCCACCCCCCCATGCTCCGTTCCACCCCCGTGCTCCGTTCCACCCTCCCCGTGCTCCGTTCCACCCCTCCCGCGCTCCAATTCACCCCCCATGCTCCGATCCCCACCCCATCATACTTACCGATCCTGCCGGGGTCCGTCCATCTTCTCCCCGGGCGCCGCCATCTTCCAAAATGGTGGGCGCATCCACAGTGCGCCCGCCGAATCTGCCGGCCGGCAGATTCGTTCCAAAGTGCATTTTGATCGCTGAGATATAACCTATCACAGTGATCAAAATAAAAAAATAATAAATGACCCCCCCCCCCCCTTTGTCACCCCCATAGGTAGGGACAATAAAAAAATAAAGAATTTTTTTTTTCCACTAATGTTAGAATAGGGTTAGGGGTAGGGTTAGGGGTAGGGTTAGGGGTAGGGTTAGGGGTAGGGTTAGGGCTAGGGTTAGGGGTAGGGGTAGGGTTAGGGGTAGGGTTAGGGGTAGGGTTAGGGCTAGGGTTAGGGTTAGGGGTAGGGTTAGGGCTAGGGTTAGGGGTAGGGGTAGGGTTAGGGTTTCGGTATGTGCACACGTATTCTGGTCCTCTGCGGATTTTTCCGCTGCGGATTTGATAAATCCGCAGTGCTAAACCGCTGCGGATTTATGGCGGATTTACCGCGTTTTTTCTGCGCATTTCACTGCAGTTTTACAACTGCGATTTTTCTATTGGAGCAGTTGTAAAACCACTGCGGAATCCGCACAAAGAAGTGACATGCTGCGGAATGTAAACCCCTGCGTTTCCGTGCAGTTTTTCCGCAGCATGTGTACAGCGATTTTTGTTTCCCATGGGTTTGCATTGAACTGTAAACTCATGGGAAACTGCTGCGGATCCGCAGTGTTTTCCGCAGCGTGTGCACATACCTTTAGAATTAGGCTATGTGCCCACACTGCGGATTGGCCACTGCGGATTCGCAGCAGTGTTCCATCAGGTTTACAGTACCATGTAAACCTATGGAAAACCAAATCCGCTGTGCCCATGGTGCGGAAAATACCGCGCTGAAACGCTGCGTTGTATTTTCCGCAGCATGTCAATTCTTTGTGCGGATTCCGCAGCGTTTTACACCTGTTCCTCAATAGGAATCCGCAGGTGAAATCCGCACAAAAAACACTGGAAATCCGCGGAAAATCCGCCGGTAAAACGCAGTGCCTTTTACCCGCGGATTTTTCAAAAATGATGCTGAAAAATCTCACACGAATCCGCAACATGGGCACATAGCCTTAGGGTTAGGGTTGGAATTAGGGTTGTGATTAGGGTTATGGCTACAGTTGGGATTAGGGTTAGGGGTGTGGGGGGGTTATTGCTGGAGGTAGAATTAAGGGGTAACCACTGTTTAGGCACATCAGGGGTCTCCAAACGCAACATGGCGCCACCATTGATTCCAGCCAATCTCGTATTCAAAAAGTCAAATGGTGCTCCCTCAATTCCGAGCCCCGACGTGTGCCCAAACAGTGGTTTACCCCCACATATGGGGTACCAGCATACTCAGGATAAACTGCGCAACAATTACTGGGGTCCAATTTATCCTGTTACCCTTGTGAAAATAAGAAAATGCTTGCTAAAACATCATTTTTGAGGAAAGAAAAATTATTTTTTATTTTCACTGCTCTGGGTTGTAAACGTCTGTGAAGCACTTGGGGGTTCAAAGTGCTCACCACATATCTAGATAAGTTCCTTTCGGGGTCTAGTTTCCAAAATGGGGTCACTTGTGGGGGGTTTCTACTGTTTAGCCACATCAGGGGCTCTGCAAACACAACGTGACGCCCGCAGAGCATTCCATCAAAGTCTGCATTTCAAAACGTCACTACTTCAATTCCGAGCCCCGGCATGTGCCCAAACAGTAGTTTACCCCCATATATGGGGTATCACCGTACTCAGGAGAAACTGGACAACAAATATTGGGGTCAAATTTCTCCTGTTACCCTTGGGAAAATTAAAAAATTCTGGGCTAAATAATTATTTTTGAGGAAAGAAAACGTATTTATTATTTTCACGGCTCTGCATTATAAACTTCTGTGAAGCACTTGGGGGTTCAAAGTGCTCACCACACATCTAGATAAGTTCCTTTCGGGGTCTAGTTTCCAAAATGGGGTCACTTGTGGGGGGTTTCTACTGTTAAGCCACATCAGGGGCTCTGCAAACGCAACGTGACGCCCACAGAGCATTCCATCAAAGTCTGCATTTCAAAACGTCATTACTTCACTTCCGAGCCCCGGCATGTGCCCAAACAGTGGTTTACCCCCACATATGGGGTATCATCGTACTCAGGAGAAACTGGACAACAACTTTTGGGGTCAAATTTCTCCTGTTACCCTTGGGAAAATAAAAAATTGCAGGCTAAAAGATCATTTTTGAGAAAATAATTTTTTTTTTTTATTTTCATGGCTCTGCGTTATAAACTTCTGTGAAGCACTTGGGGGTTCAAAGTCCTCACCACACATCTAGATTAGTTCCTTTGGGGGTCTAGTTTCCAAAATGGGGTCATTTCTGGGGGATCTCCAATGTTTAGGCACACAGGGGCTCTCCAAACGTGACATGGTGTCCGCTAATGATTGGAGCTAATTTTCCATTTAAAAAGCCAGATGGCGTGCCTTCCCTTCCGAGCCCTGCCATGCGCCCAAACAGTGGTTTACCCCTTGAGGTATCGGCGTACTCGGGAGAAATTGCCCAACAAATTTTATGACCCATTTTATCCCATTGCCCATGTGAAAATGCAAAAATTGAGGCGAAAAGAATTTTTTGTGTGAAAAAAAAGTACTTTTTCATTTTTACAGATCAACTTGTGAAGCACATGAGGGTTTAAAGTGCTCACTAGGCATCTAGATAAGTTCCTTGGGGGGTCTAGTTTCCAAAATGGGGTCACTTGTGGGGGAGCGCCAATGTTTAGGCACACAGGGTCTCTCCAAACGCGACATGGTGTCCGTTAACGATGGAGATAATTTTTCATTCAAAAAGTCAAATGGCGCTCCTTCCCTTCCGAGCCTTACCATGTGCCCAAACAGTGGTTCCCCCCACATGTGAGGTATTGGTGTACTCAGGAGAAATTGCCCAACAAATTTTAGGATCCATTTTATCCTGTTACCCATGTGAAAATGAAAAAATTGAGGCTAAAAGAATTTTTTTGTGAAAAAAAAGTACTTTTTCATTTTTACGGATCAATTTGTGAAGCACCTGGGGGTTCAAAGTGCTCACTATGCATCTAGATAAGTTCCTTGGGGCGTCTAGTTTCCAAAATGGGGTCACTTGTGGGGGAGCTCCAATTTTTAGGCACACGGGGGCTCTCCAAACGTGACATGGTGTCCGCTAAAGAGTGGAGCCAATTTTTGATTCAAAAAGTCAAATGGCGCTCCTTCCCTTCCAAGCCCTGCCGTGCGCCCAAACAGTGGTTTACCCCCACATATGAGGTATCAGCGTACTCAGGACAAATTGGACAACAACTTTCGTGGTTCAGTTTCTCCTTTTACCATTGGGAAAATAAAAAAATTGTTGCTAAAAATAATTTTTGTGACTAAAAAGTTAAATGTTCATTTTTTCCTTCCATGTTGCTTCTGCTGCTGTGAAGCACCTGAAGGGTTAATAAACTTCTTGAATGTGGTTTTGAGTACCTTGAGGGGTGCAGTTTTTAGAATGGTGTCACTTTTGGGTATTTTCAGCCATGTAGACCCCTCAAACTGACTTCAAATGTGAGGTGGTCCCTAAAAAAATGGTTTTGTAAATTTCGTTGCAAAAATGAGAAATCGCTGGTCAAATTTTAACCCTTATAACTTCCTAGCAAAAAAAAATTTTGTTTCCAAAATTGCGCTGATGTAAAGTATACAGGTGGGAAATGTTATTTATTAACTATTTTGTGTCACATAACTCTCTAGTTTAACAGAATAAAAATTCAAAATGTGAAAATTGCGAAATTTTCAAAATTTTCGCCAAATTTCCGTTTTTATCACAAATAAACGCAGAATTTATTGACCTAAATTTACCACTAACATGAAGCCCAATATGTCACGAAAAAACAATCTCAGAACCGCTATTATCCGTTGAAGCGTTCCTGAGTTATTACCTCATAAAGGGACACTGGTCAGAATTGCAAAAAACGGCAAGGTCTTTAAGGTCAAAATAGGCTGGGTCATGAAGGGGTTAAGAAGAACACACCACTTAATGAATTCAGCGCCTCTCCTAAGTGGTGTGCGCTTTTCAGGAAATGCTATTCCAGTCAGGGATTGGAGTAGCTATTCGGTTGTGTACATTTTCACAGAGCTGATTTAAACTGACATGAAAATGCTCATAATTCGCAAATATTTTATTCAACTCCACATTGTGCAAAGATTTTGATGCTTCTCAAAGCTTTTCAGTGGCACGAGGACTATAATGAATCAGTGCCATGGAGTTATTGAAATCACAGGATTTATATACATGTTAATGATATGCAAATGATGAAAAAATAGAAACATTTTCAAAACATCTCAGTTTATTTAGTGCTGAATATGAGCACCACAGGCAGAAATCCTCACACCTGCGCGCAATGTCCTGCTATCAATGAGGTAAAAAATGACTGCCTATTGAAAGTTATGCCACATTGAATGTACTTGGGCATGCAAAGCATCCAAATCCATTGCTGGCAGCTCTCTTTGCAGCTGCCTATCAATGACCTTCCTGATTTTTTTGATGAGAGACAAGTCCAGAGATGTGTAGCGCGGTACAGGATGGTAGTCGCAGGCAAGGCACTCATCTCCTTTTATGCTCCAATGCACTACATGATAGTGTCGGCCCTGGTTGGTTGTGGGGACTTGTGTCGGTGCTCTGTGGAAAAAGTTACCTGCCTTCTCCATTTGGTCATCCCACTGCCTTTTTCCTGCCTGTTTCGTTACTGCCAATCCTTCACCCTCAGTGTTGCTAGCCTCACTCTGCTTGCCAGTGCCTCAGGTTGGGTCAGTGTCATGACTTTGTCAACCAACATCTAGTATTCCACTGCCACATCTTGGTCCTCCTTACTTGGTGACTTAACAACAACCTGACACTGCCAATTGTATCTCATCATCATCTCCCTCCTTAGACAAAATTTGGCATCCATCACTGGCATCTTCTTGGGGCCGTGGCCTCTCTAACTTTTGTCCATCACAAAATCTCCTCACAAAATCTCACAGAATCTCCTCCTGTCCCTCTTGGACCATGCAGGTTGAGAAGCCAGAATCAAGAAATGTTGTAAAGAGCTCCTCAGAGTGGCCTAGTGTGGAATCACTAGTCTCCTGGGACTCAACACGGTGGGAGGAAAGAGGTTTAGGGTGAGGATTAAGTGATCCAGACTCTTAGCTGATGAGACTGGACGGTGTAGAAGACTGGTGTTGCTGCCAAGCATTCTGGAAGCATTATCTACTATTCAACCAACCAATTGTTTGCACTGGTGTGGCTTTAGAAGTTGGTGTACAGTGCCTCCCTGCAAAGTTTGACAGGAGCCTGTGTGTTATGGATTGGAGTGTTTCTTGTGCTCTAGCAACAGGCGTAGTCGCACCTGCCCCACGTTCTCAGCATCTGCATGCACTATCATCAGCACTTTCACTTCCCTGTCCCTTACCACACACCTGACACATTTTCTACTTGCTAGGTGTCTTGAAACCAAGTTTATATTTAATTTTTTTTTAAATGGTCATCTGCAGCAGTCACAGCAATTTTTTGGAGTTTAATTCAACTGTAATGTAACATAAAGCACATTAAAGTGTATGGATGATAAATTCGATCCAGAATTATTATTTTCACTTTTTTGTTGTGTTATATATAGAAATATTTTGCAATGCTTTTTTGGGGTGTTATATACCACCGAAATGTAATAGAAAGCACCTAATACTCTATTGATGCCTCATTAAATCCAGAAATAATTGTCAATGTTTTTGTAGCGTTACATACAACCGAAATGTAACAGAAAGCATGTAACACTCTATGGGTGAGTAATTGAATCCAGAAATATTTTTCAACAGTTTTTTTATACCACTGAAATATAACAGAAAGCTTGTAATACTCTATGTAATACTCTATGGGTGAGCAACTGAATCCAGAAATATTTTTTTGCAGCACTCTGGAAGAGGTTTTCATCCAGGATATCTCTTATGTGGCCGTATTCATGTTTCCTTCAATTGCAACCAGTCATCCTGTCCCTGCAGCTGAAAAACACCCCCATAGCATGATGCTGCCACCACCATGTTTCAATGTAGGGTTTGTATTGGGCAGGGGATAAGCAGTGGCTGGTTTTCTTCACACATACCACTTAGAATTATCACTAAAAAGGTCTATCTTAGTCTGATCAGACTAGAGAATCTTATTCTTATAGTTTGGGAGTCCTTCATGTGTTTTTTAGCAAACTCTATGCAGGTTTTCATACAGTATGTCTTTAACTAAGGAGAGGCTTCCGTCAGGCCATTCTGTCATAAAGGTCCGTCTGGTGGAGGGCTGCAGTGATAGTTGACTTTGTGAAACTTTTTCCCATCTCCCTACTGCATCTGTGGAGCTCAGCCACCATGATCTTGGTTTTCTTCTTTACCACTCTCACCAAGGCTGTTCTCCCATGATTGCTCAGTTTGGCTGGATGGCCAGGTCTAGGAAGACTTCTGGTGGTCCCAAACTTCTTTCATTTAAGGATTATGGAGGCCACTGTGCTCTTAGGAACCTTAAATACTGCAGAAATTCTTTTGCAACCACGGCCAGATGTGGGCCTTGCCACAATTCTGTCTCTGAGCTCCTTGGCCAGTTCCTTTGACCTCATGATTCTCATTTGGTCTGACATGCACTGTGAGCTGTGAGGTCATATAGACAGGTGTGTGCCTTACAAATCAAGACCTATCAGTTTAATTTAATTTAGGAAATGGACAGCATGTGGCTTAAATATAAGTGTCTGAGCAAAAGGTCTGAATACTTATGCCCATGTGATATTTCTGTTTTTCTTATTTAATAAATTTGCAAAAATGTCTACATTTCTGGGGGTTTTTCAGTCAAGATGGGATGCAGGGTGTACATTAATGAGAAAAAAATGAACTTTTTTCAATTTACCAAATGGCTGCAATGAAACAAAGAGTGAAAAATGTTAATGGGTTTGAATACTTTTCGTACCCACTATATATGCAATGTGATGCTTCTCTGCTATCTGTGGACGGGGAGTACTCACTTGGCTCGTCGTTGAGGAATGTACCGGGACACTCAGGGTTAAATAGTCCACTCAGTTTATTAGTACACAGCATAAACCTCTCTTCAGGAACTTGTTAACACACAGCAACCCGTGTACCGTCCGGCAGCCATTCAGCTTCAAAGAACCCACGGTCCTCGCTGAGCCTCAGTCTGCCTATTAAAGATTAGTGTCCATTAACTGTCAATGATGTCCGCACAGGTGACCGGATACCTCTTACTCTCAGATGCATCCTTCCAACACGTCTCACTTTGGCTCGCACTAGTCAGCACTGCCGCGCATGCACAAAAACAAGAACTCCATCTTGGGTCTCTAGACACATCCCCTTGGGTGGGGCATGTAGGTGACTGGACCCACCCATCTCTCCAAGTCACCTAGAAGCCTCCCAATGTATAGTACACCCTCAGCAGTAGATCAGCTGAGAAAACAAGCTCAGACTTCCATCACAGGGCCATCCACCTCTGCGATACATACCGCCAATTAACCACATGACCAGTCGCCATACCACATACCTCCCACCTCTGCCTAAAGCTGTGGGGCTTGGCTCCTTCTATTAACTGACCAAGGACCATTTTTTGTTGCCTCTGAAAGTCACACCATCTGTCACAATCGGGCACTGTCACTGGATCCTTTTGGAACCATCCGTCATCCGACTCCGTCACCTCACTTGATAGAGTTTCCCCTTTGTCGGACCACCCCCATCCCGGGCGGTCAGTATGGTGTGGTGATTCCCTGGCACCCATACCTTCTTCTGAACTGACTCTTTTTCACCACATCTGCTATGTGGTCTCCCACCTAGGTCAGTAAGCACTGAGCTCACAAAAAAGTCACCCCTTCTAATTCTTCCTTGTCGTCTTCCCTCAGGCCACCTGCGGTTGTCTCTCTGTTGAAAATTTCTCCTATTGTCTTATTACCCAGAGAGCAGTCGTTAAATTCATCTTCTGGTTGAGTACTTCTACCCTTCAAAGAATCCCTTCGTTTCTCCATACCTTGGATTGGAGGAGGCCGCCATCTTCTTCGCCTTTCCTGCAGCTGTTTATTAATTTGCCATCTCTTCAGACTCAGCTGCTCTACCTCTCGTAGGTAAACCAGCCAATATTCAAGGAGTATTTGAATATTTTTAAGGCTCTCCATTGACCTGACAACTAAGAATATAAACATCCCATCTTCACCAGCTACCTGGGCTTTGGCGTCAGCCGTGACCTCACACTCGCCATAATAAACTTACATTAAAATTAACCTTTATTGAAAAATTCTCTAAGAAGTGTTAAATCTTTAACCATCACCAAATCAAGCAAAAACACACCACAGGGAGGTGCCTGCCCCTGTACTGACCTGAGTTACCCTACCTGACTATGGAGGTTGGCACCCTAAAACCTGCGCAATGGTGCCCCCACTCATCGATGGCTCACCCTGCTACCCCTGTTGGGCCCTATAATGGCAGGGGAATGAAGAAATTGAAAAAAGTGATAGGGAAACCATATATAGATATATTGGATCACTTTGAGAGTAGAGCTGGTCTGTATGATCTTATCTTTTTCTTCTTTGCTGTTGGCTGATCTATATAGCCTTTTCAGATTTCTAAAGATCTATTACACACATGCTAGCCACCTTAGGGAGAGACCCAAGTTGGGCTAAATGTAGCGGGACGAAAGAGACCGAAAAGCCCTCTACTTAAAGGAAATACATAGTGGATGCTTTCCTGAAACGGAAAGTACTTGCAAGCAGCATAATACAAAGAATAGCTGGTTTACCCAGAATCCTTTGCAGTAGGCGGAGCTATGCAAATCATCTCTTTCCACCCCAGTCTAATCCACAGCGCTTGGAACCGCCAAGCGTGCAATGCTGCGGATTAGTTTCTAAATTTACACAGCCAACCAATTCCTACCTGTGGACACGTGTTTCGGGCTTTAGGCCCTCATCAGCACAGGGCTGGAATTGGTTGGCTGTATGGAGAGGGGCTCGGTGAGCAAGCGATACACACATGCTAGCCACCTTAGGGAGAGACCCAAGTTGGGCTAAATGTAGCGGGACGAAAGAGACCGAAAAGCCCTCTACTTAAAGGAAATACATAGTGGATGCTTTCCTGAAACGGAAAGTACTTGCAAGCAGCATAATACAAAGAATAGCTGGTTTACCCAGAATCCTTTGCAGTAGGCGGAGCTATGCAAATCATCTCTTTCCACCCCAGTCTAATCCACAGCGCTTGGAACCGCCAAGCGTGCAATGCTGCGGATTAGTTTCTAAATTTACACAGCCAACCAATTCCTACCTGTGGACACGTGTTTCGGGCTTTAGGCCCTCATCAGCACAGGGCTGGAATTGGTTGGCTGTATGTAGAGGGGCTCGGTGCACCGAGCCCCTCTCCATACAGCCAACCAATTCCAGCCCTGTGCTGATGAGGGCCTAAAGCCCGAAACACGTGTCCACAGGTAGGAATTGGTTGGCTGTGTAAATTTAGAAACTAATCCGCAGCATTGCACGCTTGGCGGTTCCAAGCGCTGTGGATTAGACTGGGGTGGAAAGAGATGATTTGCATAGCTCCGCCTACTGCAAAGGATTCTGGGTAAACCAGCTATTCTTTGTATTATGCTGCTTGCAAGTACTTTCCGTTTCAGGAAAGCATCCACTATAAAGATCTATTAAGCATTTATAGCTAGTGATTATTCTTGTTGGAAATATTGAGCACTCAGCACTATTCACTAATTCTTGAATGTATATCAGACTATTAGATTTAGTCATGTTCCCTAATATTGGTAGTGGAAATACTCAGGATAGTTTAAATATAAAGAAAAGATATAGAAGTCAGGTATCCATAGTCACATTCATAGAAAAAAAACAAAAAATATAAAATAGGTACACCCCACCAATAAACTTTCACTTTGTTACCACCTAATGTTGGGAATCCGTTATGCTATTTATCTTTAATTGGATATTTTCCAATCATAACAGCCCCTGTAACAAAATTTATATATCCATTTGATAGTGTTATTGCACTTTGCCCATATCAGTATCAAGTCTGGGACAATCCCTGGCAATTCATATTGTCATTAATCTCATATCCAATGATATTGTGGCTCTTATTCAAACCATATCAATAGCTAATATTATGGATACAGACTCCTTCCTCACCAGAAACGAGTTTCTTCTCTATGAAGAAATGTTATGGCACCAAGAAAAACACATGTCCCATAAGTGCAATTAGCCAAATCAACCAAAAATCTATCAACACCAATTGACACTCAAAGCTTCACTGCCGCTCAACGCATCAGGAGTGTGATAAAAGACTAAGAGTACTTAGCTTGATGTTGTCATTCTATAGAGGGGCCTGGTAGCCAGATAGTGGCCACACCCCTCTGGTGTATATCTTCACCTATTGCACTTGGGAGTTGCCAGTGATGGTTACAACTTCCTGGTTTGGTGTTGAAGGAGAGTTGTGAATTAATAGCTGACGGTTGGTGTAGTTTACAGGAGATATCTGCGTGGATTTGGTATTGTGTGTTTAACCTTGTCCACTACCATTTGGTTTAGGATTGCTACTGTTACCTTGATTTTCACTCATTTGTTTGGTGAGTGCATTTGCATGATTGTAGTTTTCTTTTATCCCTGTCTCTTTGCCCTGTCTGTCAGGTTTGTATTTTCCAATACAATTCTGTTTCATACCTTCCTGGGTGGAGGAGGAAACAGATCAGCATATAGGAGCATAGCAAGGTACGAGACCCCAGCATCTCCACCTTCAGGTGTAATATGGGGTACAGGGATAGCCTAGGGTCCTCCTGGCTTAATGGACAAAGAAGAAGACAATTGCCTAGGTGAAATTCTGCTACAGTATCGTGACTCCCCTCTTCAACTCTTGACCCAGCTGTTCCACTCCTCCCCTTGCCAGGGACTTTGCAGTGATGTAGAATTGCAGATCTAATGATTACTCATGGAGGGAAAAGGGACTTCCTGTTTCTACATACAAGTGCTTCTCACTAAATTAGAATATAATCAAAAAGTTAATTTATTTCAGTTCATCAATACAAAAAATGAAACTCATATATTATATAGAGTCATTACAAACAGAGAGAGCTATTTCAATTGTTTATTTCTGTTAATATTGATGTTTATGGCTTACAGTCACTGAAAACCCAAAAGTCATCATTTCAGTAAATTAGAATAATTTACAAAAACATCTGCAAAGGCTTCCTAAGCAGTTAAAAAGGTTGATTAGTCTGTTTCAGTAGGCTCCACAATCATGGGGAAGACTGCTAACTTCACAGATGTCCAGAAGGCAGTCATTAACACACATAACAAGGAGGATAAGCCACAAAATGTCATTGCTAATGAAGCTGGCTGTTCACAGAGTTCTGTATCCAAGCATATTAATGGAAAGTTGAGTGGAAGGAGAAAGTGTGGTAGAAAAAGGTGCACAAGCAACCGGGATAACCGCAGCCTGCCTTGAAAGGATTGTTAAGAAAAGGCCATTCAAAAATTTGAGGGAGATTCACAAGAAGTGGACTGTTGCTGGAGTCATTGCTTCAAGAGCCACCACACACAGACATATGTAGAACATGGGCTATAAGTGTTTCATTCCTTATGTCGAGCCACTCATGACCAATAGACAACGCCAGAAGCGTCTTACCTGGGCAAAGCAGAAAAAGAACTGGACTGTTGCTCAGTGGCCCAAAGTGTTGTTTTTAGATGAAAGTAAATTTTGCATTTCATTTGGAAATCAAGGACCCAGAGTATGCAGGAAGAGTGGAGAGGCCACAATCCAAGCTGCTTGAGGTCTAGTTTGGGGAGCCATGTCATCTGCTGGTGTAGGTCCACTGCATTTTATCAAGACCAAAGTCATGGCAGCCGTCTTCCAGGAAATTTTAGAGAGACACCAGACCCAACAATACAGACGAGTTGAATGCTGCTATCAAAGTAACCCTGGCTTTCATAACACCTCAGAAATGCAACAGGATGATTGCCTCCATGCCATGCCATATTGATGCAGTAATTGATGCAAAAGTATCCCTGACCAAGTATTGAGTGCATTTATTGAACATACATTTCAGTAGGCCAACATTTCAGATTTTAAAATCATTTTTCAAGCTGGTGTTATAAAGTTTTCTTATTTACTGAGATAATGACTTTTGGGTTTTCGTTGGCTGTAAGCATAATCATCATTAACCTTTTTCTGACATCGGGTGTAATTCTGTGATGTCATAGACCTAATGAAAAAGAGAAGAATTAACTGAGCAGAAGGGCAAAATAAATAATTGTAAGTACACACTGCAATAGAATATGATGACTGCAATATATTAAGAGGAAAAAACTTTGATGGGAGTGTTTCTTTAAGGCTTGAATAAATCACATGTTTTTCCACTCAAGAATGCTTTAGTGCTTTGGATTATCTGGATTTTTATTTTGTTTTTGACCTTGTAGGAGCTCAAACCAAGTAAGCACAAAAACTCACCAACAATGTATAAAGGCCCCTTCACATTAAGCGACGCTGCAGCGATACCGACAACGATCCGGATCGCTGCAGCGTCGCTGTTTGGTCGCTGGAGAGCTGTCACACAGACCGCTCTCCAGCGACCAACGATCCCGAGGTCCCCGGTAACCAGGGTAAACATCGGGTAACTAAGTGCAGGGCCGCGCTTAGTAACCCGATGTTTACCCTGGTTACCATCCTAAAAGTAAAAAAACCAAACACTACATACTTACCTACCGCGGTCTGTCCTCCAGCGCTGTGCTCTGCACTCCTCCTGTACTGTCTGTGTACTCTGCTTTCCGGCTGACCGACGCTCACAGCCAGTACAGGAGGAGTGCAGAGCACAGCGCTGGAGGACAGACAGCGGTAGGTAAGTATGTAGGGTAAACATCGGTTTACTAAGCGCGGCCCTGCGCTTAGTTACCCGATGTTTACCCTGGTTACCAGTGAAGACATCGCTGGATCGGTGTCACACACGCCGATCCAGCGATGTCTGCAGGGAGTCCAGCGACGAAATAAAGTTCTGGACTTTCTTCAGCGACCAACGATCTCCCAGCAGGGGCCTGATCGTTGGTCGCTGTCACACATAACGATTTTATTAACGATATCGTTGCTACGTCACAAAAAGCAACGATATCGTTAACAATATCGTTATGTGTGAAGGTACCTTAAGTTCTACCCTCAGGATGAAGAATACTGATATATACATTTACACTTAGGTGAATGCAGGGCACCATGAAGTGACTGGTTGGATGTTGGTGATTCCAGGTGGATTGCCCTTACTTTCTCAAATCAGTGAGAAGAATGTCAGCTGACCCTTAGAGCAAAGCCAAATAAATACAGATGGCTTGTGAACTGCATACATTACACATCTAAATATTTTCTGCTTTATTAGTCATGTCCTGTTATTGGACTGAACAAATATATAATCCTCCATTTTTCTTTGTGTAGGTATCTTCTGAAACCTGTCAGCAACAATTAATTAAACCTTCTGGGCAATGGTAATGCAATAGTTACACAATTTCTTCAATAACAATGAAGAATGGATGTCCATCCTCACATCCAGGTACCAGTATGGAAAAACTAGCAAAAGTCACAACTGCAGTAAATATTATAGAGCATTGCCAACAATTTGTTTTTCATTGTATCGACAGATGTGATCTGTATTTCCATTCTATAACTTTGTAAAAGTTGGACTTATGGATTATTTTAAAGATCTTAATTTGTATCCACAAAAATCTCCTATAACCTTGACAAAGGCCAACTGTGCGAGAGGGGCAAAATTACTGTTATTGTGAACAGTTATTCAAGTTGAAGATTAAATGATCTCTAAAAGGCCTAAGGTTAAAGATGACACACTTCCTTTGTATTTTAGGCAAAAAATATATATTTTTTCATCTTTTACATTTAAAAATTACAAAAAGGAAAATGGGCAGATGCAAAAAAAATGTGGACACCCTGCTAGGTTAGTACCTAGTAGCACCCACTTTTGAAAGTATCACAGCTCGCAAAAGCTTTTTGTAGCCAGACAAGAGTCTTTCAATTCTTTCAATTTTGTTTGAGGGATTTTCATCCATTTTTCCTTACAAAATTCTTCCAGTTCTGTTAGATTCCTTGATCATCCAGCATGCACAGATGCTAGGCACAAATTTTTAATGATGTTCAGATCAGGGGACTGTGAGGGTCATTGTACCACCTTCAGCTTGCACATTTTAAGGATGTCTATTGTGGATGTTGATGTGTGTTTCGGGTCATTATCCATTTGTAAAAGCCATTCTCTTTTCAACTTCAGCTATTTGACAGATGGTGTTTTGCTTGTATCAAGAGTTTGTTTAAATTTCATGCAATTGGCTGCAACCCAACCTCAAAGCAAATTGATTCACCCCCATGCTTTATGGTTGGAGAGATGTTCTTTTCATGAAATTATGTGCCTTTTTGTCTCCACACATGACCATTGTGGCCAAAGAGTTCTGTTTTAACGTCATCAGTCCACAGGACTTGTTTTCAAAATGCATCAGGCTTGTTTAGATGTTCTTTGGGATATTTCTGATGCTGAATTTTATGGTGAAGACGCAGGAGAGGTTTTCTTCTGACGACTCTTCCATGAAAGCCATATTTGTGCAGTTGAAGCTGAACAGAAGAACAATATTCCCCAATTCCACAGTCTGCTAAACCTTTCTGAAGGTCTTTTGCAGTCAAGTGGAGGTTCTGATTTGCCTCTCTAGTAATCCTACAAGCAGCTCTCACTGAAACTTTGCTTGGTCTTCCAGACCTTACCTTGACCTCCAATGTTCCTGTTCAGTGCTGCCACCAGGGCATTACTTCCCTTACTGGTGTATGGAGCCCAATGAGGAGGGTGCCCATCTGTGGCAGGAGTCAGTTGCTCGCACTAACTAAATGTGCGTCCTTAACATATGGGGGTGCATGATGGAGACATGTAGGGCCAGGATAAGAGGACACATGAGTTGCATGATGAGGCATAGCTTCTGGCTATGTATGTGATCTGGTGTTCAATGGGAACTGTTCATGTGGGATTGGTGAGAACGTGGTGGTAAGGGGTCCTGAAATTCTTGGTGGCAGCCCTGTTCCTGTTAACTTACATTTCTTAATTAGATTTCGAACTAAGGAAAGAGAAACTTTGCTATCTTCTTATAGCCTTCTCCTGCTTTGTGGGCCTCCATCAATTTCATTTTCAGAGTGCTGACAGCTGCTTAGAACAACCCATGGCTGATGTTTTTTGGCACAAGGTTAGAGGAGGCTGAGTTTTTATTAACCTCTTTACCCCCAAGGGTGGTTTGCACGTTAATGACCAGGCCAATTTTTATAATTCTGACCACTGTCCCATTATGAGGTTATAACTCTGGAACGCTTCAACGGATCCCAGTGATTCTGACATTGTTTTCTCATGACATGTTGTACTTCATGACAGTGGTAAAATTTCTTTGATATTACCTGCGTTTATTTGTGAAAAAAATGGAAATTTTGCGAAAATTTTGAAAATTTCACAATTTTCCAACTTTGAATTTTTATGCAATTAAATCACAGAGATATGTCACACAAAATACTTAATAAGTAACATTTCCCACATGTCTACTTTACATCAGCACAATTTTGGAACCAAAATTTTTTTTTTTGTTAGGGAGTTATAAGGGTTAAAAGTTGACCAGCAATTTCTCATTTTTACAACACCATTTTTTTTAGGGACCACTCCTTGGTAAGCCACCTCCCTCCCTGCAGGACCCGGATGCCGCGGCCATTTTGGATCCGGGCCTGCTGCAGGGAGGAGAGGTAAGAGACCCTCACAGCAACGCGATCACATCGGGGGTCTCAGGGAAGCACGCAGGGAGCCCCCTCCCTGCGTGATGCTTCCCTATATCGCTGGCACACAGCAATCATGTTTGATCGCAGTGTGCTGGGGGTTAATGTGCTGGGGGCGGTCCGTGACCGCTCCTGGCACATAGTGCCGGATGTCAGCTGTGATAGGCAGCTGACATTCGGCCGCTATCGGCCGCGCTCCCCCCGTGAGCGCGGCCGATCTCGTATGTCGTACTATCCCGTCGGTGGTCATACGGGCCCACCCCACCTCGACGGGATAGTACGTCATATGTCAGAAAGGGGTTAAGCTGGGAAATTTGCATCAACTGGCCTTTCCTAATGATGATAGTGAACAAGCCATAACCCTAATAGGCTAATTAAGACCTGACACCTTGGTCAAAGTTATCTGAGCACCCAAATCTCCAAAGGTCTGCAAAATTTTGCATTGGCCCATTTTCCTTTTTGTTATTTTTAAAAAGTAAAAAATAAAAATATTTTTTTGTTGCCTAAAATGCAAATTAAATGTGTCATCTTTCACTTTAGCCCTTTTAGAGATCATTTCATCTTCAACTTGCTTAACTGCTCACAGTAACAGTAATTATGATCAGGAGTTCCCAAACTTTTACTTTTCACTGTATATACTGTACTTGGTTGCACTTAGGCTGGGAAGGAAATCCTAAGTAATCAGAAAACCTACCTCCATGGCTCAGGCTGCCTAGTTGTTTTATCGATGGCTCATGTTGTTGCTCCTTTCTACCTCCTTTTTTATATTGCCTGTTACATTCCTTGGTCAAATCAGTCAATAGGCATAAAGCCAACGCACTGTATGTTTCCTCTACTAAAAACAAGAGTTATCATAAGCTGCAAGCAAATGAACCAGACATAAGAAAAAAATCACATAATTACCAAACTTAGGCCATGATTCATCAAAATGTTTAGGTAAAAAATCTGGCAAAGTGAGTTTGTGCAAATATTTAGCGAATGTTGTCGTTTTCAAGCTACAGTAGTTTTGTTCAGCTCCTACAAAATAGGCTGACCTGGGTTGGACAGGGGATGGACAGAGCATGGCAACACCTGATTGTCAAATTTGTGTCAAGCTGTGGCATGCTTCATGCGACAAATTTTTCTCTTAGGCCGGGGTCACACTTGCGCGTTCAATGCGAGAAACTCGCATCAAGTCCCAGCACTGCCGCCGGCATGCGGGACTGGAGCGTTCTGCTGCTCAGAGATACAGAAAACCACATGCTCTGGTCCCGAGTACCAGCAGTGCAACTCGCGCAAGTTTCTCGCATTGAACTCGCAAGTGTGACTCCGGCCTTACATGCCTCCTCATCAAGACTGGCATGGATAATGCTAGTCTTAATGAATTGGGCCTTGGTGCCTATTCAGTCAAACAAGGCACAATATTGGGGAATCTTTAAATATATTTAATCACATTTTGTCATACTATTGACCCCTTCACAACCTTGGGATTTTCTGCTTTTACCTTTTTTTGTTTTTTTGCTCCCCTTCTTCCAAGAACCATAACTTTTTTACTTTTCCATCAATATGGCTGTGTGGGCTTGGTTTTAGCGGGATGAGTTGTACTTTTGAAGAAGAACACCATTGATTTTACCATATAATGTACTGGAAAGCGAAAAAAGAAAGTGCAATGAAATTACAAAAAAAAGTGCAATTCCACAATTGTTTTTTTTTTCTTTTTTACCATATTCACTAAATGCTAAAACTGACCTGCCATTATGATTCACCAAGTTATTTTGAGTTCACAGATACCAAACATATCTAGGTTCTTTTTTATTTAAGTAATGAAAAAACCCTCAATATTTGTGGGGAAAAAAGGCACCATTTTCCGAGACCCATGGTGTCTCCATTTTTGGGGATCTGGAGCAGGGTGAGGGCTTATATTAATTTATTTTGATACCATATTTGGGTAAATATGATGCTTTTGATTGCTTGTTATTCATGTAATTTCAATGATGCGGTGAACAAAAAAAATGTAATTTTGGCTTTTTAATTTTTTTTCTGGTTATGCCATTTACCGATCGGATTAATTTACTTTATATTTTGATTGTTCGGACGTTTCTGAATGCAGAAATACCAAATTTGTGTGTTTTGATTTTTTGATAGTTTTATTTTTAATGGGGCAAAAGGGGGGTGATTTGAACTTTTACAGTATATATATTTTTTATATTTTTTAAAATATTTTTTTCTTTTTACTTGCTTCAATAGTGTCTTTAGGATACTTGAAACTGCAATCTTCAGCCCTGTTATGTGTAGCAGAAATGATCAAATATAAACGCCGGCCATGGGTCAGGGTTAACCCTGCTGTTGTCTTCGGTTTGGGGAGACCGATTGTGAACTTTGGTATTTTGGGGGGTGTTCAAGATGCGGTTCTGAAACTTTTGGTTGATTGACTTAAATGAGGATGGGTCGGTCGGCCACGGGTTTCAGAGCCCCACCCATTGACACCCCTGTCAAATGCTTGTGGGGCACTGCTGGGTTGGCATGACAACCGGGGTCAGGAGAAGACCACCGTGCTTGTCATTGCAGGTCTTCTATTAAAGTTGTGGTTGGATCGTGATTCCACCTGTGGCTGTTAGGGGCAAACGACAGCTGATCAAATCAACATGTGCCTGAAAAGATGTGGGATCACCGCCGGAGCCCGCATCAAAGGGATAGACACAACCTATGACATATCCATACATCATAAGTCATGAAGGGGTTAAGATTTGCTGACGATGTGGAGTTAACCTGAAATACTCTGTGCTGCATGCCATTTTCTATTCTAATTAAATTTATCCTATTCCTGGCTTCATACACTAGAAAAACAGTGTTATGTCATTTAAGTATGAAAATGTTACTTTAATTTGATGAAGTCGCTTTTACAGATCTAAAGCAAACATAAGTCTGCAGACTGTAAAATATTTCTCATTAAATATAACCTTTCTAACCGAGTCTGGCAGGAAATTTTTGTTGTATGGCTTCAGCTAAAGCTACACTTATAATGCCATTTCCTCCTCTCCTTTCCTTACAGATAAGATTTTCTGTTTAAATTGCTATTTTTGCTAATATAATTGTTATATTAAATCAGAGCATAAACTCTTATTGTATGACACTGTATACCCTACAGCTGCATATGCCCCCATAGGTTGCCATTAAAAAAAATTATGTGGCGAAGTATACCATATTTTTCTTTTTTTTTGCCATGGCTGACTATAGATTTCCTGCTGCAGTCTATACATTCTTTCCTATATTTTTTTAACGGCCTTCAACTCAATCTTGAGTCATGGCAACTTGAAGAATGAAAGATCTGTTGGAAGATTGATCTTGTGCAAGCCTAGATATGTCCACCAGGCTCTTCCTCTTCACCTTGTTTCTTGTATTCTTCTGCCAGTTACCATATATACTTATACTACTTATACTATGTATAAGTCGATATGTTCAGCACATTTTTTTGTGCTGAAAACGACGGGAGCGGCAGATCAGCGGCAGGTGCCAGCGGCTGTGACATTATACTCACCCTCCTTGCGCTGTCGCTGAACGTCCCTCCATCTCTGTTGTCCAGTTGCGGCAGCTATTCCTTTGCTGAGCGGTCACGTGGTACCACTCATTAAGGTAATGAATATATATGCATGCATCTCCACTCCCATAGGTGTGGCACGTATATTCATTACCTTAATGAGTGGTACCACGTGACCGCTCAGCACAGGAGAGCTGCCACGCCGGGACAATGGAGATGCAGGGACGGCGCAAGGAGGGTGAGGAGGACGGGGGAAGCCCAGCCATGCATACAAGGATGGGGGAGGATGGGGGAAGCCCAGCCATGCATACAAGGATGGGGGAGGATGGGGGAGCCCAGCCATGCATATAATGACGGGGGAGGATGGGGAAGACCAGCTATGCATACAAGGACAGGACGGGGGGAGCCACACAGAGCAGGACAGGGATGAGGGGACATAGCATACCCGGCTTTGGAGTCAATAAGTTTACCCAGTTTTCTGTGGCAAAATTAGGTGCCTCGGCTTATACTCGGATTGGCTTATACTCGAGTATATACGGTATGTCCTTCTCGAGTGATTTTTCTCTTCATATGATGTGTGCAAAGTAGACAAGTCATAGCTTGGTGATCCTTACTTCAAGTGACATGTCTGGCTTGATTGGTTTCAAAATGTATTTGCTTGTTCTTCTGCCATCCATAGTATTGATAGTATCCTTTTGCAGCAGCACATTGCCATTGATTCTTCTTCTGTCTTGTTTCGTTATAGTCCTGGTTTTGCTTCCATATATTACTACAGAAAAGACCAAACTATGTATAAGCCATGTTTTGGTTATTTTGGCAGACCTTGTCAAATGACTTCATTGTTGATTTGCCCATAGCTATTCTCCTCTTGACTTCCAGTGTTGTCGCTGCATCTTGAGTGATCATAGATTATCGATTCCTTCCTATACAGTGTACCTCAAGTATACTTATCAGGCAAGACAAGAAAAGTACTACCTTTTGACATATGTCAAGGGGTCTATAGGCCCATTTGAAGAAGTACAGAGTCTAAAGAATAAGGACATATTTAGTGGCTTCTACAGCCTCTATGTATCCTAGTACATAGTAGATTGTTGTGAATTCCATTCTGGAGCTCCCTCCTGTGGTTGCTAATGGTATTTTTGTGGGTTCTGCCCTTGGGCTCCCTCTGGTGGTTTCGAGTGGAACTGCTGCTTCTTTAGGTAGCTGTAGCAGCTGCCTTCACTAATCGCCTTGCCTGGGTTTGTTGTTTAAACCTGCTCTGGGCTTTAGTTCTTGCCTGCTGTCAATGTTCTTGGTTGGATTTTGTTCTCTCCTTGGATTTCTCATATGGCCAGTCCTTGTCTGCAAAAGATAAGTTTTTGCTAGTTTTTGTTTGTCCATTTGTTTGGACACTATTGCTTTTCTTATTTGTCTCTTTTTGTCCAGCTTGTCACTATGTCTTATTCAGGCTAGCTGGAAGCTCTGGGAAAGCAGATTTGCCCCTCCACACCGTGAGTCGGTGTGGAGTTCATTTTTGTAAACTCTGCGTGGATTTTGTAGTTTTTTATACTGACCGCACAGTATCCTTTTCTCTCTGTCTATCAAGTTTAGTATTGGCCTCCTTTGCTGAATTCTGATTTCATTTCTTTGTACGTCATTTCCCTCTCCATTCACAGTCAATATTTGTGAGGGGCTGTCTTTCCTTTTGGGGGTTTCTCTGAGGCAAGATAGCTTTCTATTTCCTTCTTTAGGGGTAGTTATTTCTTAGGCTGTGAAGAGGTGTCTAGGGAGAGTCAGGAACATCCCACGGCTATTTCTAGTGTTGTTGTTAGGATTAGTGACTGCGGTCAGTAGAGATACCACCTTCTCAGAGCTTGTCCCATGTTGCGTTTTAGCCACCAGGTCATATCAGTGTGGCCTCTTAACCACCAGGTCATAACTGTACAGCATTTCAAAAACCTGACCGGCACATCCAAACATAGACTCAGTGTGAACAGGTGCTGAACCTAGAGTTGCCAACTCGTATATAGTTAAGTAAATAAGGCAGCACACTGCAGCGCTAGAACATACAAACTTGAAAAACAAAATTTGAACTGCATTACTGCACTAGAAATATGAAAAATGAGAGCGTTTAGCGCATAAAAATGGCCAATTTTATGTGTACCTGGTAGCCCCTTTACGGCATCTCTCTTATACCAGGTCCTACACTTGCCTTACCTCGCTGAGAATAAACGTCTCCATCTGAATGGGTACATGTGAAACCTCTTCCTAGACTAAAATTCTCTCTCTCTGTGGAGGGGTATTGGACCTGCTGTAATTAAAACACCTGTGGCTAGGAGGCGGAGTGCACGATCAGAAGGCTAGAGAATACATTTCAAAAACCTGACCGGCACATCCAAACATAGACTCAGTGTGAACAGGTGCTGAACCTAGAGTCGCCAACTCGTATATAGTTAAGTAAATAAGGCAGCACACTGCAGCGCTAGAACATACAAACTTGAAAAACGAAATTTGAACTGCATTACTGCACTAGAAATATGAAAAATGAGAGCGTTTAGCGCATAAAAATGGCCAATTTTATGTGTACCTGGTAGCCCCTTTACGGCATCTCTCTTATACCAGGTCCTACACTTGCCTTACCTCGCTGAGAATAAACGTCTCCTGTTGTGAATTCTGTGGTCAAGCTCCCTCCTGTGGTCATGAGTGGTACTTCGGCTGGTTCTGTCTATGAGCTTCCTCTGGTGGATGTAAGTGGGGCTGCGGCTTCTGAGTTTCCTTCCTCAGGTGACGAGGTTAAGTCGTTAGGTGCTGCTCTATTTAACTCCACCTAGTTCTTTGTTCCTGGCCTCCAGTCAATGTTCCAGTATTGGTCTTGATCTCTCTCCTGGATCGTTCTTGTGGCCTGTCTGCCCTGCATAAGCTACGTTTTGCTTGTGTTACATTTGTTTGCTATTTTTTCTGTCCAGCTTGCTATATTGGTTTTTCTTGCTTGCTGGAAGCTCTGAGACGCAGAGGGAGCACCTCCGTACCGCTAGTCGGTGCAGAGGGTCTTTTGCGCCCTCTGCGTGGTTGTTTGTAGGTTTTTGTGTTGACCGCAAAGCTATCTTTCCTATCCTCGGTCTATTCAGTAAGTCGGGCCTCACTTTGCTAAAATCTATTTCATCTCTGTGTTTGTATTTTCATCTTTACTCACAGTCATTATATTTGGGGGGCTGCCTTTTCCTTTGGGGAATTTCTCTGAGGCAAGGTAGGCTTATTTTTCTATCTTCAGGGCTACCTAGTTTCTCAGGCTGTGCCCGAGGCGCCTAGGTCTGGTCAGGAGCGCTCCACGGCTACCTCTAGTGTGGTGTGATAGGATTAGGGATTGCGGTCAGCAGAGTTCCCACGTCTCAGAGCTCGTCCTATGTTATTAGTAACTATCAGGTCACTTTGTGTGCTCTTAACCACTAGGTCCATTGTGGTTCTGAATCACTAGTTCATAACAGTACTGGAGGCCCAAAGTACTAATGCTTCTCAATAGAGGGAAAAGAGAATTTCTGAGATCATTTTTTTTTTCTTTGCACTGTGTTTTGTCTTTCTTTTCCCCTAGACATTTGGGTGGTTCAGGACACAGGTGTAGTGATGGACATTAAAGGTCTGTCTTCTTGTGTGGATCATCTCACTGCAAGAGTACAAAATATTCAAGACTTTGTGGTTCAGAATTCTATGTTAGAACCAAGAATTCCTATTCCTGATTTGTTTTCTGGAGATAGAGCTAAGTTTCTGAGTTTTAAAAATAATTGTAAACTGTTTCTGGCTTTGAAACCCCGCTCCTCTGGTGACCCAGTTCAACAAGTTAAGATCATTATTTCTTTATTACGTGGCGACCCTCAAGACTGGGCATTTTCCCTTGCGCCAGGAGATCCTGCATTATGTAATATTGATGCGTTTTTTCTGGCGCTCGGATTGCTTTATGATGAACCTAATTCAGTGGATCAGGCAGAGAAAAATTTGCTGGCTCTGTGTCAGGGTCAGGATGAGGTAGAGATATATTGTCAGAAGTTTAGGAAGTGGTCTGTGCTCACTCAATGGAATGAATGTGCGCTGGCAGCAATTTTCAGAAAGAGTCTCTCTGAAGCCCTTAAGGATGTCATGGTGGGATTTCCTATGCCTGCTGGTCTGAATGAGTCTATGTCTTTGGCCATTCAGATCGATCGACGCTTGCGTGAGCGTAAAACTGTGCACTATTTGGCGGTATTATCTGAGCATAAAACTGAGCCTATGCAATGCGATAGGACTTTGACCAGAGCTGAACGGCAAGAACACAGACGTCAGAATGGGCTGTGTTTTTACTGTGGTGATTCAACTCATGCTATCTCCGATTGTCCTAAGCGCACTAAGCGGTTCGCTAGGTCTGCCACCATTGGTACGGTACAGTCGAAATTTCTTTTGTCTGTTACTTTGATCTGCTCTTTGTCATCCTATTCTGTCATGGCTTTTGTGGATTCAGGCGCTGCCCTGAATTTGATGGACTTGGAGTTTGCTAGGCGCTGTGGGTTTTTCTTGGAGCCCTTGCAGTATCCTATTCCATTGAGAGGAATTGATGCTACGCCTTTGGCCAAGAATAAGCCTCAGTACTGGACCCAACTGACCATGTGCATGGCTCCTGCGCATCAGGAGGATATTCGCTTTTTGGTGTTGCATAATCTGCATGATGTGGTCGTGTTGGGGTTGCCATGGCTACAAGTCGATAACCCAGTATTGGATTGGAAATCAATGTCTGTGTCCAGCTGGGGTTGTCAGGGGGTACATGGTGATGTTCCATTTCTGTCTATTTCATCATCCATCCCTTCTGAGGTCCCAGAGTTCTTGTCGGATTACCGGGATGTATTTGATGAGCCCAAGTCCAGTGCCCTACCTCCGCATAGGGATTGCAATTGTGCTATCGATTTGATTCCTGGTAGTAAGTTTCCTAAAGGTCGACTGTTTAATTTGTCTGTGCCTGAGCACGCCACTATGCGGAGTTACGTAAAGGAATCCTTGGAGAAGGGTCATATTCGCCCGTCGTCGTCGCCATTGGGAGCAGGGTTCTTTTTTGTGGCCAAGAAGGATGGTTCGCTGAGACCTTGTATTGATTACCGCCTTCTAAATAAAATCACAGTCAAATTTCAGTACCCCTTGCCGCTGCTGTCTGATTTGTTTGCTCGGATTAAGGGGGCTAGTTGGTTCACCAAGATAGATCTTCGTGGTGCGTATAATCTTGTGCGTATTAAACAGGGCGATGAATGGAAAACAGCATTTAATATGCCCAAGGGCCATTTTGAGTACCTGGCTATGCCATTCGGGCTTTCTAATGCTCCATCAGTATTTCAGTCCTTTATGCATGACATCTTCCGAGAGTACCTGGATAAATTCCTGATTGTATACTTGGATGATATTTTGGTCTTCTCGGATGATTGGGAGTCTCACGTGAAGCAGGTTAGATTGGTGTTCCAGGTTCTGCATGCAAATTCTTTCTTTGTGAAGGGGTCAAAGTGTCTCTTTGGTGTTCAGAAGGTTTCATTTTTGGGTATCATTTTTTCCCCTTCTACTATCGAGATGGACCCTGTTAAAGTTCAGGCCATTTATGATTGGACTCAGCCGACATCTCTGAAGAGTCTGCAAAAGTTCCTGGGCTTTGCTAATTTTTATCGTCGCTTCATCAGTAATTTTTCTAGTATTGCTAAGCCGTTGACTGATTTAACCAAGAAGGGTGCTGATGTGGTCAATTGGTCTTCTGCTGCTGTGGAAGCTTTTCAAGAGTTGAAGCGTCGTTTTTCTTCTGCCCCTGTGTTGTGCCAACCAGATGTTTCGCTCCCGTTCCAGGTCGAGGTTGATGCTTCTGAGATTGGAGCAGGGGCTGTTTTGTCGCAAAGAAGTTCTGATGGCTCGGTGATGAAACCATGCGCCTTCTTTTCCAGGAAGTTTTCGCCTGCTGAGCATAATTATGATGTTGGCAATCGAGAGTTGCTGGCCATGAAGTGGGCATTCGAGGAGTGGCGTCATTGGCTTGAAGGAGCTAAGCATCGCGTGGTGGTCTTGACTGATCACAAGAACTTGACTTTTCTCGAGTCTGCCAAATGGTTGAATCCTAGACAGGCTCGTTGGGCGCTGTTTTTCTCCCGTTTTGACTTTGTGGTTTCGTACCTTCCGGGCTCTAAAAATGTGAAGGCGGATGCCCTGTCTAGGAGTTTTGTGCCCGACTCTCCGGGTTTGCCTGAGCCGGCGGGTATTCTCAAAGAGGGGGTAATTTTGTCTGCCATCTCCCCTGATTTGCGGTGGGTGCTGCAGAAATTTCAGGCTAATAGACCTGACCGTTGCCCAGCGGAGAAACTGTTTGTCCCTGATAAATGGACGAGTAGAGTTATCTCTGAGGTTCATTGTTCGGTGTTGGCTGGTCATCCTGGAATCTTTGGTACCAGAGATTTGGTGGCTAGATCCTTTTGGTGGCCGTCTCTGTCGCGGGATGTGCGTTCGTTTGTGCAGTCCTGTGGGATTTGTGCTCGGGCTAAGCCCTGTTGTTCTCGT
Organism: Ranitomeya imitator; assembly: GCF_032444005.1. NCBI lineage: Eukaryota > Metazoa > Chordata > Amphibia > Anura > Dendrobatidae > Ranitomeya > Ranitomeya imitator. The sequence continues at coordinate 718,378,326 of NC_091284.1, forward strand.
GCCAGTGGGTTGCTTTTGCCCTTGCCGGTCCCGAAGAGGCCCTGGACACATATCTCTATTTATTTTATTTCGGATCTCCCCGTCTCTCAAAAAATGTCAGTCATTTGGGTGGTTTGTGATCGCTTCTCTAAGATGGTCCATTTGGTACCCTTGTCTAAATTGCCTTCCTCCTCTAATTTGGTGCCATTGTTTTTCCAGCATGTGGTTCGTTTACATGGCATTCCGGAGAACATCGTTTCTGACAGAGGTTCCCAGTTTGTTTCGAGGTTTTGGCGAGCCTTTTGTGCTAGGATGGGCATTGATTTGTCTTTTTCCTCGGCTTTCCATCCTCAGACAAATGGCCAGACTGAACGAACCAATCAGACCTTGGAAACATATCTGAGATGTTTTGTTTCTGCTGATCAGGATGATTGGGTGTCCTTTTTGCCTTTGGCTGAGTTCGCCCTTAATAATCGGGCCAGCTCGGCTACTTTGGTTTCGCCGTTTTTCTGCAATTCTGGTTTCCATCCTCGTTTCTCTTCAGGGCAGGTTGAGTCTTCTGACTGTCCTGGTGTAGATACTGTGGTGGATAGGTTGCAGCAGATTTGGACTCATGTGGTGGACAATTTGACATTGTCCCAGGAGAAGGCTCAACGTTTCGATAACCGCAGGCGCTGTGTGGGTCCCCGACTTCGTGTTGGGGATTTGGTTTGGTTGTCGTCTCGTTATATTCATATGAAAGTTTCCTCTCCTAAGTTTAAGCCTCGTTTCATTGGTCCATATAGGATTTCTGAGGTTCTTAATCCTGTCTTTTCGTTTGACCCTTCCAGCTTCTTTCTCCATCCATAATGTATTCCATAGGTCATTGTTGCGGAGATACGTGGCACCTGTGGTTCCATCCGTTGATCCTCCTGCCCCGGTTTTGGTTGAGGGGGAGTTGGAGTATATAGTGGAGAAGATTTTGGATTCTCGTATTTCGAGATGGAAACTCCAGTACCTGGTTAAGTGGAAGGGTTATGGTCAGGAAGATAATTCCTGGGTTTTTGCCTCTGATGTTCATGCTGCCGATCTGGTTCGTGCCTTTCATTTGGCTCATCCTGGTCGGCCTGGGGGCTCTGGTAAGGGTTCGGTGACCCCTCCTCAAGGGGGGTACTGTTGTGAATTCTGTGGTCAAGCTCCCTCCTGTGGTCATGAGTGGTACTTCGGCTGGTTCTGTCTATGAGCTTCCTCTGGTGGATGTAAGTGGGGCTGCGGCTTCTGAGTTTCCTTCCTCAGGTGACGAGGTTAAGTCGTTAGGTGCTGCTCTATTTAACTCCACCTAGTTCTTTGTTCCTGGCCTCCAGTCAATGTTCCAGTATTGGTCTTGCTCTCTCTCCTGGATCGTTCTTGTGGCCTGTCTGCCCTGCATAAGCTAAGTTTTACTTGTGTTACTTTTGTTTGCTATTTTTTCTGTCCAGCTTG